>NC_134569.1:196468626-197832376 GCF_050947875.1 Dermacentor variabilis
CACGCCTTAACTGCACCATTCAGTGCATTTTTGTTTAAATTCCTAGGAATGTAGTTTCTAGTTCTTGCATCAATTTTGTTAAATTGTCTAGCTTTTCTCAATCATTTGCTGGCGCGTAATCCAGATTGGTAGCGCAATCCATCTGAAAATTTGGAATAGTGGCACTTGCAGTAGGTTAATAAAAAATATCCTGCCTGCAGTTTGAAACTCCTGGTTTGTTCTAACTTGGTCCAGCTTCTCTGCGTCGCCAAGCCCTGTATTTTATTTCCTACATGCGCAGAGTGTCACTAATAAATTCTCTTGGTCTGGAGTAAACGTGAATAACTGTGATATTATCATACACATACAACGCCTGTTTGTTATTTTGTTGTAAGTTTTCATTGAAAATTAAATAATTAAAGTTTCATTGTAATGTAAGTTGAAGTTGCTCTCATTTATCATACTACAAAAGTAAAGGCTGCTTACAAGGGCACTTATGGTTGCTGTAGCGTGCGTGTGAACTTCCATTAATTGCCGTTGTTGGCCTGTATGGTTAACATCTTTGCATTATGGAAAATCAAGTGACCTCCTTAAGAGTTCGAGAAGTAAATGTAGCTAGTTGGATACGGTTGGCGCTAGACATAGTTAATTGGAGGTCCCAGGCCGAGGCCTTCATCATTTAGTGACATAAAGTACACTTATGATGATGATGATGACGATGATGTTGATGGTGAATAATCTAAACATTCCCCATAACACCATTGTGCATAACAGTTCTTTGTAAAATTACTGAAGGAACTTCGCGTAAGGAGCCTTCAACAGAGATTACTTTTCAGTCAAGTGCCTATTGCATCAAGGGTCGTTTAGATGAACTCGCTAGATTCAAAGATGCTTTTTGTCGGCTGTGCTAAAAGCTTGACAGGTTGAAGATGAAAAGCCACTGCAAGTGTTCTCAATTTTTGGAAAAAAATGTCATATCTTAGAATGATACGATAGTCGTAGCGGGAATGAAAAATTTATGCATAGATTACTTAACAGTACTTCCGCGCAATTGTTGTAAAAAGGCAGTTCATTTTTTCATTACCCAATACTGCACCGCTTTAGATCCTGGTTCGTCACACAATACATATTACTAAGTAATAATAAATGTTCCCTTACTGCTTATGTGAAGCAGGAAGCAAAAGAGGCTCGTGTGTCATCATGCAACATATTTGGCAAGTGCTTTGCCAGTTTTGCTGTTTTACGCAGTGCAGCTATACGTTCCCTCTGAGAGAGCGCGTTTCTACAATTCTCTACACTACCACAGAAGGTAACTCTTGAAAACGGGAGCGCGAAAAGGCACATACTTCCACATACTTACATTTTCTTCCAAGCGTGGCTGTGATATCCAGTCCTTGCTATTAGGTGGACTCTAGGTATAGGTTTGCAGCATATCCGACGGTGCTTAAATACGAATAGTGGAAAGTTGATTTATCAGTGAAATCTTCTTGCAAATCCTGGATGTTGAGAGCTTTCGCACACCACTAGGCACATTCCTCATTATGCTCATTACAGTTTTCTGTGAAACAGAAAACGTGAACTTGATACAGCTCACTAGATCAAAATAGTTAGCATGTTATTCCGTGATCCCACACTTAATTCTTTCTTCCTGAATATTGCATCAGGGTTTTATTGCCTAAAGGATGTTGGACTTGTACATCAGCGCTTTATTGTTCCAAGGCTAAAACAGAACACTGCACTGCTCTGGGTCGCGTATTTATCTCTACGGATATAAAATCAGCATACTAAAGTCCTTAGGTAACGATAACGTATGTTAAGGCATCGGATTGCTTACCACCAATGCCAGCGTTTGTCCAGTTTTGAATAAACCTTAACTGATGTTGAAGCTTAGACTGTCATTTTCATGTAGCTTTCACTGTAAACATTTACATAGGATCTTCCGGCTCAATAAAATAACGTTTTCACTGCGTTCCTTGAGATTGGTCGGAGTGCGATTTAATGTTACCGCTCATACGTTTGAATGCTCCGTTTGGCTGGCATAGCAAGGATAACGAATTTGGTGTTAAGCGAGCAGGGCAAAAGTTTTGTTATAGTGCCTACATAACTCACCTGCGAGCGCATCTTATGCCCAAAGTCGACGTCCAAACAACTGATAATATTCGCGCTATGAAGCGCAGTGTTTTTTTTTTCTTTTTCTAGAGTTACTATGTTATGTAGTCAGCTGTTCTGATGCGCTCTGTTTGCAAGGCGCAAAAGCGCTTTGAAAGCGTTGTTAAATCACCCGAAAAGCACCCGCGGTCGATCCGCAACACTCCAGCATGCCGCATGCAAAACCGGAGCTCGGCTTCACCGCATATCTATGGTTGCCTGATAAGCAAGGTGGTGGACCTACGTGCAAACCTGGTAGCTTTGGTAGCGCATACAGTAACTGTATCTGTCGGCAACGATGCTCGCCTCATGGCGGCACGATAACACGGCGTTTACTTTTTACCAACCTCCTTTAATAACGACCAAATTTGAATTTTATTTTCGGCCGGACGTTCCATGGACGGCGACTCACGACTTTCAGTTTCTAACCAAGTTTTACAATAGGCCCTATTGAGGCGTCCTTTAGGATGCACGGACCTCGACCTTAATGCCCGCGCCATGGATTTTATCCACTCTAGTGGGCTGAATAGTTGATTCGTCTAAACCAAACAACCAAGGTCGCTTTGAAACAGGCTCTAACTAATAGCCCAGACTCTAGCGTCCTCAAATCTGGAATTGTTCTTACCATCCTTAAATTATGAGAACGTTTCTCAACAACTGTCTCTTCATTAAGCGAAAATGAGACATCCACCCAATCGTAGCAATTGCTGCAAAGGAAACCCACACGAGTTCCTCAAAAGAAAAGCCTCACAGTTGAAGAAAAATTCGTCCTTGTTCGGCACACGAACACGGGACCACCGCCTTTCCGGGGCAGTCGCTCTACCATCTGAGCTAACAAATTGGCTAGCAGATGGCAGGGTGAAGTCGAATTTGTCATCAACTCGAATCAAAAGCAAGAGCTTGACGTTATAGTTCTGGGAAAACCCGTAAGGTTGAGACAAGTAATCAAGGGAAATGAGACATCCGCCCAATCGTAGCAATGGCTACAAAGGAAACTCTTACAGGTTCCTCTTTAATGAATTACTTACTTATTAACTAACTTATTAATCGATTTAATCTATAGTTAACTACTTTTCTTCACCTTGCGGGTTTTCGCAGAAATATTACGTCAACTGCCCCTTCACGTATTCAGAGTAAGACTCCAACAAGTAGTTGCTTCCGTGATTTAACACCCGAACAGTTTCTAATAACGGAGAAACATTACCTCTGCACGTAGTCTAGTGGCACCAGGGACGTTCTTCTTATGGCGCTGTTGGCCTTGCAGTCACACGACTGAAACTAGCCTGCTTGTGCTCAACTTCTACGTAAATAAGTTCAGCCACTCCTCCATATCCACAGTCACACACACACGCACACAAAAGAAGCCGAGAAGTCGACACGCTTCAGAGCGCAGCTCCCCCGTTCTTAGGTCGAGCGTCGGCGTCCCTCGCCCTGACTGCGCGAACCCGCTCCTGCCACTGCTTGCGCTTGCGTCGTCGTCTTGCACAGCTGGCTGCGATGCCGCTCATCATGCAAACATTCCTACAGTTCCGCTCCCTCTGCGAAGGCGCTGACGGTACTGGCCTACGGCCAGTCACAGCGGCGATTTCAGTTTCTAATTCCTCGCCTCAGTATACCACTTAATGAAAACACGTACACAGTTGTGCTCAAATTTCGCATTTCGAAGTATCTTATCTTCCGACATTTTTTTTCTCTCCTTCTTTCGGGGGCACGGGGAGTGGGAAGCATTGACCTCGCGCAAATGCCAAGACGTTTACTCATCTGAGCGTGGTGTCAAATTCGTTTCTTTACTGTGCACTGAACGACCGTGTCTGTTATGTAAAGGGTTTGTTCACAAAAATTCTAGTTTGTCCGGGGATGTGTTTTGTTGATGGGAATTTTCATTAGTCTCTTTGTGTGCGGCAGGCCTGAAGCGTTTATGTTCGAAAATAGAAAATGTTTACGTGATCATTACGCGTGTTACGACCATTTATGGAGCGCAGCGTGCAACTCTTGCTAATTTGTTAAAACGGACGTTTGGGCGAGTTGGTAAGCCATATTTGAAACAGAACAGCGCGGTTTTGACGGGGACAAGCAGGGAGAAACGACACGGACGAGCGCTGACTTGCAACTGAAGTCTATTGCTTGGAACGAAGAATATATAACAGCTCCAACCAACAGTAGAAACCAAAAAAAACCATGCATATATTCACAGTCAATCATACATGCTGCACTGAGCAAGGGAGATAACTGTAATCATCATATGCCCCCCGCTGATTTCGTTCCAAGAGAGTGCAACATCAAACATGAAAATCCATTCGTATCTTGTAAAGAGGAGGGAGTATTCTACGCCATTCCGTTGTCATGTGGCAGGCTTTATGTCCGTGAAATGGGGAGATGCCTTAATGAACGCCTAAGGGAGCACAACAAAAATGCGCATAATACTCTAAAAGGGCATCTTCCATTCCACTGTAGAGACTGTGACAGTAGGGCTTGCTACCCTGACATCGCTCGAACACAAGTTTTAAGTAAACATAGTAACCAATTAACGCGTGAAAACATCGAAGCGGCGCACATCGCCTCGTTAAAAGACGCATACGTCAGTAGCCCCTTCTTATCGATTACGTCCAAAGAACTGGCATTCTTAGCGGTAGGCGGGGGATATGATGATTACAGTCATCTCCCTTGCTCAGGGCAGTCATGAGAAGCCGACAAACACTGACACCAAGGAAAACATAGAGGAAAATACTTGTGCTTAATAAATGAAATAAAGAAACGATAAATTATGGGAAACGAAAGCGAATGAAAAAAGAACTTGCCGCAGGTGGGAACCGAATCCACAACCTTCTCATTTCGCGTGCGTTGCTCTACCGATACCAGAACGTGATCGTTTTGGGTGAAGGCAACTGGTCAATATACCCACACATGCTACCTGAAAGCATCAATGTTGCCAGATTTGAGACCCTCGTTATGTAATAAACGAGAAGAAAGGGGGAAAGTGCAGCATGTATGATTGAGTGTGAATATATGTACGGTTTTTTCCGGTTTGTCCTGTTGGTTGGAGCTGTTATATATTCTTCGTTCCAAGCAATAAAATTCAGTTTCAAGTCAGCGCTCGTCCGTGTCGGTTCTCCCTGCTTGTCCCCGTCAAAACCGCGCTGTTCTGTTTCAAATATTGCTAATTTGAATTTTGCAACCCTTAAGAATTCTTGCGTCGCACACGTGCCTGAAAAAAATTGTCCGCGATGATATTTATAGAAAATAGCAGATCAAATGCTTAAACAGCGATGACGGCTTGGTCATTTATTCCAGGAAATATCTTTACAATCCTATTGCCCACGCAAAGGCGCTTGTGGTATTTAGACCTGTCCCTAAACCCACAGGCGGCGTGTCTAGCCAGCCCACGGACCACCCGCTCCAGCATAGCGACCACCCGCTCCAGCAGGTGCCGCCACAGGATTAGCGTTGAAAACGGCGTCTGCGCTCGCACCCGGAGCGGTGCCGGGCTCATTGGTGTCCACAGTGGCGCGGAATCCGTTGGCATCGGCCACGTACTTCACTGTGCGGAAGAGGCCGTTTGCGTCGCGGTAACCGTACGAGCCAGTCTTTGCGTTGCTGGCGTCCCCTTGTTCCTTGTGGAAGAGCTGGGTGCCAAATTCATCCGTATTGTCGTAGCCAAAGCTATACGGTTGGGGAGGCTGATGGATTAAAAAGAAGCAAAGGGAGAGTTTAGGAAGGGACAACCAAGCGATATATTAAGGTGAATGTGATTAACTCTCATTGCGGAAATACGAAGGCACGTTTGCGTTTCCCTCCGGTCTCTGACAGTGCTCATCGTAGTATTTACTGCTGATTATTATTACCACATTGTTTCTTATCGGAACACTGCAGCTTCTTGAGCAATAGGTCAATAACTTGCAAAGGAAGACAATCACCTGCATTTTGCCTAGATGAGAAAATAGTTACTTCCTTATGGAAGCGCTGCTCCATTGCCAAGCTTGGTCAATATGCCACAGAAACAACGCATTTCAAGCATGGCATAATTTTGACACACGAAGGGGCGATTCGGGCCGCGTAGCAGAATAAAATGTCGGAATTGCTCGCGGTAGCTTAAATTCTGCTCGTTCTTCCTTCAGTTCACTTATTCTTCAGTCTGCACAAAACTAAGTTGTGCGCATTCTTAAACGAAATGCATGCGGCGAAAGTCGTTATCAATAACAATTCCTCCATATTTTGATTGTGAGCAAAAACAATTGGCAATGTGACATTATGTAAACAGTACCGACTAACAATGGTTGCTATACTTACGTAGGAGGCACCAGCAGCCGAGACACCAGGAGTAGCAGCTGCAGCATACAGTGGTCCTCGGAAACCCTCGGTTTGAAAACCGGCACCTTGGAAGCCATACTGCTGGCCACCGCCAAAGATGTTTCCAGCCTTCACAATAGTTATAAAGGCAAGGAACACGGAGGCCTGCATTGGAGAAGACTAACATCGATATCGTCGCATACGCCACCCCACCACGATTACTCTTGGCTATTATTTAACATTAACGCGTGTTACTTTTCTACCCTTGCGTGTTGAATAGGCGTAGCGAAAACTTCAGCCAGTATCGTGACTTAATGAGGCGCTTGGAAACTCGTAAACTGTAATAAAATTGGAAAGCTATTAACGTGACATGGTGACGACTCGTAGCCCGTATATAAGATCATGTCTGATGAATAACCTGAGTATTACCTGACCTGCTAGCTGAGCACTTATTTTGTTATTTTTAGAAGAACTACCTGATTGAATACAAGCAGACTTTCCACAGAGTATGGCTTTCAACACAAACACGCATTGCTAGCAGCTCTGAAGAGATCATTATAGATCTAAGTGTAGAGATTAAAGAATGCTAATAACCTGTAATATAAAACCTAGGAAAGCATCTTAGGCAGTGCTGCCTCAGAGTGTTCTTTGCACCCCCGAAACGATGCCTGACATGGAGAACATGCTTGATTTTAGATGAGCATAAGAATTTGTCACAACGCCGCTACCTTAGAAATCATATCCACGGATGGGTGATCACTTGCTTCTCCGCACACGACGACAGTTACGCTGCGAGTGTCGCTTCAGAGATACCGCTCCTCGTGTTTTATACACCTCGCCTGACGCTGCGTAACTATCATCCTCTCCCGTGCTGGGCGTTGAAAGAAAGAAATGTAGCGAGCTTCTCTCCGTTGATTTCGCCACGGACAGTGAAGTGGAAAGGAGGTATAGTCGTGAAGAAAGCCGCCACAGCTTTTGCACCCTTTAGGCACGCCGTGATGGGCTGAGCTTCCTGCTGCAGCTTCGTTTTTTTATGTAGGACTCCAGAAACAAGGACTAAATGTAATACTGTTACATTAACTGCCATTTTTGCTTTTCTTACGGACAGACACATGAAACGGCAAATTGCAATATAAATATTTGTTTGCAGGCAATCACGGCAAGATTTCAGAGCTGTCATTGTGCTTTCTTCGTTCTTCGTTTTTTTCATAATACGTCACAATAGTAACTTCAGCAGTAACTTAATTAATAAATTCAAAACGCGACGGCTCTGCTTTTAATTTATCGCTGCTCTGTTTAGAGAGATTTTTGAAATTTTATGTACTTTTTATTTATCTATCAGAATATCATTCTCATCCTCTGACTATTTGCTTTCTGCTTTCTGTTACACTGATTCTAAAAGAAAGAAGGGTTCCACTGGCAATTACACACATTTCACGTTTTTTTGACAACAATATTCTAATTGATTAGGCAGCGAAGCTGTACATAGCTAGGGTTCCATGTATTTTTGTGTTTGTGCGTCAACAATTAATAAATGGTGATCATGCGCCAATCCCACGGCGGAGGTGGAACGGGCTGCCCCGACAATCAATCAATCAATCAATCAATCAATCAATCAATCAATCAATCAATCAAAGGAGCCCAAAAAGTGCTGAAGAACAACGTAGAGGGTCTTGGTGCTGTCGCACTCCGCAATACAACGCGCAGGAAGCACAATGCAAGCTCACACCCAGACATACACACATATGTGCGCAATCATAAAATAAAAGAATAATAAATTCTAGAATACTGATTTCAACAGAGCAGAAAATGTGCACACGAAGACAATACGAAGCAAAAGTGGAGAAACAGAAAAAAAAATTACAGAATGACGGAACACACAACAGATATGAGAGTTTTTGTTCAGTTATTACAATTCCTCCACAACTCCTTTCAGAAAAATTTTAAAATTTATGCATGAAGTTATCCTGGCACTGTGAATGGGTGTTATATGTCGCCTGCACTTTTGAGAAAGGGTCACAAAGCTCTTTCGGCTCAAAGGCGCTCTATCTTCTTGTGCCTTTCTGCGGAATGTAAAAGCATACATCAGAAAGCAAGGGCGAGCAGCAGATTTTTCCATATAAAAATTTGTGAAGAATAATAACATCCGATTTGTTGCATCTATAGGTGAGGGTAGGTAACGCGAGTGTCTGTGTTAGGTAAATGGAGATAGAAGGCCTTTTGACAGAATCGATGTTGAAATATAGATGTGGACTTTTATTGCACATTTTCTAGACGTTCACAATTTTACCTACAACTGCCGCCCCGAACCGTGGCGGCGTACTGAAGAACTGGAAAGCATACGCTCTTATACAGTGTTACAAATAGGTGAGCTTGTTTGAAGTATCCCGTTACCCGACGCACTGCGCCGAGTGTTCGAAGTGCACGCTGCGCCGTCTGTTGAGCGCGGGGCGAGAAACTCAGAGAGCTGTCGAAGTGCACTCCAAGGTCCTTCGTTTCCTGAGTTCCTGGCAGGAGAACGTCTTTTAGGCGACAGGTAAATAAAGTGCTGTTACTCGTCCGCGTGATGCTTTCAACTTTCGTTTTTGATGCATTTATGACCTGCTTGTTTTCAGCGCACCATGGCGCAAAATTTGCAATGTCCCTCTGATGAGTGACGCAATCTTTAACATTTGTGCCGCTTTGAAAAGTTTCGCGTCATCAGCATCTAACAAAATTGAAGAGTTTTGAATGACTACCGAAACGTCGTTTATAAACAGCGTGAAAAGATGGCCTAGGACAGACCCTTCAGAAACACCACTTGTAACCGCATAAAGTTCTGCCGAGTGACCATTTACGCTAACGTAGCTGTACTGGTCGCGTAGGTAGCTTCTTATCAGCGCTTTGACAGAGTGGTGCAGATAAAGTTGCGTCAACTTTTGAAGCAGTATTTTGTGACATACAACATCAAACCCCTTACTGAGGCCAAAATAAATCACATCCAGCTTTCCTTTCTCACACACTGCTTGAGAGGCATAGGTAATGTAGCTAACGAGGTTGGTAGTTGTGGAGCGTCCCGGTATGAATCCATGCTGCTGGAGAATGATGGCATTTTCCATAGAGGATGAAATAATTGAATGCAGAGTTGATCCAAATTATTTAGATGCCGCGCATACAAGATAAATAGGCCTGTAGTCACCCGCAGCAGTTTTTACCACTGCCTCTAAGACGGGAACAGCCCGAGCTGTTTTCCAATCCTTTCGGAACGTGTTCTTTTGTAAAGCAGAATTAGATATACAAGTGAGCACTGGAACACGCAAGTTCCCGTACTTCTTATTCGAAACAGGTGGAATATCATCGGGACCAAACGAAAAAGACGGTTTTAAGCGTTTGATGCTGTTAAATACAAGTTACTCTGATAACGCTAGGATTGAATCCAAGGAAGTGTGCTTGATATTTTCCGTACACAGATCCGAAGTGTAGGGCGAAGGCGCCCGCAACAGCTCGGACAGGTAATAATAATAACAATATTTATTTATGCACCACAAGAACAGATACATAGTAAGCGGGCCTGTCGAAGCTTAAATGGCTGGTGTGACTCGGCTCGGCAGCGCCGGCAACAGCGACGAGGTCAGTGTATGTACATACAGGCGTTACCTTAGTGCCGACAAAACATTGGGCAAACAAAAGGAAAATTAAATACATGCTATTAAAATGTAGCGTCAACATATTGCCACGCTTATATAGATAAAAAACAAAAAATAAATACATGTTATTCCCACATAGGGAACATTTTTTTTCATGCTTATGCAGAACAAAAATAAAAATTAAAAACAATTTATGGCAACGTAGTGAACATTTTTGTAAGCTGATATAGATATACAAGTTAAGACAACCAAATTACTTCAAATAAACACATACCCATACATAACATAACTCAAATGCAAATGACATTTTCTTTAAAACCTTTTTTACTGAACCGGGAAAGATTCGTCATACGGCGCTGACGCACGGAAAAGTCGCCGCTCGCGCACGCCAGTTAAAGATTTGGGCGCCTGTACATGTACGTGAAACGCAGTGCTGGTCATGCAAGAATACTGGAATGTTTATTGCTGTGGTCTTTAAGGGATTTCTAAAAAAATTTTCACTGTGTCTTCCTGATATTTACATTAATACAATTTTTCGCAAACCAGTGCATTGCACTGTGTACTGTATTTTGCAGCGTGCCCACAGCCTTTTCATAATTTATATGCTTTTTTAATATTACCGTATCGTCAGCATACTGATAGATAGAGCCTTTAGAAATTACTAGAGGACGATCGTTTACGAACATATTAAATAAAAGAGGTGATAAAATCGAACCCTGGGGAACACCGGCTGCAAGCCATTGCTTGCTACTGACGGTTTCCTTGTCGGCCATAACTATCTGTGACCTACCACACATGTAGTTTCGCACTACGTTGTGGTATGGTCCTCTGAATCCCATTAAAGTTAGTTGAGTAGAATGTTGTGATTCACTGTGGCAAAAGCTTTTTCTGATGTTTTCAAATGCAGAATATACTTCATCTGAGAATTCTTCTAATACGACTGTGGTACCTCGATTTGCAACGAAACCAAACCGCCTGGGCGATAAAATCGAAAACTTCATTAAGAAAGACGTCGGGCATTCGTAAAGGAATTTTTCTAGTATCTGGAAAAGTACCAGCAAAATTGAGATTGGTCTATAGTTTTAAACCTCATCTTTCCTGCCTGCCTTATATAGTGGCCTAACCATAGTCGTTTTTAGAGTCTCGGGAATTACGGCAGTTTCTAAAAAGCCATTAATTAAATGCTTCCTTACTGAGGTAAGGAAGCCTTCATTGCGGTGAGGCTACCTTATGTCACTCCGAAAACTTCCTTGCTGAGGGGCCCTTGGTGAAGGCTTCCTTAGCGCTTCCTCACCATAAGGTAGCTCCAAAGCTACCTTCATGCGTCCTTACGCCGCTCCTGGCCCTGAACGAGCGCTTCACCTCACTGCTTAACCAAGTAATCTTTGCTTGCGCATGCGCGCTGTCGCCCACCTGCGGAGAAGCGCGAGCACGGTAAGTCTTGCTAGGCATGTTCGTTTCAGTCGCGCGTGCGGCATGGAAGCGTTGCTAGGCGTTGCTAGGCGTTGCACGACGCCGGCGTGCCCGCGTTGATGGAGCACATCCAGTTTTGCACTGTAATGCACTACTTTTTTTAAGTTTAGTAAGCAAAACTAGAAAAAAGCGTCCATGCTTCTCTATATTAGCTCTTCAATTTAAAGATTGTGCGACGATACAACATTTTTTATAGAATAATGGTGTTCGCGTAAAGCTTTTTAGAGATAATCTCGAACCCAGGCATGCGGCAACCGCTCCATACCTGAGCATGGGTGAAGGGAGATTTCAGAGTACGCTTGCTTCCTTCATCGGTCCTTCGCTGTGAGGAGGCCTCACGTAAGGTTAGGAACCGCTCGAAGGAAAGGAACGTTTCATTGTTTGGGCCTAAGTTGAGTGAAAAACTTTTCGTATACCTTGTAGGGTGCACTGCCATCAATCAGCAAGGACCTGCAAAATTAGTGATGTGTTGGTCGAACATTTTTGTATTAGTGATTTGAATTTTCATTTCTTTTTGTGTTCCCAACAGATTGATATTCTACAGATAGAGAAGTCTTCAAAAGCCGACAGGCCACAAAGTAGCGGTCACCTAACCTCTGATTTACGACGCGAGCAGCCACAGAATAGTCAGATGCGCGCACCACAATGTGGTCTATGCAGGACGCTACTACTCGGTTATTTAAGCACTCTTCTCTAGTCGCATGATTTATGAGGGATTCGAAACCATAAGAAGACAATATGGATAAGCAATCGGAAACAGTAGTTTACATGACGCATAGCGTATTTATGTTCAAATCACCAGCTAAGCATAACTGCACAGCTGAACCCCATTTGCCCAGTATTACATCGAGCTCTGCCAAGAATCGCCTCACACTGTTACATGGTGGACGATATATCGAAAGGAGGATTAGATCTGCATTTCAAATATTTATTTTTGTGGCCAGGCATTCCGCATGAACGAACGTAATATCTATTCCAGACGTCACGTACATGGCACGAACAAAAATTGCTAAAACACCTCCACGCCCTCGAGGTCGCATCACGAAATGTGAATGATAACCAGACAGCGTAAACATATCGGCACCGACTTGTGGTATATTTATCTCAGTGAGAATAAAAGCGTCAACCTAATAGCTAGCCGCTTCCGCTATCTCTTTATATTCATTCAGGTACTTTCGTAGGCTTTTTATGTTTACGCTGACGAAAGTAATATTATGTTGTGACCTCAGGCCAAACGTATTTTTGAAACTTCTAAAATCAGGAACCACACAGAAACTAGACGCCATGCTGCTTATACAATCCTAGCAATATCAGCTGGCCTGATTACTCGGATCAAAGGTGCACCTCCGTCCTTCTTTACAAAAATCTTACCGCCTTCTACCCAGGCAAACTTATACCCGTTCCCTTTAGACACGTTTCTTGCACGCCAAAACAAACTACGATTTGCCTTTGTGAAGTTATCGTTGAAAAACAATTTAGGTACAGAACCGTTCTCGTGTAATCGCCACAGCTTTCCTCGTGAATCAAACCAAGCTTCTCGCGCTGCTACAGAAGTGAACCGTATCAGGACTGTCGGGATTGTTTTACGTTTACTAAGCAAGCGGCGCACCGCTTCTACATCAGTGCTTGAAAAGGTGATATGGATACCTCTGATAAAACATGCCTTAGGTTTTCATTTTGGTCCAATGGAAGGCCTTGAATTTCCAAGTTATTCTTTCTATTGTACTGTTCGTTCTCATTCTGTATATCCTGCAGAAGCTCAAGCTGTATCGCTTGGGCCTTCACCACTTCATTCAAGCGCACGATTTCCTCTTCCTGGGCCTTTTCGCGCTCTCTGTTCATTTTCAACTCCTCCAGTACTGAGTCATACTGTTTCGACACAAATGAGACCGATTCCTCTAGGTCTTTAACAGTCATGGAAAGCTTAGTATGCTCAGTTTTCTGCAGAAGCAGGGAATCCACTTTTGCATGCAGAGTTAAAAAAGAAGCAATACTGTCTTTTATTTCCCTGAGCTCAGAAGGCAAGGATGACTCTACAGAACTGGCGTTCCCTGTCTGGCTACACTCCATCTGCGATGCGGAAGCGTCTCGCTGCGTGCCAGCCCGGCAGGTTTTGCAGACCCACGTTTCTCGCTTAGCTTGGCTCTTGGTCGCAAAAGTACTAGGCGCTATGCCTGAACAAGGTTGACCCAAATGGTAGCCATGTTTACATTCAGCGCACTACGTAAAACGACCATCATCAGGTAACGCACTGTGGCAAGCAATGCACACTTCAAATATCATGATAAAAGAAAACGAGGTACTTTCATGAGTTCTACGAGTCAGTCCCGCGGAGAAAGGTGAAAACGACCGAGAACCGAAGGCAACTGTTCTTACCTAAGAAGAAGAACAAGCGATTATGACAAGTTCACACCCTCCGCCGGACTGCAGCCTATCGTGGGGGAACGCTCGGTTTTACAGTTTCCATTTTTTCGTGTGATGCTTTGATTGGTCGGCGCTGGACCCTACTTGATCGATGCCAGCTCAGCACGTGCAAGTGTCAGTTGTCCGATGGGTTGATGACGTCAGATGGTGCAGTGCTTGCGATCCAAGCGGTAGATAGACCAGGCCCGTCGACCGTTTTCGAGGTCTACGACGCAGCCAGACCTAACAAGAACAAGCCATTATGACAGGTTCAAACGCTCTGCCGGACTGCCAAATATTAATAATAATAATAATAATAATAATAATAATAATAATAATAATAATATTAATAATAATAATAATATGGTAGTGTTATAACAATAGCAAATTATATTACATGAAATGAACAAATACAGATGCATTGCTTCAAGTTGATCGTCATAGTTGAATTGTGTGCAAACAGCGAATAAACTCATTAGCAGGAGGCGTAACCACAAACTGATAGCACACAATGTATCTACAAAAATACACCCACGACTCGCAAAAGGACAATGCTACCCACTGTAGGGCTGTCTGTGCCTTACAAAAGAAAGTCGAAATGGTGATATCCACTGCGTCTACATCTCCAGGCCCACCCATGTGTGATATGAAGTTCATGACCATGCACTTTGTGTGGGTTAGCCGTGATGTCACCACACCAGTGAAAATAGTTGGAGACTTCAATGTGAGCATTTCAAAACCACGCAAGAAAAGTTCATACAATTTATACAAGGAAAGTTTGGCTTGAAGTACCACGTCAATCCAAGTAAGTCAACCACTCAATAACAGTCGTCTAAATATTTAACTTTGGCCAAGAATCGGTCTAAGGTTGTAATTGTACTAATCATTGTGTAACACAGTAATCACAACGCTACCTTCCCTAACATTACCAAATGAGGGAAATAAGATCTGTGCCCTAGTAGAACCCTGTGTGATTTTGCTACAGCTTCCGTCCTCCGCTTTCAGAAAGTGGCATAGCTCCTCAATTTCTTGAGATGAATATCGTGGCTGATGAATATATATATATATATATATATATATTGTACGCATTTATGCGGACTTCATCTTCATCTGTACAAAGTCATCATCAATCATCGGCTCGTTTTCGTTTTTGCATCGGCGCCATTTTTCCTTTTTGGAACAAAGCGTCGTCTCGACCATAGTATTTCACGTGGTGGAGGCGCTTTAAGATCCCTTCGACCTCAATTCACTTCAAGATCTCTCCTGGAGCTACGTTCGGGACGCCGCAACGCCAAGAGGCCGCCATATCGCAAGACCAGACCGCAGCGTCCATCATGTCGGTTCAAGTGCCGGCCACCCCCACTCCCAGCCCTGTCAACAACCGGTATCGCGATCCTGAAATCTTCCCTGGCTTGCCTGGTGAGGACGTTGAAGACTGCCTCGACAACTCCGATCGTCAGCGAATATAACAACTGGAACGAGACATTGAGGTTAAACAACGTACCATTTTACGTCTCTCAAGTACCCAAGACATGGTTCCTGAATCATGAGAGAGACTTCCGTGATTGGTCGTCTTTCAGGGAGCACCTGCGGCGGATTTTCGGCACACCCTGGGTTCGTTCGGAAGTTGCGAAAAATAGACTGTCTGAGCGCGTCCAGCATTATGGCGAGTCGTATACCTCGTACATTGAAGACATCCTCGCGCTTTGCAGCCGCGTCGACAGTGCCATGCCAGAAACTGATCGCGTGCGATACCTTCCTAAGGGTATAGGTTCTACTACCTTCAACGCACTAGCCGATCGAAACCCTTCGACGGTGTCGGACGTCGTCTCCGTCCGTGAGCGCCTCGACGCCCTGAAATCAATCCGCTTGAAAGCGGACTTTTCCGACAACCCCCTGGCAAACAGTATTGAGCTCCGGTCTATCAGTGGAGCCATAATTCGTGAGGAATTTCAAGCGCATGGCTCACCCCCGTGCGGCAGCGCTCACGTCCAACCTGCTTCTACTGACCTGCGCGGCATTATTAAGGAGGACTTGGCCCCCCGTGCAGAACGCCCAGCATAACAACGCTTCTCCTTGCCCACAACTGGCGTCTTATGCCCAGGTTGCTGCAATGCCAGTCGCACCGTCTCCAATCACACCACCTACGCGTGTTCACGATCAGCTGGTACCTTTAGTCGCCCGAGCTCCGAACCCGCCTTATTACTCTGCCTTGGATTCGTCGAGGCCTATCTGCTAATACTGCGGCTTTCGAGGACATATCTCCCGGTAACACCGCCAGCAACACGAACGTCGTCGTTATGCTGCCTTTGAACGCGATGAGCCACCTCCTCGCGTTTACCGCACTTGTGACGATAATCCTCCCGTTCACCGATCTCCATCTCCGGCTGACTTCTCCAACACCGCACACAACACACGTGCCTCGAGACGCCGCTCCCCATCGCCGCTCCGACGTTCTGTTTCGCCACTTCGACCTGTCTCCCAACCAGTGCAGTTTTCGGAGGGAAAACTGCATCGCCACGAAGCGCTCCAAGTCCTCCTGAACGTCCTTCGAACTTGTTATTAGTGTCTGTGGAGGGTGGTGCCTCTGTGAGCTGTGATTGACACTGGAGCTTCTATATCTGTTATGCGTACGGACATGTGCTCTCGTCTGCGGAAAGTAAAGACGCCTTATATTGGATCACCCCTGATTGGGGCTAATGGAGCAATCATTCGACCATCAGCCCAATGTACAGCACGCATCTTCATTGGTGGTATCCGTCATCACATTAAGTTCGCGATTTTATTCCCGTGCGCACATGAACTAATTTTAGGTTGGGACTTTCTCTCGTCAGCGTCCGCTTTAATCGCGTGCCGTGAACGTGTAGTCCATATTACCGAGACAGGTCATTGCAGCGGGAGTGGCGATGAGCCACGACTGCGTTTTCTTACTGCTGCCGATTCTGTACTGCCTGCCGGCCACGACCAAGTCATAAGTCTCTCTTCTACGGACATCACCAATGGCGACGTGTTCCTCACTCCTTACAGTCACTGTCTTGCCCATGGGATTGTCCTCGCTTCCTGCCTGGTGCGGTTCAAAGAAAGCCCTGCGTTATCATCACTTTAAACGCGACCACTGAGACAATACTCCTACCTCAATGCCCCGCAGTGACCTGTTATGTGGATACCTAACCAGTCTCCCTGCTTCCTCTTACCGCCTCGCAAGCTCTTCCTCAACAGGACTTATCTGCTTCATCTGCCCTTGCTTCCGTGATAAGTCCTGACCTTACTGCTGCTCAAAGTGAAGCGTTGCTAAAATTGCTCTCGAAGCACCAGGCCTCCTTTGGTATGGATACTTCGTCACTCGGACAGACTTCCGTTGCCTTCCATCGTATCGACACCGATGGCCAGACTATTGTACGCCGTCGTCCCTACCGAGTCTGTTTGGCCAAACGCAAAATCATCGAGGAGAACGTCACCGATATGCTGAAAAGACACATCATATGTCCCTCCGCCAGTTCTTGGTCATCACCCGTCGTTTTAGTGCAGAAGGATGGATCGGTACGATTTTGTGTTGACTATCGTGCGCCAAATAAGATCACCCGTAAGGATGTATACCTGATGCCCTGTGTCGATGACGCCCTTGATTCGTTGCAAGGCACGCAATACTTTTCCAGCCTTGAATTCGCTCCGGATAATGGCGAATTCCGATGCACGAAGCGGACAAAGAAAAGACCGCCTTTCCTACTTCGGATGGTCTTTACGAGTTTAATGTAATGCCTTTCAGTCTATGTAATGCTCCCGCCTCATTTGAAAGAATGATCGACAGTGTTCTTCGCGGCCTCAAGTGGAAAACTTGTCTATGTTACCTCGACGACATCGTCGTGTTTTCCTCGACATTCACTGACCATCCGCAGCGCTTAGATGAAGTGCTCACATGCCTTTCTAATGCCGGACTTCAACTAAGCACGAGGAAGTGCCGTTTCGCTAGCACAACGATTAAAGTCCTGGGTCATCTCGTTAGCAAAGACGGCATCCAGCCCGATCCAGGTAAAATTTCCGCAGTGCTCAACCTTCCACGCCCACTTCGTGCAAAAGAAATGCGCAGCTACATTGGACTTGCCTCATACATTCGACGTATTATCCGGAACTTTGCCAGCATTGCCTCACCCCTCCACAAGCTCCTTGCTAGTTCGAGTTCCTTCGATTGGAACGATCAGTGTGAAGCCGCGTTCTAAGAACTCAAGCGCACACTAACATCCCCACCTGTTCTTTGTCATTGTGATGACAAGGCGCCCACATTACTGCATAATGACGCCAGCGGTCAAGGAATTGGTGTTGTACTGCTGCAGCGCGACCACGAATTTTGCGAAAAGGTTGTTGCATATGCAAGCCGCATTCTCACTTCCGCGGAAAAGAAGTACTCGATAACCGAAAAAGAGTGTTTAGCTGTTGTCTGGTCCATTCAGAAATTTCGTCCATATCTCCACGTCGACATTTCATGGTTGTGACCGTCCACCATGCCCTATGTTGGTTGTCGACGATCAAAAACTTGCCTGGGCGCCTTGGCCGCTGGATACTCTGATTACACGCATATGGCTTCGATGTCATATATAAGTCCGGAAGGAAGCACCAAGATGCCGATGCTCTTTCACGATGCCCATTACTGCCATCATCGGAGCACATCACATCACCTTGCCAAATTGGCCGCACGGAAGATGCTTCGTCTATTACACCAATTTCTTGGCTCCATCAAACCGCCCTTCAGTGCTTTCCACTCACCAGTGCGCCGATTCTTATTGCCATGGTATCATCAATCGCCTTAGTGGTGTTTCATCTCCACCCAATGCCAGGCTACGGAAACAGCTCAAACTGTTCAAGTTTGAAGACGACGTGCTCTACCGGTACATTTTTCACCCGGAAGGCCATCGATGGGTGCCCGTTCTACCGCGATCTCTTCGCGCTGCAGTTCTGCAGGCCTCACTCGATGACCCTACGTCAGGCCACTTGGGTCACCACAGAACAAACGAGCGCATACGCAGCCGATTCTATTGGCCAGGCCTTTCGACGAGCATAGATAGATATGTTGCCTCGTGCACGCTTTGCCAACACCATAAGTGATTTACTATTCTTCCGTTCGGGACGCTACAACCACTTCCTTGTCCAGCAGAATCCTTCTCTGTCGTCGGCATTGACCTATTCGTGCCACTGCCACCTACTCCAGACGGCAACAGATGGATCGTCACTGCTTTTGACCACTTGACCCGGTACGCTGAAACAGCCTCAATACGCTCAGGAGCTGCCTCAGAAGTAGCGGCCTTCTTCTTGCAGGCTGTCTACTCACGTCACGGGGCGCCTCACGTTCTTTTGAGCGACCGAGGCAAGGCATTTCTTTCAAGCACTCTTAATCAAGTTCTGCAAGCGTCCAACACCGTGCACAAGACAACGTCTAGCTGCCACCCTCAAACCAACGGCCTAACAGAGCTATTTCATCGCACGCTCTGCGACATGCTATCCATGTATATTCAACCTTACCATCGTAACTGGCATGCAATTCTGCCATTTGTAACATTTGCATACAACACGTCTGTTCGACGGACCACCGGATACTCTCCGTTTTTCTTAGTACACGGCCGCCACCCAACCTCACCACTCGACGTTTCTTTCTTCTCTGGCACCGTCAACGCTTCACCATTCATTTGCGACCAGTTTGTGTCTCGTCTTGCCCTATGTCGTGGTCGCGGACACCTGTACGAATACGTGGTTTATGTGAGAAGCTGGAGTCTCGATATATTGGCCCCTACAAAGTCATAGAGCAGACCTCGCCGGTGAACTATGGCGTAACACCTGTTGAGGCTCCAACTGACCGACGCTGCCGCGGAACAGAGATCGTGCACGTTTCCCGCCTGAAGCCCTTTCGTCTCCGTTCGAATGTCTAATGTGCGGCCAAAGCTGCCCCAGCTGAAATAGACAACAGGAATTCCCGTTGCAACTACAGAAATTTCTGTCGGGACTACAGAAACTTTTGTTGTATGACAAAACTTGTTGACGTTTCTGTTGTTGCTACAGACATTTCTGACGTTAGGACAGAAATTCTGATGTCGCAACAGAAACATTCTGTCGCGAAGACGAAGAATTCTGAAGTCGTGACAACAGCTTTCTATCGTGACAGTGATTCTGACGTTACGACAGAAATGCTGTCGTCGTAACAGAAAGATTCTGGCGTGACGACGAAAACTTTGAAGTCGCAACAGAAACGTTCTGTCGCGACAACAAAAGTTCTGAAGTCGCAACAACAGCTTTCTATCGGAACAGCGACTCTGACGTTACGAGAGCAATTCTAACGTCGCAACAGAAACGTTCGCTCACGACGGCCAAGAGTTCTGAAGTCGCAACAGCAGCTTTCTTTCGCAACAGCGATTCTGACGTCTCAACAGGAACTTTCTGTCGGGATTACATATTTTCTGTCGTGGCGCTAGAAAAGTGCCACTTTCTGCAGCGACATAAGTTCTGACTCCGCGACAGAAGCGCTTTCCGTCGCGACGCTTTAAAATTGTATGTCACTTTCGCATCGGTCCTGTACACTGCTCTTTTCTCTTACGCGATATTCAATCGTGCTTCTCTGAAGCCCCAATGATGATAGCATCGACACCGGTATTAAAGTCGACGTGGCCAATTGTTATAATTGTGCCGTGACGACGAGGCACCAGCAACGCAGCACCGGCCTCCTCAAAATTGGCCGCTGATCAAAATCATACCATCTCCGGGAATGGCTGCGTATCCGTTTTATTTTATTTGGTAAGATGCGGCACACAAGCCTGTGGACTTACATGTGCCGTTACACTGACACATTAGTTAATATCACAGAAATGTTGCATAAGCTTTTGTGAAGAAAAAAATAATTTTTCGGTTGTTCCACAAAGTTGCGTTAAAAGCTGTCTCGCTCGGGTCTCATTATTCTGGTACAGCGCTGCCGTGAGAAGCCAGTATGTTATCACAATTACCACTCATCAACGAATATTTATATAGGTATTTTGCATTGACCACATGAATTCCATGCGCGCTTAAAAGTCTAAAGAGCGAGAGACAACTGTCTAAATTAGTAGCAACAACCTCACAGTGTTCCCGGTCACCGTTGTCTACTTCCGAATTTCTTATTTAATATGGATATCATACAGCAAAATCGATGATTTAGCACTCCACGATGCACCTGTCGATGGTAACAACCATTTTTGCTGTTTTAGAAATGTGGCAATTGACGGGGTGGAGTGAAAGCGCATCTTGGCTCTTAAATGCAAATGTAAACATCAACACAGACAGAGATTCTTACTGTTGACATAGCCAAAAGGTACACTTAGCGACATGTTCGGCGTGGTGCAGTGGTAAGCTGCTGCGTTCGGGATCCTCAGGTCGCAAGTTTTATTCCACGTAGGTGAAGTTTCTTTACTTTTCTAGTTTTTTTTTCTTGCCAACTAACAAATTTTTTCTTTTTTGTGGTAACAAATTTACATAGCCTTGAAAAGGTCTCTGTGAATTTTTAATAAAATATTGATCAAGAACTACACAACTTTCGACTACAGGACGTCACACTACAGACAACAGAACTAACGAAACAACGTCCCAAAATACGACAGACTGAAATTTCCTCTTATGTTTTTCAAGTGGAGCATAAATTCATTTACTTGACTTCTAACGCTAGGAATATGCAGCGATATCAACACTGTCTATTGATAAGCGATGTCGACAGACCCCAGCCCCACAAAATTGGGAACATGTTGTAGTGTTCCAAGTACCACTCCAAGCTAGCAAGAATCACGTTTCCATTACCTTTCCCACACAGCTGGCCAGTGCTGTTGGGTAGTAATGAGATAAGTTCTAGAGGATACTTACCGTCCTTCAGAAGAAGCATGAAGAGACTTCTCTGACGTTCTTCGGGAACCATGCCAATTTGCAAGGATAGGTTGTAGAGATCTTACTGCTCTTTCTGTGCGTAACCACTCAGGCGGCACAATGCGCGGTACAATATTCCGTCTGGCCCCGGGGATGAAGAACGTCTGCATAGAGCAAGAGCCACCTCAAGTTCCTCCATTGTGACATCTGGCAGTCACGCGAAGCAGGCATGCCACTGGGAGGTAAAGAGCCTGGACAGGTTGCTTGGTGAGCGGTCCTTGAACGAAGCTCTTCTGCAATATCAGCATCCAGTCGCCCCTAGAAGAGGGACAGCGCTTTGAATGGGAAGCGTTGTTCAGGGAGGGAACGTAGATCACATACGATTCTCCACTCATGCGGAAGTTGCTTCTGGGTGCCTAGGAACTGGCTAAACATTGTACAAGTTCGTGATACTAGCCTATGCATGCGGCCCTTTATTTCCTTTCGTTATGGTCTGGCTACCTGCCGTGGTGTCGCAGAAGCTACGGCATTGCGCAGCTAAACAGGAGGCCCGGGATCGAATCCTGGCTGCAGTGGTCCAATTTCCATGGGGGTACAATGCAAAAACACATGTGTATCAGGCATTGTGTGCACGTTAAAGAACCCCAAGTGGCGTTATAATAATATCTTGGTTCCGGAACTAAAAATCCAGAAATTTGTGTGTGGCTGCCCTAAGGTAAAGGATGGATTTTATAAGTTGGTATCGCCGCTCCACATGGCGGCGGAGTGCTGGAAGTCGTTCCAACTCTACATCCAAATCCGTGTGCTTATACGACACCATGAGCGTGCGCGTGGCTTCTCGGATTGCTCACTTGTTTCCTCTAACCCAGAGGACAAGCCACCTCGGTAAGTATCTTCCGTGGCAGAGTTGACAGTATTTCAGTCAATTAATCGAATAGTGTACCGTGGGAAGTACTTGGACATCCTTTGATGATGACGTCGCGGGAATGTGATCCCTCTCACGGGTCTCGATATTGAAAAACCATTTCACACATCTTGTGAATGAGCTAGAGACGAAAGTTCTAAATATTATTAATATATTAGTATTATGTTAGTACAATTTGTTTAGCAAACATATATACACTAACAAAAAGTGAAAGCGAGGAACAGGCTGGCAACTGTCACCGGAAGGAGCACTATGCCTGCCTACTCTTCAGTAAGGAGGACCAATACTGAACCATTGATATGGAAGACAGGAAAGAAAGAGCAAGATGACTAATCTCAAAAAATTAAGCAAAACACATAAAGTACAATGCCGGTGACGGCAAGTCAGGCCACTAAAGAGCATCAAAATAGAAGAAAATATTTGAGGTCCCGGTAACCGAAAGCAGAAACAGGCTACAGGTTTCCTAAGTTATTTTCTTTCTAAAAACTTAGAAGAGCGCGATGCGATTGATCGCGTCGAGACGCACATCCACTTGGTTAGAAAAATTTGTCGAGCGTCGTAAACTGCAGCCAAAGGAGGTGATAGTCCTTGACTAGCGACGTCCAATATGCAAAGAAAGCCGGATATTCGAATATCTGTGGCTCAAGGGGCTCGCAGTAATGGCAAGACATGCACGCTGAACTGGTGTGAAATCCTTGTCGGTACAAATGTTCACACACCTTCACACAGCCAACCGTTAGCTTGAGTATTTACGCTCTAGCAGAAAGAGGGAATCCTCCAACGCGAACACGGTGCCTGAACTTATATTTGCGATGCGTTGGTCTGGATGCTGCGTGAGTAGGTGTCGACAAATCAGCAGACCAGCGCCATTAATCTTGCACAACATTTCACGGCAGACACAGCGGTTATGAGCCAAGAGAGCTGCAATAATCCACGTCTCATAGGTATCTTTGGCAGCCGTCATTCAGGAGGGACTGGCCAGTGTCACAGGTGAAATTTGATAGCCTTTGTTCACGTGTATTTGTCGCTCTGGTGCCTAACACCATATAGTGCACGCTAAAATCTCCAATGATGAATCACGCTGCAGTATATGCCATTAAGTTTTTTGTTAATCTTATGAAATCAAAACTGCTGGAATGTATTATATAAACGCCTACAAGAATAAACATTAGCGTGCTCTTTCTAACTGTTAGACAAATATAATGATTGTAATCGTGAGGTGGAGTCGGCTGGTGAAGATAGCTGAGTTCACTACAAATAATAACGATGACTTTGCTGCATAGCCAGTTGTTCTGGACATTACAGCTTCGTATCTCAATAATCTGACTGGTTTTGATGCGTTAGGCTAATATATTACAATGATTAGGAATATATTACATAAGCTGGCATAAACTGGCAAACTGAACCATGAGCTGGCAAACGTCTCAAAGGAGCAACTTTTGTCCTATTGTACTCCAGTGGATGAATGACTCTACCTTCTTCTAGCAAGGATGGGTAATGGATGACCATGTCTCTATTCGAGAGATAGAAGACCTGGGCTTAAGGCGGCAAGGATTTTACGCGCACTTCGAGCAGGCGAGGTTCCAAGCTTCGATAAAATCCCTCGAATGACATCTATGACGGAACGAAGCATTAAAATTACTTAACGATCTCCTTTCGGCCTGTCGTCAGAGGCAGGAGTAGGCTCCTGAGCGGTCTTGACAATCTGTGGTTCTTTGGGAAGTTATCGGCTGGGAAGCGCAGGTCATTCTTCTGGAGCAGGACTCCTTTCAGCTGTCTTTCTTGTGCGGGTCGGTCCTTTTGTGGCCTGATTGGAGAATGTGGTTGCCACAAAGCAAGGGCCCTTCTCCTTTCGCGCCGCTGCCTTTTTCGAGGACATTATGTGACGCTAACACCAATGCCGGATAACTTCAGCAGCCTCCCTGTCTGACGAGTTGTCTCGAACCGCTTGCTTGAGAGCTGCGAGCTCTTTCTTGATGTGAGGGAACTCTTTAGAAGAAGCAGCATGACAACCATTACAGTAGCGGTACTTCAGCAAGTAGCCCGGCAAATTTATTCCACGTTCAAGGCAGACGGGCTCAGTCTGTATTCTCTGGGTTTTGACCGAATGATGAGTTTCCTGGTGCCTCGGCTCCCCGTCTTGTGGCCATGGAAGCGGAGCCTTGCGGAGGCCCTCCTGGCCAGAAGTCATCACGGCCGTCGGTCGCGAGGAGGAAAGGAAGCTTGCTCAGCGACACCGAGAACACTGAGCTGTAGCCCGTGTCGGGTGAAAGCTCTTCAGATAACAGCGTCATTTCAGTCCACAGAAAGAGCTCCAAAAGGAGTAATGTCAACGCGAGTGCATCAACACACCTAGCATGATTACTATGAAGTCAAGGCGAGAACGCTCGCCTCACGCCATCGGCTTCGTTCCCGAGGAATCCCCAAGCAGCCTCCGATTGTTGAACAGACAAGAACTATCTGTTTTCTAGGAGGAGATTGTACCGAATGAAATCAAGTACACGCAGATAAACACGCGAAAACACTTCCTTACAATCTATTTTTCTAGAGGAAGTGCACTGGAAGAACCGCGACAAATCACATAGCTAGGGGCATCAAAATGCGTTCCTCTGTACTGATTCAAGGTGTATCCGCAGCAGGTGTAATCTGTGAAATTCATTTCGCCATTCCCAATGCAGACTAGCTCACCCTCGTCAAACCAGCAGGGGAGCATGTTGTCGTCACGCATGTGATCAACCTTGGAGCCACGCGTTGCATCAAACGGATTATAAAAGCAGATTGCGAAAGATCGTACATAAATGTCGGTCACTTTCGACACCCTGTTCGGCGATAATTGGAAAAACCTATATCGGGTGACCCAACTAACGTTAGCCAAGCTGTTAGCTGCCCAAAATAGTTTTAAATAGCGCGGTGCCTAATACAGTGTTCATATCTACGGTGTTAGGTTTTCAGCCTTCTGACAACAGAACACAGTAGGGCTAATGATTGTATCTTGCGGCGTGTTTCCTAAATCTTTTTAACACCTTCGCAAACAGTAGCTGGAGCACAGGGTATAATCAATGTATGTAGAAGTGCGGAAATGCGAGCGTGCTCAGGTAAATATCCTAAAGGGTGCCAATTTGGCCAACGTCGTGAGTACAAGAATAAGCTTGAGAATGAGGACAATGGACACCAAAAGAAAATGCAGCGCATGTCGCTACATGATTCCTGGGAGCTCTGTTAGGCGGCAGTTCAACGTGTTAGATGTCGCGATTGCGGAGCATGGCAAACGCAATTTGTAAACGTACAATAGTTATGTCGTACTAGAAAAGACGCAACCGTTTATGACCATCCCTTGTAACTAGGGCTGTACAACGGTCATTGACAACGTTGCTCAATGGGGGTGGTACGGTGCTTGTGCCATACGGGGTGCGTACTTTGTAACATGCTGTTTCACCCAGCGTACCTTCGACTGAATTTAGTATTGAGGCGAAGTTCACGTGTGGCCCTTTCCTACGGTGGTTCCACTGATAAAAAAATTAGGATATACACAGTCGGACAGCCAACAGCGTGGCCCCTAGTTTCGTCCCGGAATGGGTTTCTTGACTGCGTCTACTATTCACTGTCGCCTTTGACCAAGGCTCAAACGCAGGGGCGTAGCCAGGGGGGGGGGGTGCTTACGGGGCTTCAGCCCCCTCCCTCGAAATTTTTTCGTGCTGTCCATGCGCCGTCGACCAAACCAACCCCCAGCGCCGGAAATATTTCTGGATTTTGTCTAGAATGGTCTTTTTCACGCTCGAAAAGACATTTCACCGCGAACATTGCCAACTCGGCTGGATTTTGCGGCAACGCCCATTCACCGGGAGTCACATACCGCAACAGCTCCATCCGAGCACAAAGTCTCAAGAGCGTTTTGATGGCGAACGAGCTCGCCGCGGAATCGCGCGAAGGCCGCGGAATCTACGGAGCGCATTGATATCGATTCCGAAACTGTATGGGTATAAAGTTCTCATAGACTTTTGATGTGAAAGGTGCATTGACATTTCCAAAGTTATGCTTTGTATATTCCATTGCGGAAGTTTGTGGGTTTAATGTTGTTATAAACACTTCACGCCAAAGGTGCATTGACTTTTCTAAAGCCTTAGATCGGCACATACAACGAGACAAGCCAAATCGACAGACTATCAGGCAAGCTGACAAAGCACGCAGCGAGGTCCGATGAGACGAAGCGTTTTGGTGGTTCATTTGTACCGTCATGTTGCATGAAAAATATCAACATGTTTTTTCACCTACGCCAATGCATCCCTGTCACCATACTAAAGACAGCCACGGTAACTACGTTCTTATTTATTTTTTCTAGTTTGATTTTTATTTGCGAGGACACATTGAGCCTCTTCAATTTTTTTTATTCTCGCTACCCGCGGGCTGCCAGAGCAAGCCAGGCGCATGCGTTTTTCTCGCGTTGCCCCGACCACCGCACAGCGCACTTCGGTACGCGTTTGGTTTTCTCTGGCCGAAAGGATTTTCGCCTGGCAGAGTTTTGGATGCCTTCTGGCTAGCAGAGGAGAAAAAGAAACAATGTCGCTCACCGCCATCGCTGTGAGGACTCGACGGATTGCACCGCGTTCGCTTGAGCGCAACCTCACCGGGAAAGTCCTGTCTCGCCGGTGTAGGATAATGAGCACAATGCGTATGGTTCTAGGTGGACCAAGAGTTTCACGTTTTCTACGATATTCTTCGCTAGACATATTAGCTGCACAGTGTAAGCATTGAATGGTGAACAACATACTCACCTTTCCGTTTTTTTTTTCATTTCGGTGCCCCCACCCCACAAAAGGAAAAAAAAAACACATTGTTGCGGTGCAGCGAATTGTCGCATGGTGAAAGTTCGATTTTGTTACTTCTTATTGGCCATGGGACGCTTCAGTTGCCCGATATTCTTATTATATTATTGCGATAGCAATTATATAGATACTCCAGGCGCACTCCTGCCGTTACCGTCGCCCTCATGTTTCGTATGAAGTCCAAGGGCGATAACATCGTGACCGCGCGCCGCATGCTGTATGTGCGAGTGAAAGCGTAGGGGCTGAGTGGTGCAATGGGTGAGTCGACGATGGTGACTCAGTCCTGTGTGCGCATGCAGAAAAGCGGGGAGCAAGCGCGCCGCCTTCTGGTACAAATTTCTTCTGCAACACTGGTACAAATTTTTTGTTACAAACGTGAACTTTTATATCCGATCGAGGCGTGTGTGGCTTAAAGAAATCACAAGAAAGTTTACAAAGGACCATGCTGCTTTTAAGTAGTGCAATAAAAAATTTCTTTCGACACCCGTAATTGACCCACTTTGCCAACACTTCAACCACGGGTTACCACATAGCACACATTTATTGCTTTAGTGTGCGCCCAGAAATAATTTCGTGCAAACTTCGTAACTATGTCACACACTTGAAAACACGCCATAATGCCACCCAAACCGTGCCCTCACTTCCTTTAACGGTAAACTCTTTGCGGTATTAATGTCTTTCTGCTCACCCAGTAATCAAATACGTGTTTCATATTCACACCTGTAGAGCGGGAGAAAACGAGTGTATAGAATTATTTTTCATGCCGCCAAATTGCGCATCAGATTTAAATTAGTTCTTAAATAACCCATAACATATTGTCACATTCACATCAACTGTGAAGTTGACGGAGCGTTTAGTTCGCTTGGGACAACAGGAAAGTATGCCAATAAAATTAAGGGCTGGTACTCGTAAATTAAAGCGTAACGTTTCAGTTGATTCCACGCACCACCAGCGATATGTAGGCCCAATCGCAAGCCATTAAAACTGACTGCCACATTTACCACTCACCGACGCCATTCGTGAAAGGTTGCAGAATGGTGCGAATATTTTCTTTTCTAATGTGTCGATACGTAATTTACTAGAATAACCGTAATTAACAAGCAGGTGTTGAACTTTGTCTTACCTCACTGATAACAATTCTTAAATTTTCATGCGAATAGTAAATGCCTACGGCATTTGTTTTCTCTGGTCTGCAGAGAGCCATTCTGTGGGCATCATTATAATGCAAATTTAAAGAAAGAGTGTATTTAGTAGTTAACACCAAAGCTCCTAATTATTCCGTAAAGTTCTAGCTTCGCCCGTACATCGGCCGAAACACGTTTCCATTCTTCCAGGCGTTCAGTCAGTGCTAGGTTACCTTTCTCTACAGACGGTGGCAAAGCGTTCGTATAGCGCTTCCATTCGTATCTCATCACGAAATCAGGGCCAGGTGCTCCCTGTCTGCTAAAAAGATTATGCGGGCGCACCATATTCATTTGCATCAAGAAATACATTTCTACATTTCCTGCACGGTAACACGTGTTATTCTCATGGAGCTAACATCAGGCATGACAGCGGCGACTACGCTTCTAGCTTCTCGCCCAGTTGATGTGCGGTGAAAAGTTTCAGCGGTGGCGCGGTCAAACAATGCCCAAATATTCAAAACATTCATCCCGGTTTTAATAAAGCGCCCTAGTACACTTTGAATTCAGTGGAACTTTGTCGTCAAGAGAACGCCCTGGTAGCGCAAATGCTTTATTCAAATTATCAATAACACTTATAGATTGCCTTTAGAGGGCGCAACGACCAAGATCATTTCTGTTCTTATGTCGAAGCAAGCTCAGCTGACCTGGTGTTAGGATCAGAGACTTGGTTATCTCCCGATGTTAATAATTCCGAACTATCCTTGTCCAGCCAGTTTTTATTATTTAGGAAAGACCGCATAACTTCACGCGGTGGTGGGGTAATAATCGCTGTAAGGAAAAGCTTGGAAGCGTTTGTTATTGATACGGAATCCTGCCTGGAAATTTTGTGGATTGCATTACGTCTGTCACCGTCTGTAACTTGTGCCGTTGGGGTGTGTTATCGCCCACCTGATTCACCCGAGGAATTCCCTGAACATCTGAATGAATCTTTAACTCACATTCAGAACAAATTTCCACGCGCACCAGTATTCCTGGCCGGCGACTTCAATTATCCGAATATTGATTGGAAAACATGCAGGCCCCTCCACGGCACAAGAAAGCGTGAATGCCAGAATTTTCTGGATGTGTTAACACTTTTCAATCTGCACCAAATAGTTTCCACACCTACGCGTGGTCATTCGCTTTTAGATCTTGCACTGACAACGGAACCGGAGAAGACATCTGTACACGTTTTAGATGGCATCAGTGACCACATGATACTGCAGTGCGATTATACAGTAGTCAGGAATAAACCAGAAAAACAGAAAAAAGTTATATTTGATTATACCAGAGCGAATGTTGACGCTCTTCTTGATGAACTATCATTATTCTGTACAGATATTTTTCACTCTTTCAATATGCGAGATGCAAATGAGAACTGGTTCCTAATTCGTGATAAACTAACTCTGCTGAAAGATAAACACGTGCCTAAGGTCACCATTACCACATCTACAGAAAGCACATGGTTCACAAGACATGTGAAACAATGCATAAACAAAAAGAAACGGTTGTACGCAAAAGCTAAACTGACAGCATCTGAACACGATTGGAACAACTACCGCACACATGAGCAACTGTGCAAAAGTGAAATTGAATCAGCAAAGGATAAGTTTTATAACAGTGACCTTTCACACATGTTAAAAAACAATCCTAAAAAATTCTGGCGGGTTGTTAATCCAAATTACAGTTCAAACTCCTCGGTATCCATAAATAAAGAAGGTAATCTTCTTACTTCCCTTGAAGTAGCAGAGGAATTTAACCAATTTTTCTGCTCAGTATTCACCCATGAAGGCCCCTTACCTACTGACCTACAATTTCCAACGCTGTGCCAAACTATGCCTGACATAACTGTCACGCCAGAAGGCATATATTCTGCCATAGACCGTCTCCCTAATAACTCGGCACCTGGCCCCGATGGAATATGTCCTAAATTGCTAAAAATAGCAAAGCCTGTAATAAGCCCAATCCTAGCCGCAATTTTTCAGTAATCTATAGATACGGGCTGTGTCCCAAACGACTGGAAAATTGCGAGTGTCATACCCGTTTTCAAATCTGGTGATGGCTCTAACCCGTCAAATTACAGACCAATTTCGCTAACCAACACCAGCTGCAAATTACTAGAACACATAATCTCATCGGCCATCATGAGCTATCTGACGAAGCATAACTTCTTTTTTGCGAATCAGCACGGCTTTCTTCACGGTCGATCTTGCGAAACACAACTGTTCGAATTAATTACTGACCTTCATCGTGCTGTTCATGCTCACTCTAAAATAGACGCCGTATTTGTAGATTTCGCCAAAGCGTTCGACAAAGTTCCACACAAACGTCCAATTAAAAAACTTGACAATCTGTACATTAATTCGAAGGTTATTTTTTGGATTAACAATTTTTTGGCCAATCGCTACCAATCAGTCTTTGTTAATGGGCATTCATCAACCCTCTCCCACGTTAAATCTGGAGTACCACAAGGGTCTGTACTTGGACCTATCTTATTCTTAGTTTATATTAATGACATAAGCAATAACCTGAGTTCTACGGTCAGATTGTTTGCAGATGATTGCGTGATATACAGGCAAATAATTCAACCTTCTGATTCACTTCTACTACAATCGGACTTAGACAAGATTAACGATTGGTGCACACAATGGCAAATGGAAATTAATACCTCGAAAACAAAAGTCGTGACATTTACCACAAAAACTGACCCAGAACCTTGCCATTACATTCTAAACGGCATGACTGTAGAATCGGTACCGGTCATAAAATATTTAGGGATCCATTTAGCATCCGACCTTTCATGGAACATTCACATAGATACGGTCATTAACAAGGCTTCGAAAACACTCGGATTTCTCAGACGAAATCTGCGTTCAGCTAATGCAGACACTAAGTATTTAGCATACACTACATTAGTGCGCTCGCAGTTGGATTACGCCTCTTTGATTTGGAACCCATACCAAGCATACTTAATAACAAAATTAGAGTCTCTTCAAAATAAAGCCTCTCGATTCATATCGAAGAACTACTCGCGTACGGCAAGCGTCACTGAAATAAAGAAAGCTCTCAAGTTACCTCCTCTTGAAAGACGTAGAATGCTTTTCCTACTGTCCTTTTTCCACAAATTGTATCACAGCCACTCTTCCTTTGCTATATCCCGTCTCACGCCAGCGCATCGCATATTCCCACGCATTGACCACCAACTCAAAGTCGAACCCATCTTTGCTGGCACAAACCTGTTCTTTCATTCACCGCTCGTTCTAGCCATCCGTCAATGGAATCTTCTGCCTGGCACCATTGCATCTGTCATTGATTACGAAGCGGTTGTAACCAGCCTGAAATGTCACCTTGAGCTGTAACCTTCATTCTTTCCCTCTCCTCACTTCTTACATGTGTGTATATATATAACGCTACTCTCTGTAACAATAGAATGTTTGTTGATTATTGTTGATATGTACCTTTATATTTGGTTTTTCTCTTCAACATGCTATTAATGGTGAGCGACTTCTGTACACATCATAGTACTGCGTTGCTTTGTACTAACTGTTGTTCCCCCCCTATGTAATGCCTGCTGGGCCTTTAGGGTATTTGAATAAATAAATAAATAAATATTATGAACTTGCCACAACCATTTGATCTGATGTCATCTTCGTCAACAGTAAGTACGTAAAGTTTTTGATTAACACCCCAACGAGGGGCAGCTCATAACGCTGGTACACCTTCGGCTCAGGAAACATGGAATGGCAGTGCAGGAGGGCATTGATATCGCAGACATGATCGACATAGTAGTAGTCATCAATAAATACTGCCAGCGTGTCATCGTGGAACTCGTGGCGTGTCATCGTGGCGACGAAATGTGGGACCTTGCTTTCTTCGCACTCTCGTACACATCACGCTTCATCACTCATTCATATAAGCGACAATGAAATCTACCATAATTGCGACACTGCAGGCATTCTACGAACTTGGAGGAGCGACTTCGCTGCATACTGGAAGATAAGGTTTTTCAGAGCCAACTATTTGCATGTGGCAATGGGTTGCGTGGTAAACGACCGGAGACAGGTGTACTTCTTGGAAACTGTAGCATGACTCTTACCCGCTTCCCTTCTCCCGGAGGATAAACCAACTGAAGAACGATTCGGACCACCTAGTTCGGACCAAGAACCGGCTTAAGGAAAAGAAACCATGCCAACCACGGGAAGGGAGAGACCTAGGGAAGTTGCAGAATCGTCTCTCTCTAAAACTGCTTTCCTGAGGTTGAGGGGGTGGTGGGCGTTTCTTATAGTGGGGGATGACTTGCAAAGCTCAACGACACAAACTTGGGGACACAATTGCATTAATCATGGCATCTAACCAACAATTTTGTTTTTTTTAAGGAAAAGTAACGTGAGAAGTACCAGACCCCACTATATCATTGCCTGAGTAGCTTGGCTGCAGGATATAAGGCCATACGGTGTACTTTTTTATAGGTTGTGACTTTAAACTCGCAAACAAGGCCTTCCATAATTTAATAATAACTGCCTACGAAATATACAATATTGAATTTCAGTATTCGGCAATCGTGATCTCTGCTAACTAGTTTTTCTCTCGGTCGCAGTTTCAAAATGAATTGTGTAATTCGCATTTCTATGCTCGTTTTGTATGAGATCGTTAACTATATAGGCTGTTATGGTGCGGCAATAAAATATGTATGAGTAATCGTCCTCATCAGAAGATATTTTTGATGCATACTGTAAAGTATAGACTAATGCTTAGCACAAAAGAAAGTGCTTTTTTAATTATTCCTGCACGTGGTCCAGCCGTAGGAGAGACGACTCCTTCAGGTGGGGTCAGCCAAGAAGTCAAGGATAGTAAAAACAACCGAAACTGCTTGTTAGGATTGCTAATTGGGCAAGTTAGTACCAGTCCATCTCCTACAGAGTGACGTTGGACACAGACGAGTAAAACAGTAGAGCACAAGTGCCGACTATCAGCTGAATTGGTAACATGTAAAGAGTTTCTGGTATATCTCCCCGCATCACTTCTTACAGCCCGCGAATGCTCACGGAGAGCCTGCATTCATTACAGATACAAAAAATAATAGAACGTGGTAGCGCTTGCGCTGACTGCCCTCGAGTGCTTTGAGCTGTCATGAAGGGTGTCTTTCTGACAGGTTGATATGGCACAACATGAATTTGTGTAGTGCAGTTGTGCGATCTGTCTTGTCATCTGTTATTTGATTGGAAGCTGCGTCTGCGTAGCCGTGGCTTGCAAGTGGTGACATTCGTATGATATGTCACGCGTCGCCCATGAATTGCGCCAAAATCTAAAACATATGCACGTGCCACGTATCTGGATTGAACCAAGTTAATGTTCTTTGCTGTCACATTGGAGCGAAACAGGTTATACATTGCATTTCGCCTGATCACATAAGTAGTTATTATTATTCATAAACTTCTCAGGTATTTTATTCAGAGCACAATTTTAAATGAGATAATTGTAGCACATCCTTGAAAATCCCCATTACTGCTTTTGTTTGTGGACATGTGCGATATAAAAGCATTATCTAAGCCTGAAAAAAGAAGGCCGCGCCACGCAATAAGATCGCTGCTCGACTAGTCGCGCACAAGTTATGTGGTACAAGTGGCACAAGCACCTGTTTACATTTTATAAGTTCACTTGGCAGTCGATCAGCGCTTTTTTCCGTTCTTTCGCTCGTCCGTGTCGAAAGAGGTGTTGAAGGTGAAACTTCTACGCCTGAACTCCGTTTCAAGCAGCGCAGCCACACGTACATTTGTCTATAGCCGCGCAAAGGATTGCGACACAGTGGTCGAGGTCTCTCAACGCTACTGGAAGTTTTCAGGAGAGAACTAGCGCTCTTATAAAAGCCTATGAAGTGGTTATTCTATAAGTGTTATTAAATTCCATTTTTTTCATTTGCTATTTTTTTCATTTTTTTCGTCTGCTATGAAACCAGAATCTATCTTTAACGCAGAAAAATTGTAGTTACTTTAGCACTCTGCTTGTTGATCTGAACTTACTCTTTCTTACATTTATGCAGCAGACCTAAAGCTTGAATCGGCTATAAAATTGGCACGTAATCATATTATTACGCGCCAAACCGCACCCTCTTATCTATATACCTTCGTCAGTGTTGCAAAATATATACCCAAGGGGGCTGTCCCTCATCGTACTTTTGGTAACAGTGGGGCTGGCCTGCCCACACTACGTGGCTAGTGCACTAGAAGAGGGTTGTGTGTTAAGGTGCGGCTAGTGCCGCTCAATGGCCTGAGGCGGCAAGTGTAGAAAGGTACGACACCCGGGCTCCAACAGCAGCGCTGCCTCCAACATCCGTCGCTCATGCCTGCTGTTGTCAGTTGTGCTGGATGTGCGCGGCTCGACGTTCGTCGAAGTTGGTGCTGTCTGCGATTTTTTGTTGTTTTGTATGCAGTTTAAATGACGCATTGGTTTAAAATAGAGGCTGGCTTTTCCTTCAAATATTTCAGTTTGGATTACACTCAGCGGTAGTCACCTGTGTCTAATTATGTTTTAACTGTTATTATTAATTTTCGTTACCTATCTACCTGAATAATTACTGGAAGAAATAAACAATCTAGTTCATATTAGCTGCTAAATGATTAATGTCAATTACTGCAATAATTATTAAACTATTGGTGAGTATTACTCATAATACGAGAATTACTGAGTAATTACCTTGCTAATCGAATTGTAATTGATGTTTTTTCCACAGTTGCTGCGTTGGTCATCAGGTGTCTTTTAGAAATGTACTAAGCAATCACTCTAAATAAAGTTCATCTATGGTTTGAGTTCTGAGTGCTTACGAAGGAGCAAACGTTCCTTGATACGTTTTTCAGGTGTGATACGTAATTGGACCAATTGCATGTATGTTTATGCAGTTGGTGATTTTGTGCAGCCATACGATGATTAACCTACCATTGCGACTTCTGCCTGTAGCTCTTATATAGCATTTGCTATCTTTACTATTAAATTTTAAGTAACGAGTTGGCTTTCGCTCCTTTTCAGTACATTCAGTCTTTCCTAATCGACCTAATGCAATGCTCGCCTTTATAGTGGGAGAGGTCGTTCAATAAAATAAATAAATAAATTCCAAAAAGTAACAAGCCCTACAGGCGGTCGTCGCGGAGCCTGTCGGGAACAACAAGCGGTTCTCGTCAGGCCACGCTGAAGTGGCGCCACCTGGAGAGGTCTACAAGAGGAACGTGAGCCACGGTCCGGCCCTGAACACACTACCTCCTTCTAGTGCACTCTAACTGGACGAACTTTGTGTACGACAGTATCTTACATCTTGGCATTGAACAAGTATTTGAACGGTACTGCAGGTTGGATCATTTATTTAAAAAAAAGATTTTTCCGAGCATTTCGGGCAGAGATAACGCTTTAAATATTTAGTCAAGTCTCTAACTATCACAGGTGACGTAGCTAGCCAGCCCAGGGACCACCCGCTCCAGCAGGTGCCGCCACAGGATTAGCGTTGAACACGGCGTCTGCGCTCGCACCCGGAGCGGTGCCGGGCTCATTGGTGTCCACAGTGGCACGGAATCCGTTGGCATCGGCCACGTACTTCACTGTGCGGAAGAGACCGTTTGCGTCGCGGTAACCGTACGAACCAGACTTTGCGTTGCTGGCGTCCCCTTGTTCCTTGTGAAAAAGCTGGGAGCCAAATTCATCCGTAGTGTCGTAACCGAAGCTGTACGGTTGGGGAGGCTGTTGCAAAAGAAAGCAGCAAGTGAGAATTTGTAAACAGGTGACCAAGTGATATACTGAGCTGGAAGTGATTAGTTCATAGTGAGGAAATTTCAAGAGGCGCTTATGTTTTGCACCGGCCAATGACGTTGTCGATCGCAGTGTTTAGTGCTTGTAAAAATTACAGCACACTTTCACGTCGGTAAACTGAATCTTTTTTCTAGGTTGAGTAAATTAACAAAGGAACACGTTTTCTTAAATTGTGAATATTTTGCAAAGGACAATAGGTACTTCTTTAAACGAAGCTGACCCATCCTAGGGCGCTATAACGTAAAACTTTTCCAAACTATTACAATTCTGCAATCAGCCCTCCGCGATTAGGCAAAACTTTTTTGGATCACCCCCACTTAACCTGTCTGTCACGCGACGTCATGAAAACCGTGATAGCTGCCCTTCCGATATGACGTTTACCCACTGATTATGCGTGATATGATCAAACAAAAGAAAAATAGTTAATTCTGATTCGACCACTTTTCGCCATTAGCCCCCGGCTATTGGTCAAAAGTTTGCGGGCTGCTCCAACTTTAACTGCCTGTCACGCTATGTCCCAAAACCGCAAAAACTCTCCGTGTCAAAGTGACGTGTACGCGACAAAGATGCATTAAAACGCCGAACAGAACTGAAGTTTTTTTCTGAATAGCCGCGGGCTGCCCCGTTCCGAAAGGAATAAAAGATCGCTGCCGCCAATCGCTCAGGCACTGGCGACTCGCTCCTACCCGAGAGCATAGGTTTAATTGCGTATAATAAAGCTTTTTGCGTGGCCGTGTAACGTTTTCGTTTCAGCATCATTCTTAAGCTTCCGTTGCATGCCGCCGCGATTTTCTACGAGCCACCGCAAGCGAAGTAAGGGAAAGCGGCCCAATCGCATACGGCGGCACCACCCTCTTGATCCCGTTATCGATTTTCACTGCAGTAGCTCGGCCCCATCGAATTCCTCTCCACTTGAGCGTGCTCCTCCTCTCTTGTCAGGCAATTAGATAAGACGAGCCACTCAGTGTAGGCAATGTTATTCGTTTTTCAAACAAACAAAAGTGACCTGCTATGAACGAGCAGAGCGTTTGATTGATGTGTTCAAACAACCCTGCGGGTGACCGCCCGATCCTTCCGTCGGCGGTTACGCAAATTTGACGTCAGGACATTGGAATATAAACATGTGGGAATAGTCTTACGTTATAAGGCCCCTGGTCTACTTCGCGGAGAAATATCATTCTTCGGTAATTTTAAACTTCCCTTTATATTAAAAGACAGTCCGGTTGTTACTGCCGTATTGTGGAAGGTGGTATTAGAATAATTGGTGGCAGCATAAATTCTGCGCCCTTTCTATATCGCCGAACGTATTCTACAGCCTGCACCACACCATGTTGTGGGCCTTTCTAAACGAAACACATGCTACTAAAATTAAAGTAACAGTACGACAGTGTTTATAGTTTAAATAATAAGAACTTGCAATGAAACATCATGCGTCCATTCCTGTTTAAAAAAGATTGCATTTGCGCACGTAGGAGGCACCAGCAGCGGAGAGGCCAGGAGTAGCAGCCGCAGCATACAGTGGTCCTTGGAAACCAGTGCCTTGGAAACCATACTGCTGGCCGCCGCCGAAGATGTTTCCACCTCTAACAAGGGTAACAAAGGCGAGGAACACAGGGACCTGCATTGGACAAGATTAATATCAATATTGTTGGATAGGCCACTCTAGAATTGCACGTTTTATTGGTTGCTTTAGATTACACTTGTATATTCTTTTACATGGACGCGATTTAGTGTTTTCCCTCTTCCGCGTTGAATAGTCATTACGAAAGAGTCGGACGGTCGCGTGCCTTAACAAAGGGCTTTCGAAACTTCTGAAATGTAATAAATTCACTATGTTATCAAAGAATAAAAGCCACCACTTGCATCATGTATATAAGTTCAGGTGTCTTGATCGAGTACGAGTAGTAGTCGTTTGCATATTATGGCTTTCTTTAAAGTACAACAAGGATGAAGGCGGACAGTTTTTTCGCGCAGTAAGGGAGCATTTTAGCATACGCAATGCCTGCGGCTCTTAATAGAGTATGGAGCGTATAACTGTAGAACTTAGAACCTGAAACATGTACCCTCCACACGCGTCTGAGCCTATGCCCTATTAGGAAGTGATTGCCACCCATGAAAATAAGATTGCCGAAGATACTATGCTTATCTCTACGTGAGCATCCGTATGTGCTCCTCTTCCGTTACCTTAGATATCATATCCACGGATGGGTGATCGCTTGGTAGTCTGTAGCCACGATAGTTGAGTGGTTAATGTGGCTAGGAAACTGCCGCTCCTAATGTTTTATAGGCCTCAGATGGATCGGCGTAACCGCCACCCTCTCCACTTGAGGAGAAGGAGAAAAACGCTTGTGCCCGCTTCGCTAGCATCATTTGGCTATGGACAATGAAGTGGCGAGGAGATTTGGTCGTGACGAAAGGCGCATAGTGTTTTGCACAACTTGGACCCGCCGAGGACTGAGCTGCCTGCTGCAGCTTTCTCTTTTTTTTCTTTTTGTCTCTGGAGACAAAGACAAAATGGACGAAGACGAATTTGATGTTGCTTTCGTGTTTTCTTAACGTCCAAGTCATGTAAAGGTAAAATACATTGCAAATCCTTTTTTTTTGCCAGATACCTGCAATGATTTGAGAGATCTTAACGTTAGTAGCTTTTTCCCGTTTTTTGGAAGACTGCCTAGATTCAGTTGCCGTTCTGGCCTGGAATGCTAAGTCTCTTGTATCACGGCTGCTATGTTTAAGGATATAAAGTGAGACTATAGACGAAATGCGTAATATTCACAAACATCTACTTACTCGCTATTTTCCTTTGCTTCCTGCTACACTGCTTTCCAAAGGCAATTACCGGCATTTAGTGCACGCCCACTAGATGGCCCTAGAAGCACTACACATTAGATGCACACACGTGTATCATACGCACAAACACGCACACACACACACACACGCACACACATGTATATCATTTCCGAGGAAGAGCTGTATAAACAGTCTCTAGTTCCACGGCGCTGCATTATCAAGAACAATCTTACCGCAGCAGAATTCCTAATACAACTTCGCAGCCCCTTGTATACTGCCCTCAAACATGCCAGCCCTTCTCGACACATATTACTGCATTAATACGCCGCTTCTATTTCTCTCCTCCTTTAAATGACCTCTGCAACTCCATTTATTTATGTTTATTTAGTGTAAAGGAAACACGCACCGCTTGCCGCAAAATTAGACATTGCATGGAATCTGCGAAATTTCGTTGGCTCTGCTTCCACGTCGCCTCTTAACGTGTCTGAAAAAAATCAACTAAGAAAAAAGATTTGCCGACGAAAAATATCCACAGCAAACACCTTTTCTGAAATTCGTGAGTAGCGAAGCTTCCCGGAAGCTTGAATTTGAAGTCTCCAAAACTGGGGTTATTTCGCTTCGCGTATTGAAGCACAGCGATTACGAGCCTCCACGGCAGGACGCGGGAATCTTCCTCCTTCCTCCGCTCCCCTTTTTACCAATCAAACCAAGGAGCAGAGGCGTCGAATCCCAGAAGAAGACACATATAGCCACATCTTATTGAAGGATTTATTTATTTATTTATTTATTTACTGATTTGTTACAGCAAAGCTGTTAAGGGCTAGTTTACCCCGTATCGTGTCCGCGTGTAGAAAAAAAATATCAGCAGCAATGGCTCCAGTCTCGTCGTCTTCTTCCACAGCTTGCCCGTTGGTGCCCCCTGGGCGCTAGCGCATGAACGTGCTCGTGCCACTGCTCCCGCGTTCAGCGCCGTCATTAACTAATTAAACATATAAGAAGCACGAAGGCTTAACCCATAATTAAGACATACGTTAATGAACCCTCGAGATTTACTATGTGATAAAACACCGGCGCCGGGCGTTTATCTGTACGAAGTGTTTTAGGTGTTTATTTCAGAACCCTAAAGGGCCTCAATGTTTTACATAGATGAGTTCGTTATTACAAACAAAAAAAGGTACAAACGTGGTCATCGTGAAGACGGTAGCATCAGTATTTACAGCAATGGAAAGAAAGAAATTGCTCCATTTTCGACTCGGGCATGGTATAAAGACAGAGGAACAAACGGTAGTGCTTGCGCGTGGGGGAACTCCAACTTCGAACTCGTTATCGCTGCTAGAAGAAGATTAGGTGGAAGCAGAAAAAACTGTTCCTTAAGGCAGGGATTTGTTAAATAAATCTGATGAAACAGACAAAAGCGAGAACAAATTCAAAAGAGTGGGCCAAACAAAAGAGTGGGCCCGGCAGCAAGCTAGCGATGGCCCGTGCTAACGTTCCACGCTTCTTCCAGGTGCAGTTCCTCGGACTTTGGAGCTTGCAGCTTCTGGAGCCTTCCAGATTTCGTGCCCCGTGCCCAGAGTCTGTCGCCGGGTTAGGTCCAGGCGCAAGACTTTCGATCTACGGGCGTATTGCGGCGGATCCAGTGGAGCCGTGCTGGGCTTCAAATCACCGGCTCACCAACAGCACATCGCGGTCCGCGCACTTTGTACACGGCCACCGACTATATCTGCAAGCATCGTGGCATTCACTGAGTCATCTAAACACCGGAACCACCCCTGTGCATTCTGCGCATGCGTGGAATTTTGTTAAAAAGCTGCGCCCGAGCAACGCGCCCTTCAGTGGGCCCGGCAGCAAGCTAGCGATGGCCCGTGCTAACGTTCCACGCTTCTTCCTGGTGCAGGCAACGAACTGTTATTGCCTTTACGCAAAACCTAGTAGCCACCGTGCACTTTTTGTGCTGCCGGGCCCACGGCGCTTTTGTTCCATTGTGTGTGATTGTGCGCATATGCTGTTCAAACTTCTCATGCTAGCTGGTGATATCGAATCTAACCCCGGCCCCGACAAAGAGATTCTTAATGTATTGAAAGAACTGCAATCTGGACAGACGGTAATGCTTGAACAGCTAAAGTCTATTGAAAAAAAACTAGTTGATCATGATAAGACTTTCTGTGAAATTAAAACACGGCTAGACAAAATTGAGACAGCTTGTGCTGGTATCGATGACATGCAAATTGAATTAGGCAGACTACATGAGATAAGCACTGAATATACTGCACAGATAGGTGTACTCTCTGCCCGGATAAACGATGCTGAAAATAGATCTAGAAGAAATAACCTTGTTTTTTACAGCATCGCCGATAAACCTAAAGAATCATGGTCTGATTCTGAGAAAATTATTATTGCACATTGTAAACAACATTTAGATGTACAAATAGAACCGCGTGATATTGAACGTGCACATCGCATTGGGTCTTTCCAAACTGGAAAGTCCAGGCCTATAATTGTGAGGTTCGCTCACTTTAAAAGCAAAGATCTTGTCCTTTCTTCGGCTCCTAAGTTCAAAGGTACGTGCTATGCCGTTGCGCAAGATCTTGCCCCAAGCACGCGCGTTGCCCAGAAACGCCTCATCGAGTTTGGAAGGGCCCGTAAACTGCGGTTCAAGTTGCAACATGAAAAGCTTATAGTAGGTGAAAAAACCTACTACTTCGACCACACTACTAACCAGGTCACTGAGGAACGCCTTTAGCCATCATTGAGACCAAAATGTACACCGCAATCACAGAACTGTCAGCCTTTATCATTCCTGCTCGCTAATATTCGAAGTGTTGCTCCCAAGCGTGATACACTGTGCAGTCTAATAGGCTCATCTTCTTGCGATGTCTTACTACTAACAGAAACATGGCTTAACACATCAATCGATGATACCGAAATTCTCCCTTACCTCTCGCATTTTGACATTTTTCGGAAAGATAGACCCGATAACTCGCGCGGTGGGGGTGTATTAATCGCCACTAAGCTTAACCTACATTGTTCACTTGTAAACCTCTCTTCACAACTGGAAATGATTTGGATTCGATGCATTGCTACACACCCGCACATTCTGATTGGTATTTGCTATCGGTCCCCTAGTACCGACAGTTCTTTCACGCCTTCACTTCATGAATCCTTAAATACGTCAACTAAAACATATCCTAACAGTCCTGTCCTTCTGTTTGGCGATTTTAATTTTCCAACTATCGATTGGTCCGATCCTGCCTCTACATTATCTAAAACCAGCTCCGGTAGTGATTTCTTAAACACGTGTATGACATTCGGCTTAACGCAGCTCGTCAATGACTCAACACGCGTCACTGCTCACTCGTCCAACGTTTTAGATCTTGTATTAACAACTCACCCTGATAACTTTACCCCTGTCACCTTATTGCGCGGTTTGAGCGACCACCTAACACTACATGTTTCGTTTCGTTGCAATGTACTAAAGAAACAAAAAAAATCGGAAAACACTTACACTCTATGATAAAGGGGACTATGTCAGCATGAACCGAGAATTATCTGAGTACTTCGATACGTTCGCCGCTAACTTTCAACTAAATTCTCTCGAGTCGAATTGGCTGCTTTTCAAATCAGAGATGCATCGCCTTATACGTCTTTACATCCCCACCATTACAATAACAGAAAGAACAACATCACCATGGTTTAATGTATCCCTCAAACGACTAAACAATAAGAAGAAACGGTTGTTTCGACAAGCCAAACGATCTAATTCTTCTTGCACATGGCAGAAGTATTACGCAGTCGAGAAAGAATATGACAAGTTAACCTCTCAAACTAAACACAAGTTTCTTTCTACCACTTTACCAGCTATGCTACAAACTAACCCGAAGCGATTTTGGAAAACTATTAATCCTAATCAGCGGAATGAGATATCACTTATCATTAGCTCCGGACTCCCGATCCCTGAGACTGAGGCTGCGGATCTTCTTAACAGAACATTTAGTTCAGTTTTTACTAATGAATTACTTGATGGCTTGCCCGATCCACCATACTTCGCATATCCGCTCATGCAAAATATCACATTCGATCCCATCGGCATTGTCAAAGTAATTGAATCATTGAAGAACTCGTCATCTACAGCAGTAGACGGTATCAATGCAAAAGTTCTAAAAGATACTAAACATGTGTGTAGCCTGTTTTTATCACTCATATTCCAGGAATCGCTTAACAGCGCTTCAATTCCACATGACTGGCAGGTGGGCAAGGTCATCCCAGTCTTCAAGAAAGGAAGCCGATCATCACCGAGTAACTACCGCCCTATTTCCATAACAAGCGTGTCTTGTAAAATAATGAAACCTATTTTATACTCGCATATTGCTAACTTCCTAACATCCGTCAATTTTTTTCACCCAAGTCAACACGGTTTCCGCGAAAATTATTCCTGTGACACTCAACTTGCTCTTTCTTGCGCGACTTACATTTAAACCTAGATCGTAACATCCCGACTGACACAATATTTTTAGATTTCGAAAAAGCATTCGATAAGGTCCCTCATGGTCGTCTCTTAATAAAGTTATCGCGTCTTAACATTCATCCTTGTGTTCTAAGCTGGATTCGAGGGTTTTTAACTAACCGTGAGCAATTCGTATACGCTAACTCACACTGTTCATTCGTAACACCCGTGCTTTCAGGCGTACCTCAAGGTACCGTACTTGGTCCCCTCCTTTTCTTAATATACATCAATGACCTACCTTGTAATATTTCTTCTCATATCCGACTCTTCGCTGATGATTGTGTGGTTTACCGAGCAGTTACTAACCCCAGCGACCATTTGGCGTTACAAAATGACCTATCGCGCAAACATAACTGGTGTGCTACTTGGCTCATGTCATTAAATGTAGCTAAAACCGTGTTAATGTCTATTCATCGTCGTCGTAACTACGTTATCCGTAATTATAGCATCAATAACACGCAGATTGCAACAACGGATTCATTCAAATATCTTGGTGTGTACATCTCGCGTGACTTAACTTGGACCTGTCATGTTAACCACAAAATAAACTCCGCTAATCGTACTCTAGGTTATCTACGCCGTAACCTCTTCCTCGCTCCTCCCTCTATTAAACAACTTGCTTTTCTAGCCTTTGTGCGGCCTAAGCTTGAGTATGCCGAAGCTATTTTTGACCCCCACCACAATAACCTTATTAAAGCCCTCGAGTCGGTTCAGAACCGCGCGACACGATCTATCCTGTCAACTTATTCATACAATACAAGCATCTCGGCACTAAAAGCCCAAGTAAACCTACCCTCTCTAGCCTCACGCCGTAGAATAGCCCGTCTTAATCTTTTTCATAATTTCTTTCATTCCTTGCCTTTTGACAACCCGTACATAAAAAGAGGACATCGCATTGCCCGCACCAGTCGCTCTAATACAGTATATCCCCCACAAGCCCATACCGTTACTTTTCAGCAATCATTTTTTCTGCGCACAACACGAGACTGGAATGGCCTGCCCGCCGAAGTTACCACTATCATCGACCAACTTGCATTCAAGCGACTCATCGGAAATATCCCTTTGTAATTTGTAGTATCTCTTTGTCACTAGCTCCCCACTCCCTCATGTAATGTCTCAACAGAGACGTTTGAGGAAATGAATAAATAAACAAATAAATAAATAAATAAATTGGGCGTGGTTCAAAACTAAGCAGAATAAGCATTGATTTTAGAGAAGGTACAATGTAGCAGTAGATAGATTTTTGACAAATTTGGAGTATTCGAGATTATATTTACCAAAGACTCATAAACAACATGTTTCTCATGGGGAGAGATGGAACAGAAATTTCGACGCAAATGACCAAGCATGCGGCTGCGATTCCTAATTAAAAGTTCATCATGTAGGTTCAAACATCAATCATGTGTAATGTGTATCCCCAGTTATACATAAAAAAAGGCAGCTGCTAGCGGTGCGTGGTCGAGGCTGTGATTGGGAGGGTGAATAATGGTAATAAAGCACGACACTACCATTGTTTTGTTGTTTGAAATGTCAATACTCATCAACGATTCGGCACACCAAGACGAGAGCTTACGAATGTCACGTTCCAAAGTAAAGACATTGTTAGGTTTGTTGTTTTGGTTCCCGTACAACACGCAACCAAAAGCGGGAAGTTTTATCAAAAAGTTAATTACAACCGGCAAATCATAAACACAAACGAGGTACAGGAGTGGTCCTAAAACGCGTTCCTGGGGCTCTACTGAGGCAAATGAAACTGATGGAGTATCCAAGCCATTGGCATGCACATGTTGAGAACAGTTCAGCAAGACACAGCCAATCTAGCCTTAAGCGTTAGGATTTATTTTTAGTTTGGAAATTGAAACAAAAAATGATATTATGTGAGATGGTTTCGAAAGCCTTCGCACGGCGTAAAATAATAGTCGCTAATTAATAGGCTTGAAGGCGTGCATTTTTTGCAGCGTAAACATTTAGGTACCATTTCCTGTTTCAGTATATAATTAGGTATGGACAGCTGTCAGCCCGTACGCATCGGGGTTGCGCAGATGAGCATTTGTAAGCTATGGATCTCAAGTTGCCCTGCATAGTTTTAAAGAAACAAATCAGAAGAAAACAGGATCACACACACACACAAGATGACGCGCAAGCGAGCAACACTTGTTTGGTTGCGCATCGTCTTGTATGAGGCGTTATAACTATAGGCACCGCAATGGCATCCAAGTTCAAGAACCCACTAGCCTACACACGATCATAAATATCAAACGACTAGTTATACTTGTGCTCTCCCGTGTACAACCTTTTGGCCAGGGCAGCAGCAGCAGCCACGGTCAGCAAATTCCGTGAGGTCACACAAACAAAATCTCCCTTTGAAGAGGAAAACTAGAATTACTTATTTCCTTAAGGACGTGATCGGTTCATATAACAAATTCTCCGAGGGTTTGTATAACGGTATTGAAACATTTTTCATGCAATGATTAGAAGTGGATAACTCAGTCAAAATACCTGAAACGCGTGTTTGCATAATGATTCATATTTTGCCCTTGATCACAGAGGGAAAAAAAGTCAGGCGAAACTTTTTTTTTCCCCATTTGTGTGCAGCCGGAAGCACAGGACTCGGTCGCACGCGCTTTCGGCGAAGGTGAGTGCGCCGTTCACTTGCTGGGTCGTGCATGGAACGCGTGACGGTGCAAATGAAAACGAGGCTGCATCGTGCTTCACATGTCCAACATCCGGAAGTCGGAAAACAGACTCCTAACCACATTTTCACGCCGCCTGCAAAGCAGCAGCGCAGTATAGTGGCGGAGAACTCAGGTCAGAACTTTCTATGTCACCTTCGGACGCATTGTAGCTTCGACAGGCAAATTGACAGTGCGGTTATAGTGCGTTGTTTACACCAACGAAAAATGTCAAACGCCAGCATTTCGCGGACACCTTGTTGATCGCGTTCTTTTTTTATAGTCCTGAGAATGTTGCCTTTCATTTGACCATTTGTCCTTGCATTCTCTCCCACACCTAACGCGATGTTGAAATGTTGCCAACGAAGGCCGCTTTAGAAACAGTGCTAAAGTAATTTAATTTCTCTAGATGAGATATTGCCTCTTGTACAATGGATATTACTTATGACCTTAAGGTAGCCATTATGCTGTGCTCATATTGCAGGTGGTTGATAAGTCCTGAACAGGCAGAGAGACATAGATCTGCTAGTTTGACATGTAGCAGCGGCTGGTTTCCTATTGAAGGATTTGGCTCGACAATGTTATCTTAATACAACCTGACGCGATCGTTGTCAGTTTATCATTACAAACATGCGCCTTCCAGTTGAAAACTGCTTTTATGAAGGTAAATTATGTTTCTGTTTTGGTCGACGAAGGTGTTAACCGAATGCTTGTCGATACTCTCAAACGGTTTAATGAACTTAATTATAGTGCCCCATATGCAGTAAAAGCCGCAAACGGCAAGTTGGGTACCTGGATCGGAGGGTCGATTCATGTTAGCTGGCAGTTTCTCCTCTTTGCGAAGGCACTGTTTGAACTTAGACCTAGCCATGTTAAGCTGGTTAAGATGGTTTCAAATAAGTTCTGTATTCTCGGTATGGAGGCTAATCTCGCGTTTCAATCTCAGAAGCTCGGTGATGCTCCTGGCATATTGTAAACTTCTTAGAGGCTTGCTACACGATCCGGAAAAGAACAAATAAAACAGAAAAAAAAATGGGACAGTTGTGCGCAAGCAGCAGCAAGTCCACACTAACGTATACTGTCACATCAGTTGAAGAAACTTCCCCGCAGTTGTCAGATAGACGTGCTGCTTTTGCCAAGGTGCAAATTTGGAACATTTCAGTCAGAGCACCTGGTGACAACAGTGCCCAAGAATGAGACGCTTCGAATGTAAACCAGCACAACCTGTTTGTTCCTTACCAGTTTCTATCTCCTATAAATTTTCTGGGTTCGAGTGCATGTAAGACAGAGTAGAACATGCGTCAGTATAAGACTAAGAGAGCGTAACACTTAAATGAATGTTGTAGCACATTCCCACGCAATCTTGTATTTCCCGTCTCATGCTGCGCGCGTCATTATTTATGCTTTATTTTCTTCCAGCAGAAAATTCAGAGTTGAAGCGTGGAATATAAACAAAAGAGGGTTCATCCGCGATAGCCAGTCTTCAGTTTCACTGTTACAAAAGAAAATTACTGTCCTTGGAAGGCGCTAGCTATGCGGTAATTTTTGTTATGACGTGCGTTCAACCGATTGTGTAATGATGCAGTGTTGCTGGTAGTCTTCATCAGTTTCTCCAGTTCTCCTTCGCCCTCGAAACGTTCTAATTTCTCGTACCTTCATGTCGTGTAAAGCAAAGTTGTCATGTTTTTGTTTGTATAAACCAAACGTTTTCGTCAATAAATTGTTGTGATATTCAGAGATCGGCCTGATTATTTGTTTCGCAGTCGTCGTACTGCAGCGCTTCCCATAATTATAAACCTTGTGAAAGCTAATGCGTCGCCACTCCTGTTGTTTGAGCCACGTTGGTTAGAAACACCTTTCGCCGAAGCGCACACTTGTAGGCTACTGTTTGATAGGACATCAAACATTTTCTCTCTTGTTATGTCATGTACAGAGCTGATGATTCGAATCGTTCAGCGACGTGCGCATGTGGGCCAAGTTTCCTCGTTTTCATCGCAATTATGTGCCACGCGTTCTCTGCAAGATAGAGTCAGTTGTTATACTGAACGTGGTGTTGGAGAAGTTGACGTGACAGTCACGATGTATGAAAGTTCATGTTTTGCGCGTAAGTTGGAGTTTGCTTCTGATGGGTACTTAGCACGACCTAACTGAAAAAGAGAAGTCTACAGATAGACCGAAGCGTTCACCGGTTCCAGAAAAAGATTAAATGATTACGAATGTGGCACATCTCAAGAGAATTACAACTTGCTTGCCACAGGCATCTTCCTGTAGCAAATTTAGCTCTGATTTTTGTGGCAGGTTTGTTCTGTATGTGATATTGCAGACTCTAAAAACAAAGACATTTCCGGGCGCTCTCTTTGAGGGAGTAACCGCTTGTCCCATATTTCACTCTCTTTTCGAGAGTAGATCGACCCTCTTTGGGAGAAAGTAGGTCAACTCCTCCCGACAGAGTTTTATTACTCGACCACAAGGAAATGCTAGTACTGTTCCGCAGAGCGCTAATACTCCCCCACAGGGAATGCTAGTACTCGTCCGCAGAGTGCTAATACTTCCCCACAGCGGTAATAGTACTCCCCTAGACCGAGTGCTTCTACTCCTCCAAACCAAGTACATCTACTCATCCAATCCGTGTGTTTCTACTCCCCCAAACAGAGTGCTTGTACTCCATCAGAACAGAGTACTAGTACTCTTCCCAATAGTGTGAAAGCACAATGTAGATTCATGGTCACGTTTGAAGGCATTCGCAATACTTACATGTGGGGAATATTTGATTACTTCATAAGCAGCTTTTGCACGCATTCTTGGTGAATGGGATGTAATCTGTAGTCGCCGAGTTACTCAAATGAAACATTTTCTCTCTTAAAAGGTCAAAATCTTTATTGATCAGTCAATAGAAAAACTGAATAATAATTCGAGAAACATACTAACAAACACATAAAATCAGATTACAATGACGCTCATCAACTTTAGAACACATCTTGTATGTTCTCTAAAGTTTCATGCTACTACAGTGTAGAAATATCCTTTAATTTTAATTGGCTCCTTCTTTTCAGAAAATAAAATGGAAAGTTAGGCATAGAACAAACTTGTGCAAACTCACAAAGTATTGACACTAAAACGAAGAGAACTATGCGCCATATTACTGGTCAGCAAACGCATTTCTGGCACAAAACATGTGCACTTATATGGCAGAGGTTATCAGATGAGCTGCTAAGCATGGGGCTGTTAATGTAGATAAATTGTGCAAGAAACATTTTTGTGTGCCATATTCTAAGACAGCAACTTATGTGATAATGTCCTGAACAGCGTATGTATGTTCCTGACTGAGAGTACAGTTCATTTAGAACTGTGTTGTATATTCTCATGTGAGGCCGCAGGTCAAGCTAGCTTTCCTTATACAATGTATTTCGCATAAAGTTATTCATTGATGGGCTGTACCCGATTGTTTCTAAGTGAGTCTTGTCGTGGTTCTGAAGCAATATCCTGGGGACCCGGTCTCAAACAGGTACAGAGCCGTATTATATTTCCTATTCGGTTGGCCTTTTCCCGAAAGTAGTTTCCTGGTGCTGTTGGGATTCATCCATTACACATTCTCACAAATAAATAAAATTCATAATATTATCTAGTGTCTAGGAAATGAGTATAAAACTGCGCATGAAATTTCTTGTCATATATGGTAGTTTTTCATTCCCATTACGGTCAGACTGCTATACTTCTGAGGAGCAGCCTGCATAATTATATGATCAATTATTCTGACTCGTTGAATATGCGATCTAGCCAAAGTATAATATGGCTTCGAAGTGAACCAAAACTCAGATGTGACGAATATGATGCATCAATGGCGACATAGGCATGAGTGCAGGCAGGGAAGTGCACGAAAAAGACAAACAAAGACGCAAAACATAAATTGCCAATGGCACTATCCTGTTTCACATATCCCTTTCATGCACGTGGATTTTGCAAGCGACTATGCATATACTTGCACAATGAACCAACTGCCTGAAACCAATGCTTCTTTTCTACTGAATTAGTAGAATCTTCGTCTCGAAACAAGTACATACGTGCCTAGGAAGATTAATACATCGCCTCACTGTGCACTATATCTTAAGTCAAACAGAATTATGTCTAGAGAAGCCATGGACATAAAGGGCTTTTGTTTAACACTACACGTTCACATCCACCAATTGATGAACAAGTTTTCTACTCAGCCGCTCTCAGTTCTTTGCATTGAACGCATCTCTACCTCCACTAGCATACTTGGTTGACAAGTAGATTAGAGAAACCACAATTTTATATTTTTAAAATAATTTTCAATTCCAGGTGACTCTACGGCTTCTAAGACATAAGGTGTGCACCACAGTGTACACAGCTAAAAGCCTTAATTGATCCTTGCTTTTGCTTCGGGAGGCACGAGCGGTTCTAATGAACTAGTTTCGTGAGCATGCACGAAAACGATGACTTCGTAAACATGGAATTTTCTTCCCCGTATGCTTCCCCTTTCTGGAACCTAAAAGGAAATCATAATTTTAAAGCTAGGCGTAAAAACAGATAAAAAGGAAGACATGAAAATTAACCTGCTTCATGTCAGCATTTAAAATACAGATTCATGGTGGTTTGTATTTGCACACTTGTATTCATATGCTGTTAAATGTCAGCTGTTAGAGCTGTTAATCGTATCTAAGCACCTAACCAAGAATGAGCCGTTGCTTTTTATAATGGACACCGGCACCGTGCTCAATACAAGTATGTTTGATGTCACTAAGCAAATATGCAATTTCATTGTACCATAATTTTTATCACATGGATATATAAGTTGAGAGGCCAGACAAAAAGCAGTCACTTCTCACAACTAATCAACCTTTTTTACACACATTTCTAACTTTTCAATGACACTTGCTCCTATGTGTATCTCTCCTGATAGCATACTTGATTTTGACTTTCCCATCAGAGACATTACATAAATATACCATGTTAAGATGACTCCCTAGAGCACATGAGAATTTTCAACTTGGTGTGACATACTGCATTTGGCTTTGTTGACATTTAGTAAATAGTACACCCGATATACCCACATTCTAATTTTCTTGTTCAAATTGCATGGCAATGTATCTTGATTCTTCGGCGTTCGCACCTCTGCAATACGTGAAGTCGCTTTGGTCTGGCTCTCTTTTTTTTTCAAATCAAACCGTTTATTCATTTCAAACAAAGAATCGGTTACATTTTTGTTTTACAGACGAGGGTCCCAAAGTCGAAGACTCCGAAGGTCCGAGGGTCCGAAGTCGAAGACTTTGACATCCTTATGTCCTTGCAGGTGCCTTCTTGCGTTATACAAAGCGGCTCGCTGATAAATATCGTGTGCGAAAGTAGACACAAGGACATGGTATTAAACAACATCAAGACATTCAAGGTTATGGCACTAAAAAAAAGCCTTAGCTCGTAGTCTTCCTGCTGAAATGCACGCGAAACATCTAAATGATTGGAACAGTCAACTTCTAAACCAACTTCAATTTTTAGATTTAAACAACAAAAGAAATAACCGACAGTTCATCCTCATTCGCCACCAACGTTAAAATGCTCCTGCTAATAAATAGAATATTGGTCATTGTCAAATGTCATTGGTCTCTGATTAATTAGTCTCGTGTGTCGCAAACACCACTTGTGACACATCCTAAGCAGGTGCCCAGTGTGCCCCCGCACCATCTCTGGTTGTAACACTGCTCAAGCCATAATTTGAGGATCATATCTGCAAACATGATGCTCAGTATGGATGAAAATATGGGGCTCCAGTTCAATGGATATGACTGCATGTGCCTATAAGAAAGGGCAACAAGTCTTGTTATGGCAAGCTTACCCACATTTCAATAATAACAAAAAAAGGTCACTCCGGCCTGCATCTAAGCTTATTAAAAGGCATGAACTTATTTTCATTTATGAGGTGCGCAATGGAGTTCATTTTTGACAGACTCGATTACTGCTGCTGTTCGAAATCTAGCATTTTGAATTCTTGGAGGCATGTAAAAGTTGCAGTTAGACCGCAGTTATTAGTTCATTAGACCAACTCATTGTTTTATGTACGACAGGTGACTGGTAACACGGAATCAAAGCAATGTTTTATTTTCAAACATTATTTCTTTACTAAAGATATTAAAGCGATAACCACATTTTGATCTGCCATGCAGAAGCAAGATGCACGCATTACGCTTGTAACCTCCAGAGGAAGGGTGATTTAGCTGTTCATATGACATAACTCTGAAACGCCAACTCATATTAGCAAATGCACAGGCATGTCCAAAACAATAAGCGTATGCAAAGCGCCACTGCAATTGTAATCCCACACAGCAGCTGTTATATTCGATACATATGCATAACTCGCTGCTTCACCATTCACCGTGTTCGTAGGCATAAGCACCCTTTCAGACTCGCATCGTGCTCGAAAACCGCAACGGGAGACATAAAATTAGACATATAATCACACCGTTCAATACATGACCAAAAACAGTTCAGTCTTAGCGCTAACCACAGTGAGAGCGATGAAGTACGCGATGGCGATGAGCGACAGCTTCGAGCGACAAAACCCGCCTTCGCTTGAACAGATCGCTCCGTTCTGGAAATCTAGAAATCGTCGCTCGTCTTCCGGAAGTGCTATAAGCGACTAGCCAATAGCGTGAAGCAGGAACTGGATGCGAAGCAGGAACTGCATATACGCTCAAATACTACGGATTGTTCGCGGAACGAGCAAACGATTGAATTTTTATACGTGCAAGGATAAATACCTACTGGAAGACCTGCAGAGATATTTTAGGCTACTTTTTACAGTAAAATACATCAACTTAAATTACTAAAGCACGCGTCGCGCTAGTTTCGACGCCCGTATACCGGCAACATCGGGGAGCGGTCCCTCAAAATCGTCGCTCGCACGGAGTACGATTTGTAGGCGACGAGCGAACGCTGTCGCGCACGTGATCGCTTATATAGGTTTAATACTTCATTCAGCATAAAGCATGGATCCTTCATGCGTTTTCAGTAAGTTCCAGATAACGCGCCCAACTGACCACTTGTTGCATGCAGCTGAATACCTGCGGCAAAATTTCTAACTAGTACTGGCGCTTCAGTGGTCGAAGATTACCCATGGGCGAGACACCGTCAAGGGTGTGCCTTATTTATAACGAAAGCATCCCGCAGCAAAATGACCCCTTCTGTTATTTGACTCCCTATTTCAACAGCGTTCCGTACAGAGTAAACTGCCAAACTGAATAAATTCAAACACACAAAATACACGTTAAGCACGCTCCGCGTAGGCTCGGAATCATGGGGTGGTGAACAAACCATTTTAAGCGTCCTCTCGCCTCACGTCTTATTGAAGATGCCATGGTTCTGGCAGAGTTTGCGATTTTCAGAGCTCTTACGAAAAGAGGCAAGTGACAAAATCACATGCAGTTATCGCGACGACTGGCTTTTTCGATTGACATCGAGAGATACAGCGCGCTTGCCTAGTTCGTTGTCAATCGCGTCGGCTAAGCGCCGCGACGACTTTCTGGCGATAACGTGTAATATACGCAGAATGTGCGCCTATATTATAATTCACTTACCGTGGAGGAGTTCTTGTTATATCCAGTGAATGATGAACGACTCTCGTGTTTTCGCGGCGACGCGAGATGGCTCACACACGATCTCCCTTGGATGGCCTTCGTTGCTGCTCGCTGGGCGGATCACCTTTGCCGGTGCTGTGCTGTTCCGCGCTGTTGAGCGCGCGCGCGGTGGAGCAACTCCGAGTGAAAAAGCAGAGCGCACGCTCCGCGTTCCTTAGAACTGTGGCTCCCTGATCTCTTAAAAGCAAAACGGTGTGTTCTTTGCTAAGCGTGCGTCGGTGATGCAGCGCCATGTTCGGGGCCAGCCTCCTATAGTTGAAGATTATTACGCTACCTTTTGTTGTCTATTGCCGCAAGATTAGAACGGGCATTCTACTCTCTCTCAGAAGGGAAGAGTGAAAAGCACATTTCTTTCTCTCCTTGGTGAAGGAGGGAACAATGCATTCCACTCCCCTCGACATTTCGCGAGAGTAAAACAACGATTTGAAGAGTAAATCGGCCGCATCACTCCTGCGATACCCTCCCTAGTTTTTAGAGTGTATACAGATAACTTATTAGCAAATATTGTGGATGCGAAGTTAAAGCGTACGCGAATAAAACAGGCCGTTTTGCCTCTTCGGCAGTTATAAATTTTGTCGGGTACTGACTCAATTTGTCTGCTCAACAAGAGCATTAACCATATAATGCCGAAATGTGTGTGTGTATGTGTGCGTGCCGGCTTGCTCACGGCGATTAATAGTGTACGTGCATAACTATGTACGCCAGCTTTGCAGGACACGAGTAAGTACTTCTTATGGATGACGCACTGAGGCAGCAGCAGGCGTATACCCGAAAGAACAGTATAGAGGCTCCTTCTGCTGACCGATGTCGTCAATGAAACGACTAAGTGTCGCAATAAAGAAATCACTAATAATTACTAGTTGTTCAAATGAAGGAAGCGTCATCAAGTGACTACTCACGCAGCGGTAGACGCAAGAATCGGCATTCCTTAGCAATATGGGAGCTCTACAAACTGTTAAGACTACACAGCATTTTACAGGTACTACGGGGTCAACGAGAGCGACTAGTCCGTGAATTTCTGTAGTCAATCATATGCGTTGCGTTCAAGTGACGATGTGTGCCTAATAAATCTTTCCAATTGCTTTTACCCAGGCTTCAATTGTATGATAAACATTCTGTTTCCTCATAGCCTTGTTTTCCTCGTGATCTCTTCGTCGTCATGCCCACAACGTGTTCATTTTCGTCAACATGATTGGTCGTGGCAGTCATCGTCATACCGTCGTCATCTCACACATCGTTATCATCATTTGTAGGTGTTATACCATTGTAGCGCCAATACTGCATGCCATGTTGCATTCTTCGTTGTTCTTCATCGCCGTCGTTATTGTCATTGTGTTGCCGGGATGTCATCGATGTCGTTATTCTCAGTAAACCACCGTCAAGTCGCCGTAATCGCCCTGCCGCGTTCCATTTCGAGATTACGATTTGTCGTCGTGGCGGTTTCCCGTAACGTCTTACGAAAAGAGTAAAAGAAGCACATTATGCTGAGAGAAGGATTCTCATTAGGCGCATGGAGTTAGAGAAATCATACGAATTTCTTAGGGGGTTGGGGGGGGGGGGGGGCGTGTCACTTTCGTCTAGAGTATGCGCGATGACACAACTGAAGAACTTGGAAGGCCCCGCGGCTAAACGGGCGCCTTTCTGAAAGCGGTCAAGAACGACTCCGAACTTGAATCCGCTGGAAAAGTTGCGTTCGTATAATTGCGAGGGCACGACCTTGGGCGTCACACCTTCGCAAGGTATTTCAGTGTATTGGTAAAACGAGCACGATACCCTTATCTTGCGATAACGACGCATTCGCAATTATTATTCTCACGTAGTAGTGACTTTGAAGAAAGCAAAGCGGTGAATGGCGAAACTAGCGTTTTACTAGGCGAACTTGAGCCCACAAAGGCAAGTTACACTCAAAGGGCAGCAATAGCGGCCAACATGATCGACGGTCGTCGAAATCTGATCAGCGTGTCAAGCACGTCGGCTTTTGTACATCAGTGGTCCAATGTTCCAAAGTGATACCTGGGACCCACGCGTCTTCCACAAACTTTTACACTATTCGTGTCGCCAATACATGCAATCAAATTACACAAGGTTCGGTAACAGACTGCAGATAGAAACATGGATAACCTTCCAGAAACTTCTGATACATGCAGGCGCCCCCTGCCCTGTGCGATATCATTTGCTAGGCGGTGAAACGTGCTCGCCCGATAAAGATAAAGAAGTACACGTGTCAATATGATACTTACATTTTCTCGGAGCTGAATTTTCAAGATAAACCTCTATAAATAAGAAGATTTAGCTTTATTATTTGGATATGAAGGTGTGAATGTGTGCTATAGCGCTGCAGGGGACCAAGATAGAACGTAAGAAACGCTATCGGGTGTGGTGTGATTTATTGCGTCGAGCTATATTCTTTCGATGTGCAGTGCCATCTCAAGTAAGTGCTTTGTGTATGTGTACATTACTGGGGACAGCAGTGCATATCGCGGAGTATCTCGTGAGGGTATACCTGTAAACACAAACCTCCACAACCCAGCTTGCGTAATCGAATTGGATGAAATAGGAATTTTAATTACCAGAATTCAGGGCCATATTAGCAAAGTATGAAAGGAAATTATTAATTGAACTTATCGAAAGCCAACGTTTGATAATGTTCACAGTGTTACAAGGAAATAGTGCGCAGACAGGAAGTGCGCAATATTAATACCTAAGCATTTCATTGATGTTCGTAGATTATGTGAACATAATCAAGGAACCCACACCGCATTTCTCAAACGCACTGTTTCTCAGCGAAACTTCATTGCACGCACATCGACTAATGTGCGAGAAATATACTCATCAACAACGTTAAGAACACATGTCTCGAGTCTGATGCTCATAAACCCATCCTCCTAAAGCATGTCTGGATCAACATATACGATGATCTGTCATACATTGCAAATTTCAAGCTAACAATTGGCCCTTTCCTTGAGCAGCCAAAGATACCTCACGTGTGTCGTATATATATTGTCACGTGGCAGTGACGGTGAAGAAAGCAGCCCAACTGCGAAAGACGAAACCAGCGTTTTAATGGGCGAACTAGTGCCCTCAAAAACAGGCTACACTCAAAGAATGGCCACAGCGGCGAATACAGTCGGCGATGGTCAAAAATCTGATCGGCAGGTCAAGCGCGTCCGCTTTTATACAGCCGTCGCCGAATGTTCCAGACTAATCGTTGGGACCCGCGTGCCTTCCACAAAGTTGTACACCATTCGCGTCAGGCGATGAAATCAGATAACACAAGTTTCGGCGACAACAGACAGCGGATAGAAGCTTCGATAACTTTCCAGAAACTTCTGATACATGCGGGCGCGTCCATCACTGTGCAATAATATTTTTCAGGCGGCGAATCGTTGTCGCCCGATAAAAATAAGTACACGTTTCAATACCCCCCCCCTCCTCTTAGAAAGCATCGACTCGATGCTGCAAACAAACGAAAGTAATAAAGAAAAGCACTCGTAGCAACGAAAATAACAAAATAAGAATTTCATCAGCGTCCGTAAAAGGGTTGAAGACGCACCACCTGGACCACATCAGATCGTGCGCGGCGCCGCTGTGAATGCGATATGCCGTCTGGCACGACCTCATAGTCCAGTGCGCCAATACGTTGGATGACCTTGTAGGGCCCGAAATAGCGTCGCAGTACCTTTTCACTCAGTCCTCGACGGCATATCGGGGTCCATACCCAAACACGCTCGACGAAGCGTCGACCGTGTTTGGGTCGACGAAACACTCGACGAAGCGTCGTCAGAGGTTGTAGCGTCGGCTGTCGGTCCTCTGTTGGTTCTTGATCCGCAGGCGGGCGAGCTGTCGGGCTTCTTCGGCGCGCTGGAGATATGTAGCGACGTCAACATCCTCCTCGTCTAAAGAATACATTGTTGCGCCAAAAAACGAAAAATAAAGACTTGGGAAGGAAGAGTACGAAAAGACAGATTGAGCGCTCTTCCTTCCCAAGTCTTTATTTTTCGTTTTTTGGCGCAACAATGTATTCTTTAGATCCCAACCAACTCGCCCAGCAACAAGTTCTAATCCTCCTCGTCAGTGAAGTGCGGCAGCATGGCGTTGAGCGTCGTCGTCGGGTTCCTGCCGTATACTAGCTTGAACGGCGTGATCTGTGTTGTTTCTTGCACCGCCGTGTTGTAAGCGAATGTTACGCACGGCAGAACGGCATCCCAGTTCTTGTGTTCGACGTCGACGTACATTGCTAGCATGTCGGCGAGGGGATTCAGCCGCTCCGTACGAACATTCCTCTGTGGGTGGTAGGCCGTTGTACTCCTGTGGCTTGTATGGCTGTACTGCAGAATGGCTTGGGTGAGCTCTGCTGTGAATGCTGTTCCCCTATCGGTGATGAATACTTCTGGGGCACCATGTCGTAGAAGAAGGTTCTCGACGGAAAATTTCGCCACTTCGGCTGCGCTGCCTTTCGGTGGAGCTTTAGTTTCAGCGAAGCGGCTAATATAGTCCGTCGCCACGACGATCCATTTATTTCCGGACGTTGATGTCGGAAACGGTGCCAGCAAGTCCACCCCGATCTGCTGAAAAGGTAGGTAAGCAGGCTTGATCGGTTGTAGTAATACCGCTGGCCTTGTCGGTGGTGTCTTGCGTAGCTGACAGTCTGAACATGTCTTGACGTAACGGGCGACATCGGCGGTTAGGCGCGGCCAGTAATACCTTTCTTGTATCCTCGATAGCGTCTGGGAGAAACCGAGGTGCCCAGGGGTCGGATCGTCATGTAGGGCGTGCAGTACTTCTGGAGGCTGCGCCGATGGCACAACAAGAAGGTAGTTGGCGCGGACTGGTGAGAAGTTCTTCTTCACGAGTAGGTAGTTTAGAAGCGTGAACGAAGACAATCAGCGCCTAAATGCCGTAGGGACAAGGTCGGTGTGCCCTTGCAAATAGTCGACGAGGCCTTTTAGCTCCGGGTCTGCTCGTTGCTGTTGAGCGAAGTCTTCCGCGCTTATTACTCCAAGGAAGTCTTTGTCATCCTCGTCATCTTGCGGCGGCGGGTCAATGGGTCGCGTGATAGGCAATCGGCACCTAACTGTTTTCGCCCGGACTTGTAGGTGACAGTGATGTCGTATTCTTGTAGTCTGGGGCTCCACCGCGCGAGCCCTCCTCAAGAGTCCTTTAAGTTAGCTAGCCAACACAACGTGTGATGTTGGCTGACCACTTTGAATGGCCTCCCATATAGGTAAGGGCGGAATTTTGCTGTAGCCCAAGCGATGGCGAGGCATTCCTTTTCGGTTGTAGATTAATTGCCTTCCGCTTTTGATAACGACCGGCTAGCGTAAGCTATCAAGTGTTCATGTCCATCTTTTCTCTGGACTAGGACGGCACCGAGGCCTAGGCTACAGGCGTCAGTGTGGATTTCGGTATCGGCGTGCTCGTCCAAGTGCGCAAGTGTGGGCGGCGACTGTATGCGTCGTTTGAGTTCTTGAAATGCATCGGCCTGTGGCGTTTCCCACTTGAACTCGACGTCACATTTATTTAGTTGTATCAGCGGCTCAGAGATGCGTGAAATGTCCTTGACAAATCGCCTGTAGTAGGCACACATGCCAAGAAATCTACGCACTGCCTTCTTGTCGATGGGCTGCGGGAACTTTCCGATGGCAGCTGTCTTGTGCGGATCGGGGCGGACTCCAGACTTGCTGATGACGTGGCCCATAAACAGAAGCTCATCGTAAGCGGAGCGGCACTTTTCTGACTTCAGAGTGAGCCCTGGTCACTTTATGGCCTCTAGTACTGTCGCAAGCCGCCTAAGGTGATCGTCGAAATTTCCGGCGAAGACGACGACGTCATCTAAGTAAACAAGACAGGTCTGCCACTTGAATCCTGCTACTATCGTATCCATGACGCGCTGGAACGTTGCAGGCGCCGAGCACAGTCCGAATGACATGACCCTGAACTCGTACAGGCCGTCTGGCGTGATGAAGGCGGTCTTTTCGCGATCTCTCGCGTCGACTTCTATTTGCCAGTAGCCAGACTTGAGATCCATCGACGAGAAGTATTTTGCGTTACAGAGCCGATCTAGTGCGTCGTCTATGCGTGGTAGGGGGTATACATCCTTCTTTATGATTTCGTTCAGTCGATGATAACCGACGCAGAAACGTAAGGTTCCGTTCTTTTTCTTCACCAGGACAACAGGTGATGCCCACGGGCTTTTCGACGGCTGGATGACGTCTTCGCGCAGGATTTCATTGACTTGTTCTTCTATAGCTTCACGTTCTCGCGGCGAAACTCGGTAAGGGCTCTGGCGGAGTGGTCGAGCGCAATCCTCGGTGATTATGGGATGCTTGGCGACTGGTGTTTGTCGAATCCTCGATGACGCCGAAAAGCAGCCTTTGTATCGTCGGGGCAGACTTCTGAGTTGCTGTTGCTTAATCACGGGGAGACTTGGATTAATGTCGTAGTCTGGCTCGGGAACCATGGTCGTCGGAGTAGATGCGGCGGAAGCCGAGAGGACAAACGCATTACTGGTTTCCAGAGTTTCCTCGATGTACGCGATCGTCGTGCCCTTGTTGATGTGCTTGAACTCCTGGCTGAAGTTTGTCAGCAACACTTCAGTTTCCCTCCATGCAGTCGAGCGATCCCTCTTGCGACGCAAATTTCACGGTCGAGCAGTAGACGTTGGTCGCCTTCGATGACGCCTTCTACGTCAGCGGGCGTTTCGGTGCCGACCGAGATAACAATGATGGAGCGAGGCGGGATGCTCACTTGACCTTCGAGCACACTCAAGGCGTGGTGACTACGAGGGCTCTCCGGCGGTATCGTTTGATCTTCCGACAGCGTTATTGACTTCGACTTCAGGCTGATGATTGCGCCGTGTTGGTTCAGGAAGTCCATGCCGAGAATGATCTCTCGTGAAGCAAAGTCCGGACATTAATGGTAATTCTTGCCGTGCAGATTCCTGTCGGCGTGATGAGATGTCCTCCAGCGGTCCTAATTAACGGGCCTTCCCAAGCAGTCTTAACTTTCTTCAACTGGGCTGCGATCGGTCCACTCATGACGGAGTAATCGGCTCCTGTGTCTACTAAGGCGGTGACTGCGTGGCCGTCGAGAAGCACGTCGAGGTCCGTGGTTCTTTGTCTGGCATTGCAATCAAGTCTTGGCGTCGGATCACGGCTGCGTCGTGTTGAACTGAAGCTGGAACGTCGCGTCGTCAAGTCGTCTTTCGTCGGCGTAGTCTTGGCTGCCTGACTTCGTCGGGACGGCGGCGTGTCGTTAATATGTCGTCGAGATGGTCTCTTCGTCGTCTTCGTCGGCGGTGGAGGTTCTTCGTCAGTTCGACGAACAGCAACCGCACCTCCATCGGTTGCTGCTTTTAGTTTTCCGTATATGCGCTCGTAGAACGGCCCCGGGCTGGGCCGGTGTATGGTCGGCGCTGCGGCGTCAGGTAGCGGCCTGGTGACTGCGAACGGGACGGTCGTCGAGGGCTCCACTGAGTGGCGGCGAGGTAGTCGGCGATATCGCGAGGTCTTTCGCCAATCTGAGGTCGTGGCACGTTAACGGCGAACCCTCGAAGTCCCATCTCCCGGTATGGGCATCGGCAGTAGATGTGCCCGGCTTCTCCGCAGTGGTAGCAGTGCGGGCGGTGGTCGGGGGCGCACCAAATGTCCGTCTTCCTCGCGTAGGTGCGCTGGGCGAGGGGTGGTCGTGCTGGCGGCGGCGACGGCGGACGACGGAACTGCGGCGTGACAGGGCCCTGGCGCGGTCTCGGAGGGGGACCTTGACGGCGTGCGACGGCGGCGTAGGTCATCGCTTGCGGCTCAGGCTGCGGCGATTAACGGGCTACTCCGAGTTTCGCTGGAGCTTAATCTCACGTACGGCGTCGGCAGTCGAATCCACTTGAGGCTGTGATGACGGGAACAGCTTCTGTAGCTCCTCCCGCATGACCCCTCTGATAGTCTCGCACAGATCATCGGTGGCCAGAGACTGAAGTCCTGTGTAGTTGGTGGAGTTCGTGCGGCGGTTGAATTGCCGGTTCCGCATTTCGAGTGTCTTCTCGATGCTGGTGGCTTCGCGAAGGAACTCTTCTACGGTCGTCGGTGGGCTTCGTATCATTCCGTCTAAAAGTTCTTCCATTCACTCCACGCATGAGTAGGCGGACTTTCTTTTCCTCGGGCATATCCGGGTCGGCGTGGCGTAACAGATGGCTCATTTCTTCCGTAAAGATGGCAACGTTTTTCTCGTTGGGTAGCGGCACTCGGGCGTCCAGCATAGCTTCGGCCTTTTCCATTCGCACGACGCTTGTAAAGGTGCGCAAGAATGCGCTACGGAACAGGTCCCATGTTGTCAAAGTCGACTCCCTGTTCTCAAACCACGTTCTGGTGGCGTGTTCTAAGGCGAAGTATACATGCCGCAGCTTGTCGACGGAGTCCCAGTTGTTGAAAATTCCGATTCGTTCGTAGGTCTCCATCCAGGATTCCGGGCCTTCATTCACTGCTCCATGGAATTAAGGTTGGTGGGTCCCGAGGTTGTTGTAGGATAACGGGGGACGCTGGGGCAGCCATAGGAGTTGTCTTAACCACGATCTTCTTGGCCGTCTCAGGTAGAAGCCCGTGCTCTGGGGGCAGTCCTTGCAGTCTGCGGCTAGCACGCTGGTCTTGGGCGATGTTGGTTTGGTCCGCGGGCTTCAGGCTCGGATCGCGGCTTTGCGGGGCCCGGACGTTCGGTACATGAACGCACTAGCACCTCCACCAGATGTCACGTGGTAGTGACGGTGAAGAAAGCAGCGCAACTGCGAAAGACGAAAATAGCGTTTTATTGGGCGAACTTGTGCCCTCAAAAAATAGGCTACACTCTAAGAATGGCGACAGCGGCGAACACAGTCGGCGATCGTCGAAAATCTGATCGGTGGGTCAAGCGCATCGTCTTTTATACAGCAGTCATCGAATGTTCCAGACTAATCGTTCGGACCCGCGTGCCTTCCACAAAGTTCTACACCATTCGCGTCAGGCGATGAAATCAGAGAACACAAGGTTCGGCAACAACAGACAGCGGATAGAAGCATCGATAACTTTCCAGAAACTTCGGATACATGCGGGCGCGTCCCTCGCTGTGCGATAACATTTGTTAGGAGGCGGAACGTGGCTGCCCGATAAAGATAAGTAGACGTGTCATTATAAAGGTGGTGACCGAACTGAAATATTCAATTGCCGACAGACTGCTGCACTGCGCGTGTTATCTAAAGTATTCGAAGGAGCCATTCATTGCAGGTTAGGAAAATTCGTCAGAGTATAATGCCATATCTCCTTCTCAGTATTTTTTTCTAAAAGGGAAATCTACGCAGCAAGTGATGCTTTTTATTAAAATGAAATTATATTTATTGTTAAACGCAAAAAATGTACGCTCGGCTTGTTCTTAGACTTCCGCAAATCATTTGACTGTGTGCAGCGAGACGTATTTCTGTGTTAGCTGGGCAACAACGGAATATGTGCTATGGCATCACGTCTACGAGAGAACTATTTATCAAATACACAACAATGTGCCGGAGTAAAGAACGCCTCCTCTGAGTGATTTGTAGGAATGTATGGAGTCCCACAAGAAGTCTATTTTGGAACCATTTCCGTTTGTAATATATATATATATATATATATATATATATATATATATATATATAGATATTATCCAACTTAGTATTATCGAAAATCTCCCGACGTAAAGGTGTGTGCAGACGACGCGAATGTATTCGTTACATCGAACTTTCTTAGTATAGTCGAAAATATTGGTAATACCTACTTAGGCTACTTGCAGTCATGGTGGCACTATAATAAGTTCAGTTTGAATGTGTCCAAAGTGAGGTACGCAAAATTTAGGCCAACTAACTCTGCTGGTTCAGGTTATATTAATATTTGGTTCCAGAATAGTAAGGTAACAAAAGTTACAAGTATAAAATTTCTTGATGTCTGGTTCCGTAGAATCTGTCATGCAATGTTGATATCTCCAATCTTATACCGAATAAGAAAACATATTGCTTGTATGTGCAAGCTGACCAGTCTATTACGTCTGTGGCTAAAAGTAAAATTTAATATACCATATTATATTCTAAGTTGTCGTATTGTATTCTCGTATGAGCGATCACGACATCTATCATAAGCTACAAATTTTTCAAAAACGGGCTTTACGACCAATCCAGGGTGATCACCGGACTTTTGTACTGAACCATTATCTACTTAATACGAGCAGAGCAAGTTTACTCATTCCGCCTAAATCAACATATTAACCGAAACAGGTTACATATTTCGAACCTTACTTAAATGAACAAAAGATGTACTTGACGCTGTAAGGCATTCACGTTCCGTAGTTTGTTCTTTTACTAGAACGAAATACTGGAAAGGAAATCTAAACTACACGTAATCCTAACAGATTCTCATGCGATAATAAATTTACCCTCTCCTCGATTGCTTACAAAAAAGTAAGTTAAACAGCATTTCTTTTCCTATGATTCGACTGTTACTAAGTTTTATAGTTCATTAGGTTTTCTTTCGTATATGTGCTTATAGTATAGTCCAGTGTAGCTTTTACAAACATTACGCCGTTCATGTGCGTGCTGACCCTGACGATTATTGGTTTTCAACTTTTGTTCTTTTGTTTAAGTTTAACAAGGCAGCTTCTTGCTTGCAATGTACCTATAACTTGGTGTATCTGTGTATAACGTATCATCTACATATACCATTATCTTCCTATGTCTGCTGTTGCTTTGCATTATTATATGTTATGCTTTTTCCAATTCCACACTTTGTGAAGTGGGAGCCGTTGCCCCATCAGGCTTGCCAGACTTTCCACGGCTCCTTAGTATTGAAGAAGCAAAATTCCCCTTATTTCATTTCACTAATGCCTGAACGGGTATTTGTAGCACGAAAAGTGCGCGATTTTCATAGGTAATTTAAATGCATATTTGCCACGTGTTACATACGAGGAACAAAGCGCACCACTGGTGCTGAAGGAGAACGGCATTTAGTCAAGCAAGCGATAATGCCTCCTGACAGGTTGCTGCCGATTCCCTAGAATATGAACACTCTGTCTGCTACACACTCTTAGAGAATTACAGATTTGCCACATCGACAGAGCGTCTAGTGTACTTTAGCTCAGACTCCCATGTAGAACCAGAGTTGCAGTGAAGAATATATGCTGTAGAACATATATAAAGCGAACAGGTTGACATGTAAGCTCTTGCAGCAAATGTGAAGCTACGAAGGATGACTTGTTTATGGTTATTTCTAATGAGTTTATAGATTGACTGAAGAATAATTAAGACTATTTAACACAGAGCAGCGGTAAATGTGCAAGTGTAATATAAAAGTAAGCAGTCTAAAATGTACCAGTTAGCTAGAATTGCAGTAAAGAAAGAAAAGAGGTAATGTAAAACAGTATCGCTTTATTATATTAGTCTAAAAAGGCGCTGCACGCCAATCTCAAGATGACAGCCGCAGTGCGATCCAAAAGATCAGAAAATGCACACGAAGAGCACTCACTAATGCGACTGTGGAAATGTTGGAAAATGCTAAAATTCCCACGAAAAGAATAACAGCTGCAAATAATAATTGTAGCCATAGTGATAAAAGTATGACTTCATGAACATAGAGTAGTAGCCAACAGTGAAGCTAATCATCAGAATATTTAAGCCAGTCGGCTGTAGAGCTAAAATAAGCATCTGACTTTAAATTACTGTCTTGCCTCCTTATTCATATTCAACCATTACGTGATTGAAATATCTGTTACCGTTAGTGAGCTTCGGAATGCTTCTCGAAGAGATGAACCCAAGTAACTGTGCGCAGTGAAGTGTGGGGTGGCCCTTGTGACAGATGATTAAAGCACGCTTTTACGCCTGTAATTACACGATTCTGAAGTCTCCTAAGCGAAGTACTTAACCTCCTTAATTGCAGCCAGTCTTCAGATTTTAATTTCTTAAAAGGATAATCCAGTGGGTCTAAGATGAGTGTTCTGGGTCGACCCGATTAGCAAAAACAAGGAAGGTTTCGTGAAATCACTGTGTTCAGTAACAAGAGATATTGTTCGACGCCATGAGATTTAGTCTATTGAAGGATTAGTCATTGCAGCTAACATGCTAAATACACAAGGCAGTATTGAAATGCTGTGACGCGATTCGAGAAAGCGTATCTGACGTGTTTTAACATACCGCACGATATGCAATTTCGTATTCACAATTAAATAATACATGTCATGCAATTAGGGCAACGTGGTCATGGCTTATGTGAGCGGCAGGAAAAAAATACCAGGGAATAAACTATCGAACAAATTGCTATAATGCACGGGCCCGCCCGCGAGGATGGCACCCTTTATCCGGTACTCCTCTGTCTTTATACTCAATGCTGCTTTTAAAAGTTTAAACCATGAGAATGCAGTAAATAAAGGCTGGGGCATTTACTAGTACAATGTGTTTATTTTGCGCAGGGAAAATAACACATGTAATGTTGACACAACTCACTAGGTGGGACTGCTGGAAATTTGAAGACGATCTCACAGTGCACTCGCCGAAATTTTCCGGGTGACAACTACATTGTCATATTACCAAGTGCCGCAGGAGGGAAGTTGTGAAGTCTACAAGAGACGTGGTCAGAATTTATTCCTTTAATTGGTCAAAATTAAATGAATAAACTCATACGTAATACCTTAAGATAATTTTTGACGAAACTTAACAGCACGGAGATTTCGGGTGATTCATTACAGATAGGAAAGTAATCGTATTTGAAGGCAAAAAAAACACATTTCGTTTTCATCAATTCAACTCGCTATAATGCCAGTCTTGCGAGCCAGCGCAACAGGCTTTTATCCCGCAATTGAAATCAGGTAGCTAACTAGGGCCGAAATATTATGTATGTGTATATACGGCACACAGAAACGCGGGTGGAACATACAATTATTGAATGTAAGGAGTACGATAAAGTACCACAATTTTAGTACACTGGAAGAAAAGACCACGTAACTCCGGAACCGCATTCTCCACTTTCTTTTATTTTTGCCATCATGTAAACTTATTCTACACGATCCTTGTCTACAAGGATCGTGATGGTGATAAACAGGGATAAGGTGCCTCAGAAAGGCTGATCTGCCAACCCCTTTCTTCATTTTGTCTATAAAGAGAAACAGTAAGAGATGTTGCTGCAGCCATCTCAGATCACCCCAGTGAGGGTGAGGCGTGCAGAGTGAGGAAGTGTTCTTAACGATTTCACCTCCCCGCCACTTCGTTCTGCAATGGCCCAATCATGAGGCAGAAGCTGAGACAAGCCCTCCCTTATTCGCCGTTAAGAGGGCGATGATGATTGCTTGGTGTTAGGTGAAGTGTATAAAAGGGAGAAACAACGTTTTTTTATAACACATGCACAACTTATCTCTCGTGGTGGGCGTAGTACAAAGTAGTAGTCAATCCTACGGTATGATATTTAAGGTAATGGCAGGCTAACTTGCGAAGAGGATTTGATAAGAAAGCGTTAGATGTTACACGCTTAGTGATTACGTAACCAGAGGTTAAATAAGTTTTTTCCTTTGTCTTTGTTTTGTTTCAGTCTATTACCCTCATGCATAGCTGCAGTTGCATGTATCGTCTATTGTCCTATTAGTTTGTAAAAATACCAATTGCTCTCATTCGTACCGCTGAACATTGTCTTCCTGTATAACAGCCAGCGAACTGCGCATCTCACAATACGGCCAGAAGGGAAGCAAAGCTGCTCTGGCTAATACTGAAATGTTATGTTTAGGGCCGTGATATCAATTGCATTACTGAGCCACGTAGTTCTCATGTTTTTAACATCATCTCGCTATTTCTAACAATAAATAACGAATACTGTCAACATCACGACAGCGTGAAACGCAAGTATGCTTCCACGTATTGCTCGTTCTTTCTGAAGCACTCTATACGAATAGTGCCGAGTCGGCGCCTTTCTCGTCACAGTATATTCACAGTATATTCACAGTAACTTTCAGCTATGTTTAGCTGTGTTCACTTATGCTTACCATAAAGATAACGTATCGCCTAGACACCTCTTCTGCGAATTTATTTTTGCTTCTTTTCAATTCACCAGCCCCCCAACCGTACAGCTTCGGCTATGACACTACCGATGAGTTTTGAACCCAGCTTTCTCACAAGGAACAAGGCGATGCCAGCAACGCAAAGACGGGTTCGTACGGATAACGGGATGCCAGCGGCCTGTTGCGCACTGTGAAATACGTGGCCGATGCCAACGGGTTTGGTGCCACTGTGGACACCAATGAGCCCGGCACTGCTCCGGAAGCCAGCGCAGACGCCGTGTTCAACGCTAATCCTGTTGCCGCAGCTGTCGGTGCTGGTGGTCGCTACGCGGGAGCCGGTGGTCCCTGGGCTGGATAGTTACTTACCTGTTGTATTTCTGGACATATTTCTTAGACAAATGAAAATGCGTGTTTTCGTGTAAATGGAGCGTTGTAAAGAAACGTTGCGAAATAAATCGTTAAAACAACGCGCTTTAGTGAAATGTGGCTTTTATTATGTCAAAACAGGGAAAAGGTAGGACATTGGGCTGATTATGGCTAATTATTGAATATGAGGGAACAAGGACAGTAAACGTGGGTAGAGACCAGCGGATCTCGGCTGAGGCGTTTCTTGTTCTCCCATCAATGAGAAAGGGGCTGACTGATGGAATAGGCCACTGTGGTATAAAGGTCATAAACAGGGATAAGTGCCTCAGAAAGGCTGGACAACGTTTCGATAGGTGGGCCTATCTTGGTTAAAGGTGGCCTCGTCATCCTCGGAGTGTTAGTTTTGTAGTGTTCGTAGAGTGACGTCACGTGCGGTTGTTATCGGTGGCGGCTGGTTGTAAAGGGAGAAAACTCAGTAAAGAATGAGCGTCTGTAAGCGTGCTTTCTTAGACGAGGGGAAAAGAAGGGGAGTGGGAAGGCGGGGAGAAAAGAAAAGAAAGAAAATTGTATAAAGGAAACCTAGAGGGGAATAAAAGAACAAGAAAAAGAAAGGCGTGAGGGTTGTGGGGGAAGCGAGAGGTTTGGAGGATTCAGGGGTGTCGTTGGCGGCATGTTTTTGTGGCATTAGAAGAGCTGGTCAGGCGGTCAGTGCGCCAGTAAAAAGAAGATCCAAAATACATCATTTGAAAGAACGACTTGAGTTGCGTAGTAGCAATGCGTCGGGTAATATTGAAGGAGTTAAAATGGTGGCAAGGAGTCTGGGGTGCAATGCATGGGGTAGCTGGGAGTAAGCGGCACGGTCTTTCAAAGGACGTCAGCCCCAGTAGCTCAACGTAGGTGTCGTCTAGGCGGTATACAGAAGTGCCGATACCCTGTGTGGCTGAGGCGCCGAGAAAGGTATCCTGGCGTCTGGGACATTGAAGTGTGTCGGTGAGGGTGTTTAAAGAAAATGTAATAAAAAACAGACAAAATCCAGCGGGGGGGGCGAAACCTGATTAACAAATAGGAGAGCGACGTGAGCAAAAGCGAGCGGAGCAGGTGTACATGGGAAAATGGGTCGTGCAGTTGATATAAACGCAAAAACCTGAAAGAGTATATGAAATTGCGTAATAGGAAGATAAAAATATCAAATGTAGGAATAGATAAGGTTAAGAATTAAGGTTACCTGGTCGATAAATGTGTATTTAGCAGATTTCTTCAAGAATGGTGGGTACATTGTTCTAGAAAAAACTGGCCACCCTGTATACGCAATGCCTCATGACCTCGAGCGTACCGGAATCTTGGAAGAACGCTAACATAATCCTAATCCATAAGAAAGGGGACGCCAAAGACATAAAAAATTATAGACCGATCAGCTTACTCGTCGTTGCCTACAAAGTATTTCCTAAGGTAATCGCAAATAGAATCAAGAATGCCTTAGACTTCTGTCAATCGAAGGACTAGGCAGGATTCCGTAAAGGCTACTCAACAATACACCATATTCACATTATCAATGAGGGGATAGAGAAATGTGCGGAGTATAACCAACCCTCATATATAGCTTTCATTGATTACGAAAAAGCGTTTCATTCAGTCGAAACCTCAGCAGTCATGGTGGCAATATAGAATCAGATTGTAGACGAGCCATATGTAAAAATACAATCCCAATAAAGAAAGGCGGCAGGAAGGGAGATACGATCTCTCCAATGCTGCTCACAGCGTGTTTCCAGGAGGTATTCAGAGTCCTGGAGTGGGAGCAATTAGCGATAAGAGTTAATGAAGAATACCTTAGTAACTAACGATTCGCTGATGATATTGCCTTGCTTAGTAACTCAGGGGACCAAGTGCAATGAATGCTCACTGACCTGGTGAGGCAAAGCAGTAGGGTGGGTCTTAAAATTAATCTGCAGAAAACTAAATTAAGAATTGGGTGTAACGTTAAGGGTTAAGAAAAGAGCAGATTGGGTGAGGGAACAAACGCGAGTTAATGACATCTTCGTTGAAATCAAGAAAAAGAAACGGGCATGAGCAGGACATGTAATGAGGAGCGAAGATAACCGATGGTCATTAAGGGTTACGGAGTGGATTCCAAGTGAAGGGAAGCGTAGCAGGGGGCGGCAGAAAGTTAGGCGGGCGGATGAGAATAAGATGTTTGCAGGGAAAACATGGCCACAATTAGTACATGACCTGGGTACTTGGAGAAGTATGGGAGAGGCCTTTGCTCTGCAGTGGGCGTAACCAGGCTGATGATGATGATGATGATGATGATGATGATAAGATATATTTTCGTATATTTCCTCTCGCGAGGTGAACAGAAATTTGTTTGTAGTATATACACTTTTGCTTTGTCAAATATATGACCATGTCCATTGAAGTGGCTGGCTACTGGTTTAGGTAAATTGTGTTTTGTATCTGCGCGCTGACCATTGAGTCTGGTATGACTTTGTTGTCCAGCCTCACCTATGTATTGTTTGCTGCAAGCGGCACATTGTAAAATGTATACTACGTTGCTTGATGTGCATGTGAAACACGAAGTTACCTTGTGTGGGTAATTAAAAGCCATACATTTTTACTGTAGTAGTAGATTGAATATGTTTGCATGTAGAGCATCTGGGGCGGCCACAGGGACCAGTTATCAACTTCGTCTGTCCTTAGTTTAGCATGTACAAGAATATCCTTAAAATTAGTGTTGCATCTGTAGGCTACTCTGGGCGGGTCGGGAAAAATCTTGAGTTTATGGTTGCTGGTGAGAATTTGGTAGCATTTATTGAGGATTTGGTTCATGTTTGGGAGTCCGTTTGAGAATTTAGTAGTTAGAAGAGGCGTTGTTGTTCTTGTGAGCCTAAGGCGGGGCTTGAGGGCCTCTGCTCGATCTAGTTTGGTTGCATCGGTGTAGGCTTTTTCAAGGGCACTGTTTGGATGGTTCCTGTTTTATAGGGTTTCTTTAAGTAGACCGAGTCTACCTATGTAGTCTTGGTTTTCAAGGGAAATGCGACGTAGTCGTGTATCTTGACCTTTAAAGGTGCCTTCTTTGCAATGTCTGGGACGAGGGCTCGTATATTCCAAGTACTGTTGTTTGTCGAAAGGTTTTCTATACAGCGTTGTCTTTAGTGTACCATTGTCAATATCTATTGTCGTGTCTAGAAAATTTTTTTGTTCCGTTGAAGATTCTGATGTGAATTTTATTGTTGGCTGAAAATAATTTAGAAATGGTAAATATTTATGTAGGTTTGTTGACCATGTCCCCATATTATTAATATGTCCTCTATGTATAGTAGGTATGTGTGGGGCTTGTCAGTGTAGCGCAATAGGAAATCTGTTTCTAGAGTCCCCATAAAAATGTTCCCGTACGCTAGTGAAAGGGGCGTACCCATGCATTTCGCATGTACTTGTGGGTAGTAACTCTCCTCAAATTCGAAGTAGTTATGTGTTAGAGCTAATTCTAGGAGAGTCAAGTAGACATCAATAGAGTGTTGTGCATTCTGTGTAAGCAGCGTTTGTTTTATCGAAGATAAACCATCGGGGATTGGAAGGTTGGTGTACAGCGCTGTGACCTCTAGTGTTCCGAGAATTATGTTTTGAAGTAGTGTGCCTTTAGTATTAATGTGCTCCATATTTCTTAGTAGGTGGGGCGTGTCTTGTAGAAATGACGGAACTGTGTTTGGAAAGTCACAAAGCAAGTGGTTAAGGAATGTGGAGATTCTCTCTGTGTTGTTTGATAATATCGGGCGCCCTGGGATATTAGCGGTCTATAGTTCAGTGGATGGAATATTATGAATTTTTAGAAGGAGGTAGAAACACGCGGCAGTTTTGTTGCTTGGTTTAGCAACTTGTATTCTGGTGGTATTATTATTTCATCAGGCAAAAGTGATTTCAGCCTGTTGGTAATTGTTAGTGTGTTGGATAATGTCGGATCGTTGTCCAGCTTACGGTACTGTTCCGAGTTGTTTAGTTGGCTGTAAGCCTCGTGCTTGTATTTTCTACTGGCCAAATAACTATACTTCCGCCGATATCAGCTTACTTAATAACGATGTCATTCCAGCAACTAAGATTTGAAATATTATGGCTCTCCGAGGCAGTTTGTTTTAGGTCGCTTAGATGTCTTAGTCTCTTCAAGTATCTTTATTGACGGTTTTAAGATAGAGGTCAAGTTCTATGGCTTGGTCTTATTCGGGAGTCCAAGTGGATTGGGCTCCGAGTGGTGTCGTCCCGGTGTCTGGTGTGTTGTTGTCTTCGAAACAGTGCCCCGTAGGCTATTCAAGAACGACCCACAGAAGAAGTACACCCATAATCCTACTATGACAATAAGACTTCTTATAAGGGCGCGGATTGTCTCCTTGCGCTGCCGCAACAATGCAAGGGGGAATTTACCTATATCCACAGCTTTAACCAGCTTCCTATACAGGCGCCGCAGAACTAAACTGTTAAACACGTTCTAATTGCCTAGTGAAATCTCTGACTGTGTGCAATTATTGTCTAACCTGTAGATACATATCTTGACTCTCTCTGAATACCGTTTTCGCTTACGTGGATAGTGTCATTAGCGCACTTTATTAGTGAATATTGTCCTTATATGTGTCGTAGCGTTCTCGAAAGCTTGAGGCTTGGCACTGCAATGATGGAGTCAACCGATACGCAGAGAAGCAAGGCACAGCATATTATCATCGCGACTTCTATGAACTGAGTTCCAGAGAGAGGGCTCAAGTTACTCACAGAAAGGCAGAGAGCACGATTTTGTTTACAGCTTGCTTTCGCTGCTGCTCTACATAGAGGACAAGGGACGAGAAAAAAAAGCAATGATGTTGATATGATGACCGGAGAAGGAGGTGCGTGTACACAAGTCCACGTTACATTTCGAAAGCCGTGTGTTTAGCGGAGGGGCTTGTAAAAAGGCTATACACCAGAACACCGCGAATCCAAAGCGCGCCGCCATATTGATGAGCGCCGGTCTCGCCACCTATCCCAAGCACCGGGAAGTAGCACGTCTGGGCTGCCACGCCGGGAGATGCGACCCGGCGCAAAAGCGAAACTTGGGCTTTTTAGCTGAACGGAGGGCGTGTTTCGCGTTTTTTCTAACCTGTCATTTTCGCTGTCTCGATCCAATCAAACTTCAAGACCTCATGCAAGTCCGCAATGGCCACACTGAGTGCTGTGCAGACTGCACAAGCAAATACATCGGGCAAGTACGCTATTACGTTTGTACAAGCCGCGCGCTATATGCTAGAACACGTGTGAGCTCTAATATCTCCGCATTTTTGGCACGTAACATGTGAAGGAATATACAGCACTGCGTTGGTGCCATATATTATTAAAGCACGCAGAACATTGTCCTCTGCACTTTCAGTTTGGTCTTGTTTGTCATGGTCACAACTGGGTTGGCCGCGTTTGGCAACCAACTGGCGAAGTTGTTTGACTGGGTTGATTAGCAGACGCCTGCCTGATTAGCAGACGCCTGCCCTTCACCACCTGCAAATTGAAAACAAAATATGTTATAGTAAGAAGGGCTGTAGTTCTTTCCCACGCCATCACTGTTGCGAAGTTATAAAGTCCTCTCAAAATGAAATAGAAAATACACCAGTCCAATTGCATCGTGCAATGACTTAAGAGTACAACATTCAGAACGCAAGCCTACATCACTCGAACAAGCAGCATATGAAGCTAAACCTGCACTCATTGTAAAATGAGTTACTACAGTAGTTATAATGTTCAACTACATGTGCAGTCAAAGCCCGTATAACAAGGTGAGCACGACAGATGCAGGTGTTGTACAGTTGTTGCACAAACCATGACAGGGCACATAAAATTACCATCCCTACTTAAAGCTGCATCATCAGGGAACGCTTTGGTACAAGACAACAACCGCACCTGCATTCCAAGAAATTAGCCCCACCAACTGCAGCTACCTGGTATCAGACCTGTTTCGCTTGTGCGAGGCCACATCGGTTGTTGGCGCTCCCTTGGGGAGAAAACAGTGAAGAAAAAAAAACTGGCGAGCACGATCAAAATTTTGTTAAAAAATACAGTAGTTAACCACCTTATTTTCCACGCTATGTGAACGCAAAAATTTTGCGCTTTGCTCCTCATAACAGCCCGCACGCAGTTTAGAGCTCAGGAGGCTCAAATGAATTCGTTACGAATGACCCCTGCAACACCAGCTCGTAAAGGCAGGCGCGCTGCAAGAGCACCTTCGGCGACGAGTAGTCGTCGTTTACGTTTTGTGGACGCATGCTACCTGACGAGCAGACATAGGTTTACGTTCATAGCAATAACGCTCACCATCAGGGCAACATTCTGTTGCCTACAACTTGTCGTTCACGCTTAATGGTCATTCCTTGCACCAGCTGTAAGTATCGCTAACCTTAAACTCAACTGTACCGCTTAACCATCGGGAGCTCTGCATGAATGAACACACGAAAAGGCTTGCCTTTTTGTTATAGCCAAGACGAAGCACCGGCACGGGATTCTGCTCTGTAGGCTTGTTGTCCAGAAAGTGCTCGGAGCAAACCTGCTTGTTACACATATTACGTTCGTAGGGCGCAAAGTTGAACGTGGCACCAAAATATACAAAGACCGAATACTCACTCGTGCATTTTCACTGGGTTGGTAGTTCTTTCTATTCACTGCAGCTATCCAGCGGTGGCGCAGCTTGGCATTCTTCGTTGCGGGTGGAAATCGGCGCAGGCTGAAAACACCGCACCGGCACGATTCCCTACGTGTGTTGTGCTCTTCGCAAACAGCGCTAAGCAACCTGCTCCTTTTGCGCTCGTTGTTTTGGCATCATACGTGCAGCGGTGGCGTAGGGGTTGAACACCCGCCTCGCGTGCAAGAGGTCTGTGGTTCAAATCCCGGTGCCGGCAATTTTCCACCGGATTAGAAAAATAAAAAGAAATCCGCCTGTTGATAAAATTGCATAAACAGGCCTGGAGTGTGGCCTGATCCCGGTGACCAGAACCGGTAACGCACTCCCTCACCTGAGCAGGATTGGCCACCCTGGTGCAGTACTTGGCCTCAACCTCCTATATGAACACCACAATGAAACCCCAGCCCTCAGTCCCCAGCAGCTTCGAAGCAACTGACCACGGCGTCGGTCAGACCTGAGATGCAGCAAAGGGCGCTAAGAATCCCTGGCTCCGGACAAGCCGCCATTGGAATATGAACCTGGGAACGTTGAACATTATCTAGTGAGGCGAGTCTAGCAGTGCTTTTATTGGAACTAGAGGGCAGTAAATGGGATATAATAGGGCTCAGTGTGAAGTTAGAAGGCCAAAAGAAGAACATACAGTGCTAAAAAGCGGGCACGTCCTGTGCTACCGGGGCTTAGCGGAGAGACGAGAACTAGGATTCGGATTCCTGATTAGTAAGACTATAGCTGGTAACATACAGGAATTCTATAACATTAACGAGAGGGCGCCAGGTCTTGTTGTGGAACTTAATAAGACGTACGAAATGAAGGTTGTACAGGTCTACGCCCCTACATCCAGTCATGATGACCAGGAAGTCGAAAGCTTCTATGAAGACGTGAAATCGGCAATGAGTAGAGCGAAACAAAATACGCTGTACTGATAGGCGACTTCAATGCCGAGGTAGCTAAGAAGCAAGCTGGAGACGAGGCAGTGGGGGAACATTGCATAGGCACTAGGAATAGCAGGGGATATTTATTAGTAGAGTTTGCGGAACAAAATAATATGTGTATAATGAATACCTTCTTCCGCAAGCGGGATAGCCGAAAGTGGACTTGGTGGAGCCCAAAAGCGAGACTAGAAATGAGATAGACCTCATACTCTGCGCTAACCCTGGTATCGTACAAGATGTGGACGTGCTCAGCAAGGTGCGCTGCAGTGAACATATGATGGTAAGAACTCGAATTAGCCTAGACCTGAGGAGGGAACGGAAGAAACTGGTACATAAGAAGCCGATCAATGAGTTAGCGGTAAGAGGGAAAATAGAGAAATTCCAGATCAAGTTACAGAACAGTTATTCCGCTCTAACTCCGGAAAAGGACCTTAGTGTTGAAGCAATGACGACAATCTTGTGGGCATCATTAAGGAGTGTGCAATGGAAGTCGGTGGTAACTCCGTTAGGCAGGATACCAGTAAGCTATCGCAGGAGACGAAATATCTGATCAAGAAACGCCAATGTATGGAAGCCTCTAACCGTACAGATAGAATGGAACTGGCAGAAATTAGGCAGAACAAGCGCAAGACAGCTGACATAAGGAAGTATAATATGGATAGAATTGAACATGCTCTCAGGAACGGAGGAAGCCTAGAAGCAGTGAAGAATAAACTAGGAATTGGCAAGAATCAGGTGGATGCTTTAAGAGACAAAGCCGGCAATATCATTACTAATCTGGATGAGATAGTTCAAGTGGCTGAGGACTTCTATAGAGATTTATACAGTACCACTGGTGTACCTCGAAATGTGTGGGGTAGAGCTGTTACACAGCTCAGTGTACCACCCACAGTCGAATTCCGTTGAGAAGCTCAACTCCGTCATGAAGCGCGTGTTGAGAGCATTGTGGTTTGAACAACAAACTGACTGGGAGCTGTATCTGCCTGGGGTGATGTTTGCATTAAGGACCGCGCCGCATGCGGCTACGGGGTTTTCGCCAGCTGAGCTGGTGTACGGTCGCTCGCTGCGGTCTCCGCTTCGCATGCTTCGAGACGGATCACTGCCCTCTCCAATGGCTGCAGACCATCTCTTCCAAAAATGGCCGCCTCCTGCGCTGGAGCCTGGCTTTGCAACAATATTCCTTTGAGGTGCGTTGCAAAAAGGGGAGTCTCAACGGTAACGCCGATGGCTTAAGTCGAGGCCCCTAACGTAGGAATCAGCCTCAAAGTTATTTGTTACTGATGTTTTTCTTCCTGAGGCAGGATTTGTAACATATTGCTTTTGTTTATGGTTTCAAAGTCATGACGTGCTTTCTAGTGCAATTTTCCAATTTGTGGACGCGTTCTGAGTGCTGCTAGACTACTGTAAGGAACTAGGCAGTAGTATAAAAGGGGAAAGAGCCTGGCATGGCTAAGTGAGGGTTTTGTCGTGCTTGCTGACTGAGCGGTTGAGTTTCGGCGTAGTTCTGACGCTTGCTGGGAACGAGAACAAAAATGGCAACTCTCCCGAAGTCACTTTGCAGTGTCCTGTGTGAACGTGAACGTGAGAACGAGGCCTTCTCTGTGCGCTGTGCTCAAGAAACGCCGAGGGACGACCGACTTCGGTTATGAGCATCATCGAGCGACATCTCTTCGGACAGCGGATGCAGTCCCCTGACCATCGGGATCTCCTTCTCCCGGAGGGGCGGTCTCTTACGATTCGCCTACGACGCGCAGTATAGCCGGCGCGGATACAACGGACGCGGGGGCTTCGTTCAAAGCGGCGGACATTTTGGCCCGTTCAGCGCTGCCGCAATGCTTCCTTCCAAGCGCGTCCAGGCATGCTTCAATGCCACATGTCTTCGTGTGTGTGTGTGTGCGTGTGTGTGTGTGTGTGTGTGTGTGTGTGTGTGTGTGTGTGTGTGTGTGTGTGTGTGTGTGTGTGTGTGTGTGTGTGTGTGTGTGTGTGTGTGTGTGTGTGTGTGTGTGTGTGTGTGTGTGTGTGTGTGTGTGTGTGTACATGTTGGTGCCCACGCTTGTCAAAGCGCGGCAGCCGGGGAGAGGAGCTCCCCGACTCTGAAGCGAGGAGGTCTGACCGGCGCGGCCTGGCGGATGCGTCACTTCTCGTCTCAACGTGTCCGTGTGCCGCCGTCATGGGTGCCTCTCGCAAGCCGTTCCTTCTTGTCCTCAACTCCGAGAGTATAAAAACAGCTGCCCCCGGGCGCCAAGAGAGAGGCTCCGAATTCTTCCGTCGAGTAACGTGCTCTCCCGTCTCTCCACTTCGGTCGACCTTACCAGCCGCTCTTTAGCGATGCTAGAATAAACAAGTTGTTCTGTTAGCAATCGACTCATCCTTTGCCAGGACCTTCGGATGCTTCCAGCTGTGCCCTAGGCCGCCAGGCCAACGCTACCCTTGGGCCTTGCGACCCAAGTGCAACAATGGATAGGAAGAGGCTATCAGGCTATTGCTGTACACTTCATGGAAGTAATCACTCAATGAGTTAGTTATGCAAGACAATGCAGTGCAAGTGTCATGTTTATAAGTTATTTTATCAATGGTTCTACTAGCCTGGGGTGCATTCAAAAAGTCGTTGAAAAGTGGCCATTATTTCTTAGGATTATTTTTACCTTTGCAAAATTCTTTCTCATAATAAAGCCGTTTTGAATTTTTTAGTAGGCTGTTCAACATGGTACTGTATTTTTTATAGTGATGTGCTAGATTCACATTGAACGGCTATTTTTTAGTCGTTCTCTAAAGACGATCTTTTTTTTACGGATGCTGTTTAACAAACCTTTTGTTATCCATTGATAACGTGGACATTTAAACTTTTTTTTGCATTTGACAGTTGTAGTGCTAGCGAACGGAGCTTTCAAAAATAATGAGCAGAATTTTTCGAGTGCCTCTTCAGGAACACATAGAGTACGAATACCCGCGTGACCGCGGGTATGTGCCAGGCGATGAGAACGACGCTGAAGTAGCGCGTGAGTGGAAAAACAGAGACGACAACGACGTCGCGTTGACTGCTCTGATAAAGTGCTTCCATACGTCCTCTACGCCGGCTTTCCCGTCTTCGACTAGGCTGCGACACTGGTGGAGGTGCGGGGTAGGATTGCCTCATGCTCGGCACCCCTTCGCGGAGCCATACCTCGAAAACGGAATCACCTTCGTTCGTCGAAACTCCTGTTCACCGGTACAGTCGCCGCCTGCTAGGCCGGACGCCCGAGTTCAACCCTTTGCAGGACCCTGCTGGAACGCGTCTACCTCCTTCCGCCATGGCTAAAGCAACTCCATCGCAGGTGACGCTGCAGAATCCTAAGATACCAGAATGTTTCCATGGCGACGCTTTTGAAGATGTCCAAGATTGGCTTGACCAATTTGAGCGTGTCGCCAGTTACAATGACTGGGGCTCCCAGCAAAAGCTGTCTAATGTCTATTTAGCGCTTCAAAACAGTGCGCGGACGTGGTTTGTGAACCGGGAGAGAAGCTTGACCACATGGGATACCTTCCGCACCCAGCTGCTAGACACGTTCACTAGTACCGACAGAAGAGACACTGCGCAGCGGCTACTCGAATCCCGTATTCAAAAACCAAACGAGAGCGTAGCCATGTAAGCAGAAGATATGACCCGCCTTTTCCGCAGAGCAGACCCTGAGATGGCCGAAGAAAAGAAGTTACGCTATCTCTTGCGCGGTGTGTAGGAGGAACTGTTTGCCGGACTCGTGAGGAACCCACCGACGACAGTGGTCGAATTCACCAAGGAGGCTACCGCTATAGAACGGGCACTAAAGTAACGGTACCGCCAATATGATCGCGCGAACTCGCCGGTGAATGCTTCAATGCTACCTGAGAGCTGCGGCACGTCTCTGCGTGAAGTCATCCGGGAGATTGTGCGAGAGGAGATCCGGCAGCTCGGGATTTCTCCTATGGCACCAGCGGTGGCTTCTGTCGCTGATATCGTTCGGGAGGAGGTTCGAGAGGCCTTTTCGTCCCCCGACCGGCAGGCGGTGCCGCGACGACTAACCTACGCGGAAGCTGTCTGTCGTCCACCTCCCGCGACTTCGATGCTGCTGACACCGTCGACCACTACGACGCAGCCAGCACCGCCACCCCCGACGCCATATTTTCGCCAGTCACAGCCGCCGCCAGCTATGCCGTATCGCCGCCAGCCGATCGCTGCGCCTCGGTCTTACGGCGAATCCCTTGTGGGCTACCCGCTTCGAAAGACCGATTTGTGGCGCACCGCTGACCGCCGGCCGCTGTGCTTTCATTGCGGCGAAGCTGGACATGTTTACCGCGCGTGCCACTACCGCGCAGCCGCGTATCCAAGGTTTCCCAACTGCAATTACCCTGTGTTTGGTGCTGCACGTACCTGCGACGAAAATTCTACAAACTTTCGGTCGGGGGGTTCAGCGACGCCTCGATCACGTTCCCCTTCTCCGGCTCGTTATACCCCACCGACTCGTCGCGATTTTTCTGACGCCCCTAGGGGCAGGTCCCCTAGCCCGCGCCGGGGAAACTAGAAGCAGCGACCTCCGGGGGTGAGGTTGCAAACCGTCTAGCTGTCCAAGAGCCCCCATCACCGACGACCGACGACTCTAAAACTCCGACGTATCCAATCGCACCCCCTGTAACCGATGCCGTCAGCGCCGATCTTGTCGTTTTCATTGACGGCCACCGAGTGGCCGCTCTCGTCGATACTGGTTCGCATTTCTCGATAATAAGTCAAAAGCTGGCCGACAGGTTGAGAAAAGGGAAGACGCCGTGGACCGGGCCCAACATCAGAACTGCCGGCGGCCAGTTGATGACGCCGATCGGAAAATGCACAGCCAGGATAGTAATCGCCGGTGAAACCTTCGTCGCCACCCTCGTCATTCTCTTTGAGTGCTGCAAGGAACTTATATTGGGTATGGATTTCTTGAGAGAGTACGGTGCAGTGATTAATGTCCGTGACCTCGTCACATTTTCTACGAGCTCAGACGACGTCGAGCCCGCGGAGCACCAGCGACCTCGCTTACGTATAGCCGACGACGACGTCACGCTTCCGCCGCGAAGCTGTGCCCTCGTACCTGTTATCTGCGACAACTTGAACGCCGGGACTGGTGTCGCTGAACACATCGACGCACTGGTACTGAGTCAAGGCGTTTCCATCGCCAGAGCCGTAATTCACGTACACGACGGACGTGCTGACGTCCTGCTGTCGAACTTTCCCAGGGAACGTCGACACATTGTTAGAGGCACGGCTGTAGCTTACTTCGACGAATTGACCTCAATACAAGACTGCCTCTCAGTGGAGCACGCGACGGCCACCGTGGCCATGCCTGCCCCTGTGGTTGATATCAGTCCTACCTTTTCACCCGTCGAACGTAACAGCCTTCTTGAGCTCATCGATGAGTTTAAGAGCTGCTTTTCATCTACGTCACGAGTCAGCCAGACGCCGCTCACTAAGCACCGTATTCTCACCGAAGCAGACGCCAGACCAATTCGGCAGAATCCTTATCGTGTGGCACCTAAAGAGCGCGCGGCGATACAAACGCAAGTGAAGACGATGCTCGAGGACGGGGTTATTCAGCCATCCAAGAGTCCTTGGGCATCGGCTGTCGTGTTGGTGAAAAAGAAAGACGGTAGCCTGCGCTTCTGCGTCGACTATCGTAAACTCAACCAGATCACAAAGAAAGACGTTTATCCGCTGCCGCGTGTCGACGATTCACTGGACAGACTACGAAACGCACGTTACTTTTCGTCGATGGTCTTGAAAAGCGGCTACTGGCAAATAGAAGTTGATGAGAGAGACCGTTGAAGACCGCTTTTGTGACGCCCGACGGACTTTATGAATTTCAGGCGCTCCCCTTCGGTTTGTGTTCTGCGCCAGCAACGTTTCAGCGACTAATGGACACGGTACTCTCAGGCCTCAAATGGCAAACCTGTCTGGTGTACCTCGACGACGTAATTGTTTTCTCCGTCACGTTCGAAGAACACTTACGGAGGCTAAAGACGGTCTTTGAATCAATACGCTCAGCTGGTCTAACTTTGAAACCTGAAAAGTGCCATTTTGGCTTTGAAGAACTTCAATTTCTCGGTCACGTTGTCAGTCGTGAAGGTGTCCGACCTGACCCTGATAAACCCGCAAAATACCCGCAATATTAGCTGGTACGTACATTTTTTCATGTAGCTGCACGTTGCGATAACAGGAGAAAAAAACGTGCTAAAGTGTAGCCGGGAACATGCTGCTGGAAGAATGCTGAAGCACTAACTTCTCATTAGGTTGTAAACACGGGGGAAATTCCCCGATGTCAAGCGCCTTGCCGCTGCTTGTCTAACGTTCTGTGGTTTTTTGCGTATTGATACACGATCGCGAACATAAGTACCGCGTTGCAAAGCGCGCATACTGTGCGGCGACGTACAGTCATGGGAGTTGCTTATCATACACATCCAGATCGAGATGGCCAGGGGGATTATATGTGCAATATTCAGACTATGGTTTGACGACTTTCCGATTGTGGCTCGATCAAAAATCGGTTTGCGTGCTGCATACTAGTGTTCACATAGCGATATTAGGCAGTGTTAGCACCGCCGTGTATTAAACACGGTAACTTTACGGTAACTGCAACCATACGTCGAATGTCGCTAGGCAAGCCTAGCAACGTTAGCTACAACAAGTTTCCGCTTTGATCGTAAGGCTATCCGGCTACGCTAAAACTGTGTTAGCAGACGTTCATGGCTGCAAATGTTCGCATTGCTCGAGTGCATCAGTGTGGACACCGGAACACCAGAATTGGAATACCGATTGCCCGCATCGTCGTCAAGCTCCGAGGATAATCACTGTCGCGGAAATAGTCCGAGCACAGCACAGTTAATTTCGTCGGCACAAAATTCTCTCTACTCACCACAGTGACCCACTGCGCTGCAGGCTTCTTGTCCTTCGGGAACATGCGAAACATCACATCGTCTCACCCACCTACCTGTGTTCGCACAGCTGAATGCTGCACAGAACGATGGCATGTTGGGCGCCTTTGGCTGTACGCCCTCACTCCGCACAATAGGAAGCACAGTTCACGAAAGTCGCAAAAGAAAGCAAACGTCAGCGGCGGCAAATCTCTCGTAGCATCGACGGAAAGAAACACGCCAGCACACGCCAGCATGCCGGTCCGCCGGCATGCTCCCCGGGGATGACGTCACTCTCGCCGGTTCTCTCCTCTGGCTGCCTCCTCACGCGGCACTCCGGGAAGCGACGGGGGCGTGTCCGCGGGGGGGGGGGGGATTTAGAAAGCAATTTCCGCCCCTTATATTAACAAAACGAAGAAAAAAATTTAGACAACCCTAAATTAACAGGTCTGCTCTTCCCAACCCCCGCAATTCATGGAATTTGAAAACCGTTTCACGTTCCCTTTAAGAGATAGCTGATTATTCTGAAGCAGATAGAGGAACTTAATCCTTTGAAGTTTTCTTCGCAATTTAACTATTTGTATGTTGTTCATTTTCATTAAGTTTGAGGGAGAGTCAGTTGGACGGTATTTAGAAAATATAAAGCATACAGCTTCTTGCTGACTTCTTTTGTAATGCATCGATATTGTGTTTCGTGTACGGGTCCCAAACAATTGCCGCATATTTTACTATCAGCCTTATAATACAGTTGTAAGCCAACAGCTTTGTTTCCGGAGGTGCCATTTTTAATTTATGCCTGAGCAGACCTAGTTTTCTTAAACCCGAAGCACATGCAGGTGAGATATGCTTGTTCCAGGAAAAATCATGTGTTTTGATAACCCCCAGGTACCTATAATCCCCGACTTCGGATAATGGTTGAGATGAAACATCATAAGTAAACGGTAAAGGGTGATTTCTTTTAGTAATTCTCATAGAAACTGTTTTATTAGTGTTGAGCTCCATGTTCAACTCCTGGCACCAGGAATGAATGCTCTGAAGGGTACAATTTAAGAGGACTTGATCTTTGTGACATTAATTTCTTTAAATAAAACACAATCATCCGCAAACAATCTTAGTTGAATGGGGTGAGCGATTACTTCTACACTATCATTAACATATATTAAAGATAACAAGGGGCCAAACACGCTGCCTTGAGGAACACCTCAAGTAACTGGTACTTCATCTGAAGGGCAGCCGCTTATGCTGACGAATTGTGTGCGCTTAGTTAAGTAGGGGAGAGATCCAGCTAATTAAGTAAGGTGGCAGTTTTATAATTTCGAGCTTCTCAATTAGGCTATGGTGACAAGCAAGATGAAAAGTTCTTCCGTAATCCAGGAATATAACATCAATCTGACCAGGTTTATCAACACTCCTAGCAAAACTGTGGATGACTGAAGCCAACTGAGTGACGGTGGAAAACCCCTTCCTAAATCCATGTTGCACTGGTGTGAGGATGCTGTTGTCGAGTAGGAAATGTTTTATCTGGTTAGCTATATGTTAAAATACTTTGCAGCAAGATGAAGTAAGGGAAAGCGGCCGATAGTTCGTTGTTAATGTCGCTTCGCCATTCTTAAGCACCGGTACAACCCGAGCCGATCGCCAATCTTTTGGAAGGGCGGCGGAAGATAAAGATACACTAAAAATGCGCCCTTGAAAACGTGCAATCATTTCTGCATAGCGGCGTAAAAAGGCAATTGGGATGTTATCCGATCCTGGTGATGATTTTGTTTTTAAATTTAGCAGCATAGGAACCACATCAGGCATCAATATAACAGCAGGGTCAACATAACATGGTGTACGGCTTTAAGGGTACATCGCTCGAGACACTTGAAATACGCTGTGAAAAAAATTGATTAAAAAGTTCCGCTATACATCGCTTCTCAGTAACAGTTGCGCCGTTGTTCACAATGCAATCAATGGGTTTGCTTGTACTAGCTAGATGGTTCCAAAATTTTTCTGGTTCACTGCGCGCAAAGCTAGGCAGGGCATATTGAAAATAGCGTTGCTTAGCGTTGAATACAGCCTGATTTGAGACATCTTGGATGTTCTAGAATTCAGTGCAAAGGGCATGCCGTCACTTTAGCATTTTTAGTGTTCGTTTAAGTTGCAGTACATTTTCGTGTAATCCACGGATTACGTTTGGACTTCTTTTTAACTTTGTTTGGAATAAAATTATCGAGACAGAAATGGCACATTTCTTCCAAATTATTGCAGAGCACCTCGGCGTCATTCCCATCAAATTCGCTCAGCCTGTGATCCAAGTAGTCCGAAACACTTCCATCTCTGGCACGGGAAAAGTCCTTTACAATTACTGTTTTATCTAGGGCAGTATCGCAACGTTCCATGGGACATGAAAAGTGGACAAGTTCATGATTCGACATACCTTTTTCTGCAGAGGTGGCAAAATTTTCAATAGAGTTACTAATAAAAATTATATCAAGCATAGTTTCACTATCTCCTTGTAAACGTGTCGGCTGGGTCACAATTTGTTGCAAGGTATTAGCATAATATCAACAAAGTAGTCGACATTATGATCGTAACTGTAAGCAGCATAAAACTAGTTAACACCAAGCAGATTGAAGTCACCAACGAGAAGCGTTTTATCCGGAGAAAAAGCCAACATATGCTCATAAAGGTCACTGGGTAGGTCCCTCAGACCCGCCATGGTTGCTCAGTGACTACGGTGTTGGGCTGATGAGCACGAGGTCGCGGGATCGAATCCCGGCCACGGCGGCCGCATTTCAATGGGGGCGAAATGCGAACACACACGTGTACTTAGATTTAGGGCCGGATTCTGAAATGCTCCTAACCTTAGGCCGTTTCCCTACCTTCCGCAAGGAGCCCTACATGCTATCTAAACGTCAGGCACCCTCGGAAGGCCACCGCGAATAATAAAAGCTTCCGTTAGCTTAGCCTGCGAAAGGAACACCTCACCAAAGTAAATGTAACGTGAGAGGCTTCTGGTTTTGAGATTACTTACAAAAAATGCAAAATATTTGTAGTGAATTGCCAAGGTAAAGTGCCGGGAATGTTAAAATTGCATTTCTACTTATATACCGGAGCATACATTCAATTTCTTTTCTTAATAACGTAAGAATGGTTCGAAAATGATCCATATGGCAGGAAAGAAAACTCAGTCTAGCAACTATGGCAGCATCTGAGTTCGTTTTGTCAGGCGCCGCTTTCTTTTTCTTTTTTTTTTTGCCTGCGTTTTGTTTCGGGGGCTTGAATTTCCCGAGAATACGCCTTTCCTCTTTGGGAAGACTTCTGCGTCGTGTCCACCGGGACTGTTAATGGGTATATGAATACAATCGATGCACCCAGTAACACCAAGGAATCATCCGATTGAATAGAACTTGGTCATGACAACGCTCGCTTCACTGGTGTTTGGCAGCCGAACGTACTTGGGTTACAGACGTAGGCATATCAGCTGTGTCACCCCCCAAATACATCGGCGCACATAGGGTTGGGATACACACACAAGGTCGCCTACAACGGTTTGCGTGGCACTCGTTCCGTAAAAGCGCAGTGCGATGAGGGCCTTCAAGAAAGCAGGCAGCGGCTCTCCCCTCTTGTCACTGCAACAATGCAGTTGCAGCTCTGCCAGCATGGCTGTAACAGCTCGCGTGGAAAAACGTTACCGGGCTAGAAAATTCAATTCGTCGTAGTATTCCAGTGGATTCTGCCTGTCAGTCAGACGCCGGGCTGGAGTCAAAGGCGGAAGCTTGTACACAGTCCCGTAAAGAAGTTCATTTGCTCGTCGAAGAAACCGCGCATAGATTTCGAAGCTATCGTCTTCGGATAAATACCGCTAGGCCATCATTCTCGCCGCCCGCTTTTCCCAAAATCAAAGTGAAAAGATATGGCACAAAACATGGTCCGCGGAACCAAACGGGACGTCAATACACGGCGGCTGGCCACCGCGGCCTTGGCTGCGCACGGCAACTATTCTAGCCGAGCGTACCGCGTACAAAGTCGTGCGGAGAAGCACGCGTTCAGTGAGAGTAGCACGGTTAGGAAGCATGAAGGTAGCATTCCGGCTCCCTAAGCGCGGGGAAGCACCAAGGAGGCCCTAACTCAGTGCCCCTTAGCAAGGTACGTTCCAGATCTGACGCCAGGTCGCCTTACAGCGTGTGAAACATCCTTAGTAAAGAAAGGATTGTTTCAGAATCCAGGCCTTAGGTGCACGTTAAAGAACCCCAGGTGGTCGAATCTTCCGGAGTCCCCCACTACGGCGTGCCTCATTATCAGAAAGTGGTTTTGGCACGTAAAACCCCATAATTATTAAGTGACTGAGGTGCGCGATAAACAGCGAATAATAAAAAGGATCGCACCAGCAGCGAAGGTCTAGGCCGATAGTTTCGTCATTTTCAATCTGCCGAACTAAAAAAGCAGGTATGCTATGTTTGACTAGTAGAGCTACACCGCCTCTTCTGGAAGGCCTGCCACGTCGAGATACTTGATAAGAAGATGGAAAAACACTAGTGCTATCAATGTCATCGCGCAGCCACGTCTGAGTAATCACAACAACATGTGGATCGTAACTTAAAAGGGTGGTCTCAAGCTGGGCACTTTTGTTCACTACGCTGCGCATGTTTATGTTTAAAAACCGTAGATCTTAGTATTCGAACTACTTCTCTGAGGTGTGCATGAGCTTTGATCAGTTATTCATTCTATCATGGAGTTATTGTTTTCGTCCAACATAAAGAATTGCCTATCCACTCATAGCTTATCATTGATAAGGTTTACTTTCTTGCCCAGTTCTTTTGCGCTTTTCGCACTCTCCTACAAATGTACCCGCTTTCTGCGCGTGTCCAGCGAAAAATAACTTTGAACTGACGTTTTCGATCTTTTAAGCTTGTAGGCGTTTTTCAGTACTTGCCGTTTATCGTTATAATCTTGAAAGTATATTATAACCGGCTTATTTTTGCCAGGTTTGCCCAACCGATGAATTCTCCCTACCCAGTTGAAGGCAACATTAGGTTTCTGGGAAGAGATGTCCCTCAAGACTTTTTGCTTGAGATCGTTACAGTTTCGGCACTGCCTTCTTGTACCCGGAAAAGAATCAGTTTTAAAAATTATGGGGTTTTACGTGCCAAAACCACTTTCTGATAATGAGGCACGCCGTAGTGGAGGATCCCGGAAATTTCGACTGCCTGGGGTTTTTTAACGTGCATCTAAATCTAAGTACACGGGTGTTTTCGCAATTCGCTCCCATGGAAATGCGGCCGCCTTGGCCGGGATTCGATCCCGCGACATCGTGCTCAGCAGCCTAACACCATAGCCACCGAGCAACCACGGCGGGTATCAATCATATTTGAACGCCTGATCCGGTCCTCTAGGTCAATGATTTTTTTACCTTGAATTTATCTTAAGATTTGTGAACTGGAATTACCTTACCAACTTTCGAATTATATGGAATTCCACCTGTAGTTAAGCACTGCTATAAAATATGAGAAAGGATTACACTTGATGGGAGTACTGTTAACTTGGGAATTTTTAAGTTGATCCCATTCACCCCGGATCAAATAGATATTTTTAATTTGTTTCTTAATGACGCGATTCCCTCAATATTTATAAGGCTCACGGACCAGTAGCTAACTTTCGTTAGAGAAGGCATGTTGAAGTAGTTTTCCTTTGTAAACACAGATTTGAAGTAATCATTTAAAAGAGTTTGAAATTCTTAATGCAGAATAACATTTTCGGCGTCGTCAGAAAGAGAGATATAACCTCACATCTTTTGAGGGTGAGATAATTTTCTACAATTTGGCAGGATTGTTAATAAGTAAAGATTGGAGGTCGTGTGATAAAAATTTAGTGTTAGCCTAGCTGATAACGCACAACTTCTCATTTTCAGAAGCTTTATTCCGCACCTCTGAAAGCGGTTCGCCCGAGTTCATGGCAGCATTATACAGACGTCACCTTTTATTAAGAGTTAGTGGAGTGACTTGGTGAACCATGATTTTGTTGTGTTAACAAGGGTAGAATTCAGCGGTATGTGAACGCTCATGAGTTGCAGTAGTTTGTTTTTCATGAACTGATCTCGACGAAAACGAAAGAAGAAATTCGTCGCAAATATGTTCCATGTCACTGTTGATGGACTGTATGTAAGCTCTCTTTTAATTTAGTATATGCCTAGGAGTACAGCGCCGTGAGAAGGGCGGATTTTTAATTGTTACATAACGGAGGCTATGATCACTGAACCCAACCTTTCACTAAATAAGACCAACTCGTTCCGGGGAAGACGTTAAAATGAGTTCTTTGATGTTATTGCTGCGTGTAGGTTGGCTAACGATTTGCGCAAATAAGTTCAGCGTGAGTAGAAGCAAATGATTAGCTGGGCAACAACATCAATTCAAAGATCCTCAAACCATCTTATATGATGATGAAGCAGTTTCTAAACAACAGTCTCTTGACGTATTAAGACTGCTACCCCAGCGAGTCGCTTCCGTGAGTTAACCTACTAACAGTTCCTCGAAACGAAGAAAGCGTTGCCCCTGCAAGTAGTCGAAGGGTACCAGAGATTTTCCTTTCTCATGCCGTTGCTCTTGCTGTAACAAAACTGAAACTAGTCGGCTTCAACAAAACTCCCACGGAAAGAGGTGCAGCCGCTCGTCCCTGCTCACAGTCACAAAAAAGGAAGCCAAGAAGGCGACATTATCCAGAGCGCATCCCCTGGGCGCAGTTCCTGGCTTGAGCGTCGGCGCCCCTCGCTGTAACCGCGCGAATGCGCTCGTACCACTGCTCGCACGTTCGCCGCCGTCTTAACCCATAGCTGGCTCCGATGCCGCTTATCATGCCAGCTTTCCCATGGCGCCCCTCCCTATGGTAAAGCACTGATGGCACTGGCCCACTGCCAGAAATGTGGTGATTACAATCGCTATTTCCTTGCCTCAGTATATGACAAAATGAAAACACGTGTACAGTTGCGCTCCTATTTTGTGTTTGGGAGTATCGTAATCGACGGAAACTCTTTTTCTCTCCTCTTTCTAGGAGGCGGTACGCCTTGTGCAATTGCCTGGAGCTTTCCTCTCCTGAACATACTGTCAAACTCATTTCATTACTGTGCAGTGAATTGCAGTGTCTGTTATGTAAGCTAGAATAATTCAAGTTTGTTTGGGGATGGGTTTGGTTCATGGAAACTTTCTTTTGTCTCTTCTGCTGCTGCAGACATATAAGCGTTAAGCAGCTCAATATATAAAATGATTATGTCATCATTACGTGAGTTACGAGCCTTCAGTGTCGCAGTCTGCATCTCTTGATAAGTTGAATTTTGTAACTCTGGCTAAACATTCTGACGTAACATATGTGCCTGTGCGTGAAAGCATTTTGTCCGCGATCAAATGTATATGAAATACCAGATGAAATGGTTGAACAGCGCTGATACTTGGGCCATTTATTTCAAGAATGATCTTTACAATCCTTAGAATCGTTCTGCCGCAATAAAAGCGCTTCCGGTATATAGACATCTCCCTATATATCCCAGGTGACGTGACTAGCCAGCCCAGGGACCGCCCGCTTCAGCATAGCGACCACCCGCTCCAGCAGGTGCCGCCACAGGGTTAGCGTTGAACACGGCGTCTGCGCTCGCACCCGGAGCGGTGCCGGGCTCATTGGTGTCCACAGTGGCGCGGAATCCGTTGGCATCGGCCACGTACTTCACTGTACGGAAGAGGCCGTTGGCGTCGCGGTAACCGTACGAGCCAGTCTTTGCGTTGCTGGCGTCCCCTTGTTCCTTGTGGAAGAGCTGGGTGCCAAATTCATCCGTATTGTCGTAGCCAAAGCTGTACGGTTGAGGAGGCTGATGGATTAAAAAGAAGCAAAGGGAGAGTTTAGGAAGGGACAACCAAGCGATGTATTTGGTTGAATGTGATTAACTCTCATTGCGGAAATACGAAGGCACGTTTGTGTTTTCTTCCGGTCTGTGACAGTGCTCATCGTATTATTTACTGCTGATTATTATTACCACATTGTTTCATATCGGAACACTGCAGCTTCTTGAGCAATAGGTAAATAAGTTGCAAAGGAAGACAATCACCTGCATTTTGTCTAGTTGAGAAAATAGTTACTTCCTTATGGAAGTGCACGTTCAATTCTAGGCTTGGTCAATGTGCCGTAGAGACAATGTGTCTCCAGCAAGGGTACAACAGTTTTAAATAACAAGCGCGTTGTCATCGCTGTTTTGCATAATCAAAAATAGGAATTACTCACGGCACCAAAAATTCTGCCCCATTTTTGTTTCAATTACCGTATTCTTCGATCTCCACAACAGTTAGCTGTGCATATACTTAAACCAAATACATGCGCCTAAAGTGGTAGTCGAGTGACAGCTGCTCCTTATTTAGAGCGGGAGTAAAAACAATTGACAATGCCACGTTATGCAACGAGTCCCGCCTAGCAAAGGTTGAATGACGTACGTAGGAGGCACCAGCCGCGGAGACACCAGGAGTAGCAGCCGCAGTGAACAGTGGTCCTCCGAAACCGCCGGCTTGAAAACCTGCGCCTTGGAAACCATACTGCTGGCCACCTCCAAATATGTTTCCAGCTCTAACAAGGGTGATAAAGGCGAGGAACACAGGGGCCTGCATTGCATAACATTAACATCAATATCGTCGCACAGGCCACTACCCAATTGCATGCTTTGTTGTTTAGACTGCAACACGATTGCAGTTGTGTATTGTTTTACATGAATACGCGTTACTGGTTTCCCTTTTACTGCGCAATAGCCGTAACGAAAGCGTTAATAAACCTCGGGACGTGATTAGGTGCTTGCAAACAACTAAATTGTAATAATAAGTGAACACCAATAAAGACACACGGCGACGACTTTCAGCATGTGTATGAGATCATGTCTGATAAAAAAGGTGAGTATAAGCTGACATGCAAGCTGAAAACTTATTTTGTTATTTTTAAAAGAACAACGTTATTGAACACAAGCATATTTTTCACCCAATATGGCTTCCCACACAAACACGTATTGCTAGTGGCTCTTAAGACAGTAATGCACACCTAACTGTAGAAATTAAACAATGCTTGTAACCTGTAATATATATACGAGGAAAGCGTCTTATGTCATGCTGCTTTAGCATGTTATTTCCACCCGCGAAAAAAAGCCGTACAAGAAAATTCTTGTTTTTAGATGTGCATAATAAATCGTTCCTCCGCCACTACCTTAGACATCATATCCACGGATGCGTGATCGCTTGCTGCTCCGTACACCACGATAGTTACGCTGCGAGTGTGGCTCCGGAAATGCCGCTCCTCATGTTTTATACACCTCGCCTGACGCTACGTAACCATCCTCCTCTCCCGTGACGGGCATTGAAAGACAGAAATATTGCGAGCTTCTCTCCCACGATTGCGCTATGGACAGCGAAGTGGCAAGGAGACATAGTCGTGAAGAAAACCGACACAGGTGTTGCACAATTAAGGCACGCCGACATGCTCTCGGCTTCCTGCTGCAGCTTCGTTCTTTTTTTTATGTTGCACGCCAGCACCAAGGACAAAGTGAAATAGTGTTACATTACGTACCAATTGTGCTTTTCTTACGGCCCGTCACATGAAAGGGCAAAGTAAATTGCACACAATTGTTTTGCCAGCTACCTTGGAGAGATTTGTGAGCTGTAATTTGCTTCCTTCGTTGTTTCTGTAACTTCATGACTTCATTTGACTTATTTGCCGGGAGCACACAGGAAATCCTATGAGTTTATCGCTGCTGTGTTTAGAGGCGGTAAATGAAACCATATTACTTTTTATCGAGGTGTCAGAATGTCATACTTATCATCTGACTATTTCTGTCTGCTTTCTGCTGAACTGATTGCACGAAAGCAAAAGAAGTGCTCCATTGGCAATTACACGCATTGGAAGGTCGCTATACATATATATATATATATATATATATATATATATATATATATATATATATATATATATATATATATATATATATATATATATATATATATATATCAACAGCATGGTTATGCCCCATGCAGGGCAAAGGCCTCTCCCATACATCTTTCATTCTTCTTATTATTTCAGTCTCATATTCCGGATCCGTGCACACTACCTGCCCTAAGTTGATGTATTCCCTTACCACTTCCAGTGCCTCGCCACCTTTCGTAAACTGCTGTTCTCTTCCGAGACTGTTAACCATTACTTCAGTTTCCTGCAGATTGATTTTCAGACCCACCCTTCTGCGCTGCCTCTACAGGTCAGTGAGCACGCATTGCAATTGGTTCCCTGAGTTACTAAGTAAGGCAATATCATCAGCGAATCGCAACTTACTAAGGTATTCTCCATTAACTCTTATCCCCAATTCTTCCCAATCCAGGTCTCTGAATAACTCATGTAAGCACGCTGTGAATAGCATTGGAGAGATCGTATCTCCCTGCCTGACGCCTTTCTTTATTGGGATTTTGTTGCTTTCTTTATGGAGGACTACGGTGTCTGTGGAGCCGCTATACATATCTTTCAGTGTTTTTACGTACGGCTCATCTACACCCTGATTCCGTAATGCCTCCATGAATGCTGAGGTTTCGACTGAATCAAACCCTTTTTCGTAATCAATGAAAGCTATATATAAGGGTTGGTTAATTCCGCACATTTCTCCATCACATGATTGATAGTGTGAATATTGACACGTGTACTTGTCTTTATCGAGCGACATGTTTTGCCGCCTAAGAAATGTTATCGCACAGCGCGGGACGCGCCTGCATGTATCCGAAGTTTCTGGAAAGTTATCGATGCTTCTATACGCTGCTTGTTGTCACCGAACCTTGTGTTATCTGATTTCATCGCTTGACACGAATGGTGTAGAACTTTGTAGAAGGCATAAGGGTACCAACGATTAGTCTGGAACATTCGATGACTGCTGTATAAAAGCCGATGCGCTTGACCCGCTGATCAGATTTTAGACGATCGCCGAGCGTGTTCGTCGCTATCGTTGTGCAATAAGTGTAGCCTGTTTTGTGGGCACAGGTTCGCCAATAAAAGTTAGTTTTGTCGTTCACAGTGTTGCTACTGTGTTATTCAACGTCACCACCACGTGGCAATATGGTCTATTGTTGAGTAGCGTTTACGGAATCCTGCCTGGTCATTTGTTTGACAGAAGTCTAAGCTGTTCCTGATTCTACAGGCCATTACCTTATTATATACTTTGTATGCAACGGACAGTAAGCTGATCGGTCTATAATTTTTCAAGTCTTTGGCGTCCCTTTTCATATGGATTGGAATTAGGTTAGCGTTCTTCCAAGATTCCAGTACGCTCGATGTCATGAGACATTGTGTATATAAGGCGGCCAGTCTTTCTAGAACAATGTTCCCACCATCCTTCAGCAAATCTGCTTTTACCTGATCCTCCCCAGCTGTCTTTCCCCTTTGCATAGCTCCCAAGGCATTTTTTTTACTTCTTCCGGCGTTGCTTGTGGGATTTCAAATGCCTCTAGACTATTCTCTCTCACATTATCGTCGTGGGTGCTACTGGTACTATATAAATCTCTATAAAACTCTTCAGCCACTTGAACTATCTCATCCATATTTGTAATAATATTTCCGGCTTTGTCTCTTAACGCATACATCCGATTCTTGCCTATTCCTAGTTTCTTCTTCACTGCTGTTAGGCTTCATCCGTTCCTGAGAGCATGTTCGATTGTATCCATAATAAAGTTCTTTATGTCAGCTGTCTTACCCTTCTTGAATAAGTTAGAAAGTTCTGCCAGTTCTATTCTAGCTGCAGCGTTAGAGGCTTTCATACATTGGGGTTTCTTGATCAGATCTTTCGTCTCCTGCGATAGCTTACTGGTATCCTGTCTGACAGGGTTACCACCGACTTCTATTGCACACTCCTTAATGATGCCCATGGAATTGTCGTTCATTGCTTCAACACTAAGGTCCTATTCTTGAGTTAAAGCCGAATACCTGTTGTGTAGCTCGATCCGGAATTCCTCTAGTTTCCCTGTTACCGCTAACTCATTGATTGGCTTCTTATCTACCAGTTTCTTCCGTTCGCTCCTCAAGTCTAGGCTAATTCGAGTTCTTACCGTCCTATGGTCACCGCAGCGCACCTTGCCGAGCACGTCCCCATCTTGTATGATGCCAGCGCTAGCGCAGAGTATGAAGTTTTACATTTCTAGTCTCGCCGTTTGGGCTCCTCCACGTCAAATTTCGGCTAACGCGCTTGCGGAAGAAGGTGTTCATTATCCGCATATTATTCTGTTCTGCAAACTCTAGTAATAACTCTCCCCTGTTATTCCTAGAACCTATGCCATATTCCCCCACTGATTTGTCTCCAGCCTGGTTCTTGCCTACCCTGGCTTTGAAGTCGCCCATCAGTATAGAGTATTTTGCTTTGACTTTACCCATCGACGATTCTACGCCTTCATAAAAGCTTTTGACTTCCTGGTCATCATGACTAGATGTAGGAGCGTAGACCTGTACGACCTTCAATTTGTACCTCTTCTTAAGTTTCACAGCAAGACCTGCCACCCTCTCGTTAATGCTATAGAATTCCTGTATGTTACCAGCTATATCCTTATTAATCAGGAAACGGACTCCTTGTGCTCTTCTCTCTGCTAAGCCCCGGTAGCAAAGGACGTGCCGGCTTTTTAGCACTGTATACGAGGTGTGACACAAAAGAAACGACACTGGTCGAATAACTTATTGTACTTACTGAATGAGTTATCTGTGACATTATCACTTTCAATGTAGTCCCCTTCAGCATTCACATAGTTGTGCATTCGGTGCTGCCATTGTTGGTAACAGTTCTGGAACGAGGTTTTTGGAAGGCTCTTCAGGAGATTTTCCGTTCTTGCCTGAACCTCTTCAACCGAGATAAAATGGGTTACCTTTAAGGAAGAATTAACTTTAGGAAGTAAAACAAAGTCGCCTAGAGCCAAATCAGGTGAATAAGGAGGATGCCCCATCACATTATTGTTTTCGCTGGTCAGAAACTGCTTGACAGATAGGGCCGTGTGAGCGGGTGCATTGTCCTGCTGCAACAGCCAACCATCACTCCACAACTGTGACCTTTTTTTCCTAATTTTTCACGAAGTATTTCTAGTACTTCAATGTGGTAGTGTTGATTAACAGTCTAACCACTGGGAACCCAATCAATCATTACAATTCCGTTAATGTCAAAGAAGACGATTAAAATTGCCTTGAATTTTGATTTTGACATGCGTGCTTTTTTGGGTCTTGGAGATCCTGGAGACTTCCGCTGCATTGACTGGCGCTTACTTTCCGGGTCATAGGTAAAAATACATGTCTCATCACATGTTACAACAGATTCCTACAAATTTGGATCGTTTGCAATGCGTTCTAACATGTCCGTACACGTCGTTACGGCACTGTTTTTGGTCAATGGACAGAACTTTTGGAACAAGCTTCGCGCGAATCTTCGTCATGTGCAATTCGTCCATTAAAATGCGTCAAACAGCTTCCCTTATGCTTATGCGATTCAAACACACGTGCACGAGACAAGGTTAAATCTCCATAAGCCTCGGTTATTATTTGAAACGTTTCCGTGGCTTATTTCTTAAGTTTCACAAGAAACTTGATGTTGCTTCGCTGTTCGGTTTTTACATCAGACATTTTTCCGGCAGAATGCAGTCACATGTTCACTCAATGACGCAGCACTCCCAACTGGAGCCATCAGTTCCGTCGAAACTGGAGGCATGAGTAGAGGAGGCGTGTGGGATTACGTCAGAAAAACAGTTGTTGGCAACTCCACTCTTTTTTTCAAGCCGCACACTTAGTCTCGTTTCTCTTGTGTCACACCTCGTATGCTTCTTCGGTCCTCCTAACCTCACTGAGCCCTATTATATCCCATTTACTACCCTCTAATTCCTCCAATAACATTGCTAGACTCGCCTCACTAGATAACGTTCTAACGTTAAACGTGGCCAGGTTCATATTCCAATGGCGGCCTCTGCTTTATTCGTTTACTGGCTCGAGAATACAAGGTTCGTCCATGTACATAAAACTAGTCTACATTGTGTTTCACACGTCCCACATGCAGATGTCAAGGAACCGACACTTAGCAGAATTTTAACGTCAACTACCAAGGAGTTTTGCATTATGAGTATTTTAAACGCAGTCCCTCACCCTTGTATAAGTTTACTTGCAACGGCCGATATGACGGTGCCGTAACCGTGTATTGTTTTTCGCATAATAAAAAATTGCGGGCTCGCCCGTAATTGACAATAGATGTAAGCATCAAATGGCAATCCGCTAAAGCAGATTGGCTGGAAATTAAAATGGCCACAATCTTAGAGTGGTTGCAGTGCATGTACGCAACGGCACACCCACCCACACATACCACACTGCACCACGACATCCTGCGCAGTGGCCCCGGCGGATGCCGCCCAGCTACAAGAAGAAAATGTGTGCATTCGGCACTATGTAGCTCAATCTCCAGCTTGAAGAACAAAATCGCCTGAACGAGGTGCCACGCAGCGGTGCGCCATTCCTAATGTCGACGCAAAACCGGCGCCGCAGAACTCACGGACCGCTCGCCTTCCAAGAGCAGAGGCAACGCTGTCTCAGCTCCAAAAGACGAAAACGAAGTGTATGGTGCCCTGCAACAGCCTTTTGAACGTCGCCTATTGGAAATGACAAATAAAACTTCAGCGAACTAGAAGTTACAGCCTGAGTGATATTGTGAACAAACATTAGGAAGAATTCGAAAGCAATATTTTTTTTGCTTGTTTGGGCAGTAAGTGGCGTATGAAATGCAGTCCTGTGCAAAGGCTTAGCGGCCAGAGACCGCGTTTCTTAAATTATCACTAGTTGGCCGTATGATGTCGTTTTCTTCTCGTAACTTGCACGGATGTCCTCGTTAGAGTGCCCGGACAACGACTATGCCTTTTCGTTCAAGTTCACGTGAAGGTCGTCTACTACGGGAGCGAAAATTATTGCATGTTTAAGACAACAAATCATAACAGATCACTAGCGTCTTCTCTTTTCTGTTTGCTACATGGTTTCACTTCACAATATGGCCTCACACTTCCTCGCTGACCAAATGTAATGTCGCAAAAAGTGTTACCTAAGGGAACATGGGAAACGGTACTAATTTATTCTAAACTTACTTGACGCAACAATGGCTCTTGTATGTTGGAGGTTACGTGTAACCTTATTATAAGGAATATTCTCTCATAATGTTGCTACTGATCAGCAATGTTTCTAACAAACGATATTCTATTGATATATTAGTTTCTATTGGAGGAGCGGCCATATTACTATTGAAGGCTTGAATCCCAGAATTAATCCTTCATATCATGTCACTATTTGTTGAAAATTGCAATCGTCTCCAATCCAGTAGAAAACGATTTTCACGTAGCCATATGAATGTCTTGCTTTCGGGAAGAACAAAGTTGTTTACACTAAAATTGCCAATATTTTAAGGCGTTCAACAAGCAGCTGAAGGGGCAAAAGTCATATTACTAACTCTTTTGAAGGCCCCGTTCTGCTCGCGCTCCCTTCTATTGCTGGCAGTTTCTTCTTTAATTTTCGAAGGCACCTCTTTATTTTCTATATACCCATTCGAACAAACTGAAGATTGAGATAAGTACTTCCTGCTTGTGCTTCCCTTGACATAACATTTGCATTCAGGCGATGCAAGTCACCTTTGCGTTTCGGAATGTTAAACTGATTGACATTGACTTTCCAGATTCGGCGATCTCCCATGCACGCGAATTATTTCTTAGTAGCTTAAAATACAGCCTGAGTGAGAACGGAAAAGGAATAGAAATAGCTCGAACTCCAGCAAATAACAGCGATTCCTCGCGTTCATGCCCGTCTATATCCCTTGAAGAAAGTTGCACTGAATTAAAAGGTCTGCGTAGTGTGTTCGTCGGGGAGCAAGAATGGAGCAATGTCTTTCGCACTGAGAGCGCGTTGCTTTCAACTGTGCCCAAGAAATAGGCACTTGCAAACTGAAGCATCACATTCTGCCTGGTTCTTGACAACTGGTATTTCCCATCAATTCCCCGTACTCGAATGTGCCATACGTCCGCCTGCGCCAGAATTTAAATATATTGAAGTGCCACGTAACTTGAGGCAAGCATGTTAGTGTTTTATTGCCGTTGCTTGAAGCAAGTCAAGCTATTTTTGTGTTTCGCCTAACTAAATAGTTCGTCAATATTACTAATCGAGTTCTCAGATACTGTATTCCAAGCAAAAGGGTTAAGGAGAAGAGTTTATCTCATCATGCGGACTTTCCTATTCAACTTTCGCTTGCTCAGTACGTGCTACATAATAGGATTTTCCAAGCCTGCAGTCGGTACTTTGTTGCCTTTGCTAATATGACATTACAATGATTTTGCGAAAATGTGTGTGAGGATATGGCGCCTCGCAAACTTGTGAACGGCAGTGTGAGCGAAGAGCTGGTGCAGATTAACACCGAGAAATAACGGGGGGGGGGGGAGGCAATTGTTGAAGTAGCTGTAGATATACTGATAAATGCCTTCCCCCGTCGTCGAGATGTGCTTAGCGAAATATTAGCGGCAGAGAAGGATTGTCGTGTGGGTAATGCAAGTGTCACCGAACATAAAGGAGTAGTCGCCAGGGAAAATAACATATTGTAACGTGTGTTGAAAGGCACCTAAGATAAGAATGTCATTTACGTCGGTCGACTGAAGACGTAGAAGTCAATATTAATTGTATTTGTCTTCATCACATACAATGACACGGTGACCGAAAGCGCTCTGTTACCGGGAGTGCAGTACGTAATGCTAATGAAGAAAAGGAGAATTTCACTATTTTCTTTATGTTGGTGATCATATGTTTAATTTCAAAAATTGATTATGTATTCAGGTGAAAATCAGTATCCTCTGAGCATCCGATTTGTAAAAAAAAAGTATCAATGAAAGTTTTTGAGAAAGGAGCTTCTTCTGCAGTAAGCAATATTGTCGGTTTCCAGTAGACTTGCTAGGGCAACTGATCATCTACAACAAATACGCAGAATCGTAGCGCTCTCTTTGGGTGCATTCATGCAATGTTTGGAAGCGCAGCAGCTCTTCATCTTGCCTTAGCGCAGGCGATTGATCACGTAGTGATCTGGCACTCCGTGCTTTATAATATTCAACGTACGCACTCCATTTAGCATCGTCGTAGTCATGACTTATGTAGGCTGCAAGATACAAATGACAGTCAATGATCTGGAAAAATTACTGACATGCAGAGGTCTGAGCGCCAGAGGGTACGCTTGTTTGTCCCCTTACACTTTTATACTTAATCTGCGTTCATTTAGCTTAAGCGCATTGACATATGACACATCACAATCAAGAAAGAATACTGGCATTCGCAGTTGATATCGCTGCATTTCCTGTGAAAGAAACGTTACTGAATGGCATTCAGTTAAAAAGCGTGTTTGTGTAAGAAGCGCTAGTTTAATAAACAGAAAAAGAAATTTAATAGGACTTTTCCATGGAAAAAGTAGCACGACCCTAGGCTTATCTGCCGCCAACAGATTAGTGAGCAAGCCAGTGGCATACCTGGAAGTGGCACAGTAAATAAATTGTGAAGTGTACAAGAGGTGCCGTTTGAATTTACATTAAGGAATGAAAACTAAATACATATAACCTTGTTAATTACTGTAAAACAGGATTTCACGGTACTTACTTTAATATGACTTGGCCGCGTGTAATGCGGAAAAGACATATTACTAAGTCATTCGGGCTCCCTCAATCACCGCAGTCTCAGCCGGAAGCGATGACTTACGCCGCCGTAGGCCACCGTCACGTTCCCCTTCATTGCCTGCGCCAGGGCCAGGTAACGCCGCAGTTCCGTCGACCAGTGCCCCCGCCGCTAGGACGCCAACCCATCGCCCCACGCAGCAGTCCAAGGAAGACAAACGTTTGGCACACCGCCGACCACCATCCGCTGTGCAACCACTGCGGAGAAGCGGTCTCGTCTAACGTGGATGCCCATACTGCGAAATGGACCTACGATTGTTGGCCGTCAACGCGCCACGTCCTCAGCTTGGTGAGCAGCAACGCGAAATCGCCGACTAGATCGCCGAAATGCCGTTGAAACCCCAAAGATCTCTGCTTTCGCCCTCGCCAGAACGCTACCTGTGGCCACAGCGCCGACCACTCATTGGCCCAGCCCATGGTCGGTCCGTAAGCCCCTATTCAGGACAATGAAAGCAGCAACTAATGGAGGTGCGGTAGCTGTACCTTGAAATGACGAAGATACTCCGCCGCCGCCGATGACGCTTCAAGATCTATTTCTATGACGTAGCAACGGCATGTTGCCATCCCAACGAAGCATGGAAGTCAAGAATACGCCGAAGAAGGACGGCCTGATGACGCCACGTACCAGACGCAGGTGGACACCTCGCAGCGGTAATTCAACGCCAAGGGCCAACTGGAATGGAAGACTAAGAAGCACCGACCTCGACATGCTTCTCTACGGCCATGAAATCACCGTGCTTGTATACACTGGAGACAAGTACTCCGTTATCAGTGGATTATTCGCCACCAAGTTGAAGAAAGTCAAGATTGCATGAGACGGCCCTCAAATTCGGACAGCTGGAGGACACCTCATAATGCTGAATGGAATCTGCATGGCAAGAATTAAAGTTCATTACCGGACCAACCCTGCAACGTTCGATGTTCTACAACAGTGCTCGAGAGACGTAATTCTTAGCATGGACATCCTGAACCATCACGGCGCAATCATCGACCTGAGATCAAAGTCGATAGCGTGCTCCACAGACAAAGCCATAAAGACGGACAAGCCTCTTAGTTAGCGTGCCTTCAGTCTACTTGGCGACCAATCAGCATCCCACTTCACTCCAGCATTGTCATTTTCGTCGACAGCGAAAAGCCGTAAACGTAGAAGGCGTCATAGAGGGCCACCAACGTCTACTGCTCGACCCTGAAATTCGCGTGGCAAGAAGGGTTGGTCGACCGCACGGACGGAAAGCGAAAGTGATGCTGACAAACTTCAGGCAGGAATTCAAGCGCATCAACCGGAACAAGATGATCGCATACGTCGAAGAAATTGTGGAAAACAGCAAAGCGTTTGTACTGTCCGATTCCGATGCCTCTACCCCGATGACCATACTTCCCGTACCAGACCTCGACATAAATTCAAGTTTCCCCAAAGGTAACGGCAGCAGCTCCGAAGTCTTCCTCGACGATACAAAGGGTGATTTCCACGTCATCGAGGATTCGACAAACGCCAGTCGCAAAGCATCGCAAAATTACTGAACCGTGCGCGCGACCACTCCACCAGAGCCCTTACCGACTTTCGACGCAAGGACGTGAAGCTATTTATGAAGTCCGCCGATGTCGACCGTTACGTCAAGACGTGTCCAGACTGCCAGAGACGCAAGACACCACTGACCAGGCTGGCGGGATTACTAAGGTCAATCTAACGTTCTTGCCGACCATTTTATCAGATCGGGATGGATTTGTTAAGGCCCTTTCCAACGTCTACATTTAGAAACAAGTGGATCGACGTGGCTACCGATTAGCGTATCCACTACGACAAAACAAAAGCTATGCCTAAAGGTAGTGCTGCTGAAGTCGCTAAATTTTCCGTCGAGAACATCCGTTTGCGACATGGTGCCCCAGAAGTCCTTCACCGATAGAGGAACGGCATTCACTGCAGAGCTCACCCAAACCATTCTGCAACACAGCCACACAAGCAACAGGAGGACAACTGGCTACCAAAAGCAAACGGATGGCCTTACGGAGCGGCTGAACCTCACCCTCGCCGACATGCTTGCGGTGTATGTCCTATGTCCGTACCTAACCTTTGCTTACAACACGGCAGTGCAAGAAACAACACATATCACGCTGTTCAAGCTGGTTTATGGAAGGAACTCCCCGACGACTCTCGACGCTACGCAGCCGTGCATCACCGATCAACAAAAGGTCAACGTCTCTGCCTATCTCTAGCGCGCCGAAGCCCGATAGCTCGCCCGCCTCTGCATCAAGAACCAGCAGAGAATCGACGGCCACCACTACAATTTTCAACGACGCAATTTTCGATTGCGATACGCCGACGAGGACTTTACACCTACACGATCACCCGACGCATTGGCGCACTTGACTATGAAATCGTGCCAGACGGCATTTTGCCATCATATCGGCGCCACACCCGACCTGAAGTAATCCACTTGGTGCGTCTTAACACTTTCTGCGCCCGCTGACGAACTTAGCGACTTAGTTTCTATATTATTTCGCTGTTGTCGCTTTTTCTTTGTTATGCGTACTTTAGCTTCTCGCTTTCGTGTTAAGGCCGATCCACACGACGGACCAAAATGCTCTTCTGGACCGCGGTCCGCGCATCACGTGACAGGACGTCACCAGTTCGTGCGTACCGCCGTTGTCCCGCGCAAGACCACGGCCCTCGCGGTCCAACAAATCGCCAAGACTTTTCCCGCTTCCGTTTTGGCGGCGGATCGCATGTAAACCGCAGCGATTTTGGCTTGGCCAACGAATGTTGTCCGGCAACAGAGTGTCTTCATCCAAATCCAATCTAGCTCAGCAAAACCAGTCAAGCCAGTCGTTTCATGTCCGCCGTTCCGCCTACACGTGCGTGCAGCAGATATATTTTTCAAACACCGTGCTCTATTGGAGTGACGATGATTTTTTTTTTCATTTTGTATGCCTCGTCGAGCGGTTTCCGGCTTTGTGGGACTCGAGCCGGAATGATAACAATGATAACACTCCGGCCGAGAGTGTAGCTGGTTGGTCCGCTCTGCCGTCTGCTATGGCGGTCCACCGTGTGAATCTGCTCTGAGCCGGACCGGACCGCGGCAGGCCGTGACGTTGTATCACGTGACCGATCGGCCTGCGGACTTGGTCCGTCGTGTGGATCGGCCTTTAGTAGCATCGGGACGGAGTTCTCTTACTTTTTTAAAATGGGGGCTGTTGACACGTGGACGTCTTTGTGCTTATCGGGTGACCACGTACCACAGTTAAACAAATGTTATCGCTCGGTACAGGACGCGCCTGCATGTATCGTACGATTATTGAAGGTTATCGACGGCACTATTCGCTGTCAACAAATCTCGTGTAATCTGTTTGTATGCGGGACATGAATTGTGTAGTACTTTCGGGAAGAAATGCGGGTACCAGAGTATAAGCTGGAATCTTCGGTGACTCATGTATAAAGGCTCACTCGATTGACCCGCTGATCAGATTTCAGCGATCGCTGACTGTGTTCGTCGCTATCCTTGTGCTTTGACTGTAGCCTCTTTCTGTGAGCACAGGCTCGCCCAATAACTATTAGTCTCGTCCTTCTGAATTTTGCTACTGCGTCCTTTACCATAACTACCATGTAATAGTATCTTACTATTGGTATAAAGCCAGCATAAAGAGGTTACATAGCAATATTTATAGGTTGGTCTATAACGCAACTAGATGTGGAATGGGTTTTTCGTTTAATCTCTAAGCGCGTGCGCAGTTATAATGCATGTGATGAAAAATCAGCGAACCTTTCTAAACAGAACGAAACCATGTAAAAAGCGTGAAACACATGCGTGCTCGATACTTTGCTTCTTTGAGTGAAACAGTTTCTCCTAATGGTATTTACTAGACACCCATTTCATTAAAATGCTATTATTTTCACAGCGAAGCTGCATATGGCTAGCCGATTTGTCCGTCCGTCCGTCTGTCGCCTATACGCCGAAAACTCGTCCAGCACAACCTCACGTGCAGGGGCCAAAAAAAAAAGAGAGAACAAGAGGTGCACGACTGGCGGCGCCAATAGTGATGTCGTTTCTCTCCGTCGGCGCCGAGCGCGCGCCCAGCAATTTCCGCCTCTATAATGGCTAGGCCACGCGTCAAACGTACCCCTGAGGCGCAGACAGCTTTCGATCAGCAATGCTGCGAGCATAACCGGGAACGAACGCATCTACAACGTGTGGGTGCGGCATGCCGGGCGCAAGAACAGGCTCGTGCAGCTGAGCGCATGCAGAAACTGCGTACCGAGGATCCGGCAGCTCACCAAAGCACGGCTTCTCCTTTGTTGCACCGTCGGGATTAACCAAGAAATATACACCGGGGCCGCAGGTGTATATCAGCCTCCTGTCAGCCTCCTCAACGGTACAGCTTCGGCTACGACAGCACGAACAAGTTTCGCACTCAGCTTTTCCATTAAAAACACGGTGATGCTAGCAACGCAATGAAGGTTCGTACGGTAAAAAGTATGTCAACGGTGTATTTAACGCCGTGATATACGTGGCTGACGCCAACGGATTCCGTGCCATCGTCGGTACCAATGAGCCCGTCACTGTTCCGAGTACCAGCGTAGACACCATGTTCAAAGCTAATCCTGTTGCGGTAGCTGCAAGAGCGGGTGGTCGCTACGCGGGAACAGGTGCTCCCTGGGATGGCTAGCAGCCTCACCTGCCGTATTTGTTAACATCCTGCTTTCCTAATTAGATACATCTGTGCGCTGGAATGGAGGAAGTACATCCTGCGGAGTAAATCTTTCAAAGAACAATGCTGTGGCGAAATGGGGGTACATCACGTAAAAACAAGAAATTGTTGCGAGGTTGGGCTTGTTCGCTCATATTTGAATGTGTTGCAAAATTAGCATTTGTGTTGAGAGATTACAGAGACACTACCTGAGCCACGGAACTGCTTCGTTTGTTGCTCAAAGCAATAAACACAGTTACGAAAGGGAAAGCAGTCTTTATTTGCGTGATTCAATAGGCACTGGTAGCGGTCGTAGGTTGGACCGGTTGCGCCTTCATGCGGCGGCGCCGCGAGTGTAGCGGGATGGGGCGGCTGGGCCAGGCCCGTCAGGTGCAGTCGCCATGCAGGCTTATTTTCCGTTGCTTCTTATGTTTAGCGTGCCGAAATACGACATTGAACCAAATCTGAACAGACATGTTTCTCTCTTGTGCGCACGAACAGTTTACTCAAAAAAAAAAACTGAAACTCATGAGGCCATTCAGTTTCATCCGTTTGCGATAGCGACGTCGTACTTGGAACAATGTGTGCGACATCGTTGACTGTTTCATCGTTTCTTTTTCTCATGTATGCACCCCCTTATGTAATACCCCAGCGGGGGCCTTTAAGAGTCAATAAATAATTATGATGATGATGATGATGATGATGATGGATATGCGCGGTTCGTAGGAAACGATGCGCACTTTTCCTTCACTGCTATGCTTTTGTATAGTCGTTCATACATAAATAAATGAGCCGTGTGTTCCGTCTTCTTCCATATAAATTATGTATTCACCTCTGCAGGTGTGACGGCTCCAGAGGCTGCGCACCTAAGGTGAATACGCAGATTCGCACTGCCCATTTTCCCGTCCTTTCAGTGGCTCATAATATTATTCAGATAGCAATAATATAAGCACTCCAGGCGGATTTCCGCCGTCACCGTCGCCGTGAGGTTCCGTTTGAGTGAAAGCGTGTGAGGGTGAGCCGGCGGACGCGGTTCAATAGACTGTTTTAGCAGGACGTTTTCAACGGTCCCCTCCGCTCTCGCGTTCCCGTTCAGAGTTAGTGGAGCGGCGGACGAAGAATCAGTTTTCGCGGAGCGCCCAGCTGCGTCCGAAAGGCATGTGCTCGACTGATACGCCACCTTGCCACAGAAGATAAAACTGCTACCACCGTAATGACCAAGCTGTAAGAATTGCCGCAATAAAATATCATTTTTGAAATTACTGAAATGCCTCAAGGCATTTAACGCTATACATCGCATTTTCATTTGTTACAGATATAATCCTTACAGTAGAAAAGCCGTTTCGCTGCGTTGTAGCCAAGAAAATGTCTTTTGCTCTGTCAATACATATAACACGTGGTCAACGAAGGCCCACACATGCGACAAAGTTGTTGTTCATCTCCGATTTACACGTCCACTGTTCTCCCAGAGTTTCGGTGTACCGCACTGCTAGATCAAGAAGACATGACAACAAGTCACAGCATCTTGCAATACCCGGTGCTACTGAATCAACTGAAATAGAAGGAACTGGAAGACATTTTGCTGCGTGATGTTTTTTGTAGCACGCAAACAGCCCCGCTTTCCACCAACGGACTTGTCAACATGGATACTATTGAAGCTCGTGTTTTCAGGTCATATTTCCGATTCGAGCAAAATGATATATCAAGGCTTCGTCATGCCTGAAGGATTCCAGATGTCATCACAATAGCTCAACGAGTGACGGTGCCAGGAGATGACAGTTGTGCATTACGCTAGCCGGCTCGCGTACCCCAATAGGGTATGCGATCTAGAGCACCATTTGGGCACACATTATTCAGTCATATCTTCAGTGACAAATATCGTTCTTTCACCATTGAAAGCAACTTCGAGATTCTTTTAAAGGGCGTGAACAGTCTGTGAACAAGGATGTCAAGCCTCCTGGCTTGACATCCCTACCTTGGAGGAATTTTCACAGGTAAGTATCCCACATTTTGGTTCATCGCCCATCTTCATTTATTTATTTCTATTTTTTCACACATAAACACTGGACGCCGTGCATTCCAATGATGCACTCCTGGATAACGGTTGGGGCTTCATCGGCGGCACCGTGAGGGCTATCTGCCACCCATCGACAAACGAAATGATGCTTTTTTTTCCAGGCAGAAGCGCACCCATGCTGTATAATACGAGCGCATCATGCGTCCAAACAGCAAAATCGGCCAGTTAAATGGGCCGTACTTAGGCCACCGACATGATGCATGCGAGTTGATACAATAGAGACGAGTTCCTGTTCACAAGTTGTTTCTGGACGTGATCGACGCACCCGCCATGTTTAGATTCATGTTTATTGGCATAAATGCATAAAGCAAATCTTACCAAATGTGAATTGAATACCAGCCCATAAACTTTAATTTAGTGCATCAAGAAACCCATCCTTTCACTTGAGAATGAATAGTTTATAAAATCTGTAGAGTTTTGCGGGCTTAATGATGAAGTAAAAAAATTCGCTATTTCAAAAATTGACTGATGTCGGCGTGGCAGCCATGATCGCCACGCCGGGCACTCCAGAGGCCCTTTAAAGTATTAAAGAATCAGATAACGCACTTAAACTGAGCGATGGGAGTATTTGGAATGCTTCGAAATTTGTCCTTGTTCATGCAGGTAGAGACGGTAATGGTAATCAAAACACACAGTCCCCAGACAATGCTCCTTTGTTACAGCAAAGCTTCAGTCGTTTTCATATGAGGTTCCTACTTTGGTAGTTATTCCCATTCCTGCAGTGAAATCATCTTTAGCCGGAAGGCTAGATGATCAGGTATGTGCTCGAATTCTGACTGACGAGCCCAGTCAGTATGCTTAGCTAGCAGCGTCGACTGGTGAACGCTTTATAGGATCTGAGGATTATATTCAGGCACAATTTCTACGTCCAGCTATGGTGCCCAGCCAGCATAAAGTTCATTTGCTAGATAGGCGTGTAACAGAACCTAGTGGTTCCATGCTTTATCCGAAACGTCTAGCGCTCACGCCTGTGAGCCTTCGTCCTCACATGCAGTTCTTTACAAATCTGCACTCCCAGCTGTTCCTGAAGAGCGCGTCCGTGAATCTTGGGATTCTTTCGAATCTTGTTCTTCGCCTTGAGGCGTCTGTCTGGCGCTTCAGTGAGCTAGGAAGATCAAATATCAGGTCTTTATCTCCGCCCCCACTTTTGCCTGGCGGATGCTTAGCTGAGCAGCAGAGCTCAAAAATAACTTCAGAGCCATTGCTGGCACCTATAGAGGGAACTCAACATCATGTTCGGCAACTGCCGTGACAGTCAAAAAGCCCGCACCAGAAACCGCGCCACTTTCATGATTATGTTTCATGTGTTCATATTTCCTGTTATTCCTTAGCATTTCAATGTTACATACCTGGACAGGTGTTCAGATATTATTTTTTGGCTGCTGCGCAGTCCATTGTGTTCTTGGTCTTTTAATGTTTATCCCATAACTGTGCGGCTATGGACACAATATTGGACTTTATTGTCTTTATCTGCTCTGCAGTGCAGTTGCATCATCATTATTTTTGGTTTCATTTGCGTGTTTGTATTTCCATTGAAAAAAAAAAGAATGAGTGCTCTATTTTGCGTCACATTTCTTTTTTGTTCTGCAAGGAGGGAGAGAGGTGAGAATTTCATTGGCATTTTCTATAGTACAACATTAACGAACTTATAATGGTGTTCCTTCCCCTGACTTATTTTCAAAAAAAGAGGGAGATGATGTTTTATCGGCGATTCGGTTTCGGAATCGAAACCCTGATAAAGAGTATGCCTCGCTAAAGAAAAGCTTACTACTTTTGTTGTTCATTGCTCAACCAACTGTGTCAAAAATTAATGTGCAATGTCACTAAAATGGTTTTCTTCGAAAAATTTCCGCTCGTTGGTGTAAGGCAGAATTGAAAAAAAAAATGATTTAAAGAAAACATAAAAAGAGTTGAAACATCTGCTTCATGCACGGAAGTCTTTCAAGAGTTACATTTCCGCAGATTTGTACTTTGTCTGCTGCAAGCTTTTGTTCTGGTTTTCTACTTGAGTACACCTTTTATTGTTCTATCTTCTGCACCACTAGTGCGGTCAGAGAAGGGCTTTGGCAACTGATTGCGCCATCGATGTGCGGCATCGAAGCGGCGCGCATCGCCTGGTTAAAAGACGCATACGTCAGTAGCCCCTTCTTATCGATTACGTCCAAAGAACGGGCATTCTTAGCGGGAGACGGGGGATATGATGATTACAGTCATCTCCCTTGTTCAGTGCAGTCATGAGAAGCCGACAAACACTGACACCAAGGAAAACATAGGGGAAATTACTTGTGCTTAATAAATGAAATAAAGAAACGATAAATTATGGGAAACGAAAGTGAATGAATAAAGAACTTGCCGCAGGTGGGAACCGAACCCACAACCTTCGCATTTCGCGTGCGATGCTCTACCGATACGAGAACGTGACCTTTTTGGGAGAAGGCAACTGGTCAATATACCCACACATGCTACCTGAAAGCATCAATGTTGCCGGATTTGAGACCCTCGTTATGTGATAGACGAGAAGAAAGGGGAAAGTGAAGCATGTATGATTGACTGTGAATATATGTATGGATTTTTCTGGTTTCTCCTGTTGGTTGGAGCTGTTATATATTCTTCCTTCCATGCAATAAACTTCAGTTGCAAGTCAGCGCTCGTCCGTGTCGTTTCTCCCTGCTTGTCCCCGTCAAAACCGCGCTGTTCTGTTTCAAATATTCTAATTTGAATTTCGAAACTCTTAAGAATTTTTGCGTAGCACACGTGCCTGAAAAAAAATTGTCCGCGATGATATTTATACAAAATAACAGATCAAATGCTTAAACAGTGATGATGGCTTGGTCATTTATTCCAGAAAACATCTTTACTATCCTCTTGGGCACACAAAGGCGCTTGTGGTATTTAGACCTGTCCCTAAACCCACAGGCGGCGTGTCTAGCCAGCCCACGGACCACCCGCTCCAGCATAGCGTCCACCCGCTCCGGCTGGTGCCGCCACAGGATTAGCGTTGAACACGGCGTCTGCGCTCGCACCCGGAGCGGTGCCGGGCTCATTGGTGTCCACAGTGGCGCGGAATCCGTTGGCATCGGCCACGTACTTCACTGTACGGAAGAGGCCGTTTGCGTCGCGGTAACCGTACGAGCCAGTCTTTGCGTTGCTGGCGTCCCCTTGTTCCTTGTGGAAGAGCTGGGTGCCAAATTCATCCGTAGTGTCGTAGCCAAAGCTATACGGTTGGGGAGGCTGATGGATTGAAAAGAAGAAAGTTGAGGATTTAGGAAGGGACAACCGAGCGATGTATTAGGTTGAATGTGATGAACTCTCATTGCGGAAATACGAAGGCACGTTTGTGTTTTCTTCCGGTCTGTGACAGTGCTCATCGTACTATTTACTGCTGATCATTATTACCACATCGTTTCTTATCGGAACACTGCAGCTTCTTGAGTAATAGGTAAATAAGTTGTGAAGAAAGACAATCACCTGCATTTTGTCTAGTTGAGAAAATAGTTACTTCCTTATGGAAGTGCACGTTCAATTCTAGGCTTGGTCAATGTGCCGTAGAGAGAATGTGTCTCCAGCAAGGGTACAACAGTTTTAAATAACAAGTGCGTTGTTATCGCTGTTTTGCATGATCGAAAATAGGAATTACTCGCGGCAGCAAAAATGCTGCCCCGTTTTTGTTTCAATTAACGTATTCTTCGATCTCCACAACAGTTAGCTGTGCATATTCTTAAACGAAATATATGTGCCTAAAGTGGTAGTCGAGTAACAGCTGCTCCTTATTTAGAGCGGGAGTAAAAACAATTGACAATGCCACGTAATTGCAACGAGTACCGCCTAGCAAAGGTCGAATGACGTACGTAGGAGGCACCAGCAGCGGAGACACCTGGAGTAGCAGCCGCAGTGAACAGTGGCCCTCCGAAACCGCCGGCTTGAAAACCTGCGCCTTGGAAACCATACTGCTGGCCACCTCCAAATATGTTTCCAGCTCTAACAAGGGTGATACAGGCGAGGAACACAGGGGCCTGCATTGCATAACATTAACATCAATATCGTCGCATAGGCCACATAGGCCACATGCTTTGTTGTTTAGACTGCAACACGATTGCAGTTGTCTATTGTTTTACATGAATACGCGTTACTGGTTTCCCTTTTACTGCGCAATAGCCGTAACGAAAGCGTCAGTCAACCTCGGGACGTGATTAGGTGCTTGCAAACTACTAAATTGTAATAATAAGTGAAGACTATTAAAGACACACGGCGACGACTTTCAGCATGTGTATGAGATCATGTCTGATAAAAAAGGTGAGTATAAGCTGACATGCAATCTGAAAACGTATTTTGTTATTTTTAAAAGAACAGCGTCATTGAACACAAGCATATTTTTCACCCAATATCGCTTTCCACACAAACACGTATTGCTAGTGGCTCTTAAGACAGTAATGCAGACCTAACTGTAGAAATTAAACAATGCTTGTAACCTGAAATATATATACTAGGAAAGCGTCTTATGTCATGCTGCCTTAGCGTGTTATTTCCACCCGCGAAACAAAGCTGTACAAGAAAATCCTTGTTTTTAGATGTGCATAATAAATCGTTCATCCGCCACTACCTTAGACATCATATTCAAGGATGCGTGATCGCTTGCTGCTCCGTACACCACGATAGTTACGCTGCGAGTGTGGCTCAAAAAATGCCGCTCCTCGTGTTTTATACACCTCGCCTGACGCTACGTAACCTTCCTCCTCTCCCATGATGGGCATTGAAATAAAGAAATATTGCGAGCTTCTCTCCCACAATTGGGCTATGGACAGCGAAGTGGCAAGGAGACATAGTCGTGAAGAAAACCGACACAGGTGTTGCACTCTTAAGGCACGCCGAGATGCTCTCGGCTTCCTGCTGCAGCTTCGTTCTTTTTTTTATGTTGCACGCCAGCACCAAGGACAAAGTGAAATAGTGTTACATTACGTACCAATTGTGCTTTTCTTACGGCCCGTCACATGAAAGGGCAAAGTAAATTGCACACAATTGTTTTGCCAGCTACCTTGCAGAGATTTGTGAGCTGTAATTTGCTTCCTTCGTTGTTTTTGTAACTTCATGACTTCACTTGACTTAATTACCGGGTGCACGCAGGAAATCCTATGAGTTTATCGCTGATCTGTTTAGAGGCGGTAAATGAAACCGTATTACCTTTTATCGAGGTGTCAGAATGTCATACTTATCCTCAGACTATTTCTGTCTGCTTTCTGCTGAACTGATTGCACGAAAGCAAAAGAAGTGCTCCATTGGCAATTACACGCATTGGAAGGTCGCTATACATATATATATATATATATATATATATATATATATATATATATATATATATATATATATATATATATCATCAACAGCAGGGTTACGCCCCATGCAGGGCAAAGGCCTCTCCCATACATCTTTCATTCTTATTCTTCTCATTATTTCAGTCTCCTAATCCGGATCCGTGGTCACTACCTGCCCTAAGTTGATGTATTCCCTTACCACTTCCAGTGCCTCGCTACCTATCATAAACTGCTGTTCTCTTCCGAGACTGTTAAGCATTACTTTAGTTTCCTGCAGATTGATTTTTAGACCCACCCTTCTGCGCTGCCTCTACAGGTCAGTGAGCACGCATTGCAATTTGTCCCCTGAGTTACTAAGTAAGGCAATATCATCAGCGAATCACAAGTTACTAAGGTATTCTCCATTAACTCTTATCCCCAATTCTCCCCAATCCAGGTCTCTGAATACGTCCTGTAAGCACGCTGTGAATAGCATTGGAGAGATCGTATCTCCCTGCTGGACTTCTTTCTTTATTGGGATTTTGTTGCTTTCTTTATGGAGGACTACGCTGTCTGTGGTACCGCTATACATATCTTTCAGTGTTTTTACATACGGCTCGTCTACACCCTGATTCGGTTATGCCTCCATGACTGCTGAGGTTTCGACTGAATCAAACGCTTTTTCGTAATCAATGAAAGCTATATATATGGGTTGGTTAATTCCGCGCATTTCTCTATCACCTGATTGATAGTGTGAATATTGACACGTGTACTTGTCTTTATCAGGCGACATGTTTTGCCGCCTAAGAAATGTTATCGCACAACGTGGGATGCGCCAGCACGTATCCAAAGTTTCTGGAAAGTTATCGATGCTTCTATCCGCTGTCTGTTGTCACCGAACCTTGTGTTATCTGATTTCATCGCTTGACACGAATGGTGTAGAACTTTGTAGAAGGCATGCGGGTACCAACGATTAGTCTGGAACATTCGATGACTGCTGTATAAAAGCCGACGCGCTTGACCCGCTGATCGATCGCCCAGCGTGTTCGTCACTATCGTTGTGCTATAAGTGTAGCCTGTTTTGTGGGCACAGGTTCGCCCAATAAAAGTTAGTTTTGTGGTTCACAGTATTGCTCCTGTGTTATTCAACGTCACCACCACGTGACAATATGGTCTATTGTTGAGCAGCCTTTACGGAATCCTGCCTGGTCATTTGTTTGACATAAGTCTAAGGTGTTCCTGATTCTATTTGCCATTACCTTATTATATACTTTGTATGCAACGGACAGTAAGCTGATCGGTCTATAATTTTTCAAGTCTTTGGCGTCTCCTTTCTTATGGATTGGGATTATGTTAACGTTCTTCCGAGATTCCAGTACGCTCGAGGTCATGAGGCATCGTGTATATAGGGCGGCCAGTCTTTCTAGAAGAATGCTCCCACCATCCTTCAGCAAATCTGCTGTTACCTGAAGCAGGCTGGAGACAAGGCACTGGGGGAATATGGCATAGACACTAGGAATAGCAGAGGAGAGTTATTAGTAGTGTTTGCGGAACAGAATAATATGAGGATAATGAATACCTTGTTCCGCAAGCAGGACAGCCGAAAGTGGACCTGGAGGAGCCCGAACGGCGAGACTAGAAATGAAATAGACCTCATACTCTGCGCTAACCCTGGCATCATACAAGATATGGACGTGCTCGGCAAGGTGCGCTGCAGTGACCACAGGATGGTACGAACTCGAATTAGCCTAGACCTGAGGAGGGAATGGAAGAAACTGGTACATAAGAAACCGATTAATGAGTAAGCGGTAAGAGGGAAAATAGAGGAATTCCAGATCAAGCTACAGAAAAAATATTCGGCTTTAACTCCGGAAGAGGACCTTAGTGTTGAAGCAATGAACGACAATCTTGTGGGCATCATTAAGGAGGGTGCAATGGAAGTCATTGGCAACTCCGTTAGGCAGCATACCAGCAAACTATCGCAGGAGACGAAAAATCTGATCAAGAAACGCCAATGTATAAAAGCATCTAACCCTACAGCTAGAATAGAACTGGCAGAGCTTTCGAAGTTAATCAACAAGCGTAAGACAGCTGACATAAGGAAGTATAATGTGGATAGAATTGAACATGCTCTCAGGAACGGAGGAAGCCTAAAAACTGTGAAGAAGAAACTAGGAATTGGCAAGAATCAGATGTATGCGTTAAGAGACAAAGCCGTCAATATCGTTACTAATATGGATGAGATAGTTCAAGTGGCTGAGGAGTTCTATAGAGATTTATACAGTACCAGTGGCACCCACGACGATAATGGAAGAGAAAATATTCTAGAAGAATTCGAAATCCCAAAGGTAACGCCGGAAGAAGTAAAGAAAGCCTTGAGAGATATGCAAAGGGGGAATGCAGCTGGGGAGGATGAGGTAACAACAGATTTGTTGAAGGATGGTGGACAGATTGTTCTAGAGAAACTGGCTACCCTGTATACGCAATGCCTCATGACCTCGAGCGTACCGGAATCTTGGAAGCACGCTAACATAATCCTAATCCATAAGAAAGGGGTCGCCGAAGACTTGAAAAGTATGGACAGATCAGCTTACTATCCGTTGCCTACAAACTATTTGCTGAGGTAATCGCAAATAGAATCAGGAACAGCTTCGACTTCTGTCAAGCAAAGGACCAGGCAGGATTCCGTAAAGGCTACTCAACAATAGATCATATTCACACTATCAATCAGGTGATAGAGAAATGTGCGGAATATAACCAACCCTTATATATAGCTTTCATTGATTGCGAGAAAGCGTTTGCTTCTGTCGAAACCTCAGCAATCATAGAGGCATTACGCAATCAGGGTGTAGACGAGCCGTATGTAAAAATATTGAAAGATATATATAGCGACTCCACAGCCACCGTAGTCCTCTATAAAGCAAGCAACAAAATCCCAATAAAGAGAGGCGTCAGGCAGGGAGATACGATATCTCCGATGCTATTCACAGCGTGTTTACAGGAGGTATTCAGAGACATGGATTGGGAAGAATTGGGGATGAGAGTTAATGGAGAATACCTTAGTAACTTGTGATTCGCTGATGATATTGCCTTACTTAGTAACTCAGGGGACAAATTGCAATGCGTGCTCAGTGACCTGTAGAGGCAGCGCAGAAGGGTGGGTCTAAAAATCAATCTGCAGGAAACTAAAGTAATGGTTAACAGTCTCGGAAGAGAACAGCAGTTTATGATAGGTAGAGAGGCACTGGAAGTGGTAAAGGAATACATCAACTTAGGGCAGGTAGTTACCACGGATCCGGATCATGAGACTGAAATAATGAGAAGAATAAGAATGGGCTGAGGTGCCTTTGGCAGGCATATTAAGATCATGAACAGCAGGTTGCCATATAATAGCTGTGTCTTACCAGTACTCACCTACGGGGCAGAAACCTGGAGGCTTACGAAGAGGGTTCTACTCAAATTGAGGACGGCGCAACGAGCTACGGAAAGAAGAACGATAGGTGTAACGTTAAGGGATAAGAAAAGAGCAGATTGTGTGAGGGAACAAACGCGAGGTAATGAGATCTTAGTTGAAATCAAGAAAAAGAAATGGGCGTGGGCAGGACATGTAATGAGGAGGGAAGATAACCGATGGTCATTAAGGGTTTCGGACTGGATCCCAAGGGAAGGGAAGCGTAGCAGGGGGCGGCAGGAAGTTAGGTGGGCGGATGAGATTAAGAAGTTTGCAGGCATGGCATGGCCACAATTAGTACATGACCGGGGTTGTTGGAGAAGTATGGGAGAGGCCTTTGCCCTGCAGTGGGCGTAACCAGGCTGATGATGATGATGATGATGAAATATGGGGCAGAAACCTGGAGGCTTACGAAAAGGGTTCTGCTGAAATTGAGGACGACGCAACGAGCTATGGAAAGAAGAATGATGGGTGTAACGATAAGGGATAAGAAAAGAGCAGATTGGGTGAGGGAACAAACGCGGGTAAATGACATCTTAGTTGTAATCAAGAAAAAGAAATGGGCATTGGCCGGACATGTAATGAGGAGGGAAGATAACCGATGGTCATTAAGGGTTACGAACTGAATTACAAGGGAAGGGAAGCGTAGCAGGGGGCGGCAGAAAGCTAGGTGGGCGGATGACATTAAGACGTTTGCAGGGACAACATGGGCACAATTAGTACATGACCGGGGTAGTTCGAGAAGTATGGAAGAGGCCTTTGCCCTGCAGTGGGCGTAACTAGGCTGATGATGATGATAATGATGATGATGATGATGGATAGACGTGGCTACCGATTGGCTTACCCACTACGACAAAACAAAAGCTATGCCTAAAGGTAGTGCTGCGGAAGTCAATAAATTTTTCGTCGAGAACATCCTTTTGCGACATGGTGCGCCGGATGTCCTTCACCGATAGAGGAACGGCACTCACTGCAGAGCTCACCCAAACCATTCTGCAATCCAGCCAGACAAGCGACAGGAGGACAACTGGCTACCAAAAGCGAACGGATGGCCTTACGGAGCGGCTGAACGTTACCCTCGCCGACATGCTTGCGGTGTATGTCGAAATCGAAGAAAAGAGGTGGGACGCCGTCCAGCCGTACGTAACTTTGCTTACAACACGGCAGTGCAAGAAACAACACATATCACGCTGTTCAAGCTGGTTTAGGGAAGGAACTCCCCGACGACTCTCGACGCTACGCTGCCGGGCATCACCGATCAACAAAAGGTCAACGTCTATGCCTATCTCTAGCGCGCCGAAGCCCGATAGCTCGCCAGCCTCTGCATCAAGAACCAGCAGAGAATCGACAGCCACAACTACAATTTTCAACGACGCAATTTTCGATTGCGATCCGCCGACGAGGACTTTACACCTACAAGATGACCCGACGCATTGGCGCACTTGACTATGAATCGTGCCAGACGGCATTTCGGCATCATATCGACGCCACACCAGACCTGAAGTAATGCACGTGGTGCGTCTTAACCCTTTCTGCCCCCGCTGACGATCTTAGCGACTTAGTTTCTCAATTATTTCGCTGTTGTTGCTCTTTCTATGTTGTGTGTAGTTTAGCTTCTCCCTTTCGTGTAAGTAGCATCGGGACGGAGTTCTCTTATTTTTTTAAGATGGGGGCGGTTGACACGTGTACTTCTTTGTGCTTATCGGGTGACCACGTTTCACAGTCAAACAAATGTTATCGCTCGGTACAGGACGCGCCTGCATGTATCGGAAGATTCTTGAAGGTTATCGACGGCACTATTCGCTGTCAACAAATCTCGTGTAATCTGATTGTATGCGGGACATGAATTGTGTAGTACTTTCTGGAAGGAATGCGGGCACCAGAGTATAATCTGGAATCTTCGGTGACTCATGTATAAAGGCTCACTCGATTGACCCGCAGATCAGATTTCAGCGATCGCCGACTGTGTTCGCCGCTATCCTTGTGCTTTGGCTGTAGCCTCTTTCTGTGGACACAGGTTCGCCCAATAACAATTAGTCTCGTCCTTCGGAATTTTGTTACTGTGTCCTTTACCATAACTACCATGTAATAGTATCTTACTATTAGTATAAAGCCAACAAAAAGACGTGACATAGCAATACTTATAGGTTGGTCTATAACGCAACTAGATGTGGAATGGGTATTTCGTTTAATGTCTCAGCGCATGCGCAGTTATAATGTGATGAAAAATGAGCGAACCTTTCTGAACAGAACGAAACCATGTAAAAAGCGTGAAACACATGCGTGCTCGATACTTTGCTTCTTTGAGTGAAACAGTTTCTCTTAATCGTATTTACTAGACACCCATTTCATTACATTGCTATTATTTTCACAGCGAAGCTGCATATGGCTAGCCGATTTGTCCGTCCGTCCGTCTGTCGCGTATACGCCGAAAACTCGTCCAGCAAAACCCCATGCCCATGGAAAAAAAAAAGAAAAAGAGAACAAGAGGTGCACGACTGGCGGCGCCAATAGTGACGTCGTTTCTCTCCGTCGGCGCCGAGCGCGCGCCCAGCAATTTCCGCCTCTATAATGGCTAGGCCACGCGTCAAACGTACCCCTGAGGCGCAGACTGCTTTCGATCAGCAATGCTGCAAGCATAACCGGGAACGAACGCATCTACAACGTGCGGATACGTCATGCCGGGCGCAAGAACAGGCTCGTGCAGCTGAGCGCATGCAGAAACTGCGTACCGAGGATCCGGCAGCTTACCAAAGGACGGCTTGTCCTTTGTTGCACCGTTGGGATTAACAAAGTAATATACACCGGGGCCGCAGGTTTCAGTTTCGCTGGCGCTAGGGCGGTGATGTGTTTTTGTTATTTGTTTTTTTTGTCTGTCAGCCTCCTCAACGGTACAGCTTCGTCTACTACAGCACGAACAAGTTTCGCACTCAGCTTTTCCTTTAAAAAAACGGTGATGCTAGCAACGCAATGAAGGTTCGTACGGCTACATGTATGTCAACGGTGTATTTCACGCCGTGATATACGTGGCTGACGCTAATGGATTCCGTTCCATCGTCGGTACCAATGAGCCCGTCACTGTTCCGAGTACCAGCGTAGACACCATGTTCAAAGCTAATCCTGTTGCGTTAGTTGCAAGAGCGGGTGGTCCCTTCGCTGGAACAGCTGCTCCTTGGGATGGCTAGCCGCCTCACCTGCCGTATTTGTTAACATCCTGCTTTCCTAATTAGATGCATCTGTGCGCTGGAATGGAGGAAAGACATCTTGCGGAGTAAATCTTTCAAAGAACAGTGCTGTTGTGAAATTGGGGGTGCATCACGTAAAAACAAGAAATTGTTGCGAGGTTGGGCTTGTTCGCTCTTATTTGAATGTGTTGCATAAATAGCATTTGTGTTGAGAGATTACAGAGACACTACCTGAGCCACGGAACTGGTTCGTTTGTTGCTGAAAGCAATAAACACAGTTACGAAAGGGAAAGCAGTCTTTATTAGCGTGATTCAATAGGCATTGGTAGCGGTCATAGGTTGGACCGGTTGCGCCTTCATGCGGCGGCGCCGCGAGTGTAGCGGGATGTGGCGGCTGGGCCGGGCCCGTCAGGCGCAGTCGCCATGCAGGTTTATGTTCCGTTGCTTCTTATGTTTAGCTTGCCGAAATACGACATTGAACCAAATCTGAACAGACATGTTTCTCTCTTAGGCGCACGAACACTTTACTCAAACAAAACTAAAACTCATGAGGCCATTCAGTTCCATCCGATGCGATAGCGACGTCGTACATGGAACAATGGGTGCGACATCGCTGAATGTTTCATCGTTTCTTTTTCTCATGTATGCTCCCCCTTATGTAATACCGCAGCAGGGGCCTTTAAGAGTCAACAAATGATTATGATGATGATGATGATCATGGATATACGCGGTTCGTAGGAAACGATGCGCACTTTTCCTTCACTGCTATGCTTTTGTACAGTCGTGCATACATAAATAAATGAGCCGTGTGTTCCGTCTTCCATATAAATTATGTCTTCACCTCTGCAGGTGTGACGGCTCCAGAGGCTGCGCACCTAAGGTGAATACGCAGATTCGCACTGCCCATTTTCCCGTCCTTCCAGTGGCTCGTAATATTATTCAGATAGCAATAATATAAACACTCCAGGCGGATTTCCGCCGTCGCCGACGCCGTGAGGTTCCGTTTGAGTGAAAGCGTGTGAGGGTGAGCCGGCGGACGCGGTTCAATAGACTGTTTTAGCAGGAGGTTTTCGACGGTCCCCTCCGCTCTCGCGCTCCCGCTCAGAGTTAGTGGAGCGGCGGACGAAGAATCAGTTTTGGCACAGCGCCCGGTCATCATGAATAAAATTAATCCGGACTGCGGGGTTTCAGTCTATTGTAGTAAGTGTGGGGGTTTGCTCGATTTACAACACATGCTGTGGCGCTGCTTGGCGTTGGCCGGTGATGGTTCTCGAGGTGAACAGTGGTGGCAGCGAATGCTGCACAGTGAAGTGCTAGCGGACCAACTCAGGGCTGTCCAGAGGGCCCGTGTGATGGCAGAGGGGCTCGGCCTCTCTGTACCGACGTGGGAGCGGCCCGCATCAGTCCCAGACTGATCCCTCAGGACCTCAATAAAGTTCTTCATACCATACCATACAGCGCCCAGCTGCGTCCGAAAGACATGTGCTCGACTGATATGCCACCTTGCCACAGAAGATAAAACTGCTACCAACACAATACGCAAGCTGTAAGAATTGCCGCAATTAAATATTATTTTTGGAATTACTGCAACGTCTCAAGGCATTTAACGCTATACATCGCATTTTCATTTGGTACAGATGTAGTAAGACTATTTATTATAAGGCACTAGGCACAGTCTAGTCGCACTGGCAGTAGGCGAACGCTGATCGCGGGCACAGCCGGCACAAGAGCGCCTTCCTCGTCTTCCTCTTCACCCTAATGGCCCCTGGCAGAAAAGAGGAGCCATCCAGGCGACTTACGGCGTAGGTAGGATGAGGGGGCCATAGCACGGCTTAAAGAGACACCAAAGGTTACCAGAAACTCAAGTTAAAGTGGTAGAGCAATGTTCTTGAACGTCTAAGGCCTCAATATAATCGCGAACAGAGCATTAGTAACCGAGAAATTAAGGTAAATGCATGACACGATTTGAGACCCCCCAGCGACATTCCGGTACTAGCCCGATGACGAAAGCACTCCTCATAATTTGTGTTACTAATACTCAACTACTCGTATTAAAAATATCATTTCATTCGATTATAAGACGGAAAAAAATGCTACTTGTCTACGTCTATTCGATTCTAAGAAAAAATAACATTTTGACGTCACCCTTCAGTAATATGGGTGGTCGAAAGGTTTCGTTTTCGCTCGACTCTGCGCCGGGCACGCTTTGGAGTTTCAGTAGTTTCGTTATCGCATCGTGCTGTGAGGGTTCTGCTGGCTCGCGAAACGTTCATTTGGAAGAAGCAGCGAGAATGCCACGTCCATGTGATGTCGTGGGAAGCCCTCGTTGCTTTCCCGCTCCGGAGAGCCGGTGTCGAGGCCGCCGTCGTAGTACGCAACGACGCCGCCAGCGCGAGCCCTCAGCAGCAGGTCGCGCTCGTCAGTGCTGAAATCGCTGGAGTTGAGCCCACCATCACGTGCCATTCTGTCGTTGTCCGGGTCCGTTGCGACGAGCGTCGAAGTTTGCGTCGTAGAATGAAGTACCAGCTTATGGTCGCGCGTTTCTCCTTTCGCTAGCCAACGTACTCCCGCTTTCGCTCTCCTGTCGGCTCTGTCTTGGCTCTGTTTCTGGCCGTGCGTTTGCGTTTTGCGCAGAAAAGCCGTAGCGCCGTCTGCGGACGCCGTTCTACTCACCTACAGCGCAACGTCAATAAGAGACCATAATGTCAGTACTCCTTGATCGGAGGGCGGGCGATTTGAACTGCGCTAGAGGTACGCGGACGCTTCAGAACGCATTTTCTCTTAACGTAAGTCTCTCTTTGGCACGAAACAAGCGTTTCGAGGTTTCTGGAATGGTATTTCAACAGTCCACGTTGACTTTATAATAACCTTTAGTGTCCCTTTAAGTCGGTTGACATGAACCGTGTCACGCCCGCGATGCCTACGGTCGGGTGATGGTGTCACAGGTTCTACAAGATAGGTGACAGCGCAAGTACGGTCTATGACGCGGTAGGGGCCATCGTAGCGTGCAAGGAGTTTGGTCGAAAGGCCAGGGCTGTGAGGTGGCACCCACAACCGAACAAGGGAACCAGTCGGGAAAACTGGTGCCAGCGCGCCACTGTCACGCCGCAGCTTTTGACGACCTTGAGCAGCGGTCGTAAGGGTTCGCGCAAGCTGCCTACAGTCCTCGGCGTATTTGGCGTCTTCAGACACAGGCATGCATTCGGAAGCGTCGAGTCGGTATGGGAGCATTGTGTCCATAGTACACGAGGGCTCTCGTCCATACAGCAGAAAAATGGGCGAAAAGCCAGTCGTAGCTTGTGTTGCCGTATTATAGGCATACTTGACGAACGGCAAAACAGTGTCCCAGTTACTGTGATCTGAGGCGACGTACATAGTCAACATGTCACCAAGTGTGCGGTTGAACCTCTCTGTCAAGCCGTTCGTTTGCGGGTGGTAGGCTGTAGACTTGCGGTGAACGATGCTGCATGCAGCGAGAAGGGCTTGGATGACTTCTTACAAGAAACACGTCCCCTGTCGCTGAGCAGTTCGCGTGGTGCGCCATATCGAAGAACGAAGTTCCGCAAGATGAAGAACGCAACTTCGCGCTCAGAGGCCGCCGGGAGTGCGGCAGTCGCGGCGTAGCGCGTCAAGTGGTCGACATCTACAATTATCCATCGGTTACCCGAGGAGCTGCAGGGAAGTGGTCCATATAGGTCTATGCCGACGCGAGCGAAGGGCTGAGCCGGGCAGGCCAGCGGCTGTAGCTCACCAGGAGGGCGCTGTGGAATTTTACGCCGTTGGCACGCCGTACAAGCGCGTGCATACTGGCGCACGAAGTGATACGTGCAGTGCCAGTAGAAACGCTGCCTTAGCCGAGTACACGTTTTCAGAACACCGGCGTGACCATTATGAGGAGCCGCATGAAAATAAGCGCATATGTCAGAACGCGTGTGTCGTGGTATCACCAGGAGCCATTTGCGACCATCAGGCAAATAATTTCTGCGGTAAAGAACGTTGTCGCGGACAGTAAAGTGAGCGGCTTGGCGACGAAGTGTTCGAGAAGAGGGTGTGGCGGATGGGTCGTGGAGGAAATTCAGCATAGTTGAAAGCAGGGGATCCTTACGCTGCTCGTCCGGCATATCAGCGACTTTGAAGGCTGACATGGATGCGACGAGCGGAGACACTGAAGCCATATCTCAAGGTAGCGGTGATCGGGAAAGCGCATCGGCGTCAGAGTGCTTTCTTCCCGATCGGCAGACAACGCGGATATCATATTCTTGTAAGCGGAGTGCCCATCGGCCTAGGCGACCTGACGGATCCTTCAACGAGGACAGCCAGCAAAGTGAATGGTGGTCGGTAACAATGTCAAAAGTGCGACCATATAGGTATGGGCGAAATTTGACGAGCGCCCAAATAATGGCCAAGCACTCCTTTTCTGTTACTGAGTAGTTGGCTTCTGCCTTCTTTAAAGTGCGGCTCGCATATGCGACGACGTACTCGTCATAGCCGTCTTTCCGTTGTGCGAGAACTGCACCAAGTCCGATACCGCTGGCGTCTGTATGTACCTCTGTAGGCGCTGCGGGATCGTGGTGTCGAAGAATTGGTGGCGAAGTAAGTAGGCGATGTAGTTGCTGGAAGGCTTCGTCACAGGAAGTTGACCACGCGGAGATGCCGTTGGTAGCGGTAAGCAAATTGGTCAGTGGTGCGATGATAGTCGCAAAATTGCGCACAAAACGCCAAAAGTAAGAGCAGAGCCCTATAAAGCTGCGGAGTGCCTTAAGAGTAGTATGCGTCGGAAACTCTGCGACCGCGCGAAGCTTGGCTGTCTCAGGAAGCACACCGTCCTTCGATACAACGTGACCCAATATTGTTCACTTGCGAGCAGCAAAACAGCACTTTTTGATGTTAAGTTGGAGGCCAGCAGAGGTAAGGCCGGTCAGTATCTCACGCGAGCGAACGAGGTGCGTCGGGAAATCTGGCGAAAACACCACGATATCATCAAGGTAGCACAGACATGTTTTCCACTTGTAGTTGCGAAGGATGGTGTCCATCATACGTTCGAAAGTAGCGGGCGCGTTGCAGAGCCCGAATGGCATTACGGTACATTCGTACAAGCCATCGGGCGTGATGAAAGGTGTCTTCTCACAGTCATCATCTGCCATCGGCACTTGCCAATAGCCGGAGCGAAGATCCAAAGATGAGAAGTACTCCGCGCCTTGCAAGGAGTCGAGGGCGTCATCTATCCGAGGCAGCGGATAGACATCTTTACGAGTGATCTTATTGAGTCGATGGTGATCCACACAGAAGCGTATTGACCCGTCCTTCTTGCGTACTAATACTACAGGAGACGCCCAAGGACTGTGGGAAGGGCGAATGACGAAACGGTGCAGCATGTCGTCGACCTGCTCGTTAATGATCTGTCGCTCGGCTGCCGACACGCGGTATATTCGCTGGCGTAAAGGAGGATGGGAACCAGTGTGTACGCTGTGAGTGACGGTTGCCGTACGCCCCAGAGATAGTTGGTCACAGTCAAACGACGAGCGAAAATTCGGAAGAAGCGCGAGGACTTGCTGGCGATATGGAGGCGGCAGATCTGCGTCTACATCAGATTCAAGAACGTCTGACGACGACGACGACAATGATGATGATAATGTGCACGGCACGGGAGAAGTGAGGGCGTCGAGTTCATAACAGGCCGTGTCGTCGGAAACATCGAGAATGTTAAGCGGGTCAAGGGGCTGAACACGACCGAGTGATTCGCCGCGCATTAACGTCACACTGTACTGAGACGGGTTACAGACAAGCATTGAGGATAATCCAGGCACAGTGGTGAGGACGGCAAAGGGGAGAGGTAGGGCCTTGCGACGTAGAAAAATCGGCGACGCTGTAAAAAGTACTGTAGCGTCTGGCGCGGCAGAGCAAGAGACGGGCACAAGCACACACATGTCGGGTGGTATGTCCGTATAGAACACAATAGTGAGCTTGGAGGCTTTTTGTTCAGAGGGGTCTGGCAGCGGGGCATCCGCAAGCGGGAAGAGCGCCACTTCGGCCCGGGCACAGTCGATGATGGCACGATGGTGAGACAAGAAGTCCCAGCCGAGAATAATGTCATGTGAACATGATAACAACACGAGATATTCGACAACATAGACAATGCCGTCGATGACCACCCTTGCAGTACATTGAGCAAGAGGGGGTATATGCTGCGCAGTCGCGGTGCTTAGAAGCATACCAGCTAACGGCGTTGTGACCATATGGAGGCTGCGACAAAGCTTTTCGTCGATAACAGAAACTGCAGCCCCAGTATAAATAAGCGCAATTGCGGCGGTTCCTTCGACCAAAACGTCCAATAAATTGCGTGGCGACTGTGCAGGCCTTGTAGAAGTGGGGGAAAGTGAGCGACGACGTGGTTATAGCGAACGATGGCTGCCGACAGCGCATCGAGGAGGCGCCGAAAACTCGTGGTCGGGAAGCATCGCATGCCCGGTAGTATCGTGGGAATAGGCATATCCAGGCGGTGCGACAGTAGCGTTAGCAGGTAGCATGCGGCGATGGCAGATGCGCGCAACGTGGCCGGCGACACCGCAAACGAAGCATATGGGTTGGTTGTCGCGTGTGCGCCAAGGGGTGTGAACTGGGCGTCGAGATGGAATGGGAGGCGACGCGGGAGGAGGTGCAGCTTGAAGTCGCATTGGAGCCGGAAACGAGAACGTCGGCGGCGCAGGTCGCGCGGCGACTTCTGCACAGAGCAGAGGTGCAGTCACGGTAGGGCAGGCTTGGGGGAAAGGTAAAGACCCAGCAAGTTCCTCGCGAATGGCCCGCCTAATGGGAGCAGCCAGAGATGTGTAAGGCTGGGGAGGTCCATCGTTGAGAGGCAGCATAGACAATTGGCGCGCCACCTCATGACGAATGAAATCCTTAATCTCAACAGAGAGCGATGCTGCTGGCGCGGTGTTTGAGCGAAGCGTGATGCCCGCAACAGAGTCGCCAGGTGCGAGGGCGCTGCGCGCAAGGACCATTTGTCGACGCAGCTTATCGAAGCTCGGCAAAGAGTCACGACAGCTGCGACAGAAGTAGGGTTCCACGCCAGGAAAGATTTGAAATGCGTCGTCCTCCATGCCCTTCAGGATGTGCTTCACCTTGTCCTCTTCAGTCATGGTGGAATCGACACGGGCGCAAATATCAACGACATCCTCTATGTAACTAGTATAGCTTTCGCCAGGCTGTTGAGCGCGCTGGCGGAGGCGCTGTTCAGGACGGAGTTTTCGCAAGGCTGGGCGACCGAAGACTTCCGCGAATGCAGTTTTGAAAGCGGACCAGGTTTGCAGTTCCCGTTCGTGATTGCGGAACCAGAGGTTCGCAACGTCAGCAAGATAGAAGATGACGCTACGGAGCTTTGTCGGGTCATCCCACTTGTTGTGTTCACTGACGCGCTCGTAGGTAGAGAGCCAATCTTCTACGTCAGTCTCACCTCATCAGCTAAAAACAGGAGGGTCCCGCTGCCGTTGCACGGCGCCGCACATGACAGGAGCGGCAGATGCGCCAAGCGGATTGTTGGGAGCGTCGTTCATAGTAGCGGCTGGAGCAGATGTTAAAGTTCGGCTGCGAAGCTTCAGGGTGAGGTTGGGAAGTGCAGCACCTTCCACCAAATGCAATAAGATAATTTGATAAGGCACTAGGCACAGTCTAGTCGCACTGGCAGTAGGCGAACGCTGATCGCGCGCACAGCCGACACAAGAGCGCCTTCCTCGTCTTCCTCTTCACCACACAGATACAATCCTTACAGTAAAAAAGCCGTTTCGCTGCGTTGTAGCCAAGAAAATGTCTTTTGCTCAGTCAATACATCTAACACGTGGTCAACGAGCGGCCACACATGCGACAAAGTTGCTATTTATCTCCGATTTACACATCCAATCTTCTCCCAGAGTTTCGGTGTACGCACTGCTAGATCAAGAAGACATGACAACAAGGCACAGCATCTTGCAAGACCCGGTGCTACTGAATCAACTGAAATGGAAGGAACTGGAAGACATTTTGCTGCGTGATGTTTTTGTAGCACGCAAACAGACCCGATTTCCGCCGACGGACTTCCCAACATGGATAAAATTGATGCTGGTGTTTTCAGGTCATATTTCCCATTCGAGCAAAAGGACATATCAAGGCTTCGTAATGCCTTAAGGATTGCAGATGTCATCACAATAGCTCAACGAGTGACGGTGCCAGGAGGCGACAGTTGTGCATTACACTAGCCGGCTTGCGTACCCCAATAGGGTATGCGATTTGGAGCAGCTTTTGGGCACACATTATTCAGTCATATCTTCAGTGAAAAATATCGTTCTTTCACGCATTGAAAGCAACTTCGAGCTTCTTTTCAAGGGCGTGAACAGTTTATGAACAGGGATGTCAAGCCTCCTGGCTTGACATCCCTAGCTTGGAGGAATTTTCACAGGTAAGTATCCCACATTTTGGTTCGTCGCCCATCTTTATTTATTTATTTCTATTTTTTCACACCTAAACATTGCACGCCGTGCATTCCAAAGATGCACGCCTGGATAACTGTTGGGGCTTCATCGGCGGCACCGTGAGGGCTATCTGCCGCGCGTCGACAAAAGAAATGATGCTTTTTTTTCAGGCAGAAGCGCACCCATGCTGTAAAATACGAGTGCATCATGCGTCCAAACAGCAAAATCGGCCAGTTAAATGGGTCGTACTTAGGCCACCGACATGATGCAGGCGAGTTGATACAATAGAGACGAGTTCCTATTCAGAAGTTGTTACTGGACGTGATCGACGCACCCGCCATGTTTAGATTCATGTTTATTGGCATAAATGCATAAAGCAAATATTACCAAATGTGAATTGAATACCAGCCCATAAACTTTAATTTAGTGCATCAAGAAACCCATTTTTAGCAGTCACATAAGTAATCCTTTCACTTGAGAATGAATAGCTTCTAAAATCTGTTTTGCGGGCTTAATGATGAAGCAAAAAAATTCACTATTTCAAAAATTGAAGGATGTCGGCTTGGCCGCCATGATCCCCACGCCGGGCACTCCAGAGGCCCTTTAATGTATTAAAGAATCGGATAACGCACTTAAACTGAGCGATGGGAGTATTTGGAATGCTTCGAAATTTGTCCTTGTTCATGCAGATAGAGACGGTAATGGTAATCAAAACACACAGTCCCCAGACAATGCTCCTTTGTTACAGCAAAGCTTCAGTCGTTTTCATATGAGGTTCCTACTTTGGTAGCTATTCCCATTCCTGCAGTGAAATCATCTTTAGACGGAAGGCTAGATGATCAGGTATGTGCTCGAATTTTGACTGACGTGCCCAGTCAACATGCTCCGCTAGCAGCGTCGACTGGTGAGCGCTTTATAGGATCTGAGGATTATATTCAGGCACAATTTCTACGTCCAGCTATCGTGCCCAGCCAGCATTAAGTTCATTTGCTTGATAGGCGTGTAACAGAACCTAGTGGTTCGATGCTTCATCCGAAACGTCTAGCGCTCATGTCTTTGTGCCTTCGTCCTCACATGCAGTTCTTTACAAATCTGCACTCCCAGCTGTGCCTGAAGAGCGCGTCAGTGAATCTTGGGATTATTTTGAATCTTGTTCTTCGCCTTGAGGCGTCCGATGGGCGCTTCAGTGAGCTAGGAAGCTCAAATATCAGGTCTTTATCTCCACCCCCACTTTTGCCTGGTGGGTGCTTAGCTAAGCAGCAGAGCTCAAAAGTAACTTCGGAGCCATTGCTGCCATCTATAGAGGGAACTCAACATCTTGTTCGGCAATTGCCGTGACAGTCAAAAAGCCCGCACCAGAAACCGCGCCACTTTCATGATTATGTTTCATGTGCTCATATTTCCTGTTATTCCTTTGCATTTCAATGTTACATACCCGGACAGGTGTTCAGATATTATTTTTTGGCTGCTGCGCAGTCCATTGTGTTCTTGGTCTTTTAATGTTTATCCCATAACTGTGCGGCTATGGACACAATATTGGACTTTATTGTCTTTATCTGCTCTGCAGTGCAGTTGCATCATAATTATTTTTTGGTTTCTTTTGCGTGTTTGTATTTCCATTGAAAAAAATAGAATGACTGCTCTATTTTGCGTCACATTTCTTTTTTGTTCTGCAAGGAGGGAGAGAGGTGAGAATTACATTGGCATTGTATATAGTACAACATTAACGAATTTATAATGGTATTCCTTCCCCTGACTTATTTTCAAAAAAAGAGGGAGATCATGTTTTATTGGCGTTTCGGTTTCGGAATCGAAATCCCGATAAAGAGTATGCCTCGCTAAAGAAAAGCTTATTACTTTTGTTGTTCATTGCTCAACCAACTCGTTGGTGTAAGACAGAATTGAAAAAAAAAATGATTTAAAGAAAACATAAAAAGAGTTGAAACATCTGCTTCATGCACGGAAGTCTTTCAAGAGTTACATTTCCGCAGATTTGTACTTTGTCTGCTGCAAGCTTTTGTTCTGGTTTTCTACTTGAGTACACCTTTTATTGTTCTATCTTCTGCACCACTAGTGCGGTCAGAGAAGGGCTTTGGCAACTGATTGCGCCATCGATGTGCGGCATCGAAGCGGCGCGCATCGCCTGGTTAAAAGACACATACGTCAGTAGCCCCTTCTTATCGATCACGTCCAAAGAACGGGAATTCTTAGCGGGAGACGGGGGATATGATGTTTACAGTCATCTCCCTTGTTCAGTGCAGTCATGAGAAGCCTACAAACACTGACACCAAGGAAAACATAGGGGTAATTACTTGTGCTTAATAAATGAAATAAAGAAACGATAAATTATGGGAAACGAAAGAGAATGAAAAAAGAACTTGCCGCAGGTGGGAACCGAACCCACAACGTTCGCATTTCGCGTGCGATGCTCTACCGATACGAGAACGTGACTTTTTTGGGCGAAGGCAACTGGTCAATATACCCACACATGCTACCTGAAAGCATCAATGTTGCCGGATTTGAGACCCTCATTATGTGACAGACGAGAAGAAAGGGGAAAGTGAAGCATGTATGATTGACTGTGTATATATGTATGGTTTTTGCTGGTTTCTCCTGTTGGTTGGAGCTGTTATATATTCTCCCTTCCATGCAATAAACTTCAGTTGCAAGTCAGCGCTCGTCCGTGTCGTTTCTCCCTGCTTGTCCCCGTCAAAACCGCGCTGTTCTGTTTCAAATATTGATAATTTGAATTTCGAAACTCTTAAGAATTTTTACGTAGCACACGTGCCTGAAAAAAATTGTCCGCGATGATATTTATACAAAATAACAGATCAAATGCTTAAACAGTGATAATGGCTTGGTCATTTATTCCAGAAAACATCTTTACAATCCTCTTGGGCACACAAAGGCGCTTGTGGTATTTAGACCTGTCCCTAAACCCACAGGCGGCGTGTCTAGCCAGCCCAGGGCCCACCCGCTCCAGCATAGCGTCCACCCGCTCCGGCAGGTGCCGCCACAGGATTAGCGTTGAACACGGCGTCTGCGCTCGCACCCGGAGCGGTGCCGGGCTCATTGGTGTCCACAGTGGCGCGGAATCCGTTGGCATCGGCCACGTACTTCACTGTACGGAAGAGGCCGTTTGCGTCGCGGTAACCGTACGAGCCAGTCTTTGCGTTGCTGGCGTCCCCTTGTTCCTTGTGGAAGAGCTGGGTGCCAAATTCATCCGTATTGTCGTAGCCAAAGCTGTACGGTTGGGGAGGCTGATGGATTGAAAAGAAGCAAGTTGAGAATTTAGGAAGGCAGAACCGAGCGATGTATTAGGTTGAATGTGATTAACTCTCATTGCGGAAGTACGAGGCACGTTTGTGTTTTCGTCCGGTCTGTGACAGTGCTCATCGTACTATTTACTGCTGATCATTATTACCACATTGTTTCTTATCGGAACACTGCATCTTCTTGAGTAATAGGTAAATAAGTTGCAAAGAAAGACAATCACCTGCATTTTGTCTAGTTGAGAAAGTAGTTACTTCCTTATGGAAGTGCACGTTTAATTCTAGGCTTGGTCAATTTGCCGTAGAGACAATGTGTCTCCAGCAAGGGTACAACAGTTTTAAATAACAAGTGCGTTGTTATCGCTGTTTTGCATAATCAAAAATAGGAATTACTCGCGGCAGCAAAAATCCTGCCCCGTTTTTGTTTCAATTAACGTATTCTTCGATCTCCACAACAGTTAGCTGTGCATATTCTTAAACGAAATACATGCGCCTAAAGTGGCAGTCGAGTAACAGCTGCTCCTTATTTAGAGCGGGAGTAAAAACAATTGACAATGCCACGTTATGCAACGAGTCCTGCCTAGCAAAGGTCGAATGACGTACGTAGGAGGCACCAGCAGCGGAGACACCTGGAGTAGCAGCCGCAGTGAACAGTGGCCCTCCGAAACCGCCGGCTTGAAAACCTGCGCCTTGGAAACCATACTGCTGGCCACCTCCAAATATGTTTCCAGCTCTAACAAGGGTGATAAAGGCGAGGAACACAGGGGCCTGCATTGCATAAGATTAACATCAATATCATCGCATAGGCCACTACCCAATTGCACGCTTTGTTCTTTAGCCTGCAACACGTTTGCAGTTGTCTATTGTTTTACATGAATACGCGTTACTGGTTTCCCTTTTACTGCGCAGTAGCCGTAACGAAAGCGTCAGTCAACCTCGGGACGTGATTAGGTGCTTGCAAACTACTAAATTGTAATACTAAGTGAACACTATTAAAGACATACGGCGACGACTTTCAGCATGTGTATGAGATCATGTCTGATAAAAAAGGTGAGTATAAGCTGACATGCAATCTGAAAACGTATTTTATTATATTTAAAAGAACAGCTTCATTGAACACAAGCATATTTTTCACCCAATATCGCTTTCCACACAAACACGTATTGCTAGCGGCTCTTAAGACAGTAATGCACACCTAACTGTAGAAATTAAACAATGCTTGTAACCTGTAATATATATACCAGGAAAGCGCCTTAAGTCATGCTGCCTTAGCGTGTTATTTCCACCCGCGAAACAAAGCCGTACAAGAAAATCCTTGTTTTTAGATGTGCATAATAAATCGTTCCTCCGCCACTACCTTAGACATCATATTCAAGGATGCGTGATCGCTTGCTGCTCCGTACACCACGATAGTTACGCTGCGAGTGTGGCTCAAAAAATGCCGCTCCTCGTGTTTTATACACCTCGCCTGACGCTGCGTAACCATCCTCCTCTCCCGTGACGGGCATTGAAATAAAGAAATATTGCGAGCTTCTCTCCCACTATTGCGCTATGGACAGCGAAGCGGCAAGGAGACATAGTCGTGAAGAAGGCCGACACAGGTGTTGCACTCTTAAGACACGCCGAGATGCTCTCGGCTTCCTGCTGCAGCTTCGTTCTTTTTTTTATGTTGCACGCCAGCACCAAGGACAAAGTGAAAAAGTGTTACATTACGAACCAATTGTGCTTTTCTTAAGGCCCGTCGCTTGAAAGGGCAAAGTAAATTGCACACAATAGTTTTTCCAGCTACCTAGGAGAGATTTGTGAGCTGTAATTTGCTTCCTTCGTTGTTTTTGTAACTTCATGACTTCACTTGACTTAATTACCGGGTGCACGCAGGAAATCCTATGAGTTTATCGCTGCTCTGTTTAGAGGCGGTAAATGAAACCATATTACTTTTTATCGAGGTGTCAGAACCTCTGACTATTTCTGTGTGCTTTCTGCTGAGCTGATTGCACGAAAGCAAAAGAAGTGCGCATTGCAAGGTTGCTATATATATATATATATATATATATATATATATATATATATATATATATATATATATATATATATATATATATATCATCAACAGCATGGTTACGCCCCCTGCACGGCAAAGGCCTCCCCATACTTCTTTCATTCTTATTCTTCTCATTATTTCAGTCTCATGATCCGGATCCGTAGTAAATACCTGCCCTAAGTTGATGTATTCCCTTACCACTTCCAGTGCCTCGCTACCTATCATAAACTGCTGTTCTCTTCCGAGACTGTTAACCATTACCTTAGTTTCCTGCAGATTGATTTTTAGACCCAGCCTTCTGCGCTGCCTCTACAGGTCAGTGAGCACGCATTGCAATTTGTCCCCTGAGTTACTAAGTAAGGCAATATCATCAGCGAATCACAAGTTACTAAGGTATTCTCCATTAACTCTTATCCCCAATTCTTCCCAATCCAGGTCTCTGAATACGTCCTGTAAGCACGCTGTGAATAGCATTGGAGAGATCGTATCTTCCTGCCGGACTTCTTTCTTTATTGGGATTTTCTTGCTTTCTTTATGGAGGACTACGGTGTCTGTGGAACCGCTATACATATCTTTCAGTGTTTTTACATACGGCTCGTCTACACCCTGATTCGGTAATACCTCCATGACTGCTGAGGTTTTGACTGAATCAAACGCTTTTTTCGTAATCAATGAAAGCTATATATATGGGTTGGTTAATTCCGCACATTTCTCTATCACCTGATTGATAGTGTGGATACACGTGTACTTGTCTTTATCGGGCGACATGTTTTGCCGCCTAAGAAATGTTATCGCACAGCGCGGGACGCGCCTGCATGTATCCGAAGTTTCTGGAAAGTTATCGATGCTTCTATCCGCTGTCTGTTGTCACCGAAGCTTGTGTTATCTGATTTCATCGCTTGACACGAATGGTGTAGAACTTTGTAGAAGGCATGCGGGTACCACCGATTAGTCTGGAACATTCAGTCTGGAACATTCGATGACTGCTGTATAAAAGCCGACGCGCTTGATCCGCTGATCAGATTTTCTACGAACGCCGAGCGTGTTCGTCGCTATCGTTGTGCTATCAGTGTAGCCTATTTTGCGGGCACAGGTTCGCCCAATAAAAGTTAGTTTTGTCGTTCAGAGTATTGCTTCTGTGTTATTCAACGTCACCACCACGTGACAATATGGTCTATTGTTGAGTAGCCTTTACGGAATCCTGCCTGGTCATTTGTTTGACATAAGTCTAAGGTGTTCCTGATTCTATTTGCCATTCCCTTATTATATGCTTTGTATGCAACGGAGAGTAAGCTGATCGGTCTATAATTTTTCAAGTCCTTGGCGTCCCTTTTCTTATGGATTGGGATTATGTTAACGTTCTTCCGAGATTCCGGTACGCTCGAGGTCATGAGGCATTGTGTATATAGGGCGGCCAGTCTTTCTAGAACAATGTTCCCACCATCCTTCAGCAAATCTGCTGTTACCTGAAGCAGGCTGGAGACAAGGCAGTGGGGGAATATGACATAGACACTAGGAATAGCAGGGGAGAGTTATTAGTAGTGTTTGCGGAACAGAATAATATGAGGATAATGAATAGCTTCTTCCGCAAGCGGGACAGCCGAAAGTGGACCTGGAGGAGCCCGAACGGCGAGACTAGAAATGAAATAGACCTCTACTCTGCGCTAACCCTGGCATCATACAAGATGTGGACGTGCTCGGCAAGGTGCGCTGCAGTGACCACAGGATGGTAAGAATTCGAATTAGCCTAGACCTGAGGAGGGAACGGAAGAAACTGGTACATAAGAAACCGATTAATGAGTAAGCGGTTAGAGGGTAAATAGAGGAATTCCAGATCAAGCTACAGAAAAGATATTCGGCTTTAACACCGGAAGAGGACCTTAGTGTTGAAGCAACGAACGACAATCTTGTGGGCATCAGGAGGGTGCAATGGAAGTGAGTGGTAACTCCGTTAGGCAGGATACCAGCAAACTATCGCAGGAGACGAAAGATCTGATCAAGAAACACCAATGTATGAAAGCATCTAACCCTACAGCTAGAATAGAACTGGCAGAGCTTTCGAAGTTAATCAACAAGCGTAAGACAGCTAACATAAGGAAGTATAATATGGATAGGATTGAACATGCTCTTAGGAACGGACGAAGCCTAAAAACAGTGAAGAAGAAACTAGGAGTTGGCAAGAATCAGATGTATGAGTGAAGAGACAAAGCCGGCAATATCATTACTAATATGCATGAGATAGTTCAAGTGGCTGAGGAGTTCTATAGAGATTTATACAGTACCAGTGGCACCCACGACGATAATGGAAGAGAAAATAGTCTAAAAGAATTCGAAATCCCAAAGGTAACGCTGGAAGAAGTAAAGAAAGCCTTGAGAGATATGCAAAGGGGGAATGCAGCTGGGGAGGATCAGGTAACAACAGAGAAACTGGCTACCCTGTATACGCAATGCCTCATGACCTCGAGCGCACCGGAATCTTGGAAGAACGCTAACATAATCCTAATCTATAAGAAAGGGGATGCCAAAGACTTGAAAATTATGGACAGATCAGCTTACTATCCGTAGCCTACAAACTATTTACTGAGGTAATCGCAAATAGAATCAGGAACAGCTTAGACTTCTGTCAAGCAAAGGACCAGGCAGGATTCCGTAAAGGCTACTCAACAATAGATCATATTCACACTATCAATCAGGTGATAGAGAAATGTGCGGAATATAACGAGCCCTTACATATAGCTTTCATTGATTGCGAGAAAGCGTTTGATTCTGTCGAAACCTCAGCAGTCATAGAGGCATTACGCAATCAGGGTGTAGTCGAGCCGTATGTAAAAATACTGAAAGATATATATAGCGGCTCCACAACCACCGTAGTCCTCCATAAAGCAATCAACAAAATCCCAATAAAGAGAGGCGTCAGGCAGGGAGATACGATATCTCCGATGCTACTCACAGCGGGTTTACAGGAGGTATTCAGAGACATGGATTGGGAAGAATTGGGGATGAAGGTTAATAGAGAATACCTTAGTAACTTGCGATTCGCTGATGATATTGCCTTGCTTAGTAACTCAGGAGACCAATTGCAATGCATGCTCACTGACCTGGAGAGGCAAAGCAGAAGAGCGGGTCTAAAAATTAATCTGCAGAAAACTAACGTAATGCTTAACAGTCTCGGAAGAGATCAGCAATTTACAATACGCAGCGAGGCACTGGAAGTCGTAAGGGAATACATCTACTTAGGGCAGGTAGTGAAGGCGGATCCGGATCATGAGACGGAAATAATCAGAAGAATAAGAATGGGCTGGGGTGCGTTTGGCAGGCATATTCAGATCATGAATAGCAGGTTGCCATTACACCTCAAGGGAAAAGTATATAATAGCTGTGTCTTACCAGTACTCACCTACGGGGCAGAAACCTGGAGGCTTACGAAAAGGGTTCTACTCTTCTTGAGGACGGCGCAACCAGCTATGGAAAGAAGAACGATAGGTGTAACGTTAAGGGATAAGAAAAGAGCAGATTGGGTGAGGGAACAAACGCGAGTTAATGACATCTTAGTTGCAATCAAGAAAAAGAAATGGGCATGGGCAGGACATGTAATGAGGAGGGAAGATAACCGATGGTCATTAAGGGTTTCGGACTGGATTCCAAGGGAAGGTAAGCGTAGCAGGGGGCGGCAGAAAGCTAGGTGGGCGGATGACATTAAGACGTTTGCAGGGACAACATGGGCACAATTAGTACATGACCGGGGTAGTTGCAGAAGTATGGGAGAGGCCTTTGCCCTGCAGTGGGCGTAACAAGGCTGATGATGATGATGATGATGATAATGATGATGATAATTATGGATCGACGTGGCTACCGATTGGCTTACCCACTACGACAAAACAAAAGGTATGCCTAAAGGTAGTGCTGCTGAAGTCAATAAATTTTTCGTCGAGAACATCCGTTTGCGACATGGTGCCCCAGAAGTCCTTCACCGATAGAGGAACGGCATTCACTGCAGAGCTCACCCAAACCATTCTGCAATCCAGCCAGACAAGCGACAGGAGGACAACTGGCTACGAAAAGCAAACGGATGGCCTTACGGAGCGGCTGAACCTCACCCTCGCCGACATGCTTGCGGTGTATGTCGAAATCGAACAAAAGAGGTGGGATGCCGTCCTGCCGTACGTAACTTTGCTTACAACACGGTAGTGCAAGAAACAACACATATCACGCTGTTCAAGCTGGTTTAGGGAAGGAACTCCCCGACGACTCTCGACGCTACGCTGCCGTGCATCCCCGATCAACAAAAGGTCAACGTCCGAAGCCCGATAGCTCGCCAGCCTCTGCATCAAGAACCAGCGGAGAATTGACAGCCACAACTACAATTTTCAACGACGCAATTTTCGACTGCAATAGGCCGACGAGGACTTTACACCCACAACATCACCCGACGCATTGGCGCACTTGACTATGAATCGTGCCAGACGGCATTACGCCATCATATCGGCGCCACACCCGACCTGAAGTAATCCGCGTGGTGCGTCTTAACCCTTTCTGCGCCCGCTGACGAACTTAGCGACTTAGTTTCTCAGTTATTTCGCTGCTGTCGCTTTTTCTTTGTTATGCGTAGTTTAGCTTCTCGCTTTCGTGTTAGTAACATCGGGACGGAGTTCTCTTATTTCTTTAAGATGGGGGCGGTTGACACGTGTACTTCTTTGTGCTTATCGGGTGACCACGTTTCACAGTCAAACAAATGTTATCGCTCGGTACAGGACGCGCCTGCATGTATCGGAAGATTATTGAAGGTTATCGATGGCACTATTCGCTGTCACCAAATCTCGTGTAATCTGATTGTATGCGGGACATGAATTGTGTTGTACTTTCTGGAAGAAATGCGGGCACCAGAGTATAATCTGGAATCTTCGGTGACTCATGTATAAAGGCTCACTCGATTGACCCGCAGATCAGATTTCAGCGATCGCCGACTGTGTTCGTCGCTATCCTTGTGCTTTGACTGTACCTCTTTTTGTGGGCACAGGTTAGCCCAATAACACTTAGTCTCGTCCTTGGCAATTTTGCTACTGTGTCCTTTACCATCACTACCATGCAATAGTATCTTAGTGTTAGTATAAAGCCAACATAAAATACGTTGCATAGCAATATTTATAGGTTGGTCTATAACGCAACCAGATGTAGAATGGGTTTTTCGCTTGATCTCTCAACGCGTGCGCAGTTATTATGTGATTAAACATGAGCGAACCTTTCAAAACAGAACGAAACCATGTGAAAAGCGTGAAGCACATGCGTGCTCAACATTTTTCTTCTTTGAGTGAAACAGTTTCTCTTAATGATATTTACTAGGCACCCATTTCATTACATTGCTATTATTTTCACAGCGAAGCTGCATATAGCTTGCCGATTCGTCCGTCCGTCCGTCTGTCGTCTATAAGCCGAAAACTAGTCCAGCGCAACCCCATACGTATGGGCAAAAAAGAAAAAAGAAGAGAGAGAGAACTAGAGGCGCACGATTGGCGGCGCTAATGTGACGTCGTTGCTCTCCGTCGTCGTCCAGCAATTTCTCTCCGCCTCCAAAATGGCTAGGCCACGTGTCAAACGTACTCCTGAGGCGCAGACAGCTTTCGATCAGCAATGCTGCAAGCATAACCGGGAACGAACGCATCTACAACGTGCGGATGCGGCATGCCGGGCGCAAGAACAGGCTCGTGCAGCTGAGCGCATGCAAGAACTGCGTACCGAGGATCCGGCAGCTTACCAAAGCGCGGCTTGTCCTTTGTTGCACCGTCGGGATTAACGAAGTAATATACACCGAGGTAGCAGGTTTCATCTTCGCTGCTGCTTCAGCGGTGATGTTTTTTGTTTTTGTTTGTTTTTTATTTTTGTTTTTGTCCGTCAGCCTCCTCAACGGTACAGCTTCGTCTACTACAGCACGAACAAGTTTCGCACTCAGCTTTTCCTTTAGAAAAACGGTGATGCTAGCAACGCAATGAAGCTTCGTACGGCTACAGGTATGTCAACGGTGTATTTAACGCCGTGATATACGTGGCTGACGCCAACGGATTCCGTGCCATCGTCGGTACCAATGAGCCCGTCACTGTTCCGAGTACCAGCGTAGACACCATGTTCAAAGCTAATCCTGTTGCGGTAGCTGCAAGAGCGGGTGGTCGCTTCGCGGGAACAGCTGCTCCTTGGGATGGCTAGCCGCCTCACCTGCCGTATTTGTTAACATCCTGCTTTCCTAATTAGATGCATCTGTGCGCTGGAATGGAGGAAAGACATCTTGCGGAGTAAATCTTTCAAAGAACAATGCTGTTGTGAAATGGGGGGTGCATCACGTAAAAACAAGAAATTGTGGCGAGGTTGGGCTTGTTCGCTCATACTTGAATGTGTTGCATAAATATCATTTGTGTTGATAGATTACAGAGACACTACCTGAGCCACGGAACTGCTTCGTTTGTTGCTGAAAGCAAAAACACAGTTACGAAAGGGAAAGCAGTCTTTATTAGCGTGATTCAATAGGCATTGGTAGCGGTCGTAGGTTGGACCGGTTGCGCCTTCATGCGGCGGCGCCGCGAGTGTAGCGGGATGTGGCGGCTGGGCCGGGCTCGTCAGGCGCAGTCGCCATGCAGGTTTATGTTCCGTTGCTTCTTATGTTTCACTTGCCGAAATGCGACATTGAACCAAATCTGAACAGACATGTTTCTCTCTTAGGCGCACGAACAGTTTACTCAAACAAAACTGAAACTCATGAGGCCATTCAGTTTCATCGGGTCTCATAGCGACGTCGTACACGGAACAATGTGTGCGACATCGTTGGCTGCTTCATCGTTTCTTTTTCTCATGTATCCTCCCCCTTATGTAATACGCCAACAGGGGCCTTTAAGAGTCAATAAATAATGATGATGATGATGATGATGATGGATATACGGGGTTCGTAGGAAACGATGCGCACTTTTCCTTCACTGCTATGCTTTTGTACAGTCGTGCATACATAAATAAATGAGCCGTGTGTTCCGTCTTCTTCCATATAAATTATGTCTTCACCTCGGCAGGTGTGACGGCTCCAGAGGCGTCGCACCTAAGGTGAATACGCAGATTCGCACTGCCCATTTTCCCGTCCTTCCAGTGGCTCGTAATATTATTCAGATAGCAATAATATAAACACTCCAGGCGGATTTCCGCCGTCACCGACGCCGTGAGGTTCCGTTTGAGTGAAAGCGTGTGAGGGTGAGCCGGCGGACGCGGTTCAATAGACTGTTTTAGCAGGAGGTTTTCGACGGTCCCCTCCGCTCTCGCGTTCCCGCTCAGAGTTAGCGGAGCGGCGGACGAAGAATCAGTTTTCGCGGAGCGCCCAGCTGCGTCCGAAAGGCATGTGCTCGACTGATATGCCACCTTGCCACAGAAGATAAAACTGCTACCAACATAATACCCAAGCTGTAAGAATTGCCGCAATTAAATATTATTTTTGGAATTACTGCAATGTCTCAAGGCATTTAACGCTATACATCGCATTTTCAATTGTTACAGATGTAATAAGACTATTTATTATAAGGCACTAGGCACAGTCTAGTCGCACTGGCAGTAGGCGAACGCTGTTTGTGCGCACAGCCGACACAAGAGCGCCTTCCTCGTCTTCCTCTTCACCACAATGGTCCCTGGGCCCTGGGAGAGAAGAGGAGCCATCCTGGCGACTTACGGCGTAGGTAGGATGAGGGGGTCATAGTACGGCTTAAAGAGACACCAAAGGTTACAGAAACTCAAGTTAAAGTGGTAGAGCAATGTTCTAGAACGTCTAAGGCGTCAATATAATTGCGAACAGAGCATTAGTAACCGAGAAATTGAGGTAAATGCATGACACGATTTGAGACCCCCCAGCGACATTCCGGTACTAGCCCGATGACGATAGCACTCCTCATAATTTGTGTTACTAATACTCAACTACTCGTATTGAAAATATCATTTCATTCGATTATAAGACGGAAAAAAATGCTACTTGTCTACGTCTATTCGATTCTAAGAAAAAATAACATTTTGACGTCACCCTTCAGTAATATGGGTGGTCGAAAGGTTTCGTTTCCGCTCGACTCTGCGCCGGGCACGCTTTGGAGTTTCAGTAGTTTCGTTATCGCGTCGTGCTGTGAGGGTTCTGCTGGCTCGCGAAGCTTTCATTTGGAAGAAGCAGCGAGAATGCCACGTCCTTGTGATGTCGTGGGAAGCCCTCGTTGCTTTCCCGATCCGGAGAGCCGGTGTCGAGGCCGCCGTCATAGTACGCAACGACGCCGGCAGCGCGAGCCCTCAGCAGCAGGTCGCGCTCGTCAGTGCTCAAATCGCTGGAGTTGAGCCCACCATCACGAGCCATTCTGTCGTTGTCCGGGTCCGTTGCGACAAGCGTCGAAGTTTGCGTCATAGAATGAAGTACCAGCTTATGGTCGCGCGTTTCTCCTTTCGCTAGCCAACATACTCCCGCTTTCGCTCTCCTGTCGGCTCTGTCTTGGCTCTGTTTCTGGCCGTCCGTTTGGGTTTTGCGCAGAAAAGCCGTAGCGCCGTCTGCGGACGCCGTTCTACTCACCGATAGCGCAACGTCACTGAGAGACCATGATGTCAGTACTCCTTGATCGGAGGGCGGGCGATTTGAACTGCGCTAGAGGTACGCGGACGCTTCAGAACGCATTTTCTCTTAAAGTAAGTCTCTCTTTGGCACGAAACAAGCGTTTCGAGGTTTCTGGAATGGTATTTCAACAGTCCACGTTGAATTTATAATAACCTTTAGTGTCCCTTTATGTCGGTTGACATGAACCGTGTCACGCCCGCGATGCCTACGGTCGGGTGATGGTGTCACAGGTTCTACAAGATAGGTGACAGCGCAAGTACGGTCTATGACGCGGTAGGGGCCATCGTAGCGTGCAAGGAGTTTGGTCGAAAGGCAGGGGCTGTGAGGCGGGACCCACAACCGAACAAGGGAACCAGTCGGGAAAACTGGTGCCAGCGCGCCACTGTCACGCCGCAGCTTTTGACGACCTTGAGCAGCGGTCGTAAGGGTTCGCGCGAGCTGCCTACAGTCCTCAGCGTATTTGGCGGCTTCAGACACAGGCGTGCATTCGGAAGCGTCGAGTCGTTATGGGAGCATTGTGTCCATAGTACACGAGGGCTCTCGTCCATACAGCAGAAAAATGGGCGAAAAGCCAGTGGTAGCTTGTGTTGCCGTATTATAGGCATACTTGACGAACGGCAAAACCGTGTCCCAGTTACTGTGATCTGAGGCGACGTACATAGTCAACATGTCACCAAGTGTGCGGTTGAACCTCTCTGTCAAGCCGTTCGTTTGCGGGTGGTAGGCTGTAGACTTGCGGTGAACGATGCTGCATGCAGCGAGAAGGCTTGGATGACTTCTTACAAGAAGACACGTCCCCTGTCGCTGAGCAGTTCGCGTGGTGCGCCATTTTGAAGAACGAAGTTCCGCAAGATGAAGAACGCAACTTCGCGCGCAGAGGCCGCCGGGAGTGCGGCAATCTCGGCGTAGCGCGTCAAGTGGTCGACCTCTACAATTATCCATCGGTTACCCGAGGAGCTGCAGCGAAGTGGCCCATATAGGTCTATGCCGACGCGAGCGAAGGGCCGAGCCGGGCAGGCCAGCGGCTGTAGCTCACCAGGAGGGCGCTGTGGAATTTTACGCCGTTGGGACGCCGTGCAAGCGCGTACGTACTGGCGCACGAAGGGATACGTGCCATGCCAGTAGAAACGCTGCCTTAGCCACTATACGTTTTCACAACACCGGCGTGACCATTATGAGGTGCAGCATAAAAATTAGCGCATATGTAAGAACGCGTGTATCGTGTTATCACCAGGAGCCATTTGCGACCATCAGGCAAATAATTTCTGCGGTAAAGAACGTTGTCGCGGACAGTAAAGTGAGCGGCTTGGCGACGAAGTGTTCGAGAAGAGGGTGTGGCGGATGGGTCGTGGAGGAAATTCAGCATAGTTGAAAGCAGGGGATCCTTACGCTGCTCGTCCGGCAGATCAGCGACGTTGAAGGCTGACATGGATGCGAAGAGCGGAGACACTGAAGCCACATCACAAGGTAGCGGTGATCGGGAAAGCGCATCGGCGTCAGAGTGCTTTCTGCCCTATCGGTAGACAACGCGGATATCATATTCTTGTAAGCGGAGTGCCCATCGGCCTAGGCGACCTGACGGATCCTTCAACGAGGACAGCCAGCAAAGTGAATGGTGGTCGGTAACAATGTCAAAAGGGCGACCATATAGGTATGGACGAAATTTGACGAGCGCCCAAATAATGGCCAAGCACTCCTTTTTTGTTACTGAGTAGTTGGCTTCTGCCTTCTTTAAAGTGCGGCTCGCATATGCGACGACGTACTCGTCATAGCCGTCTTTCCGTTGTGCGAGAACTGCACCAAGTCGTACACCGCTGGCGTCCGTATGTACCTCTGTAGGCGCTGTGGAATCGTAGTGTCGAAGAATTGGTGGCGAAGTAAGTAGGCGATGTAGTTGCTGGAAGGCTTCGTCACAGGAAGTTGACCACGCAAAGATGCCGTTGGTAGCGGTAAGCAAATAGGTCAGTGGTGCGATAGTCGCAAAATTGCGCACAAAACGCCGAAAGTAAGAGCAGAGCCCTATAAAGCTGCGGAGCGCCTTAATAGTAGTGGGCGTCGGAAACTCTGCGACCGCGCGAAGCTTGGCTGGCTCAGGAAGCACACCGTCCTTCGATACAACGTGACCCAATATTGTTCACTTGCGAGCAGCAAAACGGCACTTTTTGATGTTAAGTTGGAGGCCAGCAGAGGTAAGGCCGGCAAGTATCTCACGCAAGCGAACGAGGTGCGTCGGGAAATGTGGCGAAAACACCACGATATCATCAAGGTAGCACACACATGTTTTCCACTTGTAGTTGCGAAGGATGGTGTCCATCATACGTTCTAAAGTAGCGGGCGCGTTGCACAGCCCGAATGGCATTACGGTACATTCGTACAAGCCATCGGGCGTGATGAAAGGTGTCTTCTTACAGTCATCATCTGCCATCGGCACTTTTCAATAGCCGGAGCGAAGATCCAAAGATGAGAAGTACTCCGCGCCTTGCAAGGAGTCGAGGGCTTCATCTATCCGAGGCAGCGGATAGACATCTTTACGAGTGATCTTATTGAGTCGACGGTAATCCACACAGAAGCGTATTGACCCGTCCTTCTTGCGTACTAATACTACAGGAGACGCCCAAGGACTGTGGGAAGGGCGAATGACGCCACGGTGCAGCATGTCGTCGACCTGCTCGTTAATGATCTGTCGCTCGGCTGCCGACACGCGGTATAGTCGCTGGCGTAAAGGAGGATGGGAACCAGTGTGTACGCTGTGAGTGACGGTTGCCGTACGCCCCAGAGATAGTTGGTCACAGTCAAACGGCGAGCGAAAATTCTGAAGAAGCGCGAGCACTTGCTGGCGATATGGAGGCGACAGATCGGCGTCTACGTCAGATTCAAGAACGTCTGACGACGACGACGACAATGATGATGATGATGTACACGGCACGGGAGAAGTGAGGGCGTCGAGTTCATAACAGGCCGTGGCGTCGGAAACATCGAGAATGTGAAGCGGGTCAAGGGGCTGAACACGACCGAGTGATTCGCCGCGCATTAACGTCACACTGTAGTGAGACGGGTTACAGACAAGCATTGAGGATAATCCAGACACAGTGGTGAGGACGGCAAAGGGGAGAAGTAGGGCCTTGCGACGTAGAAAAATCGGCGACGCTGTACAAAGTACTGTAGCGTCAGGCGCGGCAGAGCAAGAGACGGGCACAAGCACACACATGTCGGGTGGTATGTCCGTATCGAACACAATAGTGAGCTTGGAGACTTTTTGTTCAGAGGGGTCTGGCAGCGGGGCATCCGCAAGCGGGAAGAGCGCCACTTCGGCCCGGGCATAGTCGATGATGGCACGATGGTGAGACAAGAAGTCCCAGCCGAGAATAATGTCATGTGAACATGATGACAACACGAGAAATTCAACAACATAGACAATGCCGTCGATGACCACCCTTGCAGTACATTGAGCAAGCGGGGCTATATGCTGCGCAGTCGCGGTGCTTAGAAGCATACCAGCTAACGGCGTTGTGACCTTATGGAAGCTGCGACAAAGCTTTTCGTCGATAACAGAAACTGCAGCCCCAGTATAAATAAGCGCAATTGCGGTGGTTCCTTCGACCAAAACGTCCAATAAATTGCGTGGCGACTGTGCAGGCCTTGTAGAAGTCGCGAAGCTTGCAGTTCGTGCCTGCGGAACTGCAGCAACTAGTTTCCCTCGCTAGGTGACTGGCGGCGACGTAAGGGGGAAAGTGAGCGACGACGTGTTGATGGCGAACGATGGGTGCCGACAGCGCGTCGAGGAGGCGGCGAAAACTCGTGGTCGGGAAGCATCGCATGCCCGGTAGTATCGTGGGAATAGGCATATCCAGGCGGTGCGACTGTAGCGTTAGCAGGTAGCATGCGACGATGGCAGAAGCGCGCAACGTGGCCGGCGACACCGCAAGCGAAGCATATGGGTCGGTTGTCGCGTGTGCGCCAAGGGGTGTGAACTGGGCGTCGAGATGGAATGGGAGGCGACGCGGGAGGAGGTGCAGCTTGAAGTCGCATTGGCGCCGGAAACGAGAACGTCGGCGGCGCAGGTCGCGCGGCGACTTCTGCATAGGGCAGAGGTGCAGTCACGGGAGGGCAGGGTTGGGCGAAAGGTAAAGACCCAGCAAGTTCCTCGCGAATGGCCCGCCTAATGGGAGCAGCCAGAGATGTGTAAGGCTGGGGAGGTCAATCGTTGGGAGGCAGCATAGACAATTGGCGCGCCAACTCCTCACGAATGAAATCCTTAATCTCAACAGAGAGCGATGCTGCTGGCGCGGTGTTTGAGCGAAGCGTGAGGCACGCGACAGAGTCGCCAGGTGCGAGGGCGCTGCGCGCAAGGACCCTTTGTCGACGCAGCTCATCGAAGCTCGGCAAAGAGTGACGACAGCTGCGACAGAAGTAGGGTTCCACGCCAGGAGCATTTGAAATGCGTCGTCCTCGATGCCCTTGAGGATGTGCTTCACCTTGTCCTCTTCAGCCATGGTGGAATCGACACGGGCGCAAATATCAACCACATCCTCTATGTAACTAGTATAGGTTTCGCCAGGCTGTTGAGCGCGCTGGCGGAGGCGCTGTTCAGCACGGAGTTTTCGCAAGGCTGGGCGACCGAAGACTTCCGCGAATGCAGTTTTGAAAGCGGACCAGATTTGCAGTTCCCGTTCGTGATTGTGGAACCAGAGGTTCGCAACGTCAGCAAGATAGAAGATGACGCTACGGAGCTTGGTCGGGTCATCCCACTTGTTGTGTTCACTGACGCGCTCGTAGGTAGAGAGCCAATCTTCTACGTCAGTCTCACCTGATCAGCTAAAAACAGAAGGGCCCCACTGCCGTTGCACGGCGCTGCACATGACAGGAGCGGCAGGTGCGCCAAGCGGATTGTTGGGAACGTCGTTCATAGTAGCGGCTGGAGCAGATGTTAAAGTTCGGCTGCGAAGCTCCATGGTGAGGTCGGGGAGTGCAGCACCTTCCACCAAATGTAATAAGATAATTTATTATAAGGCACTAGGCACAGTCTAGTCGCACTGGCAGTAGGCGAACGCTGATCGCGCGCACAGCCGACACAAGAGCGCCTTCCACGTCTTCCTCTTCACCACACAGATACAATCCTTACAGTAAAAAAGCCGTTTGGCTGCGTTGTAGCCAAGAAAATGTATTTTGCTCAGTCAATACATCTAACACGTGGTCAACGAGCGGCCACACATGCGACAAAGTTGCTGTTTATCTCCGATTTACACGTCCAATCTTCTCCCAGAGTTTCGGTGTACGCACTGCTAGATCAAGAAGACATGACAACAAGGCACAGCATCTTGGAAGACCCGGTGCTACTGAATCAACTGAAATGGAAGGAACTGGAAGACATTTTGCTGCGTGATGTTTTTGTAGCACGCAAACAGACCCGATTTCCGCCAACGGACTTCTCAACATGGATACTATTGATGCTGGTGTTTTCAGGTCATATTTCCGATTCGAGCAAAAGGACATATCAAGGCTTCATAATGCCTTAAGGATTGCAGATGTCATCACAATAGCTCAACGACTCAACGAGTGACGGTGCCAGGAGATGACAGTTGTGCATTACGCTAGCCGGCTCGCGTACCCCAATAGGGTATGCGATCTAGAGCACCTTTTGGGCACACATTATTCAGTCATATCTTCAGTGAAAAATATCGTTCTTTCACACATTCAAAGCAACTTCGAGCTTCTTTTCAAGGGCGTGAACAGTTTATGAACAGGGATGTCAAGCCTCCTGGCTTGACATCCCTACCTTGGAGGAATTTTCACATGTAAGTATGCCACATTTTGGTTCGTCGCCCATCTTTATTTATTTATTTCTATTTTTTCAAACCTAAACATTGCACGCCGTGCATTCCAAAGATGCACCCCTGGATAACTGTTGGGGCTTCATCGGCGGCACCGTGAGGGCTATCTGCCGTCCGTCGACAAATGAAATGATGCTTTTTTTTTCAGGCAGAAGCACACCCATGCTGTAACATACGAGTGCATCATGCGTCCAAACAGCGAAATCGGCCCGTTAAATGGGCCGTACTTAGGCCACCGACATGATGCAGGCGAGTTGATACAATAGAGACGAGTTCCTATTCGCAATTTGTTACTGGACGTGATCGACGCACCCGCCATATTTAGATTCATGTTTATTGGCATAAATGCATAAAGCAAATCTTACCAAATGTGAATTGAATACCAGCCGATAAACTTTAATTTAGTGCATCAAGAAACCCATTTTTAGCAGTCACATAAGTAATCCTTTCACCTGAGAATGAATAGTTTCTAAAATCTGTAGTGTTTTGCGGGCTTAATGACAAAGCAAAAAAATTCACTATTTCAAAAATTGAATGATGTCGGCGTGGCCGCCATGATCGCCACGCCGGGCACTCCAGAGGCCCTTTAAAGTATTAAAGAATCGTATAACGCACTTAAACTGAGCGATGGGAGTATTTGGAATGCTTCGAAATTTGTCCTTGTTCATGCATATAGAGACGGTAATGGTAATCAAAACACACAGTCCCCAGGCAATGCTCCTTTGTTACAGCAAAGCTTCAGTCGTTTTCATATGAGGTTCCTACTTTGGTAGCTATTCCCATTCCTGCAGTGAAATCATCTTTAGCCGGATGCTAGATGATCAGGTATGGGCTCGAATTCTGACTGACGAGCCCAGTCAACATGCTCCGCTAGAAGCGTCGACTGGTGAGCGCTTTACAGGATCTGAGGATTATATTCAGGCACAATTTCTACGTCCAGCTATAGCGCCCAGCCAGCATTAAATTCATTTGCTTGATAGGCGTGTAACAGAACCTAGTGGTTCCATGCTTTATCCGAAACGTCTAGCGCTCATGTCTTTGAGCCTTCGTCCTCACATGCAGTTCTTTACAAATCTGCCCTCCCAGCTGTGCCTGAAGAACGCGTCAGTGAATCTTGGGATTCTTTTGAATCTTGTTCTTCGCCTTGAGGCGTCTGACTGGCGCTTCAGTGAGCTAGGAAGCTCAAATATCAGGCCTTTGTCTCCGCCCCCGCTTTTGCCTGGTGGGTGCTTAGCTGAGCAGCAGAGCTCAAAAATAACTTCGGAGCCATTGCTGGCACCTATAGAGGGAACTCAACATCATGTTCGGCAATTGCCGTGACAGTCAAAAAGCCCGCACCAGAAACCGCGCCACTTTCATGATTATGTTTCATGTGTTCATATGTCCTGTTATTCCTTTGCATTTCAATGTTACACACCTGGACAGGTGTTCAGATATTATTTTTTGGCTGCTGCGCAGTCCATTGTGTTCTTGGTCTTTTAATGTTTATCCCATAACTGTGCGGCTATGGACACAATATTGGACTTTATTGTCTTTATCTGCTCTGCAGTGCCGTTGCATCATCATTACTTTTTGGTTTCATTTGCGTGTTTGTATTTCCATTGAAAAAAAAAGAATGAGGGCTCTATTTTGCGTCACATTTCTTTTTTGTTCTGCAAGGAGGGAGAGAGGTGAGAATTTCATTGGTATTTTATATAGTACAACAATAACGAATTTATAATGGTGTTCCTTCCCCTGACTTATTTTCAAAAAAAGAGGGAGATGATGTTTTATCGGCGTTTCGGTTTCGGAATCGAAACCCTGATAAAGAGTATGCCTCGCTAAAGAAAAGCTTACTACTTTTGTTGTTCATTGCTCAACCAACTGTGTAAAAAATTAATGTGCAATGTCACTAAAATGGGTTTCTTCGAAAAATTTCCGCTCGTTGGTGTAAGGCAGAATTGAAAAAAAAAATGATTTAAAGAAAACATAAAAAGAGTTGAAACATCTGCTTCATGCACGGAAGTCTTTCAAGAGTTACATTTCCGCCGATTTGTAGTTTGTCTCCTCCAAGCTTTTGTTCTCGTTTTCTACTTGAGTACACCTTTTATTTTTCTATCTTCTGCAGCACTAGTGCGGTCAGAGAAGGGCTTTGGCAAGTGATTGCGCCATCAATGTGCGCAATCGAAGCGGCGCGCATCGCCTGGTTAAAAGACGCATACGTCAGTAGCTGCTTCTTATCGATTACGTCCAAAGAACGGGATATGATGATTACAGTCATCTCCCTTGTTCAGTGCAGTCATGAGAAGGCGACAAACACTGACACCAAGGAGAGAGAGAGAGAGAGAGAGTAAAACTTTATTCAATGTAAATAAAATAAGGCACGATGGTTGGAGCCCCTATTCCAGGGCCCCACTGGCACGAGCGGCTCGCTGGGCTTGGTCCAGAAGAGCCAACTGGCTCTCCCGAACCTCGTCCGCAAGCCATGCCTCCCACTGCCTATTCCTCATTAGTGGATGTTGGTGTAATATGGTTCTGTCTATGTGCGGAGGCCTCCTGGAGCACTCCCATGGGATGTGTTTTAGTGTGGGTGTGTCTGTGCACCACGGGCAGTCGTCAGTGAACCTCGTGGGGTGTATTCTGTGTAGGTGGTGCAGGTTGGGGTATGTATTCGTCTGAATACGACGCCAGTCCCTCTCCTGTTCGCTGTTTAAATCGGAGTGAGGATGTCCAAAACGTCTCCGCTCCTGCCTTTGCTGTAGGAGGATGTCACGTGAATTCGGTGGAAGGACGTCGCTAGGCCATGCCGTTGCTCGGACGTTCAAACATCGAGCAATACGGTCTGCCCTAGCGTTTCCTGCCAGTCGCTCGTGTGCCGGACACCAGACAATAGTGTGGTGCCCCTCTAGTTGAGTGCCTAAAATTTTGATTATTGATTTGGGTGCCGTTCCTTGTAAAAACAGGCGGCAAGCCGCTTGTGAGTCGGATAATATGACAGCCGAATTGGTTTGGCGCTCGGCGTCCTGAATGGCCAAGGCAATGGCTGCAGCCTCTGCCACGCATGCCGAGGCGGTTTCGAAGGATGCCGTTGTTACGTTGTTGTTGCATGTAGAGACTATGGTGAAAGTGTCTGAGCTGGCTGGACTGGAAATTACTTGTGCTTAATAAATGAAATAAAGAAACGATAAATTATGGGAAACGAAAGTGAATGAATAAAGAACTTGCCGCAGGTGGGAACCGAACCCACAACCTTCGCATTTCGCGTGCGATGCTCTACCGATACGAGAACGTGACCTTTTTGGGAGAAGGCAACTGGTCAATATACCTTCGCATTTCGCGTGCGATGCTCTACCGATACGAGAACGTGACCTTTTTGGGAGAAGGCAACTGGTCAATATACCCATACATGCTACCTGAAAGCATCAATGTTGCCGGATTTGAGACCCTCGTTATGTGATAGACGAGAAGAAAGGGGAAAGGGAAGCATGTATGATTGACTGTGAATATATGTATGGTTCTTTCTGATTTCTCCTGTTGTTTGGAGCTGTTATATATTCTTCCTTCCATGCAATAAACTTCAGTTGCAAGTCAGCGCTCGTCCGTGTCGTTTCTCCCTGCTTGTCCCCATCAAAACCGCGCTGTTCTGTTTCAAATATTGCTAATTTGAATTTCGAAACTCTTAAGAATTTTTGCGTAGCACACGTGCCTGAAAAAAAATTGTCCGCGATGATATTTATACAAAATAACAGATCAAATGCTTAAACAGTGATGATGGCTTGGTCATTTATTCCAGAAAACATCTTTACGATCCTCTTGGGCACACAAAGGCGCTTGTGGTATTTAGACCTGTCCCTAAACCCACAGGCGGCGTGTCTAGCCAGCCCAGGTCCCACCCGCTCCAGCATAGCGTCCACCCGCTCCGGCAGGTGCCGCCACAGGGTTAGCGTTGAACACGGCGTCTGCGCTCGCACCCGGAGCGGTGCCCGGCTCATTGGTGTCCACAGTGGCGCGGAATCCGTTGGCATCGGCCACGTACTTCACTGTGCGGAAGAGGCCGTTTGCGTCGCGGTAACCGTACGAGCCAGTCTTTGCGTTGCTGGCGTCCCCTTGTTCCTTGTGGAAGAGCTGGGAGCCAAATTCATCCGTAGTGTCGTAGCCAAAGCTGTACGGTTGGGGAGGCTGACGGATTGAAAAGAAGCAAGTGGAGAATTTAGGAAGGGACCACCAAGCGATGTATTAGGTTGAATGTGATTAACTCTCATTGGGGAAATACGAAGGCACGTTTGTGTTTTCTTCCGGTCTGTGACAGTGCTCATCGTACTGTTTACTACTGATTGTTATTACCACATTGTTTCTTATCGGAACACTGCAGCTTCTTGAGTAATAGGTAAATAAGTTGCAAAGAAAGACAATCACCTGCATTTTGTCTAGTTGAGAAAATAGTTACTTCCTTATGGAAGTGCACGTTCAATTCTAGGCTGGGTCAATGTGCCGTAGAGACAATGTGTCTCCACCAAGGGTACAACAGTTTTAAATAACAAGTGCGTTGTTATCGCTGTTTTGCATAATCAAAAATAGGAATTACTCGCGGCAGCAAAAATCCTGCCCCGTTTTTGTTTCAATTAGCGTATTCTTCGATCTCCACAACAGTTAGCTGTGCATATACTTAAACGAAATACATGCGCCTAAAGTGGTAGTCGAGTAACAGCTGCTCCTTATTTAGAGCGGGAGTAAAAACAATTTACAATGCCACGTTACGCAACGAGTCCCGCCTAGCAAAGGTCGAATGACGTACGTAGGAGGCGCCAGCAGCGGAGACACCTGGAGTAGCAGCCGCAGTGAACAGTGGCCCTCCGAAACCGCCGGCTTGAAAACCTGCGCCTTGGAAACCATACTGCTGGCCACCTCCAAATATGTTTCCAGCTCTAACAAGGGTGATAAAGGCGAGGAACACAGGTGCCTGCATTGCATAACATTAACATCAATATCGTCGCATAGGCCACTACCCAATTGCACGCTTTGTTCTTTAGACTGCAACACGATTGCAGTTGTCTATTGTTTTACATGAATACGCGTTACTGATTTCCCTTTTACTGCGCAATAGCCGTCACGAAACCGTCAGTCAACCTCGGGATGTGATTAGGTGCTTGCAAACTACTAAATTGTAATAATAAGTGAACACTATTAAAGACACACGGCGACGACTTTCAGCATGTGTATGAGATCATTTCAGATAAAAAAGCTGAGTATAAGCTGACATGCAATCTGAAAACGTATTTTGTTATTTTTAAAAGAACAGCGTCATTGAACACAAGCATATTTTTCACCCAATATCGCTTTCCACACAAACACGTATTGCTAGTGGCTCTTAAGACAGTAATGCACACCTAACTGTAGAAATTAAACAATGCTTGTAACCTGAAATATATATACTAGGAAAGCGTCTTATGTCATGCTGCCTTAGCGTGTTATTTCCACCCGCGAAACAAAGCCGTACAAGAAAATCCTTGTTTTTAGATGTGCATAATAAATCGTTCATCCGCCACTACCTTAGACATCATATTCAAGGATGCGTGATCGCTTGTTGCTCCGTACACCACGATAATTACGCTGCGAGTGTGGCTCAAAAAATGCCGCTCCTCGTGTTTTATACACCTCGCCTGACGCTGCGTAACCATCCTCCTCTCCCATGATGGGCATTGAAATAAAGAAATATTGCGAGCTTCTCTCCCACGATTGCGCTATGGACAGCGAAGTGGCAAGGAGGCATAGTCGTGAAGAAAGCCGACACAGGTGTTGCACTCTTAAGACACGCCGAGATGCTCTCGGCTTCCTGCTGCAGCTTCGTTCTTTATTTATGTTGAACGCCAGCACCAAGGACAAAGTGAAATAGTGTTACATTACGTACCAATTGTGCTTTTCTTACGGCCCGTCACATGAAAGGGCAAAGTAAATTGCACACAATTGTTTTGCCAGCTACCTTGGAGAGATTTATGAGCTGTAATTTGCTTCCTTCGTTGTTTTTCTAACTTCATGACTTCATTTGACTTATTTGCCGGGAGCACGCAGGAAATCCTATGAGTTTATCGCTGCTCTGTTTAGAGGCGGTAAATGAAACCATATTACTTTTTATCGAGGTGTCAGAATGTCATACTTATCCTCTGACTATTTCTGTCTGCTTTCTGCTGAACTGATTGCACGAAAGCAAAAGAAGTGCTCCATTGGCAATTACACGCATTGGAACGTCGCTATATATATATATATATATATATATCTATATATATATATATATATATATGGTCGCGGGATCGAATCCCGGCCACGGCGGCCGCGTTTCGATGGGGGCGAAATGCGAAAACACCCGTGTGCTTAGATTTAGGTGCACGTTAAAGAACCCCAGGTGGTCAAAATTTCTGGAGTCCTCCACTACGGCGTGCCTCATAATCAGAAAGTGGTTTTGGCACGTAAAACCCCAAATATTATTATTATTAGTTTTGCCGCCTAAAAAATGTTATCGCACAGCGCGGGACGCGCCTGCATGCATCCGAAGTTTCTGGAAAGATATCGATGCTTCTATCCGCTGTTTGTTGTCACCGAACCTTGCGTTATCTGATTTCATCGCTTGACACGAATGGTGTAGAACTTTGTAGAAGGCATGCGGGTACCAACGATTAGTCTGGAACATTCGATGACTGCTGTATAAAAGCCGACGCGCTTGACCCGCTGATTGATCGCCGAGCGGGTTGGTCGCAATCGTTGTGGTATAAGTGTAGCCTCTTTTGTGGGCATAGGTTCGCCCAATAAAAGTTACTTTGGTCGTTCACAGTATTGCTTGTGTGTTAATCAACGTCACCACCACGTGACAATATGGTCTATTGTTGAGTAGCCTTTACGGAATCCTGCCTGGTCATTTGTTTGACATAAGTCTGAGGTGTTCCTGGTTCTATTTGCCATTACCTGATTATATACTTTGTATGCAACGGACACTAAGCTGATCGGTCTATAATTTTTCAAGTCTTTGGCGTCCCTTTTCTTATGGATTGGGATTATGTTAACGTTCTTCCGAGATTCCAGTACGCTCGAGGTCATGAGGCATTGTGTATATAGGGTGGTCAGTCTTTCTAGAACAATGTTCCCACCATCCTTCAGCAAATCTGCCATTACCTGATCCTGGCCAGCTGGCTTCCCCCTTTGCATAGCTCCCAAGGCGTTTTTTACTTCTTCCGGCGTTACTTGTGGGATTTCAAATGCCTCTAGACTATTCTCTCTCACATTATTGTCGTGGGTGCTACTGGTACTATATAAATCTCTATAAAACTCTTCAGCCATTTGAACTATCTCATCCATATTTGTAATAATATTTCCGGCTTTGTCTCAACGCATACATCTGATTCTTGCCTATTCCTAGTTTATTCTTCACTGCTGTTAGGCTTGATCCGTTCCTGAGAGCATGTTCGATTCTATCCATAATAATGTTCCTCATGTCAGCTGTCTTACGCTTCTTGATTAACTTAGAAAGTTCTGCCAGTTCTATTCTAGCTGCAGCGTTAGATGCTTTCAGACATTGGGGTTTCTTGATCAGATCTTTCGTCTCCAGCGAGAGCTTACTGGTATCCTGTCTGACAGAGTTACCACCGACTTCTATTCATCATCATCATCATCATCATCATCAGCCTGGTTACGCCCACTGCAGGGCAAAGGCCTCTCCCATACTTCTCCAACAACCCCGGTCATGTAATAATTGTGGCCATGCCGTCCCTGCAAACTTCTTAATCTCATCCACCCACCTAACTTTCTGCCGCCCCCTGCTACGCTTCCCTTCCCTTGGGATCCAGTCCGTAACCCTTAATGACCATCGGTTATCTTCCCTCCTCATTACATGTCCTGCCCATGCCCATTTCTTTTTCTTGATTTCAACTAAGATGTCATTAACTCGCGTTTGTTCCCTCACCCAATCTGCTCTTTTCTTATCCCTTAACGTTACACCTATCATTCTTCTTTCCATAGCTCGTTGTGTCGTCCTCAATTTGAGTAGAACCCTTTTCGTAAGCCTCCAGGTTTCTGCCCCGTAGGTGAGTACTGGTAAGACACAGCTATTACATATTTTTCTCTTGAGGGATAACGGCAACCTGCTGTTCATGATTTGGGAATGCCTGCCAAACGCACTCCAGCCCATTCTTATTCTTCTGATTATTTCCGTCTCATGATCCCGATCCGCCGTCCCCACCTGCCCTAAGTAGATTTATTCCCTTACGACTTCCTGTGCCTCGCTGCCTTCTATTGCACACTCCTTAATGATACCCATGGAATTGTCGTTCATTGTTTCAACACTAAGCTCCTATTCTTGAGTTAAAGCCGAATACCTGTTGTGTAGCTCGATCCGGAATTCCTCTAGTTAATCTTTTACCACTAACTGATTGATTGGCTTCTTATGTACCAGCTTCTTCCGTTCCCTCCTCAAGTCTAGGCTAATTCGAGTTCTTACCATCCTATGATCACCGCAGCGCACCTTGCCGAGCACGTCCACATCTTGTACGATGCCAGGTTTAGCGCAGAGTATGAAGTTTATTACATTTCTAGTCTCCCAATTGGGCTCCTCCACGTCAAATTTCGGCTAACCCGCTTGAGGGAGAAGGTGTTCATTATCCGCATATTATTCTGTTCTGCAAACTCTAGTAATAACTCTCCCCTGTTATTCCTAGAACCTATGCTATATTCCCCCACTGACTTGTCTCCAGCCTGGTTCTTGCCTACCCTAGCTTTGAGGTCGCCCATCAGTATAGTGTATTTTGTTTCGACTTTACCCATCGCCGATTCTACGCCTTCATAAGAGCTTTTGACTTCCTGGTCATCATGACTGGATGTTGGAGCGTAGACCTGTGCGACCTTCAATTTGTACCTCTTCGTAAGTTTCACAGCAAGACCTGCCACCCTCTCGTTAGTGCTATAGAATTCCTGTATGTTACCAGCTATATCCTTATTAATCAGGAAACGGACTCCTTGTGCTCTTCTCTCTGCTAAGCCCCGGTAGCACAGGACGTGCCGGCTTTTCAGCACTGTATAAGAGGTGTGACACAAAAGAAACGAGACTGGTCGAATAACTTATTGTACTTACTGAATCAGTTCTCTGTGACATTATCACTTTCAATGTAGTCCCCTTCAGCATTCACACAGTTGTGCATTCGGTGCTGCCATTGTTGGTAACTGTTCTGGAACGAGGTTTTTGGAAGGCCCTTCAGGAGATTTTCCATTTTTGCTTGAACGTCTTCAACCGAGATAAAATGGGTTACCTTTAAGGAAGATTTAACTTTAGGAAGTAAAACAATGTCGCCTGGAGTCAAATCAGGTGAATAGGGAGGATGCCCCATCATATTAATGTTTTCGCTGGTCAGAAACTGCTTGACAGATAGGGCCGTGTGAGCGGGTGCATTGTCCTGGTGCAACAGCCAACCATCACTCCACAACTGCGCCCTTTTTTTCCTAATTTTTCACGAAGTATTTCTAGTACTTCAATGTGGTAGTGTTGATTAACAGTCTAACCACTGGGAACCCAATCAATCATTACAATTCCGTTAATGTCAAAGAAGACGGTTAAAATTGCCTTGAATTTTGATTTTGACATGCGTGCTTTTTTGGGTCTTGGAGATCCTGGAGACTTCCGCTGCATTGACTGGCGCTTACTTTCCGGGTCATAGGTAAAAATACATGTCTCATCACAAGTTACAACAGATTCCAACAAATTTGGCTCGTTTGCAATGCTTTCTAACGTGTCCGCACACACGGCGTTACGGCACTGTTTTTGGTCAATGGACAGAATTTTTCGAACAACCTTCGGGCGAATCTTCGTCATGTGTAATTCGTCCATTAAAATGCATGGAACAGCTTCCCTATCCAAGTGAACCAACTCCGCCACTGCACGAACACTTAATCTTCGGTTACCAGTGGTCACTTCACGAACTTTGGCAATATTTTGGTCTGTAATCGCTGACCTTGGGCGCCCAACACGTTCATCATCTTCCACCCTGTCCCTTCCCCCTGAAAACCGCTTATGCCATTCAAACACACGTGCACGAGACAAGGTTAAATCTCCATAAGCCTCGGTTATTATTTGAAACGTTTCCTTGGCTTATTTCTTAAGTTTCACAAGAAACTTGATGTTGATTCGCTGTTCGGTTTTTACACCAGATATTTTTCCGGCAAAATGCAGTTGCACATGTTCACTCAATGACGCAGCACTCCCGACTGGAGCCATCAATTCCGTCTAAACTGGAGGCACGAATAGAGGAGGCGTGTGGGATTGCGTCAGAAAAACAGTTGTTGCCAACTCCAGTCTTTTTTCAAGCTACACACTTAGGCTCATTTCTGTTGTGTCACACCTCGTATGCTTCTTCTGTCCTCCTAACCTCACTGAGCCCTGTCATATCCCATTTACTACCCTCTAATTCCTCCAATAACACTGCTAGACTCGCCTCACTAGATAACGTGGGATTTGATTGTTGCATATATATACATATATATATATATATACATATATATATATATATATATATATATATATATATATATATATATATATATATATATATATATATATATACTTTCGGGGAACCTATATAGTTACCGGAACTATCTCTGCCGTGGTCCATGAACTATTCTAAAGTAGTGAAATTGACAGCTCCTCCGGCAGCTTGTCTACCGTAATGCATCGCGCTGCCCTTTATTGACGCATATCGCTACATTTTTAACAGCTCACAATGGGCACTACACTTTAAATAACCAGTCCAGCGAGAGGTACTATGTTTATTCTCTACCGACGAAGTTGCCTCTCCCGAACCTATAGAATTCTTTATAGCATAGAATCTCCCAACGTTTATTCCTTGCCTTGTTAGGGCTAGAAAGTTGTCGAAGAGAATAAACGACATTGTGTGTAAAATATTTCGGCATGAAACTGACGCGTTGGCATGAATGTGAAGCTAAGCTTTCGTGATTCTTTCGCTTGAACTCTGTAGACTATGTTTTTTTTTCTTCTGAACCGCGTTTTGTAGCACAGAATTTTTGCGGCCCCTTCTCCCGTCTCCATGTTACCGAACAATACGCTGCCTCCGCTACCATCTCAGCTGTCTTTACACCATCAGTGGGATATGCCCCTTGTTACTCCGTGATAAATCATCCGAACAGGCGCTTCAGATGACGTATTGTACCACATGCGACGAGACAGAAGACATCGAACACTTTCTTTGGTCGTGCCCAAAATTGCAAGATTAAAGGGGGGTTCTCGTGGAAAATCTGCTACAAAAGAACTATGCGCATACGTGCTTTGAACAACTTGTATTACCCAAAGAACTAGATGAAACCCGCAGAGAAATTTCACGTCTGCTTACGCATTCTTAAGAAAGACTGGTCTGATGAACATCTGGTGAAACACGACAGTGATTCTATAAGAGGCGCTTGGGTGGAGCAATTGCCAGTCTGCATCTCCAGGCTAAACCCGCCTGTCACTTCAGCTCACCACCACCACCAATATTCCATCAGTCAAGATTATATTTCATGCGTTCTGTTCTCTTTCTCTGCTGTCCTACATTCAGTAATTACACTCAGATATCAGATTTTATAGTTATGTACGTTTGAGGAAATGCAATGTAAATAGCAGGGTGAGGTGTGCAAAGCATAAAAAGTGCCAGCAGAGAACTCGCCCGCCTTTCGACGGAAATCATCACCGAAGTCCTTTAATTTAGCACGTGTGTGCTATCACCGCAATCCAATTACAATTACAATTACAATTACGTCACTTGCTCTCCACGCATGTGGGCTAGTTCATGAAGAAAAGCAACACAGCAATCGCTAAGCAGAAGTAAATAGTTTGGCTCATGCACTTAAAACGGGCGTTTGTATAAAATTTTCCTGTTTGCCACTTAACGCAGCTGAAGAAAATATTTTGTTATCTTTTCACAGATACCGTTGCCCATGGCGTGCGTAGTTAGACTAACGCTACTCTTATGAAATCCAAGTGTGGCTGGAAGCAGAAGACTGGGTCGTTAGCGCTTCTTGCGAATACGAATGCTTTATTCGTTTACTGGCTCGAGAATACAATGTTCGTCCATGTACATAAAACTGGGCTACATTGTGTTTCACACATCCCACATGCAGATGTCAAGGAACGGACACTTAGCAGAATTTTAATGCCAACTACCAAGGAGTTTTGCATTATGAGCATTTTAAAAGCTCTGCCTCACCCTTGTATAAGTTTACTTGCAACGGACGATATGACCGTACCGTAACCGTGTATTGTTTTTGGCATAATAAAAGATTGCTGGCTCGCCCGTAATTGACAATAGATGTAAGCATCAAATGGCAATCCGCTAAAGCAGATTGGCTGGAAATTAAAATGGTCACAATCTCAGAGTGGTTGCAGTGCATGTACGCAACGGCACACCCAACCACACATACCACACTGCACCACGACATCCTGCGCACTGGCCCATGCGGATGCTGCCCAGCTACAAGAACAAACTGCGTGCATTCGGCACTATGTAGCGCAATCTCCAGCTTGAAGAACAAAATCGCCTTAAAGAGGTGCCACGCAGCGTGGCGCCATTCCTAACGGCGACGCAAAACCGGCGCCGCGGAACTCACGGACCGCTGGCCTTCCAAGAGCGGAGGCAACACTGCCTCAGCGCCAAAAGACGAAAACGAAGTGTATGGTGCCCTGTAACAGCCTTTTGAACGTCGCCTATTGGAAATGGCAAATAAAACTTCAGCGTACTAGAAGTTACAGCCTGAGTGATATTGTGAACAAACATTAGGAAGAACTCGAAAGCAATTCTTTGTTTGCTTGTTTGGGCAGTAAGTGGCGTATGAAATGCAGTCGTGTGCAAAGGCTTAGCGGCCAGAGACCGCGTTTTCTTAAGTTATCACTAGTTGGCCGCATGATCTTGTTTTCTTCTTGTAACTTGCACCGATGTCCTCGTTAGAGTGCCCGGATAACGACTTCGCCTTTTAGTTCAAGTTCACGTGAAGGTCGTCTACAACAGGAGCGAAAATCATTGCATGTTTAAGACAACAAATCATAACACATCACTAGCCTCTTCTCTTTTCTGTTTGCTACATGGTTTCACTTCACAATATACCCTCACACTTCCTCACTGACCAAATGTACTGTGGCAAAAAGTATTACCTAAGGAAACATGGGAAACGGTACTAATTTATTCCAACCTTAATTGACACAATAATGTCTCTTGTATGTCGGAGGTTACGTGTAACCTTACTATACGGAACATTCTCTTATAATGTTGCTAGTGATCAGCAATGTTTCTAACAAACAATATTCTATTGACATATTAGTGTCTTCTGGAGGAGCGGCCATATTACTATTGAACGCTTGAATCCCAGAATTAATCCTTCATATCATGTCACTATTTGTTGAAAATTAGAATCATCTGCAATCCAGTAGAAAACGATCTTCATTTAGCCGTGTGAATGTCTTGCTTTCGGGAAGAACAAAGTTGTTTACACTAAAATTGCCAATATTTTAAGGAGCTCAACAAGCGGCTGAAGGGGCGAAAGTACTATTACTAACTCCATTGAAGGCCCCGTTCTACTCGCGCTCCCGTCTATTGCTGGCAGTTTCTTCTTTAATTTTCGAAGGCACCTCTTTATCTTCTATATAGCCATTCGAACAAACTGAACATTGAGATAAGTACTTCCTGCTTGTGCTTCCCTTTACATAACATTTGCATTCAGGCGATGCAAGTCACCTTTGCGTTTCGGTATGGTAAACTGATTGACATTGACTATCCAGATTCGGCGACTTCCCATGCACGCGATAAATTTCTTAGTACCTTAAAATACAGCCTGGATGAGAACGGAAAAGGAATAGAAATAGCACGATCTCCAGCAAATAACAGCGATTCCTCGCTTTCATGTCCGTCTATATCCCTCGAAGAAAGTTCCACTGAATTATAAGGTCCGCGTAGTGTGTTCGTCGAGGAGCAAAAATGGAGCAATGTCTTTCGCACTGAGAGCGCTTGCTTTCAACTGTGCCTAAGAAATAGGCACTTGCAAACTGAAGCATCACATTCTGCCTGGTTCTTGACAACTGGTATTTCCCATCAATTCCCTGTACTCGAATGTGCCATACGTCCGCCTGCGCCAGAATTTAAATATATTGAAGTGCCACGTAACCTGAGACAACCATGTTAGTGTTTTATTGTCGTTGCTTGAAGCAAGTCAAGGTATTTTTGAATTTCGCCTAACTACATAGTTCGTCAATATTACTAATCCAGTTCTGATACTATATTCTAAGCAAAAGGGTTAAGGAGAAGAGTTTATCTCATCATGCGGACTTTCCAATTCAACTTTCTGTTGCTCAATACGTGCTACATAATAGTATTTTCCAAGCCTGCAATCGGTAGTTTGTTGCCTTTGCTAATATGACTTTACAATGATTTTGCGAAAATGTGTGTGAGGATATGGCGCCTCGCGACCTTGTGAACGGCAGTGTGAGCGAAGAGCTGGTGCAGATTAACACCGAGAAATAACGGGGTGGAGGCAATTGTTGAAGTAGCTGTAGATATATTGATAAATGCCTTCCCCCCCTCGTCGAGATGTGCTTAGCGAAATATTAGCGGCAGAGAAGAATTCTCGTGTGGGTAATGGAAGTGTCACCGAACATAAAGGAGTAGTCGCCAGGGAAAATAACATATTGTAACGTGTGTTGAAAGGCACATAAGATAAGAATGTCATTTTCGTCGGTCGACTGAAGACGTAGAAGTCAAATTTAATTGTAGGTGTCTTCATTACATACAATGACACGGTGACTGAAAGCGCTCTGTTACCGGGAGTGAAGTACGCAATGCTAATGAAGAAATGAAGAATTTCACTATTTTCTTTATGTTGGTGATCATATGTTTATTTTCGAAATTTCATGATCAATTCAGGTGAAAATCAGTATCCTCTGAGCATCCGATTTGTAAAAAAAAGTATCAATGAAAGTTTTCTGCAGTTAGCAATATTGTCGGTTCTCACTAGACTTGCTAGGGCAACTGATCATCTGCAACAAATACGCAGAATCGTAGTGCTCTCTTTGGGTACATTCATGCAATGTTTGCAGCGCAGCAGCTCTTCATCTTGCCTTAGCGCAGGGGATTGATCACGTAGGCCATGATCTGGCACTCCGTGCTTATTAATATTCAACGTACGCGCTGGATTTATCATCGTCGTTGTCATGACTTATGTAGGCTGCAAGATACAAATGACAGTCAATGATCTAGAAAAATTACTGACATGCAGACGTCTGAGCACCAGAAGGGTACGCTTGTCCCCTTCCTCTTTCATACTTAATCTGCGTTCATTTAGCTTAAGCGCATTGACATACGACACATCACAATCAAGAAAGAATACTGTCATTCGCAGGTGATATCGCTGAATTTCCTGTGAAAGAAACGTTAGTGAATGCAATTGAGTTAAAAAGCGTGTTTGTGTAAGAACTGCTAGTTTAATAAACAGAAAAAGAAATTTAATGGGGCTTTTCCATGGAAAAAGTATCACGACCCTAGGCTTATCCGCCGCCAACACATTAGTGAGAAAGCCAGTGGCATACATGGAAGTGGCACAGTAAAGAAATTGTGAAGTGTACAAGGGGTGACGTTTGAATTTACATTAAGGAATGAAAACTAAATACATATAACCTTGTTAATTACTGCAAAACAGGATTTCACGGTAGTTACTTTATTATGACTTGGCCGCGTGTAATGCGGCAAAGACATATTACTAAGTCATTCGGGCTCCCTCAATCACCGCAGTCTCAGCCGGAAGCGATGACTTCCGCCGCCGTAGCCCACCGTCACGTTCCCCTTCATTGCCCCCGCCAGGGCCCGGTAACGCCGCAGTTCCGTCGACCACTGCCGCCACCGCCAGGACGCCAACCTCGCCCAACGCAGCAGTCCAAGGAAGACTGGCGTTTGGCACACCCCCGACCACCATCCGCTCTGCTACCACTGCGGAGAAGCGGCCACGTCTAACGTGGAGGCCCATACTGCGAGATGGACCTACGATGGTTGGCCGTCAACGCGCCACGTCCTCAGCTTGGTGAGCAGCAATGCGAACTCGCCGACTAGATCACCGAAACGCCATGGAGACCCCAAAGATCTCTGCGTTCGCCCTCGCCAGGACGCTACCTGTGGCCACAGCGTCGCCCACACATTGGCCCAGCCCATGGCCGGTCCGTAACCCCCTATTCAGAACAATAAAAGCAGCAACCAATGGAGGTTCGGTTGCTGTACCTTGAAATGACGAAGATCCTCCGCCGCCACCGCTGCACTTCAAGATCTATTTCGATGACGTAGCAACGGCATGTTGCCATCCCAACGAAGCATGGAAGTCAAGAATACGCCGAAGAAAGACGGCCTGAAGACCCCACGTACCAGCCGCAGGTCAACACTCCGCAGCCGTAATTCAACGCCAAGGGCCAACTGGAATGGAAGACTAATAACCACCGACCTCGACACGCTTCTCTACGGCCATGAAATCACCGTGCTTGTATAAACTGGAGACAACTACTCCGTTATCAGTGGATTATACGCCACCAAGTTGAAGAAAGTCAAAACTGCAGGTACGGCCCTCAAATTCGGACAGCTGGAGGACACCTCATAATGCGAAATGGAATCTGCATGGCAAGAATTAAAGTTCATTACCGGACCAACCCTGCAGCGTTCAATGTCCTACAACAGTGCTCGAGCGACGTAATTCTTAGCATGGACATCCTGAATCATCACGGCGCAATCATCGACCTGAGATCAAAGTCGATAACGTGCTCCACAGACAAAGCCATAAAGACGGACAAGCCTCTCAGTTAGCGTGCCTTCAGTGTACTTGGCGACCAATCAGCATCCCACTTCACTCCAGCATTGTCATTTTCGTCGACAGCGAAAAGCCGTAAACGTAGAAGGCGTCATAGAGGGCCACCAACGTCTACTGCTCGACCCTGAAATTCGCGTGGCAAGAAGGGTTGGTCGACTGCACGGAGGGAAAGCGAAAGTGATGCTGACAAACTTCAGGCAGGAATTCAAGCACATCAACCGGAACAAGATGATCGCATACATCGAAGAAATTGTGGAAAACAGCAAAGCGTTTGTACTGTCAGATTCCGATGCATCTACCCCGATGACCATACTTCCCGTACCAGACCTCGACATAAATTCGTTTCCCCAAAGGTAACGGCAGCAGCTCCGAAGTCTTCCTCGACGATACAAAGGGTGATTTCCACGTCATCGAGGATTCGACAAACGCCAGTCGCAAAGCATCGCAAAATTACTGAGCCGTGCGCACGACCACTCCACCAGAGCCCTTACCGACTTTCGACGCGAGGACGTGAAGCTATTTATGAAGTCCGCCGATGTCGACCGTTACGTCAAGACGTGTCCAGACTGCCAGCGACGCAAGACACCACTGACCAGGCTGGCGGGATTACTAAGGTCAATCTAACGTTCTTGCCGACCATTTTATAAGATCGGGGTGGATTTGTTGGGGCCCTTTCCAACGTCAACATTTAGAAACAAGTGGATCGCCGTGGCTACCGATTGGCTTACCCACTACGACAAAACAAAAGCTATGCCTAAAGGTAGTGCTGCTGTAGTCGATAAATTTTTCGTCGAGAACATCCTTCTGCGACATGATGCCCCAGAAGTCCTTCACCGATAGAGGAATGGCATTCACTGCAGAGCTCACCCAAACCATTCTGCAATACAGCCAGCAAGCGACAGGAGGACAACTGGCTAGCAAAAGCAAACGGATGGCCTTACGGAGCGGCTGAACCTCACCCTCGCCGACATGTTTGCGGTGTATGTCGAAATCGAACAAAAGAGGAGGGACGCCATCCTGCCGTACGTAACCTTTGCTTACAACACGGCAGTGCAAGAAACAACACATATCACGCTGTGCAAGCTGGTTTATGGGAGGAACTCGACGACGACTCTCCACGCTACGCTGCCGTGCATCACCAATCAACAAAAGGTCAACGTCTCTGCCTATCTCTAGCGCGCCGAAGCCCGATAGCTCGCCCGCCACGGCATCAAGAACCAGCAGAGAATCGACAGCCGCCACTACAATTTTCGACGACGCTATGTCGAGTACAAACCCGGCCACCGTGTTTCGGTTTCGATTGCGATACGCCGACGAGGACTTTACACCTACAAAATAACCCGACGCATTGGCGCACTTGACTATGAAATCGTGCCAGACGGCATTTCGCCATCATATCGGCGCCACACCTGACCTGAAGTAATCCACGTGGTGCGTCTTAACCCTTTCTGCGCCCGCTGACGAACTTAGCGACTTAGTTTCTCAATTATTTCGCTGTTGTTGCTCTTTCTTTCTTAGGCGTAGTTTAGCTTCTCGCTTTCGTGTAAGTAGCATCGGGACGGAGTTCTCTTATTTTTTTAAGATGGGGGCTGTTGACAGGTGTACTTCTTTGTGCTTATCGGGTGACCACGTACCACAGTCAAACAAATGTTATCGCTCGGTACAGGATGCGCCTGCATGTATCGGAAGATTCTTGAAGGTTATCGATGGCACTATTCGCTGTCACCAAATCTCGTGTAATCTGATTGTATGCGGGACATGAAATGTGTAGTACTTTCTGGAAGAGATGCGGGCACCAGCGTATAATCTGGAATCTTCGGTGACTCATGTATAAAGGCTCACTCGATTGACCCGCAGATCAGATTTCAGCGATCGCCGACTGTGTTCGTCGCTATCCTTGTGCTTTGACTGTAGCCTCTTTCTGTGGGCACAGGTTCGCCCAATAACAATTAGTCTCGTCCTTCGGAATTTTGCTACTGTGTCCTTTACCATCACTATTATGTAATAGTATCTTACTATTAGTATAAAGCCAACATAAAGACGTTACATAGCAATGTTTAGAGGTTGGTCTATAGCGCAACTAGATGTAGAATGGGTTTTTCGTGTAATCTCTCAGCGCGTGCGCAGTTATAATGTGATGAAAAATGAGGGAACCTTCCTAAACAGAACGAAACCATGTCAAAAGCGTGAAACACATGCGTGCTTGATACTTTGCTTCTTTGAGTGAAACAGTTTCTCTTAATGGTATTTACTAGACACCCATTTCATTACATTGCTATTATTTTCATAGCGAAGCTGCATAAGGCTAGCCGATTCGTCCGTCCGTCCGTCTGTCGCCTATACGTCGAAAACTCGTCCACGCGCATGGGCAAAGAAAAAAAAAAGAGAACAAGAGGTGCACGACTGGCGGCGCCAATAGTGACGTCGTTTCTCTCCGTCGGCGCTGAGCGCCAGAAATTTCCGCCTCTATAATGGCTAGGCCACGCGTCAAACGCACTCCTGAGGCGCAGAGAGCTTTCGATCAGCAATGCTGCGAGCATAACCGGGAACAAACGCATCTACAACGTGCGGATGCGGCATGCCGGGCGCAAGAACAGGCTCGTGCAGCTGAGCGCATGCAGAAACTGCGTACCGAGGATCCGGCAGCTTACCAAAGGACGGCTTGTCCTTGGTTGCACCGTCGGGATTAACCAAGTAATATACACCGGGGCCGCAGGTCTCTGCTTCGCCGGTGCTTGGGTGGTGATGTTTTTTTGTTGTTTGTTTTTTATTTTAGTTTTTGTCTGTCAGCCTCCTCAACGGTACAGCTTCGGCTATGACAGAACGGACAAGTTTGGCACTCAGCTTTTCCATTAGAAACACCGTGATGCTAGCAACGCAATGAAGGTTCGTACGGCTACAGGTATGTCAACGGTGTATTTAACGCCGTGAAAAACGTGGCTGATGCCAACGGATTCCGTGCCATTGTCGGTACCAATGAGCCCGTCACTGTTCCGAGTACCAGCGTAGACACCATGTTCAAAGCTAATCCTGTTGCGGTAGCTGCAAGAGCGGGTGGTCGCTACGCGGGAACAGGTGCTCCCTGGGATGGCTAGCCGCCTCACCTGCCGTATTTGTTAACATCCTGCTTTTCTAATTAGATGCATCTGTGCGCTGGAATGGAGGAAAGACATCTTGCGTAGTAAATCTTTCAAAGAACAATGCTTTGGTGAAATGGGGGGTCCATCACGTAAAAACAAGAAATTGTTGCGAGGTTGATCTTGTTCGCTCATATTTGAATGTGTTGCATAAATAGCATTTGTGTTGAGAGATTACAGAGACATTATCTGAGCAACGGAACTGCTTCGTTTGTTGCTCAAAGCAATAAACACAGTTACGAAAGGGAAAGAAGTCTTTATTAACGTGATTCAATAGGCACTGGTAGCGGTCGTAGGTTGGACCGGTTGCGCCTTCACGCGGCGGCGCCGCGAGTGTAGCGGGATGTGGCGGCTGGGCCGGGCCCGTCAGGCGTAGTCGCCATGCAGGTTTATGTTCCGTAGCGTCTTATGTTTAGCGTGCCGAAATACGACAATGAACCAAATCTGAACAGGCATGTTTCTCTGTTGGGCGCACGAACAGTTTACTCAAACAAAACTGAAACTTATGAGGCCATTCAGTTTCATCGGTTGTGATAGCGACGTCGTACATGGAACAATGTGTGCGACATCGTTGACTGTTTCATTGTTTCTTTTTCTCGTGTATGCTCCCCCTTATGTAATACCCCAGCAGGGGCGTTTAACAGTCAATAAATGATGATGATGATGATGATGATGATGATGATGATGATGATGGATATACGCGGTTCGCAGGAAGCGATGCGCACTTTTCCTTCACTGCTATGCTTTTGTATAGTCGTGCATACATAAATAAATGAGCCGTGTGTTCCGTCTTCTTCCACATAAATTATGTCTTCACCTCTGCAGGTGTGACAGCTCCAGGGGTTGCGCACCTAAGGTGAATACGCAAATTCGCACTGCCCATTTTCCCGTCCTTTATGGCTCATAATATTATTCAGATAGCAATAATATAAACACTCCAGGCGGATTTCCGCCGTCGCCGTCGCCGTAAGGTTCCGTTTGAGTGAAAGCGTGTGAGGGTGAGCCGGCGGACGCGGTTCAACAGACTGTTTTAGCAGGACGTTTTTAACGGTCCCCTCCGCTCTCGCGTTCCCGCTCAGAGTTAGTGGAGCGGCGGACGAAGAATCAGTTTTCGCGGAGCGCCCAGCTGCGTCCGAAACGCGTGTGCTCGACTGATACGCCACCTTGCCGCAGAAGATAAAACTGCTACCAACATAATACCCAAGCTGTAAGAATTGCCGCAATAAAATATTATTTTTGGAATTAATGAAATGTCGCAAGGCATTTAAGGCAATGAATCGCATTTTCATTTGTTACGGATATAATCCTTGCAGTAAAAAGCCGTTTCGCTGCGTAGTAGCCAAGAAAATGTCTTTTTCTCTCTCAATACATCTAACACGTGGTCAACGAACGGCCACACATGCAACAATGTTGTTTTTCATCTCCGATTTATACGTCCACTGTTCTCCCAGAGATTCGGTGTACCGCACTGCTAGATCAAGAAGACATGACCACAAGTCACAGCATCTTGCAAGACCCGGTGCTACTGAATCAACCGAAATGGAAGGAACTGGAAGACATTTTGCTGCGTGATGTTTTTGTAGCACGCAAACAGCCCCGCTTTCCGCCAACGGACTTCTCAACATGGATACTATTCATGCTCGTGTTTTCAGGTCATATTTCCGATTCGAGCAAAAGGACATATCAAGGCTTCATAATGCCTTAAGGATTCCATATGTCATCACAATAGCTCAACGAGTGACGGTGCCAGGAGATGACAGTTGTGCATTACGCTAGCCGGCTCGCGTACCCCAATAGGGTATGCGATCTGGAGCAGCTTTTGGGCACACATTATTCAGTCATATCTTCAGTGACAAATATTGTTCTTTCACACATTGAAAGCAACTTCGAGCTTCTTTTCAAGGGCGTGAACAGTCTGTGAACAGGGATGTCAAGCCTCCTGGCTTGACATCCCTACCTTGGAGGAATTTTCACAGGTAAGTATCCCACATTTTGGTTCGTCGCCCATCTTTATTTATTTATTTATTTATATTTTTTCACACGTAAACATTGCACGCCGTGCATTCCAAGGATGCACCCATGGATAACGATTGGGGCTTCATCGACGGCACCGTGACGGCTATCTGCCCCCGTCGACAAATGAAATGATGCTTTTTTTTTCCAGGCAGAAGCGCACCCATGCTGTAAATTACGAGCGCATCATGCGTCCAAACAGCAAAATCGGCCAGTTAAATGGACCGTACTTAGGCCACCGACATGATGCAGGCGAGTTGATACAAGAGAGACGAGTTCCTATTCGCAAGTTGTTACTGGACGGGATCGACGCATCCGCCATATTTAGATTCATGTTTATTGGCATAAATGCATAAAGCAAATCTTACCAAATGTGAATTGGATACCAGCCCATAAACTTTAATTTAGTGCATCAAGAAACCCATTTTTAGCAGTCACATAAGTAATCCTTTCACTTGAGAATGAATAGTTTCTAAAATCTGTTTTGCGGGCTTAATGATGAAGCAAAATAAATTTACTATTTCAAAAATTGAAGGATGTCGGCGTGGCCGCCATGATCCCCACGCCGGGCACTCCAGAGGCCCTTTAATGTAATAAAGAAGCGGATAACGCACTTAAACTGAGCCATGGTAGTATTTGGAATGCTTCCAAATTTGTCCTTGTGCATGCAGATAGAGACGGTAATGGTAATCAAAACACACAGTCCCTATACAATGCTCCTTTGTTTCAGCAAAGCTTCAGTCGTTTTCATATGAGGTTCCTACTTTGGTAGCTATTCCCATTCCTGCAGTGAAATCATCTTTAGCCGGAAGGCTAGATGATCAGGTATGGGCTCGAATTCTGACTGACGTGCCCAGTCAGTATGCTTAGCTAGCAGCGTCGACTTGTGAACGCTTTATAGGATCTGGGGATTATATTCAGGCACGATTTCTACGTCCAGCTATCGTTCCCAGCCAGCATTAAGTTCATTTGCTTGATAGGCGTGTAACAGAACCTAGTGGTTCCATGCTTTATCCTAAACGTCTAGCGCTCATGTCTTTGAGCCTTCGTCCTCACATGCAGTTCTTTACAAATCTGCACTCCCAGCTGTGCCTGAAGAATGCGTCAGTGAATCTTGGGATTCTTTTGAATCTTGTTCTTCGCCTTGAGGCGTCTGACGGGCGCTTCAGTGAGCCAGGAAGCTCAGATATCAGGTCTTTATCTCCGCCCCCACTTTTGCCTGGTGGGTGCTTAGCTGAGCAGCAGAGCTCAAAAATAACTTCGGAGCCATTGCTGGCACCTATAGAGAGAACTCAACATCATGTTCGGCAATTGCCGTGACAGTCAAAAAGCCCGCACCAGAATCCGCGCCACTTTCATGATTATCTTTCATGTGTTCATATTTCCTGTTATTCCTTTGCATTTCAATGTTATATACCTGGACAGGTGTTCAGATATTATTTTTTGCCTGCTGCGCAGTCCATTGTGTTCTTGGTCTTTTAATGTTTATCCCATAACTGTGCGGCTATGGACACAATATTGGACTTTATTGTCTTTATCTGCTCTGCAGTGCAGTTGCATCATAATTATTTTTGGTTTCTTTTGCGTCTTTGTATTTCCATTGAAAAAAAAAAGAAGAATGAGTGCTCTATTTTGCGTCACATTTCTTTTTTGTTCTGCAAGGAGGGAGAGAGGTGAGAATTTCATTGGCATTGTATATAGTACAACATTAACGAATTTATAATGGTGTTCCTTCCCCTGACTTATATTCAAAAAAAGAGGGAGATGATGTTTTATCGGCGTTTCGGTTTCGGAATCGAAACCCTGATAAAGAGTATGCCTTGCTAAAGAAAAGGTTACTACTTTTGTTGTTCATTGCTCAACCAACTGTGTAAAAAATGAATGTGCAATGTCACTAAAATGTGTTTCTTCGAAAAATTTCCGCTCGTTGGTGTAAGGCAGAATTGAAAAAAAATGATTTAAAGAAAACATAAAAAGAGTTTAAACATCTGCTTCATGCACGGAAGTCTCTCAAGAGTTACATTTCCGCCGATTTGTAGTTTGTCTCCTCCAAGCTTTTGTTCTCGTTTTCTGCTTGAGTACACCTTTGTATGTGTATGTATGACTGTGAATATATCTATGGTTTTTTCTGGTTTCTCCTGTTGGTTGGAGCTGTTATATATTCTTCCTTCCATGCAATAAACTTCAGTTGCAAGTCAGCGCTCGTCCGTGTCGTTTCTCCCTGCTTGTCCCCGTCAAAACCGCGCTGTTCTGTTTCAAATATTGCTAATTTGAATTTCGAAACGCTTAAGAATTTTTGCGTAGCACAGGTACCTTAAAAAAATTGTCCGCGATGATATTTATTACAAAATAGCAGATCAAATGCTTAACCAGCGATGATGGCATGGTCATTTATCCCAGAAAACATCTTTACGATCCTCTTGGGCGCACAAAGCCGCTTGTGGTATTTAGACCTGTCCCTAAACCCACAGGCGGCGTGTCTAGCCAGCCCAGGGGCCACCCGCTCCAGCATAGCGTCCACCCGCTCCGGCAGGTGCCGCCACAGGGTTAGCGTTGAACACGGCGTCTGCGCTGGCACCCGGAGCGGTGCCCGGCTCATCGGTGTCCACAGTGGCGCGGAATCCGTTGGCATCGGCCACGTACTTCACTGTACGGAAGAGGCCGTTTGCGTCGCGGTAACCGTACGAGCCAGTCTTTGCGTTGCTGGCGTCCCCTTGTTCCTTGTGGAAGAGCTGGGTGCCAAATTCATCCGTATTGTCGTAGCCAAAGCTGTACGGTTGGGGAGGCTGATGGATTGAAAAGAAGCAAGTTGAGAATTTAGGAAGGGAGAACGGGGCGATGTATTAAGTTGAATGTGATTAACTCTTATTGCGGAAGTACGAGGCAAGTTTGTGTTTTCTTCCGGTCTGTGACAGTGTTCATCGTACTATTTACTGCTGATCATTATTACCACATTGTTTCTTATCGGAACACTGCAGCTTCTTGAATAATAGGTAAATAAGTTGCAAAGGAGGGCAATCACCTGCATTTTGTCTAGCTGAGAAAATAGTTACTTCCTTATGGAAGTGCACGTTCAATTCTAAGCTTGGTCAATGTGCCGCAGAGACAATGTGTCTCCAGCAAGGGTACAACAGTTTTAAATAACAAGTGCGTTGTTATCGCCGTTTTGCATAATCAAAAATAGGAATTACTCGCGGCAGCGAAAATCCTGCCCCGTTTTTGTTTCAATTAACTTATTCTTCGATCTCCACAACAGTTAGCTCTGCATATTCTTAAACGAAATACATGCGCCTAAAGTGGTAGTCGAGTAACAGCTGCTCCTTATTTAGAGCGGGAGTAAAAACAATTGACAATGCCACGTTATGCAACGAGTCCCGCCTAGCAAAGGTCGAATGACGTACGTAGGAGGCGCCAGCAGCGGAGACACCTGGAGTAGCAGCCGCAGTGAACAGTGGCCCTCCGAAACCGCCGGCTTGAAAACCTGCGCCTTGGAAACCATACTGCTGGCCACCTCCAAATATGTTTCCAGCTCTAACAAGGGTGATAAAGGCGAGGAACACAGGTGCCTGCATTGCATAACATTAACATCAATATCGTCGCATAGGCCACTACCCAATTGCACGCTTTGTTCTTTAGACTGCAACACGATTGCAGTTGCCTATTGTTTTACGTGAATACGCGTTACTGATTTCCCTTTTACTGCGCAATAGCCGTAACGAAAGCGTCAGTCAACCTCGGGACGTGATTAGGTGTTGCAAACTACTAAATTGTAATAATAAGTGAACACTATTAAAGACACACGGCGACGACTTTCAGCATGTGTATGAGATCATGTCAGATAAAAAAGCTGAGTATAAGCTGACATGCAATCTGAAAACGTATTTTGTTATTTTTGAAAGAACAGCGTCATTGAACACAAGCATATTTTTCACCCAATATCGCTTTCCACACAAACACGTATTGCTAGCGGCTCTTAAGACAGTAATGCACACCTAAGTGTAGAAATTAAACAATGCTTGTAACCTGTAATATATATACTAGGAGCGCGTCTTATGTCATGCTGCCTTAGCGTGTTATTTCCACCCGCGAAACAAAGCTGTACAAGAAAATCCTTGTTTTTAGATGTGCATAATAAATCGTTCATCCGCCACTACCTTAGACATCATATTCAAGGATGCGTGATCGCTTGCTGCTCCGTACACCACGATAGTTACGCTGCGAGTGTGGCTCAAAAAATGCCGCTCCTCGTGTTTTATACACCTCGCCTGACGCTACGTAACCTTCCTCCTCTCCCATGATGGGCATTGAAATAAAGAAATATTGCGAGCTTCTCTCCCACAATTGCGCTATGGACAGCGAAGTGGCAAGGAGACATAGTCGTGAAGAAAGCCGACACAGGTGTTGCACAATTAAGGCACGCCGACATGCTCTCGGCTTCCTGCTGCAGCTCCGTTCTTTTTTTATGTTGCACGCCAGCACCAAGGACAAAGTGAAATAGTGTTACTTTACTTACCAATTGTGCTTTTCTTACGGCCCGTCACATGAAAGGGCAAAGTAAATTGCACACAATTGTTTTGCCAGCTACCTTGGAGAGATTTGTGAGCTGTAATTTGCTTCCTTCGTTGTTTTTGTAACTTCATGACTTCATTTGACTTATTTGCCGGGTGCACGCAGGAAATCCCGTGAGTTTATCGCTGCTCTGTTTAGAGGCGGTAAATGAAACCATATTACTTTTTATCGAGGTGTCAGAATGTCATACTTATCCTCTGACTATTTCTGTCTGCTTTCTGCTGAACTGCTTACACGAAAGCAAAAGAAGTGCTCCATTGGCAATTACACGCATTGGAAAGTCGCTATATATATATATATATATATATATATATATATATATATCATCAACAGCATGCTTACGCCCCCTGCAGGGCAAAAGCCTCCCCATACTTCTTTCATTCTTATTCTTCTCATTATTTCAGTCTCATGATCCGGATCCGTGGTAACTACCTGCCCTAAGTTGATGTATACCCTTACCACTTCCAGTGCCTCGCTACCTATCGTAAACTGCTGTTCTCTTCCGAGACTGTTAACCATTACTTTAGTTTCCTGCAGAGTGATTTTTAGACCCACCATTCTGTGCTGCCTCTACAGGTCAGTGAGCACGCATTGCAATTTGTCCCCTGAGTTACTAAGTAAGGCAATATCATCAGCGAATCACAAGTTACTAAGGTATTCTCCATTAACTCTTATCCCCAATTCTTCCCAATCCAGGTCTCTGAATACGTTCTGTAAGCACGCAGTGAATAGCATTGGAGAGATCGTATCTCCCTGCCTCACTCCTTTCTTTATTGGGATTTTGTTGCTTTCTTTATGGAGGACTACGGTGTCTGTGGTACCGCTATACATATCTTTCAGTGTTTTTACATACGGCTCGTCTACACCCTGATTCCATAATGCCTGCATGACTGCTGAGGTTTCGACTGAATCAAACGCTTTTTCGTAATCAATGAAAGCTATATATATGGGTTGGTTAATTCCGCACATTTCTCTATCACCTGATTGATAGTGTGAATATTGACACGTGTACTTGTCTTTATCGGGCGACATGTTTTGCCGCCTAAGAAATGTTATCGCACAGCGCGGGACGCGCCTGCATGTATCCGAAGTTTCTGGAAAGATATCGATGCTTCTATCCGCTGTTTGTTGTCACCGAACCTTGCGTTATCTGATTTCATCGCTTGACACGAATGGTGTAGAACTTTGTAGAAGGCATGCGGGTACCAACGATTAGTCTGGAACATTCGATGACTGCTGTATAAAAGCCGACGCGCTTGACCCGCTGATCAGATTTTCGACGATCGCCGAGCGTGTTCGTCGCTATCGTTGTGCTATAAGTGTAGCCTGTTTTGTGGGCACAGGTTCGCCCAATAAAAGTTAGTTTTGTCGTTCACAGTATTGCTTCTGTGTTATTCAACGTCACCACCACGTGACAATATGGTCTATTGTTGAGTAGCCTTTACGGAATCCTGCCTGGTCATTTGTTTGACATAAGTCTAAGGTGTTCCTGATTCTATTTGCCATTACCTTATTATATACTTTGTATGCAACGGACACTAAGCTGATCGGTCTCTAATTTTTCAAGTCTTTGGCATCCCTTTTCTTATGGATAGGGATTATGTTAACGTTCTTCCGAGATTCCAGCACGCTCGAGGTCATGAGGCATTGTGTATAGAGGGCGGCCAGTCTTTCTAGAACAATGTTCCCACCATCCTTCAGCAAATCTGCTGTTACCTGATCCTCCCCAGCTGGCTTCCCCCTTTGCATAGCTCCCAAGGCGTTTTTTACTTCTTCCGGCGTTACTTGTGGGATGTCAAATGCATCTAGACTATTCTCTCTCACATTATCGTCCTGGCTGCTACTGGTACTATATAAATCTCTATAAAGCTCTTCAGCCACTTGAACTATCTCATCCATATTTGTAATAATATTTCCGGCTTTGTCTCTTAACGCATACATATTAGGCTTCATCCGTTCCTGAGAGCATGTTCGATTCTATCCATAATAATGTTCCTTATGTCACCTGTCTTACGCTTCTTGATTAACTTAGAAAGTTCTGCCCGTTCTATTCTTGCTGCAGCGTTAGAGGCTTTCAGACATTGGGGTTTCTTGATCAGATCTTTCGTCTCCTGCGATAGCTTACTGGTATCCTGTCTGACAGAGTTACCGCCAACTTCTATTGCACACTCCTTAATGATGCCCATGGAATTGTCTTTCATTGCTTCAACACTAAGGTCTTATTATTGAGTTAAAGCCGAATACCTGTTGTGTAGCTCGATCCGGAATTCCTCTAGTTTCCCTTTTACCGCTAACTCATTGATTGGCTTCTTATGTACCAGTTTCTTCCGTTCACTCCTCAAGTCTAGGCTAATTCGAGTTCTTACCATCTTATGGTCACCGCAGCGCACCTTGCCGAGCACGTCCACATCTTGTATGATGCCAGGGTTAGCGCAGAGTATTAAGTTTATTACATTTCTAGTCTCGCCAATTGGGCTCCTCCACGTCAAATTTCGGCTAACCCGCTTGCGGAAGAAGGTGTTCATTATCCGCATATTATTCTGTTCTGCAAACTCTAGTAATAACTCTCCCCTGTTATTCCTAGAACCTATGCCATATTCCCCCACTGACTTGTCTCCAGCCTGGTTCTTGCCTACCCTAGCTTTGAAGTCGCCCATCACTATAGTGTATTTTGTTTCGACTTTACCCATCGCCGATTCTACGCCTTCATAAAAGCTTTTGACTTCCTGGTCATCATGACTGGATGTAGGAGCGTAGACCTGTACGACCTTCAATTTGTACCTCTTCTTAAGTTTCACAGCAAGACCTGCCACCCTCTCGTTAATGCTATAGAATTCCTTTATGTTACCAGCTGTATCCTTATTAATCAGGAAACGGACTCCTTGTGCTCTTCTCTCTGCTAAGCCCCAGTAGCACAGGACGTGCCGGCTTTTCAGCACTGTATAAGAGGTGTGACACAAAAGAAACGAGACTGGTCGAATAACTTATTGTACTTAGTGAATCAGTTCTCTGTGAAATTATCACTTTCAATGTAGTCCCCTTCAGCATTCACACAGTTCTGCATTCGGTGCTACCATTGTTGGTAACAGTTCTGGAACGAGGTTTTTGGAAGGCCCTTCAGGAGATTTTCCATTTTTGCTTGAACCTCTTCAACCGAGATAAAATGGGTTACCTTTAAGGAAGATTTAACTTTAGGACGCAAAACAAAGTCGCCTGGAGCCAAATCACGTGAATAAGGAGGATGCCCCATCACATCAATGTTTTCGCTGGTCAGAAACTGCTTGACAGATAGCGCCTTGTGAGCGGGTGCATTGTCCTGGTGCAACAGCCAACCATCACTCCACAACTGTGACCTTTTTGTCCTAATTTTTCACGATGTATTTCTAGTACTTAAATGTGGTAGTGTTGATTAACAGTCTAACCACTGGGAACCCAATCAATCATTACAATTCCGTTAATGTCAAAGAAGACGATTAAAATTGCCTTAAATTTTGATTTTGACATGCGTGCTTTTTTGGGTCTTGGAGATCCTGGAGGCTTCCGCTGCATTGACTGGCGCTTACTTTCCGGGTCATAGGTAGAAATACATGTCTCATCACATGTTACAACAGATTCCAACAAATTTGGCTCGTTTGCAATGCGTTCTGACATGTCCGCACACACGTCGTTACGGCACTGTTTTTGGTCAATGGACAGAACTTTTGGAACAACCTTCGCGCGAATCTTCGTCATGTGCAATTCGTCCATTAAATTGCGTCGAACAGCTTCTCTATCCAAGTGAACCAACTCCGCCACTGCACGAACACTTAATCTTCGGTTACGAGTGATCACTTCACGAACTTTGGCAATGTTTTGGTCTGTAATCGCTGACCTTGGGCGCCCAGCATGTTCATAATCTTCCACACTGTCCCTACCCCCTGAAAACCGCTTATGCCATTCAAACACACATGCACGAGACCAGGTTAAATCTCCATAAGCCTCGGTTATTATTTGAAACGTTTCCGTGGCTTATTTCTTAAGTTTCACAAGAAACTTGATGTTGATTCGCTGTTCCGTTTTTACATCAGACATTTTTCCGGCAGAATGCAGTTGCACATGTTCACTCAATGACGCAGCACTCCCAACTGGAGCCATCAGTTCCGTCTAAACTGGAGGCACGAATAGAGGAGGAGTGTGGGATTACGTCAGAAAAACAGTTGTTGCCAACTCCAGTCTTTTTTCAAGCTACACACTTAGGCTCATTTCTTTAGTGTCACACCTCGTATGCTTCTTCTGTCCTCCTAACCTCACTGAGCTCTGTCATATCCCTTTTACTACACTCTAATTCTTCCAATAACACTGCTAGACTCGCCTCACTAGATAACGTGGGATGTGATTGTTGCATATAGATATATATATATATATATATATATATACTTTCGGGGAACCTATATAGTTAACGGAACTATTGCTGCCGTGGTCCATGAACTATTCTAACGTAGTGAAATTGATAGCTCCTCCGGCAGCTTGTGTACCGTAATGCATCGCGCTGCCCTTTATTGACGCATATCGCTACATTTTTAACAGCTCACAATGGGCACTACACTTTAAATAACCGGTCCAGCGAGAGGTCCTATGTTTATTCTCTACCGACGAAGTTGCCTCAGCCGAACCTATAGAATTCTTTATAGCATGGAATCTCCCAACGTTTATTCCTTGCCTTGATAGGGCTAGAAAGTTGTCGAAGAGAATAAACGACATTGTGTGTAAAATATTTCGGCATGAAACTGACGCGTTGGCATGAATGTGAAGCTAAGCTTTCGTGATTCTTTCGCTTGAACTTTGTAGACTATGTTATTTTTTCTTCTGAACCGCGTTTTGTAGCACAGAATTTGTGCGGTCCCTTCTCCCGTCTCCATGTTACCGAACAATACGCTGCCTCCGCTACCATCTCAGCTGCCTTTACACCATCAGTGGGATATGCCCCGTGTTACTCCGTGATAAATCATCCGAACAGACGCTTCAGATGACGTATTGTACCACATGCGACGAGACAGAAGACATCGAACACTTTCTTTGGTCGTGCCCAAAATTGCAAGATTAAGGGGGGGGGGGGGGGCTTCTCGTGGAAAATCTGCTACAAAAGAACTATGCGCACACGTGCTTTGAACAACTTGTATTACCCAAAGAACTAGTTGAAACCCGCAGAGAAATTTCACGTCTGCTTACGCATTTTTAAGAAAGACTGGTCTGATGAACATCTGGTGAAACAAGACAGTGATTCTATAAGAGGCGCTTGGGTGGAGCAATTGCCAGTATGCATCTCCAGGCTAAACCCGCCTGTCGCTTCAGCTCACCACCACCACCAATATTCCATCAGTCAAGATGATATTTCATGCGTTCTGTTCTCTTTCTCTGCTGTCCTACATTCAGTAATTACACTCAGATATCAGATTTTATAATTATGTACGTTTGAGTAAAAGCAATGTAAATAGCAGGGTGAGGTGTGCAAAGCATAAGAAGTGCCAGCAGAGAACTCGCCCGCCTTTCGACGGAAATCATCACCTAAGTCCTTTAATTTAGCACGTGTGTGCTATCATCGCAATCCAATTACAATTACAATTACAATTACGTCACTTGCTCTCCACGCATGTGGGCTAGTTCATGCAGAAAAGCAAAACAGCAATCGCTAAGCAGAAGTAAATAGTTTGGCTCATGCACTTAAAACGGGCGTTTGTATAAAATTTTCCTGTTTGCCTCTTAACTCAGCTGAAGAAAATATTTTGTTATCTTTTCACAGATACTGTTGCCCATGGCGTGCGTAGTCATACTAGCGCTACTCTTATGAAATCCAAGTGTGGCTGGAAGCAGAAGACTTGGTCGTTAGTGCTTCTTGCGAATACGAATGCTTTATTCGTTTACTGGCTCGAGAATACAAGGTTCGTCCATGTACATAAAACTGGGCTGCATTGTGTTTCACACATCCCACATGCAGATGTCAAGGAACCGACACTTAGCAGAATTTTAATGCCAACTACCAAGGAGTTTTGCATTATGAGCATTTTCAACGCTCTGCCTCACCCTTGTATAAGTTTACTTGCAACGGACGATATGACGGTGCCGTAACCGTGTATTGTTTTTGGCATAATAAAAGATTGCTGGCTCGCCCGTAATTGACAATAGATGTAAGCATCAAATGGCAATCCGCTAAAGCAGATTGGCTGGAAATTAAAATGGTCACAATCTCAGAGTGGTTGTAGTGCATGTACGCAACGGCACACCCAACCACACATACCACACTGCACCACGCATCGTGCGCACTGGCCCATGCGAATGCTGCCCACCTACAAGAACAAACTGCGTGCATTCGGCACTATGTAGCTCAATCTCGAGCTTGAAGAACAAAATCGCCTTAAAGAGGTGCCACGCAGCGTGGCGCCATTCCTAACGGCGACGCAAAACCCGCGCCGCGGAACTCACGGACCGCTGGCCTTCCAAGAGCAGAGGCAACTCTGTCTCAGCGCCAAAAGACGAAAACTAAGTCTATGGTGCCCTGTAACAGCCTTTGAACGTCGCCTATTGGAAATGCCAAATAAAACTTCAGCGTACTAGAAGTTACAGCCTGAGTGATATTGTGAACAAACATTAGGAAGAACTCGAAAGCAATTCTTTGTTTGCTTGTTTGGGCAGTAAGTGGCGTATGAAATGCAGTCGTGTGCAAAGGCTTAGCGGCCAGAGACCGCGTTTTCTTAAGTTATCACTAGTTGGCCGCACACTTCCTCACTGACCAAATGTAATGTGGCAAAAAGTGTTACCTAAGGAAACATGGGAAACGGTAGTAATTTATTCCAACCTTACTTGACGCAATAATGTCTCTTGTATGTCGGAGGTTACGTGTAACCTTATTATACGGAATATTCTCTCATAATGTTGCTAGGGATTAGCAATGTTTCTAGCAAACAATATTCTATGGATATATTAGTGTCTTCTGGAGGAGCGGCCATATTACTATTGAACGCTTGAATCCCAGAATTAATCCTTCATATCATGTCACTATTTGTTGAAAATTAGAATCATCTGCAATCCAGTAGAAAACGATTTTCAAGTAGCCATATGAATGTCTTTCTTTCGGGAAGAACAAAGTTGTTTACACTAAAATTGCCAATATTTTAAGGCGTTCAACAAGCGGCTGAAGGGGCAAAAGTCGTATTACTAACTCCATTGAAGGCCCCGTTCTACTCGCGCTCCCGCCTATTGCTGGCAGTTTCTTCTTTAATTTTCGAAGGCACCTCTTTATCTTCTATATAGCCATTCGAACAAACTGAACATTGAGATAAGTACTTCCTGCTTGTGCTTCCCTTTACATAACATTTGCATTCAGGCGATGCAAGTCACCTTTGCGTTTCGGTATGGTAAACTGATTGACATTGACTATCCAGATTCGGCGACTTCCCATGCACGCGATAAATTTCTTAGTACCTTAAAATACAGCCTGGATGAGAACGGAAAAGGAATAGAAATAGCACGCTCTCCTACAAGTAACAGCGATTCCTCGCGTTCATGCCCGTCTACATCCCTTGAAGAAAGTTCCACTGAATTATAAGGTCTGCGTAGTGTGTTCGTCGAGGAGCAAAAATGGAGCAATGTCTTTCGCACTGAGAGCGCGTTGCTTTCAACTGTGCCTAAGAAATAGGCACTTGCAAACTGAAGCATCACATTCTGCCTGGTTCTTGACAACTGGTATTTCCCATCAATTCCCTGTACTCGAATGTGCCGTACGTCCGCCTGCGCCAGAATTTAAATATATTGAAGTGCCACGTAACTTGAGACAACCGTGTTAGTGTTTTATTGTCGTTGCTTGAAGCAAGTCAAGGTATTTTTGAATTTCGCCTAACTACATAGTTCGTCAATATTACTAATCCAGTTCTGATACTATATTCCAAGCAAAAGGGTTAAGGAGAAGAGTTTATCTCATCATGCGGACTTTCCAATTCAACTTTCTGTTGCTCAATACGTGCTACATAATAGTATTTTCCAAGCCTGCAGTCGGTAGTTTGTTGCCTTTGCTAATATGACTTTACAATGATTTTGCGAAAATGTGTGTGAGGATATGGCGCCTCGCGAACTTGTGAATGGCAGTGTGAGCGAAGAGCTGGTGCAGATTAACACCGAGAAATAATGGGGTGGAGGCAATTGTTGAAGTAGCTGTAGATATACTCATAAATGCCTTCCCCCCTCGTCGAGATGTGCTTAGCGAAATATTAGCGGCAGAGAAGAATTCTCGTGTGGGTAATGCAAGTGTCACCGAACATAAAGGAGTAGTCGCCAGGGAAAATAACATATTGTAACGTGTGTTGAAAGGCACATAAGATAAGAATGTCATTTTCGTCGGTCGACTGAAGACGTAGAAGTCAAATTTAATTGTAGGTGTCTTCATCACATACAATGAAACGGTGACTGAAAGCGCTCTGTTACTGGGAGTGAAGTACGTAATGCTAATGAAGAAATGAAGAATTTCACTATTTTCTTTATGTTGGTGATCATATGTTTATTTTCGAAAATTGATGATCTATTCAGTTGAAAATCAGTATCCTCTGAGCATCCGATCTGTAAAAAAAGTATCAATGAAAGTTTTTGAGAAAGGAGCTTCTTCTGCAGTAAGCAATATTGTCGGTTCCCACTAGACTTGCTAGGGCAACTGATCATCTACAACAAATACGCAGAATCGTAGTGCTTTCTTTGGGTACATTCATGCAATGTTTGCAAGCGCAGCAGCTCTTCATCTTGCCTTAGCGGAGGCGATTGATCACGTAGGCCATGATCTGGCACTCCGTGCTTTATAATATTCAACGTACGCGCTGGATTTAGCATCGTCGTAGTCATGACTTATGTAGGCTGCAAGATACAAATGACTGTCAATGATCTGGAAAAATTACTGACATGCAGAGGTCTGAGCACCAGAAGGGTACGCTTGTCCCCTTCCTCTTTCATACTTAATCTGCGTTCATTTAGTTTAAGCGCATTGACATACGACACATCACAATCAAGAAAGAATACTGGCATTCGCAGTTGATATCGCTGCATTTCCTGTGAAAGAAACGTTAGTGAATGCAATTGAGTTAAAAAGCGCGTTTGTGTAAGAAGTGCTAGTTTAATAAACAGAAAAAGAAATTTAATGGGGCTTTTCTATGGAAAAAGTAGCACGACCCTAGGCTTATCCGCCGCCAACACATTAGTGAGAAAGCCAATGGCATTCCTGGAAGTGGCACAGTAAAGAAATTGTGAAGTGTACAAGAGGTGACGTATGAATTTACATTAAGGAATGAAAACTAAATACATATAACCTTGTTAGTTACTGCAAAACAGGATTTCACGGTACTTATTTTAATATGACTTGGCCGCGTGTAATGCGGCAAAGACATATTACTAACTCATTCGGGCTCCCTCAATCACCGCAGTCTCAGACGGAAACGATGACTTCCGCCGCCGTAGCCCACCGTCACGTTCCCCTTCATTGCCACCGCCAGGGCCAGGTAACGCCGCAGTTCCGTCGACCACTGCCGCCGCCGCCGGGACGCCAACGCATCGCCCCACGCAGCAGTCCAAGGAAGGCTGGCGTTTGGCACACGCCCGACCACCATCCGCTCTGCTACCACTGCGGAGAAGCGGCCACGTCTAACGTGGATGCCCATACTGCGAGATGGACCTACGATGGTTGGCCGTCAACGCGCCACGTCCTCAGCTTGGTGAGCAGCAACGCGAACTCGCCGACTCGATCACCGAAACGCCATGGAGACCCCAAAGATCTCTGCGTTCGCCCTCGCCAGGACGCTACCTGTGGCCACAGCGTCGACCACACATTGGCCCAGCCCATGGCCGGTCCGTAAGCCCCTATTCAGAACAATAAAAGCAGCAACCAATGGAGGTTCGGTTGCTGTACCTTGAAATGACGAAGATCCTCCGCCGCCACCGATGCACTTCAAGATCTATTTCGATGACGTAGCAACGGCATGTTGCCATCCCAACGAAGCATGGAAGTCAAGAACACGCCGAGGAAAGATGGCCTGAAGAGCCCACGTACCAGCCGCAGGTCAACACTCCGCAGCCGTAATTCAACGCCAAGGGCCAACTGGAATGGAAGACTAATAACCACCGACCTCGACACGCTTCTCTACGGCCATGAAATCACCGTGCTTGTATACACTGGAGACAACTACTCCGTTATCAGTGGGTTATTCGCCACCAAGTGGAAGAAAGTCAAAACTGCAGGTAAGGCTCTCAAATTCGGACAGCTGGAGGACACCTCATAATGCTGAATGGAATCTGCATGGGAAGAATTAAAGTTCATTACCGGACCAACCCTGCAACGTTCGATGTCCTACAACAGTGCTCGAGAGACGTAATTCTTAGCATGGACATCCTGAATCATCACGGCGCAATCATCGACCTGAGATCAAAGTCGATAACGTGCTCCACAGACAAAGCTATAAAGACGGACAAGCCTCTTAGTTAGCGTGCCTTCAGTCTACTTGGGGACCAATCAGCATCCCACTTCACTCCAGCATTGTCATTTTCGTCGACAGCGAAAAGCCGTAAACGTAGAAGGCGTCATAGAGGGCCACCAACGTCTACTGCTCGACCCTGAAATTCGCGTCGCAAGAAGGGTTGGTCGACTGCACGGAGGGAAAGCGAAAGTGATGCTGACAAACTTCAGGCAGGAATCCAAGCACATCAACCGGAGCAAGATGATCGCATACATCGAAGAAATTGTGGAAAACAGCAAAGCGTTTGTCCTGTCAGATTCCGACGCATCTATCCCGATGACCATACTTCCCGTACCAGACCTCGACATAAATTCAAGTTTCCCCAAAGGTAACGGCAGCAGCTCCGAAGTCTTCCCCGACGATACAAAGGCTGATTTCCACGTCATCGAGGATTTGACAAACGCCAGTCGCAAAGCATCGCAAAATTACTGAGCCGTGCGCGCGACCACTCCACCAGAGCCCTTACCGACTTTCGAAGCAAGGACGTGAAGCTATATATGAAGTCCGCCGATGTCGACCGTTACGTCAAGACGTGTCCAGACTGCCAGCGACGCAAGACACCACTGACCATGCTGGCGGGATTACTAATGTCAATCTAACGTTCTTGGCGACCATTTTATCAGATCGGGTATGGATTTGTTGGGCCCTTTCTAACGTCAACATTTAGAAACAAGTGGATCGACGTGGCTACCGATTGGCTTACCCACTACGACAAAACAAAAGCTATACCTAAAGGTAGTGTTGCTGAAGTCGCTAAATTTTTCGTCGAGAACATCCTTCTGCGACATGATGCCCCAGAAGTCCTTCACCGATAGAGGAATGGCATTCACTGCAGAGCTCACCCAAACCATTCTGCAATACAGCCAGACAAGCGACAGGAGGACAACTGGCTACCAAAAGCAAACGGATGGCCTTACGGAGCGGCTGAACCTCACCCTCGCCGACATGTTTGCGGTGTATGTCGAAATCGAACAAAAGAGGAGGGACGCCGTCCAGCCGTACGTAACTTTGCTTACAACACGGCAGTGCAAGAAACAACACATATCACGCTTTGCAAGCTGGTTTATGGGATGAACTCGACGACGACTCTCGACGCTACGCTGCCGTGCATCACCAATCAACAAAAGGTCAACGTCTCTGCCTATCTCTAGCGCGCCGAAGCCCGATAGCTCGGCATCAAGAACCACCAGAGAATCGACAGCCGCCACTACAATTTTCGACGACGCTATGTCGAGTACAATCCCGGCCACCGTGTTTCGGTTTCGATTGCGATACGCCGACGAGGACTTTACACCTACAAAATAACCCGACGCATTGGCGCACTTGACTATGAAATCGTGCCAGACGGCATTTCGCCATCATATCGGCGCCACACCTGACCTGAAGTAATCCACGTGGTGCGTCTTAACCCTTTCTGCGCCCGCTGACGAACTTAGCGACTTAGTTTCTCAATTATTTCACTGTTGTTGCTCTTTCTATGTTGTGTGTAGTTTAGCTTCTCCCTTTCGTGTAAGTAGCATCGGGACGGAGTTCTCTTATTTTTTTAAGATGGGGGCGGTTGACACGTGTACTTCTTTGTGCTTATCGGGTGACCACGTACCACAGTCAAACAAATGTTATCGCTCGGTACAGGACGCGCCTGCATGTATCGGAAGATTCTTGAAGGTTATCGACGGCACTATTCGCTGTCAACAAATCTCGTGTAATCTGATTGTATGCGGGACATGAAATGTGTAGTACTTTCTGGAAGAGATGCGGGCACCAGCGTATAATCTGGAATCTTCGGTGACTCATGTATAAAGGCTCACTCGATTGACCCGCAGATCAGATTTCCGCGATCGCCGACTGTGTTCGTCGCTTTCCTTGTGCTTTGACTGTAGCCTCTTTCTGCGGGCACAGGTTCGCCCAATAACAATTAGTCTCGTCCTTCGGAATTTTGCTACTGTGTCCATTACCATCACTATTATGTAATAGTATCTTACTATTAGTATAAAGCCAACATAAAGACGTTACATAGCAATGTTTAGAGGTTGGTCTATAGCGCAACTAGATGTACAATGGTTTTTTCGTGTAATCTCTCAGCGCGTGCGCAGTTATAATGTGATGAAAAATGAGCGAACCTTCCTAAACAGAACGAAACCATGTCAAAAGCGTGAAACACATGCGTGCTTGATACTTTGCTTCTTTGAGTGAAACAGTTTCTCTTAATGGTATTTACTAGACACCCATTTCATTACATTGCTATTATTTTCATAGCGAAGCTGCATAAGGCTAGCCGATTCGTCCGTCCGTCCGTCTGTCGCCTATACGTCGAAAACTCGTCCACGCGCATGGGCAAAAAAAAAAAAAAGAGAGAACAAGAGGTGCATGACGGGCGGCGCCAATAGTGACGTCGTTTCTCTCCGTCGGCGCCGAGCGCGCACCCAGCAATTTCCGCCTCTATAATGGCTAGGCCACGCGTCAAACGTACCCCTGAGGCGCAGACAGCTTTCGATCAGCAATGCTGCAAGCATAACCGGGAACGAACGCATCTACAACGTGTGGGTGCGGCATGCCGGGCGCAAGAACAGGCTCGTGCAGCTGAGCGCATGCAGAAACTGCGTACCGAGGATCCGGCAGCTCACCAAAGCACGGCTTCTCCTTTGTTGCACCGTCGGGATTAACCAAGAAATATACACCGGGGCGGCAGGTTTCAGCTTCGCTGGCTCTTGGGCGGTGATGTTTTTTGTTATTTGTTTTTTTTTTGTCAGCCTCCTCAACGGATCAGCTTCGGCTACGACAGGACGAACAAGTTTCGTACTCAGCTTTTCCATTAGAAACACGGTGATGCTAGCAACGCAATGAAGGTTCGTACGGCTACAAGTATGTCAACGGTGTATTTAACGCCGTGATATACGTGGCTGACGCCAACTGATTCCGTGCCATCGTCGGTACCAATGAGCCCGTCACTGTTCCGAGTACCAGCGTAGACACCATGTTCAAAGCTAATCCTGTTGCGGTAGCTGCAAGAGCAGGTGGTCGCTACGCGGGAACAGCTGCTCCCTGGGATGGCTAGCCGCCTCACCTGCCGTATTTCTTAACATCCTGCTTTTCTAATTAGATGCATCTGTGCGCTGGAATGGACGAAAGACATCTTGCGTAGTAAATCTTTCAAAGAACAATGCTTTGGTGAAATGGGGGGTCCATCACGTAAAAACAAGAAATTGTTGCGAGGTTGATCTTGTTCGCTCATATTTGAATGTGTTGCATAAATAGCATTTGTGTTGAGAGATTACAGAGACACTATCTGAGCAACGGAACTGCTTCGTTTGTTGCTCAAAGCAATAAACACAGTTACGAAAGGGAAAGAAGTCTTTATTAGCGTGATTCAATAGGCACTGGTAGCGGTCGTAGGTTGGACCGGTGGCGCCTTCACGCGGCGGCGCCGCGAGTGTAGCGGGATGTGGCGGCTGGGCCGGGCCCGTCAGGCGTAGTAGCCATGCAGGTTTATGTTCCGTAGCGTCTTATGTTTAGCGTGCCGAAATACGACATTGAACCAAGTCTGAACAGACATGTTTCTCTCTTGGGCGCACGTACAGTTTACTCAAACAAAACTGAAACTTATGAGGCCATTCAGTTTCATCGGTTGTGATAGCGACGTCGTACATGGAACAATGTGTGCGACATCGTTGACTGTTTCATCGTTTCTTTTTCTCGTGTATGCTCTCCCTTATGTAATACCCCAGCAGGGGCCTTTAAGAGTCAATAAATGATGATGATGATGATGATGATGATGATGGTGGATATACGCGGTTCGTTGGAAACGATGCGCACTTTTCCTTCACTGCTATGCTTTTGTATAGTCGTGCATACATAAATAAATGAGCCGTGTGTTCCGTCTTCTTCCACATAAATTATGTCTTCACCTCTGCAGGTGTGACAGCTCCAGGGGCTGCGCACCTAAGGTGAATACGCAAATTCACACTGCCCATTTTCCCGTCCTTTATGGCTCATAATATTATTCAGATAGCAATAATGTAAACACTCCAGCCGGATTTCCGCCGTCGCCGTCGCCGTAAGGTTCCGTTTGAGTGAAAGCGTGTGAGGGTGAGCCGGCGGACGCGGTTCAATAGACTGTTTTAGCAGGACGTTTTTAACGGTCCCCTCCGCTCTCGCGTTCCCGCTCAGAGTTAGTGGAGCGGCGGACGAAGAATCAGTTTTCGCGGAGCGCCCAGCTGCGTCCGAAACGCGTGTGCTCGACTGATACGCCACCTTGCCGCAGAAGATAAAACTGCTACCAACATAATACCCAAGCTGTAAGAATTGCCGCAATAAAATATTATTTTTGGAATTAATGAAATGTCGCAAGGCATTTAAGGCAATAAATCGCATTTTCATTTGTTACGGATATAATCCTTGCAGTAAAAAGCCGTTTCGCTGCGTTGTAGCCAAGAAAATGTCTTTTTCTCTCTCAATACATCTAACACGTGGTCAACGAACGGCCACGCATGCAACAAAGTTGTTGTTCATCTCCGATTTATGCGTCCACTGTTCTCCCAGAGATTCGGTGTACCGCACTGCTAGATCAAGAAGACATGACCACAAGTCACAGCATCTTGCAAGACCCGGTGCTACTGAATCAACCGAAATGGAAGGAACTGGAAGACATTTTGCTGCGTGATGTTTTTGTAGCACGCAAACAGCCCCGCTTTCCGCCAACGGACTTCTCAACATGGATACTATTGATGCTCGTGTTTTCAGGTCATATTTCCGATTCGAGCAAAAGGACATATCCAGGCTTCATAATGCCTTAAGGATTCCATATGTCATCACAATAGCTCAACGAGTGACGGTGCCAGGAGATGACAGTTGTGCATTACGCTAGCCGGCTCGCGTACCCCAATAGGGTATGCGATCTGGAGCAGCTTTTGGGCACACATTATTCAGTCATATCTTCAGTGACAAATATTGTTCTTTCACACATTGAAAGCAACTTCGAGCTTCTTTTCAAGGACGTGAACAGTCTGTGAACAGAGATGTCAAGCCTCCTGGCTTGACATCCCTACCTTGGAGGAATTTTCACAGGTAAGTATCCCAGATGTTGGTTCGTCGCCCATCTTTATTTATTTATTTATTTATATTTTTTCACACATTAACATTGCACGCCGTGCATTCCAAGGATGCACCCATGCATAACGATTGGGGCTTCATCGACGGCACCGTGAGGGCTATCTGCCCCCGTCGACAAATGAAATGATGCTTTTTTTTTCCAGGCAGAAGCGCACCCATGATGTAAAATACGAGCGCATCATGCGTCCAAACAGCAAAATCGGCCAGTTAAATGGACCGTACTTAGGCCACCGACATGATGCAGGCGAGTTGATACAATAGAGACGAGTTCCTATTCGCAAGTTGTTACTGGACGGGATCGACGCATCCGCCATATCTAGATTCATGTTTATTGGCATAAATGCATAAAGCAAATCTTACCAAATGTGAATTGGATACCAGCCCATAAACTTTAATTTAGTGCATCAAGAAACCCATTTTTAGCAGTCACATAAGTAATCCCTTCACTTGAGAATGAATAGTTTCTAAAATCTGTTTTGCGGGCTTAATGATGAAGCAAAATAAATTTACTATTTCAAAAATTGAAGGATGTCGGCGTGGCTGCCATGATCCCCACGCCGGGCACTCCAGAGGCCCTTTAATGTAATAAAGAATCGGATAACGCACTTAAACTGAGCGATGGTAGTATTTGGAATGCTTCCAAATTTGTCCTTGTGCATGCAGATAGAGACGGTAATGGTAATCAAAACACACAGTACCTAGACAATGCTCCTTTGTTTCAGCAAAGCTTCAGTCGTTTTCATATGAGGTTCCTACTTTGGTAGCTATTCCCATTCCTGCAGTGAAATCATCTTTAGCCGGAAGGCTAGATGATCAGGTATGGGCTCGAATTCTGACTGACGTGCCCAGTCAACATGCTCCGCTAGCAGCGTCGACTGGTGAGCGCTTTATAGGATCTGAGGATTATATTCAGGCACGATTTCTACGTCCAGCTATCGTTCCCAGCCAGCATTATGTTCATTTGCTTGATAGGCGTGTAACAGAACCTAGTCGTTCCATGCTTCATCCGAAACGTCTAGCGATCATGTCTTTGAACCTTCGTCCTCACATGAAGTTCTTTACAAATCTGCACTCCCAGCTGTGCCTGAAGAATGCGTCAGTGAATCTTGGGATTCTTTTGAATCTTGTTCTTCGCCTTGAGGCGTCTGACGGGCGCTTCAGTGAGCTAGGAAGCTCAGATATCAGGTCTTTATCTCCGCCCCCACTTTTGCCTGGTGGGTGCTTAGCTGAGCAGCAGAGCTCAAAAATAACTTCGGAGCCATTGCTGGCACCTATAGAGGGAACTCAACATCGTGTTCGGCAATTGCCGTGACAGTCAAAAAGCCCGCACCAGAAACCGCGCCACTTTCATGATTATGTTTCATTATGTCTTTTAATGTTTATCCCATAACTGTGCGGCTATGGACACAATATTGGACTTTATTGTCTTTATCTGCTCTGCAGTGCAGTTGCATCATAATTATTTTTGGTTTCTTTTGCGTGTTTGTATTTCCCTTGAAAAAAAAAAGAAGAATGAGTGCTCTATTTTGCGTCACATTTATTTTTTGTTCTGCAAGGAGGGAGAGAGGTGAGAATTTCATTGGCATTGTATATAGTACAACATTAACGAATTTATAATGGTGTTCCTTCCCCTGACTTATATTCAAAAAAAGAGGGAGATGATGTTTTATCGGCGTTTCGGTTTCGGAATCGAAACCCTGATAAAGAGTATGCCTTGCTAAAGAAAAGCTTACTACTTTTGTTGTTCATTGCTGAACCAACTGTGTAAAAAATGAATGTGCAATGTCACTAAAATGTGTTTCTTCGAAAAATTTCCGCTCGTTGGTGTAAGGCAGAATTGAAAAAAAAATGATTTAAAGAAAACATAAAAAGAGTTGAAACATCAGCTTCATGCACGGAAGTCTTTCAAGAGTTACATTTCCGCAGATTTGTAGTTTGTCTCCTCCAAGCTTTTGTTCTCGTTTTCTACTTGAGTACACCTTTTATTGTTCTATCTTCTGCACCACTAGTGCGGTCAGAGAAGGGCTTTGGCCAGTGATTGCGCCATCGATGTGCGCCATCGAAGCGGCGCGCATCGCCTGGTTAAAAGACGCATACGTCAGTAGCCCCTTCTTATCCATTACGTCCAAAGAACGGGCATTCTTAGCGGGAGACGGGGGATATGATGATTACAGTCATCTCCCTTGTTCAGTGCAGTCATGAGAAGCCGACAAACACTGACACCAAGGAATACATAGGGGAAATTACTTGTGCTTAATAAATGAAATAAAGAAACGATAAATTATGGGAAACGAAAGTGAATGAATAAAGAACTTCCCTCAGGTGGGAACCGAACCCACAACCTTCGCATTTCGCGTGCGATGCTCTACCGATACGAGAACGTGACCTTTTTGGGAGAAGGCAACTGGTCAATATACCCACACATGCTACCTGAAAGCATCAATGTTGCCGGATTTGAGACCCTCGTTAAGTATTAAACGTGAATAAAGGGGAAAGTGAAGCGTGTATGTATGACTGTGAATATATCTATGGTTTTTTCTGGTTTCTCCTGTTGGTTGGAGCTGTTATATATTCGTCGTTCCATGCAATAAACTTCAGTTGCAAGTCAGCGCTCGTCCGTGCCGTTTCTCCCTGCTTGTCCCCGTCAAAACCGCGCGGTTCTGTTTCAAATATTGCTAATTTGAATTTCGCAACTCTTAAGAGTTTTTGTGTAGCGCACGTGCCTGAAAAAAAAATTGTCCGCGATGCTATTTATACAAAATAACAGATCAAATGCTTAAACAGCGATGATGGCTTGGTCATTTATTCCAGAAAACATCTTTACGATCCTCTTGGGCACACAAAGGCGCTTGTGGTATTTAGACCTGTCCCTAAACCCACAGGCGGCGTGACTAGCCAGCCCAGGGCCCACCCGCTCCAGCATAGCGTCCACCCGCTCCGGCCGGTGCTGCCACAGGGTTAGCGTTGAACACGGCGTCTGCGCTGGCACCCGGAGCGGTGCCGGGCTCATTGGTGTCCACAGTGGCGCGGAATCCGTTGGCATCGGCCACGTACTTCACTGTGCGGAAGAGGCCGTTTGCGTCGCGGTAACCGTACGAGCCAGTCTTTGCGTTGCTGGCGTCCCCTTGTTCCTTGTGGAAGAGCTGGGTGCCAAATTCATCCGTATTGTCGTAGCCAAAGCTGTACGGTTGGGGAGGCTGATGGATTGAAAAGAAGCAAGTTGAGAATTTAGGAAGGGACGACCAAGCGAAGTATTAGGTTGAATGTGATTAACTACCATTGCGGAAATACGAAGGCACGTTCCTGTTTTCTTCCGGTCTGTGACAGTGCTCATCGTACTATTTACTGCTGATCATTATTACCACATTGTTTCTTATCGGAAAACTGCAGCTTCTTGAGCAATATGTAAATAAGTTGCAAAGGAAGACAATCACCTGCATTTTGTCTAGCTGAAAAAATAGTTACTTCCTTATAGAAGCGCTCCTCCATTGCCAAGCTTGGTCAATATGCCATAGAAACAACGCATTTCAAGCGTGGCATAATTTTGACACACGCAGGGGCGATTCGGGCCGCGTTTACAGAATAAAATGTCGGAATTGCTTGCGGTAGCTTAAATCCTGCTCGTCTTTCCTTCAGTTCACATATTCTTCAGTCTGCAGAAAACGAAGTTGTGCGCATTCTTAAGCGAAATGCATGCGGCGAAAGTCGTTATCAATAACAATTCCTCTATATTTTGACTGTGAGCAAAAACAACTGGCAATGTGACATTATGCAAAGAGTACCGACTAACAATGATGGCTGTACTTACGTAGAAGGCACCAGCAGCCGAGACACCAGGAGTAGCAGCTGCAGCATACAGTGGTCCTCGGAAGCCCCCGGTTTGAAAACCGGCACCTTGGAAGCCATACTGCTGGCCACCGCCAAAGATGTTTCCAGCCTTCACAATGGTTATAAAGGCAAGGAACACGGAGGCCTGCATTGGAGAAGACTAACATCGATATCGTCGCATACGCCACCCCACCACGATTACACTTGGCTATTATTTAACATTAACGCGTGTTACTTTTCTACCCTTGCGTGTTGAATAGGCGTAGCGAAAGCCTCAGTCAGTCTCGTGACTTAATGAGGCGCTTAGAAACTCGTAAACTGTAATAAAATTGGAAAGCTATTAACGTGACATGGTGACGACTCGTAGCCCGTATATAAGATCATGTGTGATGAATAACCTGAGTATAACCTGACCTGCTAGCTGAACACTTATTTTGTTATTTTTAGAAGAACTACGTGATTGAATACAAGCAGACTTTCCACAGAGTATGGCTTTCAGCACAAACACTCATTGCTAGCAGCTCTGAAAAGGTCATTGTAGGCGAAAGTGTAGAGATTAAAGAATGCTAATAACCTGTAATATAAAAGCTAGGAAAGCATCTTAGGTCGTGCTGCCTCAGAGTGTTATTTGCACCCCCGAAACGATGCCTGACATGGAGAACATGCTTGATTTTAGATGAGCATAAGTATTTGTCACAATGCCGCTACCTTAGAAATCATATCCACGGATGGGTGATCACTTGCTTCTCCGCACACCACGACAGTTACGCTGCGAGTGTCGCTTCAGAGACACCGCTCCTCGTGTTTTAAGCACCTCGCCTGACGCTGCGTAACTATCATCCTCTCCCGTGCTGGGCGTTAAAAGAAAGAAATGCAGCGCGCTTCTCTCCGTTGATTTCGCCATGGACAGTGAAGTGGAAAGGAGGTATAGTCGTGAAGAAAGCCGCCACAGCTTTTGCACCCTTTAGGCACGCCGAGATGCGCTGAACTTTCTGCTGCAGCTTCGTTTTTTATGTAGGACTCCGGAAAGAAGGACTAAATGGAATACTGTTACATTACCTGCCATTTTTGCTTTTCTTACCGACAGACACATGAAACGGCAAATTGCAATATAAATATTTGTTTGCAGGCTATGATGGCAAGATTTCAGAGCTGTCATTGTGCTTTCTTCGTTCTTCGTTTTTTCATAACACGTCACAATAGTAACTTCAACAGTAACTCCATTAATAAATTCAAAACGCGACCGCCCTGCTTTTAATTTATCGCTGCTCTGTTTAGAGGGATTTATGAAATTTTATGTATTTTTATTTACTTACCAGAATATTATTCTTCTCCTCTGACTATTTGCTTTGTGCTTTCTGCTGCACTGATTCTAAAAGAAAGAAGGGTTCCACTGGCAATGATGCACAATTCATGGTCTTTTTGAAAATAGCATTCTAATTGATTAGGCAGCGAAGCTGAACATAGCTAGGCTTCCATGTATTTTTCTGTTTGTGCGTCAACAATTAGAATAATGGTGATCATGGGCCAATCCCACGGCGGAGGTGAAGCGGGCTTCAAGCACACTGCCCGATAATCAATCAATCAATCAATCAATGAATGAATCAATCAATCAATCAATCAATCAATCAATCAATCAATCAATCAATCAATCAAATGTGCCCAAAAAGTGGTGAGGAACAACCTAGAGGGTCTTGGTGCTGTCGCATTCGGCAATACAATGCGCAGGAAGAACAATGCAAGCTCACACACAGACATACACCTATACGTGCGCATACATAAAAGAATAATAATTTCTAGAATACTGATTTTAACAGAGCAGAAAATGTGTACACGAAGACAATACGAAGCAAAAGTGGAGGAACAGAAAAATAGATTACAGAATGACGGAACACACAGCAGATATGAGAGTTTTTGTTCAGTTATTTAAATTCGTCTGCAACTCCTTTCAGGAAAATTTTTAAATTTATGCATGAAGTTATCCTGGCACTGTGAATGGGTGTTATATGTCGCCTGCACTCTAGAGAAAGGGTCACAAAACTTTGACGGCTCAAAGGCGCGCTATTTTCTTGTGCCTTTCTGCGGAATGTAAAAGCGTACATGAGAAAGCAAGGGCGAGCAGCAGATTTTTCCATATAATTATTTGTGAAGATAAATAACATGCGATTTGTTGCATGTGCAGGTGAGGGTAGGCAACGCGAGTGTCTGTGTTAGGTAAATGGAGATAGAAGGCTTTTTGACAGAATCGATGTTGAAATATAGATCTGAACGTTTTTTTGCACATTTTCGAGAAGTTCACGATTTCACCTGCAACTGCCGCCCCGAACCGTGGAGGCGTACGGAAGAACTGGAAAGCATACGCTCTTATAAAGTGTTACAAATAGGCGAGGTTGTTTGAAGTATCCCGTCACCCGACGCACTGCGCCGAGTGTTCGAAGTGCACGCTGCGTCGTCTGTTGAGCGCGGGGCGACACACTCAGAGAGCTGTCGAAGTACACTCCAAGGTCCTTCGTTTCCTGAGTTCCTGGCAGGAGAACGTCTTTAAGGCTACAGGGAAATAAAGTCCTGTTAGCCGTCCGCGTGATGCTTTCAACTTTCGTTTTTGATGCATTTATGGCCTGGTTGTTTTCAGCGCACCATGGTGCAAAATTTGCAATGTCCCTCTGATGAGCGACGCAATCATTAACATTTTTGCCCCTTTGAAAAGTTTCGCGTCATCAGCATCTAACAAAATTGAAGAGTTTTGAATGACTGCCGAAACGTCGTTAATAAACAGCTAGAAAAGATGGCCTAGGACAGACCCTTCAGGAACACCACTTGTAACCGCATAAAGTTCTGCCGAGTGACCATTTACGCTAACGTAGCTGTACTGGTCGCGTAGGTAGCTTCTTATCAGCGCTTTGACAGAGTGGTGCAGATAAAGTTGCGTCAACTTTTGAAGGAGTATTTTGTGACAAACAACATCAAACCCCTTACTGAGGCCATAATAAATCACATCCGGCTTTCCTTTCTCACACATTGCTTGAGAGGCATAGGTAATGAAGCTAACGAGGTTGGTAGCTGTGGAGCGTCCCGGCATGAATCGATGCTACTGGAGAATGATAGTATTTTCCATAGAGGATGAAATAATTGAGTGCAGAGTTGATCCGAATAATTTAGATGCCGCGCATACAAGATAAATAGGCCTGTAGTTACCCGCAGCAGTTTTTACCGCTGCCTTAGAGACGGGAACGGCCCGAGCTGTTTTCCAATCCTTTCGGAACGTGTTCTTTTGTAATGCAGAATTAAATATACAAGTGAGCACTGGAACACGCAAGTTCCCGTACGTCTTATTCAAAACAGGTGGAATGTCATCGGGACCAAACGAAAAAGACGGTTTTAAGCGTTTGATACTGTTAAATACAAGTTAATCTGATAACGATAGGATTGAATCCAAGGAAGCGTGCTTGATATTTACCGTACACAGATCCGAACTGTAGGGCGAAGGCGCCCGCAACAGCTGGGACAGGTAATAATAATAATAATAATAATAATAATAATAATAATAATAATAATAATAATAATAATAATAATAATAATAATAATAATAATAATAATAATAATAATAATAGTTATTTATGCACAACAAGAACAAATACATAGTAAGCGGGCCTGTCGAAGCCTAAATGGCTTGTGTGACTCGGCCCAGCAGCGCCGGCAACAGCGACGAGGTCAGTGTATGTACATACAGGCGTTACCTAAGTGCCGACAAAACATTGGGCAAACAAAAGGAAAATTAAATACATGCTATTAAAATGCAGCGTGAACATATTGTCACGTTTATATAGATAAAAAACAAAAAATTAAATGCATGTTATTCCCACGTAGTGAACATTTTTTTCATGCTTATACAGAACAAAAAACAAAAATTAAAAACAATTTATGGCAACGTAGTAAACATTTTTGTAAGCTGATATAGATATGCAAGTTACGACAACCAAATTACTTCAAATAAACACATACCCATACATAAAATAACTCAAATGCAAATGACATTTTCTTTGAAACCTTTTTTACTGAACCGAGAAAAATTCGTCAGGTCGATCATTAAAGAATTTTGGCACATAGACACATCGTCGTGCCTCACTATACCTAGTAGATAAACGAGGAACATTGAAACGAATGTTGTCCCTCAAAAGTCGAGGGGCTACATATTTCTCTCTGAATTGGTCGTTCCAAAAATGACGAAGAACAACACTTTGCTTAAATAACGACTGAAATGAAGGCAAACATAACGCTGAAAATGAATTGTCACCTGACATCTGGCTACAGCCATAGGCAACGTTCAAAATATGTTTTAGCAAACTGTCAATTATCGTTTGCCATCGCAATGCGCAGAAAGCGAAAACGGTGATTCGGTATCGCAATATGCTGTATGCGAGTGCATGCACTATGGTTTCTTTACCGATAATGGCGTGAAGCTTTTTATATTAATAAGCAACCAAACGACACTTTTATGTTTGCCACACAGATAGGCCAGATGATACTGTCACGACATACTGCTATCACTAAATAAACCGAGATAGTTCACACAGTCTACATACTGAACAGGGGTACATGTACATGAAACGCAGTGCTGGTCATGCAAGAATACTGGAATGTTTATTGCTTTGGTCTTCAAGGGATTTCTAAAAAAATGTTAACTGTGTCTTCCTGATATTTACATTAATACAATTTTTCGCAAACCAGTACATTACACTGTGTATTGTATTTTCCAGCGCGCCCACTGCCTTTTCACAATATATATGCGTTCTTAATATTACCGTATCATCAGTATACTGATAGATAGAGCCTTTTTTTTAATTATGGGGCTTTACGTGCCAAAACCACTTTCTGGTAATGAGGCACGCCGTAGTCAAGGACTCCGGAAATTTCGACCACCTGGCGTTCTTTAACGTGCACCTAAATCTAAGTACACGGGTGTTTTCGCATTTCGTCCCCATCGCAATGCGGCCATCGTGGCCGGGATTCGATCCCCCGACCTTGTGCTCAGCAGCCTAACACCAAACCCACTGAGCAACCGCGGCGGGTTAGAGCCTTTAAAAATTACTAGAGGAAGATCGTTTACGGATATATTATATAAAAGAGGTTACAAAATCGAACCCTGGGGAACACCGGCTGCAAGCCATTGCTTGCTACTGACGGTTTCCTTGTCGGCCATAACTATCTGTGACCTACTACACATGCAGTTTCGCACTACGTTGTGATAAGGTTCTCTGAATCCCATTAAAGTTAGTTTAGTAGAATGTTGTGATTCACTGTGGCAAAAGCTTTTTTCTGATGTTTTCAAATGCAGAATATACTTCATCTGAAAGTTCTTCTAATAGCACTGTGGTACCTCGATTTGCAACGAAAGCAAACTGCCTGGGCGATAAAATCGAGAACTTATTAACAAATACGTCGTGCATTCGTAAAGGAATTTTTCTAATATCTGGAAAAGTACCAGCAAAATTGAGATTGGTCTATAGTTTTAAACCTTATCTTTCCTACCTGCCTTATATAGTGGCTTAACTATAGTCGTTTTTAGAGTCTCGGGAATTAGTGCTGTTTCTAAAAACCCATTAATTAAAGAAAAGCACGATGTTGGCAAGCACATCGAAATTTCTTCGCAGAGTGCCTACTGATATGCCATCTATTCCTGGTGGTTTATTTTCCCGAAAACTAAAAAGAATCTTTTTCAGGTCAGGTGTTGATAAGCTAGGCAAAAAAGCGGACGCCGACACAGATTCCTTCAACGTACAATGATTTTCCTATTGGGATAAAGCGTTTTCAGAAGCACGCGAGAAAAAATGGTTGAATGCATTACCTACCACTGTTTTGTCACCTAGAAATGAGTCAATGGGATTAGAAAGCACGTCACTTCCTCTCCTAAGATTATTATAGACCACGTTCTCGCGGGTACGTTTGCGCCATTGGTTGAATTTATTTAAAAAAATACATTCTCTTCGCTGTTCGCAAAAACCGGACTACCGTGTTTCTTGTCATTTTATATTCAGCTTTTAATCTCTCATGTCTAGGAGAACGTTTGCAGCGCTTCCGGAGCCAATTCCTAAAAGATATGGCACGCATAATATCGGCATTAAGCCAGCTAACATTATTTCTGCATTTTGTCATAACAGTATATGTGCTTAGTCGCTCAAAGTGTTTAACGGCCAAACAATGAAATTTTCCTTACCTCAGTAAGGAAGCCTTCATTGCGGTGAGGCTACCTTATATCACTCCTTGCTGTCCTTGCGGAGGGGCCCTTGGTGAAGGCTTCCTTAGTGCTTCCTTACCATAAGGTTGCTCCAAAGCTACCTTCATGCGTCCTTACGTCGCTCCTGGCCCTGAACGAGCGCTTTACCTCACTGCTTAACCACGTGACCTTTGCTTGCGCATGCGCGCTGTCGCCCACCTGCGGTGAAGCGCGAGCACGGTACGTCTTGCCAGGCATGTTCGTTTCAGTCACGCGTGCGGCATGGAAGCGTTGCTAGGCGTTGCTAGGCGTTACACGACGCCAGCGTGCCAGAGTTGATGGAGCACATCAAGTTTTGCACTGTAATGCACTACTTTTTTTTAAGTTTAGTAAACAAAACTAGAAAAAAGTGTCCACGCTTCTCTATATTAGCTCTTCAATTTAAAGATTGTGCGACGATAGAACATTTTTTATTGAATAATGGTGTTCTCGTAAAGCTTTTGAGAGATAATCTCGAACCCAGGCATGCGGCAACCGCTCCTTACGTGAGGATGGGTGAAGGGAGATTTCAGTGTACGCTTGCTTCCTCCATCGGTCCTTCGCTGTGAGGAGGCGTCACCTAAGGTTAGGAACCACTCGAAGGAAAGGAACGTTTCATTGTTTGGGCCTAAGTTGTGTGGAAAGCTTTTCGTATACCTTATCGGGTGCACTGCCATCAATCAGCAAAGACCAGCAAAATTAGTGATGTGTTCGTCGAACATTTTTGTATTAGTGATTTGAATTTTCATTTCTTTTTGTGTTCCCAACAAATTGATTTTCTACAGATCGAGAAGGCTTCGACAGGCGATAGGCCAAAAAGTAGTGGTCAGCTAACCTCTGATTTATAACGCAAGCAGCCACAGAATAGTCAGATGCGCGCACCACAATGTGGTCTATGCAGGACGCTATTACTCGGTTATTTAAGCAATCTTCTCTAGTCGCATGATTTATGAAGGACTCGAAACCATAGGAAGACAAAATGGATAAGTAAACGGGAACAGTAGTTGAGGTGACGCACAGCGTATTTATGTTCAAATCACCAGCCAAGCATAACTGCACAGCTGAACCCCATTTGCCCAGTATTTCATCGAGCTGTGCCAAAAATCGCCTCACACTCTTACATGGTGGACGATATATCGAAAGGAACATTAGATCTGCATTTCAAATATTTACTTTTATGGCCAGGCATTCCGCATGAACGAACGTAATGTCTATTCCTGACGTCACATGCATGTCACGAACAAAAATCGCTAAACCACCTCCACGCCCTCGTGGCGCGTCACGAAATGTGAACGATAACCAGACAGCGTAAACATATCGGCACCGACTTGTGGTATATTTATCTCAGTGAGTACAAAAGCGTCCACGTAATTGCTAGCAGCTTCCGCTATCTCTTTAAATTCATTCCAGTGCATTCATAGGCTTCTCATGTTTTCGCTGACGAAAGTAAAATTATGTTGTGACCACAAGCCAAACGTATTTTTGAAACTTCTAAAATCAGGAACCACACAGAAACTAGACGCCATGCTGCTTATAGAATCCTAGCAATATCAGCTGGCCTGATTACTCGGAAGAAAGGTGCACCTTCGTCCTTCTTTACAAAACTCTTACCGCCTTTTACCTAGGCAAACTTGTACCCGTTCTCCTTAGACACGCTTGTTGCACGCTAAAACAAACTACGATTTGCCTTTGTCAAGTTATCGTTGAAAAACAATTTAGGTAGAGAATCGTTCTCCTGTAATCGCCACATCTTTCCTCGTGAATCAAACCGATCTTCTCTCGCTGATACAGAAGTGAACCGTATCAGGACTGTCGGGATTGTTTTACGTTTACTAAGCAAGCAGTGCACCGCTTCTACATCAGTGCTTGAAAAGTTTAAATGGATACCTCTGATAAAACATGCTTTAGGTTTTCATTTTGTTCCAGTGGAAGGCCTTCGATTTCCAAGGTATTCTTTCTGTAATGGAGAGTTTTAACAGTTTAGTTGGTAGCGTCTGTTCGTAATCGAGAAGGAAGGTCACGCAGAGCAGGAACAGCTGGTTGCCATACGGCTCACGCTCGTGCTAAACACTGGGGATCCGGCTGGCCCACTGGTTGCACTGCAGGCACGGAACAGACGATCAGGCTGGCCTTGTCCTTGTGCTCTTCGTCTTCATTACATTTCTATTGTACTGTTCATTCTCATTCTGTACATCCTGCAGAAGCTCAAGCTGTATTGCGTGGGCCTTGACCACTTCATTCAAGCGCATGATTTCCTCTTCCTGGGCCTTTTCGCGCTCTTTGTTAGCTTTCATCTCCTCCAGTACTAAGTAATACTGTTTCGACAGAAATGAGACCGATTCCTCTACGTCTTTAACAGTCATGGAAAGCTTAGTAGGCTCAGTTTTCAGCAGAAGCAGGGAATCCTCTTTTGCATGCAGAGTTAACAAAGAAGCAATACTGTCTTTTATTTCCCTGAGCTCAGAAGTCAAGGATTGCTCTACATAACTGGCGTTCCCTGTCTGGCTACACTCCATCTGCAATGCTGAAGTGTCTTGCTGCCTGCCAGCCCGACAGGTTTTGCAGACCCACGTTTCTCCCTTAGCTAGGCTCTTGGTCGCAAAAGTACTAGGTTGACGTAAATGGCAGCTATGTTTACATTCAGCGCACGACATAAAACGACCATCATCGGGTAACGCACAGTGGCAAGCAATGCACTCTTCAAATACCATGATGAAAGAAAACGCGGTACTTTCACGAGCTCTAAGAGTCTGTCCGGCGGAGAAAGGTGAAAACAACCGGCAACCAAAGGCAACTGTTCTTACCTAAGAAGAACACGCGATTAGGACAAGTTCACACGCTCCGCCGGACTGCTGCCTATCGTGGGGGAACGCGCGGTTTTACAGTTTCCATTCCTTCATGTGATGCTTTGATTGGTCGGCGCTGCCCCCTCGTTGATCGATGCCAGCTCAGCACGTACAAGTGTCAGGTGTCCGGTGGGTTGATGACGTCAGATGGTGCAGTGCTTGCGATCCATGTGGTAGATACCGTTTTCGAGTGCTACGACGCAGGCAGACCTAACAAGAAGAACAAGCCATTATGACAGGTCCACACACTCCGCCGGACTGCCTAATAATAATAATAATAATAATAATAATAATAATAATAATAATAATAATAATAATAATAATAATAATAATAATAATAATAATAATAATAATAATAGCAAATTATATTACATGAAATGAACAAATACAGATTCATTGCTTCAAGTTGATCGTCATAGTGGAATCGTCTGCAAACAGCGAATAAACTCATTAGCAGGAGGCGTAACCATAACCTGATAGCACAAAATGTATCCACTAGAATACACCCTCGACTCGCAACAGGACAATGCTACCCACTGTGGGGCTGTCTGTGCCATACAAAAGAAAGACGAAACGCTGATAACCACTGCGTCTACATCTCTAGGCATACCCATGTGTGATATGAAGCTCATGACTTTGCACTTTGTGTGGGTTATCCGTGATGTTACCATACCTGTGATAATAGTTGGAGACTTCAATGTGGACACTTCGAAACCAGGCAAGAAACGTTTCATACAGTTTATACAAGGAAAGTTTGGCTCGAAGTACCACGCCAATCTAAGTAAGTGAACCACTGAAGAACTGTCGTCTAAATATTTAACTTTGGCCAAGAATATGTCTAAGGTTGTAACTGTACTAATCATTGTATAACACAGTAATCACAACGCTACCTTCCCTAACACTACCAAATGATGGAAATAAGATGTGTGCCCTTGTAGAACCCTGTGTGATTTTGCTGCAGCTTCCGTCCTCCGCCTTCAAAGAGTGGAACAGCTCCTCAATTTCTTGAGATTAAGATATATATATATATATATATATATATATATATATATATATATATATATATATATATATATATATATATATATATATATATATATTATAAGAATTTACGCGGACTTCATTTGTACAAAGTCATCATCAATCATCGGCTCGTGTTCGTTTTTGCATCGGCGCCATTTTTCCTTCTTGGAATAAAGCGTCGTCGCGACCATGATATTTCACGTGGTGGAGGCACTTTAGGATCCCTTCGACCTCAATCCACTCTAAGATACCTCCTGGAGCTACGTTCGGGATGCCGTTTACGCCAAGAGGCCGCCATGTCGCAAGACCAGACCGCAGCGTCCACCATCTCGGTTCAAGTGCCAGCCACCCCACTCCCAGGCCTGTCAACAACCGGTATCGCGATCCTGAAATCTTCTCTGGCTGGAAAGCATCCTCTCCCACTGTTCAGCAGGGCTAGTAAGGCGTGCTCGCACGGCAACTACGCTCAGTGGGGCCCTGGACTAGGGGCGCCAACCCTGAAAATCAAGATGGAAGAAGCCATCTGACGAACCGCTAACTCCATCTGTAAATAGAGCAAATAAACGTTTTTCACCACCGCCACAATCTCTGGCTTGCCTAGTGAGGACGTTGAAGATGGCTCGACAACTCCGATCGTGTCAGCGAATATAACAACTGGAACGAGACATCGAGGTTAAACAACGTGCCATTATACGTCTCTCAAGTAGCCAAGACATGGTTCCTGAATCATGAGAGAGACTTCCGTTATTGGTCGTCTTTCAGGGAGCAGCTAAGGCGGATTTGCGGCACACCCAGGGTTCGTTCGGAAGTTGCGAAAGAGAGGCTGTCTGAGCACGTCCAGCATTATGGCGAGTCGTATGCCCCGTACATTGAAGACATCCTCGCACTTTGCAGCCGTGTCGACAGTGCCATGCCAGAAACTGATCGCGTGCGATACCTTCCTAAGGGTATAGGTTCTACTACCTTCAACGCACTCGCCGATCAAAACCCTTCGACGGTGTCGGACGTCGTCTCCGTCTGTCAGCGCCTCGACGCCCTGCAATCAATCCGCTTGCAACCGGAGTTTTCCGACAACCCCCTGGCAAACAGTATTGAGCTCCGGTCTATCAGTGGAGCCATTATTCGCGAGGAATTGCAAGCGCATGGCTCAACCCCTTGCAGCAGCGCTCACGTCCAACCTGCTTCTACTGACCTGCGCGGCATTATTAAGGAGGAATTGGCCTCCCCGCAGAACGCCCAGCATAACAACGCTTCTCCTTGCCCACAACTGGCTTCTTATGCCCAGGTTGCTGCTGCAATGCCAGCCGCGCCGTCTACAATCGCAACACCTACGCGTGTTAACGATCACCCGGCACCTTTAGTCGCCCGAGCTCCGAACCCATCTTATTACTCTGCCTGGCGTTCGTCGAGGCCTATCTGCTATTGCGGCCGCTTTCGAGGCCATATCTCCCGGTAGCACCGCCAGCAAGACGAACGTCGTGGTTACGCTGCCTCTGAACGCGATGAGCCGCGTTCTCGCGTTTACCGCACTTATGGTGATAATCCACCCGTTCGCCGATCTCCATTTTCGGCCGACTTCTCCAACACCGCACACAACACACGTGCCTCGAGACGCCGCTCTCCATCGCCGCTCCGACGATGTTTCGCCACTTCGACTTGTCTCCCAACCAGTGCAGTTTTTTGGAGGGAAAACTGCATCGCTACGAAGTGCTCCAAGTCCTCCTCAACGTCCTTCGAACTTGTTATTGGTGTCTGTGGAGGATGTGCCTTTGTTAGCTCTGATTGACATGGGAGCTACTATATCTGTTATGCGTACGGACCTGTGCTCTCGTCTGCGGAAAGTGAAGACGCCTTATATTGGATCACCCCTGATTGGGGCTAATGGAGCAATCATTCGACCATCAGCCCAATGTACAGCACGCGTCTTCTTTGCTGGTATCCGTCATCACATTAAGTTCGCGATTTTATTCCCGTGCGCTCATGAACTAATTTTACGTTGGGACTTTCTCTCGTCAGCATCAGCTTTAATCTCGTGCCGTCAACGTGTGGTCCATATGACCGACACAGTTCATTGCTGCGGGAGTGGCGATGAGCCACGATTGCGTTTTCTCACTGCTGCCGATTCTTTACTGCCTGCCGGCCACGAGCAAGTCATAAGTCTCTCTTCTACGGACATCAGCAATGGTGACGTGTTCATCGCTCCTTACAGTCGCTGTCTTGCCCGTGGGATTGTCTTCGCTTCCTGCCTGGTGCGGTTCAAACAAAGCTCTGCGTTATCATTGCTTTAAACGCGACCACTGAGACAATACTCCTACCTCAATGCCCCGCAGTGACCTGTTATGTGGACACCCAACCAGTCTCCCTGCTTCCTCTTGCCGCCTCGCAAACTCTTCCTCAACAGGACATATCTACTTCATCTGCCCTTGCTTCCGTGATAAGTCCTGACCTTACTGCTGCTCAAAGTGAAGCGTTGCTAAAATTGGTCTCGAAGCACCAGGCCTCCTTTGATATGGATACTTCGTCACTCCGTTGTCTTCCATCGTATCGACACCGATAGCCAGACTATTGTGCGCCGTCGTCCCTACCGAGTCTCTTTGGCCGAACGCAAAATCATCGAGGAGAACTTCGCCGATATGCTGAAAAGAAACATCATACGTCCCTCCGCCAGTTCTTGGCGTCCCGTCGTTTTAGTGCGGAAGAAGGATGGATCGGTACGATTGTGTGTTGACTACCGTGCGCTAAATAAGATCACCCGTAAGGATGTATATCCGATGCCCCGTATCGATGACGCCCTTGATTCTTTGCAAGGCGCGCAATACTTTTCCAGCCTTGAATTCGCTCCAGATATTGGCAAATTCCAATGCACGAAGCGGACAAATAAATGACCTCCTTTTCTACTTCGGATGGTTTTTGCGAGTTTAATGTAATGCCTTTCGGTGCATGCAATGCTCCCGCGACATTTGAAAGAATGATCGACAGTGATCTTCGCGGCCTCAAGTGGAAAATTGTCTATGTTACCTCGACGACATCGTCATGTTTTCCTCGACTTTCACTGACCATCTGCAACGCTTAGATGAAGTGCTCACATGCCTTTCTAATGCCGGACTTCAACTAAGCACGAGGAAGGGCCGTTGCGCTAGCACAACGATAAAAGTCTTGGTCATCTCGTTAGCAAAGACGGCATCCAGTCCGATCCAGGTAGTATTTCCGCAGTGGTCAACTTTCCACGCCCACTTCGTGCAAAAGAACTGCGCGGCTTCATTGGACTTGACTCATACGTTCGACGTTTTATCCGGAACTTTGCCAGCATTGTCTCGCCCCTCCACAAGCTCCTTGCTTGTTCCAGTTCCTTCGATTGGAACGATCAGTGTGAAGCGGCGTTCCAAGAAGTCAAGCGCGCACTGACATCCCCACCTGTTCTTTGTCATTTTGATGACAAGGGACCCACACTACTGCATAATGACGCCAGCGGTCAAGGAATTGGTGCCGTACTGCTGCAGCGCGACCACAAATTTTGCGAAAAGGTTCTTGCATATACAAGCCGCACTCTCACTTCCGCGGAAAAGAAGTACTCGATAACCGAACAAGAGTGTTTGGCTGTTCTCTGGTCCATTCAGAAATTTCGTCCATATCTCCACGTCGATATTTCACGGTTGTGACCGACCACCATGCCCTATGTTGGTTGTCGACGATCAAAAACTTGTCTGGGCGCCTTGGCCGCTGGATACTCTGATTACAAGCATATGATTTCGATGTCATATATAAGTCCGGAAGGAAGCACCAAGATGCCGATGCTCTTTCACGATGCCCATTACCACCATCATCGGAGCACTTCACATCACCTTGTCAAATTGGCTGCACGGAGGACGCTTCGTCTATTACACCGATTTCTTCCTTGGCTCTATCAAACCGCCCTTCAGTGCTTTCCACTAACCAGTGCGCCGATTCTTATTGCCATGTTATCATCAATCGCCTTAGCGGTGTTTCATCTACACTGTATGCGAGGCTACGGAAACAGCTTAAACTGTTCAAATTTAAAGACGACGTGCTCTACCGGTACATTTTTTACACGGAAGGCCATCGATGGCTTCCCGTTCTGCCGCGCTCTCTTCGCGCAGTAGTTCTACAGGCCTCACACGATGACCCTACGTCAGGCCACTTGGTTTACCACTGAACACACGACGCATACGAAGCCAATTCTATTGGTCAGGCCTTTCCACGAGCATAGCTAGATATGTTGCCTCGTGCACGATTTAACACCATAAGCGACCTACTACTGCTCCGGTCGGGACGCTACAACCACTTCCTTGTGCAGCAGAACACTTCTCTGTCGTCGGCGTTGACCGTTCCGGGCCACTGCCACCAACTCCAGGCGACAACAGATGGACCGTCATGCTGCTGACCACTTGACCTGGTACGCTGAAACAGCCTCAATACGCTCAGGAGCTGCCTCCGAAATAGCGGCCTTCTTCTTGCAGGCTGTTTACTTACGCCACGGGCGTTTCACGTTCTTTAGCGTGACCGAGTCAAGACATTTCTTTCAAGCCCTCTTAATCAAGTTCTGCAAGCCTCCAACACCGTGCAGAAGACAGCGTCTAGCTACCACCCTCAAACCAACGGCCTAACGGAGCGATTTCATCGCACGCTGTGCGACATGCTATCCATGTATATTCAACCTGACCATCGTAACTGGGATGCGATTCTCCCTTTTGTAACATTTGCATACAACACGTCTGTTCGACGGACCACCGGATATGCTCCGTTTTTCTTAGTATACGGCCGCCACCCAACCTCATCACTCGACGTTTCTTTCTTCTCTGGCCCCGTCAACGCTTCACCATTCATTTGCGACCAGTTTGTGTCTCGTCTTGCCCAATGTCGTCGTCGCGCCCGTCTGAACACAGCAGCCAGCCAAGACGATCGCAAACATCGGTACAATGCCTCTCACCGCGTCGTTTCCTACCACCCTGGTGACGATGTGCTCCTATGGACACCTGCACAAACACCCGGTTTATGTGAGAAGCTTGAGTCTCGATATATTGGCCCCTACAAAGTCACAGACCAGACCTCGCCGGTGAACTATCGCGTAACATCTGTTGAGGCCCCAACTGCCCAACGCTGCCGCGGAACAGATATCGTGCACGTTTCCCGCCTGAAGCCTTTTCGTCTCCGTTCGAATGTCTAATGTGCGGCCAAAGCTGCCCCAGTTGAAACAGACAACAGGCATTCCTGTTGCAACTACAGAAATTTCTGTTGGGACTACATAAATTTTTGTTGTACGACAGAACTTGCTGACGTTTCTGTAGTTGCTACAGACATTTCTGACACTACGACAGAAATTCTGATGTCGCAACAGAAACATTCTGTCGCGAAGACCAAGAATTCTGAAGTGCAAAAAAAATGTTCTGTCGCGACAATAAGAGTTCTGAAGTCGTGACAACAGCTTTCTATCGTGACAGTGATTCTGGCGTTACGACAATGATTCTGACGTTACGACAGAAATTCTGTCGTCGTAACAGAAAGATTCTGGCGTGACGACGAAGAGTTTGAAGTCGCAACAGAAAAGTACTGTCGCGACAACAAAACTTCTGAAGTCGCAACAGCAACTTTCTATCCCAACAGCGATTCTGACGTCGCAACAGGAACTCTATGTCGGGATCACACATTTTCTGTCGTGGCGTTAGAAACGTGCCACTTTCTGTCGCAGCGACATAAGTTGTGACGCCGCGACAGAAGCGCTTTCCGTCGCGACGCTTTAAAATTGTAGTTCAGTTTCGCATCGGTGGCGTACACTGTACTTTTCTCTTACGCGATATCCAATCGTGCTACTCTGAAGCCGGCAATGTTGTTAGCATCGACACCGGTATTAAAGTCAACGTGGCCAATTATTATAATTGTGCCGGGACGATGAGGCACCAGCAACGCAGTACCGGCCTCCTCAAGATCGGCCGCTGATCAAAATTATACCATGTCCGGGAATGGCTGCGTATCCGTTTTATTTTATTTGGTAAGATGTGGCACACAAGCCTGTGGACTTACATGTGCCGTTACACTGACACATTAGTTAATTTCACAGAAATATTGCATAAGCTTTTGTGAAGCAAAAAATAATGTTTGGGTTGGTCCACAAAGTTGCGTTAAAATGCTCTCTCGATCGGGTCTCACTATTCTGGTACGGCGCTCCCGTGAGAAGCCAGTATGTTGTCACAATGAACACTCATCAACGAATGTTTATATAGCTATTTTACATTGACCACACGAATTATATGCGCGCTTAAAAGTGTAAAGAGCGAGAGACAACTGTCAAAATTAGCAGTAACAACCCTCGCAGTGTTCCCTGTCAGCGTTGTCTATTTGTGAATTTCTTATTCACTATGGATATCGTACAGCGAAATCGATGATTTAGCACTCCACGATGTACTTGTCGATGGTAACAACCCTTTTGCTATTTAGAGATGTGGCAATTGACGCGGTGGAGTTCAAGCGCATCTTGGCTCTCAAAATGCAAATGTAAACATCAACGCAGACAGAGATTTTTACTGTGGACGTAGCCAAAATGTAGACTTAGCGACATGTTCGCCGTGGTGCAGTGGTAAGTTGCTGGTTTCGGGATCGTCAGGTCGCAAGTTTTATTCCCCGCAGGAGAAGTTTCTTTACTTCTATAGTTTTTCTTATTTCTTGTACTAACAAATTTACACAACCTTAAGAATGTCTCGGTAAATTTTTAATAAAATATTGATCAAGAACTACACATCTTTCTACTACAGGACGTCATACTACAGGACGTCACACTACAGACAACAGAACTACAGAAACAACGTCCCAAAATACGACAGACTGAAATTTCCGGTTATGTTTTTCAAGTGGGGCAAAGATTCATTTACTTAACTTCTAATACTAGGAATATGTTGCGATATCAACACTGTCTGTTGATAAGCGATGTCGACAGACCCAAGCCCCGAAAAATTGGGAACATGTTGCAGTGTTCCAAGTACCACTCCAAGCTAGCACGGATCACGTTTCCATTACCTTTCCCACACATCTAGCCAGTGCTGTTGGGTGGTAATATGAGGTAAGTTCTAGAGATACTTACCGTCCTTCAAAAGAGGCATCAAGAGACTTGTCTGACGTTCTTCAGGAACCATGCCAATTTGCAAGGATAGGTTGCAGAGATCTTACTGTTCTTTCCGTGCACAACCACTCAGGTGGCACAAGGCGCGGTAGAATATTACGTCTGGTCTCGGGGATGAAGAACGTCTGCATAGAGCAAGAGGCACCTCAAGTTCCTCCATTGTGAAAGGTAGATCCATGTGGCAGTCACGCGAAGCAGGCATGTCACTGGGAGGTGAAGAGCCTGGACAGGTTGCTTGGTGAGCGGTCCTTGAACGAAACTGTTCTGCAATATCAGCATCCAGTCACCCCTGGAAGAGGGACAGCGCTTTGAATGGGAAGCGTTGTTCAGGGAGGGAACGTAGATCACATACGATTCTCCACTTATGCTAAAGTGGCTCCTGGGTGCCTGGCAACTGGCTAAACATTTAACAAGTTCGTGATACTAGATTATGCATGCGGCCCTTTATTTGCTTTCTTTATGGTCTGGCTACCTGCCGTGGTGTCGCAGAAGCTACGGCATTGGGCAGCTAAACAGGAGGAACGGGATCGAATCCTGGCTGCAGTGGTTCAATTTCCATGGGGGTACAATGGAAAAACACACGTGCATCATGCATTGGGTGCACATTAAGGCACCCCAAGTGGTCAAGTTATTACCGAGTCCCTCACTACGGCGTGCCTTATAATAATATCTTGGTTCACGAAAAAAAAAATCCAGAAATTTGTGTGTGGCTGCCTTGAGGTAATGGATGGATTTTCTAAGTTGGTATCGCCGCTCCACACGGCCACGGAGTGCTGGAAGCCGTTCCAACTCTACATCCGGATCCGTGTGCTTATACGACACCATGAGCGTGCGCGTGGCTTCTCGGATTGCTCACTTGTTTCCTCTAACCCAGAGGACAAGCCACCTCGGTAAGTATCTTCCGTGGTAGAGTTAAAAGTATTTCAGTCAATTAATCTAATGGTGTACCGTGGGATAGACTTGGACATCCTTTGATGATGACGTCGCGGGAATGTGATTACTCCCACGGGTCTCCATATCGAAAAACCATTTCACACATCTTGTGAATGAGCTAGAGAGGACAGTTCTTATTAATATTAATATATTATTATTATGTTAGTATTATTTGTCTAGCAAACATATATACACTAACAAGAAAGTGAAGGCGAGGAACAGGCTGGCAACTTTCACTGGAAGGGGCACTATGCCTGCCTACTCTTCAGAAAAGAGGACCAATACAGAACCATAGATATGGAAGACAGGAAAGAATCACCAAGATGACTAATTTAAAAAAATTAAGCAAAACACAAAACGTACAGCGCTGGTGACGGCAAGTCACGCCACTAAAGAGCATACAAATAGAAGAAAATATTTGAGGTCCCGGCAACCGAAAACAGAAACAGGCTGCAGGCTTCCTAAGTTATTTTCTTTCTAAAAACATAGAAGAGCGCGATGCGATTGATCGCGTCGAGACGCACAGCCACTTGCTTAGAAAAATTTGTTGAGCGTCGTAAACTACAGGCAAAGGATGTGACAGTCCTTCACTAGCGACGTCCAAGATGCAAGGAAAGCCGGATATTCGAATATCTGTGGCTGAATGGGCTCGCAGTAATGGCAAGACATACACGATGAACTGGTCATAAATCCTTGTGGGTACAAATGTTCGCACACCTTCACACAGCCAACCGTTAGCTTGAGTATTTACGCTCTAGCAGAAAGAGGGACTCCTCGAACGCGAACACGGTGCCTGAACTTATATTTGCGACGCGTTGGTCTGGATGCTGCGTGAGTAGGTGTCGACAAATCAGCAGACTTGCGTCATAAATCTCGCACAACAATTCACGGCAGACACAGCTGTTATGAGCCAAGAGAGCTGCCATAATCCACGCCTCTTAGGTATGTTTGGCTGCCGTCATTCAGGAGGGACTGGCCAGGGTCGCAGGCGAAGTTTGCTAGTCTTTGTTCTCGTGCATTTGTCGCTGTGCTTCCTAATACCATATGGTGCGCGCTAAAATCTGGAATGATGAATCACGCTGCAGGACATACCATTAAGTTTTTGTTAATCTTCTGGACTCAAAGTTGCTGGAATATATTATATAAACGCCTACAAGAATAAACATGAGCGTGCACTTTTTAACTGTTAGGCAAATATAATTATGGTCATCGTGAGGCGGAGTCGGCTGGCGAAGATAGCTGAGTTCACTACAAATAATAACGATGACTTTGCTGCATAGCCAGTCGTTGTGGACATTACAGCTTCCTATCTCAATAATCTGACTGGTTTTGATGCGTTAGGCTAATATATTACAATGATTAGGAATATATTACATAAGCTGGCATAAACTGGCAAACTGAAACATAAACTGGCAAACACCTCAAAGGCGCAACATTAGTCCTATTGCACTCCAGTGGATGAATGACCCTCCCTTCTAGCAATGATACGTAATGGATGACCATGTCGAGAGATAGAAGTCCTGGGCTTAAGGCGCCAAGGATTTTAAGCGCACTTCGAGCAGGCGCGGTTCCTAGCTTCGATAAAATCCCTCGAACGACATCTACGATGGAACGAAGCATTAAAATTACTTAACAATCTCCTTTAGACCTGTCGTCAGAGGCAGGAGTAGGCTCAGGAGCGGTCTTGGCAATCTGTGGTTCTTTGCGAAGTTACCGGCTCGGAAGCGCAGGTCATTCTTTTGGAGAAGGACTCCTTTCAGCTGTCTCTCTTGTGCTGGTCAGTCCTTTTGTGGCCTGATTGGAGAATATGGTCGCCACAAAGGAAGGGCCCTTGTCCTGTCGCGCCGCTGCCTTTTTTGAGGACATTATGTGACGCTAACACCAATGCCGGATAGTTTCAGCAGCCTCCCTGTCTGACGATTTGTCTCGAACCTCTTGCTTGAGAGCTGCGAGCTCTTTCTTGATGTGAGGGCACTCTTTAGACGAAGAAGCATGACAACCATTACAGTAGCCGCACTCAGCAAGTAGCCCGGAAAATTTATTCCACGTTCATGGCAGACGGGCTCAGTCTGTCTTTTCTGGGTTTTGACCGAATGATCAGTTTCCTGGTGCCTCGGCTCCCCGTCTTGCGGCCATGGAAGCGGAGCCTTGCGGATGCCATCCTGGCCAGAAGTCATCACGGCCGTCGGTCGCGAGGAGGAGAGGAAGCTTGCTCAGCGACACCGAGAAAACTGAGCTGTAGCCCGTGTCGGGTGAAAGCTCTTCAGATAACAGCGTCACCTCAGTCCGCAGAAAGAGCGCCAAAACGAGGAATGTCAACGCGAGTGCATCAACACACCTAGCATGATTACTCTGAAGTCAAGGCGAGAACGCCAGCCTCACGCCATCGGCTTCTTTGCCGAGGAATCCCCAAGCAACCTCCGATTGTTGCACAGACAAGAACTATCTGTTTTCTAGGAGGAGATCGTACCGAATAAAATCAAGTACACGCTCATAAACACGCGAAAGAATTGCTTACAATCGATTTTTCTCGAGGAAGTGCGCTGGAAGAACCGCGACAAATCATATAACTAGGGGCATCAAAATGGGTTCCTATGAACAGATTCAAGGTGTATCCGCAGCGTGTGTAATCGATGAAATTCATTTCGCCATTCCCAATGCAGACTAGCTCATCCTCGCCAAACCAGCAGGGGAGCATGTTGTTGTCCCGCATGTGACCGACCTTGGAGCCACGCGCTGCATCACAATAATTATAAAAGTAGATTGCGTACCATCCTACATGAGTGTCGGTCACTGTCGACACCCTTTTCGGCGATAATTCGAAAACCTATATAGGGTGCCCTAACTAACGTTATCCAAGCTGTTAGCTGCCCCAAATATTTTTAAAAAACGCGGTGCCTGATATAGTGTTCATGTCTACAGTGTTTGGTTTTCAGCCCTCTGACAACACCACGCAGTAGACCTTATGATTGTATCTTGCGCCGTGTTTCCTAATTATTTTGTAACACCTTCGCAAACATTAGCTGGGGCACAGGGTATAATAAATGTATGTTGAAGTGCGGGAAATGTGAGCGTGGTCAGGTAAATATGCTAAAGGGTGCCAATTTTGCCAATTTCGTGACTACAAGAATAAGCTTGAGAATGAGAACAATGGATACCAAAAGAAAATGAAGCGCATGTTGCTACATGATTTCTGGGATCTCTTAGGCGGCAGTTCAACGTGTTAGATGTCGCGATTGCGGAGCATGGCAAATGCAATTTGTAAACGTACAATGGTTATGTCGCGCTAGAAAAGACGCAACCGCTTATGACCATCCCTTGTAACTAGGGCTGTACAACGGTCATTGACAACGTTGCTCAATGGTGGCGGTACGGTGCTTGTGTCATATGGGGTGCGCACTTTGCAACATGCTGTTTCTCCCAGCGTACCTGCGACTGAATTTAGTATTGAGGCGAGGTTCACGTGTGGCCCCTTTCCAATGGTGGTTCGAGTGATAAAAAAATTAGGACGTACTCAGTATGACAGGCAACAGCATGGCCCTTAGTTTCGTCCCGGAGTGGGTTTCTTGACTGCGTCTACTATTCACTGTCGCCTTTGGCCAAGGCTCAAAGGTAGCACTACTGAATCGTACCACAATGTTAATGGCAACGTTACGAGCTTTCGTGGCTGCCTAAAATGATCCTTACGAGCATGGCACAACATTACTCACTGAACTATTTCTTTTCCTGTGGTCCTTCTCAGCCATCCACCAACGCTGTAGACTTCGTTTGAATAACCATTACGCTTATGTTTTGTTCTTCGCGACGATTTCGTGGAAAGTTCATTGACCCTTTTTCGATCCCCAAGCCTAGTTTTGTAGGGAAGCTGTATTTCATCATCATCATCAGCAGCAGCAGCAGCAGCAGCAGCAGCGGCAGCTTGCTTACGCCCACTGCAGGGCAAAGGCCTCTCCCATACTTCTCGAACTACCCTGTTCATGTACTAATTGTGGCCATGTTTTCCCTGCAAACTTCTTAATCTCATCCGTCTACCTAACTTTCTGCCGCCAAAAGACATGTTTTTGCCGCAATTGAACACTCACAAAAGGAAGACACATAAAGACAACACAGGCGTCTGCCCTCGAAAAAATCGTGTACACACACGATGCAGGCCTCGTTCAATAATCAGATTAAGCAACTGAAAGAAGCACAGTTCCCTGACTCGTTGGTGACCTCAGTCACCGAAAACCTTTTACGGAAAGTTAAAGGTACCAGCGCCACAAGGGAGGAAGAAAGAGGCAGCACCGTAAGACCTGCAGTGATTCCTTATGTTCATGAGGTCTCCCATAACCTCAAGAAGGTGGCAGGCCGGTATGGTGTACCCATTGTCTTTTCTGCCCCCGTCAAACTGGCTCGACTCTGTTCGAAAACCACACGCGAGGAGAGCGGTTCGCAATGCTGTGGCAAGAAGCATAGCACGTCTTACGGGTGATGTGCTACAGGCGTGGTGTAGGAAATTCCCCTTGAGTGCGGCAAGTCCAATATAGGACAGACTGGACGCTGTATAAATGAACGAGCCAGGGAACATGAACTAAATGTAATGACAGATGGCGTGGCACATTTGCCTGCGCACTGCAAGGCCTGCATGTGCAAACCACGGTTTTCTGAGATTAGGATTCTTGGCAGAAGTAGATTTCAAACAGCACGTGAGCTGATGGAAGCCTACTATATAAAAAAGAAAGGAACAAATTGCATTAGTGATACATCTATCGTGCTCTATAAACCAGAAACTAGATTGTTTGACCACTGGTTAACGTAGATCTGTGAACAGCCAGCGCATGCGCGTATATATATATATATATATATATATATATATATATATACATATATATATATATATATATATATATATATATATATATATATATATATATATATATATATATATATATATATATATATATATTCTTGGGTCACAGCCCAAAATAAACCAGTTGGAAGTGCCGCCTGTGTTGTCTTTATGTGTCTTCCTTTTGTGAGTGTTCAATTGCGGCAAAAACATGTCTTTTAGCAAGCACCAACTAGGCCAACAAGCAGTTCTGTTGCAACATATTCGCTGCCGCCCCCTGCTACCCTTCCCTTCCCTTGGAATCCAGTCCGTAACCCTTAATGATCATCGGGTATCTTCCCTCCTCATTACATGTCCTACCCATGACCCCCCCCCATTTCTTTTTCTTGATTTCAACTAAGATGTTATTTACTAGCGTTTGCTCCCTCGCCCCAATCTGCTCTTTTCTTATCTCAACGTTACACCCATCATTCCTCTTTCCGTAGCTCGTTGCGTCGTCCTCAATTTAAGCACAACCCTTTTCGTAAGCCTCCAGCTTCCTGCCGCATACGTGAGTAGTGGTAAGTCAAAGCTCTTATATAATTTTCTCTTGAGGGATAGTGGCAACATGCTGTTCATTATGTGAGAATGCCTGCCAAACGCACCCCAGCCCTTTCTTGTTGTTCTGATTATTTCAGTCTCATAATCCGGATCCGTGGTCACTTACCTGCCCTAAGTAGATGTATTCCCTTACCACTTCCAGTGCCTCGCTACCTATCGTAAACTGTTCTTCTCTTCCGAGACTGTTAAACATTACTTTAGGTTTCTGCAGAATAATTTTAATACCCACCCTTGTACTTTGCCTCTCCAGGTCAGTGACGATGCATTGCAATTGCTCCCCTGAGTTACTAAGCAAAGCAATATCATCAGCGAATCGCAAGTTACTAAGTTTTGTAGTGAAGCTGTACTTGAACAGCGTTAATTTCTGCAGAACAGTTACCTGAAGGATTGAAGCTACAAAGCATGAAGATATGGTTATGTGAAATCACATATCGTTCTTGCCCATTTGTGCAGCCAGCATGCGACGCACTACGTTGTGATCGAAAGTGGAAGCGTTGAGCTGCGGCCACTGGTGGTAGAAGCGTTTCACTCGCTCGATGGTAAATAGGTCTACATCGGCGATGCCTTCCAAATAATCCTTAGATAATATCTTCGGAGAGAAAATGATGAAACGGTGTGTTAAAACGAATGGCTTGACGCATGCCTGAGACTTGATACCGTGATGCAACGTGCCATGATAGTGGTATATTTCTGGCCGCGGACGAGCAGTTACAGTCTCTCTGGAAACCGTAACGTTGCCTCCTGCGTATCAGACGCAGCACGGGTTAGCCGGCTAACTATTCCTGTTCCGTCAAACCCACACGCCACAATCCTGAACTGAAGAGCATCATTAGGCTTACAACACTGGTATGCATTTCTTGTTGCAAACGTGAACTTTTATATCCGATCGAGGCGTGTGTCGGTTAAAAAAATCACAAGAAAATTTACAAAGGAGATGCTGCTTTTACGTAGTGCAATAAAAAATTTCTTCCGACGCCCGTAATTGACCCACTTTGCCAACACTTCAACCACGGGCTACCACATAGCACACATTTATTACGTTAGTGTGCTCCCAAAAATAATTTCGTGCAAAGTTCGTAACTATGTCACACACTTGAAAACACGCCAGAATGCCACCCAAACCGTGCCCTCACTTCCTTTCAAGGTAAACTCTTTGCGGTATTAATGTCCTTAAAATACGTGTTTAAATTAAAATACGTGTTTCATATTCAAACATGTAGAGCGGGAGAAAATGAGTGTATAGAATTATTTTTAATGCCGCCGAATTGCGCATAAGATTTAAATCAGTGCTTAAATAAGCCATAACATATTGCCACATTCACATCAAGTGTGAAGTCGACGGAGCGTTTAGTTCTCTTAGGAGAACAATAAAGTTTGCCGATAATATTAAGGGCTGGTACTCGTAAATAAAGGCGTAACGTTTCAGTTGATTCCACGCACCACCAACGATATGTAGGCCCAATCGCAAGCCATTTGAAACTGACTGTCGCATTTACTACTCACCGACGCCATTCGTGAAAGGTTGCAGAATGCTGGGAATATTTCGTTTTCTAATGTGTCAATACGTAATTTTCTAGAATAACCGTAATTAAGAAGCAGGTGTTGAACTTTGTCCTACGTCACTCATAACAATTCTTAAATTTTCATGCAACCTGAAATTCCTTCGGCATTTGTTTTCTCTGGTCTGCAGAGAACCATTCTGTGGGCATCGTTATAATGCAAATTTAAGAAAAAGTGTATTTAGTAGTTAACACCAAAGCTCCTAATTATTCTGTAAAGTTCGAGCTTCGCCCGTACATCGCCCGAAACACGTTCCCATTCTTCCAGGCGTTCGCTCAGTGCTACGTTACCTTTCTCCAAAGACGGTGGCAAAGCGTTTGTATAGCGCTTGCATTCGTATCTCATCACGAAATCAGGATCAGTTGCTCCATGTCTGCTAAAAAGATAATGCGGGCGCACAGTATTCATTGCATCAAGAAATACATTTCTACATTTCCTGCACGGTAACACGTGTTATTCTCCTGGAGCTAACATCAGGCATGACAGCGGCGACTATGCTTCTAACCTCTCGCCCAGTTGATCTGCGGTGAAAAGTTTCAGCGGTGGCGCGGTCAAACAATGCCCAAATATTCAAAACATTCATCCCGGTTTTATTAAAGCGCCCTAGTACAATTTAAATTCAGTGGAATTTTGCCGTCAAGAGAACGCCCTTGTGGCGCAAATGCTTTATTCAAATTATCAATAACACTTATAGATTGCCTTCAGAGGGCGCAATGACCTCTATTATGAACTTGCCACAACCATTTGATCTGATGTCGTCTTCGTCAACAGTAAGTACCTAAAGTGTTTGATTAACAGCCCAACGAGTGGCAGCGTATAACGCTGGTACACCTTCAGCTCAGCAAACAAGGAATCGCAGTGCGGGAGGGCACTGATATCGCAGACATGATCGACTTCGTAGTAGTCATCTATAAATGCTGCCAGCGTGTCATCGTGGAACTCGGGGCAGGTCATCGTGGCGACGAAATGTGGGACCTTGCTTTCTTCGCACTCTCGTACACATCATCTTTCATCACTGATACATATAAGCGAAGTTGAAATCTACCATAATTGCGACACTGCAGCCATTCTATGAACTTGGGTGAGCGACTTCGCTGTATACTGGAAGATAAGGTTTTTCAGAGCCAACTATTTGCATGTGGCAATGGGTTGCGTGGTAAACCACCGGACACAGGTATACTTCTTGGAAACTGTAGCATGACTGTTACCCGCTTTCTATCTCCCGGAGGATAAACCAACTGAAGGACGATTCGGACCACCTAGTTCGGACCAGGAACCGGCTTAAGAAAAAGAAACCATGCCAACCACGGGAAGGGAGAGGCCTAGGGAAGTTGCAGAATCGTCGTTCTCTAAAAGTGCTTTCCTGAGGTTGAGGGGGTGGCGGGGGCGCTTCTTATAGTGGGGGACGACTTGCAAAGCTCAACGACACAAACTTGGGTACACAATTGTATTAATCATGGCATCTAACCAACAATTTTGTTGTTTTTTTTTAAGGAAAAGTAACGTGAGAAATAGCAGACCCCACTATTTCATTGCCTGAGTAGCTTGGCTGCAGGATACAAGGCCATACGATGTACTTTTTAGAGGTTGTGACTTTAATATCCCAAACAAGGCCTTCCATAATTTAATAATAACTGCCTATGAAATATAAAATATTGAATTTCAGCATTCGGCAATCGTGATCTCTGCTAACTAGTTTTCCTCTCGGTCACAGTTTCAAAACGAATTGTGTAATTTGCATTTCTATGCTCTGTTTGTATGAGATCGTTAACTAAATAGGCAGTTATGGTGCGGCAATAAAATACGTATGAGTAATCGTGCTCACCACAAGATATTTTTGATGCGTACTGTAAAGTATAGACTAATGCTTAGCACAAAACAAAGTGGTATTTTATTTATTCCTGCACGTGGTCCAGCCGCAGGAGCGACGTCTCCTTCAGGTGGGGTCAGCCAAGAAGTGAATTATAGTAAAAACAACCGAAACTGCTTATTACGATTGCTAATTGGGCAAGTTGGGGATACACCAACTTGTCCAACCTGCCCAAATTGGTATACACCAAATTGGGCAATCCATCTGCTACAGACTGACGTTGGACACAGACGAGTAATAAAACAGAGCACATGTGCTAACTATCAACTGAATTGGTAACATGTAAACAGTTTCTGGTGTATCTCGCCGCATCACTTCTTACAGCCCGCGAATGCTCACGCACAGCCTGCAATCATTACAGATACAAAAAATAATAGAACGTGGTAGCGCATCCTGGGAAATTCATGTTACTGCTTTTTGTTTGTGGACATGTGCGATATAAAAGTATTATCTAAACCTGAAACAAGGCCGCGCCACGCAATAAAATCGCTGCTCCACTAGTCGCGCACAAGTTACGTGGTACCAGTTGCACAAGCAGCTGCTTACATTTTATAAGTTCACTTGGTAGTCGATCAGCGCTCTACAAAAGCCTATGGATTGGTTATTCTGTAAGTGTTAATAAATTCTCTTTTTTTTTAATTTGCTATTCCTTTCATTTTTTTCTTCTGCTACGAAACCAGAATCTATCTTTCACGCAGAAAAATTGTAGTTACTTTAGCACTCTGCTTCTTGATCTGAAGTTACTCTTTCCTACATTTATGCAGCAGACCTAAAGGTTGAATCAGCTATATTTTTGTTGGTAATGTGAAGAAGAAGACGCGCCTCGCGGCACAGACACATCGCCAACGCGCGGCTCGGCCCCGCTCGCGCTGTTGATTACTGTCGCCTTTTTTGGACAGCGCTTCGGGCTGTCTCGCCGTTCCTGGTCGCCGCGCTTTTGCCTTAGGAGCCGCCAATAAACCTCTTCTCAATTGGTGGAGGTGCTGGGACTCAAACCCCGTCGCTTGTAACCCTGGAGCTGCGATCAAGAACGCTATCGCCCGCCATGACCGACAGCTCATCCCAAACGGCGCCGACGCCACAGTCCGTCACTTGCACCGGCGTTGCACGACAACGCGACCCCAAGATCTTCAGCGGTGCAGACGACGAAGACGTAGAAGACTGGTTGGCGTCATATGAACGGGTGAGCGCGCACAACAAGTGGGATGATCCAGCGAAGTTAACCCACGTCATCTTTTATCTGGCTGGTGTTGCCCAACTCTGGTTTCACAACCACGAAAGCGACTTACCCACATGGTCAATCTTCAAGACAACCTTTACAGAAGTGTTCGGCCGACCCGCTGTTCGCAAACTGCGCGCTGAACAACGCTTGCGCGCCCGAGCACAGCAGACGGCAGAAACATTCACGAGCTCCATTGAAGACGTCGTGGACCTGTGTAAACGAGTCAACGCGGCAATGCCCGAAGCTGAGCGAATCCACCATATACTGAAGGGCATCGATGACGGCGCTTTCCAGATGCTTCTAGCCAGGAATCCGCGCACTGTGTCCGAAGTCGTCAGCCTATGCCAAAGTTATGATGAGTTACGGAAGCAACGCGCTTCGACTCGGCGTGCTCTGGGCAGCGACGACTTGGTGGCAAGCCTTGACAGCATGCACGACCCATGCTCATTACTTCAACGGGTCAAGGACTTCGTGCGTGAGGAAGTTGCCCGCCAACTTTCTTTAGTCCCCTTCACTCAGGAGCCCACCTCCCGTCTTCCAAACACGCTCCGCACTCTCATCTCCGAAGAGGTCGCTCAAGTTGTCCCTTCCGCACACCATCAGCCGCCTGCAGCCACGAATCTCAACTCTGCTCTGGCAGTGCAGCCTGTCGCGACTCCTCCCACCTATGCGCAGCCAGTCCTGCCTGTGGCTGCGCCTCTTACGTACGCGCAGGCAGTACGCAGGCCTCCGCCTGCGTCTTTCGCGACCCATTCCCAACCGGTGCCACCGGAAGCCCATGCTGCATCTTGGACCGCACCGCGAGCTAATCCTTGGAGGACGCCTGATAATCGTCCCATCTGCTATTCTTGCTGCACTCCTGGACACGTCGCCCGATATTGCCGACGTCGGCCTCAAGCGTTCGGCGACGCCTCTCGGTCCTTCCAGTACGGCAGCCAGCCCTTTCGCCCATACGCCACTCCTTCCCACCAACCGTATGCTCGTGCTGACCTTCCAGAATTTCCTTCGCGTCGCTCGCCATCCCCTCGCCGACGCTCGCTCTCCCCAATGCGTCGGCGACCCGCACCACCTGACCAGGAAAACTGAACGTCGCAGTTCACGAGGCAAGAACTGCGCCCCATTCGAACTGTCTAAGTCCTCGCGCCTGTCCTGCTAACGTGATCGAAATTAGTGTCGAAGGTGTTCCTGCATTCGCTCTTGTGGATACCGGCGCAGCCGTTTCTGTGATAGCCGCCAAACTGTGCCGTTCGCTGCGCAAGGTGACCACGCCGCTCTCTGGACTGTCGCTTCGTACGGCAAGCGCTCAGCACGTCACTCCGCACGCAGCCTGTACTGTACGTGTGCTTATCCACGGCATTGTTTACATAGTCGAGTGCATTGTTCTTCCCACCTGCTCGCATGACGTTATCCTCGGATGGGACTTTTTATCCCGTCATAAAGCCGTGATCGACTGCGCACGCGCCGAAGTTGAATTTTCCCCTTGTGACGCACCCTTGCACGAAGATTGTGACCGCCCTCCTAAACTTACCGTGCGCGAGGACACAGATATTCCACCTGGCTCCTTCGCTCTCGTACCCGTCTCTTGCGATGCCATCACTGATGCAACGGTCCTATTCACACCTTCCGACCTCTTCATGAGCCGTAAATCTCTCCGACTACCCTTCGCAACACTTGACATGGCTGGCGGCTGTAGCAATATATACTTTTGCAATCCCCTCTGTGCGCCTATTACATTGCTCGTTGGTGAATGCCTTGGCATCGTGGAACTCCTCGACTCTTCGTCTTTGGTTGACGTCCCCGGAGACTCTTTTGATGTCGACTCCGGCCAGTCGTCTTCGATTTCCGCGCTTGAAGAGACGTCCAAGGATGCTTTCTCGAGTGCCATCGCCGATACCCTCACACCTGCCGAACGCGCCGACCTTCTTGATCTCCTGCACCACTTTAGAAGTTCATTCGACGTTTCACAACCTCACTTGGGCCGCACGTCGGAAGTGCAGCACTACATTGACACCGGTTCACATCAGCCGTTACGTCAACGACCCTACCGCGTCTCGGCCGAAGAGCGTCGTGTCATTACCACCCACGTCGAAGATATGCTGCGCCGTGACGTTATTCAACCTTCGCACAGTCCCTGGGCATCGCCTGTCGTTCTAGTTCGCAAGAAGGACGGGTCTATTCGCTTTTGCGTCGACTACCGTCGGCTAAATAAGGTAACGCGCAAAGACGTCTATCCTTTGCCGCGCATCGACGACGCTCTCGACAGTCTTCAGGGAGCAGAATTCTTCTCGTCCCTTGACTTGCGTTCGGGGTACTGGCAGGTACCGATGGCTGCAGCCGATCGCCAGAAAACCGCATTCATTACGCCTGACGGCTTATATGAATTTAACGTAATGCCGTTCGGGCTTTGTAACGCCCCTGCCACCTTTGAACGACTCATGGACAACACGCTGCGTGGCCTCAAGTGGTCCATATGTCTGTGTTACCTCGACGATGTCGTGGTTTTCTCGCCTGATTTTCCGACTCACCTGCTCCGCCTCAGACTTGTTTTGACCTATCTAACGACCGCTGGCCTCCAACTCAACCTCAAGAAGTGCCGCTTCGCCGCGCGAGAGCTCACCATTTTAGGCCACGTTGTGTCCAAGCACGGCGTTCTACCCGATCCTGCAAAACTTCGAGCTGTCGCTGAGTTTCCGAAGCCTCAGACCATCAAAGAACTTCGGAGCTTTGTGGGCCTATGCTCATATTTCCGACGCTTTGTTCGGAATTTCGCATCGATCATGGCGCCATTGACTCAGCTTCTGCGCGGTGACACCACCCTCTCCTCCTGGTCCCCTGCATGTGACTCCGCCTTCGCTACGCTGCGTCGTCTTCTCACCTCCCCACCTATTCTTCGCCATTTCGACCCGTCGGCTGCAACTGAGGTACACACAGATGCCAGCGGGGTCGGTCTCGGCGCCGTCCTCGCCCAACGAAAGCCAGGCTACCCCGAATACGTAGTCGCCTATGCGAGTCGCACGCTGACGAAGCCTGAGGCCAATTACAGCGTGACCGAAAAAGAGTGCTTGGCCTTAGTATGGGCACTTGGCAAGTTCCGAGCATACCTGTACGGGCGCCCATTCGACTTGGTCACAGATCACCACGCGCTTTGTTGGCTTGCCAACTTGAAAGATCCCACTGGCCGCCTAGCCCGTTGGGCATTACGCATCCAGGAGTACGATATTCGCGTCGTATACCGCAGTGGGCGAACACACTCCGACGCCGACGCCCTGTCTCGTTCACCTTTACCTCCAGACTCGGCCTGCGGAACACCTTCCGCACACTCCATCTCATCTCTCGACATGGACTCCTTTGCCACCGCACAACGTCGTGACCCGTGGATCGCGTCTCTTTTCGACTTTCTTTCTGGATCATCGACTATCCCTGTATCCCGAACCCTCCGACGCCAAGCAGTTCATTTTGCCATTCGTGACCAGCTGCTCCACCGACGCAATTACTCTCCTGAAGGCCGTCGGTGGCTTCTGGTGATTCCCCGCAGCTTAAGGTCACAAATATGTGCCGCTTTCCACAACGATCCACAGTGTGGCCACGCCGGAGTCTTCAAGACGTACGAACGAATTCGCCACCGCTACTACTGGCGCGGCATGTACAATTTTGTACAAAAGTTTGTTCGGTGCTGTCTTGACTGTCAACGCCGCAAATCGCCGCCTTTACGCCCGTCTGGTGCCTTGCAGCCGCTCCCGTGCCCTACCACACCCTTCGATCGCGTCGGCATCGACCTATACGGCCCGCTTCCTATGACTCCAGACGGCAATCGGTGGATCGTAGTTGCTGTTGACCACTTGACACGCTACGCCGAAACTGCTGCTTTACCAAGTGCTACGGCACGGGATGTAGCCTTTTTCGTTCTACATCGCTTCGTGCTTCGACACGGCGCACCTCGAGAACTCCTCAGCGATCGAGGTCGCGCCTTCCTCTCCGAAGTCGTCGAAAGTTTGCTCTCGGAATGCCGTATTATTCATCGGACAAGCACGGCATACCATCCCCAGACTAACGGACTCACAGAGCGATTTAACCGCACACTTGGTGACATGCTGTCGATGTACGTGGCATCTGATCATGGTAACTGGGACCGCATCCTTCCATTCATCACGTTCGCGTACAACACCGCGATCCAGGCCACTACGGGATTTTCACCTTTCTTCCTCCTGTATGGCCGCCAGCCTACGCATACCATCGACACGCTCCTTCCATACCGTTCTGACGCCTCCGAGTGTCTACCTGTGTCCGACGTCGCCCGACAGGCCGAAGAATGCCGCCAGCTAGCGCGCTCCTTTACGGCCGAGCAACAGCAGCGCCAGAAAGAAAACCGCACCGACACGCTTCCGAACACCACCTACGCTCCAGGCGTTCTTGTGTGGTTGTCTGTCCCTTTCCAGACTCCGGGGCTTTCCTCGAAACTCGTCCCAAAGTTCGAAGGGCCTTACCGAGTCTTGGAGCAAACATCTCCGGTGAATTTTCTAATCGAGCCACTGTCACCACCTGAAGACTTGCGCCGGCGTGGACGTGACATTGTCCACGTCTCGCGTCTCAAGCCCTACCACGACCCTCTGCCTCCTGATTCTTAAGGCGCCAGGATGGCTCTTTTTGTCCGGGGGGAGATTGTGAAGAAGAAGACGCGCCTCGCGGCACAGACACATCGCCAACGCGCGGCTCGGCCCCGCTCGCGCTGTTGATTACTGTCGCCTTTTTTGGACAGCGCTTCGGGCTGTCTCGCCGTTCCTGGTCGCCGCGCTTTTGCCTTAGGAGCCGCCAATAAACCTCTTCTCAGTAATGACATTATTACGCGCCAAACTGCACCCTCATAACTTTATACATTCGTCCGTGTTGCAAAATATATACCCAAGAAGGCTGTCCCTCATCGTACTTTTGGTAAACGTGGGGCTGGCCTGCCCACACTACGTGGCTAGTGCACTAGAACAGGGTAGTGTGTTAAGGTGCGGCGAGTGCCGCTCAATGGCCTGAGGCGGCAAGCGTAGAAAGGTACGGCACCGGGGCTCCAACAGAAGCGCTGCCTCCAACATGCCTCGCTCATGCCTGCTGTTGTCAGTTGTGCTGGATGTGCGCGCCTCGCACGTTCGTCTAAGTTGGTGCTGTCTGCGATATTCTGTTGTTGTGTATGCAGTTTAAATGACGCATTCGTTTAAAATAGTGGCTGGCTTTTCCTTCAATTATTTCAGTTTGAATTATACTCAGCGGTAGTCACCTGTGTCTGATTATGTTTTAACTGTTATTATTAATTTTCGTTACCTATCTACCTGAATAAATGCTGGAAGAAATAAACAATCTAGTTCATATTACCTGCTAAATGATTAATGTCAATTACTGCAATAATTATTAAACTGTTGGTGAGTATTACTCATAATACCAGAATTATTGAGTAATTACCTTGCTAATCGAATTGTAATTGATTATTTTTTCCATAGTTGCTGCGTTGATGGTCAGGTGTCCTTTAGAAATGTAGTAAGCCATCACTCTAAATAAAGTTCATCAATTGTTTGAGTTCTGAGTGCTTACGAAGGAACAAACATTCCTTGATACGTTTTTCAGGTGTGATACGTAATTGGACCAATTGCATGTATATTTATACAGTTGGTGATTTTGTACAGCCTTACGATAATTAACGTACCATTGCGACTTATACCGGTAACTGTTATATAGCATTTGCTGTCTTCACTATTAAATTTTAAGTAACGAGTCGGCTTTCGCTCCTTTTCAGTACATTTAGTCTTTCCTAATGGACCTAATGAAATGCTCCCCTTTATAGCTGGAGAGGTCGTTCCAAAAAATAAATAAATTCCAAAAAGTAACAAGCCCTACAGGCACAACAAGCGGTCGTCGCGGAGCCTGTAGGGAAAAACAAGCGGCTCTCGTCCATTCCACGCTGAAGTGGCGCCACGTGGATAGGTCTACAAGAGGAACGTGAGCCACGGTGCGGCCCTGAACACACCTACCTCCTTCTAGTGCACTCTAACTTGACGAACTTCGTCTACGACAGTATCTTACATCTTGGCATTGAACAAGTATTTAAACGGTACTGCAGGTTGGATCATTTATTCCAAAAAAAGATTTTTCCAAGCATTTCGGGCAGAGATAACGCTTTATATATTTAGTCAAGCCCCTAAATAGCACAGGTGACGTGGCTAGCCAGCCCAGGGACCACCCGCTCCAGCAGGTGCCGCCACAGGATTAGCGTTGAACACGGCGTCTGCGCTGGCACCCGGAGCGGTGCCGGGCTCATTGGTGTCCACAGTGGCACGGAATCCGTTGGTATCGGCCACGTACTTCACTGTGCGGAAGAGACCATTTGCGTCACGATAACCGTACGAACCAGACTTTGCGTTGCTGGCGTCCCCTTGTTCCTTGTGAAAAAGCTGGGTGCCAAATTCATCCGTAGTGTCGTAACCGACGCTGTACGGTTGGGGAGGCTGTTGGAAAAGAAAGATGCAAGTGAGAATTTGTAAACAGGGGACCAAGCGATATACTGAGCTGAAACTGATTAGTTCATAATGAGGAAATGTCAAGGGGCGCTTATGTTTTGCGCCGGCCAACGACGTTGTTGATCGCAGTGCTTAGTGCTTGTCAAAATTACAGCATACTTTCACGTCGGTAAACTGAATCTCTTTGTAGGTTGAGTAAATTAATAAACGAACACGTTTTCTTAAACTGTGAATATATTTTCGAAGGACAATAGGTACTTCTTTAAACAAAGCTGACCCGTCCTGGGGCGCTATAACGTAAAACTATTGCAAAGTTTTCTATTCCAATTCTGCAATCAGCCCTCCGCGATTAGTCAAAACTTTTTTGGACCACCCCTACTTAACCTGTCTGTCACGCGACGTCATGAAAACAGTGATAGCTGCCCTTCCGATATGACGTGTACACACTGATTATGCGTGATATGATCAAACAAAAGAAATATAGTTATTTCTGATTCGACCACTTTTCGCCATTAGCCCTCGGCTATTGGTCAAAAGTTTGCGGGCTTCACCAACTTCAACTGCCTGTCACGCTATGTCCCAAAATCGCAAAAACTCTCCGTGTCAAAGTGACGTGTATGCGACAAAGATGCATTAACACGCCGAACAGAACTGAATTTTTTTTTAATAGCCGCGGGCTGCCCCGTTCCGAAAGGAGAAAACGATCGCTGCCGCCGATCGCTCAGGCACTGGCGACTCGCACCTACCCAAGAGCATAGGTTTAATTGCGTATAATAAAACTCTTTGCGCGGCCGTGTAACGTTTTTAAGCTTCCTTTGCATGCCGCCGCGATTTTCTACGAGCCACCGCAATTGAAGTAAGGGAAAGCGGACCAATCGCAGACGGCGGCACCACCCTCTTGATCCCGCTATCGATGTTCACTGCAGTAGCTCGGCCCCATCGAATCCCTCTCCACTTGAGCGTGCTCCTCCTCTCTTGTCCGGCAATTAGATAAGACGAGCCACTCAGTGTAGGAAATGTTATTCGTTTTTCAAACAAACAAAAGTGACCTGCTATGAACGAGCAGATCGTTTGATTGATGTGTTCAGACAACCGTGCGGGTGACCACCCGATCCTTGCGTCGGCGGTGCCGCAAATTTGACGTCAGGACAGTGGAATATAAACATATTGGAATAGTTTTACGTTATAAGGCCCCTGGTCTACTTCGCGGAGAAATAACATTCTTCGATAATTTTCAACTTTCCTTTATATTAAATGACAGTTCGGTTGTTACTGCCGTATTGTGGAACGTGGTACTAGAATAATTCGTGGCAGCATAAATTCTGCCCCCTTCTTATATCGCCAAACGTATTCTACAGCCTGCACCACACCATATTGTGTGCCTTTCTAAACGAAACACATGCTACTAAAATTAAAGTAACTGTGCGACAGTGTTTATAGTTTAAATAATAAGAACTTGCAATGAAACATCATGCGTCCATTCCTCTTTAAAAAAGATTGGATTTGCGCACGTAGGAGGAACCAGCAGCGGAGAGGCCAGGAGTAGCAGCCGCAGCATACAGTGGTCCTTGGAAACCCGCGCCTTGGAAACCATACTGCTGGACGCCGCCGAAGATGTTTCCACCTCTAACAAGGGTAACAATGGCGAGGAACACAGGGACCTGCATTGGATAAGATTAATGTAAATATTGTTCGATAGGCCACTCTAGAATTGCACCTTTTGTTGGTTGCATTAGATTACACTTGTATATTCTTTTACATGGACGCGATTTAGTGTTTTCCCTCTTCCGCGTTGAATAGTCATTACGAAAGAGTCGGACGGTCGCGTGCCTTGTAATAAATGTAATAAATTCACTATGTTATCAAAGAATAAAAGCCACCACTTGCATCATGTATATAAGGTCAGGTGTCGTGATTGAGTACGAGTAGTAGTCGTTTGCATATTATGGCTTTCTATAAAGTACAACAAGGATGAAGGCGGACAGTTTTTCGCGCAGTAAGGGAGCATTTTAACATACGCATTGCCTGCGGCTCTTAATAGAGTATGGAGCGTATAACTGTAGAATGTAGAACCTGAAACATGTACCCTCCAAACGCGTCTGAGCCTATGCCCAATTAGGAAGTGATTGCCACCCTTGAAAATAACATTGGCGAAAATACTATGCTTATCTCTATGTCAGCATCCGTATGTGCTCCTCTTCCGTTACCTTAGATATCATATCCACGGATGGGTGATCGCTTGGTAGTCTGTAGCCACGATAGTTGAGTGGTTAATGTGGCTAGGAAAGTGCCGCTCCTCATGCTATATAGGCCTCAGATGGCTCGGCGTAGCCGCCACCCTCTCCACTTGAGGAGAATGAGAGAAACGCTTGTGCCCGCTTCGCTAGCATCATCTGGCTATGGACAATGAAGTGGCGAGGAGGTTTGGTCGTGACGAAACGCGCCTAGTGTTTGCACAACTTGGGCCCGCCGAGAAGGACTGAGCTGCCTACTGCAGCTTTCTCGTTTTTTTCTTTTTGTCTCTGGAAACAAAGAGAAAACGGACAAATTTGATGTTGATTTCGTGCTTTCCTAACGTCCAAGTCATGTAACGGTGAAATACATTGTAAATCCTTTTTTTTTGCCGGATACCTGCAATGACTTTAGAGACCTTAACGTTAGTAGCTTTTCTTCCCGTTTTTGTGGAAAACTTCCTAGATTCAGTTGCAGTTCTCGCCCGGAATGCTAAGTCGCTTGTATCACCGCTGCTCTGTTTAAGGATATCAAGTGAGACTATAGAAGAAATGCGTAATATTCTGTAACATCTATTTACTCGCTATTTTCCTCTGCTTCCTGCTACACTGCTTTCCAAAGGCAATTACAGGCAATTAGTGCATGCCCACTAGATGGCCCTAGAAGCACTACACATTAGATACACACACGTGTATCATACACACAAACACGCACACACACACACACACGCGCACGCATGTATATCATTTCCGAGGAAGAGTTATATAAACAGTCTCTACTTCCCCGGCGCTGCATTATCAGGAACACTCTTACAGCAGCAGAATTCCTAATACAACTTCGCAGCCCCTTGTATACTGCCCTCAAACATGCCAGCCCTTCTCGACACATATTACTGCATTAATACGCCGCTTGTATTTCACTCCTCCTTTAAATGACCTCTACAACTCCATTTATTTATGTTTATTTGTGTAAAGGAAACACGCACCGCTAGCTGCAAAATTAGACATTGCATGGAATCTGCGAAATTTCGTGGGCTCTGCTTTCATGTCGCCTCTTAACGTGTGTGAGAAAAATCAACTAAGAAAAAAGATTTGCCGACGAAAAATATCCGCAGCAAACACCTTTTCTGAAATTCGTGAGTAGCGAAGCTTCCGGGAAGCTTGAATTTGAAGTCTCCAAAACTGGTGTTACTTCGCTCCGCGTGTTGCAGCACCGCGATCACGAGGCTCCACGGCAGGACGCGGGAACCTTCCTCTTTCCTCAGGACCCCAGAAGAAGACACATCTTATTTGAAGGATTTATTTATTTATTTATTTACTGATTTGTTACAGCAAAGCTGTTAAGGGCTAGTTTACCCCGTATCGTGTCCGCGTGTAGAAAAAAAATATCAGCAGCAATGGCACCAGTCTCGTCGTCTTCTTCCACAGCTTGCTCGTTGGTGCCCCTGGGCGCTACCGCATGAACGAGCTCGTGCCACTGCTCCCGCGTTCGGCGCCGTCATTAACTAATTAAACATATAAGAAGCACGAAGGCTTAACCCATAATAAAGATATACGTTAATGAACCCTCGGGATTTACTATGTGATAAAACACCGGCGCCGCGCGTTTATCTGTACGGAGTGCTTTAGGTGTTTATTTCATAACCCTAAAGGCCTCAATGTTTTACATAGACGAGTTCGTTATTACAAACAAAAAAGGTACAAACGTGGTCATCTTCAAGACGGTAGCATCAGTAATTACAGCAATGGAAGGAGAGAAATTGCTCCATTTTCGACTCGGGCATGGTATAAAGACAGAGGAACAAACGGTGGTGCGTGCACGTGGGGGAACTCCAACTTCGAACTCGTTATCGCTGCTAGAAGAAGCTTAGGTGGGAGGAGAAAAAACTATTGCTTAAGGCAGGGATTTGTTAAATAAATCTCATGAAACAGACAAAAGCGAGAACAAATTGGGCTTGGTTCAAAAGTAAGCAGAATAAGCATTGAATTTAGAGATGATGCACTGGCTTATTGCCAGTAATTGAACACAACAAAGCCCGCGGCACACTTTCATACGCTTACGAGAGAGATGTGATAATGTAGCAGTGGATGGATTTCTGACAAATTTGCCGTATTCGAGATTATATTTACCAAAGACTCATAAACAACATGTTTCTCATGGGGAGAGATGTAACACAAATTTTGGCGCAAATGACCTAGCATGCGGCTGCGATTCCTTATTAAAAGTTCATCATGTATGTTCAAACATCGATCATGTGTAATGTGTATCCCCAGTTATACATAAAAAGAGACAGCTGCTAGCGGTGCATCATCGACGGTGTGATTGGGAGGGTGAATTATGGTAATAATGCACGATACTGCCATTATTTTAGTGTTTGAAATGTCAATAGTCATCAACGATTCGGTACACCAAGACGACAGCTTACGTAAGTCACTTTGCAAAGTAAAGACATTGTTAGGTTTGTTGTTTTGGTTCCTGTACAAAACGCAACCAAAAGCGGGAAGTTTTATCAGAAAGTTAATTACAACTGGCAAATCATAAACACAAACAAGATACAGGAGTGGTCCTAAAACGCATTCCTGGGGCTCTCCTGAGGCAAAGGAAACTGATGGAGTATCCAAGCCATTGGCATGCACATGTTGAGAACAGTTGAACAAACACAGCCTATCCAGCCTTAAGCGTTATGATTTATCTTTAGCTTAGAAATTCCGCGAGGTGACACGAATAAGATCTCCGTTTGAATAGGAAAAATAGAAATACTTATTTTCTTAAGTACGTGGTCGGCTCGCATAACAAATTCTCCGAGGGATTGTGTAACGGTATTGAAACATTTTTCATGCATTGATTAGAAGTGGATGGCTCAGTCAAAATACCTGAAACGCGTGTTTGTATAATGATTTATATATTGCCCTTGATCACAGCGGAAAAAAAAGTCTGCGTTCTTTTTTTTAAGATATACCTGGCTACAGCCGACCTAGCCAGGCGAAAGTTTTTTTTTCCCATTTGTGTGCAGCCGGAAGCACAGGACTCGGTCGCACGCGCTTTCGGCGAAGGTGAGTGCGCCGTTCACTTTCTGTGTCGTGCATGGAACGCGTGACGGTGCAAATGAAAACGAGGCTACATCGTGCTTCACATGTCCAACATCCGGAAGCCAGAAAACAGACGCCTAACCACATTTTCACGCCGCTTGCAAAGCAGCAGCGCAGTATAGTGGCGGAGAACTCACGTCAGAACTTTCTATGTCACCTTCGGACTCATAGTAGCTTCGACAGGCATATTCACAGTGCGGTTATAGTGCGTTGTTTACCGCAACGAAAAATGTCAAACGCCAGCATTTCGCTGACACCTTGTCGATCGCATTTTTTTCTGGTTTTGAGAATGTTGCCTTTAATTTGACCATTTGTCCTTGCATTCTCTCCCACACTAAATGCGTTGTTGAAATGTTGCCAATGAAGGCCGCTTTACAAACAGTGCTAACGTAGTTTCATTTCTCCTGGATGAAATATTGCCTCTTCTACAATGGATATTACTTATGACCTTAAAGTAGCCATTATGCTGTGTTCATATTGCAGGTAGTTGATAAGTCCGGAACAGGCAGAGAGACATAGATCTGATGGTTCGACAGGTAGCAGCGGCTGGTTTCCTATTGAAGAATTTGACTCGACAATGTTATCTAATACAATCTGACGCGATCGTTGTCAGTTTATTATTACAAACATGCGCCTTCCAGTAGAAAACTGTTTTTATGAAGGTAAAATATGTTTCTGTTTTGGTGGACGAAGATGTTAACCGAATGATTGTCGACACATTCAAACGGTTTAATGAACTTAATTAGAGTGCCCCATATGAAGCAAAAGCAACAAAAGGCAAGTTGGGTACCTGGTTCGGAGGGTCGTTTCATGTTAGCTGGCAGTTTCTTCTCTTTGCGAAGGCACTGTTTGAATATAGACCTAGCCATGTCAAGCTTGTTAAGATGGTTTCAAATAAGTTGTGTAGTCTCGGTATGGAAGCTAGTCTCACGTTTCAATCTCAGAAGCTTGGTGATGCTCCTGGCATGCTGTAAACTTCTTAGAGGCTTTCTACATGACACGGAAAAGAACAAATAAAACAGAAAAAAATGGGACAGTTGTGCGGTGGCAGCAGCAATTCCACACTAACGTATACTGTCACATCGTTCCAGAAAGTTCCCCGATGTTGTGAGATAGACGTGCTGCTTTTGCCAAGGTGCAAATTTGGAACATTTCAGTCAGAGCACTTGGTGACAGCAGTGCCCAAGAATGACATGCTTCCAATGTAAACCAGCACAACCTGTTTGTTCCTTACCAGTTGGTGTCTCCTATCAATTTTCTGGGTTCGAGTGCATATAAGACAGAGTAGAAGATGCGTCAGTAAAAGACTAAGAGAGCGGTGAATGAAAGTTGTGGTACATTCGCACGCAATCTTGCATGTCGCGTCTCATGTTGCGGGTGTCATTATTCATGCTTTATTTTCTTCCAGCAAAAAATTCAGAGTTGAAGCGTGCCACATCAACAAAAGGGGGTTCATCCGCCATAGCCAGTCTTCAGTTTCACTGTTACAAAAGAAAATTCCTGTCCTTGGAAGGCGCTAGTTATGCGGTAATTTTTTTTATGACGTGCGTTCAAACAATTGTGTAATGGTGCAGTCTTGCTGGTAGTCTTCATCAGTTTCTCCAATTCTCCTTTGCCCCCGAATTGTTCTAATTTCTCTTACCTTCACGTCGTGTAAAACAAAGTTGTCATGTTTTCTGTTTGTATAAACCAAACGTTTTCGTCAAAACATTGTTGTAAAACTCAAAGACCCGCCTGATTATTTGTTTCTCAATCGTCGTAGTGCAACGCTTCCCATAATCATAAACCTTGTGAAAGCTAGCCCGTCGCCACTCCTGTTGTTTGAGCCACGTTGGATAGAAACACCTTTCGCCGAAGCGCGCACTTGTAGGCTACTGTTTGATAGGACATCAAGCATTTTCTCTCTTGTTATGTCATGTACAGAGCTGATGATTCGAATCGTTCAGCGACGTGCGCATGTGGGCCAAGTTTCCTCGTTTTGATCGCAATTATGTGTCATGCGTTCTCTGCACTATAGAGTCAGTTGTTATACTGAACGTCGTGTTGGAGAAGTTGACGTGACAGTGACGATCTACGAATGTCCATGTTTTGCGCGTAAGTTGGAATTTCCTTCTGATAGGTACTTAGCACGACCTAACTGAAAAAGAGAAGTCTACAGAGAGATCAAAGCGTTCAGCGGTTCCAGAAAAGGATTATATGATTACGAATCTGGCACCTCTCAAAAGAATAACTACTTGCTTGCCACAGGCATCTTTCTGTGGCAAATTTAGCTTTGATTTTTGCGGCATATTTGTTCTGTATATGATATTGCACACTCTAAAAACAAGAGATTTCCGGGTGCTCTCTTTGAGGGAGTAACTGCTTGTCCCATATTACACTCTGTTTTTGAGAGTAGATCGACCCTCTTTTGGAAAGAGTAGGTCAACTCCTGCCGACAGAGTTTTGTTACTCCACCGCAAAGACGTGCTAGTACTCTTCCGCAGAGTGCTAATACTCTCCCCACAGCGGTAATAGTACTCCCCCAGACCTAGTGCTTCTACTCCTCTAAGCCGAGTACATCTACTCCTCCAATCCCTGTGTTTCTACTCCGCCAAACAGAGTGCTTTTTCTCCTTCAGAACAGAGTGCTAGTACTCTTCCCAGTAGTGTGAAAGCACGATGTAGATCCATGGTGACGTTTGAAGGGATTCGAAATACTTACATGTGGGGAACATATGATTCCTTCATAAGCAGCTTCTGCACGCATGCTCGGTGAATGGGATGTAATCTGTAGTCGCCGAGTTACTCAAACGAAATATTTTGTCTCTTATAAGGTCAAATTTTTTATTAATCAGTCGCAAGACAAACTGAATAATAAATTGAGAAACATACTACCAAACACATAAAATCAGATTACAATGACGCTCATAAAATTTAGAACACATCTTGTAATAAAACATAAGTATGTTCTTTAAAGTTTCATACTACTACCGTGTAAAAATATCCTTCAATTTCAATGGGCTCCTTCTTTTCAAGAATATACAATGGCAAGTTAAGCATAGAACAAACGTGTGCAAACTCACAAAGTATTGACATTATGTCGAAAAGAAATATGCGCCACATTACTCGCCAGCAAACGAATTTCTGGCACAATACGCGTGCACTTCTATGGCAGAGGTTACCAGATGAGCTGCTAAGCATGGGGCTAGTAATGTAGATAAATTGTGCAAGAAACATTTTTGTGTACCATGTTCTAAGACAGCAACTTAATTCATAATGTCCTGTACAGCGTATGTATGTTCCTGACTGAAAGTACAGTGAATTTAGAAATGTGTTGTATATTTTCATGTGAGGCAGCAGGTCTAGTTAGCTTTGCTTATACAATGTATTTCGCGTAAAGTGATTCATGTATGGTCTGCACCCCATTGTTTCTAAGTGATTCTTGTCGTGGTTCTGCAGCAATATCCTGGGGACCCGGTCTCAAACTGGTACAGAGGCGTATTATATTTCCTGTTCGGTTGGCCTACTCCCGAATGTGGTTTCCTGGTGTTGTTTGGATTCATCCATTACACGTTCTCACAAATAAATAAAAGTCATAATATTACCTAGTGTCTAGCAAATGAGTATAAAACTACATGGCGCATTGGCATTAAAATCTTGCGCATGAAATTTCTTGTCATATATGGTAGCTTTTCATTCCCATTACGCTCAGACTGCTATACTTTTGAGGAGCAGCCTGCATAGTTATATGATCGATTATTGTGACTCGTAGAATATGCGATCTAACGAAAGTATAATATGGCACCAGATGTGAACCAAAACTCAGATGTGACGAATATGATGCATCAAAGGCGACATAAGCATATATACAGGCAGGGAATTGCACGAAAAAGACAAACAAACAAGCAAAACATAAATTGAGAATGGCGCTATGCTGTTTCACATATCCCTTCCATGCACGTGGATTTCGCAAGCGACTATGCATATACTTGTACAATGAACCAACTGCCTGAAACCAAAGCTTCTTTTCTACTGAATTAGTAGAATCTTCGTTCTCGAAACAAGTACATAGTGTCTAGGAAGAATAATACCTCGCCTCACTGTGCACTATATCTTAAGTCCAACAAAATTATGTCTAGAGAAGCCATGAACATAAGGGGCTTTTGCTTAAAACTACATATTCACATCCGCCAATTGATAAACACGTGTCCTACTCAGACGCTCTCAGTTCTTTGCATTGAGCATCTCTACCTCCGCTAGCATACTTGGTTGGAAAATAGATTTGAGAAAATACAATTTTGCATTTTTAAAATAATTTTCAATTGCAAGTGACTCTCCGGCTTCTAAGACATAAGGTTTGCACGACGGTGTAGACAGCTAAAAGCCTTAATTGATCCTTGCTTTTGCTTCGGGAGGCACGAGCGGTTCTAATGAACTCGTTTCGTGAGCATGCATAAAAACGATGACTGCTTAAACATGGGATTCTCTTCCCCCAATGCTTCCCCTTTCTGGAACCTAAAAGAAGTCATAATTTTAAAACTATGTTTAAAAATAGATAAAAAGGAACACATGAAAATCTACCTGCTTCATGTCAGCATTTGAAATACAGAATCACAGTGGTTTGTATTTGCACACTTGCATTCATATGCTGTTAAATGTCAGCTATTAGAGCTGTTAATTGTATGTAAGCACCTAACCAAGCATGAGCTGTTGCTTTTTATGATGAACACAGGCACCATGCTCATTGCATGTATGTATCACGTCACTAAGCAAATATGCAATTTCATTGTACCATAATTTTTTATCACATCGACATATCTCTTGAGAGGTCAGACAAAAAGCAGTCACTTCTCACAACTAATCAGCTTTTTTTACACACATTTCTAACTTTTCAATGACACTTGCTCCTACGTGTTTCTCTCTTGATAGAATACTTGATTTTGACTTTTCCATCAGAGACATTACATAAGTATACCATGTTAAGATGACTCCCTTGAGCACATGAGAATTTTCAACTTGGTGTGACGTACTGCATTTTGATTTTGTTAACATTTAGTAAATGGTGCACCCCATATACCCATATTCTAATATTCTTGTCCGAATTACACGGCAATGTATTTTGATTCTTTGGCGTTCGCTCCTCTGCACTACGTGAAGTTGCGCTGGGCTGGCTCTTCTTTTTTCAAATCAAATCAAGTTTATTCATTACAAACAAAGAAACGGTTACATTTTTTTTGTACAGACGAGGGTCCCAAAGTCGGAGACTCCGAAGGCCCGAGGGTCCGAAGTCGAAGCCTTTAACATGCTTATGTCCTTGCAGGTGCCTTCTTGCGTTATATAAAACGGGTCGCTGATAAATATCGTGTGCAAAAGTAAACACCAGGACATGGTGTTAAACAACATCAAGACATTCAAGGTTATGGCACCAAAAGAAAGCCTTAGCTCGTAGTCTTCCTATTGAAATGCACGCGCAACAACTAAATGACTGCAACAGTCAGCTACTAAACTAACTTCAATTTTTAGATTTAAACCAAAAAGAAATAAGCCACAGTTCATCCTCAATCGCCACTAACGTTAACATGCTCATGCTAATAAATAGAATATTCGTCATTTGTCAGATGTCATTGATCTGTCATTAATTGGTCTCGTGGGTCGCAGACACCACTTCTGACAGAGTTAGATGAATGCGCGATATTGTACAGGCATAAGAATGAAGATACGCCTCTTATGGTAGAGGCATGGCATATCTATAACGGTGGAAGTGCGTGCGTGAGTCAGCCTTCGATTACTTTACATAAGGAAGAGATTAAGTGCCTTAACATTTGTCTCTCACGTAGACCAGCACGTGTACCCGATTGACATGTGGTGTTACCATTCCTGAGCATGCGCAGATTAGTTTTGTGTCTTCTTTCTTTTTTTCGCCTCAGTGCTCCTTTCAGTTGATAGTCGGCGTCCGTGTTGTCCACTTCTCTACTCTTGTGTCCTGTCTGCACGCCTCACTTTTATTTGCATAATGAAGGCAAAGTGTCTTGGCAGAAGCAGGGAAACAAAGGCACGTGAGGTTTTGAAGCATTCCATATAAAGAGGAAAAAACTGCGTTAGTGATACTTCCGTGACCCTCTTCAAAAGCAAAATGTCCTATTGCCTACGGTTTTGGCCTACGAAATGGCCTACGGTTTTACAGATGATGCATGATGGTCATTGTGCGCATGTCTGTGATTTTACTTATATTTGCAGATTTTCGGTGAACAAAGATAGATGATTGGCGCTTGTTCTGTGTCGTTCTCCCTCTCGTGATCGTCTTAGTTGGCGCTGTTCCTTCCTAATTCAAGTATGCACCATCTAGCCCAAATGAATGTTGTCCTGAGTTAGACATATAATCACACTGTTTCAATACATGAGTAAAAAGAGTTTAGTCTTAGCGCTAAACACCGTGAGAGCGATTCAGTGCGCGACAGCGATAAGCGACAGCTTCGAGCGACAAAACGGGCCGTCGCTTGAACACATCGCTCGGTTCTGGAAACTTAGAAAGCATCGCTCGTCTTGCGGAAGTGCTATAAGCGACTAGCCAATAGCGCGAAGCAGGAACTGTATGCGAAGCAGGAAGTGGATGTACGTTCAAATACTACGGATTCTTCGCGGAACAAGCAAACGATTGAATTTTTATACGTGCAAGGATAAGTACCTACTGGAAGCCCTTCGGAAATATTTTAGGCTACTTTTTACAGTAGAATACATCAACTTAAATTACTAAAGCACGCGTCACGCTAGTTTTGACGCGCGTTTGCAGCCCTCATACCGGCAACATCGGGGAGAGGTCCCTCAAAATCGTCGCTCGCATGAAGTACGATTTGTATGCGACGAGTGGACGCTGTCGCGCGCGTGACCGCTTACATGGGTTCAATACTTTATTCAGCATAAAACATGGATCCCTCATGCGTTTTCAGTAAGTTCAGGATAACGCACCCAACTGACCTCTTGCTGCATGCAGATGAATACCTGCGGCAAAGTTTCCAACTAGCACTGGCGCTGCCCGTAACTTCAGTGGTCGCAGATTACCCATGGGCGAGACACCGTCAAACGCGCGGCTTATTTATAACGAAAGCAAGCCCGAGCAAAATTACCCCTTCTGTTATGTGACTCCCTATTTTAAGGGCGATTCGTACACAGTAGACTACCAAACTGAACAAATTCAAACACACAAAACGCACGCTAAGCACGAACTGCATAGGCTCGGAATCATGGGCTGGTGAAGAAACCATTTTAAGCGTCCTCTCGCCTCCCGTCTTATTGAACATGCCATGGTTCTGGCAGGGTTTGCGATTTTCAAAGCTCTTACGGATAGCGGCAAGTGACAAAATCACATGCAGTTATCGCGACGACTGGCTTTTTCGATTGACATCGAGCGACACCGCGCACTTGCCTAGGGCGTTGTCAATCGCGTTGGCTAAGCGCCGTGTCGACTTTCTGGCGATAGCATGTAATATACGCAGAATGTGCGCCTATATTATAATTCACTTACCGGGGAGGATTTCTTGTTATATCCAATGAATGATGAACGACTGTCGTGTTTTCGCGGCGACGCGAGATGGCTGACACACGATCTCCCTTGGATGGCCTTCGTTGCTGCCCGCTGGACAGATCACCTTTCTCCGGTGCTGTGCTGTTCCGCGATGTTGAGCAACTCGGAGTGCAAAAGCAGAGCGCACGCTCCGCGTTCTTTAGAACTGTGGCTGCCTGATCTCTTAGAAGCAAAACGGTGTGTTCTTTGCTAAGCGTGCTTCAGTGATACAGCGCCATGTTCGGGGCCAGCCTCTTGTAGTTGAAGAAGATTACGCTACGTTTTGTTCTCTATAGCCGCAGGATTAGAACGGGCGTTCTACTCTCTCTCAGACGGGAAGAGTGAAAAGCACATTTCATTTTCTCCTTGGTGATGGAGGGAACAATGCATTCCACTCCCCTCGACATTTCGCGAGAGTGAAACAACGCTTTGAAGAGTAAATCGGCCGCTTCACTCCTGCGATACCCTCCCTAGTTTTTAGAGTGCATACATATAACTTATCAACAAATATTGTAGATGCGAAGTGAAAGCGTACGCAAATAAAACAGGCCGTTTTGTATCTTCCGCAGTTATAAATGTTGTCGGGTACTGACTCAATTTGTCTGCTTAGGAAGAGCATTGGCCATACGGTGCCAAAATATGTGTGTGTGTGCGTGCCGGCTTGCTCGCGACTGTTAATAGTATACGTGCATAACTATATACGCCAACTTTGCAGGACACGAATAAGTACTTCTTATGGATGACGCACTGTGGCAGCAGCAGGCGTATACCCAAAAGAACAGCATAGAGGCTCCTTCTGCTGACCAATGTCGTCAATGAAACGACTAAGTGTCGCAATAAAGAAATCACTAATAATTACTAGTTGTTCAAATGAAGGAAGCGTGATCAAGTGACTACTCACGCAGCGGTAGACGCAAGAATCGGCATTACTTCGCAATATGGGATCTCTACAAACTGTTAAGACTACACAGCATTTTACAGGTACTACGGGGTCAACGAGAGCGACTAGTCCGTGAATTTCTGTAGTCAATCATATGCGTTGCGTTCAAGTGACGATGTGTGCCTAATAAATCTTTCCAATTGCTTTTACCCAGGCTTCAATTGTATGATAAATATTATGTTTCCTCATACCCTTGATTTCCTCGTGATCTCTTCGGCGTCATGCCCACAAGGTGTTCATTTTCGTCAACATGATTGATCGTAGTAATCATCGTCATGCCGTCATCATCTCACACATCGTGATTATCATTTGCCAGCGTTATAACATTGTAGCGTCTATACTGCATGCCATGTTGCATTCTTCGTTGTTCTTCATCGCCGTCGTTATTGTCATTGTGTTGCGGGGATGTCATCGACGTCGTTATTCTCAGTAAACCACCGTCAAGTCGCCGTAATCGCCTTGCCGCGTTCCTTTTCGAGATTACGATTTGTCGTCGTGGTGGTTTCCTGTAACGCCTTACGAAACGAGTAAAAATGCGCATCATTCTGAGAGAAAGATACTCATTAAGCGCAGGGAGTTAGAGAAAGCTCGCAAACACATTCATTGCAATTTCATAGGGGGGGGGGGGGGGGGGGGGCGTGTCACTTTCGCTTAGAGTATGCGCGATGACACGACTGAAGAGCTTGGAAGGCCCCGCGGCTAAACGGGCGCCTTTCTGAAAGTGGTCGAGTACGACTCCGAACTTGAAACTGCTGGAAAAGTTGCGTTCGTATAATTGCGAGGGCACGACCTCGGGTGTCACACCTTCGCACGGTATTTCACTGCACTGGCCAAACGAGCACGATACCCTTACCTTGCACTAACGACGCATTGGCAATTATCATTCTCACGTAGTAGTGACTTTGAAGACAGCTACGCGGTGAATGGCGAAACTAGCGTTTTTCTAGGCGAACTTGCGCCTACAAAAGCAAGTTACACTCAAAGGACAGCAATAGCGGCCAACATGATCGACGGTCATCGAAATCTGATCAGCGTGTCAAGCGCGTCGGCTTTGATACATCAGTCGTCGAATGTTCCAAAGTGATACCTTGGACCCACGCGTCTTCCACAAATTCCTACACTATTCGTGTCGCCAGTACATGCAATCAGATTACAGAAGGTTCGGTAAGATAGAACCACGGATAACATTCTAGAAACTTCTGGAACAGCGCAGGCGCACAGCGCACAGCGCAGGCGCCCCCTGCGCTGTGCGATGCCATTTGTTAGGCGGTGAAACGTGCTCGCCCGATAAAGATAAACAGCTACACGTGTCAATATGATACTTTCACTTTCTCGGAGCTGAATTTTCAAGGTCAACCTCTATAAAAAAGAAGGCTTAGCTTTATTATTTGGATATGAAGGTTTGGAAGTGGTGCTATAGCGCTGCAGGGGACCAAGGAAGAACGTAAGAAACGCTATCGGGTGTGGTGTGATTTATTGCGTCAAGCTATATTCTTTCGACGTGCAGTGCCATCTCAAGTAAGTGCTTTGTACATGTGTACATTGCTTGGGACAGCAGTGCATATTGCGGAGTCTCTCATGAGGGTATACCTGTAAACACAAACCTCCACAACCCAGAACGCGTTGGGCCAGTAACTTGAGCATGCGTAATCGAATTGGATGAAATAGGAATTTTAATTACCGAAATTCGGAGCCATATAAGCAAAGTATGAAAGGAAATTATTAATTGAACTAATTGAAAGCGAACTTTTGATAATGTTCAGAGTGTTACTTCAATAAGGAAATAGTGCGCAGACAGGAAGTGCGCAATATTAATACCTAAGCATTTCATTGATGTTCGCAGTTTATGTGAACATAATCAAGGGACCCACACTGCATTACTCAAATGCACTGTTTCTCCGGGAAACTTCATTACACGCACATCGACTAATGCGCGAGAAATATACTCATCAACAACGTTAAGAACACATGTCACGAGTGCGATGCTCAGAAATCCATTCTTCTAAAGCTTGTCTCGATCAACATATACGATGATCTGTCATACATTGCAAATCTCATGCTAACAATTGGCACTTTCCTTAAGCAGCCAAAGATAACTCACGTGAGTCGTATGTATATTGTCACGTGGTAATGACGGTGAAGAAAGCAGCACAACTGCGAAAGACGAAACTAGCGTTTTATTGGGCGAACTTGTGCCCTCAAAAACAGGCTGCACTCAAAGAATGACGACAGCGGCGAACACAGTCGGCGATCGTCGAAAAAGCGCCTCCACCTTTATACACTAGTCGTCGAATGTTCCAGACTAATCCTTGGGACCTGCGTGCCTTTAACAAAGTTCTACACCATTAGCGTCAGGCGATGAAATCAGATAACACAAGGTTTGGCGACAACAGACAGCGGATAGAAGCATCAATAACTTTCCAGAAACTTCGGATACATGCGGGCGCGTCCCTCACTGTGCGATAACATTTGTTAGGAGGCGAGACGTGGTCGCCCGATAAAGATAAGTACACGGGTCAATACCTTCCTCTTAAAAAGCATCAACCCGATGCTGCGAACAAAAGAAAGTAATGAAGAAAAGCACTCGTAGCAACGAAAACAACAAAATAAGAAGTTCGTCAGCGTCCGTAAAAGGGTTTAAGACGCACCACGTGGACCACATCAGATCGTGCGCGCCGCCGCTGTGAATGCGAAATGCCATCTGGGACGACCTCATAGTCCAGTGCGCCAATACGTCGGATGACCTTGTAGGGCCCGAAATGGCGTCGCGGTAGCTTCTCACTGAGTCCTCGTCGGCGTATCGGGGTCCATAGCCAAACACGGTTGCCGGGCTGGTACTTGACGAAGCGGCGTCGGAGGTTGTAGCGTCGGCTGTCGGTCCTCTGTTGGTTCTTGATCCGCAGGCGGGCGAGCTGTCGGGCTTCTTCGGCGCGCTAGAGATATGTAGCAACGTCAAGATTCTCCTCGTCAGTGACGTGCGGCAGCATAGTGTCTAGCGTCGTCGTCGAGTTCTTGCCATATACTAGCTTGAACGGCGTGATCTGTGTAATTTCTTGCACCGCCGTGTTGTAAGCGACTGTTACGTACGGCAGAACGGCATCCCAGGTCTTGTGTTCGACGTCGACGTACATTGCTAGCATGTCGGCGAGGGTCTTATTCAGCCGCTCCGTAAGAACATTCGTCTGTGGGTGGTAGGCCGTTGTCCTCCTGTGGCTTGTATGGCTGTGCTGCAGAATGGCTTGGGTGAGCTCTGCTGTAAACGCTGTTCCTCTGTCGGTGATGAGGACTTTTGGGCACCATGTCGCAGCAGAATGTTCACGACGAAAAATTTCGCCACTTCGGCTGCGCTGCCTTTCGGTAGAGCTTTAGTTTCAGCGAAGCGGGTAAGATAGTCCGTCGCCCTGACGATCCATTTATTTCCGGACGTTGATGTGGAAAACGGTCCCAGCAAGCCCATCCCGATCTGCTGAAAAGGTCGGTAAGGAGGCTTGATCGGCTGTAGTAATCCCGCTGGCCTTGTCGGTGGTGTCTTGCGTCGCTGACAGTCTCGACATGTCTTGACGTAACGGGCGACATCGGCGGTTAGGCGCGGCCAGTAATACCTTTCTTGTATCCTCGATAGGGTCCGGGAGAAACCCAGGTGCCCAGCGGTCGGATCGTCATGTAGGGCGTGCAGTACTTGTGGACGCAGCGCCGATGGCACAACAAGAAGGTAGTTAGCGCGGACTGATGAGAAGTTCTTCTTCACGAGTAGGTAGTTTTGAAGCGTGAACAAAGACAATCTGCGCTTAAATGCCGTAGGGAGAACTTCGGTGTGCCCTTCCAAATAATCGACGAGGCCTTTTAGCTCCGGGTCTGCTCGTTGCTGTTGAGCGAAGTCTTCCGCCCTTATTACTCCAAGGAAGGCGTCGTCATCCTCGTCATCTTGCGGCGGCTGGTCAATAGAGGCGCGTGATAGGCAATCGGCATCTAAGTGTTTTCGCCCGGACTTGTAGGGTACAGTGATGTCGTATTATTGTAATCTGAGGCTCCACCGCGCGAGCCGCCCTGAAGGGCCCTTTAAGTTAGCTAGCCAACACAACGCGTGGCGGTCGCTGACCACTTTGAATGGCCTCCCATATAGGTAAGGGCGGAATTTTGCTGTAGCCCAAACGATGGCGAGGCATTCCTTTTCGGTTGTAGAATAATTGCCTTCCGCTTTTGACAACGACCGGCTAGCGTAAGCTATCACGTCTTCATGTCCATCTTTTCTCTGGACTAGGACGGCACCAAGGCCTAGGCTACTGGCGTCAGTCTGGTTTTCGGTATCGGCGTGCTCGTCGAAGTGCCCAAGTACGGGCGGCGACTGCAAGCGTCGTTTGAGTTCTTAAAATGCGTCGGCCTGTGGCGTTTCCCACTTGAACTCGACGTCACATTTATTTAGTTGTATCAGCGGCTCAGAGATGCGTGAAATGTCCTTGACAAATCGCCTGTAGTAGGCACACATGCCAAGAAATCTACGCACTGCCTTCTTGTCGATGGGCTGCGGGAACTTTCCGATGGCAGCTGTCTTGTGCGGATCGGGGCGGACTACAGACTTGCTGATGACGTGGCCCAGGAACAGAAGCTCATCGTAAGCGAAGCGGCACTTTTCTGGCTTCAGAGTGAGCCCTGATGACTTGATGGCCTCTATTACTGTCGTAAGCCGCCTAAGGTGATCGTCAAAATTTACGGCGAAGACGACTACGTCATCCAAGTAAACAAGACAGGTCTGCCACTTCAATTCTGCTAATACCGTATCCATGACACGCTGGAACCTTGCAGGCGCCGAGCACAGTCAGAATGAGCGTCTGTAAGCGTGCTTTCTAAGACGAGGGGACAAGAACGAAAGTGGGAAGGCCGGGAGAGAAAAAAAAAGAAAGAAAATTGTATAAAGGAAACCTAGAGGGGAATAAAAGAATAAGAAAAAGAAAGGCACGAGGGTTGTGGGGGAAGTGAGAGGTTCGGAAGATTCAGGGGTGTGGTTGGCGGCATGTTTTTGTGGCATTAAAAGAGCTGGTCAGGCGGTCAGTGCGCGAGTAAAAACAAGACCCAAAAATACATCATTTGAAAGAACGACTTGAGTTGCGTAGTAGCAATACGTCGGGTAATATTGAAGGAGTTAAAATGGCGGCAAGGAGTCTGGGGTGCAATGCATGGGGTAGCTGGAAGTAAGCGGCATGGTCTTTCATGGGACGTCAGCCCCAGTAGCTCAACGTAGGTGTCGAGAATGTAGGCGCCGATAAAGGTATCCTGGCGTCTGGGACTTTGAAGTTTGTCGGTGAGGGTGTTTAAAGAAAATACAACAAAAACAGACAAAAACCAGCGGGGTGGGGGGGGCGGAACCTGATTAACAAATAGTAGAGTGACATGAGCAAAAGCGAGCGGGGCCGGTGTACATGGAAAAATGGGTCGTGTAGTTGATATAAACGTAAAAACGTGAAAGAGTAAATGAAATTGAGTAATAGGCAGATAAAATATCAAATGGAGGAACCATTTGATATTTGAACCATTTGAACCATGAGAGAACCAACACGTAAAGGGCGACAGGAGGTTTGGTGGCAGAAAAGTAGGGAGACCACAAACAACGGATGCTTGCAAAGGCAAGCTTCGCAATAGTGGTTCAGAAAGTTTCAAGCTGGGAATTATTTTCGTGGTATTTTAAGGTAGGTAGGACTTTAAGCAAAACAAGAAGGAAAGCTTGGTTGATCGATTAACCACCCCGTTTCAGAGGGCGCGCTTATAGCATCCATCCACCGATTCATCCCAAGCGGGAAAGAGGAGTCCCGTTGGAGTACACGCATGATTGATAACGCGTTCCAGCTGTGGCAATAGGTTGTGTCGCTATATCGATTCAAGGCTGAAGGAATTACCGACGAAAGACAGGTTCTGCGTAATTTTATAGTATGAAAGCGTTCGTTCTGGGAAACTACGACGAGTGACGAACTAACAGACCGGCCTATTGCAAATCCTGGAATGCCCCCCCCCCCACCCCCTGGTGGTGCAAGAGATCTCTTTAACAACTTTCGCAAATGTTTAGCCGAAATTATTAAGGGGCATTATATAGGCTTGAATTGTTTATTTCGCATGGTTTCATGTTTTGTGCACAAAAATGCCGTTTTCTAGGCTGCAGAAAACGCAAAGATACAGAACAGATTAGGTGACTAGCCAGCCCAGGGACCTCCGGCTCCCGCGTAGCGACCGCCTGCTCCTGCAGGTGCGGCAACAGGATTAGCGTTGAACACAGCATCTGCGCTGGAACCCGGAGCAGTGCCAGGCTCATTGGTATCGACAGTAGCACGGAATCCATTGGCATCGGCGACGTACTTCACGGTGCGGAAGAGGCCGTTGGCATCCCGATAGCCGTAGGCACCAGTCTTCGCATTGCTGGCATCGCCTTGTTCCTTGTGAAAAAGCTGGGTGCCGAACTCGTCGGTGGTGTCGTAGCCGAAGCTGTACGGCTGGGGAGGCTGATAGAATTGAAAGAAGAACACAATAGATAGACATAATTTCCTATGCTAATTATGAGAAAGAAAGACCGATTATCTTACAGCCTTTAAAATGTGGAATAAGGTTTCATGTTTATGCTTTCTTCCGTTTTTCTTGGTGAGAGTCATTGCTATATGGTACTTGTTCAAAACAACTGTACATTATTTTCACTATAATATGGAACTCCACAAATGTGGACAGAGCAAACGAAATACTTTCCTATCGTCTGTGACGCCCTGTAGATGTGTTATTTAAAGACCTTTTTTTTTGTTTTTGCCACGGAATGGGAACCACGGAGCCATCTGTAAGCGATGGTTCTACGTGCCACGTGGGAAACGCCGGCAAGGTAAATTATTTTTTGCTCATTAAGCTCGCGCTTCTGTTCTCTAAAAAGTATCTCACAACAATGCAATAGAATTACCTAAGTAAGTAACACTATTTCTGCTCTGCTTCTAGTTCATTGTTGATGTTGTCAAACCTCCGCGCAAGTGATACTATATCTAAAGAGAGGAAACTCATGCCAGTAGTATCGTAAAAAAATATTACTACACTGTTGCTTGATGTCTGAGTAAAAACAATTTCCAAGGAAAATATGGGCAGCAAGGGCCTCGTAACAAAAATGTAATGCATACGTAGGAGGCACCAGCAGCGGAGAAGCCAGGCGTAGCAGCCGCAGCGAACAGTGGTCCTTGGAACCCGGCACCTTGGAAACCATACTGCCGACCGCCACCAAACACGTTACCCGCTCTCACGAAAGTCACAAGGGCGAGGAGGACCGGGGCCTGTACCGGGTGTAGCTGACATTAGGGACATTTCGTGCGCCTTTCGCAGACCGCATTGTATTTTCTTTGTGAAGCTGCATTACGCTCTTGTTACAGAAAATATGTACGTGCAAGACCTATTCGTTCTCGCATTTTTCTGCCTAAATGCTTTAAGAAATGTCTGACGCTGCCCCGTTACTTAGCTAACGCTGCAAAACGGCTCACCAAAACACTAAATAAAGAATGTTCAATAACAGCATTGAACTTAACTTGCATAGTCAAAGTGTTAGGAGCATGGCTGAGAAACATCATGCCTTTACAGAAATTACTGTAAGCGCGCACGTTCTCATCTACTTTGTGGTTAACTAGGGTGAACTAGCAGACGTAAGTTGCAGGTAACAGTTAACAACAATTTCACTAAATGCAAGAAAAACTTATGCATGATATTTGCAATATTTTACAAGTAACTTTTTGTTAAAAGCCGCTATCAGGTAACAGTTAACACCAATATTAATAAACAAAAGAAAATTTTATGGATGACTCTTGCAATATTTTACAAATAACTTTTCGTTAGGATTTACTATAGCAACGTTTACCATACTGCACGGAAAAAATAATTCTGTGTAATTATCGTCATTAGCATTGCGTTTACTCATTATGCCTACCAATATTATCCTCAGTCAAGCAATGAATTACGGCATGTAGAACATAGATGTGCTCCTTCACGATCACCTTAGATATCATATCCGCGGTGTGGGAGTTCACTTCGAGATGCGTCTGGCACGGGAGCTACGAGATGCTTGTAGAATGGACAAAGCTGCTCGTCACTTTTATACACCTGACCTGACCGCACGCAACCATCACTCTCTCCCGTGACGGCGAACCAGAGAGGGTTCGTCTCGGCATCTCTTAGATGACTGGGCGATGGACAGCGATGCTGCGAGGAGGCATAATCATTTGGAGTTGCTGCTCAGCTTCGCACCTTAAAGGCCCTCTGTGTTGTATTGGGCTGCCACGACTGTCTTTGTTTTTGTTGCTTGCAGACGTCAATAACAGGAATAAATTTAGAGTGCTTGTCTATTTAGTGCCTTACTGCTATCTTCCTTAAAAAAAAACCTGTGCTAGATTTCCGAACGCATGATGGTAGAAAGTGCTGTTATAACTAACATGACTTAAAAACTTTTGATGGGTAATAGTTTTCGCCGTTCCGTATTTGACGGCAAACTTCCTGAAGGGCTACAGGATGTTTGCTGTGTGAAGTGGTTTGTAGGACAATACGGTCTAATAAAACTAGAGTGATTGCTACTTTTTCGTATTTACGCTTGCGGTAAAAGAAAGCACGTCGGATGTGGATGTGAAACGCATTGGCACAAGTATGTCTACGCCATTTCGTTTTATCACATGTCTGTTTATGTCTGCTGCAGGAAGAATGCCTCCCTCATCGGTTCCTCATTACGTGTATTGCATCAGCCGACTCCATGTTATGTGTGGAAATTTCATGCCATAATCACTGCGCACAACTATGCCCTGTACTTTTCTGCCCTTGGCTCCCGTTAGGTCACTCGAATAGACAACCGTTTATGTGCTACATGAATTACGTCACCTGTTTAATTTTCTTTTATAATTCTTTTGCTCGCGGTTACTCATTACAAGATACCTTATTTCGCGTTCAGTTCATATTTATTGAATTTTTGCACTGAACCTTAAATGATCAGAAGCTCTGTGCAACATGTTCTGCGATGACAACAATGTCTATTTCTGTTCGCTGCTCTTTTCATTCTTTATTCTTGTTAATATCATGAGACACCGCGTCAACTCTTCACTGAGCCTTGTGGTCCACCTGTGTGAAATTCTTTATTGTTTAGCTTGTTTATGGTAAAATATTTGGATGCATTGTGAGCGTGCTTCATTCTAATGAAAATGTTATGCTAGCACAGGCGACAGGTTGCGATGCGCTTTTTGGCTTTCTCCCTACGTGACATCAGCTAGGCAGCCCCAGCAACATTACCGACTGTGACAATATTCTTTGAGCGCTTGAGGCAATTTTTCTCCTAATTATATTTTCGGCTCCCCGTATATACTACCGGCGCTCTTAGCTCCATCAACAAAATATGGGGAATCTGAAAAAAATGACAACCATTCCGCTCTGTGAAGATGGAATGGCAGCGACAGCTGACGACAGCCAATGCTCTCAAATTAAAGGCAAATACTTTCGCTGCCATTCTTCTTCACATAGTGGAATGGTCGTAATCTTCTTTTTTGTTTTTTACGGCATCTGTGGTCCCCATACTTGTTTATCCGGAATGTCTCATCGGATCTTGAGATCCGCATTTTTGAAGTCGTTCACTCGGTCCACGCGGTACCTCTGCCGCCGTATTGCTTTGCAAGTATTGCGTCGTTGCTCGTTCGTAAGGTGTCCGGGCTCGCGATTGTCGTTTTCGTTCAGCATCGTGGGAACGTTCTTTGTCGGTGGTGGTTTCGTGCCGGCGCCGTTTACATTATCGTTGCTGTTCCCTCCGGCCATCCTCCTACGCATATTGTTCTTCGGTTGTATGAAGTATATGTGTCTGTCCCATTGATAGCGCAGCTGTTGAACGGCTCACACTCCATTTACCAATGGCTCATACCTCCGTAGACGCGGCCTCCCAATTATGACGACAAAGGAGAAGCGAATTCTACCCTGAAATTATGAGCGGCAACGGAGCCAGCGGTGGAAGACGACGATGACGATGAACGCGCTAGCAGTGGCACTAGCGCGTTTGTGGGGTTGGCGCCGATAATTTACAAGTCCTTTTTGAAAAATTTGTGCGAAACATTTTATAAAAAACATATGTTCTTATTCGTGTGCGTGGCACCTCTTTGGTTCCTACGTGTGACAAGAAAAGTTCAAGGGCGCGTTACAGGTTCTCGAGCACACAGTGGTGTGTGCCATTGAGCTTGGACCCTATCTGCACTATCACCAGGATCGGCTGACATGCTGAGTTTTTTGGTTGCCCGACGCCGAAAAAACTACGGAAGGTTAGACATATGCAACTTTCGCTGTAAAAATTATTATCGTTGCTATTACTGTTTCTGCTAAAGACGCCATGATGTGCACACTCTTATGAACTCATCTTACCATAATAACGCCTCCATAGTTCTGGGCTGATCGAAGTGAGCAATTCAACCTGTCTGAAGGAATGGTTAATTGCACAGCAACTTGAGGGAGGAGGAACAGAGGAGGTGGAGTGGGCTCTGTGATTTCATAGTACCTTTTAAATTATGTTCAGTAATATGGCAATAAACTCAAGTTCTTTGCTATTAGAATCAAGCTTCAATCAGCTTTTACTTTTGCTAACTCCACAAATAAAAGCGTCTCCACAATGCGTGATTCACTGGTGACTACTATCCTGATATTTGTAATAATACAAGTCGGTTTTCGTGAAGGTACCTTTGCGCAATTCAATTAGACGCGGTATAAATGGCACAGTAGGGTGGAATAGTTGTGCGTCTACATATTAAAATCCGCGTTTTTTTTTTCATTCGCAATATTGAATAGGTCGTTACAGTGTATAGACAAGACAAGCTGTTCGCGCTTTTCGTTACACTCGTATGTAGCGGATCTTGGTCTGCCCAGACACTTCGCGCCACATCCGTGTCCGACCGGAAGATGTCGGCTCGATCCCACGCGCAGCCTACGAAGACGAGTGGTGCGTTCGCATACCGCCTGAAGCGTGACAGTGGAAGTGGGCACGAGGTCGTATCGTGCTTCACTTGTGCTACATGCGGAAGTGGGCTGATAGATTGTTGCCGCCTTTCTACGCCACAGGCACCGCAGTCACGCCGCTACAGGCGTGCAAATCTTGCGTCGTTCATCTCTCCGAGATTTTCACGCCCGCTCTCCCGCATACGCGCTTTCTAAACCGCTTATGACAAAATAGGCCAGCACATGGCTGCCTGCGGGAATTTCGCTTGTCTGGCTTGTGTAACTACGGCAGTCTTTGAAGTTGACCTTGCCTTGCGTTTCCTTGCTTTCATTACAGAATGCAAATATCGCAACGCTGGCTTGTCGCTTGACTGAAGACAACCTCCGTAAATAGCTGCGTTATTGTATTGTAATTTGAAGTGGCGCGATATCTATCCTATTGACAGATATGCCTGCTTGTTTACGCAGGCGAATAAACTATTGATTTCCTATTGAGGAGCACGGAATCACTGATAAAGAGAAGATAAATTACCAGAAGCAGTCATTTGAACACTTGAAAGGAACTTGGCAGAATGATTTTTTGCTGCAAAGAGGTTTTTGTAATTGGCTTCATTTCATACTTCTCATAGCACCCCTCAGACATCGCATAATTCCGCATATAATCTGGGAATATCGACGGCATTTTTCGCATAGAGAGAGAGAGAGAAGTTTAATTATACAAAATGCAGCGAGGTGTGCCTGAAGTACATTCCTCTAGCCAGCTACTCTGCGATGGGGGAATGCAAGAGCGAAAGAAAGAGGGAAGAAAGAGGAGCATGATGGTTGGCGATGACGACAGGAGCATGTAAAACCTATGACAGGCACTTAGGTTGATTGAAAGCCTACAGCGCAGGCCCTTATAAATATTCAGGTAAGGTTTGATGGCCCGAAAACTTGGTTTAACACCTGGCCAAGCGCCTAAAATAACATCCTCCTACAATGCTGGGCTGTTGAGGCGGGTAAGGTTGTTGCTCAACTTTTGTCGTTCTTCCACATACTGATGGCACTCACCCAGCACATGACCTATAGTGTAATGCACATTGCACAGCTCACAGTCTGGAGACTCGGTACGTCGCATGAGGTGCACATACCCGGGTGCAAAAGCCACCCTCAGCCTATGTTTATGCAGAAGACGGGCACAGCTGCACTGAATTTTTGGTGGTAGCCTAAATATTATGGTAGGGTCCAATTTTAGGAGTCGTCGTTTATAATAACCATACCACGCAGCGCAATCCGCAGAAATACATTTTCCTTTGTGATTCAGCGGTCGCTGTTTGAATAAGTAATCAGTGAATTTATGTATTATCGAAATCGTCCGCGCTAGTCGGCGTCTAGTGGTGTATTGGATAGCGTCGGCTTGACGTTTATTGTCGGTCTATGTATCGAAACCGTCTGCGCTAGTCAGTGTATATTCGCGTATTGGATAGCGTAGGCTCGACGTTTATTGTCCGTCTATGTATCGAAACCATCTGCGCTAGTGAGCGTCTAGTCGTGTATTGGATAGCGTAGGCTCGACGTTTATTGTCCGTCTATGTATCGAAACCATGTGCGCTAGTGAGCATCTCGTGGTGTATTGGATAGCGTCGTCTTAACGTTTGCTCTTCGTCTCGCTCAGACCAGCGCATACACAACGCATCTCAGCAAGTACGCTAGTGCGCTTACAGGGTGCGTGCGGAGAATGCTCATGGCAACAGTAGAAGGCCCAACACTGTCCTGGCTTCACCACCGAGAGCTTAGAGCACACCGCTGGCGGTTTGTCGACTTTGGTTCGTCCTTGTATAGCGAAGCTGTTAACGTCTAGTTGGCCGGTATCATTTGCGCCAGCTTCCGCTACCAAAAGTTCCCAGGTCTCCTAAGCTATAGCTTAACTGATGCGAAGGCAAGAGCCTCGTAAAACATACTGTAATTTACCTTAATACCCCTTAATCCACCTGAGCACACCTTAATATCCAAGTCCAAGTCTGTTTAGCGCTGTTACTTTTGGAAACACCTTTATTCGCCTTAATCGAACATAATCCACATTATTCCAACATATTCACCTTTGCATACCTTCATCTACCTTGTCCACATTATTCCACCTTAGTTTTCCTTAATCCACTCTAATCAACGTTACTCTACCTCAATCCTCCTTAACCCACAAATGACCCATAATACACCTTAATTAACCTTAATTCTTCGTAATCCGTCTTATTCCAATCTCTAATCAATTGTTAATTACATTTGCTAATCATAATCATCTCGTTTAGACGCTTGGACATGCTTTGTTTCGCTTCTGGCGTTCCGCGGATCACGAGATATTTTCTGTATCTCGCAACGCGGCCATAAAACATAGATACTTAGGGCTATCACCTTAAAAAATGGGGGCCGATCCCGCCAGCAATAAAGGGCCAGGACAAGTGGCTCGTACCCCCGTAAGACAGATGCTTCAAACACCCAGTAAAGGGAATAGAAAAGCACATACATTCTTTGAAATCACGCGTGCAGCATACAGATCAGGGGCCCTATAACGTAAAACTATTTCAATCTGTTTTTATTGTAATCTCCTTACGTCATATTTACGTAACCAGTGACCTTGTCATCGCGAGGTAACCCTAAGCGTTGTTTGAAAAGACCAATTAAACGCACTCCTCGTTTAAACGAGGTCACTTTTTTTTTTGCTTTCAAAGCGAATAGTATTGCCTCCATTGAGTTGTTTTTCTTATCTAATTGGATGACACTAGGCGAAGATCACGCAAAATTGGAGGGGGTTTCAATGGGGCCGAGCCAGCGCGCTGCAAATATGTAACCGGAAGAAGAGGGTGCTGCCGGGGTCTGCGATTGGCCCGCTTTCCCTTACATAGCTTGCGGTGGCTGGCCAAATATCCCGGCGGCGTGCAACGGAAAGTAAAGTTTGCCGCTAAAACGCATCCTCAGCAAGAGCGATGTCGTAAACGCGTTGAAAGTGCTCGAAAGCATTACATGGTTACGCAAAAATTTTGACCCTAGGCAAATAAACCTACGATCTCCGGCAGGTGCGCGCAGCCAGTGCCGGAGCGATCGGCGGGAGCTATCTTTTATTCCTTTCGGAACGGGGCAGCCTGCGGCTATTCAGAAGAAAATACAGTTTTGTTCGGCATATTAATGCATTTTTAACACGTGCACGTCACTTCAACGCGGTGACCTTCTGCGGGTTTGTGGCGTTGCGTGAAAGGCAGGTGAAGCGGATGTCGCCCGAAGACTTTTGACCGATAGGAGAAGGTTAATGGCAAAAAGGCGTCGAATCAGAAATAACTTCTTCTTTTGTTCGGTATGATCGTGCATAATCAGTGTGTGCACGTCATATCAGATGGGGAGCTATCCCGGTTGTCGTGACGTCTTTTGACAGACAGGCGAAGTGGGGGTGGTCCGAAAGTTTATTGACCAATCGTGGAGGGCTGATTGCAGAATTGGAATAAAAAAGTTTAGTATATGTTTACTTTATTGCACCTGAGCATACCTTTACATACACAACATGCACAAAGGAAGCACCCGAACCACTTAATTGTTGACAAGGCGCTTCTCATAACAATGCGATGCTCGTAGCACTCCCCGCATTCCCGGTAAGGAATACTGTTGCGTAAGCTGACGCGACGACGGCAGCTTGCGACGTCGTGAAGGACGTCCTTAGCCATTCGTATATATAACAAGAAAAACACCAGCCTAGCAAATGATTTCAATGTTGTCGTGAACAAGCATTCTCACTTTTTACGAAACCTGTATTTTATCCAAAACATCGTTTAAATTTGCACAGAGAGTTGTCATAGCATCCTACTCACTTTCGAGGAATTTGACCTTGGTGGAATTTGTAGTTCTGCCTCATGAAGAGGCACAAATATGCGTCTCTCCTTACAAGCCCTTGCAGTGTTCGAGAGCACTTACACACGTAATTTATTCCGAAAGCCCATACTAACACACGCACCTTTAACCATGCGTATACATCGACCCCTTACCTTACCCTTACTCTCACAGATATTAAAGAATGTACCTTGTGTATTTCAACGACGACATCAGGCGAACGTCATATCACGAATGGAGAGACCGAAAAAATGTGCGGATCCCTCACACTGTGGGAATCGATGCAAGATGAGATTTGTAGGCTGTTTTCTTTGATTGGCGATAATTGGCAATGACGTTGGCGGCGAATGGGTTATTTCTTCAGCGTTTAGTAAAACACGAGAGTGGTCAGTAGATGTTAAACGTTACCTTGTGTACCACTGCTGTTTGTCTCCGTAGTGCGCAGAAAACACAGGGAGACTGGTTTGCTTGAGGTGGTTTTGCGTGTCATTGTTCATAATCTCTGTGAGTTGTGCATTATCATTGCCTCGCATGGCACATCGCATGGTGACAGAAGTGTTAAACATTAACTGAATTATGTGGCTGCACGTGATTCAAATAATTATCATACGAATTTGGAGGCCGCTGAAGGTTTGCCTTTAAGAGTGAAACGTGATAGCATTCAAAAGCCCCTGACTGGATCTCACGCTTCCCGGCAATGCATGCTACGTAACCGTAAAGTTTACCGGGAAACGCTGGCGGCGAACGCTATGCACGAAGGCGAGCTTTCTGGTAGAAACGCGGCCCCTCGCATGGGCCGTGATGCAGAGGAGGAGAGCGCCATCCGGTGGCGTTCCAAGAAAACGGGCGTGCTGCTCCGTGGCCTCTAATATCTTCACACGGCTGTGCGCGCAATCGCTGAGGCCGGGCCGGACTATGTTTGTAGAAACCCTGAAAAAGAGGTTTGTGCTTGAGTTTCTGCGTAACAGAATTATGTGTTATAGCATATTCAAATTGCAATATAATTCTGTAACGCTATATAATTCGATTCAACGCTACAATTTCTGTAGGTTGTGTGGAAGTCATAGTTTCCGATTTTTCTAACATATTTTACATTGAGAAATTAAATTTTATTGAGTAACCTTTTTTCCGTTATATGGAAAGTCTCCGTAGTTAGGAAAGCGTGGTTGCGTTTTCGTGGTACGGAATCATTTTTGCCGATACGACTGGCGATGCTGGACGCAGGACGCCGGTGCCCGATATTCTGCGGCACGAAGCCCTTAACACTGTAGCGTTAAAATTCTATGTAAACGTACATTCGCAGTCTGCGCCACGTTTTGCTGCGTAGCGAACACGCTCCCCTTCCGCGCGACGGTTCTTTTGCGCCTTCACGCTTAGTAAACGCTTTGTAACCACTATTCTGGCGAGTGTTTTTGTTCCTTCTACATACGTGACCAATGCCGCGATTTTGTATCAATGTCTTTTCACGTTGCTAAGGCCTTTCTGCGAGTTTCGTGTTCGGCCCTCCGAGTCAAGTCCGAGGCGAGTCAAGGGGCGGAGCATCTCTTGAGCATTCACGAATGCGGAAAATACGAAAGGCATTAGCATAGTTAAATGGCATCGCTACGAAATCATGGACCAGCACGCTTTTGAGAAGCCGTCCCCCAGCGCTGTCTTCAGGCTATGGACGATTGTAACCTTTACACTGTGACAGCGCAGCACGCGACCTACACAGCCGAGCACCTGCATTTTTGTCATGTAGGAAGGCAACCACAAAGTGTGTCATGCGCACAACTAAAGCGCTGATGCCGCGGCGCCAATTGGGATGCGCGGAGGCGAGCGTGATCTGGTGGTGTTGAAAGAAACCCAGCTGCAGGTGTGAGCAAGGCTCCAGCAGCAGCAGCGTCACGTGGCAAAGAAGGCAAAAAAAGGCAGAAAGAGCTCCGCTTTAAAAATGAGAGATAGGACAAAAATAAATGCTCCGTAGCTGGCAGCTCTGCTGATATAAGCTGCTCTGTGAGCGTCAAACAACCTCAGTAGGAACACCGACAACAAAGTATTCCACTGGGCTCGCTACATTGCGTACATTAGGCGCAGTGCCAATCCTGGCCCATCATTCTAGTTGTCCGGGCTATTATGTGCCTTCCGTTGTACGCGGGCAGATGCACGCGGTGAAGGGAGGCATTCCGGGGTGTCAACCTCTGTGTGGACAGCAACCGCAAGTGCGCGGTACGCATCAAAGAGATTTCACAGGCTGCCGTGAACGTGGTGCAGCGTAGCAGCCAATATTCGTGCGTCTTCGGTTGGTCCCTGGCGGAACAAGCACGATGTGCCGACTGGCGAGACCAACGTGGTGTTCAGGCGCTCCAGTCCATAACAAAGCCCCGCGGCAACGTGAGCACTCGCGCTATATCGTGGCTGTGCCCACAAGTGGCCGATGCAGAAATGCATGAGCATTGCCCGCTGCCGTCGCCATAGTGGTCGCACGGAGGCTCGGTGAAATCATTTCATGCGGGCGACTCCACGGAGAGGACGTAGCGTGGTGAAATGTCTCCGGATGAGCCCACGAGTATCCCCCAAGGACAGTGGAACATCACTAGGTGGTTAGTGCAGAGTCTCGGCGGCAAGCTTGTTCGCTCGCTCATAATCGAAAATGCCGCAGTGACCAGGCCAAGTAGATCCTCTCTGAAGGTGTGCTCAACCTTCATTCGAAACACGTCAAACACCCCAGCGCGGTTCGTAGATTATGACGGGACTTCAACGGCTTCACTGCGATGCTAGGCTTATGCATAGTACCTCCGCAGTCCTCAGAGAGCCAAAATGCGCAACATGCGCCGAGTGGATACGTACCTGTAGATCAACTGTAGAACAGCAAGCATTTTTCGTAATCAAATCGAAAACACAGACTGTGCATATGTGGTTTAGTGCACTGACACTGACAGATCGTGTAGTACCTTCTTAGGCACTCTGAAAGATGTGTATACAAAGTGCGTCAAGTTTACAAGCGTCAAGAAATGTGTCAAGATTCGTAAGCCATTGTCACACTAGTGCACAGAAGCAGCTGTATTCTAATACCTCAGCTTCAGCGGCGTAGCAAGGGGGGGGGGGGGGGCTTCATCACTGTGGGGACTCGTCGGATTGCACTGCGTTCGCTTGAGCTCAGCCTCTCCGTTAACTCTAGTCTCGCCGGTGTAGGATACCGAGCAGTATGCGTATTGTTCTCGGTAGACCAAGCGTCTCACGTTTTCATCGATATTCCTTTGGTAGCCACATTAGGTGCCCAAAGTAGGGATTCGATGGCAGCCAACATACTTTCCTTTGGGTTTCTTCATTTCGGCGCCCCCGCCCCACAAAAGGAAAAAGAAATACATTGTTGCGGCGCATCGAATTTTCGCATGGTGAAAGTTCGATTTTGGTACTTCTTTTGCGGAAGGTAGTGGGCCACGGGACGCTTCAGTTGCCGGATGCTCTTACTATATTATTCCGATACCAATTATATGGACACGCCAGGCGCATTCCTGCCGTCGCCCTCATGTTTCATATAAAGTCCAAGGGCCATAACATCGTGACCAAGCGCCGCATGCTGTATGTACGAGGGAAAGCGTAAGTAAGGAGGGGGTTGAATCGGTGAGCCGACGATGGTGACTCAGTCTTGTGTGTGCAAAGGAGAAAAGCGGGGAGCAAGCGCGTCGCGCGCGATACATCGGGGGGAGTGGATGGAATGGGGGCGGGATCTGGGATTTTGTGAATCTGTGATTGCGCAAGATGTTTATTTCCCTTGTTTGACGTACTATATACACTCACTTTTTCTTAGACACGTAGATTTATTGCAGACTTATACGTATATCTAACTATCTTGTTGCGATGTTTTGTGTATACGTTAATTGAACTTTGTTTACACTGACACTTTTTTGCCCTTTATCAAGCTGTATCTTCGAATTTGTATATACCATCGTATCTTCGCGTTTCTAATGTACGAGGGCGAATCAAATAAAAGTGAGCCTACCCTCCTCGCGCAATAATGGTTCAGTTCATTATCTGCGAGGCATGCGCGAAGCAGAGAGGCATCTCTCATTTACAAAAGTGACACGCAGGCGTGAGGATAAAACTTCTTTTATGCTCTCATACACTGGGTTTAGCATGGTTGAGTGACATAACTGACACTCCAAAAGTTGAACAGCGTGTTGCCGTGCAGTTTTTGACATGTGAAGGTGTTTCGCAAAAAGTACGTATGGCTATCGTGTACGATGAACATTGCATTTCATTGTCCACTGTGAAGTCTTGGAGCAAACGGTTCAAAGAAGGATGTGAAAGTTGCAAAGATGATCCAAGACCGGGCCAAAGCCATCGTGCAATCCCTCCCCAACAAAATTACAAAGGTTGATGAGCTCATCAGACAAGAACGAAGGACAAGCATCGATGAAACTGCAAAGTGTGTGAACATCAATCACGGTTTGATTGACGCCATAATTCATGAAAACCTCGGTTACCATCTCTTGTGTGCGCAATGAATGTCCAAGATTTTGAACCACCGCCAGAAGACGGAGAAGTTCAACGCTGCCTTGACATATATGATCCGGTATCACAATGAGGGTGACGACTTCTTTTCTGCGATTGTGATCGGGGACCTACCATGGGGCCACTACTACGAGCCTGACACACGACGGCAAAGCTTACAATAAAAACATTCAAATTCATCACGCCCAAAGAAAGCACAGGCCGTCATTTCTGCCGGAAAGGTGCTGACCTTCTTTTGCGGACGTTAGGGGCCATTGTTGATAGAATTTGCTAAATCTTGAGAGACTCTTATTTGTTTCCTATATGGTGAAACGCCGGAACGGCTGCGTGTCGCAATCAAGAACAAACGACGTGGAAAATTGAGTAATGGTGTCATCTTGCTCCACGACAATGCCCGTCCCCACCTCGCTGATGTGGTTAATACAAAACTGGTAAAGTTCAAGTGGGAAACGCTGTAACATCCGCCATGCAGGTCAGACCCGTTCGCAGTCCAGTTCTAAAGTTCGCGTAATGTCTTCGTCACTTATTAAATAGACAATGAACGTGAAAGCATTGATATCGGTTATGTTGGGCAAAATGTTTGGCACATACGAGTACATTTTTTTATGAAAAAATACATAGCTTGCTTGTTTTGACAGCGCGTATCGTTCAAGAATTCGTTTGCAGCATCTTTCGCAATAGCAATGCAATTATTATGCATGTATCTAATCCCTCGACAAATTGTTTAAGAGGAAGCGTTAGCTCGGGCCCAACTCCAACGCAGCCTATTCAAATACATGTGAAACGCAGAAACGCTTTTCTGAGATAACCCTTGGATCGCTTTGAATGAAATATATTGCGTTCAAGAGAGGAAGCTAAATTCTAGTGTCTGTTGGAAGCGTAATTTCGATTTAGGGCCTGAATTTCTTTTAACTTTTTCGAAAAATTCGAAAGTTCGAAGCAAATAGAAACATAACGCTTACAATCCAATAGCTCTGCGTCAAGAACACATATTGCGGTTCTGCAAACAGCAAAAAGGAAAATTTTGGCATGCCAATTTGTACCTTACGTGAATTGGTTTCTTGTGTACAAGTATACTGCAAACGCCATATTTCCATAATATTAAATTCATTTGACATTCATGTGTAACATATCAATTTCGTCCGCTGTAGATTTACTATTAGTTGAAACCCACAGAATTATGATATATTTTATTCTTGAGTCAGAGTTCTAAACTTGATAGTTTAGTGTTCTGAAAATATGCGATTATGGCCAATTTTTAATAAATAATTGACAACTTAAATGAAAAATTCGAAACCAGCAGGCAATAGAATTTAAGTTCGTCTGTCAAATGCAACAAAACTCTTCAAATTTCGTGCAGTGGTTGCCGATAAAAACGAATTCCTCTTCTACAAGCATTTAGATCGCAGCACCCGAGCTAAAGCTTCCTCTTAAGGAGGAGGCCGAGCTGCAACTTTAGCTACCCCCCCCCCCCCCCGGCACGAAATTTCTGGCTACGCCACTGCTCAGGTTAGAAAGCTTTGCTTGCTAGAACGATTTTTAATACAGCTATGCAGATCACGCCCGCTTGTGCACTGGTTTGCCCGCACGTAGCAGCCGTGGTATGACCTGTCAACGCGGGGTTTCTGCAGCAATCTGCAGCAAAGCAGTATGTCCCTGGCATCGCGCAAACATGACTGCGCGTGTTAATTGTCAGAAAGCCAACCGGGAGGCAAGCTCCTGTGAAACGCTAATCAACCAGAAGCAAGGGGGGCCCCGTACGCCTTAAGACCACTCCGGGGTCCAGACGGAGGAACAATGGGCATGCCGCGTGTGCGGCGCACGTTGCAGCTCTGAGCAAGAGACGACCTGACGCGGTGCTGCGATACAGGTCGCTGACAAAGCCCCGCAGGGGTGGCAAGCACGAACATATAATAACGAAAATAATAAGACTTTACGAACGCGTTCTTGTGCGGTCTAGGCTTCGTCTATGGAATATATGAGAGCGCGCTCTTAAATTCGTTATTATTTTCCTTACTAAATGTTCACGCAAGCCGCCCCTGGTCAAAAGCGTGAAGTGGACGCATATCGCGCCCCCTGTGCATATTCTCAAGGGGCAGTACTGGAACGCGAGCCCCGCGCAAGGTGACAAGAACGACACGACCCTGTAAGATCTAGCCGATGCTGCTACCGGTCATAGAGTTCTCTTTGTGCATGTATGTCTGCGCACATTACGCTGCCGTTGTTTACCTAGAAAGCCTTATGTTTACGGTGCACTACATCTGCAGGCTACGTCGCAACAGAAAATGGGCCTGGAAAAGCCCTAATGGTAAAAAAGAAATGGAATTGATTTAACACTTTCTGCCGATCCCAGCATAGTGCAGTATGTAGAATAGGTAGGGCAAACTGTATTGATCGTAGGTTAGTTAGGGCCAGGATTCAGCTCAATTTGAACAGAGAAAGAGTAAAATTGGTGAAGAAGAAGCAGGTCAACTTAGGAGCAGTAAGGTTAAAAGCAGACAAATTTAGGCTGGTACTTTCAAACAAATATGCAGCCTTAGAACAGAGAGATGATGATGATGACATAGAGGTAATGAATGAAACCCTAACGAGGCTGCCTTCGGAGGCAGCAATTGAAGTGGGAGGCAAGGCACCAAAGCAACTAGTAGGCAAGCTCTCCCACATAACAAAGTACCTAATAAAGAAACGATAAAGAATTACAGAACAGAATCCTTCAAAAATTCGTTTCTCGCTCGAAGCATAGAGGCGAAACGCCAGGTTGCGCCGAGGAGTACAGACGTGTTCGCATCGGCTCCGTCAATAATCTTGCCTAATAGCGGTCAAAATAATGTGACCACCACGGAATTCGCAGGATTTGTGTAGGAAGACACCAGGAACACGCTAATACCCCCCTTTTTGACAAGTGGACCCGGCTTCTTCCAAGAAGATAAGACCATCGCCCGAGCATGCCGGCCCGCCATGCTAAGCCTAATGGCATAGCGGAGCGCGGACCCCCCCGGCAGTTAGCTCTCCGCCCAAGCGTAGCGCCGCCACGGCCCAACTTCCAACGGACAACGACCTGGAACTAGCCCAGGACACCATGTACACGGATGACCAAGCCATCGAACACCAAGCGGGATCTGCGGCCGAGGCTGAAGAGGACTTCCTCTCACCTGACGAGGTGATACATGGGGAATCAACCAGCGACGCCGACGAGAACGAGGAGAAAGACTCAGCAAGGGAAGACGACGAAGCCAAGAACGGTCAGTGGCAACTTGCACTATCTTTGCGAGCACGAAAAGGTTGAAGAAAACAAGTGCGAGCAGCCTCTGATGACAGCGGAGCTCGAGGCGGCGGTGAGGGCAACAGCTGCTGCAACGCCAAGGCCCCTGCGGGAGAACGAGCTAAACGCGGCGTAGCGTCTGTAAGAGCCCGACGTCGAATGCGCGCGGCGCCGCTGCGCCGAAATGACGTGAAAATTATCATGCGTCCCAAGCCAGGGCTAGTTGTAAAAGAACTTAAAATCTACGAAGTTGCGCGAGCGATAGAACGTGCAAGCGGCGACCCGGAGACCTGCAGGAGCGATAAATTTCTGCTTCGCCTCCGCAACGGGTCAAACATAATCATTGTAAGTACCCCCTACGAACAAGTGGCGGAGAAGATCGTGAAGATCAAAAAGCTGGAGCTCAATGGCACTAAACATGCGATGAACACCTACATAACCACCCCTGAAGGGTACCTTAAAGGAGTGTTACACGGACTGGAACGCGAAACCCCAGAAGATGAACTTTTAAGTCATCTTCCAGTGCGTACTCAAGGGGTGACAATCGTCCAAGCCCGGATGCTAGGCAAGTCTGAAACCACAATGATAACGTTCGATGGACCGATAGTGCCACGCTTCGTCTACTATTACGGTGGCGAAATGCCATGTGTGCCTTATCAACCCACGACACAATACTGCAAACTGTGCAAAAGCAAGGGACATTGAACGGACGTTTGTCCAACGCCCACGGCAAAGGCGTGCAGCAATTGTTGGCTAAGGGACCCTCCTGAGGACCACACCTGTGATCCAGAGTGTGCCCTGTGCGGGGGGGGGGGGGCGGTGAGGCTCATCCGACGCCGGCATCGGAGTGCACCAAGAAACTCATACGGGTCCCCCAAAGGGGCAGGCCACCACTGTCCCAACGTCTATGCCGACCACAAGCCAACGGAATCCTCGAGAGACGCTGGTTCAGCACGGACCGTGAGGCCTCTGCATCACCAGACGGGGCCCGTTCTAGGTCCCGATCTAGTTCCCGATCCAGGTCCAGCTCCCGAGACCGCTCCAACTTCAGGGGCAGTGGTCAAGAGAGGGGCCAAACAACAAAACAACAGCACAAGAGCAAGAAGACGATGAACAAGGAAAGCAAAAACAAGGTGAGCTGGGCAGCAATCACCTCCCAACTCCCACACCAAACAACACAACTCACACGCCTAGAACACGAAATAGAGCTAATTCGAGTGCGAATAGGAGACCTAGAAAGAGAAAATAGGCGATTGAAAAAGCAACAAATGCAGCAACCACAACAAGAACCTAAACCAGTCCAGACAGAACAGAAAGGACAAAAACTACCGAATTTAGAAGGCGACACCTTAATTACCATGTCGATATTAAAAGAAACCATAAAAGAAGTTGTAGCCAGAATCATAGAGCAGGTGATGATTCAGATAGATCGAAAACTGGAAGCTCTGGACAAGAAAATCCAGGCACAACAAATAGAATTTACGAAAGCAATGAGAAAGCATGCCACAGGCAGCAGTATAAGAGAAAAAGCAGAGAAAGTATACAACAGACCAGGCCTGTCGGCCATGACCCAGGCGACAAACAATGCCTAAACATCAAAAGCACGCTTCCGAAGAGTGCGAAATATGGCAGTGGAACTGCCGCGGGTTCCGGCGTAAAATGGGACAACTGTCGCAGCTGGTGATGGCACAAAAAAGATCACCAGCTATAATTGCATTGCAAGAAGCCGGAACGAACCCACAGTTACAGGCATACGAAACCTTCAATACCGAAGGTGAAAACTGGAAGGTCGCAACATTGGTGGACAAGAAAGTCACAGCAATATGTCACAAATCCATAGAAGGAACGGACATTCCGCATATAATAACAGAAATCACATATAAAGGCACCAGAATAAAGAGTGCCTTCATAATTATTGTCTACAGCGCGCCGAGTCAGAAAAGAGCAACGTTCGACAAACTATTTCAAGAGACAGCTAAAATGGCGAAAGGGAGACCTGTAGTGATAGTTGGGGATTTTAATGCCAGGCAATCAAGCTGGAGGTATCCAACGCGGAAGAATAAAGGCAAAAATATTATGGGACAAATAGAAGCACTCGGAGTGACACTTCTAACAGACCCTGCAATGCCAACAAGAACAGGGAATAGTATCTCCGCAGACAGAAGTCCAGACCTAACAATAACCAAAAATTGTCCAAATGCGGAGTGGTGCAACACCCTCGAAAATCTAGGAAGTGACCATTGCATTATAAGCATCACAATCCGCACAGCTCAAATCCGCAAACAAATAGGCCCAGCTAAAATAACAGACTGGTGGGCGTACATAGAATCGCTTAAAAAACAAACTACGGACATAAATGATTTAGATAATTGGTGCGAATGCATACGAAATATAAAGCAGAAACATACCAAAACCATCACCAGGATGGACAAAACACTTGAAGTGGACCCTCACCTATTCCATCTGTGGGATGCAAGACGAAGCCTGACCAAAAGATGGAAGCGACAGAAATGCAACCGCAAACTCAAAATGAAAATCAAAGAAATAACCCAGAAGTCCGAGGAATACACTAATCAACTTACAACAGCCAACTGGGAACGCTTCTGCGGATCACTTAATGGAACCCTAGGGACGGCAGAAACGTGGAACATCCTCAGAGGAATGATTGACCCGCTCAAAACCAGACGCGAAGGACAAAAGAACTTGGAGAGATCGCTACACTCGTACCCAGGCGCAAAAGAAGAACTCCTTCAGGCAGTCCATAGAAAATGCTTCGGTAACAAAGCCCCGATACCCCCATACCAAGCTGATTACACCGGACACCCAAACCCAGAAATGGATGAACTCTTCACGGTGGCAGAAGTTAGAGCAGCAATCGCAAATACAAAACGGAACACAGCGGCAGGGGTGGACCAAATATCAAATGCCATGATTAGAAACATGAATGATGAAGCCATAACAGCCCTTACGAACTTTATATATGACCATTGGGTCAAAGGCACGATACCACAGCAACGGAAACACGCTGTGATAATCATGATTCCAAAACCAGGGAAGAAATTTACTTTAGACAACCTTAGGCCAATCTCACTTACATCATGTCTAGGAAAGGTGTTCGAAATATTAGTAAACACTAGACTCCAACGTCATCTTGAAGAAAACAACTTAATGCCTGACACTATGTTTGGCTTCAGACCACATCTGTCAACACAGGACATACTCCTGCTTTTAAAAGAGGAAGTATTGACGAACGTCCCCAACGCAGGAGAACACATTGTAATGGCTGTCGACATAAAAGGGGCCTTCGCCAACATGAGTCACAAAGGGATACTGGATGGACTTGCAGAGACCAGCTGCGGTCAAAGGACGTACCAGTACATCCGAAGCTTCCTCAACCAGAGAACAGCAGTTATCAAAGTAGGAAACGATGAATCTGAAGTCATCCATCCTCCTAACAAAGGAACGCCACAGGGTGCGGTGATTTTGCTTACACTCTTTAACATAGCCATGATTCGACTAGCTAAAAAACTCCAAGAAATCCCCGACGTCCGTCCTTCCCCATACGCAGATGATATAACGATATGGATAACCAAGGGCAACATGGGAGAGAAGGAGGGAAAACTCCAACGGGCAGCCAATATAATATAAAAATATACGCAGCAAAGAGGACTGCAGTGCTCTGCGGAGAAGTCGAAACTCATTCCCCTCACAAAAATAAAAAAACAAAGAACTGACCCGAGACTCAAACTCGAGATCAGGCTAGAAGGGAAAATTATTCCTGAGAGGTCAATAGTAATAGTGTTAGGAATGTGGCTGCAATCTAATGTCAGATGTTTACGCACTTTAAACGCGATCAGAAAAACAACGAAACAAATTAACCGGATGATAGCAAGTGTGGTCCATAATCGGACAGGCATGGGGGAACAAGACACCCTCAGACTGGTGAAAAGCCTGGTCATTAGCAGACTAATGTACTCCCTACCTTACCATACCATGAAGAGGGAGGAAGAAGAAAAGGCTGATAAAATAATGAGGATGGCATATAAGACAGCCCTGAGGTTGCCACGCAACACTTCAAAAGAGAAGATTCTAGCCCTCGGCCTCCATAATACATTTCATGAGCTGGCTGAAGCCCAACTCATAGCGCAGAGGACTCGATTGGCGCAAACGACATTCGGCAGATCTCTTCTTCAAAGTATCGGCCTTGGAGAATGCATACCAATATACCAAAACGCCAAAAGTCTACCCTGCCAGATTAGAGCTTTGTATGGGGTATCACCAATACCACAAAACATGGATCCGACATTACACGCAGGAAGGAGAAAAGCTAGAGCAGAATACATAGACAAAACAACAAAATACTTGGACACTGCACGATTCACGGATGCTTCACCATATCGGGCCAACGCAAAGAACATGGTGGCAGTTGTCGTAAACCGGAAAGGGAAAATCACAGCCTGTGTTTCGGTTTCCCAAGCGACCATTTAGAAGCTGAAGAGATAGCCATCGCCTTAGCGATAAGAAAAGGCATAGAGCGCAATGCTCCACTAACAATAATCACAGATTCTCAGGCCGCATGTAGAAACTATCAGAGGGGACAAATCGGCGCGAGGGCACGCCGGATACTTACCGAAATCAACAGAGACCTTGATATCAGGTACACCCAAACGATAACATGGGCCCCGGGACACGAGGGTGCTCCTTGGAACCTCCGTGCAGGTGAGGCGGCTCGAGGTTTCACTAATTGCCGAGCTGCCCATGGCAACATGGTAGAGGACCCGACACCCATCGATCCAAGTTATAAAGCGATCTTGCAACACTACAGGGAATTCAGAAGGCTCTACCCAGCCCCGCATAGGAACCTTTCAGTCGCGGACTCAGCGACGTTACGCAGGCTCCAAACGGACACATACATAAGCCTACATAAATTGCACATATACTACCCAACAGCATACAAGGACATATGTCCGTGGTGTGGGAGCACACCAACGCTCTACCACATCACATGGGAGTGCACAGCTCACTCAGAAGAACAAGAAGATATTAACACGAGAGCGAGGTGGGAGGCATTGCTATCCAGCTCCGCCCTCGGGGATCAACTCAGGCTTGTCCGGAGGGCAGAAAGGATGACGAGGGCCAGCGGTGCCTTGGAATAGGGGCCCGACCACACGGCGTTACCCCGTTTTAGGAGCAACGAAGTTCTTTCTAACAATAAAGTTCTTCTTCTTCTTCTTCGAAGCATCGACGATTGGAACAACTTACCACATTATATAGTAGAATGCACTGATTTACAATCTTTTGTAAAGGCTCTTGTCAATTATTTGGAAACGGTTGAGAATACGTTTTATTGTTAGCTGTTTGTCGGTTGCAGTTGTTTTGGCGCGTTACTTTTTCGTTAGACCCATATAGTGCTATAACTTGTTCATTGTAACTCATGATGTTTATTGCTTCATATTTGTTCGTATGCTGTGCCTTCCTATCCCGATCGCTTTGTATTGAATTGTTTAAACATCTACTATGTCTAGTTTAATGACAGCACTGTAGCTGCAACTCCTCTCTTGGCTTGGGCTGATAGCATGAATAAATAAATAAATATAAAATGTAACATAAAATTTGCGTAACTGTAAAAACTGATCAACAAAGCGAAAATAGGTGATATTAGAAATTATAACGTGAGAAAGACTGAAGCAGCCGTTAGAAATGGACGCAGCCTGAAATCATTGACAAGAAAACTTGGCATAGGACAAAGTAAGATGTATGCACTGAAAAATAAGCAGCCCCCCATCCCAACTCGACTAAAATATATAAAACGACGAAACCTTTGGAATTATCGACATATCATTCATATTAAGCGCAAAATAAAGCGCTTACGCAAAAGGCAAGGTATCTCCGCCGAGGTATCGAAATTGCGAAGGGCACTGAAAACGGCTCTGAAGGAATCAAAAGAGCAGTTCTTTAACCAAACATTAAATACTTTTATGAAAACATCACCACAAAAATTTTGGCTTTATCTAAATGATAAAAAAGAACAAATAACCAACATCCAAGTTAACGATGTAATCGTAACGCAAAAAGCAAATATTGCGAGTCATTTGAATAATTTATTCCAATCAGTTTTTTCAGCGGCTAGCAGCAATTGCGCAGACGCCTGTCTGCCATCTTCCTTTTCATGTGGGATGGAAAATCTTGTAGTCACTCAAACAAGCGTGTTTAAACAACTGCTACTTTTAGATTCTAAGAAGGCTAGCGGGCCGCATGGACTACCAATCCAATTTATAAAGCGATACGCGGAGTGGGTGTCATTTTTCTTACATAATATCTTTGTTAAGTCACTACAAACTCCCTCGTTGCCACAAGACTGGCGTTGCGCAGTCATAACTCCTGTTCTTAAAAACGGTAGCCCATTGCTAATAGATAACTATCGCCCAGTTTCCCTGACTAGCGTCTGTTGTAAAGTCTTAGAGCATAGCATAAGTAAGCATATTCTCGTTTATCTTGAAAATAACGACTTTTTTTATCAGCACCAACATGGTTTCCGAAAGGGACTTTCTACAGTAACCCAGCTCGTAGAAACTATTCATGATTTTACTTCAGCTATAGACGCCCAAGAACAAATGGCCGTCATCTGCGTAGACTTTGCGAAAGCCTTCGACAAAGTTTCACACAATAAATTACTTTTCAGGTTGCATAAAGCAGGAATAAATGACACTATTATAAAATGGGTTGAAGCCTACCTACACAATCGCAGGCAGGTTGTGCGTGTGGACGAGTGCTTGTCCCCTGCGTTAGAAGGGCTTTCTGGTGTTCCCCAGGGGTCCGTTTTGGCCCCGCTGCTGTTCTTGGTTTACATTAACGACAATACAGAGATTGTCGAGTTCCCTGTGAAATTGAAGCTTTTTGCTGACGATTGTTTAATTTATTCTACGGCAACTCACATTGGCGACCAAATCAGAATTAACCGGGTTCTTCATTCCCTTCACCTTTGGTGTGAAAAATGGGACATGGAAATCAATTACAACAAATCGACTTTTACACATGTTACTAACAAAAAAAGTGTAGCACCATTCTTTTACAATATTGCAAACAACAAACTAAGAAATGTAGATACATTCAAGTATTTAGGGATCACAATTTCACATAACTTAGACTGGCGTAAACATATCGATAACTCGTGCTTGACGGCTTCACAAAAACTGTATTCACTGAAGAAAAAGCTGGAACATGCAACGAAGGAGGCCAAATTAATTGCTTATAAAACTCTCATACGTCGATCTTTAGAATACGCTTGCGTTGTCTGGAGCCCCCACCAAAAAGTTTTAATAGACAAACTAGAAAGAATTCAGAGAATGGCTGCTCGTTTTATTGCTTCAAGGTACCGAAGGACTGACTCGGTAACAACAATTCTGCGTTCGTGTGGGCTTGAGTTGCTGGAAACCCGAAGAAAGAAAGCCAGACTTAAGATTTTTTTTCAGATACTTCAAAGGGTTTTGAACATAAAAAAGGTAATATATGTCCAGTTCCCTGCAAATCGTAGCGAGAGAATAAACCACAGCAGAGCCGTCAAGCCTTATAACACACGTGTTGATGTTTTTCGCGCTTCTTTTTTCCCGGATGTAATTGAAATGTGGAATGCCTTACCTGATGTTGTTGTCAATCAGACGGATGTGCACAAATTTGAATGCTTGATTGATATTTTGTATCGTGAGCACCCAGCCTGATGCTATGAAATGTCAAATTTGCTTGTGTTGTACTATTTTCCCTCCCTGTAACAACTCTCAAGTGAGGGTTAACAGTATTAATATAAAAAATGGAACTGGCAGTATTGTATATGTTCTGAAAAATTATGGTGGTCCTACGATTCTAAGAGATATGCATATACTCAGATATTCGTAATAAGGTCCTAAATTACTAGTCTATTTGTCGTATTACTGCTTAGGTATCTACAAATAAGAACGCGGGAAACATATAAACACAGGACCAGCGCTGTCCTGTGTTTCTTGCATCCTCCGTTAAACTTGTAGTCTGTCCCACCAGCTGGCCCAAAGGAAAGTACTACTCAAAAAAGTGAAGGCCACCCCAAAATACTGCTTGATAAGAATTCAAGAACCAACCGATAATGTCGCTGTATGCTCTATAGAACACATTATGCATTAAGATATGCACATACAAAAGCTCTCAGCACGTCCAGATGCGCTGAGAGCACATGCTTTCTGCTTTCTCTGTGGCAATTACGTAGATTAATAGAAAAAATTTGCCGAGTTTCGTGCTGCTTACTTTTACAGGAAATGGGCAGGCGCAAATTTGTATTGAACGACCCTCGCAAATCTATCCCTGTGACCAACACAACCACATTCAACAACATTCATGCTCTTTCTGACTCTAAGCTGTTTGCTTGGTAATAAGACGCTGTGCATTCTTTGACTCCATACTGTCAGTTGACAGACCTGTAGCCTTGCAAATTTAGAGCTGATGACTTTATCTCTTGTCTGCGACTTTCTACAAATCAATCTCTTCACCATGTTTATGCTTAACTGCTTAAGATATACCAGTTGAAGTGGAAGTAACAAGCACTGAGTGAAATTGAAAAGCTTGGCAAAATTTCGAGTTCCAAAAAATTATGGGACGATTGTATATTTCATCTTGGCTACTAGGCGCGAAAACACACACGACACAAGGAAGGAGACGGGACAGAGCGCCACTTACAATTGCTTTTATTCGTGGTGTGCCTCCGAATAAAAGCAGTTGTAAGTGGCGCTCTGTCCCGTCTCTTTCCTTGTGTCGTGTGTGTTTTCGCGCCTAGTAGCCAAGATGAATTGTGACCAACTCGCCCAACAAGACGTCCTTTTAATGTATATTTCATGCGATAGGCAAAAGTATCGCAGGATATAATAATAATTCTATCAGTAAAGTTAATGGAAGGATTCAAGGTACCTGCGCATAGCTATTTATCGGTTGTTGATGCGTCGTCTTAAGAGAAGTGATCAACTTCCAGGACGAGTGATAAGTTTCGTAAGCCTCTTTAATGAAATAAATAGGGTTAATTTACGGTTTTAACTATTGCTAGTAATTAGGAATCAAGGACGATTTTTATTTCAAATGGTGCTCTTATCCTGGAAATTTATTTTCACTTACTCTTCACTTAATAGGAAATAGAATTACGGATACGTTTAGCCTGAAGTTCGTGCAGAGATATGTTTGTAGATAACTCGATACAAAAAATGCAAGCTCCCATACCTCAACAAATTTTTTGCAGCGAAGGCTACTAACGGGCCATCGCTGCACTTTTTCCAGGAATGCTCTATAAGACGCCAAGGTTTCATAGACATTTATAAACTGCTAATTATAATGTAGCGATTCTATTCCAATGCTAAACAGCCTTGAGCTTCGTCAGTGTTCTAAGGGATCTCCGCTCACGTTATCACGGAGTTTGGCCTGTCATGAACGCTAGATGACATAAAAGAAATAGAATCGAGCGAAAGAAATAGCTACTAAATAGCGACCGAGTGATCTCACTTGGCCACAGATATTAAACATTGCACAAACCAGTTTTAATAGCGCAAGCCATTTATTGCATACAGACAACTTAGAGACACTTCAAGCACAATCACCATTGTTCCTTGCCCCATAGGCAAAACAGCACAAAACAAGTAAAACAAATTGTCTACCACTATAGCAAAGCAAGTGACTAGCCGGCCCAAGGGCCTCCAGCACCGGCGCTGTACGCGCCAGCTTTCGCTCCTGCATAACGACCAGCTCCACCTTTTCCGGCGCCTGGGCCAACGGCTGGAGCGGCAACAGGATTGGCGTTGAAAACGGCGTCCGCACTGGCTCCGGGAGCAGTTCCTGGCTCGTTGGTGTCAATCGTAGCTCGGAAACCGTTGGCGTCCGCTACGTACTTGACCGTACGGAAGATTCCATTGGCATCTCGGTAGCCGTACGAACCGGTCTTAGCGTTGCTGGCGTCGCCTTGTTCCTTGTGAAAGAGCTGGGTACCGAACTCGTCGGTTGTGTCGTAGCCAAAGCTGTACGGTTGAGGAGGCTGGGAAAAAAAAGAAGCAAGTTTAAAACTAAGCAGTCAGAATTGTGCACCACGCTGATCATCTATGTGAGATCCACTGTAGTACGGCATACGCCGCTTTACAATCAAGAGCAAGATATAGGAAGACAGGTAGAAAAAATATGAGCCAAATCCATACGAGCGTAGAAGTACTGAACGTTCAAATCAGTTTTGCCAAAATTTGCAAGACGGAACTCGTATTCTTTTTTAAAAGGAAAAAATGGTCGTCGACCCTAGACTAGCACAGAGCTACAAGGAAAACCTGTACTGGTTTTCACAGAATTTTCCTCGAGACAAAAAAGAAAATTGACTTCGAAACTTTTGTTTTGAGGAACCCTTGTGCCCTTTTTCTTTCTTCTACTCGCGTGGGAATGACGATTTTCTTCCGTTGATAAATCGTATAGGCATAATAACGTCTTTATGCATGCGCTTAATTAGACTGAATGAACAAGGTTAAGGAATATATGATGCTGAAGGCAAAAATAAAAAGGGGGCCACCCTATATGTGTTCAGAGGAAGTTAACATTGGGGAAGTAGATTAGGAACACCGCAGTGAGCCCTCAGCGAATCATGAGCTAACAGCTGTTATTGTACCTCACAATATCAATAAGGTTGTTAGAACAGTCGTAAGATATAGTGCCAGATTAGACAGCTTTGTTCGCTTCCCACAAGTAAACTCTAGTACTTTCTTCAACACTTCCCTATGCTAAAGGGAATGATACCGAGTAATATTAGCGCTAACTTTGGGGTAGCGCGTGAAGTTTAAGAAAGCGGTTTGACGTCCTTAACAAAACCTTGCACACTTGTTTAGGTCATCAGGGGATTTACCGTGTTAATGCGTTATTTCCAATGAGGAAGCTGGCAAACACGTCCTATGAAGTCTGATGCAGTATATTTTCTAGTCGCATACCAACAGCACATCAGCATACATGCAGCACACCATCAGTTGTCCTGGACCTGATAGGATTAGGTTTCACACACAAGAAAATACGAGTGCTGTCATGTAGGAAAGACTAGCGATGACGTCGCAGTTCTTATTAGGAATCGTTACATTACTCCCCAGCAAGTGTCGCAACATGACTGTTTATTCATGGTTGAACATAAGAATCGGATTGTCTTGAATAATGCGACGTGTAAACGATGCATCACAATAGGGCAATCGGTGGCACGGTAACGTGAAGCTAAAGTTCACTAGGCAAAATAGCACTTCTCTACAGATGATGTCAGATTCACAACCGTGAGCCACTGCGTCTTCCCGAACGCAGGCACACTCACGTATGAGGCGCCTCCGCCGGAGAGGCCAGGAGTAGCGGCCGCGGCAAAGAGGGCACCGCCGAAGCCTCCAGACTGGAATCCCGCGCCTCGGAAACCGGCCCCCGAAAATCCGTGGTGACCGCCGCCGAACACATTCCCCGCGCTCGCCATGGCGGTGACGGACAGGAGGAGGACAGTCTGGTCAGAGACACGGCACAAATTATGATCGCCTGCACATAACTAAAGTATTAGCACGAAGTGCAGTGATAATTGCGGTGGATATCCTGAGAACAAATTTCATGTGTACGTGTACCTCGCACAGTGAGGCACCGTGGCTTCTGTTTCAGTTCGGGGAGATCTTCGCTAAATAAAACAGAAATAACTACTGAGAAAAACCGAGCTAAACGAGTCGTTGCTGTGGTACTAAAGAATGACCGACACTGGCAAAAACGGCCCGTGTGACAAAGTGCATCGGATGTGTTCCGTATCCAAGTGCGCTTATCACACACTGTGCTGGGAAATTTGTTATCTTTGGAATTTCTTATTGGAAAATTACATAAGACATCCATTGTGTTACTAATTAAAGAGAAGATAATACGGAATCGCAAGTTTTAAAACACCGTTGCGATAGGTTCTCGAATCTTTAGCTCTCTCAAAAAGCGAACTTGTACTTTTCGCGTCCGCAGTAACCTGCCGAGCACCATTAAAAAAACACTATCATAATTCTGCCCCTATAAATCTATAAGCTGACGCGTCGGATAGCCGTGGCAGTAACAAATATTTCCGGCGAAATAAACAAAGCAGTATTACAATATTTCTGTACCTTAAGTATCGTATCCATCGGAGGAGTATTCGCGCTGCGGTGTGTCCGGCAGGAGACTTGTAGCTCTGGGAAGACGGTCTTCGCTTTTATACACCTGACCTAACTGTGCAACGCCCGCACTTTCCCGCGATGCGCGATGAGAGGCGGTTCCTCTCCCCGCTTCACAATTGATCCGGTCACGGAGAGGGAACGTTAGACCAGTCCTTCAGCGGAGTCGTGGAAATGAGCAAATCCGCTGGTTTCAAGTGCTTTACGCCACCGAAGCTACCGCGTGATTACACTGAGTGCTGGCTCGTTATCCGTTTACACCGAGGCGTGATTGTGATAACTTTTTCAATTTGACCGCGGTAAGCATTTTCAACTATCGCGCCTATACATGAGATGAGGCAGACATTTTATAAGTGTTCTTTATTCCTTCGTAAGTTTTTCTTCTTTCCTTACAATAGAGGACACTGTTTCTCGTTGCACCCTAATCGATGCGGCAGAGTCTCAGTCAAGCTTCCTTGATACATGTGATAGTAATGTATCTTTGGGAACCAGCCGTACAGCGCCCCGTGTCGTGGAAGTTAGGTGGAGTAAAAACGCTTGGAGAAGATTGCACATCCAATGAATGTGTTCGATTCTATGTGAAGGAGAGTTTCAGCAAAGCGAGCAAACAATTGCCACACGGCTAGCTGTGTTTATCTGCACACTAGGCAATGTGTAATCTCATGCAACCTTCATGTTTATTTACCACTAAAGTGACATATTTTGAAGCGGGTCTTACATGATATATCGAAGCCACATGTTGCAAATTCAGCAGCACTTCATCATAACCCATAACATCTGGTGCCTCATTGGAAGCTTTGCCTTGGAGTTATTACTTACGAAGTCGGTTACTAATTATGCAGTTAATCAGCACACAAAAGAAATTATGCTGTTGCATGCACTGTGGATTCAATGCGATGCATTTTGCAACTAGCTGACTATCCAGCACTGCTTGGTGTTCCGCAAAGCGTTACCAGGTTTCATTAATGTTCTGTCATTCATGTCATTGGAATAAAGTCGTGCATGTCGTTGTCATGGCATGAATGTCACGCACGCATGGAATGTCGTGTATATATGTCCACAAATACATCAGCTGAGATAGCGAACAACTGAGCACCAGACAGCAGCCCCGCCCCAGAAGACATGCAAGAAAGCCTCTCATAAAATATGGGTCCACCAGAGCACTTTGAACACAGACTTGAGGGTCGCGGTTCTTTGTTATAAACCACGCAATGGTTTTGCAATGTTCCACGGGGAGTACAAGTCATTATGAAATAGTAATGACATGCACCTAACTGCCAAAATTTTGCTTTTATGAACATATGTATATGAACATAACACAAATTCAGTTTATTCTACGGTTTGTCAGTTTTCTGTCTAAAGATTTCTGCAAATTTGTTCAACTCCTTGCAGGGAAATATTTCTATGCTCGACGGAATTAGCATCATCTGCTACAAAATACCTTTCCAGTAGCCCTTCAATAAGTGTTCGTCGAACAGGTTAAGGTGATAGGATGAACAATAAAAACTGAAAATTTCGCAAAACTTAATATTCTTTGACTCCGGAGTGACACCTACTTTGACTGCTTAGACCGTAAGTGGTCAACTACGTTGTACAGACATTATTTGATATTCACCCTCCCTTAAAGAATAGATGGCGGGCGTCAGTAAGTATTACTAGTTGTTCCTGGAGCTTGCCGATGCATATAGAAGTGACACTAGTCAAAAGATTTTTGAAAAATAGCAATAAGTACGATATTGCTTTCTCCGAAGTACAATACCATCATAAACGTTCATTGCCATCAAAAATTTAAACAAACACATCCATATGCGCTGTTCGTTTTTAAAAGTCTTACGATTTCGGAATTGTATTGATGTATTTTGTCCTTAGCCCAGGGTGCATGTGATGTACAGTCTGCCACAAAAGTTTACGACCACGGGATCTCAGAAAATGTCTAATTTCTGTGCAGTTGTAACAGTAGTCGGTAAAACCGAAAGTGAGTGTTGTTTGCGTATACTTGTAGACGTTGTAATCGCGAATACTAGGCTGCGCTGCGAGTCTGCACAGTTATTCAGCTTGTTCTCAGGTCTCGTGTTTCTTGAAATCTTGTGGTTGATTGTACATATTTGAACGAAATTTCAGGGGCAGCCTTGCCAGCCGACCATACTGACATCTGAAAGGTCTTGTCCCGTAGGGATGGGCTTTCTGATAACCGTATAATAATGGAACTAGTCTAAGTATTAGTCAGCAATCTTTCAAAGTACTCTGCCACTCGTTCGTCCATATTTAACGTTTTTAGTCTTCCTTTAGCGCGATAATCAAATAATTTTGGAATATCAGTGGCAACTACCAATCTATACAAAAGGCATATTATTAAAAATACTAGGAATGCGACTAGTTTGATTTTACATTGGCTCCTTTATTGAGATTTCTTTTTCTCCTCATTGTCTGCTCCTAGTTATTGACCTTTATTAGTTTAGGTGTACCTGCATGTGTGTCCAACATGTCGCGGTGACTGCGCGAGTCGACGATTTTGTGTTCTGCTGCAGTCTCGCCTGGCTGCTCCTGTATCGCCTATCTTGCCGGTGTTCTCGTTCAACGAAACAAAGAACGGCCCTTGAAACATCCCCCTCCAACTTGCGTAAAAGAATGTCTTCTCAGTCAAATATATTGCCACGGCACATTTGAATGTAACCCAACAATTTGCCCTGATTTGCGTCGCCGCACCCAACTGATGTGCTACGAGCAAGATCACAAAGCTGTTCGTGGAGATCTTCGATGACGCGGCGCGTTCAGCCCTCCGCCTGACCGTGCAAAGTGCAGGGTCGCATCCATTGTTCTTCACCTGCGCCCCAGGCGGAAGTCGACGGGGCGGCGATCCGCCAATTCTCCTGTGGCAACAGCTTCGGTGTCGTGCTTCCACGCACACAAATCAACACGCTTCGCGGGCGAAGCGTTTAAGCTCGGGGAGGGAGCGGGAGTGCGCCGTCCGGAGAGGTCTCGTCTTTACGCTGCTTGTTCGAACTGTGTAATCGCTGCTACTTCTTCTATTGTCTTGCCCGGTCTCTACATAAATGGGCACACAGTTGCGGAAACCGGTGCTGCATTTCGGAGGTAGTTTTCTACCCTACTCTTGGCAGTGACAATGAGACCCCTACCGACACATTACCTTCAGTATGGATGATCCTGCGCCAGCTGTCCCAGCCGTGCGCTGGAAGATATTTAATTTCACTTAAATAATATGTAAAACATAGTAGTAGAACAGGAAAACCCTTTCCCCAAAATATATTAGGTGAAAAAAGATCATATTTGAGGGCAATCGGAATTTATTTTACTCAAACGGCGCCAAATCATTAGGTAACCTTTTTATCCAGAAATATAGTGTTTTCTCCAATGTTTTAATTATTTACCTATTACAGTTGATAGACATGATTTTGTTATTATAAAATATTTTAGGCCTAATTTTTTTCATTTTTCTTTCTGGAATATGGTGCTCAATCTGACTAACGGGGATTGCGTATTCTAGAAGCTACATGCAAGACATGGCTATATACGAAAGGGCCTAAATACTTTTAAACATATGCCCAGAAAGCATTCACGCAAAATTTTAGTTGTGCCACAATACTGGGCAACAGCCCCGCAAAACAGCACTGAAGTTGTAAACACAGAATCTTAGCCTGTTTCTTCGAGCCCATAGAAGGCTGTAGTGGTCCTCGTAAAAAAATATGGAATATAGCGGCAATCATACAGAACGACATCAACTATATGTACTGGAAATTCTAAAAGAACAAGCTTTCTTTTAGTGAAGACCAAAAACTGAAGTTGGAAACCACATGGCAAAATTTTGTTGTGCTTCCCTAAACAATTTTTTAATGGGTGGACATACGAGCAGACTGACGCGCAAATGTCGCATGTATATTCGTTGTGTCTGAAACAAGGACCAAAGGGTGTCATTGTGAAGCATGTTTATGTAGTTTGGCTAGATGTTCAGTGCCCCATCTTTAATTTTCTACTTAAGTGAATTTCTATAAAATAAATGTTGAAGATACTCTAGTGCGCAGCTGGGACGTTTGGCATGGAATGACACCTATAATAATTAATGTGTGCTATCGTTACTTGAAAAATATTTCAACTGGAACCCGCACGGTATGCACATCGTTGAATCAAGCAATTGTTTTAGAATATTACTGTCACCGAATAACGTTACTTTCATGCCTGACATCAATGCAAGGCGGTCATAATGATGTTTATTAATGAGCGCACGTGCAAAAACAACAATATTACACGCAAATTAGTTGTAGTTTTTCCCAATTGAATAAGTACTGACATCGGCAGCAAAATATCCGACAATTAAAACGGTGTAACGTTAGCAGTTTAGCAGGCCTTATAAATTGCAGCCAACAATCGCATGTTAACTAAGCATGCGTTGTGACACGCACGCACATTAAAAAAAAAAGCGTGTACACGTCGCACTGGATGACCGCGAGCACTCGGTGTAGAAACGCTGCAATGAAGAACGCTAGTAAACGGGGAGAGTGCACGCTTGTTCAAAAGCAAATGCTTCACGGTGCTGCTCGCTTCAAAGTTTTTGAATGTGCTACGTTTCCAAATCTCTGGCCACGCGAACTCCAATGACAGGCACCCAGGCAGGCTGCACGCATGAACCCAACAGCCTTCTCGGCCCGGCCGTATCCTTGGCCCGTGGCTCTGACCGCAGATGACCTCCAACATACGCTCGTGCGGGCCACGGACGCGCCGTTAGCGCCCAGCCGCATGAACAGCCACGCGTAGCCACAGACGGGCTAGAGCAGGCCACGCATGGGCACCTGCTTGGCGCTTTGTTCTCCTAGTGCCTAGAACGCAATATAGCTCATCGTGATCGTTAGTGTTCATAGCCTATAACTTTGTGTCATTTCTGGGCAAACGCCGCTTAATGATAGTATGTATTCCTGTCCTAGAGAGAGCTTAAATGCAAAATAATTTGTATTGCTAAGGCGAGAAAACAATCCATGGCCAAATTGAAAAAACTTGTTTCCTTGTGCCATTAGAAAAAGAAGTCCTACGCCTTTCTCTTTTAAAGTAAGTTGTTTTTTAGAGGAATGTCTCATGTAAGAGCGCGTGGACAGTGTTATCGCTGACATTCGGCATAGCAAAGGGTGCTTCAATTTGGTCCCCGTAACCCTCTCTGTGCGCATGTTTGTGTATGTGAATGTAAGTTCATGCGTTTGTGCGTGCACGCGTGAGCTGGGTGGGGATGAATTCAGCAAAGAAAGCGAATACCCCCACGTAACTCAACGACGCGGTGTACGTTGTGTTTTTCTTTTTTTTTCTTTTTTTTCTTTTTCTGCAGGCTGCTTGAGATAGAGACGCCGACCACCGCACCCAGACTCTTGCTTCTGGCGACGCGGCAAAAAGTACGCCCGGTCCGCCGCATCGCAGCGGAAATAACAATGCTGACCCCGCCATGGGATGCGTGCTAACGGAACGAGTGCCTGTAATTTGGCAACGCCCGCTGGGACGAGCAGCGTGTATTAAGACTCCGGCCGCGTCTTCCGAAAGCGAGCGGCGTGGGAAAGTGTTTTCAGGAATTTCTCTGTGTATCCGGTCGCCTCTCCACTTTACCCTGCGGGAGAGAATGAGGGAGTAAGAACTGCAAAGGCTCTACTTCTGTCTAAGAAAAAACAATTCGACATCGAACAAGTTGGATGTAAAGCATTGTCGTGATTGCCCTACGGATGACTGTCTACAAAGACAAAATACGTTGAAAGGTGCGGGGTTCTTTAAAGACGTGCACAGAAAAAGCTTTCCAGTGCCTACAGGCTGATAACTTTTACGTTCATGTTCTGTGCTTCGCGGCTGACAGTACCTTAGGGGGTTGCCGCTCACTCGCTAGGTTTGTCTCTCTTTCTTTCTTTATTATCTGTAAAACTTATGTTCGAGGTGCGATAAAGCAAGCAGCACTTCTTTATTTGTTCCTTAAGCTGACCACGCAGAAAGCAGCTCTATATGTAGATATATTTTAATCTCCATTTGCAATTAGGAGCTGAATCGTTTATGCAATAGGCTAATGGCAAATGGGTCGCTCGATATCGTTTCTTCAGAAAATTTCCTGGCAGTGGGTCATATTAATGGCTTTTAATGAACAACGAAAGAGCAAATCGTGAAGAGTTCCTTACAGAGCCCACTATAATAACATCAAAGGAAACGAATTTTGGCACAAAGTTTAAAGCAGTGACAGCGAGCTAGCTCACTATGCTGCCGCAGGACTCTGGCGATGGTGCAGACGTAGACCGCTCATCACTGCTTCAAGTCGTAAACTCATTGCAACCCTCCTGTCTCGCGACGGTAGTGCCTTCATTTTACAACACCCGGATGAAGGGTCAAATGGCCTTCCGATTACGACATGTGCACTAAAGTGTGCACAAGATTTTCAGGCCACGTCATCATCCCGACCAACTGCAATATTCGTTTGGATGCATGGCACAAGTGCAGCACAGACACAGAAAACATCACCACTTAGCTACAGCGCGATGAGCTATTATCTACGTGTTCTCTTGAGAAGCCAATGACGTTTATTGCATGAACATCACCTGTCATGAGTATCGACATCTACGAATATCAAGTACCATTTGAAGTTGCCCATTTACTTCAGTGAAATAGGCTGCCGCTTGCCACTGTTCCAGTCGATGACAGTTTTAATGACAGTTATTTTGTTCCTGTTTCTGTCTAAGTGAGAATAAAATACAGATGCGTGCTTCGAAACGCGCGTTGCTGTAAGGCGCTATTTTATTTTCGAGCTGAAAGGAAGAGACAACTTGCTGCCGTCACTCGTTACATTGCGCATTGCTATAGGAGGAGAAAAAGAAAGCAGCATAAGCACAAAGCTCTTAGCTCTGCCATTAGAGCATCGTGGGTTTGCAATCTCCTCCCAGGCGAAAAAGAAAAGCTGATGACCAGTTGTAAGTCGCAAATACCAACGGGGCGGGAAATGGCATAGAGACAGCGCAGTAATCGCGGCTCAAAGCCCAAGCGTCCAGTGCCGACGTTTCTGCTCGATTACTTTCTCCGCGGCAAGTCGGACGTCGGGGACTCCGACGGCGCTCACGATTGCTTTAGAAAAAGGGTTAGGCCGTTCCCAAAACAAACGTCTACAGCGCTGTCACTCCTTGCGTATACGGGCGATGCGAGCGCTGCTTCGCAAAGCGAACAAGGTCGGCCGCCGTCATCGCCGGCAGCTGGTCTAGTTCACTTCCGCGAGCGTGCGGGGGCGGAAGAAGAATGCGCTCTCTTCCTTGACGCGTGGCATCGTTACGCCTCCGGACAGGATGGGGCCACCCGCGACGACCTCCTTTGGGGCCCGCCCATTTGCTCCACAGCCTGCCTGCCCGCGCGTGCGTGTGTCGGAAACCGCTGCGAAGGCACCTTCCTCCCGCCACCGCAACTGCAGTGGCGGCACGTCTCAGCAATGAAGAGCTCGTTGCCGCTGTCGAGACGCTGTCGGAACCTTCACTCGCACTTTTGTTTTTTTGTGCTCTTTGTTCGCGCTTTTAATGCCTTATTTCGAAATGGTTTTAAAAGCTTTGCAAGGTCTGCTGGCCGTTTCAAGGTTTCTAAAGGCGCGAAACATGTAAAATCATCCAACTGCAATGGGTTCAAGGCTCACAGCGCATTTGCGCAAACCAACAGTCTAACGCAATGCAGTAGCCTGCCGATAATTGAGCCTCTCCGAAGAATCTCCTTCTGACTTCGGAATGTAGCTGGCTGCCGGACACCCGGATGTGTAAAATCACCTGTTCCTGGCTACATCCTAAGCCTATTGGTGGTGTCTAAAACAAGGCGGCCTTTACGTATGTACAGCTGCTATATCTGCTGCAGACAATTGCAACACTTGGAAGCATAACTAGCGAGTTGCGCACCCATTACCACGAGGATGCTGACGCTGGAGGGGCGTTTCGGACCCGACCTAGGTCAGGATTCGTCTCCCTCGCTGCTATTTATTTTTATGGTGGTTTGAGTTTGGCGCTGCTTGCACATCTGACGTGACTAAAAGACAAAAAGTAAACCTATGTCGGCAGTCTGAGTTTGCGGGAATGTAGGCCAGTTCAATCACCAGCCACATTAGTTAGGACAGCTTAGCCACTAGGTTACTATACTTTACGTCTTGCCTAAACAGTGACCCGCAGTCGGACTAAGAACCCTCAACAATACTTCTTCTGGAGTAGAGAACGGAGACAGTATTGCAAAGTTCATTCATGGTATATGCGCGCCGAATTCTTTCTTTCACGCAGCATTGTAGCGCTTACATTACATCCGAAGGACCTGGTGATTAGCAGCATGACGCGCTCGCCACTGAGTTACCCCGGTGGGTCTCGGATTGAAGTGTTTTACGTGGCAATGGTTCTTCGAGATTACACAGCGAAGTGAAATCACAAGGTGTATGTAGAAAACTAGACACCTCTGCGTTTGAAATAACTGGCAAATCTACATCTGGCAAATATTTTACTCAGGTTCATTATACGATCGCATGAGTTTAATGAACAGATGAAGTCATTTCATGTTTCTCCTTTGCCTGTTCACTTATCAGTAGCAGCTGCAGTGAAAATTCTGAGGCAGTCATATTTGTCTGTTCTACACAGCATCTCTGTGCGGCTGGCCTCTTCAAAATAGGCCAGAACTGCATCACGCTTCATTTACGCTCACGGTCGGAATTGTGCCGTACTCAGGTGGTCCACCACATGGTAATTTCAAGCATGTGAGGGCACACGCTATAAAAAGACGGCCCTTGCATTTTTGTAAGACACGGGAGACTTTTGTCCTGAGAAACTATACCAAGAAACCTCTGCATTTTAACGCATGTATTACGGTTTTCCAAACAGTGGCATGCTGTGCAGATCACCTTCGTTTTCTTTATTTATTCTTTGTTCTTATATTTATTTACAGCCGAAAAGTCGTTTTTTTTTGCTTTTACATTTACTTACGCAAAAGTACCGCTAAATAATTTGTCTTTGGTTAGGTCTTATGTCTATTACGTTGTCTTTCTACAGGTCCTAGTGGTAAATAAGCATAGTAACTTTATAGTCATGGGCTTTATTGTCAAGAACAGATATGTAGCAGTTCTTTTTTTCAGAACGTGAATTCAGAATACAAGCAATGACTCGAAAAGTGAAAAACTGACGTGCTCAACCTTTTACTGTGCCTTTCATTCTCATCTTTGTGTTGTTTAGTTCCAATATGTTGTTAAGTTGTATGGAAGGGTTGAATGATATGCCTGCTTTGGTGTTCACGCTTGGACTTGTACAACGTGTCAGGATCGTTGAGGTACCGTTGAATGCCGGAATGGTCGTTTAGCAGCCGGAGCCACATGAGGTGTTGCCTTGGCGGCGATATCTAATGCGTCCGGTAACGAATGCCCTGTGCACATGTGAGCCAGCGTGACCAGGTATTCAAAAGGCAGCGCAAGAAAAAAAAATTGCGCAGAGTTTGCTACTGGCCATCGCAGTAAGAGCGTGTCCGAGAGATGTGTGGCCCACAGGAGCCAAGGTTAAGCGCGCAACAGTCAGTGATGACAGTTGGTCGCCTAATTTGCAGCTCAACCTGCAGCCTGACCTAATGGTTTCGGCAGCCTAACCCAGTTGTACGCACACAATAGAAGAAATAAAAATATAACCTTGCGGTTTCTCATCACGCAGTCATTAGTGACTAGTCCGTACTGCGCTATCTCGGTCCCCGCGAAGCGATTCATAATACGGACAAAAAACATATCACAATTCGCTTTTCGATAATAGATATACTAACGGCAAAACCCTCCGAGAGAAACCACATTCAACCGAGTAAAAATCACACATTGAATTCAAACCAGAGAAATATATGGGTAGCTGACGTTGTTAGCTCGGTGGCCGCAAGCGAAAGCGCGTGGCCTTTCGGAGGGTTTTCAATGCGTTCACGCATTGAAGTCAAAACGGGGTTTACACGATACGCATTGTCATCTCTTGTTCTCCACTGTTTTTTGAATGGAAGCTGCGAACTTATCCAATGTAGGCCATACGAGACGTGACTTACCTTTCTGCGACAACGCTCATCGCGTTAGTGTTGCTGAACAGCGAAGTTTTTTATGTACTTTCAGAGTTATTTCCTTGCACTTGAGGCTAACCGGACTCGCATACTCGACATCACAAAAGACATTTGGAACATCTGAAGTTGATCATTTAGTGCTTGGAACAGGCACTGTGCCATACATATGATAATAAGCATAACTTCAAAGGATATTTGCCGTACAGGTGAACCTCTGCACATAGTTCTGTGACTATCATTATTCCAGAAGTACCCGCATTTGTGCTATTTTTGTCACTCTCTCACTCCAGCGTGGGTCTATGGTCTAATGAATAAAGCATGGGGCTGCTGTGCTGAGGCAAATGGGTTTATATCAAACATAGGACCAACCGAGGTCACTTGGCATGTCAGACTTGGCATGTGCCGCTCGTCAACATATCTATTTCGCACTTACATGAGCCACAGAGCATGTGCCGCTGGCTATGTGTCACTCAGTCATAAACCTCTTTCGTGCCAGCTTGGGTGACTGATCTTGTTCCGTTCTTCAATAAACGTCTTTCGTTCTTTCGTTCTGCAATGAAAAAAAATTCCTTCTAGATTTCTCTACTGCTGGGCGGAATCGAACCCTCGTCACACGGTTTTCTCAATCAGATCAGCCACGCATCTCGGAGGCACATCGCACCTCACGCCTTTCCTGGCGGTGCTGTCAGATGGCGTAGCGTGTCCAGAGGGAAGCAGAAGAAAACAAAGAGACGCGCCATGTTCGGTCATCCATCTTGTGGTCTCCATGCTTGGATCTAAGAAGCTGCTTACGGGTGAGGAGCTTGAATAAAGAAGGCGCCGTTGTTCCGGAGCCGCTAGGCGGCGTTATTGGGCGGATGCTCGCGCCGCTACGCTTGAACAAGTTCTGACGAGAACCATCAACTGCCTGCCCAATAAACCACAGACGAGCCGCCAGCTTAGAGAAAGAGCGGACAGCAACCGCCAGCGCAGCACTGCCGGCGCTTCCTCTTAAACCCTTGATACTGAACGCTCCCTCTTAAGTGCGCATATACATATATGTCGATAAACGAAATATGTATATACAAATAGACATTCAGTAATGTTCAGAAAACAATTATTGTAGCTAGGATTCAAAAATTATATTTGGGAATATTATAACTCTGTGTGTCTTTCCCTCAATCAAATTAGTCATCAAATAATCATCCTAACATATAAGACATATAATCCCCAATTAGATACCTATCACAGCAAATCTTGCTAATTTCAGCAATGTCGCCACTTATTTCTAAAAAGATAGATGCACCACCAATTTCATCACGAGCAAATGATGTGGTGGTGAAATGCAAGCGGCCTTAAAAATAGGACCCTTCAACGCCGGTTAGCGTTTTTTGCCAATGTAGATTATTATTCTTCACCGCAACATAAGTGCCCGCTACATTTCAGAAAGAAAATCAGACGAAGGATAAAACAGGTGGTTACCTTTCCGCGACCCGTTATTTACACCCAAAGCACTATGCGTGGCACCAGTCGCAATACAACGGCGAAAGAAAAAAAGTTAAACCTTAATTAGCTCATAGCTCTGAGCGGTGTCCCCATTATGTAATCCATAATGTAATACTTACATAACTTACTTGTACCTCTGACGGTTGGCTTATAGCTTGTCAGCGCACTGTACAGTTATTTGAAACTCAAGTTATATAACAATGCGCATGCCTAATGACGGCGGTATATTACAGCTGGTACCAGAGGCGCAGACCTACTGAGGGCTGTGCAATCGGTTTGTAGGAGCGCCAAGTGATCAACTTCAGTTAAAATGAGACGGAAGCTTCAGATGTTGAAGCGCATTTTTTATGCAGCATGCATCGCAAGGCCTTATTGTAAATTGCCTGTTACGGCTGGGGTTGCACTCTGTTTGCTGCATGAACACATGGATTGTGAAACACATCGCGTGCAGTCATTAGACAGGAGAAATTAGCAGCATATGGAGAGGACACAACTAGGAGCGAAAATTTGAATTTACAGTGTCCATTTTTGCTTAGGGAATCACTTCTGTTCATAATGTGCCCAACAAGTTAATAATAATAATAATAATATTTGGGGTTTTACGTGCCAAAACCACTTTCTGATTATGATGCACGCCGTAGTGGAGGACTCCGGAAATTTTGACCACCTGGGGTTCTTTGACGTGCACCTAAATCTAAGCACACGGGTGTTTTCGCATTTCGCCCCCATCGAAATGCGGCCGCCGTGGCCGGGATTCGATCCCGCGACCTCGTGCTCAGCAGCCCAACACACCCAACAAGTTGACAACATCAACTGGTTTGTTAGCCCATTCTCAATAGGCTGAATAGATAAGATAGCAGTAGGATTCTGCTGTCTCCAACAGGTTGTAGTTGTGATTAATCGTAATAAAGTTATATTCAAGTTCAGAACGCTTCACAAAATTTTTACTTGGTTCAACATCCCGCATTGTTGCCTACCGTAGTCGCGCCAGCATTGCAAACGTTCACAATTTGCTGATCAAGTCGGCATTCAGTGCTGTAAAATAGGTCATTCAGAAGCAGAACGGAAGCCAGGCGAACTGTGACAATGTCCCTCTAGCCTTTTATTTACGCCGCATATATGTACTCTTCGCAAACTAGCTGCGAATTTCGTTACGATCAACCGCGGAAGGTGTCCTTTCGGGAAAGATTTATCAGCAGTTGTAATGTGCCACGAACAGTCTTTATGGTCCGTCACAATCATATACATGCACGTGCCCCTTGCGTCTCGGTAGGCTGCAAAAACTTAAGAAAGCAACGTCATCCGCTGTTGCCCATACAATATTTTATGATAAGTATACAGTGGTGAGGTAAAAAATGCTGGTAGTTCAGTGAAAATCTGTGTATTGTGCTTGCGAACACGGAATTAATTTGTTGTGCTCTTTCTGGTGGTTCATCTCAGGGTGCCTTTGTTGCAACCGGGTACCATTCACTCGATTGATACCAGTATAACTGCCACACTGAATGAATCCTTCGTTGACCACCACCTTCTTCTATAATATATTTAGGATGCTTGGCAACTTTTTGAGAATTTGCGCCTCAACCATCACCTCCATCACACGCTGCACGTGCCAGCGGACTTACGGAAGAGGAAGTAAAATTAACCGACTTATCGCTTAGAGACGCGCGCACAGCACCCAACATCATGCATTCCCAGCAGCGCCGACGTTATCACTCGGTCAGTTCACTGCGCATCAATTGCACCGGCAACTCCAGTATAAAAATACCGTCGAAATTGAACATTTCGAATAGCAAGGGCGCTATAAGGCAACACTATTCCATTCTCTTTTATTTCAATCTCCTGACGTCAACCTTACGTAACCATTGACGCAAGCTTCAGGCGGTAGTTCGCAACTCTGCCTGAAAATCTCAATCAAACACGGGTCTCGTGTATACGATGTCACTTTTTTTTGCTTTGAAAGCGAATAGCATTGGCTACTTTGAGCAGATTTTCGTTGTGTAATTGGCTGACTAGAGGCGAGGAGCATGCTCAGCTGGAGAGAGTTTCGATGGGGCCTAGCCAGCACAGTGAGAGCAGCTAACGGGATGAGGAGCTTAGAACGAGCATCTGCGATCGGTCCGCTTCCTTTCAGTTAGCTTGCTATGGCTAGCCGAAAATCGTGGCATCGTGCGACGGAAGGATAAAAATGCCGCTAAATGAAGCCTCAGCAAAGAAGAGTTGGCGAAGCAATGTCGTATACGTGCCTAAAAGCATCAACAACGTTATACGGCGGTGCAAAATTATTTATTTTACGCAAATAAATTAATGCTCCCCGGCACCGCCGAGCAGCCAGTGTCACAGCGATCGGAGGACAACCAACCTCTATTGCTTTCAGAACGGGTCAAGGCCGTGTAAGGTAAAATTATTCCAATGTTTTTATTCCAATCTCCTGACGTCAAATTTTCGTAACCACCGACGTAACCATCGAGCGGTAACCCGAAGCGCTGTTCGGAAAGCACAATCAAATGCACTTCTCGTTTAGTGATGTCACTTTCTTTCGCATTCAAAGCGAATAGTATTACCTACATTGAGCAGCTTTTCTGATCGAATTGGTAGAGAAGAGGTGAGGAGCACGCTCAAGTGAAGAGAGTTCCAATGGGACTAAGCTAGCACAGTGAAATTAGATAACCGGATGAGGAGGGTGCTGCCGGTGTCTGCGATTGGTCCACTTCCCCGGCCTTGCTTAGCTTCCGGTGTATGGTCCAAAATCGCAGCGGCGTGCAACAGGCTAAAGCTGCCGCTAAAATTGATCCTCAGCAAATTATAGTTGACAGAGCAATGTTGTATAGATGCCGCAAGGTCTCGAGAACATTATACTACCACGCAAAATGTTATATTATGCGCAAATAAACCTATGTTCCCTGTCAGCACCGAGTAGGCACTGCCACAGCGATAAGTGGGCAGCCATTTTCTATTTCTTTCGGAACGGGGCAGTCTCCAGCTATTAAAAAGAACTTTCAGTTTTGTTCGGCACATTAATGCGTCTTTAACACGGGCACGTCACTTTGACACAGTGAGCTTTTGCGGTTTTATCACGTCGCCTGATAGAGGGTAAAGTAAGTGCAGCCCGAAAACGCTTCACCAATTGCAATTGGTGAAACGACGCCTTTTTTGTGATTACAGAAAAAGACGTCGAATGAGAACTTCCTTCTTTCACAGGGTATTGTAATGCATAATCAGTGTGCACGTATCGTATCAGATGGGGCGTTTTAACGGTTTTTGTGACATCGCCTGACAGACAGGCGCAGTGGGTGGTGTATCAAATTTTTTTTACCATTCGTGGAGGGCTGATGGCAGAATTGGAATAGAAAAGTTTGGGATAGCTTTATGCTGTAGCGCCCTAATGTCCGGCGATTAAGAAAAATAAAATATGTTTTGTTCGGCATATTCATACGTCTTTAACGCTTACCTCTCTTTAACGCAAAACCTCGCCGCGTCTCGTTGACGCGGTGAGGTTTTGCTCTTTTGTGACGTAGCGTGACAAACGGGTGAAGTAGCTGCCGCCCAAAAACGTTTGACCAATAGGAAGTGGTGCGACGACGCTTTCTCCTCTGAGGGCAGAAAAAGATCCGAATCATAAATTATTTTTCTTTCGTTCTATCTAATCATGTATAATCAACGTCCACGTATGAAATCGAATGGGGCGTTTTTTTCGTGACGTCGCGTAACAGACTGGCGGAAAACCTTTGACTAATCGTCGTGGGTTGATTGCAGAATTGGAATGGAAAAGTTTGCAATAGTTATACTTTATAGCGCCCCAAAAGCGTAACACGACAGAAAAACGTTCCAGCCACATTATCTAGTGGGCATCAAGTCGACGTCAAAATGACTTGTCCAGACCCAAGAATCGTAGTACGCTTTTATGACTTTGCAGACAAAAATGGCCCTTCTTCACAGTACAATTAAACAGAAATCCCATTTCAATTTCTGAAATATTCGTACAGGCATTTCTCAAATACGTAAGACATACGGCAAACCTCCGCACGCAAACCGTGCTAACGGTGATCAAGTCACTGTGCTTTTTGACACACTAAAGAATGATAGCATGTACGTGTGGAATAACGATGCGACCAAAATTGTGGTATCGGCTACAGCGAATGTGACTGACAAAGTGCTGCACCGCTGACGTTATTGTGCTTGAGTGCGAAAAGCATTGTGAACAACTTGAAGAAATTGAAGAACCCCTGCTTTTGTGCGGCCCTGATGCATTGGTAATTACAAGGACACAGCTAAACTTTGATATTCAAGATTCCGAAGTGCTTCCTCCCTCCTGTGAACTACTTCGCATTGATCGGGGCAGTAGTGGTAGAGGCATTGGCGTGGTTGGTAAAATACGTCCCAGTTTTCAAAGGGAATCTTGAATTGCTTATCATGAGAGGACATGGCGCACAAGAAAACCTAATTATGTCATTCTGATATTATACGGCGTCTATGCGCGTCCGCAGTCTCCCGACTAATACTTCTTATAACAGTATGTCTTGCATCTTAATCACATCAATTACCGAAGTTTAAGCGGTAAATTTTTTGCGTTAGTAAGCAAAACTGCATCTAACAGGACACCTTCTTCTTCGAGGAATTGATTGTGGCAACTTGTTCACGGGTAATAACGCAGTCAGAAGTTGTGTCTTTCTTTTTGCTAACATGCAAAGTTTTTCGCTAGCTCAACTAGTGCATCAGCCAACACGCATTCAATAGCAAGTGTGCTGAATACTAGACTTTGTGTTCGTGTCCAGTTCTTTAACTTCTAGAGTTAGTATGGGTATATCTGATGATAAAATAATTTGATTTACGTTTGGCGACCTCGGGATAAATACAAGGCACGCTGGTACTTGATGTACGGATGAAAAACGCGATTGTGCAAGGTGAAAGGAATGAGCCCGGCATTGTGAAAGGAACTGAGCCAGGCATTTTCAACTTTCTGCTACAAATATACGTCAAAACATTTATGCAGACCGCATGCAGTGGGAATCAATGTAACCGAAGCTTTCTGTGCTGTATGCTTCGACGGACCATATTTAGCGGTGATGTCGGCTAGAGCTCCATTTCTTCAATGATTAGGCTAACACGAGAGTGGTGAGTTGATGTTAAACGTTACCTTCACTGCACCATTGCTGTTTGTTTGCGTAGTATACAGAACAAACACAAAGGGAGAGGTGTTTGCTTGAGTTGTTGTTGTGCGCCATATTCTACAACGTCTCAGAGGGTTGAGCGTTGTCTTTTACACACATGGCACATCGCATTGTGGCAGAAGTAATAAACTGGAATGGGATTATGGGGTTGTACGTGCCAAAACCACATTCGGATCACGAGGCGTGTAATAGTGGCGGACTCCGGATTAATTTTTACTGCGTGATGTTCTTGAATGTGTGCCAAAATCTCAGTATACGTGCGTTTTCTATTTCTATTTCGTCCCCGTCGAAATTCGGCAGCCGCGATTGGGATCAAATCCGCAAACTTTAGCGACGACATAGCCGCAAAGCTACCGCAGCGGGCACAGAAGTGTTCATTTGACGGTCAAGCATTTCCATAGTGTCGCCTGGACGCTGCGGTGCACTTTAATTCATGCAACTCGGCTTCTGCACGCCCTGCGTAGTTTGTGCGCTTGACATATTTGCATGGGGCGTTTATTTTTCAGAAATAGCAGCAACATACTGTACCGTACCTTCAATTAAAGCTTATCCTGTTTCGCCCAACCGCTGGCGTATATCAGAGGGGTTCCCTTGCCTTCTCACATCACCTCCTCCCCGCTCATATTTGGGAATATCCGCTTGTTCTCCCTCTCCTTCTTCTCTTCTCCTCTCTACAGTTCTATATGCGTCCCCTCTGGCCTCGCACGTTAGTAGAAAGGGACGCGCTGCAGCTTCTGCAATGCTTGAGGGGAGTCACGGATAATTACAGCTGTCAAGTGGCTAATGTGCGGACGGCCAGCGAGCTCCAGAGGGCATTGTGCACATTCGACACGGTGGAGTGAAAACGAGTTTCTCCCGTCGCCTTTCCTCTCTTACTCGCGCCTGTCATCTATATACACGCTCTGAACCACCCCCCGACCCGATGTGCGCGACAGCAGCAGCAACAGCAGCAGCAGTGGGAAAGTCCAAGGAAGAGGCAAAGAAAGCTTCGCCTAAAAATAATCCAGCCTTGATAAAATATCAAACACATTCCTCGAACGATACAAGGGTCACTGACCCCCTTCCTGGGCAACATGTTACTGTATCATTTGAAACGGCAGTGCTTCCTACGGATAGGTAGTGCTCAAATGTCGGGCTAATTCATAAATGTGAACCCAAGCAGTTTTTAGAGACACACAGGCCTATATTACTAACGATCATATGCTGCATAACAACGGAACATATAACAACGCTGCATTCGGTTACCTGGGATGAAAATGGCCTAATATGCTCCGGAGAACGCGGCTTCAGACAAGCACTTACGGCTCAAAATGAACATTTAGAAATTGTGCACGACTTTGCTACAGCAATCGAATCCAAACTTTAGGCTGACGCTATTTTCAGAAGTATTTCTTAGCCTTTCGACCATGCCCTACATTCCGGGTGTTCATAATTAAGCTCTATGGATTTCCTAAAATTAAGCACTGGGAGGTACACGAAGACCACCTGTGCACATAAGATTTGCAGCCAAGGGGACACAAAGTACGATGATAGTTATCGCTGCCAGTAGCCCAATCAAATAGAATTGAATAATTGACAGCAGTATGTGTGTGTTTGTACTGAAAAGTTAGAGGCAGTCATGTTTCTACCCAGTATCAGATGGAAGAATTATTCTAGAGTGTCTGTGCTCCGAGATATCCGATTCCAAATTTTAATTGTCGCTCGCATTATTACGCACGCAAGAGAGTTAGGGTTGGCGCAAAGCTCCTCCCTGATGTGCCGCGGCTGTTGCATGCGGCGTTTAGTCTGACAACAGGGCGGAGGCATAGGCAAAGGTGATAACTGTTCCCCTTCCCCTCTCGGGTGGCAAAATCAAGATGTGACAGCGCCGTGTTCTGTGTAGTTGTTGCTATTGATTTCAATAAAACTTGCGTACTTGGAAATCAACAGTTACTTTATTTGCGTAGCCCAGTCCAGCACCATGCCCGCTCATCTAGTCACCATTACGCATGCGCACTGCCCTGCGACTTCTCCGCTCGCACCATTATCTCGGCAGGGCAGCTGCCGCCATTGTTACTGGCTGCGCGGTCGCGTGTTACAACAGTGGTTCCAGGTTCTTTGACTTTTTATTTGGCGTATCTGGCATTTGAGCAATTTTTCAGGAACCCGGGCTGTGCACTATACAGCCGTGCGCAGCTATATCACTTGACGTGGCTCCGACTGTGGCATCGTCTGTGGCTTCGGTTGTGACTTCCGCGGTTGTTGTGGCTTTGTCTGTTGCTTTAGTAGAGCGGACCAAGTTGTTTTGTTCTCCGCCATGACCTTGTCAGATTTATATTGAATTGCGCCAGGCCTAGGGGGCAGAAGAGGAGGTGTTGTTGGATGGAGCGTATTCTTTCTTCACAGAGCCATCATTGTTCTTTGCAGTCAGACGGCGTCGGGAGCGTCGCTTTCTAACGGCCGCAACAGCCTGCCGACGAGATAAATGGTCTCTCGCCATCTGATTCAAGATCGTCTTTTCCTTTTTCATTTTGGGACAGTCCTTCGAGGAAGCATCATGGGACCCAAGGCAATTGGTGCATTTGAGAACCGTGACTGCACAAGAGTCTGCAGCGTGGGGCTCGCTGCAGCGTGAGCAAATTATCGTGTCCTCGCACGCGGCACTCACATGTCCCAGCCTCATACGATGGCGCCATTGCAGTGGGGCTTGGGATGAATGGTCGCACAGGGTGTCTAAAACGCCCCCCCCCCCTTGACGTGCCAAGGGAAAGTCTCCCCCTTGGAAAACGAACAAAACAAAATAAAGTTATGCGAATCCAGCGTGCACATCTCAATCTCTGTGAAACTAAGACTTGGTGAAGCTGGTGTTGAAATTGTGTACAGGTAAACGAGATGGATACAGTGTTTTTATTATTTATTGTCTTCTATGCGACGTGTACCTCACGCAAAGCATCTGTTTATACACCTCACAAGCAAACTGCTTATTAGCGTTCAACGTTTACGTTTGCACGCTACACTATTTAAAGCTATGCCCGATATTACTCCGATGCGCATTAGAAGAGGGCCGTGCAAGGATGTCACGAGGACAAACGTGATGTTTCATTCTTGTCGAGGTAAGAATGGGTACATGTTTATGCGTAGGGTGCAGTATCACACATAACTCTCGTAAATACATTTAAGCATGTTCTACTTGGTTTGACAGTGAGGCACGTGCTTAATATGCGAGGAGGTACTTCGGGAAAAAATCAGTGAAATACTCCTTGCAATCTTCTTTTCAACGAAGATTTGTGCAGTGAGCTTTCTTGTTTGTGGCTCACACTTGGAGACTTTGGCTGTTCATGAGTGGTGTGCACGACGTCTGCATTCTCATTGTCGCTGAACAGCTAAAGCTTCACCTCTTCGTTTCGGTGGCACTTGTAAGGGAATTATATTGAAGCTATGTGTGGTATATGGTAGGCATATCACACATTTTTTTAAAAAATGTATCCTGAATTTTTCACTTTTCAGTCACTGTCGTTTCCAACGCATGATTGACGTGAATGGGCTGCGAACATAGCTTGTTGTGTGCATGGCGCGATTGAAGAAACTCGAAAAGGAATAGTTTTACCCACCTCGATGACATCAAGAAACCCAACTAACTTCAAGAAATCAAGAACTGCAAGAGCTTCAGAAAACTGATACTCTGCTGTTTATATGCCGTTAGCAAGTTGGGCGTTCTCTGACTGATAAATATACAGGGCAACGCCAAGTCGTTCAACGATGTATGTTGTTCTACAGGCTATTTTGTTTTGAAGCTATTTAACTAGTGGCCTCAGACACACACATTTCAAGTTATATGTTTATTTTTGCCACACCGGTACACACCAAATTGGTACATGAGTGCCAAGAATAGTGGAGAGAGTATTTGCAGTTTGGCCCAAAGTGTGAAGGAGTGACAGGAATATAAAGGCTCAGCGGAGCATTTAAACTCCCTTGGACAGTGCTCGAAGTTATGCGGTCGCGACATGTTGCGGCAACGCCGCACGCTTGGCCAATTCCGCTGCGTAGCAGGAACGGCACTCTGGCTGCTAACACGCATCTCATAACTCTGTCGTGATGGGAGACGTCGCCACTGACGTTGCAGGCATCGCACCTGGATACTGTGGGAGCTGAATCCGAGGGGAGTCGTTAGTCAGCGCCCAGACAAACATTTGAAAACGTTCGCTTCGCACTTACTGTCCGGCCCAGTCATAGTAGTGCATCCACATCGCAGTTCAGCAGTAGCGCTGAATTTTTTTTTGCGTAGTCACGTGCGCACCGTGCTCATGCCAGCAGCTTAAAGCAGTAGAGAGCCCTACCTGGCCGAAAAGGCGATTGATTGTAGCACTGACAATCAGTCGACTTTTCTTGGTCTTTTTTGCAGCCAAAGGCAATCCGGGTCTCTGGCAACACTGCAACCCATTCGCGCGAGGCGCGAATGCACCGTCAAGCGGGAGAGCACATCGACGACGACGGTGCTTTCACCCCCCGAGCGTCCGTATAATGGCTGTCGCAATAAAAGAATCCTCCAAATTACCTCCCGTTCAGGGTAGATTCAAACCCACGTCACACGCGTTCATCGTGTAAAGCAGCCCGACACTTTAGCGCTGTACCACGAATGCCCGCGGGCCGCTAAGGAAATACTTCTCAGCATGCGGAGCGAAGTGCGAGAGAGTAGCAGTTCTGAGGCGTTAGCACGCACGGGCGCACCAGCAGTGGAATCTCGCAGGGTACTAAAATGGAGAGGGACCTCGCGCGGGATTGTGCCTCAATATCACGCTTCGTGTGTGGATGGAAGCACGAGAGAGGAACCCAGATGCAATACACGGCTTCTACGCGACGCGCTTAGATGGTGGCAATAGGGTGTTTTGTTACAAAGCTTGAATTCTAACCACAAGAAAGTCACTCACTCGATGATATCAAAGCATCAATATTGTCCCCTTGATAAGGAGGAGTACAGGATTACAGGAGTACAGGAGGAGTATAGCTTGACGAGGTCCTGACCCCTTACAAGGTGCCAATTCATGAAGATCGCCGACCAGTCCTAGAAGAAGCATTATACAGTATATGGGTGGCAACACAGACTATCGAGTAATACAGAAGGGACACACAAGCTGAACAAACGAAAATTGGCATGAACATGATCTGGCATAAATACGAGCAGCCGAGTTCAACAAAAACAGACACAAGATAGGTGGCTTATAGAAGTATTGCAAATAACAGGGGTTGAAAAAGCTTCTAATGAGATAGCTTGAGTTACAAAAAGCACCAAGTTCTGCTCGACTTCACCAGTTTAGCAGGGAAGTTAGGTTGACATATAAACATTGTTTGACCGAAAAAACCAGTCAAAAACACAAAGGATAAGAGGAGAGCATCACACCACAGCGACTGGAACCAGTCGTTGTGGTGTGATGTGACGTGGTGTGGTGTGACGTGCTGCCGTCTTGTCCCCATCACCAATCCCTAATTTCTGCTTACCTGGTGTAAGTGACGTGCGACAATACTCTCCTTCCAAACCGTCCTTTCCCCAGTCGAGTGTGTTACAAGGTGTACTTACGCATTACCGTCCCAAAGTGACTATTCCTTTCGTATCTCATAACAAAGAATCATGTGTACTGGATCTGAAGTTGTGTGTTCAAGCTTACATTTGTTAATGCGGTGGCAGGAACTTCGCCTGCTAGAGCAAAAGAGAACAGTGGGCACCTTCACTAACTGGAGCTAGTGCGCAGGTCTAAATTACCTCCGAAAATCAGCAAAATTTGTCCACTGTAGCAGACTTTCCGTATGCTGTGAGATCAATATGTTAAAGTAGAAAAAAATTTCTTGGCTTTTTTATGGATGCATAAGGATAAGAAAACTGAATGGTATTACACTTCGCGTGCGTAATTTCTCTTTATGCAAGAACGGGTTAAGGAAAGTTTTGTAACGCAATGCCAACCTATAATTGTAAAAAAGAAAATGGAGGAAGAATTTCATGTTAACCAAATAGGTTTAGCTTGGTACGTACATTGTTACGCCAGTTATGTAAAATACAGCTTTCATCAGTAACAAATGCAACTTCCTCAGAATTGTCCCACCAGTTGTGCACCACAGCATGCTGCAGTACTGCATGCAAAATAGGATTAAAGCGTTGTATAGCATATTTTACACCCTACTAAAGAGAATGCGTAGCAGTCGCGCAATGGCACTAATAGCAGATGACATCTTGGTTCGAAGTTATTCTACATGATCATTTCAATTGAAGGGCTTTGAAAATTATACTCCTAGGATATTAACAAAGTCCACCATCTCTAACTGCTGTTATCCCAGAAATATATTTATCAATATTGTAAACGTTCTACCTTGGAGCCTGTACAAAATTACTAAGTTCTTGTGGGCCTATTTTTAAACAGTTTGCCGCAGCCCAAACTTTACACGAGCTGTTTTCTTTTTAGCATTTCTTTCTATATCTTTTTCTATGTTATCTGTGATCATACCTCTCGTGTAATGAGGGAACGAAAAAATTGTGGCATTAGAACAGTGGCCCTACATTTCTTCCTTGGGGCACACCAGCGATGACTGGTTCTTTCGCAGCTGCGGCACTACTGGCGTCTATAAATTGCGTCTTCTTTGAAAGAAGATTCAAGAAGCTGATAAGTGCTTCCGCGCACACCGTACGTTGATAGTTTGTTAAGACGGTTGGAATTATTAACTAAGTCAACAGCCTCAGAGAAATCCATGTATTTGCGTAATGCCAAATGCCTGCGATTGCATAACGAGATTTGTTGATCCGGAATTTTTTTATTTTTGTTTCATGAGAAATGAAGCATTTATGTCTTGGGAGTATGACATGTCAACAAACCAACCCGGTTAGCATTGAAACCTTTGTAATTTGAGCATGGCTGAACAAAAAAGCTCACGTACAAACAAGCATGATGGAATCAACGATTAGGAATGCCTTTTGCAGCAAATATTAATAAGTCGGAAGCCGAAATCAAGCGTGAAGCCACACTCACAATTTCAATTGCAAGAAACAACTTTTTCCCAATTTATACCCCTTTTTACTAAGAAGTTGTGTCTAATCGCTGTGAAGTTAAGACGGCTTGCATAGACACGAGGTAACTTTTGCATCGCTTTTGTTCATTCTAGTGATCACTTCGCTACGTCATTTGGAGGTTATAGTTATACTAAACTGGAATATACTGCGGCAATTAAATTACACAATGATTATTGTGGTGATATTGTCTATCACCTCCATTTAATACTCAGGTTCTTACAGCAATGTAATGTCGGTCAGACTCCGCCTGATAAATAATTGGCTAATATTGATGCGCGAGTTGCAACAGGCGTTTGAAACGGCTCATGTTCGAAAGGACGAAACAGCGGTCTTCATAGTTTGTCGGCAAAGTAAAACAGAGCGGCTGGCTACTAAAGCGTAGTGTATAATCAAACCCAATCAACTGAATCACGCGTGAGCAGCAAACATTCCTTTATTTCAAGCGTTTCTGTGTTCCTACCTACCAGAACAGCGTCTCCCTAAAAATACTGTCAACATTTATTGCTAGTGTTGTCTGATGCTTATTCTTCGCGGCGGGAACCCAAGAGAAAAAGGCCTAACACGTGTCTCAAAGTTCGGCAGAGTTCTTTGTGGAGTTCGTGTGCTAATAGTCCTCGCATTCCAATAAGCTCAGGTATGTACCATTCTTTCCTTGCAACGTTCACTAACTATTAGCTGAAAAAGCATCCTAACTTTCTGTAAAATAGGTGTAAGGTCACCTAGTTCTCTTTTATCCGCTCAACGTTGGTTTACCTTCGCCACCCTTTAAGTACAGTTGGCTGTATAATACATTAGGATATATGTTTCTGATGCCTGCAACCATTCTCTATTCCTCGCCTAATAAGTGACGCCTCAAATAACAAGTCAGCTTTCAACACATACGGGAACAAATAAAATTGAATGTAGGATGCAAAAATATGGGGTTTTACGCCCCAAACCCACGAATTCATTACGAGGCACGCCGTTGTGAGAAAATCGCGTAATTTGGACTACCTGGGGTTCTTTTACATGCACCTAAATCCAAGTACACGGGCGTTTTCGCATTTCGCCCCTGTCGAAATGTGGCCGCCATGGCCGGGATACGATCCCGCGACCTCGTGCTTAGCAGCCCAATACCATAGCCACTAAGCAACCACGGCAGGTTAGTAGTAAATTTAGATAAGCTATGGCTACGATAGCGCGTCCATCTGCCCCACGCCAAGTCAGGAGGATAGAAAACACCTGGTAACTGCTCTAACTCTGGTCATCTCGACTTTCAGCGATTAGGTGGTATTTCTTCCTTTACGTGTGAAAGGAAATATTCAATGCGAAGAAAGTGTTCGTCGTAATAGTGACTCATATTCTCACCACTATATAACCTAAACACACGCGCTTATGACTATTCCTGAAATAAAAATACGACACACATCGTTGAAACATCACTAAAAAAAAGAAAGACATTCCCAGTGCATACGGTAAGAGGCACAGGGTTACAAAGAAAACCTGCTCGGAAGTTTTCCAAGCGACGAAGTAAATTACTTTGCAAATTGAATGTTCACTTCCTGAAGTGTTTTTCAACATTTACAGTTTTCTCAAAACTCATTTTGAGGAAAGTAAATGCGTGCGACGTTCCAAATATGTTCGCTTTTGGAAACTCTCGTCACTTTGAGCTTGACGCTTGCAGCCATCCGGACGCCGCTTGCTTTACCGAAGGCGCCAGCTGACCGAAAGACACTGTCGTTATGTCACAACACTGGACGCACAAGGAACGAAACAGAAGAATATCTCGTTTGGACTGCGGCTCTTTCTGAATGGCCAAGCTGCAGGGAGGGGAAAGAAGCGCCGCCTCGCTTTCTCTCTTTACGTGGACTGCACTGGTTGCGTCAAGTTAGGCGAGCTGTATATAAAGAGACAGCAGCTCCCGGGACATCACTCACTTGCATACGCTCGTTTCGCAGTGTGTCCAGGACATAGCAGGGTCAGATACTATTGAAATAATGGATACGACAATCAAGGTAAGTATTTTACGGGATCCCAGGACAGGTACAGCGAACGTTCATTGCGGTCCTTTGGCTTTGGGAGTTTTGCCAGCACTAATGCACTTTTTTCCCAGATGATCAACAATATTGAAGTCCCAAGCTCGTTATTGGTTTCACTTAGTTATGTAATATCCCAGAAAATAGAAGTTTGAGTGGCCGTAAGTTTACGCTGCGACTTAGGGCTCAAGACGGCACTTTACATCTACTTTAGGACCAAGCTAGAAGTGGGCCATGACGTTTTCGCCCGTTTTCGGCATCGTCTCGAGCACTGCCTCCTTGAGTTGGAGCAGCACGTCTTGCGTTGAGAGGTTGTAGAAGTAAGATATGGCAAAAGAGAGTGGAGGCAACAAAGCGAAGCTTACATTCCTGAAACGATGGCATTGAAATAGTCAGTTTTATTTTACAACGTTGGCGAATACAACGTGAAGCGCACCTCGACAGGTAACAGAGAAGCACCGTGACAGCGTGGTCGCGTCGCTGCTGCCCTTCTCAGAATCCCTCCCATTGCGTTATACGCAGTCGGATGTCATTATATGAAGCAAAATTATCGTCATCTGCGCAGCACTGGTATCATTATTTTGCAATGGCCTTCGTGATGACGTCGTTATCGTTCTATCGGCGCCTTCTCTGGCTTTGTCATTGTTGCGCTGTCGTCGTCATAGTGCAGTCGACCTTGTTGTCGTTGTCGTACCAAGGTCACGTTTGTGCCTAATTTGTTCTCATTGGTATCGCATGGACGTTGCAGCCGCGCCAATGCAGGTTAATCGCATTCGTCATCGTTGTCACCCTGCCGTAGTTGCGTTGTCGTGCTTACCAATGCAAGCCACACTTGCCGTGTGTATCTAGTGTTAACGTTAGTCATTAAAGCGGGCCCACGTCCACTTTATTATTTATTCCGACAGCCCCGTAGCAGCACTAAGCCATCAGTACGGGTAGGGCAACAGAGGGGGACGTGGTGAGGGGGTCACATGTACATAAAATATGTCCACGTTTTTGTGATTATCCAGTTCCGCAGTTGACTTGATGTCCGGGGGGAATGGCTGACAGAGGAGAATGCCTAAAAATTCATTGGTCCTTCAGTTTCACTGTCTAACCTCATACGTATAATCTTTGCTGCATTAAACTAAATACGCAACGTTAGGATACGTTGTCCCCCAAATTCCCTGTCCATCGACGTAATCTTAAATCGCTGGTTATTTCATGATCCACTAGGGGGCCGAACGAAGTTCTTGCTTCATTACTGCGACGTTAAATAACCGGTCGTATTTCCAGAGCGCGTATCCTGCAGCGGCAAAATTGAATTCAATCGACAGCATCATGTCTAGAACATCAAGCAACATAATTATAGGTCTAGTAGCGTCGCGTTTACGTGAGAGGCTGGAGAATAGCGCTGTCAATGCATGGAATGGAAAAAGAAATACTGAGGCGACGAAACAAAAAAACGCACTTGGGCAACCTAAGAAGTGAGCGATGAGGAGTAGGAGTGCGTCACGCAGGCCAATTGGAAATGAAATCAAATGTTTCTAATTCGTGGTCTAAGACTACTCTAATTGCAACTTGCACTGAGAGGCAAGCTCGATATAGCAGGGAAACGTGGGAACTTAATTTTATTGTTCTGTATTCTACGGATGCTTGTATCGAGCTCCCTTCTCGAAATCATTGCGCGATGCCTTTGTTCCCGCAATCAAGGTCCTCCTGCTCCTCGGCGTCGCCGCTTGTGTCACCTCGGAGAACCGCTATGGTCACCGTGCAGCAGCGGGTGGAGGCTTCGCTGGCCCTGTGTTCACTGGAGGCGCAGGAGGCGGTGGTGGTGCTGGAGGCCCTTCACTCGTATGTGCTCCGTCTTGAAAAACCTGCTCCAGCAATTCTCTTAAACAAGGCTGCATTCGCAGCTGGTCTTCGCGACATTAGTAAATGTAAGGTCAGCTCAGTTACCACGTGTGCTTTTTGTGGTAAATGAATAAGCTGAAAGACGATAATAAGTACCAATAGTTTGATATGTGGGCATCTGCTCGGAAAATAGTTGTGATGTTAAGCTTTCTAACGACGAATATTTTCACGCCAGTTCAAGAAGCAAACGCCACCTATTTTTGTTTTAAGTAATCCTAAGAGTGCCCGTGTTCATTCGGAATTTGTAATAACGCACCGGCGGTAGTCGAAACAAGCTTAGACAGCACTTGCCTTGAGCCAGAATAAGTCGTTCTATGTTTCCGCTTATTCGCCCTTATAAGCGCTGGCTCGCGAGAAAAGGCGCTAATCTGTGCATGTGGCCGTAAAATAATACTCGTTAACAAAATTCCAAGCATTGATGTATCTACTTTTATTTCACCAGCCGCCTCAGCCATATAGCTTCGGCTATGACAGCACGGACGAGTTTGGCACCCAGCTCTTCCACAAGGAACAAGGCGACTCCAGTAACGCTAAGACCGGTTCGTACGGCTACCGCGACGCCAACGGCCTATTCCGAACTGTGACGTACGTGGCTGACGCGAATGGTTTCCGTGCTACCGTGGACACTAACGAGCCCGGCACCGCCCCTGGAGCCAGCGCAGATGCCGTGTTCAACGCGAAGCCTGTCGCCGCACCTGCCGTGGCACCTGGAGCAGGAAAAGTCACACCCGGCCGCTACGTCGGAGCCAGACCTGGTGGCGCATATGGCGCCGCTGGTGCCGCTGGTGGACCTTGGGCCGGCTAGCGCTTATGAATAGTCAGCCGTTATTTATTGGACTTCAGAAAATGAGGAAAAATAATAAATACGAATGTGCAAATGCGCTTGCGAAATCATTTGGGCAAATAAAGAAATTGTAAAAAAAAATATTCACGAGCGCATATTCCATTGTTGGTGCACAAAGCCTGCACCATTTCTGATTTACATTTCGAGGGAATAAAGCAGAAGGTCTTGATTGGAAGGCAGGATTTTCTTAATGCGTGCATATGACTGCTGACCTAAATAGTTGACTACGTAACAATTTTTATTGCTACGATAGAAAAGATCCGAAGACACGTAAGCATTTATGTGTTGAGAGTGCGAAAGCGTTAATGTCCAATTGAACGCCGCTGAACGATGCTTCGTGTTATGAGCTTTTCGCGGTTGAAATGATTGGCGTGTGTTGAGTAGCATTTGCGAGACGAGGTTAGAACGTACACTCTAAGAAAAATTTGCACCCTTTGGAGTGTATATTTGCCACACAACAATAATCGTCGTCTGTCTTGGCCGCATTTCCTCTTTTGAAAACCCTGCGCTCGTTACTTTCCTGTCGGGAATGCTGTCTTGCTGATAGCGCGCATGGCGTTCGTTACTGGAAAGTACCGGTCTCGCCGCGTTAAAGAAAGGAAATGAGGACAATACTGATGATGATTATCTTTGTGTGGCAAATATACACCCCAAGGGGTGCAACTGTTTTTACAATTTAAGAAAAAGTTTGCACCCTTTGGGGTGTATATCTGCCACACAACGATATTCGTCATCTGCTTTGATGCGTTTCCTTTCTTGAAAACGCCGCGCCCGCTACTTTCCTGTCGGGAATGCTATGTCATACTGATAACGCGCTTGCCGTTCGTTACTGCAATTTACCGGGCTCGCAGTGTTAAAGAAAGGAAACGCGTCAAAACAGATGAAGATCATTGTTGCGTGGCAGATATACACCCCAAAGAGGGCAAACTTTTTTTAGAGTGTAGAGTGTGGGCGAGAGCTGTCCCCTTTCGCCCACTCTGCTCTGTCTACGCGAGCTCGTGCAGTGGCGTCGCAGCCAATATACAATTCGTTGAGGCGCGCGCTCGTGATCTCGCGTCGCAACCAATGGGTATTTAAGTGCCGCTTCGTTGCTAGAGACGCCGGATGCTAGATGTTTCGCTTAATGAGCCATTTAAAAAGCAAATTCGCACTTCCGCTGTAAAGGCGAAGCACCGATTGCGATAGCAAATTAGTAGATAGTTGTACGAAGTAAGGAGAGTAGTTTCATCGGCCGTATAAACTTGTGAAGATTTGCTTACTAACAAAATTAACAATGATGGAATCCGTAATCATGACTCAACGAGGACCTAGAAAAGAACAGACACACAGAGACAGCGCTGTCTTTTCTGTGTCTGCTTCTTTCTACGTATTGTTCGCTCGCGCTTACACACTCTATCACGGATTCAAACGGACTAGCCCGTCAACGTGTTTTAACTGCATTAACCAACGCGGTGTCACGCGCGCACAGGTAAACATGAACACACAGCTTTCGATGACAGCCGAAACTGTCTGTGAAAACGCAACAGTCAGCAATCGCGGCAGCATCCGCGAGCCAACTGACCTCCGTGCATCTGCCGCTTCAACACGTAACAAACGTCGAAAACACAGCGCATACAAAGCTACCGGCAGTAAGCGCATTCTGCAAACATCGCAGATCGCTTTGATGACGAGGCAAGCGCGGGGGCGCACTTTAGCCACGTCGCAGACCGCTTTCAAGGTACACGAGCGCCGGCAACGCGTCCCTACGGCGTCCGCCAAAGGCGTCTACTGCGGCGTCCGCTCTGTATGGAGCGGAGGGCGAGGAGGACAACGAAGCAACGCAGCCGCCGGAAAAGAACGCCCCTCCTCCCTCACCTCACCCTCCTGCCTCGCTCGCGCACTCGAGATTTAACCGCGTTCGCCGGCTCACCCTCACACACTTTCACTCATACGGAACGTCATGGCGACAGCTGCGGTAGAAACCCGCGTGGAGCGATCTTATAATTACCATGGCATTAAAAGAGATGTCACATAAGTGTGGCACCACCTACTCCATTTTTTGGGAGATATGTTTTGTACTTTCGCTATTATGCAGACTTGTATATCTCTGATATTCTCATACGCGCCACATATACATAGGATGCCCTGTGCATAAAATACACTTATGAGACATGTTCTGCAAGCTCTTTAATTTACATATTACTACTAAGATGATGTCCAAAACGAGAACAAGGTGAAAGCAGGAGCCAACGTTTCGAGAAGTGGACTTGTCTTCTTCAAGGCGACATATTCTTTCCTCGCCGCAGTATATATAGGTGGGGTGGTTCTTTCCATCTTCTTTGTTCCATTTCCCGCCTTCCCCGTGTTTTCACTACATTACAACAAAGCTGTAATGGGCTTATTCCAATAGCCATATCGGTTGGGGATGTTGTGCGCCACCGCCGCTTCCGCTGGTGTCGGTCGCAGCCGTCGCATGGAACGAGAAAAAGAAAACTCAGTTTCCGCCGGGATTGAACGCAGGCCCGCTGCGCGCAAGTCAGCTACTCTACCAGTGAGCCACGCCAGTGTTTGTTATATCAGCGGAGGAGGAGAAAACAAGTTTTTTTAGTCAATTCAGTTTAATGAGGCGTGGCTACCAGGCCACGCCTTAGAGCCAGTTCCTCGACTCTTTCTATGGCCCGAAGTTCAACTTCTAGGCTCGGGTTCCGAAGCATTGCTTCCTATGCTTCAGGCGCGGGAGCAGTCAGGAGATCTGGTGTGTGGTTCCTCCGTGCAATACCAAAAAATACGATCTAAAGAGTCTATAAACCCACATAGTGATCACTGTGGGTCTATCACATTAGGGTAGAAGTGTATGTATAATTCTGGTTTGGCAAATGAGTGCATTTGGAGTCGGCGCCAGGTGACTCCAAATCCAAGTCTTGTCCCTTGGTAAGCTTGGGATGAGGTGACTATTTTGTTTATCTTGTGAGGCGGCAGTGGTGCGCAGTGTTGCGGTATGTGATAATTGTCTCGCTGACCAGGTTCCACGGGTTAGAGTCCGGACCCACTGCTTGGTTGTCAAATCCTCGAGCACATTGGTGTGCCGCCTCGTTCCCTGGTTTCCGTGAGTGATATCTATTCAATTGGGTTGACTTCTCCACTATGTCGTTTTTCGTTTGAGAATAGGGGTTGCAGGACTCGTAGCGTGGTTGGAGCCATGATTGCACATGCAAAGTTGGATAGAGCGGTCTTTAAGTCGCTGATTATGGCGGCAAATCCGGCCGCTACAGTGAAGGCAATGGCCGCCTCTTCTGCCTCCGCCGAGTTGAGCGCACGGACAGAAGCGGCCGTGCTTATAGTTGCTCGGGGCGCAGATTTGTTGTCGTTGTTGTTGCTGATCTTGAAATGGTATATATAGAGACAAAGCACTTTAATGAAAATGCAGTATATAGCACGCATATTTTGCCTGCATGCCACTCTTCAGGGAATGGGACGAATGAGAAGAAAGGCCCCAAAAGAAGGTGGGCAGAACAAAAAAGAAAAAAAAAGAATGAAGGTCGTGTGATGTTATCAGCAGTAAGGTAAGTGTCCGACGCGGCGAATATAGGCGGTAAATGGAAAAAGAAATAAGATCAGTCGAGATGAAACGACGTGCGTCAGTCATAGTTTAGACAGCAAACCAATTGACTCAATATAGAAAAAACAAGGAGACCTTGAATTGTGCTGTTTTAATGGGCAAGGCCAGGGACCCAACATCCGTGTCAATGTCAAGATCCCTTGGTCGAGCTTTTCTGTGTTCATGTTATATAGATGTCGCTCGTCCCTGTAAGCTGGGCACTCAAAGAAGATGCGGTCTAGAGTTTCTACCGCGCCACAGTTGTCACAACATGAAGTTATAGTCTGGCCATAGCGAAAAAGAAGATTGCTTTTGTATGCAACTTTCTGTCACAGCCGGTGATAGAGGGTCTCCAGAAGACGTGTTAGACATTATGGTAGCCTTGATTGGAGTTCTGAGTGAACATTGTACAAAAGCTTTTAATTTCAAGATGGCAAAGGCCACCGTCTACGCTTTTATAAATTTTAAGTAATCATGGTGCTTTGCCAGCTACCTGATCCACCTTTCTTCATTAGAGTTAGAGCACAGCAGGCCCAGCGGTCCAGCCTAGACACCACTACGCATGTACCGTACGCTGGGGCAGCCAGCATTTTTAAGGAGCGCGTGGCACGCTAGCTAATATCCTCTCCCCACCGGAGCACGCGCAGCAAACCAGCGTTCTTACGAAGCGTATGGCGACCATGCAGAGAAACAGCAGTGGCAGCTCGTCGCCGTTGTCTTCAGACGCGACGCTGACTCGCTTACAGGCGAAGAAGCCTCAAAAGTCTTTGCCCACTAGAGAGGACCTCCGTATTCTGGACAGATTTCAGCAACAAAGCCGTTTGGTGGCCATTTGAAGTGGATGACTGCAATCGAGAATCCAAAACGAGCGTACTGTTCCTCTCGCAGTAATTGAAATTCTGTTCGACAGGTGGCGCAGCAAAGTGCTTCGCTCGACCCAGCGAGGGATCGCTGAGCAAGAACTGCTCCTTTCGCGTGGTGCTCCGCTGCCGTCTCCACTCGGCCACTGGGCTCGCTGCCCCGCAAACCCGCTCAGCAATAGCATTATGTTACTTATTATTCCGCAATGACCTGGAAGCCACTGAAATCCAGCTCTAGATGTCAAGTGGTGTAGCACCTGGACCTAAATGCAATTGCTTTATTTAATACTTTTTGTGCAAAGGGTTTACAATGCTGCTTTCGAATCTGCGAAGACTGTCATTTGTTGAAGCTGCCGTAGTACTTATTTTAGCACCAATTTCTTCGCGTACAGCTCAGGCAACGTATATGACGTTACTCTCTCTAAACAACATGAAAATATCTGGTCTGTGGACAGAACCAGCATGCCACAGGAAGAGCTACGTTGCGTAGTGGAGCCGTCAGTAAACATGTGCTTCGTAGTAGACTACTTCACGCTCGTGTAGGCCAGTGATGTCTGTAACATAGCGGATTGAACTCCGCGCCCTAACCCAGGGATGTAGTTTCGGAAGTGTAGAGACCACACGATCCATGGAGGAAACTGTAGTGGTATGATTCGTGGTTTTTCCTTGGGGATAGTAAGTCGAACTTCGCCCACGGCTTGTCGGAATTCGGAATTGTTTTGCGTATTGATGTTACAAAAGAATTGATTCTTGTTTTGGACCATGTGCCTCATATGTATGCGGATCACTTGCTGAATTGTAGCAGGTAAAGGCTTGCTACAGTAATGCTCAGCTACGGTCCATATAGAAGACGACTCCTTCCGAAGAACGAGTCCGTGAAGGAAAGTTGTCTCCATTGTTCCAAGGATCTTTTTATAAGTGACACAGCAGACGGGAGCATTTTACGTGCAACGCAGACTATACACAGGTAACTTGGCACAGTACAGAACGCGGACTATAGTAAGAATTCTGAAGACGTCTGTCCATCTAAATACTGATATACCTAGCACTCATGTAGCACTACCCGCCAGTGTGCGTTGTGGTTGCGGTGCCCGAGACCGTGGTCATTTTCGCGACGTCGCTGCGTAGTCCCACTCTTCAGCACACCTGGTAAGCTGCTTGCGACTGCCACGTCCTACGCCATCGCCACCACGCTGCGCCTCGTCGTGACGGGAAAACGGGAGAAAGCAGGCCGGCAGAGCACCATACCACTCTTGTAACTGTCCAGAAGTTCGCAAGCTACTCCTGGAAAGTCTCCGGTCCCAGCACAAAGCACTGTACCGGGCCGAAATGGCAGCAGGGCGTCGGAGCACAGGGGAGCAAAGGCACGAGCGAAATCTCAGCCCTGGTCCGCATGGTAGCAGGACACCTGGCCGCCAGTACCCAAGCCTCGACCGCCGGTCAGCGAGATGCCATCCGAGCCTCCCGCTCGCTCTCACGCTCTCCACACGCATCTTCCTTGTTCAGAGCACGTGATTCTCTTCAGTAATCATCATCGTTGATTGCCCACTTGTTATCACGCAATCACCGTTACTCCAAGATGGCTGGTAGACTGACTTATGAAGCTCGCACGCCACAATTCACTTCATCACAGAGACAAGCACGCAAGCTACTCTTATGTGCCGCTTCGAAGCTTTGCTTATTAATTGGGGTCAGTCTCTTCAGGATGGGAAGGCTATACCAAAAGAGGCCTTGAACATAAGCATTATGAAGCATCCTCATTAACCGGCAGTCGCTACCTCACTGGGGTCCAGCAACAAAACAGATAATTCGGGATGCACCGAAGATTTGTCCCCGTAACATTTTCATTTCCGGTGTTGAGGAGAGGTTACGACCGATCATGACACCAAGAAAGTGTTCCGTCCGTGCGTGGGGAAGGGCTCGACCAGGCAGCAGCCATCGTTGCGCTTGCAAGTAAAGGCCATAGCAACCCTCTTCTCTGGTGATAGATGCAGCCCCCGCCATGTATGATATGACAACATGTTGGAAAGCGCAAGGTGTCATCATCATCATCATCATGAGCCTGGTTACGCCCACTGCAGGGCAAAGGCATTTCCCCTACTTCTCCAACAACCTTGGTCACGCACTAATTGGGGCAATGTTGTTCCTGCAAACTTCTCAACCTCATTCGCCCACCTCTTTCTGCCGCCTCCTGCTACGCTTCTATTCCATCGAATCGAGTCCGTAACATTTAGTGACCATCGGTTATCTTCCCTCCTCATTACATGTCCCGCCCATGCCTATTTCCTTTTCTTGATTTCAACTAAGATGTCACTAACTCGCGTTTGTTCCCTCACCCAATCTGCTCTTCTCTTATCCATTAACGTTACACACATTATTCTTCTTTCCATAGCTCGTTGCGTCGTCCTCAATTTAAGTAGAACCCTTTTCGTTAGCCTCCAGGTTTCTGCCCTGAACGTGAGTGCTGGTAAGACACAGATTTTATACACTTTTCTCTTGAGGGATAAGGGCAACCTGTTGTTCATGATCTAAGAATGCCTGCCAAACGCACCCCATCCCATTATTTTTCTTCTGATTATTTCAGTCTCATGATCCGGATCTGCGGTCACTACCTGCCCTAAGTACATGCATTCTCTTACCACTTCTAATGCCTCGCTACATATCATAAACTGCTGTTCTCTTCCGAGAGTGTTAAACATTAATTTAGTTTTCTGCAGATTAAATTTTAAACCCACCCTTCTGCTTTGCCTCTCCAGGTCAGTGAGCATGAATTGCAATTGTTCCACTGAGTTACTAAGCAAGACAATGTCGTCAGCGAATCGCAAGTTACTAAGGTGTTATCCGTTAACTCTTATTCCCAATTAATCCCAATCCAGGTCTCTGAATACCTCCTGTAAACACGCTGTGAATAGCATTGGAGAGATCGTATCTCCCTGCCTGACGCATTTCTTTATTACGATTTTGTTGCTTTCTTTGTTCACGACTACGTTGGCTGTGGAGCCTCCATAGATATCTTTCAGTATATTTACATACGGTTCGTCTACACCCTGATTCCGTAATGCCTCCATGACTATTGGGGTTTCAACTGAATCAAACGCTTTCTCGTAATCAATTAAAGCTATATATAAGGGTAGGTTATATTACGCACATTTCTCTATCACCTCATTGATAGTGCGAATATGGTCTATTGTTGAGTAGCCTTTACGCAATGCTGCCTGGTACTTTGGTTGGCAGAACTCTAAGGAGTTCCTGATTCAATTTGCGATTACCCTAGTAAATACTTTGTAGGCAACGCACAGTAAGCTGATCGGTCTATACGTTTTCAAGTCTTTGGCGTCCCCTTTCTTGTGGATTAGGATTAGGTTGGCGTTCTTCCGAGATTCCGGTACGCTCCAGGTCATGAGGCATTGCGTATACAGGGTGCCCAGTTTTTCTAGTGCAATCTACCCACCATCCTTCAACAAATCTGCTGTTACCTGAACCTCCCCAGCTGCCTTCCACTTTTGCGTAGCTCCCAAAGTTTTATTTACTTCTTCCGGCGTTACTTGGGGATGTCAAATTCCTCTAGACTATTCTCTCTTCCATTATCGTCGTGGGTGCCATTGGTACTGTATAAATCTCTATAGAACTCATCAGCCTCTTGAACTATCTCATCCATATTAGTAATGCTATTGCCGGCTTTCTCTCTTAGCGCATACATCTGATTCTTGCCTATTCCTAGTTTCTTCTTCACTGCTTTTAGGCTTCCTCCGTTCCTCAGAGCATGTTCAATTCTATCCATATTATACTTCCTTATGGCAGCTGTCTTACGCTTGTTGAATAACTTGGAAAGTTCTGCCAGTTCTATTCTAGCTGTAGGGTTAGAGGCTTTCCTACATTGGCGTTTCAAGATCAGATTTTTGTTCTCCTGCGATAGCTTACTGGTATCCTGTCTAACGAAGTTAAAACCGACTTCTATTGCACACTCCTTAATGATGCCCATAAAATTGTCGTTCATTGCCTCAACACTAAGGTCCTCTTCTTTAGTTAAAGCCGAATATCTGTTTTGTAGCTTGATCCGGAATTTCTCTTGTTTCCCTCTTACCGCTAATTCATTGATCGGCTTCTTATGCACCAGTTTCTTCAGTTCCCTCCTCAAGTCAAGGCTAATTCGAGTTCTTAACATCCTATGGTCACTGCAGCGCACCTTGCCGAGCATGTCCAGCTCTTGCATGGCGCCAGAGTTAGCGCAGAGGATGAAGTCTATATAATACCTAGTCTCGTCATTCGGGCTCCTCCCCGTCCACTTTCGTCTATCCCGCTCACGGAAGAAGGTATTCATTATCCGCATATTATCGGCGGATGGTGTACTCTCTGCTAGTTAGTCGGCAACATTGTGACCCACTCCATATGTACGTGTCATCAACGTACAATGATGGTAGGCTCCTTTTCAGGTGAACAGGAGTGATGCCGAATACTTAAGGGCTAAGGACTGCCCTTTGTGGAACTCCTTTCTTCAGCCGCATAGCAAGATGTCAGACGTTCTGGTGTAGTCATGCAAAGCTGACGTCCTTTGTAATAGTTTGATGGCTACCTAAAAGGCGTCCTCCAAGGCCTAGAGCTTCAAGGGCCTCAAGAACTGCGTTTTGTAAAACAGAATCGAAGGCGGCTTTCATGTCATACCCAGTAGTTATATGGTCTTCTACGGAGGAAATAAGGAATATTGTAATGTCGAGTGCGATTTATTTTGCGACAGGCATTCATTTCTTTCGGATAAGTGCTTCCTGTTTCAAGGAACGATTTTATTCTTTATGTAATCAGTTTTTACATTAGTTGTCTTACACAGTGGAGTAGAGCGAACGACCAAAAAAGATTCCGAGCTGGTCGGCTGTTTCCTATACTTGATGAGAGGTACAATTTTAGCAAATTTCCATTCGGTAGGCAGTGTACCATTTGTCCACGAAGTGTTATACATTGAGAGCATTCGGAGATGGCAGAGGTGGGACAGGTGCGCTATAGCTTCATAGGTGACTTCGTCTCGGCCGGAAGAGCACGTTTTGTTAGTACCAGCTATAGCCGCTAAGAGTTCTCGTATGGTGAAGGGGAGGTCCATGGCATCCATAGACGTTTGTGGAGGTTGTCTATCACACAAAGACACGCTTTGTGCAGCGCGATGGCTAGATGCAGAAATAGGCCTACAGGATTGTTCTGCAGTTTATTTGGGGGTTAGTCCTCCGTGTAATGAGAGCGCGATGAAAGGGTAGAACTGCTGGGCTGGCATCCCCAAACATCTGATGACACGCCCGATCATAGCCAGGGGTTTACGTACGTCCCGCATCGCACAGAAATCTCTTCGCCGTTTAGGACGCGATTTCGTGAGATAGCGTCTTATTCGTCGTTGTGCTTGTCGAAAAGCACGCAGATCGTCAAGGTCCAAGCTTTTTGCTCCGCACGTCATCTGAAAGCGCGAAGGTGCTCATACTCTTCATCATTAGCAGTAATATCAGGGTGCGGGAATGTAGTCCGCGATATTTTCTTCAGCCAATGGGCTATTGTCGGCACAAGTTCACTCTGTCGAGTTGCGGCTGAAAGACCTCGGCTAGAGACATCTCTAAAAGCATCCCAGTCTGTTTATTTTGATTTTTCTTTCAGTGAAAGAATTCGCAAACCAGAAGCCGATATCAGAATCTGGCAGTCATCATTGCCCCTTTTCTGGAAGTCAGTGCACCAGCTAAACCTTTGAATAAAAGACCTTGACACAAGGATAGACCGATGCAGCTGGTGACTCGTGTCCCCTTCAGGTAAATAATGCTAGTAAGTAATGTAAGTAAGGGCGAGTCGCAGTGTAGCTGTTTAATCGAAGTGACACGTCTCGATGCGGGAGAATCCTGGGCGAATCTTCGTATCAATGATCTTCGACGTGCTACTGTAACAGTTGCTTCCTTGTTAGGGTTGTAGGAAACTTGCCTGAGAGCTCACACGACGCCATGCCCGAGAGGTGTTGCTGTAGATTTTTGGCAGGACACTGAACAGGGACTCGTTGAATATGCCCCTAAGTATCCCAGTGAGTAGATGGGACGCCAGCTGGCACAGCTGTCCCTCCTAACGTATTTTTATTAATCAGCGCAAAAACAACAGAAGACACGGTTAGATGGACACAGGACCAACTGAATTTTATCGAACAAAACGCTTGACAAAGAAAACAGCATTTTCTTTTTCAAGCGTTTTTTTTAATCATTCCATCCTTTTGTTCAAGTATGCATCCTTTGCAACTCCCATCTTTCTGCCTCACTCTAGCCTAGTCACAGTGAACAGGTGATTAGTTGCGGTGAGTGACGACACTCGCACCATGCAGCTGCAATCCTTATTGAGGCGATGCATGAGGACTTTTTTCTTGGGCTGTAGACACGATCAACCATGCTAGAATGTTCGGGCTTAGTTTCCGCAGCAACACTCAGGTTGCGTTGTCTGGGAGATGACCGAAATTCCAGCTGGTCGCTGTTTTTTGAACGCGACAGCCTTAGAACGCGCCTGGTCCATGTCTTCGGCAACATCGCCTGTCGGTAGCCTTGTATTCACCTCACGATGCCATAGTCTCCCCTTCAAATTTTCTTCACATTGTGGAGACATGGAAGACGCCGCTGTCTCCTCATTTCTCATCGCCTCGATGAGGGCTGCATCGAGTGCAGCCGATGGCGGCGGTTTACCTCGAATCTGGTTCTCTGGGCCAAGCAGGCTTCTTGAAGGGGATCACTCGCCCGCTGGGGGTGCTGAAGCCGCTAGCAGTCCACGGTCAATACCGAAGGTGTAGAAAGGAAACTGTATTGACTAAAATTGCTCAAGAACTGCCCGAACGAAAAAAGCTTGGATGAGACCCGTCGTCTTCCTCGTCTTAACGTCCCTATGACTGGGAAGGCTAATTACGATGACTGCGTACGTGCAATTTGTCAAGTAATATTCAGAAGCATCGACGTATGTTGCTTTGGGGTTGAGCCCGTGAGTTATCTGCAGGGTTTAAGCTCATGCTTTTCGCCTGCCGTCGTGATGACGTGCCCGCATGTTCTTCGGAAGCGACTTGATGAGGGATCTCTTTCTGATGTCGGCGGTAATAGTGGCAGGATCGTTCCCATTGGGGTTACTCTGTGCCCAATTCGGTGAATCTGCGTCATGCGGTGCGTTTCTACAAGCACTTCCAGGGTATTGTGTCACCCCAGGCTCAGCAGGTACTCGGCAGGGGTAGCACGGATGAGCCTCAGCACTGCGTTGTACAGTTTGCGTATGAGGTTGTCTAGTTGTGCTCTTTAGGTTTGGGAAGGTGTAGGTAGGCAAGGGAGTAGGTGAGCCTTGAGATGACAAAGGCATGGGGGGTTTGCAGCGTACCTTTTTCCTTTATGCCTTGCTTGCGTGTCCCCACTCGGGTGATTAGGGTTACCGTTTGATTCACCGCTATGGCGACACTATGCATTGTAATGATTTTGTCGAGGGCCTTTTGTACAAAAAAGGCCCTTGCCCCTCATGTGATTCATTTGTCGTATTACCGTGCCGTTGAGGTACACGTTAATGTTGTGTAGTGGTGCCTTTATCGGGCGCCAGTCTGGAGGTTGAGTATTAGAATCTCCGATTTGCTCTGCGAGTACTCTAAACCTGCGTCAGTCACGTGCTGGACGACCATGTCGGCTGCCTTCTAAAGAGTCTCTTCGATTTGTCTGTCGGGTACCGTGATCGTCCAAAGCATAATGCCGTCGGCGCAGAGATTGTACCACAGGCTGGGTATCGTGTCGAGTTTTGGTGGTAGCGACTTCATTGAGAAGTTGATTAGGAAAGGTGTGAGAATGACTCGTTGAAGAGCGCAGCGATCTCCATGACTGATCGGTTCGGAAAGTAGATCACCCAGCTATAGTTCGACCGTGTGGGTGTACAGAAAAGCACATATATAATTCTACGTGTGTTCTACCGGTCGCAAGTCGGCCAACCTCTTTATTGTGGCAGTGTAATTCACGCTATCAAAAGCTTTGGAGCTTGTGCCACTCTATGGTCTTAGGTGATAATGATGCAGCTGGGGGGCATCCTGTGTGGATAGATGAGCTCGGAAGCCTAGCCCCGTGGAGGACGTAGGTTGTGTTCTTCCGTGTAGTTTCGCAGACAGCAGAGCACGATGTGTTGGATTAGCTTGCAAACCACCAGGTAAGGGACATAAACGAAGATTTTCAAATTCGCGTTTTTTTCCCGGTTTTCGAAGGAAGGTGTCTCCGGCTAGTTTCCATTCCGGACACACTTGTCGGTATCATCAGCGTTCGTTCATGTACATAGTGATCGCCCCTACCGACTTTCGATCGAGGTTGCGCAGCGTCTTGTTGGTCATACCGTCGCGGCCAGGCGCCAATGTTGTGCACAGCATGTGGAGCACGACGCAGACCTCTGCTTACGAGATGTCGGCGTCCAAGTGTTGTTTAGGGTGTCCAGTGTACTGTTGTGGTGTTGTTGCTGCATTTGTACTGCTGCTTTTTTCATTCTGGTGGGAGCTATTGATGTAACGGTTGAAGAGTTCTTCCAGGAGCTCTTCGTTGGTACCCGGCTATTGGTGGATTATGCGCTCGAGTTGCTTGCGAACACCGAGCTGGAGCTGCCTGAGCCAATGAAGTGTCGCAGCCAATGCCACGTTTCCTTACAGCCCATCTGGTCATTAAGGCTGTTGCAAATTTGGCCCAGTTGCTGGAGTTCGAGCGTGGCCCTGTCCGCTTCAGTTTCAAGTTCGTGTTTTGCGATGCGACAACGAAGCGTCTTGTTGTGCCGTTGGCGCCGCCACCAGCGTATGAGGCGTTTGGGGATTTCCCACATGTGGAGGGAGCAAAAATGGGTCGTTGGCTGCACTTGAGTAACCTCCATTTCGCGCGTTGCGGTCGACAAGCCTTGCTTCAGCGACTAAACCCATAAGTTTATGCCCGAGGCGGTGGCGGTTGCCACTTCTTCGCGCACTTATGGAAATTCCTCTACTCCTTAATTTGCGTAGTGGTCTTGTTCCTTTGCCGGTGGATGTTGCAATGGTGGTGGAGAGGATGCAGTGACCACTGCCTGCCGCGAGGCCGATGTTATCCCGTCGAGCGCTTGGTTGTAGAACGTCAGGTCCGGCGAAATATAATTGCACACGGCGTTTCCATACTGCGTTGGCTCTTGATGCGGGTCCTTGAGTATGGTTAGCATTATGCCTTCGATGGCTGCCCATAACAGCACATCCATTTGGGCTTTATTTGGGATAGCCTCAGTTTGTGCGGATGGACTTTGAATCTCCAATGATGTGCGCTTGTGCACCTTTGGCCAATTCAGGTTTTTTTCGAAATAGGTGTGGGAAGGCCACTCCCTATTCTTTGGGTGAGCTGCATATGTTCATTATAAACAGTGTCTTGTCTCCTCTTCTCTTGCGTTGAACTTCAATGAGCGCCTGCTGAATGATGGTGCTCTCAGCTTCTTGGTGCACGGTCGTCAGATTGTTGTCTATCAGGATGGCCGTGCTGGGGGTTTTGTATGTGCCGAATTACTTATGTTTATTAGGTATGGAGTCTAAAAAGTTATGGGGTTATGACGCACGCCACAGTGCGCGTCTCCTAAAATTTTGACCACCTGGGATTCTTTAACGTGCAACTAAATCTAAGTACGCGGGCGGTTTCGCATTTCGCCCCCATCGAAAGGCGGCCACCGTGGCGGGCATTTGGTCCCGTGACCTCGTGCTTAGCAGTGCAACACCATAGCCACTAAGCAACCACGGCAGACAGGTATGGAGTCTAATGCGGCCGTTCGTGTCTTGCAGAGCTATGACGTCAAGAACTTCATCTTTTTGCTGCGGATAGTTCTGAATATTCTGAATAAATTGCTGCAAGTGGTTACTTTTCTGGCGGTACCCCCTGCCATTCTCCTGCAAAACTGTTAACTTAGACTGACGGCGAGCCATGATGGGTAGGTTGGCCACCTACTCATAATGGCTCCTTGTCAGTGTGAGGGCTGGGTATGAAACAACTGTATGGTTTGCTGATGGGGTGCGTTTCTTGGCCAGCCGCACGGTGAAGTCAGCTAGCGTGGCCTGCCTAAAGATTTTGACGGTGGCAAACTAGTTGTTTGTATATATAATGGCATAATACATCGCGTTAAAGTGTGCATCAAATTTGGATTCCAATCTTGTCTCGAGTCTAGTTATGAGTCCAGTCACCGCCGCAGTAACGGTCATGGTGCTGTCAGCTTCGGCGTGATGGGATGCAGTAGTTGTGGCAGCCTCGCGCTTGCCGATGCTCCATGCTAGTTGTGATGGTATTTCCGTCACTGGCGCTGACGCAGTGGTGCTGGTTGAAGCGAAAATGTTTTTCTTCCGTTTGCATGGGTGTGGGAGGTGTTTGTGAACGGTGGTTTGAGGTAAGTGAACTGTCACTTTTATTCTCGAAGGTTTCAACTTAGTTAATTAATTGTGCAATGTGGGCCTGCAGGAAAGTTATTTGAGCTTTTCGAAAAGGGGTATATTAATTTTATTTCATCATTCATCATTAGCACAGAAGGAGGTGCCGGAGTTACAATAACTGTCAGGGGGACCTCCTATTAGTAATTTAACAAAGCAGGAATTAATACATTATGGTGACATAGCAGCGACAGATATCAGAAAACACGAGGTTAATGAAGCAAATAAACAAATACAAAAAGGTGCTTACAATAATTGAAGTTCAAAACACAAGCAAATGAAGCCGATACAGCGTATGAATAAATATTTAAATATGTAGTAACTGACACATTATGGAAACATAGGAATGACACATATCAAAGGACACGAGGTTAATGTAACAGATAATTAGAAAGAAATATATGCTTACGATACGCAAAGTGCAAAGGTTATATAGACTATGCGACAGAAAATTTAAGACGCCTAAAAAGCAGAAAAAGGAAGACAAAGGGAGATATAGAATAAAAAATAAATAAAAGCTATCGATATATTAGGTAAATACAGAATCATTGAAAACTGCAAAATAAGTTTGTGCGCAATATATACTTATATAAATGAATCAGTATCCAGTAGTATCGTTAGTAAATATTTCTTCGTATCTCTCCTGAATGTTAATGTTGTCCGGCAGGCTTTAATATGGGGTGGTAGTTTGTTGCAGTATTTAATGGCCGTAAGAAGGGAAGTAAACATTCCATAATTAGTGTTTATTTGAGGGAGCAAAAAATTGTTGTTAGGAAAAATCTCGTATTGTTAGTGTTGGTAAGAGCAGAGTTATTAAATGCATCTAAAATTATTTCGTGATTTAGTGCGCGGTATATTAGTAATACTAATCTGAGCTGGAGCATGTAACGTAATGGCAGTATTTTTAAGGAACTGAAAATTGGTACTGCATGTGACATGTAATTAGAGAAACTGATGATCCTCGAGGCTTGACATTGCAAATGTTGCAGATGTATTATGTTCGAGCAATAAGTGCTTCCCCAAACTGAGATTCAGTATTGCAAGGGACAATGAATAAATGCGTAATAAAGCGAAGTTCTAATGTTTTGTGTAAAATACAAGCGCGTTAGAATTAGTACTCTTATTCCAAAGGCAATTTTTTGAGACCAGTTAAGCATGCAAGTTAAACTTAAGTTGGGGATCAAGTTTGACGCCAAGGAAGACAACTTCATTTGCACGTGAGAGAACATGAGTTTGTAAGACGAGCGGTGGCGCGGGCGCGATGACGCGTTTATGTGTATGAAAAAGCATCAACTGAGTTTTCGAAGGGTTGATGTGAAGTTTGCTACTTGTGCACCACGCAGATAAGTTCCTTAGGTCAGAATTTAGTCGGTTTATTACAGCCTTTATGCGTTGGCTATTAGTAAATATAGTGTCGTCAGCATATAGTATAGATGAAGTACTGGTTAAACAGTGAGGAAGATCATTGATGTACACCAGGAAAAGTAAAGGGCCTAAATGTGAGCCTTGTGGGGCACCCTTAGTGACTGATTTAATAGGTGAGAGTGAACCTCCGAAATTTACAACTTGTGTTCTGTTAGTCAAATAACTGCGGATGAGGGTAAGAGCTGGGCCACGAATTCCCAGAGCTTCTAACTTGTAAGAAAGGATGTTATGACAGACGGTGTCAAATGCTTTACTAAAGTCAACGAAAACTGAACCAACAATAGGGGAGTTGTCAAGGGCATGTTTTATTTTGTCAGTGAATGATGTTATAGCTACTTCAGCCGAATAACCTTTACGAAACCCGTGTTATTCAGGCGAGAGAAGATTAAATTTGTGAAAGCAGTTTGCCAAGCAGTTTACAAGTACTTTCTCAATGACTTTGCTAAAAAAAGATAGCATGCAGACAGGGCGATAGTTTGAAATTTATTATTTGTTACCTTTTTTTAATATAGGAGTTATTTTACCGTGTTTTAATTCGTCGGGGAAAACGCGTGTTGTGAACATGCAGTTAATAATGTGCGCGAGTACATCGGCGATATGTGATGATAATAATTTGATTTTAGAAGGTTGTAAATCATCAAGGCCGGGACCTGTAGTTCGTAAACTAGCGATAGAATCCGATACTTCTTTGGGTGCTGTAGGGAACAAGTAAAATGGTTGGTTGGTTAGTTGGGGTTTAATGGCACAAAGGCAACTAAGGCCATGCTGCGCCCGTCACAAGACAAAAGGAAACGAAAGGTTAGAGCAGGCAAACCTGCATTGCATTATAGTTTGTGTAAATAACCAGTTGTCTCTAAAATGTGGTATAGGTTAGTAAATGGCACTAGAGGGTCATCTGCCAGTAATAGGGCAGGGTTTAAAGGTATGTTTAAATTATATAGGTTGTGTAAAAGCTTCCGTCGCTGGGTTTCAAACTGTGGACATGTTATAAGGATATGTATTACTGTAGGAGGTTGATTGCATTTTTCGCAATTCGGCGGGTTTTCTTTTCGGAGGAGAAAGTTGTGTGTTAAATGTGTGTGTCCAATCCGAAGTCGACACAGGATCACCTCATAGAACCGTTGCTGGTGAGTGCACGACTTCCACTCACCAATTACGGGTTTAGTAAGATGTAGCTTGTTGCTTAAGCAATGGTCCCATGTCTGTTGCCATTTGGTCGTCAAGGCCTTCCTAATCTCCGTGATACTATCCCGATATTGAAGCGCCGTGTTTACTATGTATTGGCGCGCTGCCATTGACGCAAGCCTATCCGCTGCTTCATTTCCCAGTATACCGACATGGCTTGCTACCGAGGAAAATCTAATTGACCGGCCATATTTGTTTGATGTTACCATGTTTAAGATATCCCCTATCTGGGGTTCACATTCGAATTTCGCGTGTAGAGCCTTCAGTGTGCTTAATGAATCAGTGTATATTACTGTGTTTTTGTGTTTCTCGGCTATGCTCTTTTTTAACTACAGTCCATATTGCGTATACATCGGCTGTGTAGACAGAAGCATGTTGTGGTAATCGAATACTTGTTTCCCAATTTTCCGTTACGGCCCCCACACCCACGTGATCTTTTGTTTTAGAGCCATCAGTGTAATATTGCATGTTGTTTTGATATTTGTACTGAAGTGCACGGACTTCTTGTATAATGTGTTCGTGTGGGATGTCTCTTTTCTTTAGTTGTGTTAACGTCCAATCACATAAGTGTGTGAAATCGTATCACGGGGCCAACCGTTGTGGTTTCTTGGCAACCTGGAGGACTTCGTGGGGAATGTCATAATCCCGACAGTATTGCTCATACCGCAGGACAAGTGGCCTAATCATGTTCGGTTTATTTGTGTAGTGTAAGGGTGAGTTGCATTGTGTGAGGATGTTGTGGCATATGTGTTGCGGTGATGACTGAATTCTGAGTACGTAGGAAAAAGCGAGCAATGCTCTGCGCTGCTGTAAGGAGGGTTCATTACACGCGACATATAAACTTTGAATAGGTGAAGTTCTGTAGGCACCACTTGCCAGTCGCAGTCCAAGGTTATGTACTGGATCAAGTCGGTGGATGTAGGACGGTCTGGCTGAGCCGTAAACCACGGCGCCGTAGTCTAAAAGGCTACGCACAAGAGACCGGTAAACACGTAAAAGACAAGTTCGGTCGGAACCCCAGTGCTGATGAGACAAAATTCTAAGGATATTTAGAGCTTTATTTGCTTTAATCTTTAGTGCTTTTATGTGAGTTAGGAAATTAAGTTTGGTGTCAAAGGTTACTCCTAAAAACTTATGGTCTTGTTTCACCGGCAGCATGCTGTCGTTCAATTTTAGGACTGGATCGCTGTGTAGCCCTCGTTTCTGAGAGAACAAAACACTAACTGTTTTCTGTTTGTAGAAACGGAAACCATTTTTGTTAGCCCATTGTGTAAATTTATTTATTGTCATTTGAAGCTGCCTCTGACAGGTTGGCCAATTTGAGGCACGGCAAGCCACTTGGAGATCGTCTACGTAAACAGAGTGCATAAGAGACGACGGAATAATCTTATTAACTGATTTCATTTTCACTATAAACAGTGTCGTGCTGAGAACACAGCCTTGTGGAACGCCATTTTCCTGAGTTAATGTATGAGAATGTACTGTACCAAGACGTATCTGAAATGTTCTATTATACATAAAATCAGCTAGGCAATTTAGCATTTTACCAAGGATTCCGAGGTCAGCCAGGTCTCTTAAGATTCCATATCTCCATGTGGTATCATAGGCTTTTTCTAAATCGAAGAAAACTGCAAGACAGCGTTGTTTGTATAAAAATGCATACCGAATTTTATGTTCTAGATGGACAAGTAGGTCAGTAATTGAACAACCCTTTTTATATCCACACTGGTGGGGGTCTATGAGGTTTCTTGATTCTAAAGTAAATGCGAGTCTTATATTGATAATGCTTTCATATCATTTTGTCAAACAGCTCGTGAGGGCAAGGGGTCTGTATCTGCTTGCGGATGTTGGAGATTTAGCGGCTTTTAAAAATGGAACTACTATTGCTTTTTTCCACTCTTCGGGCATTGTACCTGATTCCCAGATTATGTTGAAAAATTTAAGGAGAGCTTCTACAGATGCCTGAGATAGGTGAGCGAGCATGGCGTAGTGAATACGGTCGTGTCCTGGCGCTGTGTTTTTCTCTGCAGAAAGGACTCTGTTTATTTTTTGTTGTGTGAGGGGGGAATTGTATGGTTCCTTTAACGCGCCAGTAGTGGGCAGCTTCTGTTTTTCAGGAGACTATTTGTACTGTAAGAATTCCTTTGTATAATTCTCTGAACTGGATACATCACGGAAATGTTCGCCAAGTATATCTGCTTGTTCTTGTATTGTTGTTTGTGTGTCTGGACTTGTAAGTAATGTCATTGTGTTAGATGAGTAATCTCCCCGAAACTTTCTAACCTGTTCCCACATGCGTTTCGATGTGACTGAACTGTTTATGGAAGGTACGTATTTCTTCCACGATATTTTTTCTGCCTGCCTTCTGATAAATCGTGCCTTGGCTTTGGCCTGTTTAAAGCATAAAAGGTTGGTATAAGTGGGGTGTCTTCGTAACATACAGGCCCTATTTTGAAGCTTTTTTGTTTCTGTGCACTCAGGAGTCCTTCAAGGGAAATGTTTTTTTCGCACAAGGCTGGATGTCTGAAGTATTGCTTTTCCGCCGCTTAAAATAAAACCGCAATAAACTTCTCATTAAGTTCATTTACGCTGAGTTGATTTAAAAGGAATTCTTCGAGTTTTGCATATTTCGTAAAATGCGGCCAGTCGGCAAGATGTGTTTCCCAGCGACGTGGCTTAGAGTTTATGGTAGGTAATGTGGATGTTAGCTTGATAAATGCCGGCAAATGATCACTTCCATATGAAGCGTCCAGGACTTCCCACTTAATATCGCTAAAAACAGACGGTGACCAGAAGGCTAAATCTAGACAGCTAAATTTTCGTGAGCTTGGTGAGATGTACGTTGGTGAAACCGAATCGAAAAGAAATATGCTGTTTGACAAAATAAAATCTTCGATTACTTGCCCTCTTTGGTATGTTCTATCGCTTCTAAAGTTGTCTAGGTCGGCTCGGAGGGTAAATTGAAAAGGTGCATCGGTGCGGCCTCTTTTCAGAGGCCGATCTGGAAGTCGCGGAGAAGCTTCTGCCTTAATATGGTTTCAAAATTCGGCGGCGGTGGTAGCCACCCACCACCGAGCCCAACAAGGGGACGCTACAGGTTGTGAGCAACCTGCACACGCCAGCTATGCACCGCCACTATAACCTAATGCATATAACCAAGACTGGATATACTACACACGGTTAACCCTTGCCGCCAGGAAATTCGGAAGTAAGAAGAAGTGAAAAAAAAAACAGGAAAGATGAAAAGACTAGAGAAAAAGACGAAGATTGAAGAGGAGGACAGAAAAAGACGACTGCCGATTTCCTCCAGGTGGGTCAGTCTGGAGGTGCCGTCTGCGTGAAGCAGAGGCCAAAGGGGTGGGTTGCCTCTGCCGGGGGGCCTTAAAGGTCCAAACACCCGGCATCGGCTCAACCCCCAGGATCTCCCTTTCCCCGGACACGGCGAAGCCGAGCACGGCTACACGCGGGAGGGTCCAACCCTCGTGTGCTCGGGTACGTGGTGTCGCAACACGCCAAACGCCTGCTTAGCAGACGCCCCTGCGGGGAACAAGTAAAATGAATAAGGGGTTTGCCTGAGTACTGGCTGTGGTATACTGTCTAGTAAATGATGATGTGTAGGACAGAAAAAAGTATCGAATTCATTTGCGATGTCAGTGGCTTCCGTTACTACCCTTGTTTCTGTATTAAGTTGGCTTAGTGCGTGGCTTGGTGAAGACAGATGAAGAAAGGACCTAATGCTATCCCAGGTTTCGCGGTTGTTATTTTCGTGTTTAACGATCGTTTTCTGTGAGTCAAGGGAACAGTTCAAGTCAAGTGAGTCAAGGGAACAGTTCTGCCAGGCCAGCTCTCTCACCTGTGAACTGGCCAATGACAATGCCATGAGGGAGGCCGGGGCTCCTTGCTCCCAGGCCACCTTCTTAGGAGAATGGTGGAAAGCCACCTGCCTGAACCGAGCTCTGATGGACGACCGGGAAAACTCCGTCATGGTGACTGTAATCGCACTCGAGAGAGACCTTCAGGTTGAGTGAGTTCTTGAGCAAGTTTCTGGTCTGGTTGCGGAAGATCAAGACGAGAGGAGACTTCAGTGGAAATTCCTCGCTTGAGTAGCGGGTACTCTCAGAGCTACAACTACACGCCATTGTATAGCCTTGTGTCTACCTTCGCGAATCACACGACAGGACTGTGCGGTTAGTCGGGTCACGCTTGCGAACACCAAGACTCATCGAGCTTCGGTGGGCGCCACTCTTTCTCCAGCTGGTCCGCGGCTACAGATGGGGCTTGGTAGTTGGTGATCCTGAGCCAGTCTTGATTCGTCCTCTGATTATCAGGTGCATGTCACCCCTTCTGGGAATCGAGGGGTCGTATCAGTGTGCCAGAACAAGAGAACTAGCCTAGCAGGCTTCTAGAATACACTTGCGCGTGCTGATCTTGGACATCGAGCACGGGCCATCCAACTTTATTTTTCTCGTCTTTTTCAGCCGGCACCAAGAGGCTGGCTGAGAGCGCTCACGTTAGCGTCCCGACGTTGCGTCATCGGTAGGCGCCACATCATTATCATTGGGTACTGAGCAATATGCCCGCTGCGGCAGCGGCTGGTGGGGCTGCTCGTTCACTGGCTTTAACGCGATAGCGCTAAGGGCCCCTTGTCGCGAAAAATCCAGCGTCGGACATCGTTCCGTGAAAACAATTTTTGAGTCACTCTTACCCACGCTGCCAATGGGGCGCAAGGATGCTACTAAATTGATTGTATTTCTCAAGCTATAATACGTAGAAAAATTGTAAAGCACGATTTAAACACGACACACAGACATGACATTGTCGGTGTGTAATTTGAAGATACGAGAAAACATAATTCTCTTACGCGAAAACTCAAACGAACCATTTTGCCAGCGTTTCTACCATACATAGACTGGCCGCAGCGTCCGCCATTTGCGTACGCCAACACACCAATATCGCGGAGTCCACGGAGTGGCGCGCACGTTTCCTTAAAACACTTCTAGATGGCCTTCGCCTTCGACGCATCGTAAGGTCCCTCTATAATAAGGTACCGACATCTGACGCGCGCGCCACCTAGGAAGTTTCTGTAGCAGACGGCGACCAAGCTAAACCGCGGCGCCGCGGCATACGTGAGGTGAAAAAATATCTGCACACGCGCTGAAATAAAACGCTTCTGGTGCCTGACTGTGGTGAAAAACGAAAGAAGGGCCTGAACTGCTAAATCTAGTCCTTTAATATCAAATGAGCGCTGAAAGAAAAACTCTCAAGAGAGCGGAATGAGAGCTTGATCGCCGTGATTCCGCATGTGTACCTTTCGTTTGTTTGCGCTCAATCACCGCGGGAGCCTTGGTTATTGCTTGCGCTTAATCTCGTCTGCTCTGTGAATTCCTTTGCTTGTAAGTGTTCTGCGTACGCATAGTGCTTATTTTGAAAGAATAATTCGTGTAAAAAAGAAGGCTGACAGTCGCTTGGACCGAAAAACTTCCGACATAATGTCGCTGAAACGTGCTACCCTCATGGCAACTAAACAACATCCTGTGTTTGTGTGGAAACGACTGCGTCAACAGTCTTCTTGCCGGTGAATGTGTCCGTCGTGTAGCGATTACACGACGACTGTTGCGTTTTGTGGTTCAGTGCTACGAGCCAGTGCAACTGTCGTGACATTCTGAAGCGGCGGTAGGGATCGTGTCAGCGAGACTCCTCGATCGTGTTCGGGCTGCCAGCGCGATCTAATCTCGCGGCACGCCAACATCCAGCGTAGTGTGTACGCATCTGTGAATGCGGTTGACTGTTCTCGTGAACCGTGCGACGTCGCCACGTAAGCTTGAATCATGACGCGGATTGTTGTGTTTATGCCTTTTCGCCTCCGTGCACCGCTCCGTAAGAATTAGAGGGCCCTTATTCGAAACGCACGTGGATTGGCCTAGCTATTACTGCAATGTGTCTTGCTGGTGATCCGTGTATCGCTTCTGGTGTTTTTCTTATAGTAATTGGAAGTTGTGTGTTTTTCACCAGTAAAATGGCACGGCCGATTACTGAAACATCTTCGAGTGCAATGGAAACTTGGAAGGAACGAGCTGTATGTAATGTACTTTGATATACTGTATTATACTTTATTATTTGATGGCCAGTAACCGTGGCTATATATTATGTGTTTTTAAAAGAAGAGTAACGCAGGCACTTAGGAATATATTTATTCACATATGCAATGCACCAAATAGATTTAGGATATGCAAAGTTGGAAATGACTTTTTGGGCATATTGTAAAGCGCAGTTAACAACGCGCGCACAAACACAGGAAAGTGTAAAAGTAGAATTGGCCGCTGAAATTTGTGATTTTTTTATCGCACGTAGCGCAATGCGAATATTTGTCAGCGAGTTAATGCGCTTCTGCCCTACTATTTACGGGCATGCTAGTTCATACTGCACTTGCTAAGTCAACGGCCTCCCATAATGCACTAAAATCAACAATTTCCACAAACTTTGGCCATCAACATTCATGCGCGCGGATTAAATACTATCGCAGCTCTGCACACACACGTGTATACTTTCTTTTTCACCTTCGTATTGCTCTATGTTACTTTCCTCGCATAGTTGTTCAGTTAGTGATGGTTCAGTCCTTCCGTCCAATTCTGTGCAAGCATAGTTTTCTACTGGTTAGGTTCTGGTTGCCGTGCGGGATGCAAAATAACTTCTTGCCATCCTTCGTCTGGTTTCGGCACAAAACCGCACCGCAACAAGGCATTTCGGCGCTCCCGGAGCGAAATTATCGCAGCAATGTGCAAAGCACGACAGGCTAAACGCGCGCACTTCGCCGGGCGCGCAGGAACTTTCATGACGGCAAAGGGGCGGAGCAAGGTCACATGACACCGATGAGCCTATCGCTACACTCTTAGGCAAAGTTACACCCTTCGGCTTGCCCCTTCTGCCACACAACAATAATCGCTATCTGCCTTGATGCGTTTCCTTTCTTTAACGCAGCGAGCCGGAACTTTCCACTAACGAACGGCACGCGCGTTATCAGAAGGGGCACTCCAAAGGGTGTAAACTGTGCTATGCTGATAACGCGCGTGCCGTTCGTTACTGGAAAGTTCCGGGCTCGCAGCGTTCAAGAAAGGAAACGCATCAAGGCAGATAACGATTATTGTTGTGTGGCAGAAGGGGCAAGCCAAAGGGTGTAACTTTGCCTAAGAGTGTAGCGTCGTCGGCTGGATGAAAGCCTTTCTCTACTTTAAGCTTATTGAGGGATTTTACCGCATCGTGGCCTACGCAAGAGGCCCCGTTTCTACCGAAAGGCCGCCTTCGTGAATAACATTCGCAGCGAGCGTTTCCCGGTGAGCATTATGGTGAATGCTATCGCGTTCCAGTCTTAAAGGCGAAGCTTAAGCGTCCTCCAAATTTTTGGGCGTCTCGTTACCGCTGTCGGGGTGTTTCTAGCATGTACAGTACTTTAACATGGTTACGGATGTCTTTTTCTGTCGCCAGGTGACCCAGAGGCCTCAAGAGAAAAAAAAAACGCTTCAAACATGTAAGGTAACATTGTTTCCAATGGTGAATAAAACAGTATTTGCCAACTGTTCTCGTGCAGGTCAGGTGGTCTAATTGCTGTCACTCGCTGGGTTTACAACATAACGAAGCACAAATGGACATTTATTTATGAAACTGAAAGGTGAAATCGAGCGAATTTTTCTCATCCTGGTAGCGGCAAGAACGAAGATTCAAAAAACAAAATTTATGTTCGGCTAACATAGTACTGTACTTGCCTACAGTGCTGCCTGACGTGTTTCACGCCATATGTACGTACATTGTCTATGTTCGCGAATTTCAACTAGATTAAAAAAGAAAGATAAAATGTGCAAGGCAAAGATATAGTGTAAGCGAGATAACCTCGTGCTGCAATGCCCTATTCTTCTCAAGACTTACTGACGCAAGGCACGCAGTGTAAGAAAGAAAAAAGCGTTTTAAAAAGTTGTACAGCTCATATTACCTGCTTTTGGTATTTATGCATCATGCTGTAAGATTATTGTTCATATGCGGCCAGCAAGGAATTTGGCACAAGTCGAGTAATCGCAGTAAAGCATAAAGCGTTATGGAGAAAATAATACTTACAATGACTTTTGCAAGGATTGTGTGAATAAACAAGGACACTAAATGAACATATAAGCAAGCCCTGTTAATGCTCAAAGTTCCTTGAAAAACTCATTTGCGGTTTCAACGTCCAAAAAGTTCTTGGTTTATACAATAAACAAGGCAAAGAGGCTACGATGAAATGAACACATGAATTGAGTAACAGAGGTTAGCAAGGGAAGCCCCAAACTGCAGTCAACGTTTCAACAAGCAAACGTATTTGTGAGAGCCGTGACGTAGACAAGTTCCCACGGTTAGTATTCCTTTGCTCGTCCATTGTTAATCGGGAATGCTAAGGCTAACTTACTGTTCTCCGAGCATATTTCAATATCTTATTGGAAACGCTCTGTGCTCAGGCTTGTCGTCTGGCGTTTGAAGAGAAATGAAACTGTTTTGGGGGATTTGTCATATTTGTCAAATGTGGAGTAGGCCCGCAGTGGGATCCTGCCTTTCCTAGGGATATCTTGCTGCGCAGGGCTAGCTGAGTTACTGATTTCATGTTCACTGTTCATGAACCATGTAAGAGTGTCCGCCAGAGGTTCAGTCACCATGAAGTATCAATATTGAAAGCTTACGATCGCTTTAATTATCGTGTAAAACATTATCGTTGTGAGGGAGCGTGCGTTAAATGTAGGTTTTATCCGCCCAGCTAATTTGAAAGGAGCAGATAACAGAGTTTGTGCATCAGCAAGTAGGAGCTGGTTGCCTTGTCTCTGTGCTGGTTGTAATCATTGTAACTACAAGAAAAGAAAGAAGCGAAAACTCAACCTGTTACTTCTCTGTTTGTAGTAAAACGGCCTGAGCAGCAAGTAAGCTTGTATGTCAAATTTCAGCATTATTTCTTCACCTAATACAAGACTGTAGAGTGCTGCTACCCTGATAGGACTTACGCTGCTTTATCTGTTAAACTTGCAAACAATTCATGGTGTGACATGGACTTCAAGAGGACCTTTTGTCATTAGGATGATCGTTGATCTTCTTATGGCTTGGCATAGGTAGCTTGCCGACTAGTAATCTATTTTTACCATCATCCCGAAAAACGGAATGCTGAAGCCATGACAAACATGCAATCAAAAAATGGTTAAATAAACGTTGGCACAATAAATGAACAAATCACTGTTCTAGGTAGAGTGTTCGAGAACATACCTCGGGAGGATTCTGGCTCTTGGCACTACTTCCAGTGGAGACATATTCATTCTTATCTTGTACGTCCGCAGAGAGTACTGTCCAACGGTGTGAACTAATATGAGCAGCGTCTTGGAGGTTGGAGTTGGAAGGGAAAAACCTGATGCGGTTGCTTAGTGGCTATGGTGTTGGGCTGCTAAGCACGAGGTGGCGGTATGAAATCCCGGCGACGGCGGCCGCATTTCGATGAGGGCGAAATGTGGAAGCAGCCATGCGCTTAGATTTAGGTGCATGTTAAGAAACCTCAGGTGGTCCAAATTTTCAAGGCCCTCGCTACCGCGTGCCTCGTAAACAGATCGTGGTTTTGAAGCATAAAACCACCGTAATGCAACTTTCTTTTTTTTTTAAAGGAACTTCAGTTACTATGGTGTAAGCGTGGGTGAGTTTGTGATTGGCATTAAACACTATCACAGAAAAGCACACGCGCACAAACAGTATTTTGCGTGCGCATTTCTTTCAGTGGTGTCCTTGTAGGGGGTGTGCTTAATCAAGTCTCGATTAGATGACACTTGTTTCTTCCCGATAGCAGTAATAAACATGGTAATGTTATCATGTGTAAAATGCAGCTATTCTAACTGAATCAGTGGAAGTAAATTTGGTACCAATGTTCAGTGAGTTCATCGCGGTGGGTCATTTATTCAGAAAGAACTAAAACTATTCATTATTTATGTCGCACGATATGTTAGAAATTCTGGCACCGTGGAAAACTAACAAGAGCTTCGTCTTAATTGCATTTAAAAAAGAGACTATATAATTATTATTATGCAGGTTTAAGAAATGACTGCAAGAATCCGTTTTGTCAGCTTCCAACGCAATGAAATTCATTGTTAATAATGCAAAGCAGCGCTTTTTTATCTACGGGCGCATACGCCTAGAAGTTGCCAGGTTAATACGCTTTCGTGGATATTCTCTAACCAGATTGTGCAGGGCATTAGCAATGAATTGTTGCGCTGGCTTGCAAATTTTTTCAGGAGACATCTCATTATGCGGCCAGACGCGGCACATCACTAATTATGGAAGCCGTACGTTACTTATGTCAGTAGAATGCCGTAACTGATAAAATTCACCCTCTTTAAATACGGTCGCTTGGTGGCGGCTATAGAGTATTGGCTCGCATAAACTGACGGAGATATTAAAATTAAAAAAAACTGCTTTAAAACGGAGCTGCGAGATGCCGCTCAAAGGAAACGACCACCCCCTTTGCAAATATTACCGCCGTATACTTAGAATCGATAAACGGCCCGTACTGCATTCGATACCAGTGCGTTGCAGCTTATCAGACATGAGACAGGCCTCGAAACATATTCAATTAATAAACCACAAGCTTTAATAACACAATTCAATAAAGACAATAACCTAATTATTTTGTGAAAAATGATGTTACGCATACTTGTCTTTTATTATAAGTACATTTCTACATTAAATATTTGGTCGCGTTGAGCGCACCTAGCAGAAAAAATTCGGCAAGGACGCGTAAGATTGCTTAAGTGTGGGAATTATGCCACTTGCAGACCTCGGAACACCGTGAACGCGCTCGTGTTATACAATCATGATATGGCGCCACCTGCTCCCCATTGGGTGCGCCGTCACATACCCAATGACACGCGCATTAAGCCACACGCTTAGTCAGCCAGATGTCTGCGATGTGTCGTGTGCAATAGCGCATGCAGTAGGCACACCTTTAGTCAAGCGAAACCGAGGAGCCAGGGAAGCATGCTCGTCTCTCACCCCGGAAGGCCGGGTTCGATTCCCACGCAGCTGGAAATGTAACGCGTGTTCTTTTGAAAGCCATTCAGTTTACTTTGTTTATAGGAACCTCTTTGCAAAATAGGACGTTAATCAGAACATTTCTTGGTGTGTTTTTGCTTCTTGCGCCGTCGGCCATTTTTAGTTCCATCTTTCGGTCACGCCAACTACGCAGGCGGTATTTTGCGTAATGGGGCGTATAGTGCTTTTGAATTATTCTATCAACTAGTGTTCGCGACCAAATTACAGTAGCTGGACTTATGCGTCTCGTACTGGAACGCGCCGAGGTTGATTTCTCTCCCTCTGTGGCGAGCGCTGGAATACGAAAAGGTGCGGCGCTTGCCCAGGTCGCCTGGTTTGCCCGTTCGCTCTTCGCTACCGTCGGTGTCAAGAAAACCATATGTGTTGAATTTGAGCTTGGCCTAATTCGGTACACAATGTGGTCACCAATATAAGCGCTTTATTATAAGCCACACGCGGTAGTGTCGCAAGCCCCACGGGACTCAGATCCGACAGCACAGCAAGCTAGGCCTGCTGGCTCGTAACCATCGGTGGTTGTCAGCAGAGCCGGCACTGCCGATCCTTGAGGAAAATTTGCCGTTTCAGTAGACCTGTCTTTATTGGCATCGTTTGTGAAAAACGAAACAGCTGCGCAAAGTCGTCTGTGTTCACTTCCTATGCTAAGAAGCATATAGAATGGCCACGGAGGGACCCCGGTAATGGGCGGAGCTCGCTCCCATTATATTTTGAACTCATACACGACGCACGACGGATCAGCGTGAATTCGCTCCATATGTCTAGCGCTTCATGTGACAACCGAGCTTCTTTCTCGCGCTTCTTTGTGGACGTGCTGCGCCATCTATGGACGCCGCCGAGAAGTCGGCGCGTGGCGTCCCAGAAGAACAGCATCGCACGCCGGTGCGTGCGAATGCTGAAAATTGTTTCTTCAAGTGCCGCACACCCAGAGGCGCAACTCAGTCCCCCAAGCTGACGAGAGGTTCGCGGAAGAGCGGTACATAGTCAATGAATTTGTGACGCCGCCTGCTAAAGCGCTGGTTTGCTGTCCTTAAGGAACCCTTGTGGCACTGGTTCGCCATGCATCGGAGAAACTCAAAGGATCTTTTTTATCATTGTAGAGCCCCACCTGCCTGCAGTTACCCAAGTTTGATTGAAGAGCACCTGTGAGCGAAAGTTGGCATCAAAGAGGGCAACTGAATAGCAGCACCGACCGAGTGGCACATACCCAGTGCTCCAAGTTCACTAAAAGGAGTTTTACTGAACATCTGTCTCTACCCAGCCCAGCATCTACAGTTACCTATCTTGATATAGCTCTGGCGTCCCCAGCGTTCTAAATATTTGCAACCATCGCAGTCACGGGTGATGTTAAGTTAGTGAGTATTCCAATAATTGTCAACAGTCTTGCCTATAGCAATGTCATGACTACAGGAACACGTGTGCTTTGCGTTCTCTAGGCGTAGCTCAGACGCTTCTTGTCATTCAGGCATGGCAAAAAAAGAAACGCAAACGAAAATTAATTTTTATATTGTGCGCAATGGCCTGCTGATTTAGTGCAGATTATGTGCTTTCCAGCTAGCCTGGCGCCGCTGTGCAGATTTTCTCCAAATCTGTTTAGTGGTGATGCGCCCCCGTACTTGGTGGTTATTGCAGCTTTTTGGCGTGTTTGGGAATGGCGACACGCGAACACCACAGTGAAGGCAACCGCATGCGCAGTGTGTCAAATTGCACAAGTGGCGAAACATCGGGGTGGAAAAAGAAACTGCACCATTTTCCAACTATAATCAACAATACTGTTAGGGACAAAAAACAGTATTAGCGAAGTCTTTAGTTGCCGATAAACACGAGCACCTCGCTGTTCGGAAGTTTATGTTTCCAGTCGAGCTTCGGCATGTACTCATCAAAATGTTCCTGAGTAGTCCACGCCTTGGTGTTCCTTCCGCACCGCCAAACATTGTTTAGCCCCTTTAAAACATATCGGAGATATTGATTTCCCTGTAGCTACTGCTGAAAGTTTCTCCTTCGTCGAAATGTTGCTTTCCACAACTGTTACGCGCTACTCGCTATGTTTCGCCCCGTGGCAGAGGTCCCTTTACAGAGCAAACTTCTCATCAAGGAAGATATTGCAAAACAGGCAGGTGTGATTACGGATGGCAGCACTGATGCAGCCGAGATCAAAGCCTGTCAGTAGGGTAGGTTGCCAAGAGAGTCTGTTCGACAGGACAACTCTATCCGCACATTCGTTTGAATGTTAGGTCGGACTCTTAGATTAGGCACTCTCAGCATTTGGAGCAATCAGCCTTATTCTTAGCTACCTTTCTTTACTGTCATATGAGTTGGCACTGCATTCACAGTGTTCTTGCGTTACTTTTTTAAAATAATTTCAGTCGTAGTTATTTAGTCGAAGTAATTAAGTCGAAGACCCTGCAGGTACGCATAATGAGAAACTCGGTCTATGATAAACAGATACCATTTACCTAGAAAAGAATTTTAAAGAGAACGAGGTGCGAAACGTACCACAAGAACGTCGCGCTTTGGACAATATCGGTCATATAGCATGCGAAGACACTATAATCTCACACTTGGCACCATATAGAGGTCGTGCTCGAAGCACGGCTGATACCATCGCGCACCATCTTCTTACTTTTTCCTTATACCTTTGGCATTCTCGACAACCATTGAACAAGTCAGCAGCAGTTTGTAACCCTCATATTCAGTTCATCCAACATTTAACTTAGGTAGCACCAAGACTCCGAGGTAATTGAAATGTGCTCAAGCCTTGCTCGCGGTTTTGTGGCGCTATGCACAGCATTCGACTAAGTGCTGGGTGCTCACAAGCACGAGAGAGAAAGTGCTGCAATTTAGTGTGCTAGTTCTTTTGTAATATTTAAATTTTACTGTATGCAAGCAAACATTGTCAAAACAGACTGCGGAGCTCGCGGTCTTGCGAATTATGCAACTTATAACATGGCCGGTGGTAGGCCGACCCTCATCTTGAAGCCGAGATTTGTACCTATCTTTGTCAATGCTGGATTGCCCTGAGTGACACTAAAGGCCCGCAATATACCAGCTTCTGGAGTCATGCGCGCTTGCTTGACACTTCCATCACCTATATTCCCACAATAATTATGTTCTGACGCTCAACTGTCATGCTGGACATTGCTAATTGGTATTGTTCGTTAATTGTTTGAATAATGGTTATATTGCGCAGAATCGATGCTGCTCCGATGTTTTCGGGTTTTAAGATACGCCGCATCGACTGTTTTCCTCCGTTGCTTTCCCAAAAGGGAAATTTATATTTGACACTGAATAATTTTGCCTAAAAACTAATTTCCGAAAATATATATTGCGTAATCTTCCTTTATTTTTTCGTTTTAACTGGTAATCTCAAACAGAGGTAAGTGCACATTACCGGTAGAGAGATGCCTTGGTAATGCGTTGGAAATGAGCGGCTGCGAGTGATGGACTTACGGTGTAGCCGCAACCTAGCATATTAATTGCTTCTGATGCACTGATAAACACCACTAATCGCTCTATTAAAGTAGAATTATTATTGTAATGACATTCGGCACATTCTCACAAAACATGCGATTTCGAGCGTTTCGTCATTGAACAGCATTCATTCACACGTACGGCGGAGGAGTACGATTGATTTGATAACCACAGCCCAAAGAGAAACTTCACTCTTTGCGAATTTAGGCAATCTTCGCTAGAGAAAACTACAAGTCATTTTCATTCCGAATCCACAAATGTCCTGTTGGAGAAATGATTGCCTATTAAGCGCGGACGTGCATTTAAACTGTAGCTAGTTAAGCAATCTTTCAAAATATCATGAGTTTGAAAACTCTAACCAAAATTTGCGTGGAGACACCGCGCAGCGGAATTCCCTCCGGTGCCTAATGATATGTGACCATTGACGCAGACTTGCATACCTTACAGAAGACATCAATCCGAGGCTGGACGACACCGCGGCTGCGCTTTCTTCGCACAAACTAGGCTAGCTAAATGAAAGGAAAGACCGCGCCATCCCATGCCGAGGTATGCACGAAGTGTACAAAACCAAGAGGTTGACAACAAAACCCACTTTCATTCAGAATGACCCGTCAGTGCGGAAAGCAGATACGCCTCCTCGCTTTCCTGCTTCGCCCGTGGCGCGGTGGTTGCGTCTTGTCGGGTGCGGCGTATATAAGCGCCCGACGGCGTTCGAGCTACCACAGACGAACTGCCGTGAGCTCAAGTTACGTGTGCCGAGCAAGAGCTCTACGAGTGGGCAAAGACATGGATATTATCCTCAAGGTAAGCGACGGTCAGTGAAACCGGATAAAAATTTGATCGAGTATGCATAGCAGGCATCGTGCAACAATATAGTGGGCAGTGATATAAAACGAATAGTAAAAAAACACTCTCCTTTTGTCTAAATAAGATAAGTTCAATAATACCAGGATATGATATGCGTCGACAAGGTGTTATTTCATCGTTTCTTTTTGAAATCTTTGCACTTCTTCAATATTTTGAAGCTTCGGTGTCATAAGAGTGACACCGAAGCGAATTTCGCTGACATTGGGTGACCTGCCTATATCTCGCAAAGATTCGTGCATGTTCTACGGACATCTGTTATAGATATCTCCGTATCTGGACCTGAAAGTCTAGATACGTAAAATATACATAGAAAAAAGTTTACCGAGCATAAAGAAAAATTGTGTAGCGAGTGATTGGCAAATGCTTATTACGAAGCGTTATTTTGGGTGAAATTGCAATGGATTTTTGATAAAGTATGTTAAGATGCAACCTTGGAAACTAGCTGTACTCTGTACAACCGACAAATTCTAGTCTACATGTCAGGGTGATGGCAAGGGCAAAGAAATGTTACCGGGCGTGGCAGGGAGCTTAAGTCTCGAATGCCATCTGCCGCGTTCCCCGGCAGATGGCATTATTCTTAGTGCCAAGAGTTCTAAACGTGCTAGCGCAACATAGTTCTCTGATGGCACCAAATCTATTCTGATTTCACAATGGGTTAATTGCCGATTATTAGAACTCGAGGCACGGCGCCATAGCGGCAGTAGATTCTACCTGTTTCGTAATTTCTTTAGGTAGCAAAAAACAAAAACAAAGCAACGCATAAGTAGCTCATCCACCTTCTATTCATGAGTAGACAAGGTCTGTCATTGAGTTCTATTCCTACCATTTAGTAAGAATTGCTAATGATTTGACCTTCTTATACTACAATTATTGAGTGACGCCGTCTATGCCACTAATAGCGACGCGTAAAAAAGTTGACCACAGCAAGCCCATCTGAGTTGTCTAAAATGTTCGCTCTGTTTCTACTTTCGGTCTATCACTTGCCGTCTAAATAGCGATCGATATGACTAACAGGTATTTGCTATTTCCGCATCTGGCAACGCTGCTAAACCACGCTTGATTCACAAAACAGGCACTTTATCAAATCGGACTGCAAAATAATAAATGAAGATGCCATAGGTGAGAGCCAGGAATGACTACTGATGTTCGGGCCTTTCTAAGTGCTTCATTTATTTCCATTGGTCCTCTTTTTCACCAAGGCTGTCGTGCTTCTTGTCGCCGTCTCTGCAATCCATTGTGAAGGACGCTACGGCCAGAGTGGAGGCTACGGTGGCTCTGCTGGAGGTGCCTCCGGGGTACGTGATGGCTCAACCTGTATAACATCAATCCTTCGCGTTCTCTCGATACAACGCTGAGGTTTAGTACCTAACGCACAATGGGTTTAATATCCTCAACAGCACACGAATATAAATATAACCGACACTTATCAGTCTTTTCAGACTATACAAAACGTTTCTCTTCTTTCCCAGGCCAAATCCGTGTGTTAAATTCTGCACTGCATGGCCCACAGTTTTGTCGTCGGAAGAGGCGCCTAATTCCCAAAGATATTTATTCCGGCGTAAACGTTGCCATTAGCTGGACGCCTTTACTCTATTGATAAGTGCAGCACCACTATTGATTGATGTTTTTCTCTCACAAAAACTTAAACCTTGCATCTTCTTCCGAAGACGGGCGAATAACTTGAACGCTGATCTAGAGATTCTCTTTTCTTACTATGGGTTTCATTCTTTTTTGATTTCACCAGGCCCCTCAACCGTACAGCTTTGGATACGACAGTACCGACGAGTTCGGTACCCAACTGTTCCACAAGGAGCAAGGCGACGCCAGTAACACCAAGACCGGCTCCTATGGCTATCGGGACGCTAACGGCCTCTATCGCACGGTCACTTACGTCGCTGATGCCAATGGATTCCGCGCAACCGTGGACACCAACGAGCCCGGTACAGCGCCGGGATCAAGCGCCGACGCCGTATTTAATGCGAAGCCTGTAGCAGCAGGAGCCGGGGCGGCCGGTGCAGGAAAAGTGCTCCCGGGCCGCTACACTGGATCTAGACCGGCTGGCGGATACGGTGGTGCCGGTGGAGCCGGTGGCCCATGGGCTGGATGAATGAGCAGTGCTAAATACAGCAAATATGTGTTCGCTCGAGAAGAGCGCAGTGTCACCCTTTTGCTTAGCACCGTGTGTACAAAGCGATGTATGAAAAAGAACAAAATTATTGAGCTAAATGACATAATAAAGAACCATTTGTGCAAGGAATGGCCATGTTGCTTTCTTCACCTAATTATGCGCATGAGTTATGAATGCACTATTCGTAGAGCGAAATAATTGCACCTGTAAGCAAAATCAATTGTGCACCCTCATCCAGTTGCTTCTGTCTGCTATGTACTCCTAATGTAATCCATCGTTTGTGTGTAGCTGCTCAGCTATACCGGCAGTCTGGCAAAAGTAATCTGGATATACTGCCTATGGAATAACAATTGCTACCCGAAGCGAAATGGTAGCTCCTTCGCTAGCGTTGCGGAGAGCGCAGTCACGCAACTTTTGAAAAACAGTAAACGGGAACCACACATACGGCCGCATTATCGGAGTTGGCTGGCATATGGTTGTGGAAAAATCCACTATTCTTGTAACTGTCGAATGAAATAATGCAAGGGAAAAATTCTGTTGGCAAGCACCATGACGGCTGTCACCTAAACTATAGGCAGCAGTGGGATTACGGAATTTTTCACGCGTGTGGAGGCGTTTTCGAAATGGACACACCACTGGCCTTCGCTTCCGCCATCGTCCCAGGTGCGGTCACTCACGCGTCTCCTCTCGCGAAACACGTTAACGTTATGGTATGATGCGGCTTTTTCGCAGAAAAAAATAGTTGTCCTTGCCACAATCGACGCAATATTAAGCAGGCGCCGACGCCGGCCCGTGCATGCGCCTCCCGCTTTACGATGTGTAGTTGGCCTCAGTGCACAAGCAAGACGACAACAGATCCCATAGAAATGATCCGGCCTTTTTGTCTACTTTCTCGCCTTTGCTGTCGCCAGACTTACGCTCTTAAGCTAGCCATGCAGTCGTACAAAGGCACCAGTGCATGGCTAGCTTAAGCGCGTAAATCTGGCAAAGGCAGACTTTCTGTTTTTGGAAGTCCATATTTTGCAAAGGTATTGCATGAACCCGCAAGCTGAATGTGCGAACACGAAGATATATCTATTGAAAATAGGAAACGTAAGTAGTTTCGTGTAAAGCTACATGTATCACATGATCACATTCTTTGAATGTCTCCGGAAGAACAATCATTGAGTTTTATATTGACCTTGACTTCGATATGTGTGCAAGAAGTACCGCACGTATGCTCGTGGAGTTAGAGATGGTCCAGCATATAGGTGTGTACTGTATTCACGGGAGTCTATGCAAAAAGTCCTGGATTATACATTATGTAAGAAATTACTTAGACATTAGAACCACCTTAAAATACAACGCGACCGGACGCCACAACAGAAAGAAACAGAAGCATATGTGCAAACTAACAACAGATTTTTTTCGAAGATTTCAACATGGTTCTAATGTCAAAATGCCAACTAGAGCAGCATTAAACTCTTAATTTGCTTAGAGTCTGTGGTGATGAAATTCTGACGAAGTGTTCTACGCCCATGTGTTCGGTTTAGTTAGGAAAAACTTTGCCAAATTCGACAGCGATGGCAAAGAGTCTTGTTGTGCTTCTTCATATCGTACACTGTATAACAATACCTGGGTGCGGCATTCTGACACAGCCGGGCCGAACTTTCGAGAGTGCCTCATTCACTGGTATGTAACGGCGCGTTCACAGACCATGCGCGAATGAAAACGGAAGTTATTGCGAATACACATTTTTTGACGCTCAAGATGTACGTGCAAGAAACGAATGGAAGGTGGGGTGTTTATAGAGGGACATCGCGAAGACAGGAGTCCCGGACGAAAAGGCAGTGGTCCATTATTGTTTGTGGATTTTATTCCGGTATCTGTCGCTACTTGCAAACTGGTGCGCATGCAAGTGCTTTTGCTTGCTATGGCTTTAATGCGCACATGTGCTCTTGTGCGCACGCCATCCGCATGTGCTACATTATAAGAAGTACGCGCCAATGGTCTGAGAAATCTACTTGGCGCTGACACGAGTAAAGGCTGCCTGCGATTGTGATCTAGCGATTTGGGCATCGGGCTACTGTACCGACCCTGGGATTGGGTCTGCCATAGGACGCATAAAAATTTTTCTATGTGCGAGCTATTTGTGAATACAGCAGCAGCAGCCGTCACAATTCGCAGGGACTGCGATAGTTTCTAAGAATGATTCGCTTAGAAAACGTTGCAGTCACTGCGGCGCGGCGCCGATGTTTTACACGGGATGACAACCAAGTATTTTTGGACACGTCTCACCTGCATGCTGCATTCCTAAACAAATCGATGCATATTTTTAAATTAAATCAGATCACATAACATTTACCTTCCGTCACCACTACTATTCAGCGTTCGTCGCTACTACCGTCCATTCATGTACAACGTACATAAATGGGCGGCAGTAGCTCGTCCACCTGTTTGCTTAACAACCGTTTGTATCCTTATACAACTACAACAACTTTCTATCCTTTCTAAGTCGAAAGAATGCCACTAGTAGATCAGTTGTTCACGCATCGCAAACATCTTTTTATTAATGATTATGCACCAAGGCTCATTCGCTGAGTAATACCTTGCCATAGGCGACGTGATACGAAATTGAAGTACTCGCAGCAGAAGTGCCTGAGGCAATTACAATAAAAATAAAGGCACTAGTGTTGTCTTTCATGGGAGGTTATTTGGCAGTTCATTTTAGTTTTACCTGTAAAGTTGAATTCAATTTACTGTGCTGCCAACATCCGCAGCATAGTCTTTTTATTTGGCTGGAAGCAGTTATGGACACGGATGACGAATTGTAAGCCTTTCTTTCCTCGTTCCTTCTAGAATATGGTCTAAGTTATTTATTTGCCAATCAAGTTACTACCTGTGGTCAATTTACCATTTTTGACTGGGCGATAAAATTGATTACGGAGAAAATAGCTGATGTAACGCTACCTTAAATTTAAAGAATTTTATGTGCATTTTCAAAAGATCCTTAGATGGAAGTCCGTTTTCGTATCAAAATCAGTAGGAAGTCAAGCCTCCTTTAATCTGCCCCTCGCTCTTCCCTCTGCTGTGCGTAGCCTCCCTCCATATATTCGTGATGTCGTAGCGCTAACGTAGTGTTCTGTACTGTAGAAAATGTTTGATGTAATTCTGTCTAATATCTGCTGAATTCATTACTCGCGATTCTCTGCCAGCTGGAAGCCCATATCTTTCGTTGACCAATAATATTAGTAATAGTTGACCAATCATCTTCCTTACTGCCTCGCTCTATAAAGTTCTTAAATAGGTACGCAGTATAAGAGCATAAGAACTGGTAAAAGCCTCGCCTCAAGGAAAGTAAGGATTTTGCGCCGGAAATCTGGCCCAACGTGTGGAGACACAAACCACCGACAGGCCCCTTTGTGCCTCCGGAATACAAGTGCGCAGAAACTGACACGATACGAAAGCCTTTTTTGTAAAGCCAGGGCAGGACTTGCAGTCATCTTGTGCTTATTTGTGCTTGCTTCCGTTGAATTGGGGATACTCAAAGTAGTTTCCTTCCGGGTTAGAGAAAAGAAGCGCTGCACGGACCGGGCGGTTCCCAGGTACGCTTTCAAACGAGCACACGTGCTAGCTGTAGACATCAGGTGAACGATCGCGAATAAAAACGTACGGAAACGACGCCATGATGGACAATACCCTCCAGTGAATTGCGACAATGTCGTGTGCCGTAAGGGATGGGCAGTTGTGAAGTTTGAGCCTTGTGTAAAGGCAGAGCGAGCAAATGCGGGCTATTCGTGGCAGCCCTGGGCACAAATGACTCTACTTGAATGCCGATCTCTCACTATTGCGAAATAACGGACAAAAGAGACATGAAGAGGGATGGAACGCTCTCGGTATTGTGTGGTGTTGGGCTTGCCCTCGGATGAGTAAGAATGCACGTGCAGCAGTTGGCACTAATAATAGTAAAAAAAGAAAATAATGCCTGAGGGCACAGTTCTTTCGTTTTCTGATTGTTTAAATTGTTTTCAGTGCCACAGACACGACTCCCCCCTCCCCTCTCACAGAAACAAGCATATTCAAGAAAGCAAGTAGGTCGGAAATTGGCGGCATAATTTTCTACGAGTGTGAAACAGTGCTCAAACAGACAATGTGTTTTAACACGGGTGAAGCAATAAAAAAGGTCACGGATGATTGACACAGTGCAGGCTTGTTAAGGTTGTTTTTTTTTTCGAAGCACACTGTTTATTTATTGAGGCCACGTGTTCGAATAAAAATTAGCTGTAACTGTTCAGTTACCAATCCAACAAGACCAGTTTAGCGCATACAGCATAATGCCAAAGTTGCCGTGACGCCGAGCCCAGCTCGGGTTGGCTCTAAAGTGCTGTTCGCTTTTAAATGTCACGTCCAATACACTGGCGTTTTCTCATATTTACAAAACCATGTTATAGGTAATGAAGTCCAGCTAGGCATGATGTACCCACGGTTGTGGTGTACGATCCTGCGTTCGAATATGTTCAAACGGTACCAATTCCTTAAGTATTACGCAAGTTACATACGATAAGCACCTATGTGAAGTAGGCCGCGTAATCACCAAGAAATTATCTAGGACATTTTCTATGCACGCTCTAAACTGGTATTAAGGAATATTCGCCGAATTTAAAGCACGCTACAGCATGATCTTGTTCCTTGTTTACCGTACTGTTATCTTAAATCCAAAGTTTTACTGAAACCCGTCTGACAGGTTTGCATGTTGTCCGAAGACGCGAAGTGACCGAAGCACCAGCCGAAATAGTGGTGCATTTATTAACTTTCTTGTTCCCGTTGTCGGTACATGCAGACGATGAAGCACATATTGAATGAAAGTGACCGACACGTTCCGAAGATGTATTCTGGCTGCTTGCGCCGCATAGTCACGCGTATTGAAACAACATAAATTTCAATATTGATTTGTTTGTGGCTTCACTTCTTGTGTCTGCCCTACTTTTGGTGCACGCACACACGCGCACACACACACACACAAACACACATGCAACAGCAAGACTACGCAATTTGGAATTGTGATGGAGCACAAAACAAGTGTCACTTTTAAATATGACATAATGTAATCCATTCATTGGGGCATTTCTGGCTTTCACATGAATAGCAGTGGAATAATCAGGAACGGGGAAGCGGAAGCGTGCACATAAGTTACCGTGCATTTCGTTTCCCTTGTCGGAATACCGCACCAGAGGGCAACAAAAACAAGATTGGTGCGAAGAGGATGCGTAGCAAGCAAGGATGGAAGCAAGCAAGAAAGAAAGCCCCTGTGCTCGTCATTCACGTTTACACATTACGCCCATCTGCACCAGCAGGACTACTCAGAGTGGGACAAGCACGCGTGCAGAAAGCACAAACACCGGTCGCGCCCTGGCGCCTGACGTAATAGCTGGACTTGGGAAACGCACGCCCACTATACAAAATGCGCCGCAAATGTGCTGAGGAAACGTGTGCTGACGGCGCCACCACGCCGGTAAAATGAACGGGATGTTTACGGTGGCACCCTAAGCATAGCGTCAACAATGAGCGAAAGCTTCTGCCGAAGAAACCCAGAAGTCGTTCACATTTCTTTCGAGCCAGTCCTGTCGGCGTGGCGCAGGGATATCAACGCTGACGGAATACCACGTATGCAAAGTGAATTCCCGAGTACGCAGCTGCCTCCACAGACGTGAGGAAACCCGCAATGTTCTGTTCGCGCACATCTCTGCTGAAACGCTGTGATGACTTGCAAACACGTATAGAGAAGTCCGCACGTATTGGATTCAATTTGCAATGAGAAGACCTCCACCATAGCTGCATGTTTTTCATGTTCTTGTGATCATAATCTTAACCATCATGATTAATATTTGTTAGTTCTAACAGTAGTTGAAGTACTAGTAGTACTATTAGTATAATAATACTACGAGGTGACAGATTGTGAAACCTGCGAAATCATAGGGAAAGTTAACACAAGTTAACACAAGCTCAACCTAATAAACTTCTTGTACGCTTCTTCTTGCCTCACAGTTAGTCCCTTCGTAAGATTGTGATTAATAAAAATTGAGCCCCTCAGTTCGCCCTTCAGGTTGGCTGCAGAAGTCGTTCTTCTCCATGTCCTGCTCGCCGGATTCGTTGTTGTAGCGATAAAATCACCCCGTCACTGTTCACGGCTAACGTTCCACTGTGAATGCATCAGGCAAATCTGGTGAACACTTCTGTAGTGGAACAAGCGCCGTATGGAGGATGACAGTGAATTACGAATCTTGAGAGTCGGAAGCGGGAGAGGCACCGCCAGCTGCTCAACCGCAACCTCGCCGGAGAGGGCACAGTACGCGTAGCGAAATCTCTCGCTTCACAGAAAAGGTGCGCACAATTACTGTATATCAACCCAATAGGATTGCGCAGCAATAACAAGTGCAACACTTAAAGATGCACTTCGCCCAAGGTCACCCAGAGGTATAAAGGCCATGGGCAGTCCTGTGTAGTAATGATATAGGCATCACGGTAGGAAGCATTCTAATTAAGAAGATGATAAAAAAGATGCTACAAAAGAGGCTTCCACCATTCGCTCAAAGATCTTAGTGCGAGGCATATTTTCAGTGTTTGGTATTGCCTTTCCAGAGAAAGGAGTTACTTTTTAAATTAAGTCTTTCTCAGGGAAAGCTCGATTGTTCTTTACCAAACATATACTGCCCAGGGAAACGTCCCTCATAGGGAAACTAAACCTAGTTCCCGTGAATGTACTGTGCTTACAAGACAAAAATATCCGCTGTCAGTCCGGTGTACACTTCTTGTTTAAGACTGAAAAAAGTTCATAAAATTTTCCGGAAATGTGTTACATTCGTAAAAGGTGCAAAATAATTATTTTTTAACTTTAAACCACACATGTGAGCTGCTAACCTGTGAAGTTAATTTCTGAAAACGCCCAATGCGGTGGAATCTTCCCGACAATTCACCGTTCACGCGAAATGATTACACCACTGCTATAAATACCGGAAAGAATGCACACGAAAATTATAAGCATAATTAAACGCAATAAGATATTGATAAACTACTTTTAATACAGGTGGCATCAGAAAGTTTTGAGACATTTGCGGTTTTCAGTAAAGTAATTGATTTATGAACATTTAAGCATTGCCATCTTTGAAGTAATCCTCATCGAAAGTTGTGCGTGCTCCTATTGTGTCCCGCCGCTTTTCGAATATATCCAGTAAATCTTTCTTTCCTGTACAACACAGCACCTTCCGCGATTTTCGCTCGGTTTCAGCAATCGTGTCAAGACGGTTTTCTTTGAGCTGACCCTTTTATGTAGGGTAGAGACTAAAGACAGCGGTAGCAAAGTCCGGTGAGTAGAGTGCGTGAGGCAGAGAAATCAGGCTGTTTCCGGCGAGAAACTCACTTGCACCGAGACCTCTGAGCAAGGCGTATTGTCATCGGGCCGAATCCATATACGCAGGCACCAATGGTGGGGCTGTTTTTGTCGAGCGACACCCTACCTACCACTGAAACTCGGCTTGTTGTTGATAGTCAGGCCATTCAGGACAAATGCGTGAGGCCCATACCGGTGAATATGAAAAAAGAAAGACGATGAGAATTCACTTTATCCAGCTGCAGACTTGCCTAGTAATTTTTCGGTAGTGGAGACGTTCGGAATTTTTCGCTGCGAGTATTGTGGCTGCGTCTCAGCTCCATAACTGCACACCCAAGTTGCGACACCAATCGTGGTGTCTAACATGAAAGATACGTCAGTGACCAGATTCGCTCTATGCGCACCGTAAGCAAAGTCGGGAGTATTTCATGACTGTATGCTGAACTGCTAGAGTCTAATTATCAAAAATTCCCTCAGAACGCTTTATTTGTCGTAATGCGAATAATCAAAATTTTAAACGCGAATAGAATAGGCTTTGCTAGTCCATTCGTATTCCGTTGGAGAAGGCACTCTTCGACGTGGAATAGTTCGTCTGTTCGAATTGTATGCACAGCTCTTGCAGTTTACGGCTCTTGCAGTCTACAGGCCGACGCAAGTGGAGGCTCGTTCGATTAATTTTTGTGCAGGAGAACCGAAGTTTTCGCCCAAAGGAACGAGTTCCGGGGAGAATGCGTAGTAGGTATCCCACGTAGCAGCACACTAGTTTTCAGTAGTTTTCTCGCCTTATGCGGCCTGCATGCTGTCTCCATTTTCATCAAGATTTTATTATTTGCTCTCTTGCCGTTTTTTGATGCCCTGAAAACCATGTCCGGTGGTGAAGTATTGTACTTGACCATTATAAGTAGCGGTACTGCTGTAATACTACACTGAAAAATTATAAATAGCAATACACACACCTGGTGGCGGGCGGCTTCTTTATTTTGATGCTGCCATTTGATTGTGCACTACATGCAAAAATATTTTGTGCATTTCTCAAATATAACTTTCTTAGTGTAAGTTGCTACCTACAATATAGCTTTTAAATACTGTATATAAACCTTGTGTTGCCCATTGCATTGCACATAATTTATATATTTGAATCTGTTAAAATATTCGTTGTGCCCTTAATTACATGTTCGAATGCCGCTTTCTCAGACATTCATATCCGAAATTTCTTCAATAAGAAAATTTCGCAATTTCAACAAATCTTGGTTCACTGGCTTGCATTATCAGTGTCTAGAGAAAATATTAAAACCAAGAAACCCAAATCGAGTACAGTGAAACGTTCTTTACCCATTTCGATTTCCAATTTCCTTAGTATGAATGCACAGTTCGTTGAGACTTTAACCTCCATCAATACACCCGATGAATTGAATACTGCAGCTATTCCCGCTACGCCTTGCTTGGCTCATTTGTGTATTGGCCTGACCATGGTCTCTATAAAATGCAGTCACTATAAGATGACGTCGTGTCATCATAAAATTCTTTAGCGGCTACATAATCCTAGGCAGTTGCCACCAACCATTTTCGGTGAGTGCAAACGATTTGCATAGAAATCGCGGAACGCGCCCCGCCAGGACAAGTCCCAGAATTACGGTAGAAGGCAACAAACAACGGCCGAGTGTGCGGCATCAGTTTCAATGACGGCACGTCATGCAGACGGAGAGGGGCGTTGTCCGAGTTGGCTGGGCAAAGTGGGAAGCCATACATGCACGTACAAGCCACTCAGACTTGGCGAGCAATGTATAATCAGTTTGATTCTAACTCAAATTGAGCTTCAAAAGGCACGGGGCCGTATTCTGTTCCTGTGCGCCGGAAAAAAAGTACCGCGAAGGCGGCCCAGTGCATTCAACAGTACAGAATACATTCGTACGCCTCTTCATTAGAAGGCATGGCTCATGCTTCATAGAAGAACATTGCGCCTCGGTGTAAAGCCGGCCTTAGATGTAGCTAATCCAGCATAACAGTTTTAAGCGACGTATCCGCCCGCAAATACACCTAAGGGATATATATATATATATATATATATATATATATATATATATATATATATATATATATATATATATATATATCCCTTAGGTGTAGCTGCGTATTGACCCGTCGTATAAACAACTGTGCTGCCGAGAGAGAGAAAGGACTCACGAAAGCTGCCGCCAGCTGGAAGGAAGAAAAAGAACCGGTGTCCTTGTGCTTACTTCCAGACTTCTATGTTATACCGGAATCATACTCCTGCAAACAAAGTATTGAGCGGCGAAAGTGTCTATTAATGTTTTCTTATTACCAAAGACGCCAGGACAGTCGTAATCAGTAGAAACACTCTAACATTAACGGTTTGAATGCTTTTGTATGCCTAAACAAGCTAAACAGGCTAAAGCGTGGCATTGCTCCTCAGTGACAATTAGTTTTTGTCTTGTTCTTCACAATAGGTGGAATTAGGAAAGTACGTCCAGTGAAACAGCCGGCTATGTAAGTGTCAAGCCACGAAGGTACTTTATTTCCAACATATTATTCGGGGATTCTCCAGCAAAAAAGCTGACTTTGGCCGGAACATCGTCACTAGGGTCAAGAAATAAAATAAAAGAGGCAATGAAATGGCAAGAGTACGTCATATACATCTTTTATCAATAAAGGAAAAAAAAACCATCAAACCATGTAACTGAGAAAAAAAGATGTTGAGAGCACAAAGAAAAACACACGCAGAGTGAGATAAAAACCCACCTTAACATTAATTCATGCAAATGTCTTTCTCCACAGGAGAAAACTACACAGAAGCTTGATCGATAATCTCTGTTCAGGGAAGGCAAGGGCTGAAGCACGTTTTTAAACAAATAGTCTGTGTCTACGCAAGGCATTCCGACCACGGCCATAGAATTTTTTCCTGCGGATCATGCGGCGGGCGCTTATAGAAATAGCACTCAACATAGCTTCCGCTGTGCCGCATCACTTGAAAACAGACGATCTCTTCATTATATCAAGTGCAAGAAGTAGGACGTGTAGCTTATGCCTCAAATCTTAAGCGGTGCAAGAACGAGTATAGTACGAGTAAGACTTAGAGCTAAAGGATCTCCTGCATGACGACATCAGCGGTGCAGGCACCAGGTGGCTCGAAGTGCTGCGCGTCGGCAGTCCGAAGGGACAGTCCTGAAAACGGCGTGGTTACTTTTACTATTTTGCATTAAAGACGGCATCTATCGCTGAATGCAGAGCGCTGGTGTCGACAAGTGCTGCTGTCAATATCCCTTCTATTCCGACTTCAATACCGTTTTTCGGGGAAGTGTGAGGCCTTATACATTTCGCTTACACCCCTGTTCTCGCCTCCTGGGACCCTATAACGTAAAAATATTCCAATATGTTTTTATTCCAATCTCCTGACGTCAAATTTGCGTAACCGCCGTCGCAACCATCGGGCGGGCACCCGCAGTGTTGTCTGAACAGACAAATCAAATCCCCGTTCATAGGAGGTCACTTTTGTTTGCCTGAAAAACGTTTAACATTGCCTACACTGAGCGGCTTCTCGTATCTAACTGGCTGACAAGAGGCGAGGAGTACGCTCAACTGAAGAGGGATTCAATGGGGCAGAGCCATTGTGCTGAAAATTGATAACCGGATGAAGAGGGTGGTGCCGGTGCCATCGATTTGTCCGGTTTCCCTTACTTAACATGCGGTGGCAGGTCGGAAATCGCGGCGGCATGCAACGGAAGCTAAAAAATGACGCTAAAACAAATTCTCAGCAAAGAAGAGTTGACAGAATGAGGTCATAAACGTGCCGAGAGTGTTCGAAAACGTTACATGGCAACGCAAGAAGGTTTACTATACGCAAATAAACCCATGCTCTCCGGCAGGTACGAGTAGCCAGCGCCTGAGCGATCGGCGACAGCCATTTTTAATTCCTTTCGGAACGGGGCAGCCTGCGGTTATTCAGAAGAAAATTCTGTTTTGTTCGCTCATATTAATGAACCTTTAATATGTACACGTCACTTTGACGAGGGGAGTTTTTGCGGTTTTGTGACGTTGCGTGACAAGCAAGTGAAGTGGCTGCAGCCCGAAAACTTTTGACCAATAGCCGGTGGCTAATGGCGAAAAGGCGTCCAATCAGATACAACTATTTTTCTTTTTTCGGTCAAATCATGCATGTTCAGTGTGTACACGTCATATCAGATGGGGAAGTATCGTCGTATTCAATGACGTCGCGTGACGGACAGGCGAAGTGGGGGTGGTCCAAAAAAAGTTCTTCACCCATCGTGGAGGGCTGACAGCACAATTGGAATTGAAAAGTTTGGAATAGCTTTACCTATGCCCCTGAACTGCGATATTCAGTTTTCCTGGCGCAAAGTGCCCCGCCGACGTTGCATGAAGGAAAGAGAGTGGTGCCAACCGAGAAAGTGAACGGTGAGCGGAGGATGCTGTCGCGACGGCGGGCGGAGATGCAAAGCTGTCCGAATAGCTGCGACCTTGCTGAATTTGAGGTCCATATGGACGCACATTGTTGGAACGTTCGGTGTAAGTAGGTGACAGCGATGTTCCACATGTCCACCACGGCCACAATAAAAACGAATCGGAAGGTTGTCTTCCGTGCGCCAATGCTCTTGCGGTCGTGCATACTGCCCCACAGGCCGAGCGGGAGGGGATACGGGTGGGCGAAACGGCGGGCGAAGGAGACCGTAGGTCTGCGGTGCAGGCTTCGTAGCGACTTCGGCGTACGTTAGGAGAGCGGCAGTTGGAGCCTGCAGGAATGAAGGTGGAACGTGGTCGGCTACCTGCTCCTTGATGACCTATGGGAGAGCGGGCGCCAATGGAGTACTCGGCTTGCCGTGTGTAAGCGGTATCAGAGATAGCTGACGAGCAACTTCTTCACGAACTCCTTGATCTGCAGCAGCGAAGTGTTATCTCGGCCAACAGCCAAGCTTGAACTTGAAGTGGCCTGAGGAGGAAACTGGCGGGTGGCTATGCATTGTTTCCGAAGTTCATGAAAGCTTTTACAGAGACTGACAAGTTCAGACACTGTTGTCGGGTTTTTCGCCAACAGCATCCGGAAGGCATCGTATTCAATGCATTTTTAGGTATGCCTGATCTTCTGGGCATGAGCCATTGTCACATCAACGCTGTTAGAGAGGTCGACAACATCTTCTATATAACTGGTAAACCTCTCCCCGCTCTGTTGTGGACGACCACGCAAACGTTGTTTGGCGCGAAGCTTGCGAACGGCGGGACACCCGTAAACCTCCGTCAGGTTAGTTTAGAAGGCCACGCACGTCGTGAGACCGCGTTTGGGGTTGCGGTGCCACAGGCTGGCGACACCGCTAAATATATTTTATGCGTAACCGTAGCGTAACCGTAGCCACCCGCTACAATAAAACGACGCGTTGTCCAGTTATTTTTTCGTCCCCGTGGTTGTGGATGCGCACCCAGTCGTAGTCACCTAGCCAGTCTTCTACATCGTAGTTTTCTGTACCACTGAAGACTGGTGGGTCGTGTTCATGCAACGGGCCATGGCAGACCAGGTTAGTCACCGGGGCAGCGGGTTGTGGTGGTCCTTCTTCCGGCATAATAAACACAGGCTGCACCGTCCAGGTGCGAAGTTCGAGATTTCCTGTTGTAGCTAGCACCTCCACCAAATGAAAATGCGTTTATTCAGGTCGTGCAGCAACAGCGACAAACGCAGTACCAGCAGGTAAGGCGCAGCCCGAGAGCAAACTGGGTACGAGCCACACGATTACAACGGGGCTTTAACGGTTGCCGTTCTTCTTTCCCACACAATCTGTTTTTATGCCAATCCCTTGACGTCAAATCTGGGTAAGCGTCCATGCATGGATCGGGCTCTGACCTGCAGTGTTCTTCGAACCCCCCAATCAGACGCTCTCCTCGTTTCTAAGTTGTAGCTTTTGTTTGCTTTCAAAGCGAATATTATTGCCTACCTTGACAAACTTTTCTTCTCTAATTGACTGACAAGTGGCGAGGAGCACGCAGAACTGGAGAGGGGTCGATAGGGCCGAGTTGGCGCTGTCACAGCAGATAATCTGATGAGGAGGGTGGTGCCGGCGTCTGCGATTGGCCTACTTCCTCTTCCTTAGCTTGCGGTGGCTAGTCGAAAATGGCGGCTGCGTGCAACTGTAGGTTCAACATGCCTCTAAACAGATCTTGAACGACCAAGAGTTGGCACAGTCACGTGGTATGCGTGCCGAAATCGCATCTCAACGTTACATTGTCCCTTAATGTTCTTATTATACAGGGATTCTCTCTGGGTAGCCTTCGAGTAGCCATAGCCAGAGCGATAGGTGGGTAGACATCCCATATTCCTTCCGGAACGGGGCAGTCACTAGCATCTTTATTTGTACACGTCACTTTGAGGTAGCGAGTTCTCGTCGCTTCTTGACGTCGCATGCTGTCAAGAAACCGCGAAAACATCTTCACCAGGCGCGGAAGGCTAATGGTGAGAAAGGCGTCAAACCGAAAAAAAAGTCTTTTTTTTCTGTTGGGCGGTCTAATCGTGCACATGAGTTAGTACACGTCATAGTAGATTTTCGCGGTTTTTGCAAAGTCGCGCAACAGATAGGTGAAGTGAGGATTGCGAGAAAAATTTTGATCAATCGTAGGCGACTGTTGCAGAAATGGAATACAAATAGTTTGGAATAGCTTCACGTTATAACACCCCAGGGCTATAACGTAGGCAGATTGCGAAAACTACCGTGTTTTTAGATCTAGGTGGACGTTAAAGAACCCCCGGTGGTCCAAATTTCCGGAATCCCCCACAACAGCGCGTCTCATAATGAGATCGTGCTTTTCTCACGTAAAACGCCATTATTAATTTTGTTTTTATAGCAACCACTAGTTTTGTTCCATAGAAACGGAGTGCCAGTTGCTGCAAAGAGTTTCTTCGGCATGCCAAATTCTTAGCGGTGTGAGAAATGCAAAGGATTCTCGTACTCATCATCCGTAAGCATGAAGTATAAGGGGCAACAGTGGTGTACCCTACCACACAACCAAACGACATGCAGTACGTGCAGGATGTTCTTTATTACGTCATATTGTTCATTGAAAAAGTGTGAGTGCTGCGAATGTGGCCCTTTTGCAGATAAATACCCAGGCGAGGCGCGCATACCTTGCCGCTAATAACGTAAGTTTCAGAAAACTAACCAGGGAGATATCAATAAATAGCTCTTTTAGAATTGCATTGAGGGCAATCGAGTGGCACATTTGGAGAGAGTCACATTTTAACGCGCCCGTACTTTCTTTCGAAATCGTGAAAATCGCGCCTAATTCCAGGTATCCAGATATTGACAATTGTATGCGCGTTTCAGTCTCAACTGATGCAATATCAACCTGAGCGCGTGCCGCCGCTAAGTTAGACAGGAATGCCCCGTAAGGAAGTGTGCAACGAATTTTGAATGATGGCATGTGGCTGCAAATAATGATGCAGCGCACAGCGGCACCTACTTGCCAGGCAAAACTTGCCGTAAAAGTACCTAGAGTGACTGGCCTAGACCTTCAGTTGCAAACTTCTTCGTGCTTTTCCTTACGCGCCTTTGCTTCTGCTATGACAGCGGTGCCAATTTTTCTACGCTCCCGGTATCCATGGTTTCGACATTGCCTAGATTTAACGTTGTGATTGGATGATAAATGTCTCAAATAACATGGGTTTATCGAAAATAAGAAAAGGCCGCAAAAAATGTGTTGCAGCGAAATTTGCCATTTAAAGAACTGCGCACAATGCTCTGATAAAAGAGTTAATGAGTTCAGGTTATTTTCCTAAAGCTCACGTTATTAGCGACAAAGTATGCCCGCCTTGACTGGAAAATGCTCTGCAAAAATCCCTCGTTCACTGCGCTGACAGGATCTTCATAAAAAAATATTCGTGGTCTAAAAAAGCACGCTGTATATGGTGAATACGTGGGACAGCTCGTATACTTTTCTCTGGGGCTCTACATTACACTATGCTCTCAAAAGAATGTTCTAATAATGCATCGCGTCTCACGCTGCATTTGAATCATTCTTGTAGTTGTGGCTGCAGTAATAAAAAAATACGGGCTGTATCTATGATTTATTTCCTTTGTTGGGAAAGCAGGACCTAAGACACGACCTTCTTGCAAAGCTGGGTCTTTAGACTGATGTTTATTTCGATGCAGTGTTCGTGCCTCTCCTCCCTTTACTCCTTTTGCCGGCACCACTCGCTCCGTGGCCAGACTTCACCAAAACCTAAACCTTTATGTAAAGTCTGGAAAATCCAAGAAATATCGCGCTAGCTAGGAGGGAGAGAGACAGATGAGATTCGACATGCATGAAGGCTAAGCGGCAAGCAAATTTACGGTTTGCTACCCTGCACTAAGAAAGAGTCGAGGCATGACTGAAAGATGGAACAGAAAGCAGATGAGTGGAACACACGCACAGAATGCGGGAGATAGCAAGAAAACTAACTGTGGCAGTACTCATCTCACGATGACTGTCGATGGTAATGCGTATAGCACTGCAGCAATGCAGCAACAGGCCTCATTCCTGAAGTCACGTTCACTTCGATGTACACTGTACTAATTATTTAAAAGTAACGCGGGAGCGTCGACTGACAGGCCGCCTTCTAACAGCGGGAAGCGGCGAAATCAGCAAGAAGAGCGCGTGCGCACGAAGTTCTCTGGAACCGCAAGTTTCGTCTGCTAGGCTCTTTCCACCAGCACTACACAGCCCCTCTCAAGAGTGACTCGGTGAAAGCTCCCCGCCTTCTCAGTTAACGGCTTCCAGTGAACTTGCTACGCATGCGCTACTCTTGCTGATCTCTTCGCTTCGCGCTATTAGAACTCCGCCGGCCAATCGCTGCTCGCGTTGGACTGTTAAAGAATCGGTCGACTATATAGTGTTAATTCTGAGACTGGTTGTTTCGGCTATATGCCACATACTTCAATATTGTTGCACTTTGCTGTGGCACTCGCTTGCCTAGGTCGCCCTTGAGCATGAGGGCATGACAATGACAGTATGACGCTGGCGGAGTGGCGAGGGCATGAGAAACAGAGATTGATTTAAAATGGAATGACAAAGGCGTGCACTGACGACGGCATGAGGACAAAGACATGTGGATGCCTAAATGCTTATTTCATAAAGACGACAATGTGACTACGACGACGACGTGAGTACACTGAAATGATGACAATGTGTGACGACGAAGGTATGTCCAAAACGGGAAGTGAGAATGGCAACGATCGCACGAAGAAGTCGGCTTCATGACGACGATATGACAACGAATGCATAATGGCGTCTGTGTGACGACGAAACAATGGCGACGATGTCATGACAACAACGGCATAATCACGATTTAATGACGACAGTCTGATTGCAATACAATGACGCTACTGAAATAGTGACAATGATAAAACGAAAGCTTTACAACGGGGACACGACGGAAGCTGTGTAATGACGAAGGCATGATGATGGCATCACTGCGACTACATCAGTACCCCGAACTTAGTAACCGAAGCTATTTGACCACTGGGTCGAAGTAGAAGGCTTAACATTAACTGCATGACGATAGTCGCATCGCGAAGTTAGTTAGAACGACTTGTGAACGGCCACGACGGCAATACTGCAGCGGTGTGACCACAGATGCATGGTGACTGTATGACGATGGTACGAGAAATGTCGAATGACAAAGCTCTAATGACGACAACGGTACTACCACGACGGAATCTCAATCCCGACCACATACCTAGCAGCCCAAGCCGGTAGACAACTTAGGCTACTGGGCCGGCGTAAGGGGCTAAGTTAGAGAGATAGGCTCAAAACAGCTAAAGTTGGCAAAGAATGCTATTCGCATTAAAAAAATCACACATGCAGACGCATTAGAAGAAGAAAAAGCTTTCAACTACAAACATAAACAGAAACACCAACGCGTAGCTGCCCTCAAGCAATATTCGCGTTTCAGTTATCTGGATAGAACATGAGCGCGTATCGCAGAAGGCTAAAAGTGGTGCGGTTGTGCAGGCATTTGACGAAATGGTCGGTTGCCCCATTAAGAGCAAAATGAATTGGCATTGTGCATTCGTGTCTTAACAAAGAATACCTATGCTAGAGCGCAAAAAACATATGATTTTCAAGCCTACCAATTGAATCATGCATTACGGCAGCGGCCATCAAATTTTAACACAGCATGCAAAAGCGATGTTCCTTAACGACTCTGGCACGCTCGAAAGGAAGCGGCTGTTTTAGCATACTCTGAAACTATGAAATAAATAACAGCGCCGACTCATACAGCATTTGAAGAATGACTTCCCAAGTACTAGCAAAATCATTTTCTCGCTCAGTTGTTGTATTGATTTTTAATAATAATACGTTTAACAGGATCACACACTTCAGAACTTTGCCTGTCTGTGACTCATGACGTGTTCTCGATGTTCTGCGAATTTAAACTAGCTGCCAGACTAAACATTTCCAGGACATCTTTAGAAACTTCCGTTTAATGCCTGTGTAGCGCGTTCAACTGATGGAGTAAATAATTTACGGCAAATGATTTAATATTCTGCATACACTATTAATTTTTCATGCAGATCAATAATAACTAGCCCCCTACTTCTACTACGGTTTTCTAGGAGGAATATCGTGTGAGCAGGCACAATTGAATGCTAAACACGAAATACCAAGTAACCTTGAGTAAACAGCATGTAAAAGTGGACTGGTCATAGGCATGATATCTTTTTAGGGGAGCTTTAATGACAACCGTATGAGAGGTATTGTGCTAAAGCTACTGCAAAGCTGCCTTTCAGATGCGTATTAACACCATTTCATTCAACAGAGAACTGTTCCCGAAGTTTAAAATTCGGAACGGGGTCCCTCAATGGTCCATACTCGGTACTTTGAAGTTTAAACTTTTTATTATGGACCTTTCTATAACTGCAATTGCAGTTTCTGAAGTACTTATATAGACGCTGATGACAGATGTGTATATTTCCGGACAAGTCGCTATTACTTTTGCAAAGTTCAGTTATAACATATTTATATCTGCTGCCAAAGAGCTTACACATCAAAACATTTGAGAATGAGTCTTCTGAGTTGTGGATGTGAAAACGTTTACGACCGCTTGAACGCTGCTGAGCGCTTCTTCGAGTTATGAACTCCTCATGGGCAAGCCAGCGCGTTGAGAGGCTTGACCAACGGCTCCTAGGTAGCACAACGCTGGTGCACTTCGATCCATCAGGTCATGCTTGATTGCCTCACTGCCACAGAATGTAACGATCTAACGGGCCGCTCCCGAGGAAGCCGCCGTTATTTTGACGTCACCGATTTCGTCTTGCTGGGCTTGGCAATGGGAATTTCGTTCCAAGTATAATGTCATACAGCAGTGTGCGCAGACCTGTTAACTAGAAGGCCCTGATTTAGCCCACTGGATAAGACACTTGTCATCTGAGCGTTGGGTAGCACGTTCAAAACTAACTACCGCCAATGTGTTTCTTTTCAAAATTATTGTTTTTTATACATTTATTTCCTGATAGCGCTTAGCGAGGTGGAGTTAGGAGGCAGGTGAGAACTTGCGCGGACAAGGAACGTGCCCATAACGCAGGCTTCCATGAATTAGGGTGACATGGCGATGCTGTATGGCCTTACGCAACACCTGGCACGCCAGTGCGCCATCAGGCGGTCCCTTTCGGCCGCTCTACTCCGTCGAGGCGCGTACATGACGTGGCGTCGCAGCCAATGGGAATTTAGGCGCCGTTTCGCTGGTATAGACACCGTTTTTTTTCGCTGAATGGTCCATTTGATTCTTTTCCCTCAATAAGATTCACCAAAATCTTGAAAAATCTAGATACATATCGATCGCCTAAGTGATGTGACCTATTCGATTGCTCTGGTCGTGTCTCACGGCTACCGTTCCAAGAGAGGCAGTTTGTTCACGCCGTCCGCCTGTAGTGTTGTCATACCCGTGCGTCGGAGTGCACATCACAGTTACTCGCCCAGCCGGCTTCGTCTTTGAAGGGAGGAGTGTTACGTTAAAGCTGCGGCAAGGACCGTAAATGATTGGGACAAAGTGCGCCTCTCTTTTTGCGTTGTAGAATCCAGTCTAATACAATTTGGAGAGGCTCTGCGTCGTCGCGGAAACCCTTTTCATCTTTTCATTTTTAAATAAACGCACCCCATATAACAATATTACTTGCGCCTATTAAGAAACCGCATCGTTATAGATTACGGTTAATTTTCATGGGGCTCGACTTGAATAGACTGAAGCTCATAAGTTTCTGCGTGTTTGGTCAAGGGAGGACGTGTAATGCATTACTCTTTGATTAACCTCGAAGCTGAACTTATTAAACTTCCACATTGTTTCCTTAGGATTGGCGATATTATTTCTGTCTGGTTAAAAAGACCTCTAGGGTATTCTTTCCTTTAAACTACGTGTTTCTATTGCATACCTGTATGGGAAAACACCGGGAAGTCGGAAGATAAAAATTCCAGATGATGATCAAAACGAGAACAAAGTAAAAACAGGAGCCAGCGTTTCGAAAAGTGGATGTGTCCTTTGAAGTTCTTGTTTCCTTCAAGGACTTGGAAAGCCTTGAATATGACAAGTCCGCTTGTGGAAACATTGGCTCCTGCTTTTAGCTTGTCCACGTTTTGCTCATACCTTTAAGGGGCACTACATATACACTGCGCTACAAGAAACTGATTACGCTGCAAAAGAAATAGCCCACATTTTTTTAGCATTACCAAGGTAGGCCGCAACGCCTATTTATTAAACATGAACTAAGTACAGCCGCCCAGATACATTAGTATACGTTGCTACAGTATATTACACACAATATCTTGTTTTATATCTACAGATTAGAACCGAAAAATCAGCATACTGTGCGGGCTAGTCAGTCGAGTCCCACGAAAAAGAAACAATTATGGTAAACTACATCAAAGTCTTCAATTTCAGCACACTGCAATGCATTAAATCTACATTTTGCGCTGTTACTAGCAGGATGGAAAACCAACAAGCCCAAGCTGCTATTCTAATTAAATAAGAATTTTGTCGTTATTTTTATTCCAAAATAACATTAAACATGATTGAATACATTCGCAATTCTGTCGGGTTATGCATTCTAAGTGTAGAATAATTTATTTTACTTAATGCTTGTTAGTTCTTAAAGTTTTCCTTAATTTACGTGCGAAGCAGCTTGAAGACATAGCTTGCATAATTTTATTGTAAAGATTGACTATATAATCGGTTATACAGGTATTTTGCGTGCAACGTTGTAGTGATGCATTTTAATGAGCCCTTTCTTTATAACGAATGTGCGTTCTAGGTGTTCTGAGTCCTTATTTCATTTACATCCAACTATTTTATGTAATATTGAGACCGTGTAAGTGGAGTACGCTTCTTTCTTTCTTTCCGTTTGTTTTCTTTTATTTATTTTTTTGCTTTGAGGCAAGTTGACCATGCTGTATTTGTTTAGTGTGCAGAATGTAAGCAGTTGCAGTGGCCAAATTTCAAACGGGGCAGGCGCCGCCATTAGGTCTCGATGGCTGTTGCTCTTGCTGTCGTTTGTGTAAAAGATTCAGAAATAAAAGTAATCTGTCCGTAGTCCTAAGAAATAGAAGAACTCTTCCTTTCCGTCGGCCATTTCGCGCTCCGTTGTGTCCCTCACCTAATGTAATACTGCATATTCCTAAATATATCCGCGCAGCCGCATTGCTCACGCTGCACAGCTACCGCTTTAGCAAAAGTATGGTTTGCAGGGAATAGGCCCCGAGAAGAACAGGGAAAAGCAACCGACGTTGCCACTATTCTGACTGACTCATTGTTGCTTGATCAGCACCAATATGTGTACAAATTCTAATCCGCCCTCCTGCTGTACAAAGTGAATGAACAATGCGCAAGACCCAGATTGGACGCTTTTTTTTTCGCATTGCATCGCGTATAACATCATTGCCTAGCCAAATATAACTATGGAGTTTCACTTATGCGCCTGTTTCCAATTTACTTGACAAAGAACACTTAGAACCTTTCTCTGATATTACATTCCTACTTTTTTTACTATTGTGATGGCTCTTTGCTTTGGTTCACATTTGAAAAATTCCCAATGCGCTGGCACATGTAATCTTAACCAATTATTTATCGATCTTTAACGTTTGGCAGCTCTTTCGTTTATTCAGCGGCCAGTTTTCCCTACACTCATTTTGCCAGCTCCGGCTTTGTTTGGCGTGTATCATAATTTTCTTCTTCTCCTTTCATATTGAAGTATTTCCTAGTCCGTCCTTTTTTAGGGCAACGCTGTATGAAACATTTGAAATACACCTGTGTGCCGCGTATTGCGTTCTACCGCGGGACTGCGGTTTCTTCTTCGTAGAGGATCGAAGGTTTGACGATTTGCTTCTAGTGAAAAAAAAACAGACACACGAACGTTGTGCTTGAAAGCAATCTTTTTAACATTATTGTTAATGTATGAGACTACAATTGATACGGGGTTTCTTGCACGTGCGATGTCGACACGCCTGAACTAGCTGGAGCACGATGCATCACTTTGCCTCAACTTCCCTCTCGCGATCACGCGACGAGAAGGAAATGTTTTTGCCTTCTCGGGCTAACGGCTGCGTAATCCACCTTTTTTCACCGGACGACGGTGCCTGCCCACTACACTAGCGGATTAGTCAGGAAATATTTTGGTAGGGTTGCGCGCATGGTCACGTTGCCTGATTTCGAGGAAAAGTTCCGTGAAAAAAAAGACAAGCTTCAACCCTCTCAAACCGTGTAGAGGAAGTATAAGCAAATCTTTATTCTGTTAGGCATGGCGCAATTGAGTTTGTGCACCCACTACCGCCGGACTTTAACTGAAAAAAAAAAGCAGTTTAACCAAAGGAAACCGCTTGCATAGTTCAGCACATAGCGATTTGAAGTCAAGTACTCTTCACTTTGCAAGGCGCGCCACAAGAAGTGGCAAGCGGCGACAGCGCTTTGTTAGCATTGACGTCACCGTTCCCGTAGGTATCCGGTCGCGTACGCTAGGCAAATGGGTGGCTCTGTACATATTGTCATGCTGACCCATGTTTGAATTCCAGAGATCCATTGTTTACCTCTCAGCTAACAGCAAACCAGAGACGGTGCATTGAGTGAAGCAGCGTAAACAACCGCCTCGCTCAATTGTACCCACTTTGTCAGCGAAGGCATTCACGTCTTTGTGAGAGAACAACACGGCCTATAAATGAGCGCTTATACGAACACAGTCGCCTATAATAATGCTTTATGGCACGCACAAAAGCACGATTAACTAATCACTGAAAGAAAAGTGAGAATCACTATTAAATGAAGAGTCCCTAACATATGTATCTGGATTACAGTTGCCGTTGTTTAAGTGACTCGGCCGCTCATATTGACTAGTCTCAGCGCGAAACGACGCCGCTCGTATGCGCAGATATGGATGTTTTGCCATGTTTTGACATCATTTCATAACGGCGATGCACCTTTTCCCCAATATTTGGCGCTAACAACGAACTGCGACCGCAGATGTCGATGTGACCCGCCGTGGTTGCTCAGTGGCTATGGTGTTGGGCTGCTGAGCACGAGGTCGCGGGATCGAATCCCGGCCACGGCGGCCGCATTTCGATGGGGGCGAAATGCGAAAACACCCGTGTGCTTAGGTTTAGGTGCACGTTAAAGAACCCCAGGTGGTCAAAATTTCCGGAGTCCTCCACTACGGCGTGCCTCATAATCAGAAAGTGGTTTTGGCACGTAAAACCCCAAATATTATTATTATTAGATGTCGATGTGAACAAGTGCACCGCTTTGGTAAATCCAGCGCCGACGGCTGCGCTCCAAGACTTCGCGAATACGCGCAATGTCCTTAGAATGTGCAAAAAGAATACAAAAAGCGATGTGCAAGTGCAGACATCAGCGACAAGGAACTGCAAGGTAGTCGCTTCGGTGGACGGAACTCAGCGTGCCTTTATCGGCCACACTGTTAACACAACAGCGCAATCAGGCCTGCTCACCAAGTAGTAGGTGAGCGATACACGGCTTCCAAGAACGACATGCCGCCCCGAAGTAGCCATTAATGCAAAATCACGATCCATGAAACGCACAACCGACGCGCACTCAGCGTGGGCGCAGGTACGCAAATTAACAGGCGAAAGTCCCAACACCCTTCAAAAACGTAGTAGTAGAAGAAGTAGTAGTAGAAAGTCCCAACACCCTTCAAAAGGGCAGCACAGGAGAATGAAAAAAGCAGATTTCATCGCATGTATGTGAAGAACGCCACAAAATATATTTTTGACCTGTGTAGCTCAATAACGTCTGAGTCCAGCCAAGGTACAACTAATCTGGTGCTTCTCATTGCAAAAAAAGTGAGACGGCGGGAACTCTGCTTGTATTCCGCGTCCCCCACGACAACATAAAGATCGCTCTGCAATGTATGATTGCATGAGGAAATTTTAACAAGAATAATAATGTTGCAAAAGCTTTCACGGACAAGCAGCACAGAAAAGATGCTTGCATTATGAGCGACAACATCATCGCTTTCAAAGAACACTGCAAAGACTTAAGAGAAACGCGCTCAGATAAAACTTGCCCCAGGTCAGTGGAGCCTGAGCTTCCTAAACCAACAACGTTTGTTTCTGTATTTGACACAACTTTCAAGCGTGAATCCATTCGACCAATTTTTGCGTGAACAAATTATCGTATTCTGTGCCATTGAGAATAAGACTTGAGCTTTTTTAAGTATCATTAAATCAGTGGTTCAGGTGTTTTTAATATCTTGTGCTGTCCTCTGAGATAAATATTTTACCACTATTCTGATTAGTCAAACCACACCTTCGATCAGGTTCTCAAAGGTAATGTTTCGCGAAAAGAGTGCATCATATCGTTCACTTCGAGTGTGCCAAAACAAAAATGAAGTGCTCTACCGAAAGCAAATGTGAAGAATTAAAATGTTCTCCTGATTTGGTACATTGAAAACACTTGACCTAAAGTAAACATGAAAGTACTTCAGGAAGGTAAATTTGGCATTAGGGAAGAAATTTACCACTTTTCAAATTAGTTTTTTGACATATGACTTTTCTCCCGCTAATTTGTGTCCGTTTACTTGACGACATCGGTGTACTCAAAGTGTGTCCCCGTCAAAAGAAGAAGTATCCGATCGGGCAGCGGACTGAAATATACTCCCAGCGAACGAGAAAGCACAGACGCATATTTCATGCAACTCCTGCATTTCGCTGAAGAAACTTCAAGCGCAATATCAAGGTACCAAACTTTGCGGCCTTGTCAAAACAATTCTAGGTTACAGCCCAGCACGCTATATTCTTTGTATGCACCAAGAGTGAGAAATCTTGAAGCACAGCCGCATTGCTGCCACAGTGCGCTGTCAATCGGGCCACCCAAGGCGCGATGTGGAAACGTTACCGAACGATTACAGCTTTTCAGCGTACGGAGCTGCGCCGGACGGCCACGGTCATGCCTCACGCTCGAAAATTGAAAACTGACGGAAGGCAAGAAGAGAAACGCCTGGAAGCAATTGAAACGGTCACTTTCGCGCATTTTCACACGTCCGCCTCCGGCGTCGCGCTAACGACTCGCCGACGAACGCACGCTCGCACGCACGGACTGCTGGCTGAGTTAGCGCTCGCCCTTTTTTGCAATCAGAGTGTAGAGAACGAGAGGCCACGTCGTGTGCCGTGAGAGTCGCGGCGGATTCATTTGGTGCGGGCCAAAAGAAATCGGCGCGTGAGCGATGCCGCCGTGTGACGCGGCATGAGGCTAGATGAAAGACAGCAGAGAAAGAAGGAGGCTTTGAGGTCCGGCCTCGGCGTGAATGTTGGCGTGAAAAGTAACCGGGATGCAGCGAGCGCACACACGAGCGCACATGCAATTTCTTCTTCGCTGCGTTCCACGTTTGCATCTATATATTTTTTGCGAGGACAGTGTGGGAGAGGAGGTTGGCATTGTTGTACTGAGAACGACGAGGACAGTGAGTTCAGCAGGAGCAATGAGCGCGAAAGAAAACAAAAATGCGACCAGCACGGCAGGGTCAGGTGGCAAGAGGGTTTGCATGCAAGTGCCCGGAATCTTGCGGCCAAGAGGTTGCTGTATAAAATGTTTAACGGTGCCACTGCGCATCACTTGCAACTGTTAGTGCCTTCTTGTCCTCGCCGCACCTTCGGGCCACCGGTAGAAGTGAGAGCCACAGCTCTTGGCAGCAAGAGTCAGCAGACCTGCAGTGTGTGCTCGTGTCAGTGTCCGAAGGTTTACCTCCACTCCGACTCATCATGCGTACCGCGGCCGCTATAATTGCTCAGGTAGGCAACGTGCCACTGGAATTTCTGCCTTTGACAATACATTCATGTGAATTAGGCAGCATACGTTAGCTTGCACATATCAAATGCAGATAATGTTTTATTTTATGTTAACAGGCAGCGGCGGCCATCTGATTCCGCTGTGCTAGAGGTGTAAATAATACGCTGGCGAAATGCGCCTACGGCGTACCACAACTTGACTGATATCTTCTCGTCGCCCTCGCCTCGGCGACTGCCACATACAGAAGGCAGCTTAAGTGTGACAAGACGTGATCAGCTTAGTGCTCGTGCTTACTCGGGCATATGCTAGGAAAGTTAGCATAAATAATCACGAACGCAGTCGCCAGGAGTGAGACGCTTCTGAGTAATGTGTACGAGGCACTTCGGCCACCTAGTGCCGTCCATATAATAGCGTGTACTTCCAAATTCCCCGCTACCAATGTACAACAAAAGAGCAACGTTGGAGGTAATTCGCTTCACGTTCTCTGCAACGTATTCAAATTCTATAGGCGTCGAGCGAAAGAAAGTTAATTACAACACTAACGCACTGAGCGTTATGTTTACAGCTCTTCGTGATCTCCATGCTACCCCTCGCTCTCGCCGGTGGTCAATTCGGATTCGGTGGTGGATTCGGCGGTGGACTTGGTGCGTTCGGCCCTTCGTTCGCAGCCACGTCCGCGCGGCAAGAACTGTATAACGTAAGTAGCTTGGGAAAATCATTGTCTGCAGTAGTAGCATAGTTGATGCAAGTTAACATCAAGCTCTTCAAGGTACCCACGGAATGTCAGCTGTAAATTTTCCAAAAGCGGCTAATCTAAAGATCCTCTTTAAAAAAAACGTAGAAAAGAAAATATAAGCGCTGAAGCAAATATCTCGAGGGTAAAGTGCGGTTAAGAACTCTTACACTGCGTAGACACTGCGTTACACATTTATGGTAGGGATTGATTTTTAGGTTCTAGATAGTCAATGGCTGAATTGGATATTTGCTTGAAAATTAGATATTTATTTGCACTGTGAAAAGATAGGCTTTGTATTCTTATCTGATTCATTAAACTTGAATTACGGAGCGGTACATGATGGCCTCCGGCCATCTTTGCGACAGCATCCCGATGGCTCATAAAAGCAGTGCACTAACTCTAAAATATCTGTGAAAGTTCACACCACCACATTTAAGAAGCTGGCTTAGCAGCTCTCAATGATGTATTGCTTATATATAATCATATGTTATTTCACTGCCACGATGTTTAAATACGCAGCCACCACAGCCTTACAGCTTCGGATACGACAACGCTGACGCGTACGGCACAAAATCCTTCCACAAGGAGCAAGGTGACGCATCGAATACGAAGACGGGCGCCTACGGGTACACCGACGCCAACGGCATCTTCCGACAGGTGAAGTACATCGCCGACGCCGGTGGTTTTCGTGCCAAGGTTGAAACCAACGAGCCTGGCACCGAGCCCGGAGCCAGCGCTGACGCAATCTACAAAGGGAGGCCGCTTCCTGCTGGCCAGCAATACCGCGTCATCGGTGGCTCCTCGCCTTACTCGGCGCCGTACACGAGTGCCTCTACGTACGGCTCCGGATACGGCAATCCTTGGTCTGGCTAGTCAGGCGTGTGATAATGTGACCCGTGTGCGAACATTTGCTGCAGCTTCGGTCATTCCTACACAGTCAAGAAAACAGGCACGAAAACACCACTAGGAAGTCGGTGTGCACAGTGCAACGAGTCAACAAGTGAATAAACTTTGGAATGCATGAGATTCATGTGTCGCCAGTTATTTCTCTAATTAAGATTTTCATTGCTAACCAGTATGTCAGACTCACTATGATCAGCTAATGATAACCCCACATCAAATTCCTGGACGAACGCTCCTCCTAGTTTTCTACAGTCACCCCTGGCTTGCGCTAGCTGACTGCGTCTTATGCCTGCGCACTTCTCAATTTTATCGCACCACATGATTCTCTGCGGTCTTCAACTGCGCTTCCCTTCCCGTGAGACTCATTCTATAACTATTAGAGTACCGCTTACTTGCCCTATGCCCTACAGCTCCTGCCCAGCTTCGTGTTTTCCTGTTGATGTCAACTAGAATAAGGGACACCTCTATGTGCTTTAGTATGACCGAAACCGCCGTCTTCCTTTCTCATATAATTACATCTAGCATTTTCCGATCTATCAAACGTTGCGCTGCTGCTAGCTTCTGCTCATGCTTGTTTCTTAGCTTCCATGTTTCTGCCCAATACATATGTTATTACCGGTAAGATTCAAAGACTGTGCACTTTTCTTATAAGTGGTAGCGGTAAGCTGCCCTTCATAATTTGATAAGACTGCCGCATGCACTTCACCCCCCTATCTTTATTCTTCGGTAAGTTTCATTCTCATGATCAAGGTCTCCTGCAAGCAATTGAACAAGATAAACGCAATCTTGGTCGCATTTTAAAGATTTAATTCCAGTCAGGAATTTTTATTCTCTCGACAAGCTATTGAGCATTAGTTTTGTCTCCATGATAAACATTTCAATGTTACTCTTACGCTTTCTCGGGTAAGGTCCTCAGTGGTTTGTTGGGATTCATCGCAGTCGTTGCTGAAAAGCGCAATGTCATCTCCAGACCTTAAATTCATAAGATATTGGCCATCGATCCTGACTTCTCATTATGCCCAGTGAACACTTTATTCCTTGAATAGTTCATCCAAGCATACTGTGAAATGCATTCGAGCGATTGTGTGTCGTCCGTGACCCCTTTTTTGATCCATATTTTGTTGCATAGAAAATTAAAGTGGCTGCTGCGTTTATATAGATATTTTGTAAGGTATTCAGGTATGCTTCCTGTAATTCTTGACTACGCAACTGGGATGCGTCGCAGAAAAAGGACGCTCGCTTATAATTCGTTCCTCCCATTTTTGTTTTGTCGAGTGCTTGAAACAAGAAGTTGTGATGCGTGGAAGGGAGTATAAATATAGAGCAGCTGTTTTCATAAACTAGCACTCTATGTACGCGCGTAGTAGTGCGAAAGCTTGATATTTGGCAATCGACATGCCTGCTGGTGATGGAGAAATGCTGATTACAAACGAGTAGCGAAGTGAGACATCATAGGCATATCTGGTGTTCTTACGTGTGGATGAAGTAGCGGACCGAAACAAGCGAATGAGGACCAATGTGACGACCCCGCCGCTCTTTGGGCGTTTAGGAAAGGTCTTCGCACTGCGAGTTCGCGGCCACTTCCCCAGATGTCGCTGCACTAGAGAAGCAGGGTAGAGTGCTTTGCATATGGGTTCATGCTGTTGGCACAAATAACCGTAAGGCAGCTGGATGAATATGCCTGACGTAGTTGGGATGGTGGTGGCTATTTTTTGACAAGAATAGATAAGTGCATACACACTTCTGTAACAGTAATTACGAGGCCCATAAGCCATTGCGAGCGGCGTTCTGGTGGTGTCAGCAAGGGATTTCACGTTGACTTGTCCTACGCCCGTATGCAGAATCATACTTTTATTGCTAACCTAGTCATTCGTGACAAGCATACAAATCTGCAGCTCACAGATTCTCACGTATTTTTTCGGCCTGTATATAAGTGGTTTATCCGCGTGGGCAAATAAAAACGTTATATCTCCGTTTTATAAAAATGTGCCTCTTGCAGGAAGACAGGCGAACCACTACCTCATCACTCATTCAAAATATTTGAGGCACATTACAATACAATCTATACCGGTTCCGCACCGAAGAGAGTCCCTGTACCTCCATGAAATAAAAATGCATCCACTAAGTCGCATTGCAAATTTAAGCAGTACCAAAAGTTTTGTTTCTTTCGCCGGCTCCCTGTGTATATATTGACATAAAGCTATTTCCTATTGAAAAAGCGGCAAAAAATTTATTATGTGTTTACGCTTAACGAACAGGTACGCCAAGCTTAACTTAATTGTACTAAATTATGTATAGTCGAGTAGCAAGAACAGCGCTCTACAGGTGAGGCACCACGTAACAAATATTAGGCACAGAGCATTTAAGCAAAGTGCATTCGTATGGTGACATGTTCCGCAATTCGTTCTACATGCTTTTGGGTACACGAACTACGACGAATATTGCGTGTGCGTACTTCACTTTAGCGTTCTTTCGCAACAGCAGAATAATACTGACACTTTCTTTCTACACGTATAAGCTAGAAACATTGAGCATATTGCGTGATGTGTCACTTTTTATGCCCTGTTCGAGAACTTTGAGTGCGAGCGATGAGCAGCATGTGGACACCACGTCAACTTCGTTCGTTGCAGATGTGGGAGGGATGCCAGCGACGCTCATAAACTGCTGCATGCTACGCAACAACGAAATCACTGATTGTTGCTTCCGTCAAGTTTCCGTAGCTCGATAGAGCCACCTCGCTCTCTTTTCTTTTCCGCACACTATGCGATAGCACTTCTATGTACTGGAAAACGGGATACTTATTTTATTTATTTTTAATATTTTTATTTATCAATACTGTAAGCCTTCAAAGGCTCTTACAGAAGTGAACATACAAACAGTACAGGCGTAGCGCTTTGTTATACATTGGATTTGCAGCAAATTCAAACAAAAAAGCAATGGTTACAATCGACGCGCCATGTCAGCAATAGGTAAATACAAGGAAACAAAAACAACATATTCATTGCGCACGTCATGTAGAGTGTAAGAAGCAGTTAATACAGGAAAAAATGGATTTGGGTGTTCCGTGTAAAGTACAAACAGAATCAAGTGTAATGTATATTATCATACCATCCTATGGACGAACGTGTGCAAGAACCAAGGGCAGAGAAGTACGAAGAACATACCGACACCGGCGTCTGAAAGAAGTTGGGGCAGGGCAATACGTCATTCATAATGTTTGAGGAACGCTCAGCCAAGTGGACCACAGAGCGGTCATCATTCCGATGATGACTCGAAGTGCAATTCGAGTGTCGACACGAATGAATGCACTGATTGTGAACAAATGATGTCACTTGGCAGGGCATTCCACAGATCTATTGTAGAAGGAAAAAATTAGTATTTTAGTGTGCTGCAACGCGAAAAGAATGGTCTAATACATTTATCATGGTTAGTTCGACTGGAGTGACGTCCGGGTGGCACCAAGTGGAAGGATTTTGTTAAGTTTACCAGGTCGTGGTAAAGAAGGTAAAGGAACTTGAAACAGGCCGGTCTCCTCCGACCAGCAGGTGTCGTATGCCTACTTGTGTGCGAAGCGCAGTTACCGTTCTCGTACCTTGAATACTTTGTGTATATGAATCGGAGCGCCCTGATTTGGATCTTTTCTAATGCCAAGTTAAAATACTTTTGATGCGGGTTCCATACTATGCTGCCGTGTTCTAATATTCGCCTAACCAGAGTTTTATAAGCAGTTAATTGCACCGAGGGGGAGGGGGGGGGCTGTCGCTAGCTTTCTTCGTAACAATCCGAGTTGTTTGAACCCGCGCGCAATCGTTATTGATATGCACGTCCAATTTCAGCGATGTTGTTATTGTGACCCATAGATATTTGACTGAGTTTACTCGTTCCAAGGAAGTATTACTTAGCTTATATGTGAAATTTAAGGGCTCTTCCTTACGTGTTAATGTCATACACCTAGTTTTCTGTGCGTTAATTTGCATGCCCCATTTTTCGCACCAGGTAACGATGTTTCGTAGAGACGTATTAAGTTTTGTCTGTTCGTCGACTGTCTTAAAGTTGTGTATATGACACAGTCGTCCGCAAAAAGCCTTATTTTAACCCCCGGTTTCATACATGTATACAAGTCGTTAATATACAAAAGAAACAGAGTTGGCCCCAGAACCGATCCCTGTGGCACGCCCGAAAGAACATCAAGATAGTCCGATTCAGTATTTTTTAGGCAAACAAACTGGGACCGATTCGAGAGGTCGCCTTCCATCCATGAAATTGGATTAATACCAACTGATTTGAGTTTGAAAATTAGTAAACTGTGTGGAACGCAGTCGAATGCCTTCGAAAAATCCACAAAAATTGAGTCATCTTGCAGTCTTGAATCGACTGCTACAGCAAAGTCGTGTATAATTTCTGAAAGTTGAGTTACAGTTGAACGCCCTTGCCGGAAGCCGCGTTGTCTTAAGTATAATAGGTTATTTTCTTCCAGATAAGTTACGATAGCTTTATTTATTATATGTTCCATTAGTTTGCAAGATGTGCTGGTTAGGGATATTGGCCTGTATGTGTCAAGAAGCTGCTTGTTCCCACCTTTGTGAATTGGCACGACCTTTGTGCGCAGCCAATCCGCGGGAAGCACTGCCCTTTCGAGTGATGCACTGAAAATTGTATGCAGGAAGGGCGACAACTGACCCGCGTATCGCTTGAGAAAAGTCCTTGATAAATTATCAAGGCCAGGCGATTCTTTAACGTCTATCTGCAGCAGCAAATTCAAAATGCCGGACTCTGTTATCAGGATTTCAGGCATTGTAGAGTCGTACTCTGATAAGGGCATATTAGGGATGGGGGCACGGGACGATACCGACTGAAAATATGTATTCAATGAGTTAGAGATGTGTTCGACTGCGGTTTTCATGTGTGCTGGCCCATTTTAACAGGCCGCCACATTACGTATCTCCCTAGTGATTTAGGTAGTGTTCATATTCGCAATTCATTCGGTGATTGATCGAGCGACCAGGGTGTCGCACAATACGATGGGACACCCTGAAACGGCGTGCACTGCGTGTTCCTTGTGTTTGGTACGTGGCCATCTTAGGTGCTCGGCGTGCCTGCACTGTCGGAGTCCTTGCGGTACGCGCCTGATAGAGCCACTTCTGCCGGAGCAGGTGTCGCACATCAATGTGAACGAGCTTGCTGAACAGCCAAGAACACGAAAGTAGGAGACAAGGATTTATTGGAGGAAAACTGTGAGAAAAGTGAGACAAATGAAAACAGGAAGAAACTGCGAAGTATAAGTAATAGAGAATACCCGAAAATGAATTATGTAATTATAAGCGATCTTTACACAAATATACGCGCATAAAACGTGTTCCAAGTACCCAGATAAGGAAAAAGAAGTACGAACCCTTCCCCTATTGAAAAATGGGGATAAGCGCAGCTTGTCCTCCGTGTGCCCGACCTTCGTCATGTTTAAGTAACCCACAGGTAACGGTGCCGGATTGCTTCGGCGTTCCGCTCCGTCAGGTCGGAATGTTCTCATTGCTGTCGGATTGCCTGGGCTCGGGCGGCTCTAAAGACGCGTTTATTGGTCCAACGTTATCCAGCGTCAGCGTCATTAGACTCCGGGTGCGTCGGAGCGCTTTCCCCGCATCCGGTAACGTTGGCGGTGCAAGTGCGTCGAACCATCGGTCGAACTACAGAAGATGTTGTTCTCGCCAACGTGACGTAACATGTGCGCACGTTCACGCTACATCTACGGCTACGTAGTGTGACGTAGCCGATGGCGAGTCCTCTGGCGGGCGAGTTCTCGGCGTCACTTGTCAAACGCTGCCCATTCCTCGTGAGAACGCACAACGCATGGCCGACCCATCCGTTTTCCGACAATGAACTTAACGGAACCGAAGCCTCCGCAGAACGCGATATACCATTTTCTGCCAGTTCTCTCCCCGGCGGAAGCGATACTTCTCTCATTGGTTACGCGCGTGGTGTGGGCGTACGCCCATGCAGCTGGAATCCTTGCTAATGACTCGCGGTGCGGCGCCGGCGCAGCTGTGAACTCATCAAACCACAGATTCCAGCAGCTGCTCTGCTCTGGGGTGAATTGGGTTTTTGCGTGATCAGACCGCCACCGAAACTTGTGTGCTAATCCCAAGCTGCGCTTGAAAAGAACTACATAATCAAGCCAGCAGTTGTGTTAGTCAAAATGGGATGCCATTACAAGGAATGAATGTGACGTTGCTTCTTGTACTTATTTCTACCAAGGAGGGTGGATTAAGGTAACAATATTATATGAATGGTTGCGCGTCAAAATAAAATGGCTGCATAAGTAATTGGGCGCGCACCAACACCATCTTCTCTAATGTGCAATCCAGTGAATCCCTCAATAAACAGATGCGTTGTTGGTATCTCAGCCAATTAAGCACTTCGACTGTGCAGGGGGTCTTCACCTGATGTCTTCGATCCTTTGATACTTGGAAGTTTGTCATTGCATATCCATGATGGCTTTTGGCTGTGCAGCTTAGTTTGAGGAACAAATAGTTGAGATTCCTGCAATATGTAAAAAAAGGCAAGCAATACTGCAGCCTTCAAAACTTTTGAATGTACATGTTCCTTCGTGTATTGCATATTCTTCAGATCGAACGCAGCGAATGTCTCTGTTATAATGTATGTCATCAACAAAGAACAAATGTCAAGGGAGCACTGTTGTATTGATAAGTAACAACAATCTTTTCACGTTAAAACCTTACCCGAGGATACTTCGCGAGCAGCGCTGCCTGAGCGAGCCAGCACATACGCGTCACTCGTATCTTTGTCGGGAACTATCTACCGACAGTGATGAACTTCGGACTCAAAAATGCTCACTTTTCTATTTCACACCTCATGAATAGGGTTCTGAAGGGTTGTGAAGCATTTGCCGTGCCATACTTAGGCGACATCGAGCCTTTTTCGTTTCATGGGCATTTGGTGCACCTTGGAGTGGTGCTCAGCCCCTTGCGTGAAGCTGAGCTCAACGTAAAGGCCAGAAGTGTTGTCTTGCAAGGGCAACCGGGAATACCTCGGTCGCCACGTAGGTCAAGGCTTTAGGAAACCAATGAGGTTAAAATATTGTTACGTGTAGCTGAAGCCCAATCCTATATACAATTTATTAAGGGGGAACCTAACGGAAGGCCAAAATGGCAGCGCTATATGAAGCCGGCGCACGTCGTCTTCTTCTTCCTCATCAGTGCAGCCACACTATGGCGGCGGTTCCGTAGCATCACCCCCGGCAGTAGAAGCACCGTCCCGGTGCTGAATCTACACATCCGCGGTGAAAGTTGTGTGGTATGGCTTTAGTCTTGCTACGTGAACGATGCCACTTGCAGCCAACGATGACGCTGAGAGGTCGGCGGGGATGACTTCATACGTGACATCGGTCACTTGTCGCACCACACACCATGGGCCAGTGTAGTGCAACAGCAGCTTTTCGGAAAGGCCCACACGTCGAATGGGTGACCAGGGAAGCACCAGAGAACCCAGAGTAAAGAGCACGTCACGATGGTGGCAATCATAGAGGCGTCTCAGATGCTCCTGTGAAGCCTCGAGACGGGTGCAGGCGAGCTGGTGCGCGTGGTCGGCGTGTGCGATCGCGTCGCGGGCGAATTCAGTGGCTGAACGTGTGGCCGAGGGCAACAAAGTGTCTAAGGGCAACGCGGGTTCTCGGCCATGTAGGAGGTAGAATGGTGAAGAGCCGACGGTGTCGTGACGCAATGAATTATACGCGACTGTCACATATGGTAAGTGAAGATCCCAGCCGTGGTGGTCGGTCGCAACGGACTTCGAAAGCATGTCGGTGATGGTCTGGTTGTGGCGCTCCGTGAGGCCGTTGGTCTGGGGGTGGCAGGACCTGTTGAACTTGTGCTTTGTCGAGCAGGACCGGAGGATGTCCTCGACGACTGCTGACAGAAAGCTGCGGCCACGGTCAGTGAGTAATTGGCGCGGAGCACCGTGCGCTAAAATGATGTCATAGAGCAGGAAGTCAGCAACGTCAGTAGCGCAACTTGTCGGGAGGCCTCTGATGATTGCATACCGCGTAGCGTAATCAGGAGCGATGGCGACCCATTTATTTCCAGAGCCCGAGAGGGCAAACGGTCCAAGCAGGTCTAGACCAGCACGGAAAGTGATTCCGTTGGGATGTCGATCGGCTGGAGACATCCAGCTCGAGGTGTGGAGGGCTTCTTCCGGCGCTGACAGGGCTGACAAGGGGCAACGTAGCTCCACACGGAGCGGGCGAGACCCGGCCAAAAGAGTTGACGTCGTACACGGTCGTATGTGCGCGAGACGCCTAAGTGCCCAGCCAAGGGAGCGTCGTGAAGTAGTTGGAGGACAGTCGAACGCAGGTGCGATGGAATTACGAACAGAATGTCAAGGCTGTGTGGATCGAGATTGCAGCGGTATAATGTCCCCTCCTTAACGAGAAACATACGGAAAGAGGCTTCGCCAGGCGTTGGATGGTCGATGAGGGCTCGTAATGAAGGATCGCGCTATTGCTCGTTGCCGATTTCAAGCAACTGAGACACAGAGAAAACGCAAGCGATGGCGTCCGCATCATTCGGTTCGTCGACGGGGTAGCGGGACAAACAATCGGCACCCTGGATTAGACGTCCCGTCTTATAGACCACGGAGTAGGTATATTCTTGCAGGCGTAACGCCCAGCGAACGAGTCGTCCCGTGGGGTCCTTAGGCGAGGACAGCCAGCAGAGCGCGCGGTGATCAGTGATGACACAGAAGGGGCGTCCGTACAAGTATGGACGAAACTTCGCAACAGCCCACACAAGAGCGAGGCACTCGCCATCTGTGATTGTATAATTGCGCTCGGCGGGTGATAGAAGTCGGCTGGCATAGGCTATAACGCGACCATGCCCACGCTGGCGTTGTGCTAACACTGCTCCTATGCCGTGACCACTGGCATCAGTTCGAACTTCCATTGAGGCAGACGGGTCAAAGTGGGCCAGAATTGGAGGCGTGGTAAGGAGAGTAGTGAGCTGCGAAAAAGATGCGGCATGGTCAGGTCCCCACGAAAATGGGGCGTCTTTCTTCAAGAGGTCGGTAAGGGGACGTACGATGGTCGCAAAATCCTTCACAAACCGTCGGAAATAAGAGCCCAGCGCTACGAAACTACGAACGTCCTTGGTAGACTTCGGAACAGGAAAGTTTGTAACGGCGCGAATTTCGTCCGGATAAGGTCTCACGCCTCTGGCGTCCACGAGGTGTCCAAGGACGGTGATTTGGCGTCGAGAGAAGTGACATTTTGACGAGTTCAGCTGGAGACCGGTGCGGCGGAACACGTCAAGAATCGCTGAAGGACGGTCTAGATGCGTGTCAAATGTGGGCGAATAAACGATGACGGTCGTCCAGATAGCACAAACAAGTGGACCACTTGAACACCTGAAGCAGAGTCCATCATTCGTTCGAAGGTGGGGAGCGCGTTCCAGAGACCGAAGGCGTCACCTTGAACTGATAAACGCCATCAGGGGTAAACAATGCCGTCTTCTCTCGGTCCATGTCGTCGACGGATATCTGCCAGTAGCCGGACCGTAAGTCGATAGAAGAAAAATAGGTAGCAGCGTACAGGCAGTCTAGAGCGTCATCATTACGTGGCAAAGGGTACACGTCCTTTTTTTGTGATCTCGTTCAGGTGGCGATAATCTACACAAAAACGCCACGTTCCATCCTTCGTTTTGACAAGTACGACGGGAGAAGCCCAGGGACTACAGGAAGGCTCGATAATGTCCTTTGCAAGCATCTTTTTGACTTCCTGTTATATAACGGCTCGTTCGGACGCAGAAACACGATATGGACGTCGGTGAATAGGGTTCGCATCACCAGTGTTTATGCGATGGGTCACCATGGACATTTGACCTAAGGGTCGATTGTCAAAATCAAAAACGTCGCGATAGCCTTCGAGAACGCGGCAAAGAGCTTCAGCTTGAGCAGGTGTAACGTCAGGGGAAACCATCTTCTCAATGTTGACGACAGTACCTTGCGACGACGTCACGGTATGGGCTGAGCTGTGACAATCTTCTACTGTGAATGGCTCGACCTCATCATCCTGCAAAGCGCTAATTATAGCCAATGAAATCCCCTGAGGCAGAACTTGCGTGGTCAGCGCGAAATTGACAAGGGGAAGGCAGATGCGGTTGCCAGTGATTGTCAGCCCAGTGTGCGGCACGGTAACACCGCGTGTAAGTAGAACTGCCGGAATTGGTGCGGCCGCGTAATTACCGTCAGGTACAGCTGGGGAGGACAACAAGTCGACGTGTGTCACAGAGTGAGGTGGTAGGCGAATAAAGTCCATGCAGCTCAAACGGCTTGGAGGCAGGTCCATAGGGTCGGCAAGAAGGGGCAAGTCAAGGCGAAGTGAGCCGTCCTAACACTCAATGAGGGCAGAATGATTGGCAAGGAAATCCAGACCGAGAATGATTTCGTGTGAGCAATGCTCGATGACGGTGAAGAGAACGACGGTGTGTCTCTCATCAATGGTGAGTTGGGCAGAGCACATGCCAACAATAGCAACAGTCCCTCCGTCGGCGACTTGTACAACTCTGTTCGGGGCGGGTGTCAGAACTTTCTTGAGCCGACGGCGAAGAGCAGCACTCATAATGAACACACGCGCCCCGGTGTCAATCAACGCGCGCACAGAAATATTGTCGACGAGAACGTCCAAAAGGTTCTTCTTCGTGGGTAAGGTGAAGCGAGGATTCCGTGTCAATGTTGTGATTGCAGCTTCACCTCCAGAAGCTGCGCTGTCTAGTTTTCCGGTCGGCGGTGCGACGATTAGGTCGGAGAAGGAGCACAGCGCGACGGGGGCGAACGACATTGACGACGGGAGGGAGAAGGCGAGGGGGAGTAGCGGGGTCGTGTCAAAGGTGTCGCAGGGTCAGATGATGGAGCGGGCATAGAAGGGGCGAAGAAAAAGGATGCACTAGAGGGGCGAGGGTGATAATCAGGAGAATAGCGCGTCGGAGAAGTCCAGCGGCTGCGGCAGTGGCGAGCGACATGTCCAATGCGTCTGCAGTTATAACAGATCGGCTTGTGGTCCACGGTACGCCATTCGGAGGGGTTGCGCTGTCCATAAGAGGAGTAAGAAGTGCGCGGTGGGGACGTGCGTGTAGAAAGAGGTTCCGAGCGTACGGTATGAATGGATTGCAGGCCGACGTTGGACAACTCTTGACGGACGACGGCCTGGATCAAGAAGATTGTCACCGGAGAATGATCAGGTGACGGGAATGAAGGGACCACCGGTTGTGCCGCTTCGACCTCATGACGAATGATGCGGGTCAAGTTGTCACATCACCACGGCCGGTGGAAGAGGTCGTCACAGGATGACGTAGCAGCTGTGTTGGGAAGTCACGTGATGTGCTGGGATACCCGGCGGCTTTTAGCATGCTCGAGACGGCGGCACTCCTTGAGGATCGTATCGACGTTCGTAAACACCAGTAAATTGAAGGCATCGTCAGCAATGCCTTTGAGGACGTAATTAACCTTATCGTCCTCAGACATGGTCGGGTCAGCCTTGCCACAAAGGGCCAAGACGTCGAGAATGTGCGACACCTAGGACCCGGTCGACGTCTGTACACGTGTGGCAATGGCTTTCTTGGCATTGACTTGGAGTCCGAACGGTTTGCCAGAAAGGTCGCGGAGCTTCTCTTTGAAGTGATCCCAGCTCGAGATCTCCTCTTCGTGAGTCTGGAACCATGCAAGTGGAGCTCCATCGAGGTAGAAAAGAACGTTCACAAGCATAATAGTAGGACCCCATCTGTGACTGGTGCTGACACGTTCGTATAAGCGGAGCAAGTCCTCAACATCAGGACTGCCGACTCCGTTGAAAACACCAGAATCCTGACCCGACCAGCCCCGACCTACGTCGCCGTTTCACCCCGAGGGGGGGAAACGGCGACGTAGGTCGGTGCTGCAGGTGGAGACGGTTGTGTAGATGAAGTGCCGCTAGCAGGAGCCGAAGTTGTCGCCGTTGCGACCGCTACGAAGCTCCATGACGGGTACGGGGAACGTCCACCTCCACCAAATTAATGTTACGTGTAGCTGAAGCCCAAAGCCATATACAATTTATTTACAGGGAAGCTAACGAAAGGCCAAAAGGCGACGCTATAAGAAGCCGGCCCACGTCGCGTTTTTCTTCCTCCTTCCGTAGCAATATACGTGGTAGCAGAGTATCCTCGACCGATAAATAAGACGGACATGCGGACGTTTCTGGGATCAGTGAATGTTATAATCATTACATGTAGGGTTATTCAACTTTGGTAAGCCCGCTAACTGATGCTGTCCGCTGGAGAGAACCTACAAATATAGTGTGGGATAAAAAGAAGGAAGCCGCCTTTTTAAGCCTGAAGGCAGTGATTGGCCGTCTGGTACAGCGAGTTTCCAATTTCGACCGGAAAGTTATGGTCTAGCGTGATGCGAGTGCTCGTAGACTAGGTGCCGTTCTCTGCCAGAGGGGTGACGAGGGTAACGAACATCCCGTGTTCTATCTAAGCCGAAAACTTTTCCCTCATGAGACTGCACATCGCGCTTCGGAAAAAAAAATATGCTTGTGTTGTGTGGGCCATGAAGAAATTGAAGTTGCTGTGCGGGAGGTGCAAATTCGCTGTAGAGACGGACCATTGTCATCCTTTCTTGGATCCAAACAGCCACATCAAAGGACAGTGCCAATATGAGGTGGAGAATCATTCTACAGTAACATCATTTTGATATAAGCTACAAGGAGGAAAAATTGAATGGAAAGGAATGGAATGGAAATGTTTATAAGCGGTGCCGAGTTGCTCTTATCCATTACTCAAAATTGCTACTTGACTTTTATTTGTTTCTGAGATTCTGCGTGCGGATGCTTTTTAATGTAGCATGTCTGGTTTATCAGTATAAGTGAGTCTAGAGGGTTTTTAGTGCATGCATTTAGCAAACAGGTAGTAACGAAAGATTCATCATCATCCCTCTTTCGACCTGATTTGTTTAGAGGGGGTTGGGTGCTAGCAGGCGCACGTGTTTGAGTTTCACAGACAGCTCGTAAAATCTGGTCAACGACATGCTCGACAATGTGGAATTCGCCGGCGAATTTCTGGCATTCATGTGCAAAAAGTGAAGTCGTCTTTCCAAGCAGCAACGCTCACTGCTATCTTTCGGAAGCTGTTATGACTATTTTGGCGGGGGAGGAAGCTGTTATGACTGCAGTAGATAACATGCTGTTTGTCACGCGCAGGAGTAGCATGCGAGAGCCACGCTGGGAAGATAGTCAGAGGAGAACGCGCGATTGCGGGCGCAGCAAATTTTCCCGTAACGAGCTCCCCTCGCCATGGAAGAAGCGCCGCAAAAGGAAGAAAAAGTTGCCACTTCATGGGAGGCAGGGACGACGTGAGGAATCGTGGACGTTTCTCGGATGAAATCCGCGACAAACAGCTGCCTGCCCTTTGCTAAGAAGCAGAGGAGAAGACCAGTTTGAACCAAAACATCTCTCCCATTACCACGGCCAGATCCTTTCTCCGCCTTTGCGCCCGCTCAAATTTGGGGTGGGGGGGGGGGGGCAGGGTCACCGGTCCGATATTCCGTCTGCGATAGTGTTGTTGTGCTTCTTCATTGGTTGTCGTCCTGGTGGATTGTGACCTGTGTGTGATTGGCTAACGCCAAGAGAGAGCGCTTGAATAGAGGTGTTAAAATGCTGGTACGGAGAGAAAAGAGGCTGCTCTGGGCTATGGAAACGAGGCTCATGCAGACGCTCGTTGCTTAACTCTTGACCTTTTTCTGTATTTCCAATCCAACAATTTAAATAAGTTTTGTCCAGGTTCTCACACCTGCTGGTTCTTGCTTTCCACAACTTCAGAGCAGCCCGAAGCCTCCGCCATGCTTACATATGGAGCCAGGTTCGGGACATAACCTAGCCTAACTTTCTACAGGACGGTATTACATATGCTAGTTACTGCCCAAACAAGTTACAAAAATATTCCTTCCGAGTTCTTGCTAATGTTTGTTCACTCAAGGCGTAACTGGTACCCTGAATTTATATGAGTCATTTCTAATAGCAAGGTTCAAAAAGCAGATACTGAGCACTATATCCTTCATTGCCAGTTTTCGGCGCCGAGACAGGGTTACCTGTGCTCTTTTGAACGCCAGTGGGCCGTGAGTCCCGCAACGCGGGTTTTGCGTCACCTCGAGAGATGGCGGCATGCTGCGTAGCGCCTCCATCAGGCGCTTTTCGTTTTGAAGCAGAGCGTCTTTCGCTGCCTGTCATGTCTACTTCGACCAGTTTTCTTCTTGTTGGTTTGCGTCCATGTGTACCAGTACAGAGTACGGCGTGGAGTGGTTTGGTGTGTTGTGCCATTGAGAACATGCACTACACCCATTTTAAGATTGTGGCTAGTCCCCAAGCAACTCAAGTTACCACGGACGTCAACGGAACGTACATGAGAAGTCCATATCATGTTTGGATGTCCAAAGGATATCCAAAGGATATCCCAACGGGATGTCCATTGGACATCCCGTATTGAACGTCTGCTGGCGGTCCATAGATAGGTATGCCCAGGATATACATACACTAGATATGTAAACTAACGTAAAAATATTGCAGGAAATTTTAGTCTTTTCGTAATATATTCGCTTGTTTGGGTTATGTATCAGACACAGTCTATTCCTTTTGCAAAGCAAAATAAATATATTTCCACTTGATAGATATTCTGCCCAATTTAACATCGCAGTAATAAAATACTTTTTTTTTCTATCGGTGAGTCATACAATTTGGAGTTTGAATTAAAAAAATGCTTGTGCATCACTAGCAGAATATATAGGCACGCCTGTGAAGCCACATATTCGACCGGGAGCCAAGCACTCAAGTTATCCTTCATTATGAAAAAGTCCTGACCGTCCAGCATGTAAGTTGGACGTATGCTGCTGTGTAGGGTCAGGTGTGTCATTCAAACAAGAAGTAAAACACATTGTTGGGCTAGTTGGTGCATTCTATTTAGAAAAATCCAGTAAAAAAAGACGCACACAGGAAAGAGGCTAGTTCCTACCGTTCCAGCCTCTTTCCTGTCTTCTTGTATGTTTCCTGTGTGCGTCTGTTCTGCTGGTTCATTCTTCACAGGAAGTAGTCTACTGCGTTCAATGTTGGATACAATTAAATAATTGTATGCTAAAAGTGAATTCTTATTACGTTTCTTATTATTATATTTCTTTTCTTATTATTTAGAACCGTCGATCACTATGTGCAGCCAAACAAGTCTAGTAATACGTTTGTAAAAGTGAAGTAAAATTTTCCGTAATTCTACAAGACTTTATTTGCTACTTCTGTACACTTATATGAGCAGTATTTTTCAGGCTATGCGGGAAAAAAAATGCCTGGTTTCTCCGCAGCATCGGAAAGAAGCAGACAAGAGATAATTAAACTCCATTTCAAGAAGCGCATTCCTTCTCTGAAGCGCTGTAGGCTTCCTTTCTTACATTTAGCTTACGGCTGCCGTAAAGGATAGGATGCTCCTCGTTATCGTCGCCGACCTAAGTACCGCGCCCATACCTCTGTGGCTTGCGTCGCATTGAACTATGAATTCCTTTGTGTAGTCTGGCGCGCGAAGCACAGGACGAGAAACCACTAGCGTTTTCAAATTTTAGAAAGCGTTCTCATTGTCCTTATACCAGTGTACGCTACTTGGTGCTCCCTTTCGGAGGGCGTCCGTTCATGGACTTGCCATTTGCGAGTAATTCGGAATGTACCGTTGATAGTACCCCACAAGTCCCAAAAATGAACGAAGGTCTGTTTTCGTGCGGGGCTGAGAAAATTCTCCAATCGCAGCTATTTTCAGCTCGGCCGGCCGTCTCATGCTATGGCCGACAACATGGCCAGGTAAGTAACCTGCGAACAACCAAACCTACACTTTTCCGCTTTCATCGTTAAGCCGGCTTCCGTCAACCGTGAGAACACCTGTTTGAGGTGCGATACGTGTTGTTCCTAGCTGTCCGAAAAAGTTGCTACATCAAGATAGGGCAAGGCGAACTCCTACAAGTCTTTTAGGACAATATTCATTAACTTAGATAAGCTAAACGGCGCTTTCTTCAGCCCGCATCTGAGTGCGAGAGGGCGAAAAGTGCCTACAGGTGAGATGAATGCGGCAGAGCGGCTGGCACTTTCTGAAACGGGAACTTGCCAGTACCCCCGCACGAGATCTATAGTTGAAAGGTATTTAGCAGCGCTAACTCTTTCTATTCGTTCCTCAATGTTGGGTATCGGGTACAGCTGATCCCAAGTGATGTCATTTAACTTCCTGTAGTCAACACACGGACGAGAGTCCTTGTTAGGGGTTTCTACCAGTCTTAGCGGTGACGTGTATTCACTCTCAGCGGGCTCACTAACTCCCAACTCTAGCATGCGCTGTATCTCTGCCTTCATAATCTCTCTCTGTTTTGGAGACACCCTGTAAGGCTTTGATCTTACTGGTTCGGTTGATGTCAGCTCAATTTCATGCGTTATTAGTTCGGTTCCATCCGGCCGACAGCTGAATCTGTCGAGATATTCCCCTAACACCTCTTTAAGCTCATCTATCTGCTCGGGTCTTAGAGCGTACGAGCTTACCGAGTGTTCTACTACTTCTTCTAGGCCGATTTCGGAGTTCGAGGTCGCCCTATACCCCTTAAACTTGGTACTAGTGCCATCATGCTCTTCGATGGTATAGTTAACGACTCGGCTCCGCTCAAGATACGGCTTCATCAAATTACAGTGATATATCTTCACTTCCTTCCTGCGACCGGGCATTTTCAGAGCATAGTTAGTATATGAAAGTTTGTGCAACACTTTAACGGAGCCGTCCCAGCGAACTTCAATCTTGTTCTTTCTTGAAGGTTTGAGGATCATTACCTGGTCTCCTGCGTTAAACGTACGAAGCCTCGCATTCTTGTCGTAATAGAATTTGGCGTTCTTTTGAGCTACTCCCACGTTCTTTCCCACTAGTTCTTGGGTTGCGCTTAGCCGTTCCAGCGAACTTAGCGCGTATTCAACCACTGTTCGACTCTCCCCTCTTTCCTCCCACATCTCTCTTAACATTCTCGGTGGAGAACGGAGTGTCCTCCCGTACACTAGTTCTGCTGGCGAGAACCCTGTCGCTTCATGTGGAACTGTTCGCAAAGCAAACAAAGTTGCCGGCAGACAGTTCTCCCCGTCCTCCTTGCGCTCGTAACAGAGCGCGCGCAAAACTCGCTTAAGCACCGGATGCCACCTGTCTACACTGTTTGACTGAGGATGATAGACAGAGCTGTGTATTAACTTTACCCCGCACTTTTGCAAGAATGTGGAAGTGAATACTGACTCTTGATCTGCCTGAATTTCGGCTGGAAACCCAACTCGTGCAAACACTGTCAAAAGCGCGTCTAATACTTCGGTGGAGCTGAGCTCTTTCAATGGGATTGCTTCTGGAAACTTGGTAGCCGGACACAGCATGGTAAACAGGTACCTGTAGCCCGATTTTGTTTTTGGAAGAGGCCCTACCGTGTCTATTACAAGTCGTATGAAAGGCTCTGTTATTAAGGGCACTACCTTCAGTGGAGCTTTTCATGTCTCTCCTGGTTTACCAGAACTCTGTCAGGCGCCGCATGATCTTACAAAGTTTTCTACGTCTTTGAAACAGCCAGGCCATCTTTCCTTTGATTTGTTTATGCCTAGGTGGCCGGACCACCCATTTCCATGACAGAGACTGAAAAGGTCCTCCCTATACTTAGTAGGTACGACTAGCTGATCTAAAATCCTACCCTTTCGACCCTTTAGTGACGATACAACAATCCTCCTCTCTCAGGTATCGTCACGTAGCGCCTAGCAATGCCTTCTTTGGCTGTGTCATGTAATTTAGCTGTGCTCTCATCATTCTTTTGCTCGGCTGCCAAGGACTCTCTATCCACAGGTAAGAGCTGATCAAAGTTCTTTGAGACCGGTGATAAAAACGACACTGTCTCACTTGTGAGTGCGTCAGCTTGCTCTTCCTGCAGGCTTGAACTTTGACACTCTAGTGCTACGCTCTCATTGAGCTAGTCAGCTGGCAGGCTTTCCTCAACTGTTTTTTCATCACTCGAGCCTAGCTCGGATTCGGTTATTGCAGTTGTTTCCTTTGCTACTTCCGCTGGAACAGCTTGTGCATTTTCGGCCGAAAGCGACGCGATTTTACGAGCTTCGCCTCGCGTCATTGCCTGCACTATGCCCTCTCGCAGTTTAAGCCCTTTTTCACGCAGTAACTGATTTGAACGATTCTAAAAGATGTAAAGGTACTACAGTGACAAAAATTTGGAAACTGCAGCCTCAATCTCTAGCTCCCCGAATGGTCCACTGATTTTGACTTTGGCCATGGGCAGACACATGCTGTGTTCTTCTACAACGTGTTTGATCCGTCCTACTTCTCCGGTGATGTCATCTACTGTCACGTAAGACGGATGGACAATGTCCATCGTGGCGGCATTGTCTCTTAGCACTCGGCATGCTTTGCCATTAGCTTGCAGGTCGTGGAGATATGGACTTCAATGTTCCATATTGTCTTTTTCCTCTATGTAGGAGAAAACTACGCTAGGCTTCCCGCAGTTTACAGCTATATGTCCCAGTTTGTGGCATTTGTAACAGCGAATTGGTCTAAAAGATTCGAATTTTCTTTTCCGTTCTTTTTGTGGGGTTTCTCCGTTAAGTTTCTCCTCGCTCTTTTCTGCGGGCTTTTCCTCCACGCCTAAAGGCTCCGATCGTCTAGTCTGCGAACCCTTTTTGAACGGAAAGGGTTCCCGGTCCATTTCGACCGTCCCAGTTTCCGTCCTCGGCGTTCAACTTTCTACGCGTTACGTACTCATCGGCTAATTCAGCCGCCTTTTCCACAGTGTTTACATTCCCTCTGGCTTGCACCCACAGTTTCACAGCTTGGGGTGATGTTTGGGGTGAAAGGTTTCACAGCTTGGGGTGAAAACTGCTCTAGACACATGCATTGAATGATCGTCTCTCTGCTGTCGTACGCTTCCGCGCTTTTCAGCCACTCGACTAGGTTGGCCTTTAAGCTATACGCAAACTCTGGATATCCCTCGCTATCTTTCTTGCCTGTGCTCCTAAACCTTTGCCGAAAAGCTTCGGCTGAAAGGCGGCCTTTCATCAGGAGACTAGCCTTAACGTTTGCATAATCATATGCATCTTGTGCACTCAGTCTGGCGATTACTTCCGCCGCCTCACACGGCAACATAGACAGCAACCGCTGTGGCCATGTACTCGGGCCGAAGTTCATCTTTTCGCAAGTCCTTTCAAAATTGCTTAGGAACAAGCCTATGTCGGTCCCGACCTCAAATGGCTCTAATAGCCTGTCCATGCGGTACGATTCTGCCTCACTTGATTGTCCCAGAGCGCCTTCACTTCCTTGAGACAACTCCAAACGTTTGCTTACAAGTTCAAGTTGCATTTTTCTTAACTCGCGATCTTTATCGCGTTCCTCTCTCTCTCTCTCTTTGTCGTTCTTCTCTGTCCCTTTCTTTTGTGTCCCATTCTTCTCTTTCTCTTTCCCGTTTCTCTCTCCTTTTGGGAAGTCCCAATACCATTTCAATTTCTTCCTCACTGGCCTGATTGGAAATTAGCTCCTATAATTCCGATTTTAGTATTTCCTTGCGTACATCTAGGCCCAGTGCCTCACCGACAATCAACAACTCGTCTCTCAGCAGTGTCCTTAACTCCATGATTCCTGCTTAACTGCCTTGATCCTGCTCTCTAAATCTAGCTAGGAAAACACAACCTATCTAACACTCAACAATCTAGCTTCCCTACTGTTCTAAACAGAACAACCACAAAATGAAGCCTAGAGAGTCAAAGCAACAACCAAGCACTCACCGCAATCACAGCACCACGTCGCAAAGTCCATCTCACGGCTGTCAGCCAGTTGTCAGGATTGGGGCTCAATCCCTTCGCTCGTGATCCGTTGTCAAGATTGGAGTCTGGCATGAATTCGAAGGTAGCTGGCCCATGCCGTCGTCCAACTTATCCACGCTGAGGACGTTGAAGAAGGGAAGGACTGCTTCTCACAGAGAACGAGGAATATGGGTTTATTTACAGTATTTATATCAGCCTAACATGACTGCGTGAGAGAGGGTCTCAGTCCAACATGGCTGCTTAAGAAAAAAAGTGTCGAGCATCCGCACAACAGCAGTTTTTAAACACTCGGTCTCCCCGCGATACAAGGCGACGCGAACGTTCGTTTAGTCATCGCAAACTAGCCGCCCCTCCGCAGGACGGTTTACAGACACACATACACACACACACACGTGTTCATGGTACGAAAGCGACACCACACGAATTTCATAGAACTCGGAGCCGTTCCGGGTAGCGCGTTGTCTTGCGTCTTGGTCGGTGCGTGATGGAGTGTTCGTGGGCGTCCCAGCGGCAGCTCCCCCGTCCGTAGCAGATCAGGTCCGCTTTGTTGTGTTGCTCACAAAGCTTGCTTCGTCGAACTCCTTCAGTCACAACGCATTCTAGCTGAAGCGACGGAGAGTGGAGGATGCGCGCATTGATATCGAAGCAATGTCCCTTTAGTCACGCCGTGGCTAGAGGTTGGCGGCGATGCTCCCGGGATGTCGCCTCCACAGTTGCAACTGGTTGGCAAAACTTTGCACTGCAGCTGGCCGTTCTTAACAGCGCGCGGCGTGGTATTGGTTCTCGCTAGGTAACAAAAGCAAATCTGTAGGGATATGCTTTTGGTGGCTGCGCCCGTTCAGAATGATTACGAAATTCCACAATGCGTCAGTGACGCCAAGCATTTGCAATGATTTCAAACGCTATGTTTCTCTGCTTAAGGTGCCGAGAGCGTTAGCAGAAACTCAAAACCCCCAAAATCAGACACCGCATATTCCCAAAATAAGCAAACATTTCACTGTATAATATTAGAATATTTTAAAAACCTATTTATGTTTACGTAGATGCACGTTGATGTGTTAGAGCCTTGGTAAAGCAGAGCCCTGCAGTGATCCAATCCAATCCAACCTCTAGCCAACGTCTCCACGCCGTTTTTCATTGTGTGATCGTTTTAGGGGCAGCGCAGCAGCGGACATGTGTTGACTCGTTTGTCACCTTCCGCGCCTGCCGAAGTCTCCTGCTCAGCTACTAAGGTATGACAACTACATCGATTTGTTCTTTAAATCGTTTGGGTATTGAAATCTGTTTTCATCGCAGGTGCCAGCATGCCTAGACAGAGGAAGAAGCCGGATATGCGAAAGAGAGCGTCGCTGGAAACAAAGACGATATTCGAGGACTTCGGATCTCGCACCGGCAGCCAGCAGTCAACGGCTCGAGAATCCGAAAGTCTAGAACTGTGCAGCGGCACATGTACGCTACACGCATGCGTTAACACGTGCGGTCGTGCTGTCCCCGCAAACATTTGTGCGTCTTGCGATGCTGGCCGCTGCACTGAAGCGACATCGGAAGTTCATGACGGTGGTTGTGACCCTACGCGCACTAAGGACAATGTACTTTGCTTCACTGATGGATCGACTTTACGTAACTCTGCGGATGGTTCACTTCGCTGTGAGAAAGGAACAGGATCCCTTAGGAGAGGTGTGCGCACAAGCCAATGTTGTTTCTCTGGTAAGCAGGATCCTGGAGGCTACATTTGCTTTAGCTACCCCGGACTCTTCATCGGCGCCCTTTGGATTTAATGAAAACTGTGCATTTGGGCCATTAAGGACAGTGTTGGGCATACAGCGGTCACATATCTGCTAAAGATGCTCAAGACAAGTAACTTTGACCCCAAATCTCTCCTAAGTGACGCTCGCACTTTGCTCTCCATGCCCAGAGGAACGCAATGTGCACCGGCTTTAACTGTAATTTGGAATTGTAATTGCAAATTTTTCTTTTTTTATCAGGGTGTATATTTGTTCTTCGCACAATATGCATATATGTGCTGTTTGGTCTTTATGTGTATACGGTGACAATAAAAGTTGAGTTATATTTGGAAGTTCGTGTAGGTTCATTTTTTGTTTATTTAAAGCAGGAATGCATTCAAGCACTCGACCAATGTAATATATATAACGGTCGGGTGCTTGAATGTGGCCCGGCCACTATTGTTGCATCAAGGTATGCGTATATCTGGAATATCCCCGGAACACACGCGCACACACACACACACACACGCACACACAGTCAGATATATATTTATATATATATATATATATATATATATATATATATATATATATATATATATATATACATATATATATATATATATATATATCCGGAACGTCCCCTGAATATCCATGCTGGATGTCCGCGTCGGACCTAATACGGACGCACACAGCGTTTACCTGGGGATTTCCCAGGGACGTCTCACGGACGTACGTCGGACATTCATGGATATCCTACGGACATACTGAATATCCAGAAAGGAGGTCCGTTGGACGTCACCCGTATATCCGTGGTTACTTGGGAACCTGCTTTGTCGGTTTCCATTCCATGCTTACAACTACGCTCGACTACAAGACAGCCAGCAATTCTTTTTCTTCTTTGTTTCTACTGCACAAGCGTGCGCGCTCTTAGTGCGGAAACGTTTCATTATATAATAAAATATATGAACGATCTTTACCATACCCCATCTTATCTGTACCACGGGGTAATTCATAAAGTAGACACAAGACGCCTTCTCCAACGTTGTGGTGCCTGATGAGCAGCAGTAGCTCCCGTAGAAAGCTCCACCCTACGGCATCCAGCTAAATAAAGTAAAAAAAGAACACAAGCATGCGTCATTTTGGCATTTAGACCTTACGCGAATACTGCGTGTGCAGTCGAAACGTGCGTAAATGGTGAATGGGTAGACTTACAAACAAAAGCAATGCGCTTTTACATACATTGCGGAGAAAGTACCCAACTCATCCCAAACAAAACCATGAAATGTGAAAACATTTGGTTCCAATGCATTCCTTCATTCTAGGTCATTATTTCCTGTACTTTCAGAACACAAATGCACGGGCGAATGCACGTTTCGAAAACAACTTGGCCTCAGCAGACATAATGATATTGTCACGTGGTGGCGACGTTGAATCACACAGTATCAACACTGTGAACGACAAAACTAACTTTTATTGGGCGAACCTGTGCCCAGAAAACAGGCTACACTTATAGCACAACGATAGCGGCGAACACGGTCGGCGATCGTCGAAAATATTATCAGCGGGTCAAGCGCGTCGGCTTTTATACAATAGTCGTCGAATGTTCCAGACTAATTGTTGGGACCCGCGTGCCTTCCACAGAGTTCTACACCATTCGCGTCAGGCGATGAAATCAGATAACACAAGGTTCGGCGACAACAGACAGCGGATAGAAGCATCGATAACTTTCCAGAAACTTCGGACACACGTAGGCGCGTCCCACGCTGTGCGATTACATTTGTCAGGCGGCGAAACGTGGTTGCCCGAGATAAGTACACGTGTCAATATATAGCGTACACAGAGGTGGCCAGGCCATGCTGGACGCTCGCAGAATTCCTGCTGCTAGCACACAATACAAATGCGTGGCTGCAAAGCCTGTTTTCCGTCGTTCAGAAGATAGAATTCTCGGGTTCCAAGTTCCTGCTTTTTGAGCTCTTCTTTATTATCGCTTGTGAATTCTGCCAGCGCAAGCAACACACACCAGTCTCGTCACTCATGGTATTCGCTCGTCGCGCTTTAGATAATCGCGAGTACCAAAAGTAGGTTTATATTGTTACGGAGCTAATAAACACGTCCGAATCTTCTTCTACTAAAATTCAGTAAACGCCAAACTAACTTCATCACCTTTGCCGAGTTGATTTTCGCCAACTGGGTCGCAATGGCAGGCGCGGTGAACATGACTCAAAAGTATTTCAAACAGTAAAAAAAAAATAATTCCAACAATACTGGGGTTCGGAGAAAGCGTCCCGAACATGTCCTAGTAATATTCAGCATACGCGAAACTAACTGCGTTACACACGGCCCACCTAATGCTAACTGCGTCACAATGCCGGGTGTGGCAAGCAGGCTCAAAAACTATGGAAATAAGTTACAATAACATTGAGGCCTATAGAAAGCGTCATAAACATCTCTCTGTACGAGTTAATAACTCAAAGAACTGCCCCAGGAGGGCCGAGCCATTTTTTGCTTTGTCAAAAGTTTCAGTACGTGCCATAAGCCTAAATTGCTTCAAATGCGTCCCAGACTGCAACACAATTTCTCACCTTGCCATAGTGCAATAGTACAGTGATGTCATCTCAAAGTGCGGAAGGAACGGAAGGATATGCCGGAAGCCCAAAAATACATCCGAAAAATCCATCTAGGCTACATCCAAAAAAATGTTGCAGTTTAGTGCGAAAGGCGAAGCATCGATTGCGATAGCAAATTTGGGGAAAGCTATATGAAGTAAGGATTGTAGCTTTTGTTATGTACTGGGAATTACTTTATTCCGCCCGTATACATAGTTATACATAGCCGGAAATGGTGACCGCTAAGTATCACTGCGCGCGAAAACGCTGTCCACATGACTGTCCCGCACCAGGGGCTTGCCGGAGATGTGGCGCCACTCATCGACAGACTGGGTAACGTTCGCTTGTAGTTCCGGACACTCCTACTATGCGGCTGCTCCCGTCCCCATCAGAATCAGAATCAAAACGACAGAAATTTGGGCTAGTTGGTAAGGATTCATTATGCAAAAAAGAGGTGAGTCGTGCAGACAAGGCACAAGAGTAGAGAAGTGGACAACACGAACGCCGACTGTCACTTGAAGGGACCACTGAGGTTAAAAACGAAAGAAGACACAAGACTCATCTGCGGAAGCTCAGGAATGGTATCACCACGTGTCAGTCGGGTACATGTGCCGGTAGTGTCGCATAGGCTTAACCCTCTATTGCATGGTGTCCCATATGTTGCACATACCGGTTAACATTTTTTTCGCGTGTGTGAGATTCCCAGTTTAGAATGTGATACCGGCAAAGTAATTCTGATAGTTATGCCCATTTATTATCCCATACAAAAATGCTTCCTTACTTTCTTTAGAACTTTTATGAACTTCCTATCAACTTTAGTAACATCCTATTGACTTTTACTTTTTAGTAACGTTTGTCAAAAGAAAGTTGGTTGCTTCTTTTCTAACTTCAGTATGTAAAAAGAAAGTAACTAGAAAGTTAAGACACACTCTTTTAACTTTTTAGAGACACCATTCAATAGGAAGTCAATAAAAATAATTATGTCTTAAAGTACATAACCCAAGTTACAAAATATGAATGAATATTATTAAATAAGGTTATAATTATTCAGTGAACATGGCTGGTGCAAGACAGTCTTGTTTCATGCAGAGGTGTAAATTTCCTCACTTTTCAATCAACTTTCTAGTAACACTGGTTACTAGAAAGGTTACTGGTCGCACCAATTCAACATGAGTGCACTTATTCTCGAAAACACAACAGCTAGCGCCATGGGAAGCGTGCATATGAGCGGTGATCATGAATTCGTGCTCAGTAGGTGTCAACGAAGTCCGTAGGCCATGCACCATTGCAAGCAGACGGAGCTGCACGGACGGCGCGCTGATCGGCTCGTGTTCGCCAACCAAAGCGGGAGACACACGGTCCGATTCGGTGTCCGACCCGGCGTCCGACGCGCCGAAACGGCAGCCCGAATCGAGGTGTTTTTTCGTGCCGAAGCGCCGGATCGGACGACTGGCGAGATCGGGAGCCGCGACGCGAGGGCATTTCGCGGGCAGACATCACACACCGACCGTCTGAGCGAGGCCGCTCGCTTCGCTTGCACGTTTGCCCTTCGCAACGACTGCGTCGAGTAAACCAATTGTAGTTAATTACGACCGACCTAATGTGTACAGTGTTAATTGTTTTGGCAAAAATAACCACTCTTCGACGAGCTCGGGCTGGATCGCAAGCGCCGTCGGCTGCAGCGTCCGCCTAGCTATGCCTCCCGGCCCTATCGCTGCCTTTAGTGGAGCTGTCAGTGGACAACGCGCCGTCGTGAAGTGTTCTGTCACTCGCAGGGGGATAATTTTATCGACAGTGTTCGCGTAAAGCGAAGCAGTGTTGTGCAGAGCTGTTTATATTGCGTTTCTCGACGTGGATATGAACTCAAGCTGGGGAGCTGGATGTGGGCGGAGCTTACGCGCCTCTCAATCTTTCGAATGCACGCCATGCGCACATTGCACATGTGCACGCAACGTGTGCCACGCCCCCCCCCCCCCCCCCCCCCCCGAATCGCCGGAGCATGCAGCGCCGCACGTCGGATAGGACACCGAATCGTACCGCGTGTGTCTGTATAGCTCGCTCATGGTTCGGATTAAGTCCCTGTATATTCTTTATAAATAAGGAAGCCTACCTAGACACTGTAAACCCAACGATTGGGGCCTAAATGCATGTCCGCCTCCCAGCTACGGCTTCCTTTGAGTGACAAAGACCGATCTCGAATGCCGTGCTTTTGCAAGCTGCATGCACCTGAAGCAATTGCGAATCTTGAAGGCAACATCCGCTTCGTTTGTATTATATATACATTTCCTTAAACTTCGTATCACAAAGTACAATATACACACTTTTGGACCCTACAAATCTATTAAAGGACCCTACGAAATGTTATTAGGAAAAAACACGCATTTTTTTCATTTAAGATACATTTTTCTAAAAACCGCAGAGTGGCGCTACGGCAGTATTTGTTTGGTCGACACACCACGTTGATTGTAGTGAATGCTCCTTGCATTTAGGTGGTATTTGAGTTATATTTTAGAAGTGCCTAGACAAAATGTGCTCCTTGTCGTGTGCAGTAACCATCCCGAACCCTCCAGACTCGTGTAACCCCATTAGTTCGCCGTGTGTTTCGAGCGATCCACCAGTGTCGACAGTGAGTGCCCTAGTACAGCGCCCGTCCGAGCTGCCTTTGTTCTGCCGAGCTGCCTGCCCGCGCTCTCGTGAAAAAGTCTGGTACTGGGGCTTCGAATCGTAGTGTATGGAAGACTGTTGAAGGTTGTGCTTTTGTGGAGCTGGAGTTCATCGGAAGTTCTACAGTGCTTGCGCCAGAGAAACGTCGGTGCCTCTGTACCTGTTAGACGAAGGCGTTTGCCAAGTCTTGAAAGGTAATCAAGTTTGGCGCTTGCGCGCATTCTTGAAGCTTATGATTTACGTAATGAGCGTTGTGTAACTAGCTAGAGCAAAGCGCTTTCCTATCGTATGTTAGCCATGATGCTGTGCACATTTAGCAAGCAATTTCACGAAAGCTTCCTCTGATGTTACAGCGTACTTGCATTCTGCTACCCGCCTTGATTGCTATGCCTGAATGGGCACACAATTATGAAAACACATTGAAAGTTGGTGTTCGTTCGGTAGTTTCCTGGCAAGAAGTTATTCGCTATATAGGCATTTCCGCAAGTACAGCACATGTGTAATGTATACGTCGATGTATCATGGGCTTCGCGCGTTGACACACGATTGCTATGTTTGACGCTTAAGCAGATAGAAGCTTGTATGAAGGTTTTTGTATGTATACAGTTCGGTTTGGAGGTCCGCGTCGCGAGAAGCTGTGTGTATTGTTTATGTTCTTGAGTGTCTTCGCGTATTTGTCTTCTATGTTACAGAGCGTATATAGGCCGATATTACAATAACGAGGTTTATTTTTAATCTAGACATTTCAATCAGACGCCGGCCCTTAAGAAACACCGACCAACCAAATCTTAATAACGAGATGTCAGCTCTTGCAATCGTAGGTTACGGCAGTGCGTAATAATTTAAAGCATTTTGTAGATTTTGTAGCATTACTTACCCCTCAATTCTATATCACTCTTCTCGCCCACCGCTAACGGCCGGCAGTTGCAGTACGTAGCACGGGCCGGGGCGTCGGTCAATCTACTAACGAATAGCGAAAAGGAATAGCATCGCTACAATATCGCGGTCTTTAAATTATTACGCAAATTTTGTGCACAATGAGATGTTATAAACACATCTTGCATGTACATGAAAAAAAGGTTTACAACAGAGATAACATATATTCATGGGCACATATATGTGTCAATAAAATACTCGAGCCTCTTTCTGCCTACAGAAAAAGAAGTTATGTCTCCTCTAGGGCATGGCTGCTTGCACTAATGAACCTACAAGGGAAGGTTTTCTCTAATCCCTATTTTTGATATTGAAATGCTTATGTGACATGTCATGTACAAACTGCTTGCATCAATTTCTCATTGGGATGAGCTGTCTAAAATTTAATTTTCAGTAATAATTGCAATAATTAACTCCTTTCACCTGTCTTCTAATGACTATAAAGTTCTATGCTTCTACCTTGACAAACCTTTTATGAAATTAGTTTGATGAGGCCCCATACACAGGGCTTTCTAAATTGAAGGTATCAGTACCTATTAAAGACTATGCTAACTATGAAAATGCCGTTTGTGTATGTGGTTTATTCACTCTGTCAGACAAAATCTTTACACCCAAGTGCAGTCAGTAAATTGAAAACTGCATGTCTGCAAGGGGAAGTCAGAATTGTATTTGAAGAGAATTGCATCTTGTTTGATAGTTCTCGAGCACTTGTGTGTCACTAATCGAGCACAGCTTGGCGCAGTACTCGATGAGGCTTGAAGCTTTCAATGTATGCTAATCACTAAAACAGCACCAGATCTCACTCTGTGTCAAGGGGTGGCACACATTTGCTTAGTTCTAGGCAGATGCATGTCTTTCTTTCGCATTGAAGTTCCCAATACTTTCTAGTGTTACGTAAAAGTACACAGCCAAGTACAATGCATGTATGGTATACGTAAGGCTGCTTTGTTCTTTAAACCGAATCAACAAGAGCAGCTACTTCTGTTTTTGCAAACCTTACCCTATTTCCTAACCATGCCTTGATCATACGTGTATAAAATGAGTCTGTGCTTGTATTGTTTCACAGGTAGACATCGGTGGTGGTGTATATGTTGAAAAGGGCCTGCTGAAGAGGCTGTGCCTGGATGCTAACAACTCAGGCTTTCACTTCGCGGAGGGCCTCCTTAAAGCCCCTTTTTCAATAGAAGACGTTGAAGGGAGGTCCTTCTTTGGGCGGCTGTCAAATGCCTTCCACAGAAGGATCCGTTGGATTCCAAGAAGGTCAACAGCATACTAGGTATGTGTGTCACAAAGAAGCATCTTAATATTCTTTGTGCAGTTTTCAACAAAACTCCTTTCATGGCAATTTCAGTGCTATCTTAGGCTATACTCCTTGCTTTCAAGCTAAAATAGCTATTAACCTGATTATAATCGCATATTATAATGCAAGCTTTGCCACCATAACTAGAAAATTGTCATTACTGTTGGCATATGTATTTTTGTGATGGAGGCCCTGGTCATATGAATGCACTGATAATATAATATCCTGTCTTGTGGAAAGATAACATGTTTAGTAACAAGCTCGCTTTGACAATGTCTGCCTGCACAGCAAAGGCATTTTCTAATCTTGCTGTAGAATGTCCATAATGCCTGTTCAACTGCTTACATGTTGCTTGTATCATTTCGTGGTTCTTAAGTGCAACACAAAAGTCAACTCTTCTATGTACCTGTGCCCAAGCAAAGCTGCAGCACAGTTTTGACTGGCACCTTGTCTTTCCTAAGATAATTCACACATGAAACTTCCATGTACTGGTCACAATACAAATATCGAAGTTCATTAAACTGAAGTTGATTTACAGCTTTTGTTTGTAGATGACAATTGGTATGATAGAGCTTATGCGTCATGCATCTGTTGGTGTTACGCACATTCATCACACTCCCAGCTCTAATGCACTAATTCAGTCATTTCATGCATTTTACGACTTTGCAAAGAACAGGTGGAGATGTTTAGAGCTCACAGGGTTGAAAACTTGTGTCTTGTGCACTTCCTTTTTAAGAAACAGATGCATGGTGTGTTGCAATGTCACTGTAGCAAAACTAATATATTGCCTTTTTTCTTCTCTTTTCTAGACTACACAACGCAACATTTCAGCCTACTTCCAGGGCAGCTGGAGAACTCGTCCTCATTACTAGCCCGGGGATATTAAATGGATGTGTTCAAGCACAAATGTAAACCTGTCTTCTTCTGTTGCATGTCACACCTAGCCACTTGGCAATCACTATTCGCCACAGACAGATAGTTGACAGGATGTTACTAGCAAGTTGTTAGGATATATAAAGGTGGTCAATAAATAGTCGCTGCAGTTTTTAGGAAGTAAATAAAGATTTTATTCAAAGATAATTAAAGCTTATTTTTGCAATATATAATTGCAAAAGTAATTACCTCTGAATAAAATTTTTATGTACTTCCTAAAAACTGTGAAGCGACTTTTTAATAACCACCTTTATACATCCTAACGACTTCCTAGTAACATCCTGTCAACTATTTGTCTGTGGCGAATAGTCGACAGGATGTTACTAGCATGTTGTTAGGATGTATAAAGGTAGTCAATAAATAGTTGCTTCACAGTTGACACTTTCTACCGACATCAGATAATAAGCAGTCGGTAAGAATTCTATCGACATTTTATATCTATACTTTCAATTCAATATCGGTGGCCAATAGTCGGTAGGAGGTTAGTAGGAAGTTGTTACGGTGTCTAAAGACGGTTTATAGAATGTCGATAGGTTCTAGTAACATTTGTCTAAAGACGGTTTATAAAATGTTACTAAAAATTTTTGTAAGGGATGAGCAAATGCTGCCATCTCTTGAGCGATACGAAAAATAGAGGTGAAGTAGATTTTGGGAAGCGATGTGAAACTCGGAGGGGGCAAACATGCGCAATCGGTATTTTTTTTCCTCTGAAAATTTGCACCGCCGAAAAATAGAAAAACTATTTTGGCATATTTTTTGGTCTCGCCAATTAAACCCAGGTATTAGTTTTCTCAATTTCGTCTTTAACTACAGCAGAAAACCCGAAATTGGTGTGTGCCATGTTTGGCACAGTATGCACTTGAAAGACAAAATATTGTAACGTGCTGCCATCTGTTCAATAGCCCGAAGCTGCAGGTCCCTCTATCACAAGATGCAATTTTGTCGATCGGTACGGTGAGGGTGAATCGTCTACCAAACTGTCGCCTGAAAAGCGAAAAGGAACTTAAACGTAAATGACGTGGTGCTTCATGAGCCAACGTTTCGACAAGTGGACTTGTCTTCTTCAAGGACTTGTCTTCTTGAAGAAGACAAGTCCACTTGTCGAAACGTTGGCTCCTGCATTCACCTTGTTCACCTTTTGCTCATCGACTTGAATTGCCATCTCCCGCATTCCCCGTCTCTTCTGTGGTGCTTCATAGGCACTCACACGCGCGATAGACGACATGCAGTTATCGTGTGTGCGGTGGTAGGATAGCCGCGTCGTGACATTTCTGTCGAGCTTTGTTCGGAGAGATCCAGTCCAAAAGACTAAGCGCTGGTTTACCTCCACCAAGGAGTTTTGCGAAATTGATTGCCCCAGCGTAGTAAAGGTCCACAACAGGCACATGAGCTGGGTCGAGCTGCTGGACTCACTGCTTGGACTTTACCGCATACATATCAGGTCGAAGAAATGAGACTCGAATTTTTAAGCATATGCTAGACTTATCGGTAGTAGCAGCATGGCTATTGCACAGGAGGGTGCATAAGCAGCTTGGGAAGAAACAAGTACTACCGCTGGCTCAATTCAAAGCAGAAATTGCAGAATGCCTTACCTCGCATAACAACTGCCTGCCCAACAAGCGACCAGGAAGGCCTTCTAGTAAAGATATCGAATTCCAAGTTCAAGTCAAAAAAGCACAGGTACGTGTGGCCGCAATACCACCAAAGACGACCGATGTGACCAACTTGGCCACTGGCCAGAATTTGATGAGAAGAAACAAAGATGTAAGCGGCCATCTTGCACAAACAAGTCGTCGGTAAGATAGAGGAAGTTCAAAATTCAGCTGTGTCTGAACGCAGCAAACAATTGTTTCATTTCATTCCACACATCGCGCTAAAAAGACGACCGTCGGTGAAGCTTTGTTTTCCGCCCACGGCAGCAGGAGCGCTCGGCCATCTTCATGGTGTGCCATATTTGGCACAAAGCTGTATCTTTATTAATACAGTCGTGATAACTCTGAAACTTTTTGTATATGTGTTTGTTCATTCAGTCAATCAATAATAAAAACTGAAAAAATAATTTTTAAAATGACTTTTTTATGATTCATGCAATAGAGGGTTTAAAAAGTTGCAAGTAGGTATAATGTTGATGTTACTTTCACTTCTATCAATAAGCTAGGTAAGATATGCGCTGCCGTACAGAGGAAAAAGGATAGGGTAAAAGGCAAAAAAGAAGAGATAGTTGTCCCGTGAAGCACAATTAGAATAACAGTTTTACTGACTGTCGTATGGGTGTGGTTTATAAAATTCCCCTTAGCTGTGGCCAGTTCTACGTAGGGCAAACGCGACGATGTATTAATCAGAGGCTAATGGAACATAAAAGGTCGTTAACGGGTGGATCGTCTTCTAATCTTTCCCTACGTTGCCAAGATTGTAACTGCGCGCCAGAGTTAGATGAATGCGCGATATTGTACAGGCATAAGAATGAAGATGCGCGTTTTATGGTAGAGGCATGGCATATCTATAATGGTGGAAGTGCTTGCGTGAGTCAGCCTTCGATTCCTTTACATAAGGAAGATATTAAGTGCCTTAACAGTTATCTCTCACGTAGACTGGCACATGTACCCGACTGACACGTGGTAATACCATTCCTGAGCTTGCGCAGAAGAGTTTTGTGTCTCCTTTTCGTTTTTCGCCCCAGTGCTCCCTTCAGTTGACAGTAGGCGTTCGTGTTGCCCACTTCCCTACTCCTGTGTCCTGCCTGCACGCCTCACCTCTTTTCAGAATCAGAATCGGTTCACCGAAAGACCGAAATCAGAACTCAATCACGGACACAACGCTTCCCCCTCCCCCTTAGAAGGATGCCTTGCACCAAGATGGCTGTCGTCTGATCCGTGCTGGCCGTTTCGGTATGCCATATTCGGATTCGAGAGGACGTGATGACGGCATAGCTGGTGTGCTTTCCGCTGGATTGCTGTCCATGCCCCACGTCAGCGTTTCTGAGGCATTCTGTCCAGCTTAACCTCGCTGGTGCGCTTCCTGAGCTAGCTTAGATAGCGTCTCACAATTCCTACTGCGCATTTTACAAGCCAAGGTTGGTCGCCAAACCTCTTAACCAGAGTCCCTTGCGTCCAGCCGTCCCTTGCTAAATTGTATTACCCATACGGCTTCTCTGTGCACGAGTTGATGACTCTTGGGTAGGTCAGTTTGTGCGGTCTCCTGTCCTTACGATGTGATGAGGTTCAACAGGTTTGGCAGCTCCCGCCTGGACATGGCCTTAGCCGGTGTTAGCCCAGTGCACTGATGCACATAACTATGTTGCTGTAACAGAAAGCGTGACAAGCGAACATTGACCGAACCGGACGGTTCTATTGCTAGTGGCCTCTTCAGTTATACAACAATGTTTCTTTTTTTTGCCCATTCATATAGCACGGTGGTAAGGGGCTGATTTTACGCTTCGAATGACTTTTTTTCTGGTAGAAGTCTTCTTTCTCCGAAGATAAAAATGCGGCCCCGCTGTCCGACACAGCCTTGCGTGGTATGCTAAACGTGGCAAACAGAGAGCGCAGCACACTGATGACTGCTGTTGACATCAGGCTGTTCACTTGTCGCACCCCTCCTACCACTTGATGAAAGCGTCGACAACAACGAAAAAGGTATGTCCCTCTACCGGAACTGCAAAGTCCACGTGAAATGTGTGCCATGGTGTCGTAGGATGCATCCAAGTTGGGGCTGCTGCTGAGCACGAGGTCGCGGGATCGTATCCCGGCCACGGCGGCCGCATTTCGATGGGGGCGAAATGCGAAAACACCCGTGTGCTTAGATTTAGGTGCACGTTAAAGAACCCCAAGTGGCCCGAATTTCCGGAGTCCTCCACTACGGCGTGCCTCATAATCAGAAAGTGGTTTTGGCACGTAAAACCCCAAATATTATTATTAAGTTGGGGCTGGAGCCTGTTTCGGATCGTTCTGGGTGTGTTGGCTCTGCTCGCATGACTTCACAGTTGTTTCAATCTCGGTGTCCAAGCAAGGCCACCAAAGTTAACTGCGCGCACAAGCTTTCATGGATACAATTCCACAATTGCTCGCGAACATCAATGATATAGCCTGTTCTCGTATTCCTGCCTGTGTTACGATTCTTGAGCCCCAGCTGATGCATCCTTGATGGACAGCAAGTTCGGTGGCTTTTCTGCGGTATTAGGTGAAACTGTCGCCCTACAGACGTTGCACGGTGCCATTCTGTACTGCTGAAAAGACTTGTGTTAGAATTGGATGCTCTTGCGGGAGTGTGGCCACAATCTCAGCTTTCAACGGTGGTCGTTGTAACGGCTGGAGCATGATGACTTCTCCAGGTTGGTTAGGTTCTTCAATGTGGTCTGGCAGAGGCAGTCTACTCAGCGCATCCGCATTTTGATGACGACTACCGGCACGATATTGGACGCAGTTGTATGCTGAAAGTTTAAGGCACCGTATCTGTCGATGCTTCCATGTGTGCCACAAGCCTTACTCTGTAGCACAGACATTGAGTTTTTCATCAAATGGTCCTTCCAGGGCCCACATCCTGCACGAGAATGCCACAGATTTTATGCAGACAGGGCTTCACACGCTAATTAAATTTAGTGTACCTAAGCAACGGAAATAAAAACACATACCACTAATAAAAGAATGTGGCCTGCGTGAACTTGAAAGTACAATTTATGGAACGTGCCTAAGATGCTGCAACATAGTCCATGGAAAAAGGTAAAACGAAAAAACACTAATGCCTGTGATGAACTACTGACAGGTGAGTTTTCATAATACAACATTGCCTAGTGAACATTCTAGCGCACAGTTTACTGACGGCACATTATTCACTTTTCGTTGGGCGAGCTTGTGCCCGACAAACAGCTAAGCGAGAGCCTTTCTACAAAGTCCACACACTTTTCGCAAGAGTACCGCACCTCTTCTTCCTTCGTGTCCAGCGCTGATGACACGTTGCTCCTATAGCTTACACCTTGTGAGCCCGTGTTGCCCGCTTAACTGACGCTATCTTTCGCAAGCTGCAGTAAACAACTTGACGGACTCAGGAGGCGGCTGGCGTGCGTAATTTGAAATCATCTTGTGTCATTGTTCCCCTTCCAAGAGTGCATCGTCCTGATGGCGACACATGCGGCGGTGATTTCATGGCTGTCATTCGTAATGCTTGTAGACGGAAGCAGCTGCTTCCGTCTACATTTTAAGTTTAAGTGAACAATTTGAGTGGGCGCGGGACCATAACTGTCAACATGTCTCACGCTTCGCGCTTTTGCGGATTACAGGTGTTCCCGCGGCTTTTCCTGCTGGCAGCCACACCCTTACCTCCTGGTGAACCCGAATGCCCGTCCAGCCTGATGCCATCGACGCCGCACTGCTATCAACCGCACTACGCCTACCATACTGCTCCACTCGTCATCTCCGTCTTCTGCGCATCATCCAAGTTCACGATGACGTCACCAACCACAGCTGATATAAGAAGCCGCCAGTGCGACAGTTTCTTCAGTGGGCGCGGGACCATCACTGTCAACATGTCTCGCGCTTCGCGCTTTTGCTCACTGCAGGTGTGTAACGTTTTCTCCATGTACGCCAGATGGAGCGACGACCGTTTCCTAGTATTGTTCCCGCGCCCACGAGTGCTCCGTGATACTGGTGTTGAGTGTTTTTCAATTGTTTTTTTAGTACTATGCTCTGGAGATATTGAGTCGAACCAAGGACCCCCGACTCGTTCACAGTCCTTGGCTGAACTAAAGTCCTAGCCTGTTGAGCCTGGCGAACAGATAGAAGTCACATTTCATATTCTGAAAGATCTTCAGGCTCGATCCGTGCAAGCAGCAACAAGCCAGTCGTATATGGTCACTGAGATTAAAGCCATCAAAGCCAGTAAAAAATATTGAAATCAGAATCGGCGCTATCGAAAAAGGAGTAGATGACCTAGAAGATAAAACGAACTCACTTGACCAAATTGATCACTATATAGCCGCCATCCAGACCTCAGTACAGTCGCTGTCAATCAATTCTGCTTTTTTGCAATCGCGGCACACCGAACTTGAAGATCAATCACGACGCTGCAACCTCCTTTTTTTATGGATTAGGTTACTACCGGAAATCGTGGGCTGAGTTGGAAGAAAAAATTAAAGTAGTTTTACGGACGCACTTAACACTCTTCCGGATTCCGCCATTATACTTGCTCATCACCTAGGTCAATATCCGCCACGAAAACAACGTCCGATCATTGTAAAACTTACTATCTTTAAGATAAAAGAGATAGTCCTCTCTGCCCGAAAAAAGCTGAAGGACAAAAACGTCACAGTTAAGGAAGATTAGTCACCTGCTACACGTCACGCTGGAAAGAAATTAACCGAGTTTGCCAAAAGTGAATGCGACAGAGGTCCGTATCAGCTCCGACATAACAAATGACTAATTAATAAGAAATACTGCATGTATGATCCCGAATCTAACTGCGTTAACGAGCATACAAAGCAGCCACCTTCAGATGATAATCATCCTACTAACTCTGTTAAACAGCACGCGCAGAAACCACCCTCAGCTGATAATCCCAACAATTCGGCTCACGGCAGTCCGTAGGGACGCGCGAGGGGATGTGGACGTTCTTTCTCGCAGATATTCGTTTTTTTACTAACATCCGGAGTATCATCAGCAAACGTGACTGTCTTAACTCCGCCATCGACCCCTGCTGCGCTGATATCATAGTACTAACTGAAACCTGGTTGCGTCTTGAAATTCGAGACCACGAACTTTTTGTGATTGCAAATAATTTCTCTATCTATCGCTGCGATCGCATTGGGCGACAAGGAGGAGGCGTACTGCTCGCTATCACGAAAAATCTCGCTTCAGAGTGTATGCACATCAACACCCCTTTAGAAATTGTGTGGCCATGCATCGCCCTAAATCATAACAAAGTTATTATTGGGGTCTGTTATCGGCCCCCTACCTATACACAGACCTTCGTAAACGAATTAGACGATGTTATTAACATCGTTTCATCCCGTTACCCAAACTGCCCATTACTTTTGCTTGGTGATTTTAATATGCCAATCATAACCTGGTCTTACACTCTCCCCACGATACACCCACCTTCCACGCTAGCTAAAGAATTCTTAGAAATGTGCTCAGTTTTTTCTCTCGAACAGCTTGTAACTGAACGGAATAGAATCACAGAATCCACTGCTAATACCTTTGACCTCGTTCTCGCTTCACAGCCGGACCTAGTTTCCAACATCACTACGTTCCAGGAATGAGCGGCCACTCTTTACTCTTTTTTCCCTTAAACCTCGCACAACCAAAACATGTCAAAAGAACTGTAACCATCCGTAAATACGATAAAGCAGCCGTTGACGCGATTAATAGAGAATTAGGTTCATTTCTTGATGTTTTCCTCCAGGATTTCGACAGGCGTACAGTAGAAACTAACTGGGCAATATTCGTAGAAAAAGTTACTTACCTAACCAATAAGTACATTCCCATTCGCATCGTAACTAGCAAGCCAGACGCTTCCTGGTATATTGTTCATATAAGACGCCTATCAAATAAGAAGAGTCGATTGTACAGGTCGGCAAACTTTTCCTCGAGTGAAGCTCGTTGGAGTGCCTACCGATTGGCTTCAAGCGAATATGTATCAGCGCTAAGAAACGCAAGAAACAATCTTTGTGTCACACGCGGCCGTCCATGTTAACAAATGATAGCAAGAAATTCTGGCGCGTTTATAACAAAAAGCTCATGACACCATAACTCTTGTAGATAACTCTGCGAATGCCATACCCTGTGATCATATCGCATCCGTCCTCAATGAAACATTTACCCAAAACTTTTCTGTAACCTGCAATGTTTCCCCATCCACTGCACCTTGTTATGATTTACAGGCTATGTTTCCAATTACAATTGAACCATGTGGCGTCGAAACCGTGATTAAATCGTTGCGTCTCTCTTCTGCTCCTGACCATGACCTAATTTCCGTGAAATTTTAGCCCAGCACTGTTGTTTATTCATGTAATTCACTAGCAAAACTTTTTCAACAATCGCTTGACACAGGATACCTGCCCCTTGATTGGAATGTCGGTAAGGTGATTCCACTTTATAAATTAGGTGACAAGCATTCTCCTCTCAATTATCGGCCTATTTCACTAACCAGTATCCCATGCAAAATATTAGAACATATCCTATAGTCACAGCTTGCTAACTTTCTTGAGTCAAATTAATTTTTTTTTCAAGTTCACAGCATGCCTTTCGAAAAACATTCTTGTGAAACGCAGCTGGCTTTTTTCATACATAAGCTACACCTAATTTTTGATACTCGTTTAATGGCGGATTGCATTTTCCTAGACTATTCCAAAGATTTCGACAAAGTGTGTCACAAACTGCTACTTCACAAACTACAGCTCATGAACATTGACCCCAAACTTCTTGCTTGGATGGAGTGTTTTCTTAAAAACCGTTCACAATACGTCTCAGCTAATAATCTTAACTCTTACCCAAACCCTGTCATTTCCGGCATCCCACAAGGCTCCCTCCTTGGGACTCTTCTTTTTCTAATCTACATCAATGATTTGCCTCCTGTTTCCTCTCATATCCATTTATTTGCGGATGACTGCGTAATCTTCAGAGAAATAACAAGCAGTTACGATGTAACCGCTCTTCAGTCCTACCTGAACGCTATTTCATTGTGGTGTAAAACATATCTAATGGAACTTAACATCACAAAACGTAAATCTCTTCGCGTATCCAGAACTTGCAACAGAATCCCCACTTATCCCTTAGATCATGTCCTCTTAGAATTGGTAGGCTCATACAAGTACCTTCGTGTACACCTCACTTCCACTCTCACTTGGTCTGTACATATCACATACATAATTAACAATGCTAATCGTATGCTTGGTTACATCCGCCGCAACTTTTCTAAAGCGCCCTCATCCCTCAAACAGCTGTTGTACAAAACGTTAATACGTCCGAAACTAGGGTACGCCGCATCCATCTGGGACCCTCATCATGAAAACCTATTTCATTCACTAAAAATGGTCCAAAATAACTCGATTCGCTTCATTCTTTCCAGCAGGACCGCTAGCATATCTTCAATGAAATCTCCCCTTAACCTACCATCCCTAGCCTCACGTCGCAAAGCGTTTCGTATGTCTGTTCCATAAGATGTTTCATCATCCACACTTGCGTAGCGAATTAATCCCTGCCCCACGTCACCTATAATCACGATTAGACCATGCCCACATGGTCAGTGTCCTATTTTGTAGCACTAACGCTTTCTTTCAGTCATTCATACCTCGTACAGCAGCAGAGTGGAATCACCTTCCCGCCCTGAGAGCCACCATCAAAGGTTACCAGCTTTTCGAGAACGCCTTAGCTAATATTGTATGAGTAGAGACACCTGTTAACTTTGTATTGCAATACTCCTATTCCTTGTATCACATTTCCAATTTTTTCTTGTTTTGTATGCCTGTAATCACTCCCCTCTCCAATGCCAATGGCCCTGAGGGTACATGAAATATTAAATAAACAAACAAATAAATAAGTTCGATGCCACCGTCGTGATGAGGTTAGTTGACCTTCTGGAGCAACATCGTAGTTCAAGGGACAAATTCGACGAATTAACCTATACGGGCCAAAATGACGACCAAGAAGCCTCTAGGATACGCCGCACATCCGTACGGGAGTCCACACCGGAGGCTCTGTCTCCAGGGCCATACTGGACGTCTCTTCGTCGCAAGTTGTATCAGTCTGCGTCAGCCTGCTGCTGCTGCTGAATGCGATGTCGCGCCAGCTGCCGTGCTCCTTCAGCTCTTTGTGTGAAGTCGCTGACGTCACGGTCATTTTCGGGGGTCTCATCTACAGGTAGCATCGCATCTAAGGTTGTGGTGACGGTCCGGCCAAAAACGAGTAGGAAATGTGTCATTTGAGTCGTCCCTTGCAAAGCTGTATTGTTTACGAACGTTGCGTACGGTAGTATCCTGTACCATGGTTTGGCGCTGCTTGTCCACGTATATTGACAACAGGTCGGTCTGCATTCTGTTGAGTCTTTCAGTCAGACCACTTGTCTGCGGATTATATGGGGTGGTTTTTCGGTGATTGGTGTGGGTCAATTTCATAATGGACTGTGTCAAATTGGTAGTAAATATGGTTCTTTGGTTCGTGAGGAGAATTTGAGGAGCACCATGCCGGAATACTATGTTAGTGAGAAAAAAATCAGCTACCTCACTGGCCGTTCCCTTGACAAGAGGCCCTGCCTCGGCCTGTAAAGTCAGGTAGTCAGTCGCGACTACGATCCAACGCTTTCCTGATGGCGATGTAGGAAAGGGGCCAAGTGAGCCCATTGCCACTTGTGCGAATGGAGTTTCCGGTTGCTGTATCGGCTTTAGGAGACCTGCTGGCTTGAATGGTGGCATTTTACGTCATTGGCAGTCCCGGCAGGTTCTTAGGTAGCGCTGCACAGAATTCAATAACTTTGGCCGGTAATACTTCATGCGGATGCGTGTAAATATTCTGCCCACTCCTAAATGTCCTGCTGATGTGTCACCGTGGCACGCTTTCAATATCTCGACTAGTAACTTCCAAGGTACGACGAGCAGAAATGTCTCTGCACTATGTTAAAATTTATTTTGTACAGGCCCTTATTTCTCGGGATGAACAACAAGCTGCGGACAAAAACTCGTGGAATTTCCACAGCGTGCTTTTAGAGGTAATCAATAAGCAGGCGTAATTCCGTGGCAGTTGGCTGATGCTGAACCATTTGCGATGTTGTCACACCTCCTAGAAACGAGCAACCCTCTCCATTTTCCATAAGTGTAGATTCCGTCTATTCAATCGGTGCGTGTGACAAGCAATGAGCATCTCTGTGCGTGTGACTGGACTTGTACACGACCATTAAATCGTATTCCTTCAGCCGTAGACTCCATCTAGCAAGTCGTATAGATGAGTTTTTGAGATTCGCCAGCGAGCCACCGCGAATGATGGTATCTGATAGCTCAAATGATCGACCATATAAGTATGGGCTAAACTTGCTGATGGCCCATATCACCGAGAGGCATTCTTTTTCTGTCACTGAGTAGTTCACCTCGGCCTTTGAAAATGTTCGACAAGCCTATGCAATGGCTCGTTCGTCTCCATTTTGCCCCTGAAGGAGGACGGCACCGAGGCCTAAATTGCTTGCGTCTGTGTGAATATCCGTTTCGGATTCCTCGTCAAAATGACCAAGGGCTAGGTGATTCTGAAGACGCTTTCGAGGAAGGGGGAACTCATTGATAGCATTCTCCCGCCCGTTGAACCAGACGAAAGTCCTGTATTCTTTTCTTAACCGCGTTAATGGTTCGGTGATCCTGAAAAAAATTTCGACGAAGCGTCTGTAGTAGACGCCAATTCCCAAGAATCATCTTAGAGCCTTTTTGTCGGTTGGTTTTGGAAAGTTTTCCACTGCCGCAGTCTTTTCAGGGTCCGATCGAATGCCTTCTGAACTGATGACACGGCCGAGAAAAAGAATCTCGCGTAAGCCGAAATGACATTTCTAAGGTGTTATCGTCATACCTGCTGACCTAATAGCTATCATCATAGCCCGCAGTCCTTCTACATGCTGCTCGGAGGTGGTAGAAAAAAACCACGACATCGTCAAGATAAACTAGACAGGCTTACCATTTCAAACCGGTGAGAACAGTGTCCATCATCCGCTGAAATGTGGCAGGTGCGGGACCAAGGCTAGATGGAAGTACTTTGAACTCATATAGTCCGTCTGGAGTCACAAATGCCGTCTTTTCACGATCTCTTTCGTCTACTTCTATCTGCCAGTACCCACCTTTGAGGTCCAGGGAGGAAAAGCATTTGCCATCTCGTAGTCTATCTAGAGTGTCATCGATTCTTTGTAGTGGGTACACATCCGCCTTTGTGATGGCGTTCAGCTTTCGGTAATCAATGCAGAAGCGCAAGGTCTGGTCTATTTTCTTTACAAGTACCACAGGCGACGCCCACGGACTTACCGACGGCTGAATCACGTCGTCTTCCAGCGTTTCCCTGACTTCCGATGGCGTCTCTCTCTTTTGGTGACACTCGGTAGAATTGCTGGCAAATAGGCCTCACTGACTCGTCGACAATTATCCGATGTTTGGCAGTAGATGTCCGCCGGACTTAGGATGACATTGAAAAACATTCGGCGAATTCTCTTAATCATTATCTCTTATTATCATTACTAATATGGATGAGATAGTTCAAGTGGCTGAGGAGTTCTATAGAGATTTATACAGTACCAGTGCCACCCACGACGATAATGGAAGAGAAAATAGTCTAGAGGAATTCGAAATCCCGAAGGTAACGTCGGAAGAAGTAAAGAAAGCCTTAGGAGATATGCAAAGGGGGAAGGCAGCTGGGGAGGATCAGGTAACAGCAGATTTGTTGAAGGATGGTGGACAGATTGTTCTAGAGAAACTGGCCACCCTGTATACGCAATGCCTCATGATATAGAGCGTACCGGAATCTTGGAAGAACGCTAACATAATCCTAATCCATAAGAAAGGGGATGCCAAAGACTTGAAAAATTATAGACCGATCAGCTTACTGTCCGTTGCCTACAAAGTATTTACTAAGGTAATTGCAAATAGAATCAGGAACACGTTAGACTTCTGTCAACCAAAGGACCAGGCAGGATTCCGTAAAGGCTACTCAACAATAGACCCTATTCACACTATCAATCAAGTGATAGAGAAATGTGCAGAATATAAGCAACCGTTGTATATAGCTTTCATTGATTATGAGAAAGCGTTTGATTCAGTCGAAACCTCAGCAGTCATGGAGGAAAAACGGAATCAGGGTGTAGATGAGCCATATGTAAAAATACTGGAAGATATCTATCGCGGCTCCACAGCCACCGTAGTCCTCCATAAAGCAAGCAACAAAATCCCAATAAAGAAAGGCGTCAGGCAGGGAGATACGATATCTCCAATGCTATTCACAGGGTGTTTACAGGAGGTATTCAGAGACCTGGATTGGGAAGAATTGGGGATAAAAGTTAATGGAGAACACCTTAGTAACTTACGATTCGCTGATGATATTGCCATGCTTAGTAACTCAGGGGACCAATTACAATGCATGCTCACTGACCTGGAGAGGCAAAGCAGAAGAGCGCGTCTAAAAATTAATATGCAGAAAACTAAAGTAATGCTTAATAGTCTCTGGAGAGAACAGCAATTTACAATAGGCAGCGAGGCACTGGAAGTCGTAAGGGAATACATCTACTTAGGGCCGGTAGTGACGGCGGATCCGGATCATGAGACGGAAATAATCAGAAGAATAAGAATGGGCTGGAGTGCGTTTGGCAGGCATTCCCAAATCATGAACAGCAGGTTGCCGTTATCCCTCAAGAGAAAAGTATATAATAGCTGTGTCTTACCAGTACTCACCTACGGGGCAGAAACCTGGAGGTTTACGAAAAGGGTTCTACTCAAATTGAGGACGACACAACGAGCTATGGAAAGAATGATAGGTGTAACGTTAAGGGATAAGAAAAGAGCACATTGGGTGAGGGAACAAACGCGAGTTAATGACATCTTAGTTGAAATCAAGAAAAAGAAATGGGCATGGGCAGGACATGTAATGAGGAGGGAAGATAACCGATGGTCATTAAGGGTTACGTACTGGATCCCAAGGGAAGGGAAGCGTAGCAGGGGGCGGCAGAAAGTCAGGTGGGCGGATGAGATTAAGAAGTTTGCAGGGACGGCATGGCCACAATTAGTACATGACCGGGGCTGTTGGAGATGGATGATGAATTCTCTTAACAGGGTTTCTATTTGCTGCTTCTGTCTGGGCGATAGACTTGGTTCGAAGTCGATGGCTGCAACGTCAGAATCCACATCTTGGAAATGTTATGGTGAAATTTCTGGAATTCTCATGTTAGTAACTTGGACAAAGTTGTTCGGGCTGGCAATACCGGTTCCCTTCGCGATATGCTGCACATCATTTCCAAAATTAGTGAGGAAAACGTTGGCACATCCACCACGCAGCTGAACAAAGCCTCCCGCCATGCACATTCCTTTTTCGAGTCGGAGGCTGGTGTTGCTGCCTGCAATTCATTTGTAGTCACTGAATGCGTCCCTTCTTACTTCCTAAGCTCAGCTGGATCTTGGAGGAAGCATCATGTCGTCATCGGCAATGTAATGTGCATCGAATTTTTCTTCAGTGTTGACTGCTGCCACAGCGGGCTTTCTTGAAAAGGAAACACATGATTCCCGCAAGTTAGTTACTGCCGCATTACCCTGCAAGAAGTTATCGCCAATAAATAATCAAGTCTCTTAAGCACTCGGAAAACGCGATAAAGCTAGCGACGTACGTGTCGCTTCGTATTGCTATTCTAGCCATGCACCTGCCCATCGGGTCGATGAGGTGTCCTGCAGCGGTGTGAACTTGTGGGCTTTTCCAAGGAGTCAGCACTTTCTTCAGTTTCCTGACAAGCTCACTACTTATTACCGAGTTTTCTGCACCTGTAACTACTAACGTTTTCACTTCGTAACCGTCAACAAACACATGAAAATCGGAGCAATGTCGCTCCTACCGCACTGGCTTCCTAGTCCCTCATCATCGTTCGGAGCCATCGATGGAGGTTCTTCTCTTTTCGTGTCGACAGCGGCCCTACCGTCCGGGGTCCCTGACTCTAGTTGCCCCGACGCGGGCTCTGTAAACGGTGTCTTGAGGAGCTTCGTCACTGGCGGGGACTTGGTGACCGACACTTCAACGGCACTGTTGATCGATTCTGGTGTTGCTGGTAGGCATATGGGAAGCTTTGACGAGTAGACAGGTACTCATCGATTCATTACGAATGGGCGCTCACCATTTCGAGGGCAAGGTGCGTTCACCGGAAAACTACGAAGTCCTGCCTGGCGATAGTGGCACATTCTGTACAGGTGGCCAGCCTCACCTCAGTAGCAGCAGAGAGGTATTCAGTCAAGAGTGTGCCATGCATCAGCCTTCCTGGATCTTCTCTCACGTGGCGGCAGCGCATTTCGACGCATGAAGCTATTCTTAGAGGGAGTGGCTACGACGTCAGCACGTCCGACAGCTTTCCGCAGCACATCAGCGTATTTTTTATTGCGACAGCGTGCCTTCTGTTATAAAGAATTATTTACACGTGTAGATACACGCCGGATGCTCGGAGGAAGTCCAGCAATGTCCGGTGGTGGGGCTCCAAGGTCCAACTATCTACATCTGGCGGCCGAACTGGGGGTGGTCCACATCGAAGCAGATAATTCTGGCGGAGGGCATGTAGAGAGGGGCAAGTCCAGAGGAGGGGCCCAATGTGCACCTCACAGACAGGAGCGGGACAGAAGGGGCAGGAATCGCTGATGGAGGCTCGGTACTGTGCCGACCCCGACCAGGTTACCGCAGGGGTGAGGGCGATACGGAGGCGTAACCTTCATAACAAGGCCTCTTCCCAGCGCGCTAGGCCGCCAGGGAGGTCGGTGTCACACGGTGGGAGAAGTGCTCGGGTGGCGCGCCGAGGGTGTTCTTTTTCATTGAGGAGCTTTGTCTCCGGAGAGGTGGGGTCCTATTGAAGTGTAGGAGAAGTTTTGTTATGACTTGCTGCATCCAGTAAGGCTTGGGAGGATGTGCAATGCGACGTATCCATTGTACACGTACTGTAACGGGCAATTTCTCAACTGTGTCCTGAATCTCCTTTGCCAAAACGTCGTAATTCAGAACACGCCGCAGACAACGGATGGCAGCTGAGGAATCGGTGAAGATGTCAATGCGCCTACTAGACGGCAGAATCAGCAGAGAGAGGATGGATATTGCGTCCCGGATTACCAAGAGCTCCGCCTGTGTCAACAGCCAGGCAGGGGAGCAAGCATTCGAGCAGGTTGCTATATTTGTCAATATTTCCGGACAAGCGATAGCCTTGGTGACGTGGTTATGACTCACACTAGCGTCGACATAAGCTACATGTCTGCAGGAAGAGCTCGCACTCGTAATTGATGAGCTATTTGCTGTTGTATTCAACTAACTAAGATGTCCCAATGCATCGTGCATCTACGCGAGTCAGAGGCCCATTTTCCGTAACTTGCTGATAAAGCCACGGTGGTCTGCGGCCAGGAATCGTGGGGCATCACTGAACCGTCTGCCACATGCTTCTCAAGAGCTGCGGCTTGAGGAATATTATGGCAAATTGTGCAACGAGCTTGGCGACGCTTGTGAACTAGTTCGTCAAGCGTACTTAATAACGCTTCGGCCTAGAGTGTGTGAATGGGCGTAATTTGTGGCAGGCCCGTAATAACACGCATTGCTGTACGATTGATAGGTTCCAAGCGGTCTCTCTGCTCGTGTCATGTGGTGAAACTTGGCTTAGTATATCAATCGTGGCTGTGCCCCGTACGTATGAGGAGGCTGGCGATGGTGGTTGTGGCACCACCTGACTTTTGAGAAATCCTACGGCTGCGTTGCAGCATTTGGGATGTCTTCTGACGTGCTGTACGAATGCAGGGGCCGGCGGAGCTGGAACCGTACAGGTGCAGGCCGAATACTCGGACTGAGCTGACGACTCGAATTCTGCTTCCGTTCAGAAACGGACGAGAGCGGAAATGTTAAACGTACGGCGACAGTGTGCATTCGCGACTGGAAGGAGAGCGGTATTTCGAGGCGACAACGTCAGTCCTACAAAAACAACATTGTTCTGTAATTGCAAGAGCGAGCTGTAACCATGTGGCTTGAGTTTGGAGAGACGGGTGGACGGTCCAGGCTGTGACGTCATCCGCATAATGAGTGCGTGCATGTCAGCAATGTCGCCCAATCGCCATGCCATGTGTAGGAGGCTAATGATGAAAAGTATGGTGGCCAGCAGTGACCCTTGCGGTACACTGCAATGCGGCCGAAAGGATCCCACATTCTCTTTGTCGATGCGAATGGCGAATTCAGAAGATGTAAAAAAGGTGTGAATAAACTTGCATATGTGGTCAGGTAAGTGAATCCAGCATAGCACTTCACCGAAGGCAGCGCGGCTGACGTGGTCGTATGCCTTGTGCACGTCCATGACGAGAACCGACCTCACTCGGGCCGATCGGCCACCAATCAGAACCATAGAGGATAAGCGACCTAGGCCGTCTTCTGCACCATGGTGGTGGCGGAAGTCAACTTGCGATCGTTGATACCAGTCATGTACGTCTAGCCACCACTAGAAATGGTTAGCCACCATGCGTTCCAACAATTTCCATAATGTACACATAAGAGAAATTGGTCGAAGGTTTGATATGTTGTCATAAGGTTTTCCGGACTTTGGGATGGCGATTATAGCTGCTTGCAGCCAGTGCTCCGAACTTCTGAAAGGCATGCCGTACTTCTGACAGCCATGCCTGAGAGGCATGCAGCGTTCAATGAGCTGAGAACAGCTTTCAATGTGGCTCCTTCTAGGTTTTTAAACGACTCATAGGTCACGCCGGCAGGACCCGGGGCAGCCTTCAATTTGGCTTGGTCTATTGCAGCGAGATGTTCAACCACCGCAAAAACAGACTGCATCCCAGGGATAACGTGAACCCAATGGGAGCGCCCCTGCAATCGGCGGAAGCGTAAATTGGGCGGAGACCACAGATGGTTGCGTACGCGCTGGAACCCGGGTCAGGAGAGCGTCCAACTTCCATTGCTCTGAACGTTCTCCAAATAGAGGCGGCGCTGATGGTTGGACCTAGCGAAGAACACCCCGCCAACCAGCATTGACGTGAGAGGTGGCGTTCGTGGCGTCTAGCTGCAGCTGTCAGCCGACGGTGGCGGAGTTGAGCCTCCAAGGAATCTGGGTGTCGGCTGGCATGGACATCGGCCTGGCGACGCTGTGCTCAAAGCTGTAGCAGTCGAAGATCTGGTGCCGGACGAGATTCCTCGACCCATGACGTTAAAGTGGCTATTTTGACCACCGATTGAAACATTGGGATGGTGTCGCACAAAGAGAGGGTCGAGAGCTGCCCTTGATAGCGAAGCACGAAACGTGTCCCATTCGATCACCCTACATGGGCGACGTAGGCGGTCGGTTTTCAGAGGGGCTAGGCTGAGCCGAATGGTATGGTGATCACTCCCCCTGCAGACCGGTTCCCGATGCCATGTCTGATGGCCCAGCCACCAGGCCAGGTCCGGTGAATACGGTGGCATTCGCGGGTGGGTGCAACGTCGTGTGGGCATGGATACGTCATTATTCAGGCTAAAGTTGTTCTGGGTGAGAGTATCAAGGATGAGATGTCCACGTTCAATGCAAACAGAGTACCCTCACTCACGGTGAGGATCATTGAAATCACCGGCAATGAGAACAGGACAGCCAGGATGATGCCGACGAAGCCAGTGATCCACCCTAGACGAAGACGGGGTGCCAGTCCGGAGTGGGGACGCACATAACACGACACAAGCACAATCGCACACTGAGAGAGTTGCACCTTTACAGCCACAACCTCTTGCCACGCGGTGCACCATGTCACCATAGGTATAGCCGTCAGAACGAGAGAGGTACGAACATATATACCTGGTTTGCCTGGTTTATCACCTTACAGGCACGCACGGCGATCTGGGATGGAAGGTGTAGCGTAGCTAGTAAACCTTGAGATTCTGCTCCTGCACGAGGAACGCCCAAGGTCGTAGTGAGCACAAGCGAATGCCTTCTGGGAGCTAACCAACCTTGTTAGCGAGATCCCGACAGTTCCATTGAGTTAGATATGAAGCCGGGTTAGAGGCAAATGTGGCAGCCATCATAATGAGTGCTCCGAAAGAGTGGTAGTTAGGGCCTGTAACTGTTGGACGACATACTGCAGAAGCAATGCCGGGTCGGAGGCAAGTTTAGGCGCCGGTTCCCGCACGTTCGCAATATATGACGCCAGCACTGGCGGAGGACATCTATGAGGCGTTTGCGCCGCCGATGACCCATTTGTTGTCTACGAAGTGTTCGCAGTGACAAGGCAGTTGCAGCGAGAGTTGAGTTTGGATAATTGCATTTGCAGTCTTTCGATGTTGCGATCGGTGTCACAAAATTTTCCTTTTGAAGTTCCTGCTGAGCCGTTCTTGTAGACGCCGATGCCTGCGATGAGTCCGGATAGCAACATCGCTGTAAGTTGCCTCAGGAGTAGATACCCCCTTAGACAATGAAGGGCATCTTTCTCGATGGCTTCATCTTCTGTTAGCGGAGCGAAGTGGTTGGAAGACACCAACAGGTCCTGGATATGTGTAGTAGGGTGAAAAGTGCGAACGCCGCGTGTACTTTTCTTAGCGTTACATTTCGTGGGGCAAGCGCGATCCGTTATTGAATGATCATTGGATTTGCATAGACCACATCAGAAGGCTTTGGAGGTGTTTGGCTCATTTGTCTTCACCGGAGTCGGGTTAGGGCACGATGCATGCATGTGGCCTTGTTGTAGGCACTGGTAACAGTATACTACGCTTGGGGGGTATGAACGAGGTCGAAGAGCGCGCTCATTGCAGATAAACCGTTTGGGTTGGGTAGCGGGTCCTGAAACTGTTACCAGGCATGTGCGACCACGTCCTAGGTAGTGGGTTAGCAGCACAGGATGAGTGTCAGAAGTCAAAGTATCACGTAGGGTTTCCGGCGATTCGTCGGGATCGAGCCATGTTACCACGTAGCGAGAGATGTCCGTGCCAGAGAGCAGGTATGCTTGAACGGTCAGGACGCGTTCATCGGGAAGGGTTATTGCTGCCAATGTGCCCAGGGCACACACTTGCTCGAAGGACAGCACCCACATGAACACAGCATTGGAGGTTCGGTGATATGTGTAGCCTGAGAAGCCCGTCGCTGTGACGCAAGAAGCGAGTGTCTTCTAAAGGGTCGTCTTAGGGATCTCTTCTATGTTGTAGAGTTCCTTTAGCCGGACGGCAACTTTGTACGAGTAAAGGGGATGTTAGATGGACGTGCTGGGAGAGCGTCTTGATTGAGCAGACACGGACGCTTTTGGACATGAGCAACTGATGAGGCAAGCATAGGAGACGCGCCCGATGATGCAGCGTTGCACGGAGACGCCGGTGTTCGCGGGTCGTCTACCTCGTCGTCCATCGTCTCTTCGTTGGTGGCGGTTACCGACTCGGCAGCAGGAATAGTTGTCATAATCTCCACAGCTAACTGCTGCCACAGCTGCTCTTTCTTGTGGTGGCGTTATTGTGTCTTGGCCGGATCGCTGCTCACGCGATGAGGCGGCTAAGCGCAAAGCACGCTGACTCACTTTAGGCGACGCTGTCTTGCCCCCGGGAGCCTCCCGGGGGCCGTAGATGGCTCGGTTCTGTGGCACGGGTGGACTGACCACGAGAAGCGGCCAAAGTGGCGGAATTTCATAGTTCCAAATGGAAAAAACAATTAAAGAGCCAGAAGTGCAGGAACACACGTCCGACGAAATCAAGTGCCTGCAGCACCCCCACATCAGCGTATGATACATTCGGCTGGCTCAGTAGTGGTGCGTGCACCCACTGGCCCGGTACTCATGGTCGATAACTCGTCGCTGCAGTGTCGCTTGAACATCCCGAGCTCTGAGCTCGGGATCGGCAACTCTTCTCCCACCTTTCGTCTTGGCATCCGGTTGTCGGAGTTCTGATTGGCAGCACGCATGGCATGTGCTCCTACCTATGCAGCTCGAATCCTTGCTATTGATTCGCACTCCAGCGCAGGCAAAGCAGTGAACTGATCAAACCGCCCTTTTCTGCAGCTGCTCCACTCTGGCAGCAAATGAATTTTTTTGCATGAACATATCACCACGGAAACTTGTGAGCCCACGCAACTTTGCTTGAAAATACGGATCCAGGTTCAACAGTGAGCGCGCGCTATTTATAACATGTTCGATCGCTTCAACCATAAAGATACCTTGACAAGAGAGGAAGCCAAGACCACTGTGTTCAATATTACTTACTTGATCAAAGCCTGTTTGTGCCTTCTGTCTGCGTGCAGCATCGATCATTCTTTCGTGGGATGTTTGAGAGTACCAATATCGCTGCGCGTATACACATATTCACGTGGTCCGCTTTCATGGTTTGCCTGCTTTCTTTACAGCATGGAAGAATTAAGATCACCTGAAGTGCTACCAGAGAAAAATTTATTTGAGCATTTGTCAGTAGGCTCTACAAATTGTATCTTGAAAATATTGTGTTCAAGTTAAAATTTTAGTTAACAAATTAAGTATTGCTAATTAAACACACAGCTCATATTAAGGACACGCTGCGTTGCTCAAGACAGGAGCTAACAATAACAAATTGGTTGCATTCTCGTAACTGACGGGTACTTTTTTTTTACGTTTCGCCCGAGTAAGCTGAAACATTATTAGCACAACTAACAGAATTCGTACCACTATACAGGAAGCAGAGTGACACCACTAATCAGTACCCGCCGTGGTTGCTCAGTGGCCGTGGTGTTAGGCTGCTGAGCACGAGTTCGCGGGAACGAATCCCGGCAACGGCGGAAATACACTACGGCGTGCCTCATAATTAGAAAGTGGTTTTGGCACGTAAAACTTCCTAATTTAATTTTAACCAATAATTAGTGTCAGCGTTATATCAGCTTCCTTTTCTCCTCTCAACGTCTTTTCATCTGTTCATAAGCTACTACATAACGATATGAAAGAGATGCTGTCGTATAGCATGTTCTGTTGCAGAAACATAGATTTAGGTGCGGAAAACAGGTTAGCACATGCAAATAGATGTCATTGCTTGCTGCCTCAGCAGACAAGATTTTCAGTTACGATAGTATTGAAGGATTCCTAAAGTCCCTTCTCCAAAAAGGGGCTCAATATTGCGGTGGCATGTGCAGACAATAACTTGTGCTGTAAACTGAAACACACTCAGGTCGTATTTAAGAAAAGACCATGCCTACTATTATTAGGTTCAAGGGAAAATGGTAGTGATTGAGCACACATAAGTTGAACTTGTCTCTCGTAGGCGGCGAGGTTCCATGATTTTAAACCTAACTGTGCGCCATCCAGGTAGGCAGAATAGAACATGGCTGCGGGTCATAACGCACGAAACGAGTTCATCATCATCTGGAAAGGCGTACAGCTTAGCACGCCTTCCTGAGGTAGACCAATTTTAGGCTTGACAATGTGTTGCCTATTTTTACCTTGAAAGTACGTTTGGTCTAGTATTTCTCAATAACGTTCAGCATGTTTCCGCGGACGCCCATTTCCGACAGGTCTCTGGATTCTGTAGCACCACGTTGCGTCATTTTCCTTTTACATATCGAGAAATAAAGATAAAAAAACTGTTTAAGTACGAACACAAAACGAATATGTGCCTTGATGCGCGCACGATTGTCGTGTCTGCTGTTGTCCATGACATTGATAGAATCAAGTGACACTGATATGACTCAAGCTTTTTGTCCATTTATAGGTAATATAAAAGTCAGCGATTGTTTTTCTCGAAGAGCCTACAGATGAAACTACAGATAAATATTAGGGGGTAACTTGCCATGGATGTTGGTTCTTTGTCCTGCTTCAGGACAGGGATGGCAATAGCTTCCTTTCATAAACTTGGAAGGTAGCCGCCATCCCAGGTAGCATAAGAAATGCGAAAGGTTTCATTTGTGTGTCGGTGTAGATGTTTTCAGTCATTTACTTGATCCTATCAGCTCGTGCAACTGAGCTCTGGCATGCGGCCGAGAAAGCTTTCAGCTCAGCAACACTAAAAGAATGGTTGTAGGGCTCCTGCATGCATCTACAGCCCAATTTCGTACGTTCTACATTTTTCCCTATTTCTGTAAAGCCTGAGAGTAATGACTACAGCTGGATACGCGTTCAAATTGTGCACCAAGAGTATCTGCCTCATCGTCCAAGCTGTCTCATTCGTAATTTACGAGAGACAATATATCAGCAACCTCTCCTAGAGAGAAACTTCGCCCAGCTTGCTCTCCTAGCCAGCCGTCGGGTCCGCCCTCCCTGTGATTTAGTATGCTTCAATTCGACTACATTTTCAGGCGTTCGGCGGAGGCGCGATGCGCCCCATGCTTAATTCTGCTCTTTTTAAGGCGTCCCTGCAATCTTAGTTTGACCTGGGAACATGTATTTTATATGAAATACTATTTGCTTGCGGAATTTTTCTTCGGCTGCATCAATGATCAAAGCCATAAATTAAGACTCGGCATCACCTATACAAGATGATTATAAAATTTTGTGATAAGTAAGAACATTCTTCAAAACAAATCCAATGGCCCGAGGCTAGTTTCTAGAGAGGAACACGCGGGGGAGAGTCATTTGTTTTTACCTTTCAAATTACAGGGAAGTAAATTAGGCATTTCCAAACGGATTCTTGATGACATTACATTTTAGGCCAGGCAAAAGAGCAACGGTACAAATTGCTACGTCAGTCGACGAACACGAGTTATTTTGGGCATTCTAATATGTCGGCTACGTCGTATTAATTAGGCGTGCATCAGATGTCAGACAACAATTTTCGATCATTCTACTTCTCGTACTTCTCGTGTCGCAGCAGCAGTCTCCTCTGACGGCGTTGTGAGCGTTAAAATCACAACGGGCACGTAGGCTTTCCGACGCTGGTCCATGACGATAAAGCAATCAGTTTTTCCAAGTTGATCATTTTGGCATCTATATATGGAACAGACGGTAATCAGCTTATTAAAAAGAACTGCTCGCTGACACTGCCTCAGGAGTCTTCCGAACGGCTACGTGTTAAAAAGCTGCAGACTTGTTGCAACTATTGCTACACAGATGGACGAAGCGTCTGCGTCGTCATGGTCTTTCCGGACGATGGCATATCACCGAACGAAGTTCGATGTTTTCCAGTTTAGGTGCTCCTCCTGGACACAGAACAGTGAACACGCTGAACAATCCCACAGAACATAAGACGCCACTGTTCAAAAATAGATGAGTGATTTCGTGCAGGTTGCTAATAAGACACCTGACTTCTATTAAGTTAGCTACATGGCCACAGTAATAACGAAATCAAAGTGTTATGGCTATCAGGGCGGAGTTCATGTTTATGTTGACTGCTACGTCCCTGGTCCAGTGATCTTTTGTCTTTGTTTTATGCCGCGGTCAAATGAACTACGCCGCTGATTGGGAACCAAGTGTGGCATTGTGTGTTTGGAGATGATGGATACCTGCTCTTTCAGGCCGTTCATTCGTGTCTGAGGTTTCACCTGGTGGGGCAGGCCTTCTGGCCCAACGGTCCCGGAATCGCAGAGCTCGATTGCTGAGTAGGCTGAGATTTAGCTACTGCCACCACGGGCGCACGGGCCGCTGTAGATGTTATTCTGCGCGGGGGGCGTTCAAGTAGCCGAAGGCTGGTACGATGCTGCCGCCTGACGCGCTCAGTCAGCATAGGTGTGCTTTGAAAAGATGAGCAACTTTCCCGGGCACACTTGAATTAGATGGTTTGCTTCACTTTCAGGGTGATTATTTCTTTTGCCTTTTTTCGTCTTGGACAAAACATGGAACACGTTGCATGGTTTCAGCCACAGTTTACACAGTCCAGTGCAGCAGCACAATCATCTGCAGAGTAGCCTTGGGTCCTCCCTTCGGCGAATTTGTCTTGAAGGGTTCTGTGGGTCATGATCATACTTCGCACATTCGAAGCATCTGTGTGCTTTTACACGGCCTTTGGCGTATTCTGTTTCCAGGATTTCTGGAGGGACATTGGATGCAAACGTAAGAATTAAATATTTAGTGTAAATTTATTTGTTTTCTAGCTTTATCAAGACTTGGTTGGACGTCTGTTACATTCTGGTCTTTCCAACCCTCCAAAACCTCCTTGCCAGTTAGATCAAGCAGATCGGAAATGGAGATGACGCCTTGTACAGTGTTCAACGCGCGGTGTGGAGTGACAGTGACAGAAGATGTCGGCGAAGGCTACCACTTTCGAGAGTTGTTCATGCTTGTCAGGAACCTCCAGAGGGAGGTCGCCGCGGGCCATTTTTCTTATCTTTACACCCAGGACCAATTGTTTTGCCGAGCCTCTTTCACATTATAGCCTTAGTGGTCAGGTTGATCATATTAACCTTAGTGACTTTTCAGGTTTGGTTTGGTGGACGATACGTATTTCTGTTTTCTCAATGGCGCAGAAGCACGAAAGCCGCGCTGCCATTTCGCGACGCTGTGTTGACGCTGCCCGCGGCGCGGTGGGTTGGTAGAGAGAAGTTTGGTGTTTTCCCCTTTGTACTATATACGAAGGAGTGCATGCTTTGCTCTGTTTGTGCCGAACCAATGGCAATGGATACTGCGCAAAAACCGACGCTAAACTCCCCGCTGAAGCAGTGGGGGCACAGTGGTCTATACTGGGTCCGTAATCGGGAAGTATACAAAACAAATAATTCGCAGTATAATGTGTTGTTATTGAGTGGTCTGCGGCCTCTAAAGCAGCGCATGTCGTAGAGCAAGCCTTGCGTTTCGTTCCCTTGGCAGCAACCTTCCGCGTCAGGCCTTGTGGCGATGAATACGCAGACAACTACTGTAGAAGTCAGAGTGATACGACACATCGCATATTAAAATAAAGAGAAAAAATAACATTAAAACAAGCATTTATACTAAGTATCATTTAATCATGACCGCTTTGCTGTGACCGCTTTGCTGTGATTGCTACCCCACGAAAGACGAACGGAGTGAGAGCTCCTTCCTTATTAGTTAGCCGCGGCCGCGTTGGCAGCTTAGTTAACGATGAGCACGAGAACATGCGCTCACGTGGGCAGTAGTATCTAGGTACTACACTAGCTATTCCCCACATTTGTTAGTCGCAACTTACGCATCCGCACGTGGGTCAGGAAAACGCGGCGTATCTCTCACGTACATGGAAGGGAATACTGAGAAGAGACGCTGACGTCAGTCTTTGTGAATCCTCCGTGACGCCGAAAGGGGACTTTACCTAGCCATTTTGTCGAGGCTGATTCTCCTGTCTTGTTTACATATTTTGCCTCAGCCATGAAACCACACCGTTTTTTTTTTGTGTACGCGTGTGCGCAACCCGTTGCCAAAGCGTTGTAGTGCGCGTATTGGAATCTCGCGTTGAAAGAACTGCATAGTGAGCTACACAAATTAGATAATGAGGCCGGTGCGTGCCACTTTTGCCGGATTTTTTGAATATATATCTGCGCATTCTCACTTCACTGTGAGAACACATAGGTGATTGGTGGCACCACTCCTTAAGTACAACACGACACTTTATTTATGGTTAGCCTACCTGCAGTTCCCAAGAACTAACACGTATGCCATTCGTGGCTTGAGGCATCGTTTTGCCTCATCGAACAAGTTTCGGGCGGTCGCACGCCGCGGCGATGTGACAAGCCACAGCACGCAGACGAGGAGGCTAGCAGAAAAGAACAGGTTTTCTTCACAAAGTAATTGAAGGTTCGTGTAAAGAAACTTGTGTGGTAACCGCCGTGCGGTGCAGAACAGTATGCGCGCTAGCGTGCGGCCAGCACGTTGACCGAGATTGCCAAGTGCCACCATCAACCGTTTCATGTGCGCGCAGCCATACGTTCATCTGTCGAGCCTTCGTCACCCTTGCACCGAATCCGGCAAACTTCGCTTCCATGCGTCAGTCGGGCGCTCAGATGTCTGCGGTAAGCACGGTTAGTACACCAGCAGCCACTTCTTTCCCGTTCTTCTGCATGGCTGTTTTGCCTGCCACAAACACGTTGTCCGCTGTCAAGTGCCTGGACACTGCACAACTATTACTAACGTGCGAGGCGTTTATGGCACAATATGTAGCACAGCGGTTTCAGTATGTAATGACACGTTAGCATGAATATATTCAAGATGGCCACAATGTTCTCAAACATTCCTTCGTTCGTGGCGCGGTACATTGCGCATAGCGTTGTATGCGGTAACGTTTCAAAATTTTTACGTCTTCGAGTCCTACCTGGCCCCAACAACAGCCGGGAGAGCACGGTATGGCTAACACTGCAGCCAACAGACGAATACTAACACAAACCTGCACATACGACGCATTTGGACCGGTACTAAACCAACAGAGCAGCACACACACGAGGACACGCCTCCATAACAATACCGTCATTGTGCCCCGACAACATGGCCACACATAGAGAAGAATATCACGTGACTTCCTCCAAACTTATCTCCTAGCGCGCGGACATGATAGAGCCTCTCCCCAGTTTTTTTTTTCTTTTCTCCGGCCTCGCGTGTCTGCGTCGTTGAAAAAACGTAGACCTGAGCGGACGACGTGGGAGTGGGGGGATGGCCTCTTTTTTATGGATTAAACTATGTGGCTCACTTCGTTGCGTGCTGACTGAGAGTTCCTACGATCGGCTAAGGCAGGAAAGGGTTCGCCGTGCATAATGTATCACTATATGTTCGGCAGCGGTAACAGCCGCGCAGCGTCAAGCACAATGAGGGGGCGGTACAAGATTTGTCAATATGAACGCTTGTGCACGCCAGGTGTACATGGCTGATTTCACGTAAGTCGTTAAACGTATACAAGGCCCAATGCGCTGCATCAAGTTAACTCAAGTAGGCCAGAAAAAAAACAGAAATATATATAGGAGAAGAAAACACAGTAGGGAAAGGAAAGAGGATAGCAAAGGAAAACGTAGATAGGGACAGGAAGAGAGCGGCCGCCGCTTTCTCCGGGAGGGGTCACACTGGAGATATATCGTCTGCGTCAAGCGGAGGACAAAGAGGTGTGTTGCCTCCACCGAACACCCGGCATTGGCTGAACACCCAGGATACTTTTTTTTTCTGGCGGAGACGGCAAATCCGCGCAATAAACCAAACCCACGCTGACGCAGACACCCCTGCAGGCAAAGCGGGTTAGGAAAGTCGCTTGCGGAAGCTACTCGAGGCATAGGGAGAGTGTCCGCGTCGGCAGTAGCGCTCGCCACCTGCCGGTATGGTAAGAGGGCATTCAATTTCTTCTGTCTTCTCCAATAACAAACTGACTAGAGAAATTATTTTAACAAAGCGATCCGTAGAAGGCTAGATGGCGTTTTAGAACTAATCGTTCATAAGTAAAGCTTGCAATCATGTCTGGTGAGGGGTCCTTTAGATAAACCATAAGGACGCATTCGCAACGTTTAGTTTATAATAAATTCAGACAACAAGCGTTACTTTCAAGCAATCCTTTGCAGCAGTCATATAATAGCGGCATCTATAGTGACTGCATTATACATTTAATTGCCGCATCTTCTGGTAGGCCACAGCTTTCCGAGGGCAACTACCGAATATAAAAGGCTACATAATGTGTTATTCACTTCAGATTTATTCAAGACACAACAAAATACCGAAGCAAATCTACCGGAGCAAATCGACCTTCTAATCTTTGCTTAACTTCCAAACACAAAGGATACCCGCTTTTAGGCACAGAATGAGAGTTCCGATCCTTGGCGCTCGCACCATTGCTACTTTGCAGATTCCACGCACCATGTTATATTTATTATGGCCCCAAATTGCTATACGTTTCATTATTGCTGCATTCCGCTTCCCCTTTAATTCAGATTGCCTTGGTGGGTGTTTAAGTCTTTCCTTTGACAATACATACGCCAAGGTTTTATATTGCTTGACAATGACTGTGACCTGCTGTTGAATTCAGACCGCGTAATTGCTCCTCTCTTCAATAGAGATCATAGGTCCAGATTTTTCTACGATAAACTTAAGGTTATGCCACTAGATAAACTAGATATGCCACTCCGTTCCCCCTCAAATACACAAGCCTCTGTAACTCCATTGCACAGTCCACTAGAAGCGCAATATCTAGCGTATATACCAGCCAAGGGGCTTTCTGTTGCACCTTTTGCTCAATATGGATGTAGGATGAATCAAACCCTGAGTCACTGTTTGGCAGTTGTCTTTCTATGCCATTAACTTTAAGCGTGGACAACAATTGAGACAGAGGAAAGAAAGGCTACGAAGCCTCGTTCTTTGGTGGGAGACGAAGCGCAGCCATTCGTAGGAGTCGAACCCATCGCCTTTGGTGTTAATGAAATCGCATTTAATTCCGGCACAGATAATTAAAAAGAATTAAGGCAATCGAACCCGCGAGCTTTGGTGGGAGTCCAAGAATAGATCCTTGGTGGGAGTCGAACCCACAACCTTTGGCTGTAATTAAAGCGAAGTTATTTAGAACACACGTAATTAGGTTGCAGTTAATTGAGGCACTCCTGCCCACAACCATAGTTAGGAGTCAAACTTACGACCCTTGGTTTTAATGAAGGCGAAATTTAGACACAGTTAATATGCACTTAATTAAGGTACTCTAACCGACGCCTTTTGATGGGAGTCGAACCTTCGACGTTGCGAACTAAGAGCGATGACTAAGCAAAGTACACTAAACGAATTAAGGCGGATGAATAAGTGAATTAGGAGCATCAGTAAGCGAATTAAGAAAGATAACTAAGCGAAGTATACCAAGGGAAGTAAGGGCGATGTGTACGTCATGTGGCCGTCTTTAGAGTATCACCACTTGGGATTTCGCCTTCAAGCCGTCTTAGAGACAATATAAGAGAGACTGAATTTTAATATCGCTTCTAATACAATCAATCAATTCTTTATCTTTATCTCTGATATCGGTACCTGTCCATTTGGAAGTCACTCCAAGCGACGTATTGTTTTGTTTCCATATGGCGCTAATCCATAAATGTTCCTTAGATGTCTTTTCCAGTCTTTGCCACTTCATACCTCTCCTAACTAGGATGCCTACGCCTTCGTCTTTCCTTGATCGAGCCGTTTTGTTGCACCCCGCCTATACAAAATTGCCAATAACAATATACACCAAATGTCGCAGATACGTTTCTGTCAAGGCGCAATACTTCGGTAATTCAGATGCCTTTGAATTTTCAACCATTTTTCCTGCTTGCGCCCACCCCGCATTTTTATGAAGGGAAATTTCTCGCCTGTTTTATGAACTCTTTGTGTTTGAATTCTACTCCTTGCTGGTGTGCCACTACATACAATAACTATAATACCTTCCTCATTGTCTGGCGCTCCCCCAAAAGAAGCTGCTGCTAGTACCGCGGATCGACGTCCAACCGGTGTTGCTGCACACTGTCGCTAAAATACATTCTATCACGCACAAAATCATCTTCGGGGCCTGCTCGGTGCACTTCTCGGTTGATATGAATGACTGAAATTCATAGCGTTTTGTAACGTTCAAATCTCCCTGTTCACTGCAAGCATTGCTTTTTCAATTCAATAACCACTGCCTTTGGGCTTCTGTCCACCGTTCAGACTGTGATTTATACGTCCTTTGAAACATTCCACAGATCACTAACCCCTTTGGCTATTTGCTTCACGATTCCTGTGCACCGTCAATGCCGTACCTCAATCACTCCGCCCGCTATAACCATTAGGTGTCTCTGCATGGTGTCCCATGCATGTTTCTTGGCTTTTGCTTAAACTTTGTTAATCGGTTAGCCCGCAGGCACGCCAATGTGGACTCGTTCGCCTGCGCCTACTATCTTTATCAGCACCGCTTCTACTTTATGCATGTTCAAATTCCCAACAAGCAGAAAATCTTTCCTCCTTCTAGCCACGATGCCGTGATGCCTGTTCCCCTGCCCTGTTCGACAGAGATATTTTTTATGTTGACGGGCGATTTGTGATTAATTGGCTCGTCAACTTAAAAGAAAGTCGTAGGTCTGCCCGAAACGCGAAACATCGATTGCGATAGCAAGTTAGTGAACAGCTATATTAAGTAATGATAGCAGTTTTAGTGGCCGTATAAAGATGTAAACATGGGCGTACTAAGTAAATTAACATGCACGGTGTCACGCGCGCACAAACACACATGAACATATCTTACCCGATGACAGCGGAAACAAGATGTAAAAACGCTTGAGTGAGTAAGCGCAGCAGCGTTTTGACCTTCTCGCATTTGTCGCTTTCGCGCGAACGAAACGACCAAAGCACAGCGCATACCAACCTACCGGCAACTACGCTCAATCAGCAAACATCGCAGACCGCTTTAAAGATGAGGCCCGCGCGGACTCTGGCCCCGCCATAGATCGCTTTCAGGAAACGGCGCCCGCATGCCCGCGCCGTAAGTGGCAGCTTTTGCCTATAGCAGGTTAATAAGGCATACCTCAAATAATGTAACACAAAAATATTTCTAAATTATAAATTATATTTTAGCGTATTTTTCTAGTTTCGGCTGAATATCCGATATATCAGTTGACATGCTGTTCAGACTCGTGGAGCTGAAAGGTAAACGAGGGGACCGTTTTTTGTGCCAAAACCATGTGAAGCCAACAGATGATGAAGCCATGGAAAGCATAGGGGAAGTTATCTGTTCTTTCATTTCAAGCCTATGAAAGCAAGAATCACTTGCTGTAGCCGTGGGTGTTGAGCCCCCACCTCAGCATTGTGCGTGCGTAGGACAACCAACTGTGATGTTGAATGATGTAAATATCTCAGGATCTGCCATCACTTGCAAAAATTTTTGTTGCAAGACGAGGAGATGTCAGGGGGCGCCGAGTAATGCGGACGCGCAAACATCGGCTCCTGCTTTTTCAAATGATTTTCGTGAATGTTTTTGCGAAATCCTGCAAAGTTGTGCATCATTCGACGCAGTATGCAGGAAGGAACCAGCCCATACCGGGCACTTCTCGATAGGCGAGCTTTTCGACAATTTGAGAGACATTGAACTACCGACCGAGGAGTTCGTTCGCTAACCCTACCGGACGCAGCCTAGCGTCGGCGCGGCGTCCGTGGTAAGCCACGGCCTACTCGGCGTTATGTGGCGAAATGCCTGAAATTGAGATGGTGGAAGGGGTCAAGATCGACCCCGCCGAAGGAAATTGCTCGAGCTGGACCAAAGCAGTGGGCAGAAACAAGAAGGCTCGACCAGAGACGCCCAAGGCGACGGCCAGCACGGAGACGCACAATGTCGGGAAAGGTGGCCGCCGCAAGGCCAACCGACAGAGCGCGATGAAGCTAGCTTGTGAACGCCTGAAGACTCCCGAAAAGGCCTCGGGACCATATACGCATCATCGTCAGACCAAGAGAAGACCTCGACGTTAAGAAAGTTAGTACGATTCGACTAGCCCAAGTTTTGGATATGGCGGCGGCCTTAGCTACGGACGAAGTGAGGGAAGACATCATCTGCCCCAACGCTGCTCAGAACATTCTGCTTGCTTCTACGTCGGTGAGGAAGAACGCGTGTGCCTATGAGTCGGTTGAGCAGATACACCTCAGAGGAGGCAAGTACGACGTGGCAGCTTATTTAGCCGCCTCGGACAACATATACAAGGCAGTCGTTCGTGGGGTCGACGCAGATTTCAGCGATGCTCAGCTGTGGACAATGATTGTCAACCAACGGAACCCGAGAGCGCTCAAGGTGAGACGAATGACGACTGCTACGACGGTGGTGGTGCACTTCGAAGGTAAGAGAGTGCCGAACTACGTCATGCGTCGTCTATCCGTGGGAGGGGGTATACGCCTTTCTTCGCGATTTTGTTTAGTCGACGATAATCGACGCAGAAACGTAGGGTTCCGTCCTTTTTCTTCACTAAAACAACTGGAGACGCCCATGGGCTTTTCGACGGCTGGATGATGTCGTCGCGCAGCATTTCGTCGACTTGTCTTATAGCTTCACGTTATCGCGTCGAAACTCGGTAAGGGCTCTGGCGGAGTGGTCGAGAGCACTCTTCGATTATTATGCGATGCTTTGCGACTGGTGTTTGTCGAATCGTCCATGACGTCGAAAAGCAGTTTTTGTATCGCCGAAGCAGACTGAGCTGTTGCCGCTTAATCACGGGGAGAATGATTTATGTGGAAGTCTGGCTCAGGAACTACGGTCGTCGGGAACTACGATGCGACAGAATCCCAGAGGAGAAACGCATTGCTGGTTTCCAGAATTTCCTCGATGTATGCGATCGTCGTGCCCTTGTTCATGTGCTTGAACTCCTGGCTGAAGTTTGTCAGTAACACTTTCGTGTTTCCTTCGTGCAGTCGAGCGATCCCTCTTGCGACGCAAATTTCACGGTCGAGTAGTAGACGTTGGTCGCCTTCGACGACGCCTTCTACGTCAGCGGGCGTTTCGGTGCCGACCGAGATAACAATGCTGGAGCGAGGTGGGATGCTCACTTGATCTTCGAGTACACTCAAGGCGTGGTGACTGTCGTATCGGCGCCGCCGCTATCAGTGCTTCACCGAAGAAAGACACGAGACGACTGTAGTCCAAAACGCCAGCAAGGGGAAAGAGCCCCCGTCTTTATTTCCACAGTCGTTTAAGTAGAACCAGCATGACCTCTGTGACACGTGGTTTCATACATGCGTCAGGCGCAATGAGTCGGCGCGCCCTGCGGGAGCGTGCTTTCAGCCGCAGTGAAATACATTCCAGCACATCCCCCCTTTTGCAAAATCAAAGTGGTTTTCGTGCATGACATTTAGCACACCCGCACATGAACAAAAAGTAAGAACCCTCAGTGGTAATCTACCACGAAAAAAACCTTATTCACCAATCCCGTATCGAACTGGTCGCTTAACCACTCTACCAGACTCGGTCACAGTCACTGAAGCAGAAGGTACTAAAGTTGAAGTCACAGCCCCCGGTGCTAAAGGTAACGAATCTGTTATAGTAGCGGGTGACTCCCTGTTCGTAAAAACCAATTCGGATGTATCACTTACGTTTGTAAACTCGTAGCTGCCTTCTGCCTTCCTCTGTTCTGGCAAGTGGTTGAGCATTCGTCGGTTACGCCGCAGCGTACTCCCATCCTGCGTGCGTATTATGTAGGACCGCGGTGTAGCGGCTGTGTCTAGCACCGTTGCTCTAGTCTTCATGTCCGTTACCCAAACGGAATCACCGCTTTTAGTTTGTTCAATTCACGGGTTCAGTGGAGCCTGTTGTAGTACCGTGCTCGTAGCTTCTTGTTGGCACTGTCTTTGGCCGCAAGATTAAGCAGCGCTGGCTGCACTGGACCACGCAGCTGCGGCGCCATTGAAACTCTTGTCCTGAGACGCCGGCCCATGAGGATTTCAGCCGGACTAGGGTCCAGAATGCTTGGGGTTGCCCTGTAGGCAAGCAGAGCCAGGTACGGGTCCGTAGATTTAAGGATCAGGCGCTTAATTGTTTGCACCATTCGTTCAATTTCCCCATTAGCCTGAGGGTACCTAGGGCTAGTAGTGACGTGACCAAAGCCATAATCATGTGCAAACTTATCAAACTCTGCACAAGAAAATTGTGGTCCATTGTCTGTCACTACGGTCTCCGGGATGCCGTCGCGTGAAAAAATGCTTTTTAGCCTTTCTATCACCGCCCTAGCTTTTGTTGAGGGAAGGAGGGCTACTTGCGGATACCGTGACAGGTAGTCGACCACGACAAGATAATGACAGTTGTTAATAAAGCACAAGTCGACCCCAACTCGTTCCCACGCGAAACTTGGCGTTGGGGTTGAAATCAATGGCTCCGAGTTCTGGTTGACAAAGCGCGCACAAGTAACACATTCTTTCACTTGCCGCGCAAGTTGTTCGCCGATGCCTGGCCACCAGACCAATTCCTTTGCCAAAGCTCTAGTTCTCGCGATTCCCTGATGTCCATCATGTAGTTTTTTTAGAACTTCCTTTCTTAGGCACTGAGGTACCACCAGTCTGGTCCCTTTTAGCAGCATGCCATTTCATTCGGCAATTAGTACTCTTTCCTGCCAGTATGGAACTAAGTAGCAAGGAAGCTTTGGTTTTTTTTGGCCAGCCTTGGCGACACAGCTTAAGCAAGGCTTGACAAACGACGTCAGTCTTTTGCACATCGCGTATTCTGTTAACAAAATTGTCACCCATTTGAAGCCCTTGCACACATGTTTTGACGAAAGACGACACTTCCGAGACGGTCAGTTCACCGGCTAGTTTATCTGCTTTCGTCGGTGCTCTTGAAAGAGCGTCCGCCGTTATCAAGCTTTTACCGGGAACGTAGACAATGTTAAAGTGATACCGAATCAGCCGCATTCTGAAGCCCTGAACCCTTGGCGGCAACACATCAATAGGCATTTTACCAAGCAACGAAACGAGAGGTTTGCGGTCTGTTTCAAGCATCACCTCAATACCTCTTATGTATTCGTCGAATCTGTCGGCAGCCCATGTTAACGCTAGTGCCTCTTTTTCCACTGGCGCATAGCGCTGCTCAGTTTTCGTTAGTGACCTTGAAGCAAACGCTATCAGCCGGCGCTCGCCATTGCGGTGTTTCTGGAAAAGGACGGCACCGAGACCGTAAGACGAGGCGTCCGCCGAAAGAATCGTGGGAAGGCGTGGATCGTACATAGCCATGCACTTTGCTGAGCAGATAAGAGATTTCAAGCTTTCAAAAGCCGTGTTCTGAGCAGGGCCCCAAGCCCAGTCGGTCTCTTTCTGCAAAAGTTCCCGTTAAGGGGCAGTGGTTTGCGCCAAGTTCGGCAAAAAACGGCCTAGGTGGTTGGCCATGCCCAGAACACTGCGTAATTGCGATATATCAGAGGGTGCTTTCAGCTCTTTAATGGCTCTGAGTTTGGCCGGATTCGGCTGTACGCCTTCCTCGATGAGTAAGTGGCCCAGAAAGCTTATGCTTCGAACACCGAACACACACTTTGCTTTGTTTAAGGTAACGTTAGACTGGGCCAGCTTAGCTAAGACGTTCGATAGTGTAGAGTCATGTTGCGCTTTGCTGTCGCCAAAAATGAGAATATCGTCCATCAGGTAAACGACGCCTGGAAGGCCTGCCAGGATTTCAGACATTCTTTGAAAATACTCTGGAGCTGATGTAATCCGGAATGGCAACCTAGTGAAACAGTAGCGCCCAAACGGTGTAATGAACGTGGTCATCACTTCTGAGGCCTTGCTGAGTCGCACCTGATGGAAGCCGGAATTCGTGTCTAATTTGGAAAACCATTTTGCACGGGCAAGAGAGCCCAGTGCTTGGTCGACAGTAGGCAATGTGTATCTTTCTCTTAAGACAAACTTGTTCAATTGCGTAAGGTCTACGCAGATCCTTACATCTCCCGAGTGCTTTTGTACAGGTACAATGCCGGCACACCACTCTGTTGGCTCTTCGACTTTACGAATCACGCCCATTTGTTCCATCTTCTCGAGTTCTCGTTTTACAGGCTCCTGAAGCGGTATAGGAATTCTGCGTGGTGCGCTTATTGCAAATGGAACAGCATTAGGTTTAAGCCTTATTGTATACTCCCCCGGCATAGTGCCCAAGTTGTTGAAAACCTGAGGGCACAAAACTTCGTAGTTGGGTTCCTTGTGAGCCACAGAGTCAGCGAACTTGACTCCCAACGCTTCGAGAGCCGGCAAACCCGGCAGTACATGGCGCAAAGGACTGACCACATAACACGTTTGGCGCGAAGTTTGTCCCCTCCAAAATATATCCGCCTGAAACTTGCCCAGAACATTTAAGCGGTCACCGCTTGCGCCAGTCAAGACCTCGCCGGCCTTTTCCAAGCTCGTGGGAAGTCCCGGAAATGATGCTGGAATTACGGACACTTCTGTGCCTGAGTCGAGCTTTGCAAAAACAGGCACGGAGTTAAGTAATACCTGAACGTAACGCGCTTTGGCGCGAGGCGCCTCGTCCGCGCCCAAAAAGACCTCCCCATCGTCCTTCTGTACAGATGACACTTGTACCTTTCGCTGGTAGCCTCGAGAAGTCCCTTTGAGGCACGCCTTGCCGAAGTGTACCTTTAAGCCGCAGTTGAAGCACCTCTGGCCTCTCGCTAGGCAGGCTGTCTTTGGGTGCGAGTTGCCTCCGCAGAAGATGCACGGTCCCTCTGAACGAGCTGATGTCGGCCGGGTTTCCTTGCTGCGTTGCGGTTTCCTGCGGTAGCCCACTGCGTCGACATTGACGTCCTCACATGGCTTGTACGGTGCGTATTCGTGGACCTCGTTGCAGTTTCGAAGCTCTTCTTGCTGCTGCTGAACGGTCTCTTTTAGGCGGGCCTTCGCCAGAGCTGTTGCGAGAGACAGCTTGGGATCCATTTGGAGCGACTCGGAAAGTTTTTCATCCCGCAGGCCCACGACGAACCGGTCCCTGATGAGGCGCTGCTTGAATTCTCCGAAGTCACATTTAATAATATTTGGGGTTTTACGTGCCAAAACCACTTTCTGATTATGAGGCACGCCGTAGTGGAGGACTCCGGAAATTTTGACCAGCTGGGGTTCTTTAACGTGCACCTAAATCTAAGCACACGGGTGTTTTCGCATTTCGCCCCCATCGAAATGCGGCCGCCGTGGCCGGGATTCGATCCCGTGACCTCGTGCTCAGCAGCCCAACACCATAGCCACTGAGCTACCACGGCGGGTCCGAAGTCACATTTGTCCGCCAAGACGTGTAGAGCAGTCATAAACTGGTCAATTGACTCGCCAGGCATCTGGTGCCGCTTGTGAAAGCAAGCGCTCTCGTAGACAACGTTGCTCTCCTTGATGAAGTAATCGTCACACTTTTTTTTGACCAGCTCAAATTTCTTCGAATCTTCTGCAAAAAGATTGAAGGTGGCGAAGATGTCCCTTGCTTGTCGAGCCATGGTATAAATCAGAGTGCGTACTTGTGCCTCTTCGGGGCGCTCATTCAGGCCCTGACGCATAGCGATAGTCGTCGAAGTGCAGTATCCACGCCGGCCACTCTGAGGTAGTGTCGAAGTCCAGCGGTGGCGGCTGCTGAAGACCCGGCGGCGATGCAGCGGCCATTCCAGCCTTCCTTTCTCACGACGTCTCGCCGCTCTTTTCAATCGCTTTTAAAAGTGGGTGGATCGCATAACTTCTGAGACCATGTCGTATCGGCACCGCCGCTATCAGTGCTTGATCGACGAAAGACAGGAGACGACTGTAGTCCAAAACGCCAGCAAGGGGAATGAGCCCCCGTCTTTATTTCCACAGCCGTTTAAGTAGAACCAGCGTGACGTCAGTGACACGTGGTTACATACATGCGTCAGGCGCAATGACTCGGCGCGCCCTGCGGGAGCGTGCTTTCAGCCGCAGTGAAATACATTCCAGCACAGTTAGTACGAAAGCTCTCCGGCGGTATCGCTTGATCTTCCGACAACGTTATCGATTTTGACTTCAGGTTTATGATTGCGCCGTGTTGGTTAAGGAAGTCCATGCCGAGAATGACGTCTCGTGAACACTGTTGGAGGATAACGAAGGTGGCAGGGTAAGTCCGGTCATGAACGGTAATTCTTGCCGTGCAGATTTAAGTCGGCGTAATGAGGTGTCCTCCAGCGCTTCGAATTTGAGGGCCTTCCCGTGCAGTTTTAACTTTCTTCAACTGGGCGGCGATGTGTCCACTCATTACGGAGTAATAGGCCCCTGTGTCCACTAAGGCGGTAACTGCGGGGCCGTCGAGAAGCACGTCGAGGTCGGTGGTCCTTTGTCTGGCGTTGCAGTTAGGTCTCGGCGTCGGATCACGGCTGAGTCGTGTTGAACTGAAGCTGGAACGTCGCGTCGTCATGTCGTCTTTCGTCGTCGTATTATTTCCTTCCAGACTTCGTCGGGACGGCGGCGTGTCGTTATGTCGTCGAGGTAGTTTCTTCGGTGTCTTCGTCAGCGGCGGAGGATCTTCGTCTGTTCGACGAACAGCAACCGCACCTCCATCGGTTGTAGCTTTTAGTTTTCCGGATATGGACTCACGGATTGGCCCCGGGCGGGGCCAGTATATGGACGGCGCTGCGGCGACAGGTAGCGGCCTGGTGACAGCGAGCGGGACGGTCGTCGAGTGCTCCACTGAGAAGCGGCGAGGTAGTCGCCGATGTCACGAGGGCGTTCACCTTCCCGAGGGCGCGGTGCGTCGACGGTGAACCCTCGCAATCCCAGGTCGCGGTATGGGCATCGGCGGTACACATGGCCGGCTTCGCCGCAGTGGTAGCAGAGCGGGTGGTGGTCGGGGGCGCGCCACATGTCCGTCTTCCTCGCGTAGGTGCGCTGGGCGACGGGTGCTCGTGCTGGTGGCTGCGGTGGCGGACGACAGAACTGCGGCGTGACAGGGCCCTGGCGAGGTCGCGGAGGGGGACCTTGACGGCGTGCGACGGCGGCGTAGGTTATCGCTTCTGGCTGGGGCTGCGGTAATTGAGGTTGCACCTCAGGAGCTCCGAGCGTTCGCTAAACCTCATCTTTCACGATGTCGGCAATCGAGGCTACTTGAGGCTGCGACGAAAGCAAGACTTTACGCAGTTCTTCCCGCACAATGGCCCTTATGGTCTCTTGGAGATCAACGGAGCTCAGGGCTTCGATGGCGCACTAAGGCGTGAGCACTTGGCGGTTATATTGCTATATGGCCTAGTGCGCATTTCTAACGTTTTCTCAATCGCCATAGCCTCAGTCAGGAACTCAGCTACGGACTTCGGTGGGTTTCGGATTAGTCCGGCGAAAAGTTCTTGCTTTACGCCCCGCATCAAGAAACGCACTTTTTTCTCTTCGGACATTTCCGGGTCGGCGTGTCGGAAAAGACGGGTAATCTCTTTTGTAAAGATGGCGATGGTCTCATTGGGTAGTTGGCCTCGGGTTTCCAGCAGAACTTCGACCCTTTCTTTGTCAGACAACGCTGCGGAACAGGTCTCAGTTACTGCGGAACAGGTCCCATGTTGCGAGGGTGGACTCCCGGTTCTTGAACTAAGTCCTCGCGGCATCTTCCAAAGAGAAGTGCACGTGTCATAGCTTATCCTCAAAGGTCCAGTGATTGAAGGTGGGGATCCTTTCGAAGGTTTAGAGCAAGGTTTCAGTATCCTCCGACGTAGCTCCACGGAAGGTAGGGGGCTCTCTGGGTTGTTGAAGTACGATGGGTGACACTGGGGCAGCCATTGTGGTTGTCTTGGCCACAATCTTCTTGGTCTTCTCAGGTAGAAGTCCGTGCTCCGGGGGCAGCTGTTGTAGACGACGGCCTGCTCGATGGTCCGTGACTGCGTTGGTGCTCTCTTTACGGTCCGGGCTTCGATGACGGATTGTCGGGGGCGTCCGGTACATGGACGAAAAGCACCTCTACCAGATGTCACGTGGTGGTGACGTTGAAGAACACAGTAGCATTACTGTGAAAGACAAAACTAACTTTTATTGGGCGAACCTGTCCACACAAAAACGGGCTACACTTATAGCTCAATGATAGTGGTGCACACGGTCGTAGATCGCCGAAAATCTGACCAGCGGGTCAAGCGCGTCGGCTTTTATATGTTTGTTGTGTTGTTATATGTTTTATACGTTCCTGACTAATCGTTGGGCCCGCGTGCCTTCCACAAAGTTCTACACCAGGCGATTCGCGTCAGGCGATGAAATTAGATAACACAAAGTTCGGCGACAACAGACAGCGGATAGAAGCATCGATAACTTTCGAGAAACTTCGGGTACATGCAGGCGCATCCCGCACCGTGCGATAACATTTGTTAGGCGGTGAAACGTGGTCGCCCAATAAAGATAAGTACACGTGTCAATATTCCGTGCTAACAGCACGGAAGACGACAGCAAACTTACAGCAACAAGCTTTGGTAATTAGAAATGTTTAGGCGTTTCTTTCATTGTTTCTTATTGCATGGAAAAATATAGCGTCAAATGCGCTAGAAAAAATAATCAACCGCAGTCCTATGAGTAAGAGAATGATCATACTATAAGAAAGTACTCGAAACTTGTGAATGCCAAACTGTATGGTTGTCCAGGACGGACGCTACCCTTCTTTCTTCTACGACCTAGTGGAGTGTCACGAGGAGTATGAAAAATCCCGAAATTGTGCGCATTAAAAACAGCCTATCAGACATTCAGCAGATGTTTGCAGCACCGCAGTAATGTTACCGCCTTCCACAGTAGCGCACGCCCAATCATTTCTGCACTAAAACTGCTCAGTCCGCTTTAAAATGACAAATTAGAGCGCGCCACAAAATTATAAGCACGCGCCATCCTCGGCTTTCAGTAGTGGCCTCTGAACAAAGGGCTGCTACAGTGCGTTCCAGCTCTTACGCTGTCAGCTGGAGCGGCGCAGATGAACATAATTGTGTTCGTAAGACTGGTACGCCGCTATCGTAGAAACGCCCTTTTATATCAGAAGCTGCGGCGGCTGTTTTGTGTTTATGAATCAACTAACGCTTACTATTGGCGAAAGTACTGAAGCTTGCACCTGCGCCACCGTTATATACGTGCCTTTATTCGGCTACAGTACTCGTGTTTGCAATGACGGGTAAGGCGAGCTTACGGATCATACAAAAATTTGAAGCTTTGTGAACAGGTTTCTTTTGCGTCAGATTTTTCTAGCGTCAAAATTTCTTCGTAAGTTAACATAGTGAATTTCGCCCTTGCTGTCTTCATATCCTTCTGCCCATTCTCTATTTAGTCTTGTTCGCTCGTCAAACAGCTAGCACACATTCATTTATCGTGCTCCCATAATAACGGATTCATTGCGTCGTCGAATGCAGAACACTGGAAATGCAGTTGGCTTGGTTTATATTATTTTCTCTATTTCTTTTTTTTTGCTGCGCGAGGTAATTGTTGCGTATTTCTTTTCAGCTTCGAGACAGAACGAAGCTAGATGTAACGGAGTGGCGAAAGCCGCTGCGGCCGTAAAGTCAGCAGCAACAACAACAGGAAACATGAGGTTCCAGAGTCAAGGAGGCCACACGCAAGCGCTTGCCACCTTGCGGCAGAGAAATTGCAGTATAAAACGCTCGACCGTGCCACAGCACCTCACTTACAACTGTCAGTACTTCCACACTGCCGGGCAAGCTTTGAGCAGGAAAAAGTTGCAGTAGCTCGTCTTGGAGACAAGAGTCTGCAGATCTCTGCGCGCACCTTTCAGTGTCCGAAAGGTTCCCTCGCACTACCAGTCATAATGCATTCGACTTCAGCTCTCCTCGCGCAGGTAAGTGCATTATGATCGAATTTACTTGGTGCGCCTATGGTCAAGGCAGGTGCGCAAAAGTATACATTTTTTTATTTGCTCATTGAGAGAGCACCCCGAGTGTGCGGAGCCGTGCACCTACCAATTCATGTGTACATGTTCACATTTCCACACTGGAGGTCGTAGCTTCAATGTGGAACAATATTTAACCTAGGCTGCCTGCTGGTTGCTCTGATAGCGTGCAAGATGCGGCTTTTCCCTGATTATATTGTATTAAGTACTTTCAGAGAGCGTGCAATCGGTGGGCAGCAGCGCGCGTTTGCGTCGTCTGGTAGAGATCACGGAATTTAGACAATATTTTAACATTGCAATCAGGAACTAATCGCAGGTCAGCACTTCTCGCACTTCCTTTTCTAAGCGAATATTTTTGCTACGGTCAGCCAGAAGAGGCAGAAGTAATGCCCCGATATAAGGCAAGGGTATTTTACCAATTACTAGCGTTCTCCAAGCGGACGGTGCTAGTATTCATAAAAATATACATAAAAAGCCAATTGCGTAGCCGGAAGTGCGAGTATAAGTGACCAGTCCTTTTTTACTAAAATTGAATAGAGGATTAGATCTAGAAGCAATGGCCCATGCTATACGTGGCAACAAACTGATGCATAGCGCATCTCTAATCTTCTGTAAACATTGGCAAGGGGGAATCTGTACACTAAACGCAGAAAATAATTTTCCTTGCTCTACAAGGACACATGACAAGAACATATTTGGCAAGAAGTGTGTGCATACGCCCCGTGGTGCAGATACGGTGGTGTGGGATATCCACCACCATAAATGCAACCATACCACATACATACTTTTGAAGCACATGTTGGGTAGTTTTGCTACAGCGTATAGCAAAGGAGCAGCATCTTCTACCAGTAAACCCATATGCAATAAAAGCTTCCTCTGTGATAGCAAATTAGTGGACACACCAGGCGGATATACGCCGTCGTAGTGGACGTTGCAGTGACTGTTCGTAGAAGTCCAAATGCGGTGACACCGCGGCCATGCGTGGTGAGGCGAGAAGGACGGTTGCTTCCTGGGGCATCCCCTTCTCGAGCCCGGACGGCAGGAAGGCGGGGAGGGTGCGTGACGACTTGCCTCGCCCGCAAGGTGGGAGCAGGGAGACGTGCACGCGTTAGTCGTGGAGGCGGTAAGGGCGACAGAGTTGCGCGCGTCTTCACTTCTACTCTGGCGGCCGCTGCGCACAGCGCGACCGCACGCGTCGCATCTTGCAGGTAGTCTGTGGTTGGTTTGAAGGCTATCTGACAGCTTGGCAAGCGCCGTGTTCTTGCGAGTCCGATTCGCTTTGGAGCGAAAAGCTTCCATGAAGTGGAATTTGCTAACCGCTGCTGCCTCTCTTGAGAACGCCAGGATACTGAAAGCCAGTGTTCGCGATCATCGGCTCGTGTTTGCTTGCACGCGCTTGACACCGTGCACGTTAAATTAGTTCATAAGCGAATCTTTCTCACAGCTTATACAGCTAATAACACTACTAACGTTACTGCAGATAGCTGTCTCATAATTTGCTATCGCAAGAAATACTTCGCCTTTAGGGCTAAACTGAGGTGGCTGTTTCCTATCTCTCGCGTGAAAGTTGCGTGATCCAAACTAAGAATCTTTCGTACAAAATCGACATAAGCCTGTCATGCGTGTACGCTCCTCTTGGCGTTCTACGCTGACGCACGCAAGAGAAACCTTGACAAACTGTAGAGAAGATGGAAGCGCTCGCCAATGTGAATCTCATCAGCTCAGGACCAATTTTGTCGCTGTGTTTTACTGCTGGGGTCATTCATTTCCAAACGAGTTTTGCACTTCGTTTAGATATGTGGGCTTAAGAGCATGGTGTAAGTGACCCTAGGTGTTCTTTTCGTGATGTCTTCGTTATTAGCCCGCTGCCCGCTTCACAAAAGGGAGAGCAGATGATCTTCCAGATGAGTGACAGGAACTACGTTAAGTTTCGCCCACCCCGCTATTTCCGAGGCATACTGCCCCATATTATTGCTTGCTCTTTTCCTTCTATATAGAAGGCGCCACAACCTAAACCTGCTTAGCATGCCTGTATAGCAGGCGGGACTATCGATGCACCCTTAAATTGCTGAAACACAAGATGACATGTGAAGCGTAGACAAAGATCAGGTGCGGCAAGGCTAAGTGTGGTCTGCGCATCGCGTGCCATTTGATAAAAAAGCGATACGTGGTTGTTTTACATCAATGTATGTTAAGTCAGGGCAGTTGGAGAGAGGCCACAAAAGGAGTAAACTGCAAGTGCAAAATTACGAAGCCACTGTGGCCACGGATAGGCTTGACACAGTGACGCAATCGTTCCACCAATATCGAATGGCGGTGGAATTATTCTGATATTTATGCGCATTTACTTCTCTATCACTTTCTACTAATTTACATTCCTATGACTTATACAGCTTTCGCTAGCGTTAACAATCCGCTTGGCTAAACTAATTAAAAGGGATGGTTTGCGCCACGTTGTGCAGCATACCTAATGGTAACATGATAGGAACTGATCTGCGATTTTTCAGGTACTCGTGGTTTCCATGGTTTCCATGACTCTGGGCGGCGGTCAGTTTGGATTTGGCAGCGGATTTGGCGGTGGACTTGGCGGCGGACTCGGTGGCGCCTTTGGCACTTCCTATGGCGCCACATTCGCACGGCAAGCACAGTATTACGTGAGTTCCTCCAGACGTATATAAAATACAATAGCGTCGTTTCTTCGTCGCTGTGAGGCCACACGCACTAGAAAATGAGTTGGTGTATAGCCGTAGCTTCTAACAAAAGGTGACATACAACGTGTTGGGTAAATGAGGCAGGTGGCTTGTGTGGTGCCTCTTTCCAATGCTGAATTATATCGCGATATGTATTCGTCCTTTCTGCAGCAAACCATGTGCCCTTGCTGCGACGAAATACTAGTCCTCGCGCAAGAAGTTGCAATTACCTTTCTTGAATCAACCGTTATGGATAAATTATTTTTGAGGACGTGAAACTGTTCGCTGGACCTTCAGTTTAACATTGTGTGCTTGGTTTTTCATTAGAAGGTTATACTGATTCTTCAAGCAGTGCTGATTAAAAAAAACATTCCAAGGGTCAACAGCATCGCGTGTAACGAAACAGCACATCAGATGATGTTGCACAGCTAATATTGTCACGAGAATTAACCTCTGCATGCACCCGTTGCATAAAGATCAGAGAATTCTCATGTGGCATTGCTCTGTTAAGTCCCGTAAAATGAGAAATGTTGTCACTTCCAAAAAAGAAACGCAAGATAATCTACATGTTGACTTCCCTAAAAAGTAGCATAAATGTCATTAATTATCTCCCGAGCTCTGCAGCATGCGATTATCAGTACAATCGACATGGGAACACTCTGCCTGGTGTACGGAATTAATGAAACCACAATGCGGTTTCACGGTCTGAGAAGAGTTGCCGCTGCAGCAATTGCAAAGTTTCGAACGGGAAAAACTTATGTATGTGCCGTTTTCTAAGCAGGGCGTTGATAACGGTTTAATTTGCTAATAAAAATCAGCTACTGTTTTGCGAAAAAGTTGTTAGTTGCATTTCCACCAGACATGGGGCCCTATAACGTAAAACTATTCCAATATGTTTCTATTCCAGTCTCCTGACGTCAAATTTGCGTAACCACCGACGCAAGCACCGTGCTTTCACCCGCAGGGTTGTCTGAACAGGCCAATCAAACGCTCTCCTCGTTCATAGGAGGTAACATTTGTTTGCTTGAAAAACGAATAATATTGCCTACACTGAGCGGCTTGTCATGTCTAATTGGCTGACAAGAGGCGAGGAGAACGCTCAAGTGGAGAGGGATTCACTGGGGCAGAGCCTGTGCACTGAAAATCGATAACCGGATGAAGAGGGTGGTGCCGGCGTCTTCGATTGCTCGTCTTTCCCTTACTTAGCTTGTGGTGGCTGGTCGAAAATCACGGCGGTATGCAACTGAAGCTTAAGAATGACGCTAAAACTGACCCTCAGGAAAGAAGAGTTGGCAGAATTCGGTGGTAAACGTGATGAAAGGGCTCGAAAACGTTACACGGCCACGCAAGAAGTTTTATTATACGCAAATACACCCATGCTCTCCGGTAGGTGTGAGTAGCCAGGGTCTCAGCGATCGGCGGCAGCCATCTTTTATTCCTTTCGGAACGGGGCAGCCTGCGGCTATTCCGAAGAAAATTCAGTTTTGTTCGGCATATTAATGCATCTTTATCGCGTACACGTCCTTTTGACGCGGTGAGTTTGTGCGGTTTTTTGACGTCGCGTGACAGGCAGGTGAAGTGGGTGCAGCCCGAAAACTATTTACCAATAGCCAAGGGCTAACGGCGAAAAAGGGTCAAATCATAAATAACTGTTTTTCTTTTTTCTCTCAAATCATGCATAATCAGTATGTACACATCATATCAGGTAGGGAGGTATCGCGGTTTTCGTGACGTCACGTGACAGACAAGTGAAGTGGGCGCGGTCGCAAAAAGTTGACCAATCGTGGAGGGCCGATAGCAGAATTGGAACAGAAAAGTTTAGAATTGTTTTACGTTATACCGCCCATGCTTCAGACCGGCTCTCATAGGAACACCGGTGCTAATCATTTTCTATGTGGAAATACAATTACAAGAATTCTATGTTTTGTGGGAAACACACGTAATCAAGAAATAAAAAAAAAACAGGCAGGAAGGTCGTGAACATCATTCAACATCAGGAACCGACGTTGAATTTCCCGTCATTCGCATCTAGAATACCTGTGAATATCTTCGGAAATTCGTAATCAACCTGCCAGCTTAAAATGTGTGTATACTTTCTACCTGTGATACTTAGCAATTGTTGTTAATATATCTCGAGAAATAATAAATCATGCTGGGTTAAAATTAAGTTCACTGCGCCGCGATAGAAAGTTTCTTTCAGAAAGATGCCTAGCAGCAAGCAACGCCTTCGAGCTTGAAACCGCATTTTGTGAAGAAGAATGGTGCACAAATGAAACCTTAGATACAAATGACATTGATCATCACATTATATTTGTGCTAAGCTATAGTCATGTCGCACTCATCTCAAATCTCTGAACGCAGCCAGCGCAACCGTACAGCTTCGGCTACAACAACGTCGACCAGTACGGCACCAGGTCCTACCGCAAAGAACAGGGCGACGCCTCCAACACCAAGACGGGCATGTACGGCTACTCGGACGCCAACGGCATCTTCCGCCAGGTGAAGTACATCGCTGATGCTGGCGGATTCCGCGCAAAGATTGACACCAACGAGCCCGGAACCGCCCCGGGAGCCAGTGCCGACGCGGTCTACAATGCGAACCCTCTCCCCGCTGGCCTGCAGTACCGAATCATTGGTGGATCCTCCCCCTTCTCCTCTCCGTACACGAGCGCCTCCACTTCTGGCTTCGGTTACGGCGGTCCTTGGTCTGGATAGTCAAGTGCGTGACGAAGGGAAGTGTTTGTTGATTATTTGACCCCGCTTCTGACGATGTTCCCTTGTCGAAGGAACAGGCTATCCAGCCGTTGTCAGAAGCCGTGTCGTTTCTTATGAACTCTACAGTTGCGACTGTATACATGCAGGTTAACGAATCTTAACTGCGAATAAAAGTTTGCTTCAGCGATCTTCAACTGATCCTCCTCGTTTTCTTTTCGGGAGAATTAAGGTATCTGTGCGGACTCTGGGAAGCTCGCGGAAGCTCGCAGAGCGTTGCGATTTGCAAGAACCAAAAATGGCGTCAGACATTCGCAGTCTCTCGGGATTGTGTCTTTATTTATATATAATTGTGTCAATGGATTCTATGCGATTTCGGCAGGCGTGCGCTCTTTGGAATACCAGTACCCTTCTTGTAGGCAACGGTTCCTTACCAGTCCCCTCTCACGTGCCCAAGTGCACCTCGATAAGGCTCTTCAGCAAGTATCTCAAGTTTCTTTTTAGGTTGCGCAGATATGTTTTGACAAAGTCCGGGCTCCCTGATTTGAAGGGCCATCAGTATTGATGCCAACGACTTCAGCAACATGCAACATAACGCTTTTGATCGAACCTTAGCTAACGAATGTTGGACAGCTTTCATTATATTACTCTCTTTCACTAATTCCGATTCGTCCCATAAGTCGAAGGTGACTTCAAGGGCCTGAGCATGGTACTCCGCCTTTTCCTCGAAGTGACGCCATTTCCGCCGAAAGGCGTGGCCATCCGTGAATTGCGCGGGGCACTCTGCTGCATCCTGGCGAAGTGCCGCGGCTCCTCTTTAGTGCGAAAGATGTGCAGCGAATTCGCCGTATTCGCGCGGAAACGTGTCAGGGTGCGATTGCAGTGTTTGCTTAAGTGCATCCCGGCGTGCTTGGCAGCGTCATATATATATATATATATATATATATATATATATATATAAGCGAATATATATATAAATATAAGAAATATATATATATATATATATATATATATATATATATATATATATATATATATATACGAAGCGATGCTGCAGCACTTTTTACAACATGCACCTAGCTCTGTACATATACTGCAGGTTAGACGTTACTGAACGAAAGAAAGATGAAAAAATTATTGGGCATATTAATGCTACTTTGAACGCACAAGTAGGTTAAATGAAAGAAAGACATAGCATCCGTCTGGTTACTGATTTGATAATTTCCTTTCATTCAATCTCGCAACTAATCATTGAGGGGGGTGGGGGCTGTTCTTGAGGTGTAGGGTCGTAGTTTTGAAGTGAGTGCATGTGTACAATGCATGGTAGAAAGGACATAAAAACAACAAAACGTCGCAATCAACCGCACAAAGACACACTGTATCACTTGCTGCAGTATGATTTGGAGATGTTATAGCTAGTTCTGCAAAAAATTATGTTCACACAATGTTGTTGGGGAACCACTGTGAGGTCTTTGGGTGCAGCAGTAACTAAAGTACGCAGAAATTGCTCTTGGCCCTGCCAACATGCAGCGTGCATCAGCTGGGGTGTGTTTACATGTTGTGAACTACTTTGGCTGTATCGATTTCTACTCGGCAAATGACAGCAGTGCCTGATTACTTAGCGTGGAAATGAGCATAGGAGTGCTCGTGTACTGGCAACCCAGTGCATGGCCGAGACATCCAAGTGTCGATCACTATAGAATATTGGCGTCACTTGCCGGCGTAGTTCTCGTATATTTCTAGCCTGCTATGTCATGCCTGTGTTGGCCTCTGGTATGAAGGCATAAATCCCAACGAAGAAATACACCACCACATGTCTCATGTATTTTTATCGTTTACACCAGAGAGCTTCTTTCAGAGGGAGGGCACAAGTTGAAAAGGAAATGTATAATAGCTAGATGAACAATACTTGCATAAGCAATTCTATAAATAAGCATGGCGACTGCTATTCCGTGTTCTCAAAGAGCATTTTTTGTCATGTAAGCATGATGGGCGTTGGTTGACACACGTCCCATTTTGAGATGCGGTATTCCTCACTGATTTTGTTGCAGCAGTCGCTCGCCATAGTTGAACAAAATAGAAAAACGATCAAAATCCGACGCACAGTTTGCCGTGTCAATGCATTGTCAAGTGGGACGAACACACTGACCCTTGAGTGAGTTACGGTGCCCGCCTAGACGCATGCTGAGGCACCGGCCAGTTTGCATTGGACCAAATTTACACGTGATCAAAAGAGCAGACTACACTACCCCTTGAGCACCAAAGATCAGTTTTGGGTATCTTTAACTAAGCCAGCCTCCACGGCCGGGGTGCCCTTTTCAAATAACATGTGGACTACTAAGCACATATATTTTCAGCAAAGATAAAGTAGGCAGTGTATCCACAACGATTAACAACTGAATTGAGAAAGGCAAGAAGGCAAGTGAGGTTTCCTTCATTAAAGATACGGCTAAATTTCTCTAGTGTGCGTCAGAGGCTGTGTACTAAATTCCTTTCATATGTGGTCAAATGTACATAGGGCAGACTGGCCGGTGCCTAAATATGTAGTTATGAGATCACTATATTTCACTCAACATACCAGTATGCTCTTCCGACATGGCCATGCATTGCTCCAATGGGGCTTCAGGCCTGATTAAGATTGTTTATCTATTTTCAGTCATGGTTTAAAATTGCCAGGAGGAATCAGCAGCCACTCATACCGCATAAGTAACAAGATGTGTGAGCCGGTCCCCATTATCACTGCATGAGGAAAGGCGTCCTTTATAGATAACAAGAGATAGAAATAAGGCTGCGAATCTACTTACTTTTTCAATGCAAATATGGTTTATCGTGATTCCATACCTTTGTATTACAACTTCCGCCTTCCTTCTCAATTAGTGCACAATAAAAGTGCACATCCAGGGATATTGTTTTTAAATCATTCCATCAACTTAAACAGTCAGTTGTTAGCCGAGGTCACGTTGTATGGTCTTCCTTCCTTCACTGTGTAAATTTTGTCCTGAAAAGTTACATGAACGGACCGACATACTCAAACCGACAATACAAGTATCACCTAGCGGACGCGGCTGGTTCTCAGAAATGCACAAAAACACTGATGAATGTTTGTTGGCATCCTGTACTGCCTGCAAACACACTTCGACATTGCTGCAGTAGACATAGGCACACAACTGCTGTAGGGCCCACCTGCATGAATGGGGGTCGCTTGCAAAGAATATAAACAAAGGGCGATAAAACACAGCAAGCATACCAATAAACACCTCACTACTGAAGTAACTACAACACAGCACAATTCGAGCTCATCTATTGTGTATTTGCCAGTGACCGGTATTATAAGAACAAGACAGAAATAATTGTAACTATCAATGTTGAACCATCGTATTCATGCTGCATGATAAGTCATGTTACACATAAATGGCACACTACACTTCCAGTTCTTTTAGATTGGACAAAAACTGCACATGCCTGTAGCATAAGTTTCAGAAAGAAAAATATTGGAAATATATGCTACATCATAGGAAACAGTTCAAAACAAATAAAACCAAAATTAAGCGAGAAATATACTGAGTAATAAGTGACAATATAATTTACATGCAGCCAAGCCAGTGATGCGAGAAAAAATGGTAAACGTCAATACGTGTGAGCTGCAGTTTTATACAGAACCCGATAATGTGTGCACAATGTCTAGGAACAAAAATATGCAGTAAGTGGAACGAAGTTGAATAAATATTTGGCCTACTAAGTAAGCTGCGTTTAGTAATATCTCCATAAACATATCCACGAAGGATAGCAAATTCCCATTTTTTGGATCACGTACACTTAATGAATACATGAAATGTCTATCCAGATTACACGCCGTGGTGCTGCAGCTATGGCCACGGTTTAGCTTGTGGCCATTATTATGGGTCACGGCTTCATCCCAACAAAAATAATAATGTGTTCACTTATACCTGTGGCACAATAAGACTGTCATGTTGTGAACACATGCAAGAAGAATGTAAAAACAGTCACGAAAACAATGCCTGCACTAGTGCAAAGTGGCAACAGAGCACAAATCGAAGTCAATGATGAATTTCATGATAACAGGGACGTCATTGCTTCAACACAACAAAATTTTTAACACGCACGCAGGAGTAGCAGCGCGTTACAAGAAACTTTTGCTTACATAACTATTCTAGAGTTTCCTTCATGACTTAGTTTAAGCAACTTTCCACTGTCATGTTTAGTTAAGTCAAAGTTGTGGCAACGACCCTTGTCAAGCTGTGATTGCTTACATTTTTTCCCTAATACTGCTCGTAAACCGAAAACCATGTAAGCAGAAATTATTTACAACGTCGAATCTTTTATACTCGTGAAAACTTCGTTCCAGTTGGAACAGGTCAAGAGGCAGATGAGTCGTTGTCATGCGATTTCAGCAGAAAAGCGGTAGCTCACGCGTAGGCCAGCATGATGAACATGACTGTTTCCGCATGTAATCTTTCCCGTAAGAAAACGCTTATCAATAGGGTTTTTTAGCAGTGCTACGGAAAGTACGGCATGCGGTACGATATTACCGTTGCGTCTTACCGTACCGCGTCGACCGAAAACGTTTTAGCTATGCAGGTTGCTCGACACGGAACGGTAATATGACTATGATGATCGTGTTTAATGCAAATTAAAGGTGCTTCGTGCCGAGGCCAAGATAGTTAGTTTATATGTATGTATTTACATATATACATATATGCAAAACGTCTATAAGCCTTTGACAAGCAGCATTTATTTTTGCTGCGAAGTCCAAATCTTGTTTTATAGTTGCGTGCATGCGCCCGTGGTTAGCCGGTTGGAAGTTGGGTCACTGCGACGGCTGACTGTACGTGGTTAGGCTTCTGCAGGACCGCGTTGCAAGTCTACGTTGTTTTGGAGGTTTTCTCTTTGGCCAAGTTGACTACGTGCATATGTCACATCGCGGCCTGTATAGCGACGATCTCCTACTGCGCTCTGTGTCATACAGACAAATAGACGACATTTGCCTCCTACAACCCGAGCCCGCGCCACGCAGTAATTTATACGACCGTGGTTTGCTGGATGTGGAGACGATGGACAGCGATGAGTTTTACCACTTGTTTCGCTTTCGAAAAATGGACTTGGCAGACCTTGCATCGGCTCTGCTGATTCTCGAAAAGGTCGTCACTGCCCAGCGCATCCGGGTTCCAGGTAACGAGGCGCTCTGTACGACACTTCGACACCTGGCCTACCCCAACCGTTTGTGCGAGCTGGAGCTCATGTTTAACAGGTACAGCTTTGTGCTGTCAAGCGTCGTGCCTTCAGTGATAGCACATATGGAGCACTACTTCGACCACCTGCTGGCTGACATGACCACGCACAATTGGCTAAACTTGCTCGCCGTCGAGAAATTCTCCGAGGTGAGTCGGCCTGGTAAAACTCCTTCAGCAATGAATCACGATGTAGAGCCGATACATGAGTCACATTTACGCAACCTTATTCGAAGGCGCCGGACACTCCATTAACAGACGTGCATTAAGATGTCGGGTTGTGCATTGCCTAATGATTCATGATAATTACAGTATATCTATTGTGAAGTCAGTAAAGTTGCTTTTCTGCATAACATTCAACAGCATGAAGTACATGCACATGTTAAGCGTTACGAGAAATGAGATGTTCTGTCGAGCGCGGCACGTTGGACGCGCCATCCGATACCTCGGCCTCACGCGCACTCGATCTAAATCAAGCCCAGTCTGCATCGAAATCCTGGAGTGAGATTCGCTTTCTTGCGTTACTCGCTGCATGGAGCCAGTCACAACCGAGAAACTTGCAGTGCCTTCGGCAGAATGGTTGCAGCACATGGAAGTGAAGGGATGCAGGGGGCTCATTACACACAAAGTTCGATGCACGTTGCTTTTTATTTGTTACGACTGGACATGTTGGGCAAAACAAATGGTCACATCAATGTGCACGCTATGCACAAAGAAAAAAAATTTAAGCTTAATTTTCTTGAGGACCTTGCTAAAATAAGTCAGTTGAGCTGTTTCAATTTGTCTGCTTCCATTTTTAAAACATCAGAGAAAATGTACGTCAAAATGTGGTGGTTTCACATTAGAAAAATTGGGGTAGAGGGAAGGGGGGGGTAGGTTAACATCGCAAGTGAGCAACTCACTTTGACAAAATGTGCTCACTTTACCACCCTTAACTTCTATGCAAAAAGATATCTTTTCATCCCCCCCCCCCCCCTGTGCTCAATTTTCAGCTGTTATTCTTTTTCTCAGGCTGTCCATGCCAAGGGTGGCCCATTTGATAATTGCTAGGCCTTCGTCGATGGGACGGCACGTCAGATTTGTCACCCAACGGTTTACCAGCAAGAGCACTATTCAGGGCACAAGAGGCACCACGTGCAAAAATATCAAGCTGTGATGTGCCCAAATGGCATAGTTTGCCAAATGGATGGGCCTTTCAAGGGGCGACGTCTTGATGCGGGTAAGTGCATGCGATCCAATAGCTCAAGGAACTGTGTCGACGTAGTTGCAGAGGTAATTGAACCTCCGCGTTAATTTATTTGCAGTGTGCTTTCAGACATTGGTTACCAAATTCGCCAACCTTTTTATTTACTTTATGGCAAAGTAGCTGCTTTGATTTACGATTACTGATAGCTCTGAACTAAGTTTGTTGGCACTTGAAGAGCTCATTGGTCTTATTTTCGGCTTGTACACACCAGGCTTGCTGCACAACGCCACAGCAGTGCATATCTTCATGGTTTGAAACTTGACCCTTCGGTTGTTGGCCTTGCAGTTGAAATACATGGGGAGATCATAAAACAGAGCCACTTTTCAGCCCATGAGTCAAAAATAGTGCATGACTGTTGCATGAGAATTAGTGTGGCAACCACTGGTGTGAGACAACCTAAAATGTCAAGTGAAAATAGAAACAGGGAAACTGGCATCGAGTTGTGGCAAATTTCATGCAGGAAAACTTCATATCTGCACGTTTGTCGTGCTTTGGCTGTAGCAAAAAAGCTATCGTACAGCGCGGTGAAGCGATGGGCCATTTTATTTCGGCAGGAATAAAACAGTTGTTGCAGTAACTGTGCGCTGGCAGACCTACAGATTGATCATACAAATACAAGCGTCGTCTGCGTATTGACATCTTGACAAGCACAACAGTTGGTACCTAAACAACAGACCTGGCAAAATGCCACATGCGAAATGCAGTGTCTTCCAAACAAATCAAATAATGTTTATTATTTGCAAAGGTGGTACATACTAGGTGAAATATACGGAAGAAGATCCCATAGCTCATAGCTGTAAGGCGACCTGTATTGAGGCGCATGAAGTGAGTGAGCAACAGTGAATACACATTAGCAATGACTAGTAAGCACAGCTATTAAACATAATTCCTATACAACAAAATAGTAGCATAAAACATAAGGTCCATCAACTCAACCTTCTATTAGAAACAGGATTAGTTTTTTTCTTAAATTTAACGTAACATCTGCATAGTTTTCAATCATTAGGCAGGTTATTCCAAAGTATTTCAGCTGCAAATTGGGCTGTTTTCCAATGTTGCTGCATACTTCAGGTAGTAAAAGTTGTTATTTAAAGCATGTTATGGGAATGGTAAAGGTATTCCTTTCCTATGCATTAATTGGAATGAGGTTGTTTGTATTCTTGAATGGCATGATAATTAGGCATATTGAACCATAAGTCATAGCCATAAGATTTAACCATAAGCATTCACAGAACGATTTAATGATCCCGAAGGAGTGCAAGGGCGTTGGCATAGAAAGAACTGAAGGTGATTAAGTGGATTAACCAGATGCACACGTATTACACCAGGATGATACATAGTAAGTAAAATGACTCTGAATGAATGTTTAGTACATTGATAGTAACGTAGGGCAGCTATAGTATTGTCGCGCTTTTTTAGGATTATTAGCCCATAGGTCATTTTTTGGTTTGTGCTAAATCAGTATAGAATATTTTAAGATAGAGTCTAAGATAACACATAGGAAGGAACGTTGCTTAACTGCACATAATTTAACTTGTTAGAGTGTGATTGCTATAGAGTAGGCTGAAGTTTTTAAAGGCAGAGTTGGAGATCATAAATGCAGTTTTAGATTTATTAATCTGGAGAGTAGACATTCCACCATTCTGTCAAATGGTTGAGGTCAATAAGGTATCTAGTTTGGGAAAGAATTGATGAGTCTATTCCTGCTATTGTCCTCTCATCTGCATAGAGAATAGGTGTAGAGTTAAAGACAGTTGGCGATATCGCTAATGTAGATGAGAAAACATTTATGGAGAACTTCCTCATGTAGCTCTCTAAGTATGCGTAAGCATTGTGCCACTTGGTTATCTCCGCACAGCCTGGTGTCATTACCAGCATTATGGAACTTCATCTGACCAGTACAAACTCATCAACTTTCATTGATTGTTCGCTGCACGTTTGATAGCCAACATGATAAGACAGGTTTAATTAAGATAGAATTCATTACAGTACTTAAACCCACGATCATTGCTGTTAATTGTGAGTGGGTCTGGCGGCAGCATCGCAAACATGCGCTACAAATTTGCCTACTTCTTACAGATTGCTGCAAGTACCTGTTTCCACAATCTTCAATGTTGTGCTCCTTCCGATTGCCGGCTCGTCGGTCTGCCCCACCGGACGGTCGACGCTTGCTCAGGAAGCTTCACGTGTCCGTTGCCAACGAAGGCACTAAACGCTAGCGTGTCCGCCGGCGTGGACTGTTCCCTCCCCTGTTGGCCAGCACTAACCTGGCGGTACTGCGCATGCTCCGGCACCTTGGTGACATGTACGTGCTCGCAACAGGATAAAGGGCGGACACCTCTGGGGTTCCACTTCAGTGGGTCTGGCGGCAGCATTGAAAACATGCGCTACAAATTTGCCTACTTCTTCTTACAGGTATGCAATTGGTATGGTTGTAAATGCTATACAAATGATGATCGGTTCTTGTTGCTGCTGCCGGACCCTCCCACGTTCTTTTTCCCGAAAAGTGCTGCCTGTCTTGTGCACATGTTGAAAAGCCTGTTGATTCTTTCAGGCGACAAAGAAGCTAATCCGGGTCCCATCACTGAAATAATGTTGGCCGAATTGTCATCAGGACAGGCGCGCATAAGCAACGAAATATGTGCACTAACTTCTAAAATTGCCTGTTTCTATGATCGTCTAGCTAAACTAGTCACTCGTCGCCAACAACAAAGATGTCGGTGAGCGCATGCAGGAACTAGAAAATACTGTTTCTCGTCTCTCAGATTTGGTCCAAATCTGGACTGTAAGAATGACGACCATGAAAATTGGTCGCGACAGAATAACTTGGTTATTCATGTTTTACCTGAAACACTGAATGAGACACCTGAGGCACTTCTTACTTCGGTACTAAGCATGTTAACGTCAAAGCTTGACGTCACGTGTGATAACATCGAGCGTTGCAACAGACTTGGGAAAAAGGACAGGTAAAGATAGACCAGCGATTATGAAACTGTTGGATTTTCGAACCAAATTACATATCTTACCTAACGCACCCTAACTGAAAGGTCCAAACATTTACATCAATGAAGACTTTTCTGCACGCGTGCGACAGGTGCGCAGAAGCCTATGGCAGAATTCAACGGAACTCAGAAAAGTCACAAAGAAAGTACGGTTACAACAAGAGCACCTGATTATCGACAGTGTTCGGTACGAGTGGAGCGACGCCCGAAAGTGCGTTGTTATAAGGCGCCTGATTACGCCGTTCCCAGGATTTCCAACTGACTTCCATATAAGAGGAAACTGACACTTCTGAACTTTAATGCGCGCAGCTTGGTTAACAAATATGTTTGTTTCAACTGGCTTATAGAATGTCACAAACCAGCAATAACATGTGTTACTGAGACTTGGCTAAATGGCTCCATTTCTGAGAATGAATTTTTGTCGCCTGATTACTGAGTGTTGAGAAATGGTGGTGGCGTAACGCTTTTTATTTCTAAAGATATTAAATACGTTTTGCTGCCAAAGCTTCATGATAGCGAATCGGTTTGGTGAAAGATTGACTTTGGCGGCTTTACTATTATTGTGATTGGCGCTGTATACCAACCGCCAAATGATGTCTGTTCAATCCACGCTGTCACGGATTATATTGCAGTGAACAGGCTACAAAAAAGCCAGTTAATAATATGTGGCGATTTTAATGCCCCCTACATTGACTGGCGTTCTCTTTCTTCTACTGGACGTGATCAACCCATATGCGACGCTCTAATCATTCTTGCTGTGTCGTATGATTTAACACAGGTCGTTAGCTCGTTCACCCGAGAATCTGATATTTTGTATTTGGTCTTCCTCAGTGATGGCCTCCTGTATAGCGAATGTGACGTTGTGGAGGGCATCTCCGATCACAAGGCGGCAATTGTCTACCTAGTTATTGCTTAGAGCCCAATAAACCAACATATACTACTGTCCATGACTTTTCTCAAGATGACGATAATTCTATCGTCGCCTCGCTTGCATCACACTTTCTTGAGTTTATGCTTTCGAATGATGCCTTAGGTGTTGACTTGTCAGTTGAAATGTTTCACAAAATTGTCAAAGAGGGCATAGCTAATTTCGTACTAAAATGTGCAAAGCGAAACCCGAAACACCCTTGGTACACTTGATCGATTATACAGTTGATTCGCCGGATAAAGCACTTCCGTCGTGGCTTACGCACACAGAATGTCCAAGAAAACTGAATGCTAACATCGCTTAGACAAACTCTTAAGACTAAAATGCCGCACGGTAGAGACTTCTACTATTACAACGCTCTGACGACATTCCTAAAAGACAACCTATCCAAATTCTGGAAAACTGTTGTTCCTCCTGTGTCTATCTCAACTTCTATGGTCATTAAAGGGCAGTCGTGTTCAAATGCTGTCATGACCTCTGAAGCGTTCAATACATATTTTAAATCTGTTTTCGTTGAAGATAACGGCATTATCCCTAAGTTTCACTGTGGTAGTGCTTCAGCATGTTTTGCAAAACTTCAGATAACGATTAGCGGAGTTCACGGCCTCTTGTTAAATATTGATACTAGTAAAAGTGCAGGACCAGATAACATTCCAAACACGTCTTTAAAGAGATACTTAGAATATTGTGTGCGGTATCTATTATCTTTCAAAAATCTGTCGAATCGCAAACTGTTCCCAGTGTCTGGAAGGTTGCTCAATTTGTACCGACACACAAATCTGGCATTAGGCAAACAATTTCCAATTATAGACCAATCTCGTTATTATCTACTTGTTATGAACTACTAGAAAACATAATTGATAAGCATATTATAGAGTACCTCAACGATTACAACATTCTTTCACATCATCAGCATGGATTTAGATCGGGTTGTTCCACGGTTACGCAACTAATTGAATTCATTCACGACGTTGCTACTACACTTAACAATCGTGGCCAGATTGACGCCATATTTGTTGACTACTCCAAAGCGTTTGACAAGGTATGTCATGCTGAGGTACTTATGAAGCTTGACTCTTTATTCAGAGGCATACACGGCAATCACTTGCTTGGCTGGATAAGAGACTACTTGCATCTGCGGTCCCAGGTTGTCTCATCTAATCAGGCGCACTCATCTTCAGTCGGCATTTCTTCCGGCGTCCCACAGGGCTCTGTATTGGGACCACTTTTATTCATTATTTACCTTAATGATGTCAGGAGTGTTGTTACTAACACTGCTGTTAAGCTCCGTTTGTGTGCAGACGACTGTGTCTTGTACTCTAACATCGTCAGCGTCAATGCCCAGGAGAGGCTGAATAACACCTTCAATGCCTTCTGCAACTGGAGCAAGACCTGGCAAGCGCAACTCAACTTCGATAAAACGGTATCGATGACCTCTTCGAACAAAAAGGGACCCCTGAAATTTGCCTGCAGTACTGATGAGAAGATTTTGACTTCTGTCACCGAGTTAAAATATCTTGGCGTATTTTTTCTTCCAACTTAAAATGGCGCAAACACGTCGACTTCATTCCTTCCAGGGCTCTAAAACGACTTGGATATTTGAAAAGAACACTAAAACCAGCAACCAAGGAATGCAAACTAGCAGCTTACAGATCTCTCGTGAGGCCCACTCTAGAATATGCATCTGTTGTCTGGTCACCCCACTGAGTATCTGATGTATCAAAGCTTGAGGCCGTGCAGAAGAAAGCTGCTCTCTGCACAGCCACACTTCTCTCCCATCCTGTGCCAGACGCTCCCTTGGGGCTTTTCACGGACACCTCTAGCATGGCCGTAGGCGCCGCCCTTATGCAGCGCGTAGACAACACCTGGTATCCCTTGGCGTTCTTCTCCAAGAAACTCTCAGCTCGCAAAACGACCCCTTTTGCGGCCAGTCCCACTGACGAAACCACGACCCACGCCCCGTCGAGTTCGCCAGCTTCCTACAGAGAACTTCTGGCAATATACGAAGCAGTTCAGCACTTTCGCAGCATTCTCGAAGCACAACACTCCACTATCTACACCAACCACAAGCCTCTGACCTACGCCTTCTCTCAACGCCGCGACAAACTCCCGCCGGTCCAGCAGAATCAGCTCTCGTTCATTGCCCAGTTTACCACCGACATCCAACATGTCAGCGGGAAGGGCAACGTGGTCGCCGACGCGCTTTCACGTGCGGCAGCTATTAGCCCTTCGCAGATAACAGCTGATGTCCTCGACGAGGCTCAGACCACAGACGCCGAACTGCAGGAGCTTCTTAAGGGCACGTCCTCACTACAGCTGCAGCAAGTCCCCATACCTGAATCGACAACGACTATCTACTGCGACATATCAACCGCACGAAGCAGGCCTTACGTGCCCCTTTCCCATCGCCGTGGCCTCTTCAACCAGCTACATAATCTCAGCCATACCGGCATACGCGGCTGTACACGCCTGGTGGCCGATCGCTATGTCTGGCCCTCCATGCAGCGGGATTGCCGCACCTGGGCGCGCTCCTGCATTCAATGCCAGCGCGCTAAAGTCACCAGGCATGTCACCTCACCATTCGGAGCATTTCCCTAGACCTCTGGTCGGTTTCAACACGTCCGCCTTGATATCACAGGACCCTTGCCTCCAGCTGGACGCTATGGCTACTGCCTCACCGCCATCGATCGGTACACTCGATGGCCTGAGGCATGGCCCCTCGAGGGAATCACTGCGGAAGACGTCGCCTCGGCCTTCTTTTCCGGCTGGATTGTTCGCTTGGGGCCCCCTCGCTGCGTCACCACCGACCAAGGACGACAGTTCAAATCGCACCTTTTCCGGCTGTTCAGGCTGACCATCGGGTTCGAACGCTCGCGCACCACCAGCTATCACCCATGCGCCAACGGGATGATCGAGCGTTTCCACCGACAGTTCAAAGCAGCCATCATGTGCCACCCGGACTCCACCTGTCCTGAAGCCATCCCAGCCGTCACCCTAGGTCTTCGCGCCACCTTCAAGCCCGACATTCAGGCTACACCCACAGAGCTCGTCTACGGGGGACCCCTCCGTCTCCCAGGCGAATTTCTTGCTGCACCGCCATCCACCACTGCGACGTCAGATCCCACCGATTTCATCGCCCGGCTCCGATGCGCCATTGCTGCCCTCCGCCCGTCACCTGCAGCTCACCACTGTACGACCGCCCTCTTCGTCTTCAAGGATCTGGCAACGTGCTCGCACACTTTTCTCCGCCTCGACACCGTCCGCCGGCCTTTACAGCCACCTTGCAGCCGACCCTACCCAGTTCTCCGTCGCGACGGCAAAATATTCACCCTGCGCATTAAAGGGAACGCCGTCGGCATCTCTATCGACCGGCTGAAGTCGGCCTACACCGATTCCGCCGAACCAGGGAATACCAGTGCACCCACAGACGTCCATCCACGACTGCCGACATCGCAGCCTGCTGCTGTCACTACACGCAGCGGACGTCGGGTACGCCGCCCAGATTTTTACAAGCCCTGAGGGCTCTCCACTCCGCGGGGGGAGGGGGGTGATGTGGCGACACACTCCGCGCATATTTCTGCGCACCCTCCGTTTTCCTATCATCCGGCCCTGCATTACACAGCTGCACGCTGGATTTCATGGCCGATAAAGCATAGCGCCACCGCCGCGTCACCAGAGGTACATGTCACCGACGGTGGCTATAAAAACAGGCTACCTGGCTGAGAAGGACCACTTTCTACCCTCCGCTACTGGGACGAATGTAGGGTTGGTATCCCGTCCGCCGCCATCGTTAGTCGATTAAAGAGTCGTTGCGTTTTTATGTTGGGATTCATCCTTCGGCAGACACGACATCCCCCAGATTTATTTATAATCGATACGATCGCAATTTCTCCCGTTCTCTGCATGCGGGCCTGCTATCGCTTGAGCCGTTGGCACATAGGCGCATGTGTGAAAGGATTATAATGTTGCACAAAATTGTACATGCGTCTGCCATTGTCGACATACATGTGACATTTGTGGGCTCCTCGGCACGGGTAACGCGAAGAGCCAATCCCTTGAATATTGTTCCCTTTCGAGCTCACTTAGATAGCTTCAAATTTTCTTCCTTGCCACTTACCATAGAATTGTGGAACACGCTACGTACTAATCTCTGAGAATTGCCACTTGAGCGTTTTGTGGACGAAGTTCGTTTACATGTGACATGTTGATTGTATGTTATCTTGATGTACTTACCCACTCCTGCTATGTCTCAATTTTGAGACAGAAGTATTTGTAAATAAATAAATTACGTCATTAGAACCCTCAAACTCTGGTGGGCGTCAAACCCACGGCCTTTTTTGGTAACTTATGGCTAATTTTGCAAAGGTATTGCAACACCACCACTACATTTGCTGAGGGGGATATGCAATGTTTTATTGATGGTTTGCATGCTTGAGTTGAGCTTGTTCTTTATTAAAACATATCATGTTCTCTGTTGTATGGGTGATTTGAATGAATGTACGCACTGTTCGCCTCACTTTGCTGAGTGCTTGTAGCCTCTGCCTTACATAGGTATGAGCCGTCGCATTCTTTTTTCTTGCTTAAGGGCTATGAACCATTGTTTAAGGGGGTATGAGCCATTCACTGCCTTATGTGACAAATTTGTCAGTGGGTAAGCATAGAAATGCTAACGCACTTAGTAAAAGCGGTCCACTTGTAGAGCCTTTAAGTAAGTTTTTTGTCGTAACTTTGCAGTTCGAGATTACTCCAGGAATGCAAACAGTTATACCCCTGTTAAGCGGGCAAGTTAAAGGCACTTATGGGGACGGTACTTTGAGTGACACTTTAGGCTACGTGGTGCTAAACGCAAAAACAGAGCGCACTCACAGTAAAAAAAAAGGCGACAGCCTAAGAGCGTGTTTTTTGAAAGTGTAGATTAAAAAGAAAAATCTTCTAAAAAGTTACTGTTTTACATTGTGTTATACATACAACGCAAATTTTATTATTTTTTTGCAATATTGGATGACCCAGTTTGGTTTATTATTGGTCAAAAAGGCTTTGTCGGCGCTCAATATTTCCTGACCAGACGGGTTTCTGTTGAACCCTGGAATCAACATGCAGGCAGTAGTATAAAGGGAAAGAGCCTAGCATGGCTTAGTGGAGGTTCTGTCGTGCTTGCTGACTGAGTGGTTGAGTATCGGCGTAGTTCTATCGCTAGTTGGGAACGAGAAAAAAAAGAAAACTCTCCCGAAGTCACTTAGCAGTGTCCTGTGTGAACCTGAACGTGAGAACGAAGCCTTCTCGATGCGCTGCGCTCAAGAAACGTCCAGGGACGACCGACTTCGGTTATGAGCATCATCGAGCGACATCCCTCCGGACAGCGGATGCAGTCGCCTGTCCATCGGGATCTCCTTCTCCCGGCGGGGCGGTCTGTTGCGTTTCGCCTCCGACGTGCGGTATAGCCGGCGCGGATGCAACGGACGCCAGGGCTTCTTTCACAGCGGCGGACATTTTGGCCACTTCAGCGCTGTCCCAACGCTTCCTGCTAAGAGCGTGCAGGCATGTTTCAATGCCACGTGTCTTCGCGTGTGTGTGTCTGTGCATGTTGGTGCCCACGCTTGTCAAAGCGCGGCAGCCGGGGAGAGGAGCTCCCCAACTGTGAAGCGAGGAGGTATGACCGGCGCAGGCCCGGCGGAGACTTTTCGGGACGTGTTCCGTGCTCCGCCGTCACGAGCGCCTCTTCCGAGCCATGCCTTTTCTCCCCCGGACGCCAGAAAGGCTTCGTTTTCTTCCGTCGAGTAACGTGGTCTCCCGTTCCTCCACTTCGGTCGACCTGACCGGCCGCTCTTTTGCGATGCGACAATAAACAAGTTGTTCCGTTGGCAGTCGACTGATCCCTTGCCAGGACCTTCGAATGCTTCCAGCTGTGCCCCAGGCCGCCAGGCCAACGCTACCCTTGGGGCTTGCGACCCAGTTGCAACACAGTCAAGTGTCTGACTTTTTTTTATGTTTGCCCCCGTCACTCGACGAGTATCTGGAACCACATTCCATATGAGATTTCACCGCTAGAATCCCCTTTAGAATACTTGAGCAAATGTCCTTAGCATTTACTTGTGCAACAGAGCATCACTGAGAATGTAAAGGACGGCATTTCAAAGGGGCGCTAAAGGCAAATACTAAGTCAGCGTGGCGTGTTCAAATACCATTTTAGAAACCTTGCAACGCTTGTTTTGAGCCAAGACTTAGTTTACGGGAAAATTGCATCTGAAGTGCCCGAATACCTTTTTGAAAATTAAAATCTCTCACCACCCAACTGGCGGAGTGGTGACGTTACGTGCGCCATCACCACCCTTTGCTGCCGTCGGTGAGTAAAACGACACCCGGCAGACCGCGGCACTGAGCCAAGGCAGAGCGGTGAATTTGCCACTGCCGCTGCTTTTTGGTCAAGTGACGTAGACCATTCGGGAGTCCTGCAAGATCACGTGGAAGGTGAATTATCTACTACTTGCATTCTGTGCGAGTTTCGCAAGCCAGCAAAACAAGCGCAGCACTATGCGATAATTAAACTACTGAAAGGAAAAAGCGTGGGTGGGGCAGGGTCGAGCGAAAACAAAACCTTTCCACCGCCCTTGTCATTGTCAAGGGCAATTTGAATTATTTCTTTTTTGCTAAAGATGAAGTAGAACTGTACAAGTAGCACTAATGTATTGCTTTATCTTGACTTAATACTCGCCTTTAGTGTCCATTTAAGTGCACGCAGAGAGCGGATGTTTAGCTACGTTGCATGATATAACCTTCGAAGAGGATTCAAAGATGTTGCAGTGCCGTGAATAATTCTTGTTCGATCGCTGAACTTTCCTTGAACAGCACAATGGCATCTGCGTAGCATGATTCGGATCTGGGCAAACCCGAGATCGCTGCTGCTGCATCAAATCGTTGAGGCAGATGGCCTGTTCACGCTTTTCCCAGAAGCCTGTGCACCTATTGAGGTCCCCCTTGAACGTTGTGAGAAGGTTTATTAGCGGCTTATAACGCAAAGGACACAGCCACTTGCATTGGGGAGGCAGCCCGAAGCACCACCCAAAAAGGCGCCGCAACCAGCAATGCGAGCAGAGCCGAGCTGTGCGTTTTAGCAGGGGAATAACGAACCAGCTGGGTCTTGTTCCTGTGTACAGCACCAGTGTCGGGGTTAACCCCGTAGGACCGAGGCTCATCAAGTGGGGCTTGTACTGTCGCTTTGCACTAGAAGTATGTCAACAAGACATCTCCGTAGAACAGCTCCGGCAGGCGACACACTCCGTGACGTCGCTCGAAGTCTTTTCTTTGACGTTTCCGGTACTGTTCCTCGAACTTCCAAAGGCTCTCTTGATCCGGCAGTTGGGGTGTCAGCTTGTTGGAACTAAGAGGAAGCTTGGTTCTTAGCTGACGACCCATCAGTAGTTCCACAGGGTTATACCCATTCTTCAAAAGAGTCGACCTGTAAGCTATAAGGGGCAAGTAAGGGTCTTTCGTCTTTGTCATGGAAGTCTTGATTTTTACCGCAGCCTGAACAAGTCCATTGCTCTGAGGATAATGAAGGCTAGAGGTAATTTGCTGTAAGGCGTAGTCCTGAGCGAAGAGTGAAAACTCAGTTGACGAAAACTGCGGGTCATTGTCGGAAACCAGTTCCTCAGAAACACCGTGGCATACAAAAAATGACTTGCATTGGTTGACCACAGTTGCGGACATAAGTTTCTCGAGCCGAGCCAGTTCAGGGTATCTTGAATAATAACCTTGCAATGAGTTGTGCCACTCGTGCGACTGGAAGAAGCTTTCCGTCTGGACCATGTAGCTGGCCAGGAGGAGCTGAGAGAAAAAGTCTGTCCTTGAGTGTCTGGAATACTTGCTTCGGGTGGACTGTTTCGTCAGTGCCCGTGTCAATGCTGAAATCTACTGGCTGACCATGAGCGAAGACTTGCCTCTCGTGTTATAGCATCCGACGTCTTGGTTACTCCGTGGAATCCTGCTTCTGAATTTATTTGTTGCGTTTCTACACAATTGAGGCACCGCAACATGCATACTGAGGCGTAATCGCCGTTTTACCGACAATTCCTGCAGACTTGCGAGCAAGCTGGGCACAGAGTACGAACGTGGCACTCTTGACCGCACCAACGGCATGGTTTCTGCATGCTGTTTTTACCGGAGGATGAAAATGGCTTGTTTGCGTCATGTGAATAGCTTCGGCGTTTGTCCTGTTTCGAAATACCCGAAATGGATTGGGGAGCGCACGCAACTTTGTTCACACATGGCACTTCCTGGCGGAGCTCGACTCGTTGCTGATGGACGCTGCCAACCTGGCGGATGGAATCAAGAGCCTTCTGAAGAGTGAGGTTTGCGTCGAGCTGTAGCCTGGTGGCTAGCTGCTTATCTTTTATCCGAACTACGAGGCGGTCACGCACGTACTCTTCTCGAAGCGCGCCAAACTCGCAGTCTTTCGAAAGTGTGTGAAGCGCAGTAACGAAATATTTGGCCGACTCACCGTCTTATTTCACTCTGGTGTTGAATCTGGCTCGTTCAAAGGTTACGTTGCGTCGCAGGATAAAGTATTTGTTGAACTGCTCCACGAATGCATCGAATTTCTTGAACTTCTCTTCAGAGAGAGCAAAAGTGCCGCCGATTTTCTCGGCTCGCTCGCCCATGATGTAGAGTAGCGTGTCCACTTGGTGCTTCTCGGGCTTTATGCACAACCCTGAAGAGGTTCGGCAACGCTCAAATCCTCGTTTCCACTTCAGCCACTTGTTCGGTGACGAAAAGTTGAAGGCATCCGGCGGTTGAATTAGGAATAACGCCATGGCCTCGAACGTTAAGGGTTCGCGTTGCTTGAGTACCGAGATGTGCATATAGGAAGCAGCTCACCGGCGGCGTTTTGTTGCTGGCATCGTTTACATGGAGGAGGACTAGGAGCCGATGTCCCCTGGCAGAACCCGTTCTTTTGACACCATGTTGCAGCCAGAAAGGAAGAGCGAAACGGCCACACGAGGGGTCACATACGCACATGTCTCTCAGATACGTTCTAGTTCAAGAAGAACGAGAGCACTCTCTGCCAGATCACCGACCGCGCATAGTCACGGGGAATTATGTCTCCCCGCTTTCACTAGAAGGCAGCATGTAAAACAGAATGGAGAGGCAATGGAGAGGAAACCTGGAGAGTCAAAGCAGAAGAGTGGGTCTAAAAATTAATCTGCAGAAAACTAAAGTAATGCTTAACAGTCTCGGAAGAGAACAGCAATTTACAATAGGCAGCGAGGCGCTGGAAGTCGTAAGGGAATACATCTACTTAGGGCAGGTAGTGACGGCGGATCCGGATCATGAGACGGAAATAATCAGAATAAGAATGGGCTGGGGTGCGTTTGGAAGGCATTCTCAGATCATGAACAGCAGGTCCCCATTATCCCTCAAGAGAAAGGTATATAATAGCTGTGTCTTACCAGTACTCACCTACGGGGCAGAAACCTGGAGGCTTACGAAAAGGGTTCTACTCAAATTGAGGACGATGCAACGAGCTATGGAAAGAAGAATGATAGGTGTAACCTTAAGGGATAAGGAAAGAGCAGATTGGGTGAGGGAACAAACGCGAGTTATTGACATCTTAGTTGAAATCAAGAAAAAGAAATGGGCATGGGCAGGACATGTAATGAGGAGGGAAGATAACCGATGGTCACTTAGGGTTACGGACTGGATCACAAGGGAAGGGAAGCGTAGCAGGGGGCAGCAGAAAGTTAGGTGGGCGGATGAGATTAAGAAGTTTGTAGGCATGGCATGGCCATAATTAGTACATGACCGGGGTTGTTGGAGAAGTATGGGAGAGGCCTTTGCCCTGCAGTGGGTGTAACCAGGCTGATGATGATGATGATGATGAAAACAGAATGAAGTTCTTAATTGGTGCATGAGATGAAGGTTGACACGTACGGCATGTGTGATGGTATCGGTGATGGCGCTGAAGAACACATCCCTGGACTTCGCCTCAAGCGCCAAAATCGCAGATGGTTGGCCGGAGTCGACATCGAAAGTGTTTCTGGGGACGTCAACCAAAGACGAAGAGTCGAGGTGTTCCTCGAAGCCAAGGCATACACTAACGAGCAGCATAATAGGTGCAAAGATGAGATTGTAAAAGTATATATTGCTGCAGCGATCACAAGCAATACGAAGGATAGTGGTAGAGCTATATGGCTCATGAACACGTCGGACGGCGAGAAGAGGATTCTTGCATCAGTGATGACATCGCAGTATACGGGTACGAGGGCGAAGGAGCCAGGCAGAATATCTATTCTAGCGCATGGCAGGTTTAGAAGGCAATCACGACGCTCGTGCAATGGTGCGTCACACAGAGGTGAAAATTCAACTTCAGTGCTTGAGCAGTCGATCACGGCTTTATGACGGGACAAGAAGTCCCATCCGAGGATAACGTCATGCAAGCAGGCAGGAATAAAATAAACTCGGCGATATAAACAACGTCGTGAACAGCTGCTGAGAATGGCAAGGCAGTCGAGGCGGGCCAGAAAGATGCCAGCAACCAGCAGCGCGGGCAGAACCAAGGCGTGCGTTGGCGGTGTCGCTGTGCAGGGAGTCTTCTTCATACTTGAGACATACAGCTGTGGCAATCGGGGTCCTACAAATGTGCCTGGAGTCTGATGTCTGGGAGGCCTTACGGCTATGCCTAGGCATCGCAACCACTAGCAGCATAGGAGGCGACAGATCGAGTCGTGGCAAGCGTCAAAACATTGCAATGTCCTGCCATTGCGTAACCACTATCTGCATCATGATATCACGACACTTATATATATTGCAAGCTCTAAGGCACCATGCTGGAAGTGTTGTACTGCAATAATTTTTAAATAATGTTCGTTATTGCCCATGCCCTTTTTCCTACCACAGCACGAGAAATGTATTCAATGTTTCAAGCCCTGTGTCCCCTTCTGGCTTTGTATGCTTATGCTTAAAGTTGCACGTTGACCGCAGCAACTGTTAACTGCCAGAGCGGCAATGATGTTGTGCGTTCATAAACACAGAAAAATTAACTACCGTGTTCAAAGACTTCCGATGCTTATTTGCTAGAATAGGTCGTTCAAGATGTGCACCTCCGTCATCTGGCTTTTCCGCTGTGTTACTTAGTTTAGTTTGTATAGCGCAGTGTTAATAGTTGGTGTTCTGCAGGCTGCAATGAGTGCTTGTATTCTTAAGCCTATATGTATGCAATCTAAGTTGCACTTTGAGCACAGCTGCTGTCACAGTGGTGTTGATGTGATTATGGTGTGTATTCATAAGCAGAGTTGAATGAACTACCGTGTTTAAAGACTACCAATGCTCATTTGCTGAAACAGATCATTCAAGACGTGCAGCTCCGTCATCTGGCTTTTCAGCTGTATTAGTTTAGTTTGTATAGCGTAGCACAGTGCTAAAGGGACCTTGAAACGATTTTCACGATTTTTTACAAAGATACTGTGTTGTTTAGTAGGTCATCCGGATCATTAATTCATGCATCTAAGTGCTCCACATAAAGTCTGTAACTTATTATAAAGTGTTAAGAATGTGCATCGCTACCGATCGCAGCACGCCACTTGGCTAACTTTTCAGCCGCCCCTGACCATATGATGCAAGTTTCCCTAATGACTCCAGTAGGGCAATATATCCAATTAGCTGCTCAGGGCGCGTCATCGATCATTTTCACAACATTATGGTGAACAAATGTTCATTATAGTTAGAATGTTAGTTCATTTGTTTCTATGAAAAGCAACTAACCAAAACTGAATGCCCAAGGGCAGTTTCTCACTGCACTTAAAATCACTTCCAGCAAAAAGCAAGTGTTGTTTGTTTGTGTTACAACATGCTCGGTGTTGACGAGAGCTCCGCCATCAGAGCTGATCTCGATTTTTATTTTTCGAAGCACCGCGGTTCGCCTTATTACATTGTCGCCCCCAACAGGAACAGCACTCAAACAGCTGTCTGGTCTAGATGGTATCAGATACTCCAAGTGTGCCTTGATGCCGGGGTCGTCATTTTCATCGGCGTACATCTCTTGCAGCATAGATGCTGCAGGCGATACTACATGTGTGTCACCATCTGCATAAGAGAGATAGATTGCTGTTCAAAATTATATGGCACAGGGCATGGCAGAAACATTAGTTTCATTGCAACGTTGAAAGACATCTGAAACGTGAAACAGTCACACATTCTCACAATAGTATGAACGTTCAAACATAACCAAATGCAGAAGCGCATTCGTAAACTACTGCTAAGCTTCGACTCAGGCTGGCACAGGCAGATTGCACGGTTTCCATGAGATTTGTTGATACAACAGCTGAAATATTCCTATTAGAGGCAGGTGAAATAAAAGTTCTATGTGCTTCTTCTATCTATCTTGTCCACCTCACGCTATATCTACAGTCCTATTTTGCTGATAACAAGTATCTCGGCTTGTGATCATCCTGTGTGTTTGCACTCATTACGACTACAGTTCCGCTCAAGTGACAGCATGACTGAGGTCACATTGTTCATTGCTCTGCTGCGAGCTGATCTTAGCCCTGTAATGTGCAAACAAAGTATCACAATGAATAAACGTGTAGCAACTTCTTGAACTTTATTTCTCGCCATAGCGAGTACATTTATACTAACAACAGGAAAATTTTATTCCAGCGTGAACGTCACTACTTCGGTTGAACTATCTATACCTGACATTTTCCTGCTCCCTATCAATATCGGAACTATGGAATTCACGTTTAAGATTCCAGTCCAGCTCCTACATTAGCATTTCGAGGCTTAAAGTTCAGCATAGCATATATGACAACTCGGGCAAATCGGAAATACGCAGAACGAAATGTGTGCTTAGATCCTTACGGAAGCAGGCCTGGCCGCCCTCAGTGGATTCCGAAGCAGCATAGTAGGCTCACATAACCTTGCCTTTTCGTTATGCTGCAGCTGAAGTACGCACCGTCTGGGCTGCAGCAGGCTGCGTGTGCGCTGCACTCGGTGCGTCACTTTCTGCGGCGCTTTGAGACGTTTTTTGATGCGTGGTGTGGCGGTCTACTGCGCGTGGATTGTAGCCCCAATCTCTGGCCAAGTCGGAGATGTACTGGAGTAGGTGATCAAATTCGCCAACTACTTCGTCCACACCCGCCCTGCGCCGAAGCACACACTTTCAGCATTGAAGGTCCGGGGCAAAGCAATTGCTTTGAAGTAACGTACATACAATACACTCACTTGCCACGGTTCTTCTTGTCCTCGCGGCGAAACTGGATGAGGAGCAGGTCCAACCTCTCTCTAACGCGGCGAGCTGTACAAACTTGCCGGATTTTTCCTGGACGGTTTTTGCGACTGCTGGCCACCTCATCGGGTCGCACACAGGCTAAACCTCGTTGATGACTTGAAGTAAGATCAAGGCGTCGGTCCGGGTAAAACGCACGCGAGAAACGGGCAAACACGGTGCGCCTTTCGGGGCGGACGCCATTTCGCTGTGTCAGCTGTGTCTTGGCTTGGACTGTCTTGGTTCGCGAAACTCGGTGCGCACGTGACGCACGTTACACTATTTACCGTCTCGTATACCGCACGGAAAATGTTTACGCACGGTAAAGTGCGCGCATGCGCAGTCTTCGGCCGGTAAGGTGTTCCTGCGCTTTCCGTACGGTAACTTGACACTGTTAAAGGTCTCTAATATTTTCAATTTCGCATTTTGGCAATAAACTTCCGTAACTAAATTCTGACACCAACCGTTCAGTAACCATCAGCATAGGTTTCACTGTTATCATGGGAGTTCCCTTTCCCACGTTCGCAAGGCACCCTATGCCCACTCGAGAAGCGCGCACAACACGTATGTAGTTAGCTAGCATGGTTACTCACGATTTGAATGGTACGACGCGGTCGAAAAGCGCCCTCCAAGTTACCGGTGCTCCGATGTTACTCCCAGCATACATGCCGGTGCACAGTTGACGAGCAGTGGTACGCTAACAATACGCATTATTTCTTTGCGGCGTCCACCCAACTTTCCGCAACAACCAGAGTCAAAGGGAACGCACTCAACGGTGTCAACACGTTGGTCCACATTTGGCGGGCGTGCCACACATACGGTGAGTTTTCAGCGAGACATAAGCTGTCATCTGGCGCATATACAGGCGCGAACTAAGTCACATTTCATTACACCAAACACAAAAACACACAATCAAACAAGCACATCGTTCCAGCTCGCACACCCTGCCGACTCGTAAACAGAACAGCAGGAATGGATGGGTGCTGCGAGCGCCCAAATTGAAGCGGGCGGTAGGTGGCGCCACAAAGAGGCCGCAAGGCGCCAGCGTGATCTGTGGACGTGTGCGACTTCTACGGCCTCCGTGATGACTAAAATATCAACCAGTACGCTCATTTTTTGTGCTGTACTGCGTCCAACTACATATATATGTTGCGCGACAAAAAAGCCACCGATAAGTCTATATTATAAGCTTAAGCTTGGCATAGAAAGAAATTCTATGGCGCATGTTCAATTTCGATCACTTCTGCTGTCTGCAACCAGCAAAACTATGCCCTTCGATGCTTTGCACTTCGGTCACATATATTAAAACCCGTGAATTACGTCTTCCGCTCCTACCCGTGTTAGCGTTTCCATCACTTCATTTTAAATAAATTCCTGCTGTCGTTAACATCAACTGTATGGCCTCATACATTGTTGACGCCATCTCCGAGTTACACATGTGCAATGTGCGATGTTTTAGTGCGCATTGCAGCAGTGTCAGTTGGAAAGCATCAAATCTGCTCGTGTGGCGCAGGTTACACATGTGCCGCCCGTGTCTTGATTTCGTGTTGGTAAGTTTAATGTGCGTGGGCTGCACCCTGTCTGCGTGCCAATATGCGCGCGGGTGTACGATGTGCTTGCCACCAAGTACGAAAGCGCAATCATCATTTCGACGTCATGTTTACATGTCCAAAACACAAAAATGACGCTGTAGCCAGAATTCTTCACTACTACATGGGAATGCGTATGAGGCAGCACTTGCAAACGAAGTACGGAACAGGCGGTGACCATTCCAACAGTAGGAGTTGTTGACGTTAGTAAACTACTCATGAGCTTCTCAACAAGCAAGGTGGCTGTTTCGACGAATGTTACAGCGTGAATCATTTCTTCTTCTTGGTGCGAATGACATTCTTTGCTTGCGTAAACCGTTCAGAGCTCATCTATCTCTCTGGCGTTCATTAAATTATCCAAAACAAAGCTTGTTAGTCTGTTAAACCTGCATAAATAGGTTACGAAACGATATGTTTCATTTTGCACAATTCGCAATGCAGGGGCGCTATAATGCAAAGCTAGTCCAAACTTTTCTATTCGAATTCTGCAATCAGCCCTCCGCCATTGGTCAAAAAGTTTTTGAATCGCCCCCACTTCGGCTGTCTGTCACGTGACTTCACGAAAACCGTAATAGCTCCCCCTCCGATATGCACGTACGCACTGATTATGCATGACTGGGACGAACAAAAGAAATATAGTTATTTCTGATTGGACGTCCTTTCGCCATCAGCCTTTGGCTATTGGTTATAGGTCTCGGCTGAGTCCACTTCCCCTGCCTGTCACGCGACGTCACCAAGCCCCGAAAACTCACCGCGTCAAAGTGACGTGCACGCGTTCAAGATGCACTAATGTGCCGAACCAAACTTAATTTTTTTTCTGAATAACCGCAGGCTGCCCTGCTCCGAAAGAAATAAATGATGGCTACCAGTGAAGTGCTGGCGGACCAACTCAGGGCTGTCCAGAGGGCCCGTGTGATGGCAGAGGGGCTCCGCCTCTCTGTACCGACGTGGGAGTGGCCCGCATCAGTCCCAGACTGATCCCTCAGGACCTAAATAAAGTTCTTCATACCATACCATACCAATAGCTCAGGCACTGGCTGATCCCACCTGCCTGAGAGCAAGGGTTTATTTACGGTCAATTGCGTGGCCCTGCAACGTTTTCGAGCACTTTGGGCATGTTTACGACTTCGCTCTGCGAACTCTTCTTTGCTAAGGATCCGTTTTAGCGGCATCCTTAACCAGCCATCCCAAGCTAAGTAAGGCCACCCTCTTCATCCAGTTATTAATTTTCAGTGTAATGGCTCGGCCACATTGAATCCCTCTCCAGTTGAGCGTGCTCCTCGCCTCTTCTAAAGCAGCTCACTGTAGGCAATATTATATGTTTTTAAAGCAAACAAAAGTGACCTCCCATAAACGAGGCGAGCGTTTAAGTGGTCTGTTCCGGCAACCCTCCGAGTCAACGTGTGATACTTCCGTCGGCGCCTACGCAAATTAGACGAATAAGAATGGATGAACGCTGTAGCACGATTTCGGACTCCTTCAAGATTGTTGATGAGGTTAACATGATGCGTGTTCAATATGGCGGATACATGTTCTAGCTTAGGTCGAACGAATCATTTGTGAACAAGCAACTTCACGTCATGTGGGGTGAGGCGAAGGTGACGTTTAAGAAATAGCAGTGTTTTGTTTGTCGGGATATCACGCTAGTAATATGTCCATACCATGCTAGGTCATTAGATAATGTGATGCCCAAGTATGAGAAAGGCGATACGAATTCTACGTACTCGTTATCTATTGTGTATTGAAAGGCATAAATCTTGTGTCGACGGATGATGGAAAGGAGCTTCCATTTGCTAGGGAAAAGGATCATAAACCCATCTTCACACCATTGTTGGATGTGGTTAAGATCCCGTTTGGAGGGCTTCTTGATGCATAGTGTTAATTACTCGGCGGCATATAACGCAGTGGTCAGCAAACATTCGAATTTTGCGAGATACACGGAGCGGGTGGTCGTTGATATATACAAGAAACAATAGAGGGGCGAGAACAGAGCCTTATGATATACCTGATGTTACAGGAAGAGGACTGGAGGACTGGTTATTTATGAAGACAGTTTGAGAGCGATTAGTTAAGAACGTTTTGATCAATTTAATGCTTTAGAATGTAGGTTTAACCGAGAGATTTGCATGAACCGTTGATGTGAAAGTGTGTCCAATGCCTTAGCATAGTCCAGAAAACGGCGTCACTCTGAAGATTAGTGTCTAAGTCAGCTTGTAAACCTTTGAGAAACATGGCTAGTTGTGTTTCGCATGAATACCCCTTGCGAAACCAGTGCTGGGATCAACTGAAGAAATTGTTAGCGTCTAAAAAGTTCCGACAGCATCTGTCCACGCAGGACGTACTCCTACTCCTCAAAGAAGACTTGCTTGACTACCTCGATCACAGACGCAAATCATCAATCCTGATGATTCTACGTAAAGGGCGCATTCAACAACGTGAGTCACGAAGCCATTCTCCGCAATCTCGAAGATACAGACTGTGGAGCCCGGATCTATAACTACATCAGTAGCTTTTTGACACACCGAACAGCAACAGTAGGCATCTGCAATCACCGCAGCGATAAATTTCGGCTGCCCGACAAAGGAACCCCAAAGGATCAGTTATTTCACCTCTCCTTTTCAATATCGCAATGATCAAGCTACCGAAACAACTAAACGCCATCCCCAACCTTTCCCATGCCCTTTACGCCGACGACGTCACGCTCTGGACAAAAGCACCTACTACGGGACAACAAGAACGCAATCTACAAGAAGCTGTCGATACTATCGAAAGACACCTCCGAGACCGTGGTCTCCAATGCGCACTCGAAAAGTCGGACCTTCTCGTCCTGAGAGCACGCACACGGAAGACCACCCAACTATAACGAACCTGATCCTAGCGTCTCGCTCAACTGAACCAAGATCCCTACAGTGCACTCTGTTTGCGTACTCAGACTTCACACCCACAAGGACGGATCAGGGGTGGCCACTCTCCCGCGCCACGAACGCACACTGCCGCAACTTACGCACCTCGTCAAGATGATCACAAACCAAAGAAGCGGATTCAAGGAGCAGGACACAATAAGCATAATTCAAGCTCTCATAACTAGACGTATCACCTACGGAACTCCCTACTTGACGCTCAAGACGGAAGAAATCAAGAAACACAATGTTGTCATTCGAAAGGCAATCAAAGTAGCCTTGAGACTCCCACTCATGGCATCAACGGAGAAGCTCCTCAAGCTCGGCGTCAACAATACGTGGGAAGAGCTTGTCAAGGCTCATAGGATCAGCCAACTAGAGCGACTCAAGCTAAACACCCAGCGGACGTGAAGTATTGCGCTACCTCAACTACAGTGAAAGCTTCATTGCAAGAAGCCCACCTGCAGTCCGGGACTGTATCAGAGTTGCAAGTATACGGCGCAATATACATCCAACTTACCCTAAGGATCATCGGCATAGCAGAATCCGCGCACTCAGCAAGAAATACGGGAGATACCCTGATGCGAGGTACAGCGATGCTGCCCGGTATATTAAACGAAACGCCTTTGCCCTAAGCGTCATGGATCACGAAGGCAAATAGCTTGAAGCTGTCACCATCCGAGCAAGAGCCGCCGAGACTGCAGAGGAAACGGCAATCGCTCTGGCAATAACAACTTGCCCTGAAGTAGCAGTAATCCTAACAGACTCCCAAACAGCAGCTCGCAACTGTCAAAAAGGACTCATATCAGAAACCGCCCTCACAATACTTAGAAATGACATCGCATGCGCCCCGCTCCCCGACACCCGCATCAACTCGGTTTCAGGCCATCAGGGCGTAACAGGAAATAACACTGCACACGCCTCTGCCATCGAGCATACCAGCCGGGCTTGCCTGCCATACCACACTAGGCCTGCCACCACCGTTTTATCACATCACCCTAAGGTACTCGGAGCTTCTGCAACACCACCGACTCAGCAGAAGAACGTACGCTTCACCAGGAAAGAATCTGAGCAAAGAGAAAGAAGTCACCCTGCGCTGCCTACAGAGCAACACCTACGGACACGGAATAATCATGCACAGACTGTATCTTATGCAGTACACGTACGCATGCCCCCATTGCGACGTTCCAGACGCCCTGCAACACATTGTCCAAGATTGCCCACTGCGTGACACATCCGCACAGCCGACCTCACAAGCTCCAGAAAACGACTCCAAAGAAGGCCGCCCCATAGAAGCTCAAGAAGAGCGCCCCAACTCACCGTAGATCTCTACGACAATTTAAACGTGGAAGGCCACGCTTTGCTCTGATGACCTGGACGACCAACGCAGACTCATCGCGCGGGTCAAGGAGGCAGCCGAAGCCAGAGGGTTCATAGAATAAGGAATCCTCTCCCCTTGGGTGATCCGGGTCTGACTCAGATTACCTTTTCAGAAAATAAAAGTTTAGTTCTCCCTCTCTCTCTCTAAAACATCCATAATGTGAGAGTATATGACATGTTGCATGATTTTGCAAGGGACGCTAGTTAGAGATATAGGACGCTATTTAGGAGGACTACTTTATGACCTGATTTGTAAAGCGGAACGGCCTCTCCCGTTTGCCACTCTTTAGGAAGGAGACCTGTGGAAAGGGACTGTGAAAATTACAATTTCAAATCATCATCAGCAGCAGCAGCCTGGTTACGCCCACTGCAGGACAAAGAGCTCTCCCAGATATCTCCAACTACCCCAGTCATGTATCAATTGTGGCCATGTTGTCCCTGCAAATTTCCTCATCTCACCTCATCCGCCCACCTAACTATCTGCCGCCCCGTGCTACGCTTCCCTTTCCTTGGAATCCAGTTCGTAAACCTTAATGACCATCGGTTATCTTCCCGCCTCATTACATGCCCTGCCCATGCCCACCATTTCTTTTTCTTGATTTCAACTAAAATGTCATTAACTCGCGTTTGTTTCCTCACTCAATCTGCTCTTTTCTTATTTCTTAACGTTACACCCATCATTCTTCTTTCCATAGCTTATTGCGTCGTCCTCAATTTAAGTAGAACCTATTTCGTAAGCCTCCAGGTTTCTGCCCTGTATATGAGTACTTGTAAGACACAGCAGTTATACACTTTTCTATTGTGGGCTAGTGGCAACCTGCTGTTTCAGATCTGACAATGACTGCCAAACACACCCCAGCCCATTCTTATTCTTCTATTATTATTTCAGTCTCATGATCCGGATCCGCGGTCCCTACCTGCCCTAAGTAGATGTATTCCCTTAACACATCCAGTGCCTCCCTGCCTATCCTAAACTGATGTTCTCTTCCAAGACTGGTAAATATTATTTAATTTTATGCACATTAATTTTAGACCCACCCTTTTGCTTTGCCTCTCCACGTCAGTGAGCATGCATTGCACTTTGTCCCCTAAGCTACTAAGCAAGGCAATATCCTCAGCCAATCGCAATTTACTATGGTATTCTCCATTAACTCTTATCCCCAATTCTTCCCAATCCAGGTCTCTGAATACCTCCTGTAAACACACTGTGAATAACATTGCAGAGATCGTATCCCTCTGCCTCACGCCTTTCTTTATTGGGATTTTGTTGCTTGCTTAAAGGTGGACTACAGTGGCCGTGGAGCCGCTATAGATATCTCAGTATTTTTATACGGTTCGTCATCATCCTGATTCCTTAATGCCTCCATGACTGCTGAGGTGGCTGAGACCAATGGAAAACACTGGCACCGCACCCTTTAGCCGGTTATCGATTTTCACTGCACTGGCATTGCCACTGCATTTTCATTGCCCCATGGAATCCTTCTCCACGTGAGCGTGCTGCTCACATCTTGTCAACCAATTTGGTAATACAAGCCACTCAGTGTAGGCAATGTCTTTCGTTTTTAGAGCAAACTAAAGTGACCTCCTGTAAATTAGGAGAGTGTTTCATTGGCCTCTTCACACAACCCTGTGGGCGACTGCCCGATGCATGCGTCGGCAGTTGAGCAAATTTTAAATCAGGAGAAAGGAATAAAACATATAGGAATAGCTTTACGTTATAGGGTCCAAGGTTTGTATTAAGGGTTATAAGAGTTTGGTCATTCTCTCAGATCAGAAATGTTTTTGTCTGTCGTTAGAAGCTTCTTTTTTAATATGCCTTCCTCGGTGATGAGTCCACTTTGGCCGGCGGAAATTTTCTTCTGTTCGGCGAGAATCGCGTTAGATGCGGGATCGGATTAGATCCTATGTCACCGGATAACAACAGTAGAAGGGAGCAGATGGCGTGAACACAACAGTAGCGAAAGCACTCAGACACTATGGGCTTGGTGACTGCAGTAATAAGTAATTACTAGTTCTCGTTCAAAAGAGGTTATACTGTTTAATCACCTGCATTGTCAGGAAGAGTGGATAAGGTCTCTTTTCTATGGAACAGCCACCAAGCCCACGAACTGTCGTTGACGGTTACCGCAGTTTTATACTTGATGAATATGGTGATGTCGACGGGGACGGGACGATCCAGGTGGCAGCGAGGCATCGGTAGATCCGTAGTGACATGTCAAGGGAAGGGGTGACATTGGTTTTGACGTAGGCTACCGCTACTTCATCTCAGGTGGTAATAATCGGAGGGTGTGATGACGGACCCGACGGCGCAGTCAGGCGGGGCAGGAATGTGGCGACGATCGCGACAAGAACCTGCATTGTCAAGAAGAGTGGATTAGTGATCTTTTCAGTAGCACAGCCACCAAACCCACGAAGTGCCGTCGACAGTTCTGGCGGTTTTATGCTTGATCGATTTGGTGACGTCGACTGTGGTGGGGCGATTCAGGTGGCAGCGAGGCATCGGAAGACTCGTGCTGGCATGTCAGGGGCAGGGGTGACATAGGTACTGACGTAGGCCGTCCCAACTTCAACGCAGCTGCGGTTAATCGGAGCAAATGATGATGGACCCGACGGCGCAGTCGTCAGGGAGCGCAGGAATGCTGCGATGGTTGTGACAACACCTGCAAATTCGGCAAGTGTGGTTTAGTGCTCTTCAATGTGGCACAACCACGAAGCGCGCGAAGTGTCTTTTAGGGTTGCTGCGGTTTTACACTTCATGAATATGGTGATGTCGACTGTGATGGGGCCATCCAGGTGGCAAGTCAGGGGCAGGGGTGACATTTGTGTTCACGTAGGCAGCCCTAACTTCATCGCAGCTGGGATTAATCGGAGGGAGTGAGGACAGACGGCGCAGTCGTCAGGCTGGGCAGCACCTGAAAAGCACCTGCATTGTCAGAAGGAGCGGATTAGCGCTCGTTTCTATGGCACAATCACCATGCCTACCTATTCTGAGTAGTTAAAAACTACCAAATTTTCGCAATGAAAATTTCTAATTTCTTCCTCTGATTTCTATATCAACGCTGTGCTACTAGAGCGTGATTGACGTTTTCGGTTTCCTGGCAAGTTGGACACAGAGGCGACGGTGCCAAACCACACATGTACAGGTAAAAATTTAATAATGGGTTGCGGCTTCGTGATGTTGTTAGGTAGATTTCTACTTTATGTGTGGGACACCATTTATTGTCCCATGAGAAGGACAAGTGGTTAAATTCTGACATTTGGATTTTCAATTTTGTAGGCATAACGGACATGGCTAGTTCATCAAAACACATCCGCGCTCCTGTGTCTGCCATTGCAATTAAGAATATGCCACGATGGCCTAGAACCCATACCAACCGCACGATTCTTAGGTTTTGGGGGATTAATGATTAAATATATTGGCTACAGTAGTGTCTGAAGATGAAGTGAATGATCTGCATACTAAATGAAATCAGTCACTATAACCGCTGCTGACAAATTTCAAGGAAGTCTTCGAAGAGCTAAGATAATAGCTGATGATTAAACCAGAAATATCCGTGTGAAATCCGGAATGCGTAATGCATATCACAAGGATAGTGGCTCGGAGAAAATACCCACACCCGCTTTCGTCTCACTCATTGACGCATCAGTCGCGATCGCATGATCTGTTCCCAATTGCGTTGTACGCTCTTGTAGCATGCCATTTATATGTAGTGGGCATGAGTTTTGCATTCCATGGAAGTATATCAAATTCGATTTCTACGTGTTGCATGGTCTAGTTTAAACAAATCAGCTCGCGTACGTTAATGCTCAGCAGATCTAGCTCAATTTGTACAGCAGTCAACATGCACACGATGCTAAACCACCTTCTTTTCATGCAGGTATGTTACCTTAAAAATTTTTATTTCGTTCGCTTCAACACCCTCCGGACGTGATGACGCGGTAAATGAGTGGGAGTGGGAGGACAGAATGACAACATATAATGACATTACGAAACATTACAGATTAGAGAGGCGCATATTCCCGCGACCATACGCAAAATTCACAAAAATGCAGTCTGTCGCATGGCGGCAGTTACAAACTAGGACGTATCCGAATCCTGCGCTCTCGCACATCATATATCCGTATGTATATCCTACGGAAAAATGCAAAACATGTGAATCCAGAGTCACTCTGGAGCATATTCTATGGGAAGGCCGAGGGATAAATAACAATAAAGAAAACGCGGCCTCTAGCAGCCTCCGCACGCGCTGGGAAGCCGCGCTGCTCAGCTCCGCCCTCGAGGATCAACAATGGGCCCTCCAGCAGGCCGATGATGCCGCCAGGACTCACGAACTCCCGGCCGTCACCTAGGCGGGACCTTTGGCCCTCCCCACCAACTCGCAGGGCACACAATAAAGTTATTTCCTCCTCCTCCATTAGCTTCAATAACCGTTGCCTCTAGCTGCTTCCTTGCGCACGAGGCTATGATCTTGACAAATTTTTGCTTATGCTCTCTTCTACTAAATAGCTTCAAAGTCCTCCTTTTAAGCAGGGATATTGAGTCATATGCTGAACCTCGCAATACTGCTAATAGTGCGCCACCTGGAAATAACCTGAACCCCGATCGAACGAATGTTGCTGGAAAATCCTGTCGCGTAGAAATAACGTCACCTTGTATAGATTACCTGAAGTACAAGACGAAACCAACGACGCCCTGCTTTGAAGGGCCTCTTTGCTTTTCTCGAAGGTTAAAAAAATGCGGTTCCCTCACATTGCAAGATTATATATTTTGAGAAGGTCTTACCACACGTCAGACGTTGCCGCACATAATTCCCCTCATAACACTAGCTTAAATTATCTTACTTCACAAAGCAACCTAGAAGTTGTTAATGTCAACGCCAGAAGCTTGCTTAAGAAACTTACTGACTTTTTCGCGCTCATTACTTGTCACTCTCCTTTGTTATAGGCGTCACAGAGACGTGGCTACACGATGACATACATGATGAATAGCACCGCCGGGTTTTGACGTTATTAGAGTTGACGGGAAACAAGCCGAGGAGATGTAGCCCTTCTCCTGAAATCTGACCTACAATATTCTGTAATCCAAGCTCTAATGGAACTAGAATCAGCTTGGTGCAAAGTATACCTTGAGGAGAGATGAGTAATAGTTGGCATGCTATATCGCCCTCCCGGTTTTTCTTCTGACCTATTATGCAGTCTGTATACGTTTTTACAGGGACGTAACATCATCTCTTCAGGCTTGTTGCTTATGTGTGATTTTTTGGCTCCAAATATATCATAGCCGTCATTAACTGTGCCTGGTCATGAGGTTCGCTAATCGAGAGAGCTTCTGGGACTGTCGCAGTCGACTGGTCTTAAACAGGTAATAGAGCAGCCTACCAGAGTTGAAGCCCTGCTAGACCCAGTCTTTCTCAGCCAACGCCTCGTTGATGGCGGTATCGAATGTGAAGTCGTTAAAGGTATTTCGAATCATCGAGCCGTTCTAGTTTGTTTTTGTCTTACGGTAAAAAAGCCACACATTTCGTACACTTCATTTCCAAATTTCAATCGGGCAGATGATGCTTCCTTTATTGATACCCAGAGTGAAAATTTCGGCAACTTTGTGCAAATGAGTGCTGATAATGATGCTAATGATATAGTTTCCTTTTTCAAAAACCTCACTCTCACGTGCATTCAGTCTTCTGTTCCTGTTTAAACCAATAAAGACAACGTAAGTAAACCATGGATGACGAGGGAGACTTTAATGTTGTCACGACGTATCAATAGACTCATGCGCTCAAATCTGAGTGGTGAATAAACTGAAATCGAGGAAAGACTTCTATTTTAGAGTTACATCACCCGATCTTCTTAAAAGCAATCCAAAATAATTTTGACTATTCGTCTTACCTTGTGGGACCTATAACACCACTTTTATATTTAACGAGGAGCCTACTAGTAACTCCGACAAAATCGCATCTGCCTTTACCTGATAATTTCAATCCGTTTTTACTGCAGATAGTCTGGAGCTTCCTTCTTTTCAATATGATATATCTTCAACAATTAGTAACCTCGCTGTGGTATATGACGGTGTTTTTATTTTTTCTTTATTATTATGTTTTGCACACTTCAGCGCATGCTCTAACATCTGACAGATGAGTATTAACTTCCTCAAAACCATTTCAATGACCTTCACCAGCCGTTAACCCCTTGCATTTTAACGTTAACCCCTTACTTTCTACTAAGCGTACCCCAATATAAGTACCTCGGACTCTTATTCTCTCACAACTTATCTTCGAGCGAGCATATTGAAGTGATATGTACCAAGTCACTTTTTCACGTTACTTGAGGAGTCACCCTTCGTGTGGCTCCTCAGAAAACTAAACACCTAACATACAAAACACTAATCCGCCCAATTCTTTAATATGCATCTATACTTTGGAACCCTTTTCATATAAACAATATTAGCAAGATTGAGTCGGTACAAAAGAAAGCTGTTCGTTTTATCTACCATTGCTACGACAGGAATATTTCACATTGTGCTAACCACTTTAGCCTAAACTTAACCAGTCTGGCAACACATCGGCACAACAAAAAGATAGAGTTCCTGCACACCTTAATTAACTCTCCAGGGGTTGTGCCCGCTCAGATAAATGTCTTCGGTTCGCTGAACTTTCTTGCACCCTTACCTCTCGCAACGTAAATCTTCTGTCACTGAAACCTGTGAGTGGCATGTATAAACAAAGTTTTTCCCTTCAAGAAGTGAACGCTGGAATGCATTGCCGGGAAATGTTGGTTCATGCCCCCCCCCCCCCCCATGACCATCTATTTCTCTACCATTTCCATCTGATGTTATCGCCACTCCTGCGATAGCCCAAGATAGTCTGCAGCATGCAAAAATAAATAAATTTGTTGTGTGGCACCTCTCTTCCGAATCGTACGAAAAAAAATAGTCAACTTCACCTTTGTAATTCCCATGTAGGTCACTAAGGAAATTTCAAACTGCAAGAACTGCAGCGGGAAGGCCAGTTCGGTGACGTATGCAACGGAATTGCATTGGTCGTACAGTGCTAATTCACAATTTTATTAACCTATGCGTTTGGAAACTTCGTTGACTAGAACAGGCATTTGCATTAACAAATTCGAAATTACATTTTTTAAGGCGACTTTGACAGCACTCATTGGACATGTACATTGGCCGTGTACAGAAGGCACTGGGCAGTGGGCATAGTGCTGGTGAAAGAGAAGACGAGAATTGTTTGCTTCCCCGTTTCGCCATAGTACCAACCAGTTTAAGCTTACCGCTGCAACCGCGAACTAGTGCTGCAAGGCACATACCGCCGTTGTATTTGGTGGAAGTGCTGGGCTTCTCTTCGACATCCTGGAACTCCGCAGTCGGGCGCTACCACCAGCTACATCAATGGATGAACCGGGACCGTCCCGGGCTGCTGCTCCCGTGCCCCCGGCCAGCGTATGCTCTGGGGTCATACGACAGCACAATCCCGCTATACTTAGCGGCACAGGCGACCACGACATGGAAGACTAACTCGCTAAATATGACCGTATAAGCGCCTATAATAAGTGGGACGACCGCGCCAAGGTCACAAATGTCATCTTTTACTTGACTGACGGGGCAAACCTATCGTTTGCCACGTCAACTCAACTGGGCAGATGTCGACTGGGTTACCGCAAACTCCGGTAACATCGTTTATATGTCCGCTGTCATCATAGAGGCCCGCGCCTTTCCTGCAGCTGTCACCGCAGAAGAAGCAATGTGACAGGCGAACCAAGGCGTTACCGCAGCTGGGAACTTCGGCCATCTTTGCTGCAGAGAGCTGTTGTCTGCTACTGCTCCCGAGCGTAATCTCCAAAGCGCCTGCTAGATGGCCATTAGCGGCGTCTTTATATCCTGCGGCCTACGAGTAAGATACATAATGTAGTGCACCATAGCACGACATAGTATAATATCGATCCTTACATAGCACATGTGTCAGTCCACAGCGCGTCCATGGAACTTCTGCGGGCACGTGTATGATTCTGCAAGCGAACAAGTTTTTTTCTATACGGTAGAGGATGCCAGTTTTTTTCCATTATGCGCTGGTGGAAGCAAGCATTTCGAGACACAGTGCTACCTTTCGCATCACCTAAAATTCTGCAAATATTTCCTCGTAGTAGTACCCATAGTGTCCGGTTTCGCCTTCCTTGTGGCTCCTCTATTCATGCTACAATCACATTACCAAGAATCAATCAACTAGCTCAAAAACCAGTTGTTTGTAGTGATTGTTCTCGAAGCCGCTAGGTATAAATATAGACACTGTGCGACATAACCTGCATAACAGATGTAACTTTTCTTTGCTGGAACACACAAAAAAAGATGTGGCGCCTTCACAATAGTACTATCGTCGTCGTGGCCGTCATCTTGTTGTTCCTGTCGCATACAAGCTCGCGTCGTAAAAACAAATGCTCGACTTAAAAAAACGCCTTGCTCCCTTTAACTGCGTTTTATAGAACTCTAAGGAATGCTGGACACAAACGCTACGTGCTGAGGACATAATAGGACTGCATATGACGTAGGAAGTAAACATATTGTCACGTGGTGGTGACGTTGAAGAACATAGTAGCAATACTGTGAAAGACAAAACTAACTTTTATTCGGCGAACCTGTGCCCACAAAAACAGGCTACACTTATAACTCAACGATAGCGGCGAACACGGTCGGCGATCGTCGAAAATCTGACCAGCGGGTGAAGCGCGTCGGCTTTTATACATCAGTCGGTGAATGTTCCAGAGTAATCGCTGAGACCCGCGTGCCTTCCACAAAGTTCTACATGATTCGCGTCGCACACACATGCGATCAGATTACACAAGGTTTGATTAGAGACAGCGAACAGAAGAAGCGATAACATTCCAGAAACTTCCGATACATGCAGGCGCGTTGTGCGCTGTGCGATAACATTTGTTACGCGTTAAAACGTGTCGCCCGATAAAGAAAAACAAGTACAAGTGTCATTATGTACACCAGAGAAGAAAATATTTGGACCGTGAAGCGATTGTTCAGTGGTCTTCTATTATATTGAGAAACGACACTGCAATGATAGCCTCCTGATAACCTGTACAATGATTGGAAACATCTATTTTGAGAAGGCACAAAACCTGCACTATTTTTATTTATCATTTGAGTACCCTGGCGCCCTATAACGTAAAACTATTACAATATCTTTTTTTCCAATCTCCTGTCGTAAAATGTGCGTAACCGCGGACGCAAGCATCGGGCGGTCACCCGCAGGGTTGTTTCAACAAACCAATCAAACGGTCTCCTCGTTCGTAGGAGGTCACTTTCGTTCGCTTGAAAAACGAGTAACATTGCCTACACTGAGCGGCTTTTCTTATCTAATTGCTGGACAAGAGGCCAGGAGCACGCTGAAGTGGAGAGGGACTCGATGGGGCCAAACCACTGCACTGAAAATCGATAAGAGGACGAAGAGGATGGTACGGGCGTCTGCGATTGACCGCTTTTCCTTACTTACCTTATAAGAGCTTAAAGAGGATGAAGAGAATGTTGCCGGCGTCTGCGATTGACCGCCTTTCCTTACTTAGCTTGCGGTGGCTAGTCGAAAATCGCTGCGGCATGCAAGGGAAGCTAAAGAATGACGCTGAACCGGATCCTCAGCAAAGAAGAGTTCGCAGAACTCTTCTTTGCTGATAATGTATTATACGCAAATAAATATACGATTTATAATACGATTTATTATACGCATATCAACCCATGCTCTCCGGCAGGTGCGAGTAGACAGTGCCTGAGTGATCGGCGGCAGCCATCGTTTATTCCTTTTAAACTGGGGAAGCCTGCGGCTATTCAGAAGGAAATCCAGTTTTACTCGGCATATTAATGCATCTTTAACGCGTACACGTCAGTTTACGCGGAGAGTTTTTACGGTTTTGATACGTCGAGTGACAGACAGATGCAATGGGTGCAGCCCGAAATCTTTTGACAAATCGCCGAGGGATAATAGCGAAAAGGCGCCGAATCAGAAATAATTATTTTTCTGTTTGGTCAAATCATGCATAATCAGTCTGTGTACGTCATATCAGATGGGGAACTATCGCGGTTTTCGGGACGTCGCGTGACTGACAGGTGAAGCGGTGGTGGTCCAAAAATGTTTTTGACCAATCGCAGTAGCCTTATTGCTGAATTGGAATGGAAAAGTTGGGAAGAGTGTTGCGGTATAGCGCCGCTGAAGTGGTTTCTCGGCACCGCAATAAAGGCGCGCATTGCTAGTGCGCTGTTGCTGGGCAGGATTTGTCGTCGTTCGCGAACAGCGATAATTCTTGAGCACTATTATTCAGCTGATGTAGCTACGCGCTTTCTTGTTGTTTCCAAGATTATGAGGGCATGACATTCGTGACATTTTCAGGGCTAGCAGGAAAAAGAAACGCGTTAGGTGAACAAAAAAAAGAACGTTACAGGAAGAGCAATAAAATCTCGTTACTGTGGAGTTTGCAACTATACCAGCTGTCATTTGTTACTTATTAGGTACGATGACAACAGCCTTCCTCGCTTCGCCTCAGCTCTTTCTAAGTTTAATGAAGCCCACGATTTAGAAACTCTAAGATGCCCGTTCCTGCGGCGAGTGTTCGCGTCGGCCTCGGTCTAACTGAGCAAACGAGCCTAGCGAAAGATGAAGGCGAACGCTAAGCGCGGCGGGGGCGTGAAAGACAAGAAGACGAAAGTGGTGAGGACGGTGCAGCGCAACCCGCGCAGCCAGGAGGCGCGAAGCGGAGGAGGGCATGGTGAAAATGGCGAGGAGGAAAGCGGAGTGCCGGCACGACGAGGCATGCGGCCAGCGCGGAAACAAAGCACTGCCGTGGGCTTCGGATCCACTGCGCATCCGGCACTTCGTCTGCGAAGCTGTCACCGTTAGAGAATGCGCCTCGCGCAACCCACGCGTTCCCTTGTTCACACTTTCGTTGTGAACGGTGAGCGACGCAACCAGTGGAGATGCTTCGTCTGCCACTACTGCTTAACGAGCTACCCGAGCGTAGGCTCAGCGCCACCGCTGAGAGCACATTGTTCTTCTGAATCAAATTCTTTGCCAGAAGATATATATTGTGAATTCAAAACATCTAAACAGCTGCGCTCGAAATTCGCTTTACGGATCATCGTAATCTGCTGGTAAATGTTTTATCATGTATTCCTAAATGGCAAATTATTATGACTTCATTAAAGTTTTCGATTTCGAAACCTTGTGGCAGCCAAATAACCAGACAATGTTCACTTATAATGAATATTTTCAACGAAACTACATTAACTTTCCATATTATGAAGAGCCCCCATATTGTCTGATATGAATAGCGTTGTCTCCGTGAGGCTACGAATATGACCTTCCAATGTTTACGGACCTTGAAAGGTGGCAGCGCGAAAATTCACGGACACAGACGAGAGGACAAGGCTCACAGCTGGTCCTTGTCGTTTCGTCTCCGTCCGTGTATTTTAGCGCTTCCACATTGTCAAAAAAGTAACAACACGCCCGATTTGCCACTTTACTGAACTTGAAAGCATGCTTTCCCGCAAGGAAAGCTGGAATGTGTTCCTATTTCATGGTGAAACTTCAACCCATTTGCACATAGGCTCCTAAGGCTGCTGCTCCTCAGACAGGTATGCAAAGGCTGAAAAATAGAAAAAAGTATTCTACAGCACCGTAGACATTTCAGGGGTCGAAATAGCACTGACGAACTGTTGACTGAATAGGGGCTTGAAAAATTATTATTTGGGTTCTGATATTTTTAAAAACATAGCCTAAGAATGACTTTCAGAAAATTGTCGTTAAAGGGTAAAAATACAAACAAAAGAAATAATATTGTCACAGTCGGTAATGTGGGAAGAAGACGCTGATGGTGGCCTTGGAGACGACGAAGAGGTTATTGGCTCAGCCAATAAAAGCCATCTGTGAATAGACGTACGCTTCTTCCTTCCCGTAAGAATACATATGAGCAGAAGTATCAACCTATCATTTATATTCTGAGGTTGTCAGTGCGAAACCACGATGTGATTATGAAGAAGGTCGTAGGGGGGAGCTCTGGAATAATTTACATTACTCGTTGCTCCTTAAATTGCAGCCACTGAGCGGTTCATGGGCGTTTTTGCATTACGCCCCCAGCGAAGCACGGCCGCCGCGGCAGGAACTTTACCCAGGGATTTCACACTTAGCAACATAACGTCGATGGCACTAAGCAACCACAACCGGTCAGAACCTATCAAAGGCTACGAAGAAGGTGGTAGTATAATTCAGTGCTACTTAATTTTTGTGCGAGTGTTGAAATAAACGCCCAAAGAACGAGACACGTAACAAATAAATGGCGTGCATTGGTAAAATGGCAATTCAAGCGCCTATTTCATGCTATTTTATATGTACTTGGATCCGAAATATGAGGAGAAACAATAAAAAAAAATAGTGGCTCTTTACCGTTTTCTTGCATCGCGCTAAGTATTAGGCAGACTTATTTACCAAGTTACGTACTCATTCTATGTATGAGCATGCAATAGGATACAACTTATAGTGTCCTTATTTTATGTTGCAATTTCTTTTTTTACATACAATTAAGAAGTGACATCCTGTCGGTTTTGGTTCAATCGTCATGCCTTGACAACGTACTCAGGCATTTACTATGTAGTCAAATGTGTGCCTGTCCGTTGATCAGCAGCTTGAGTACAATTACGCGCGGCGGCACGTCCATAGGTAGACCTTTGCAGGCAAGAAAGCCTGATAGATAATGTAGCACAAAAAATGTATATATAGAAATATTTACTAGTAAGGCGACTAGCACAGAAGTCAGAGCAGCCAATATGGCCAGGAACCACTTCTACAACTTCTGGCTGGCCTAATGCGACAGACTTCTTCTGTCTCGCGGCAATATTATTGCTCAAAAAATGGACCTGTCCGCTTTCGGCGCACTTTCTGTATGATGAAAAATGCAGATGCATACACAGTAAGCATTTCCACAGAAGATTGTTATATATAGCGACTGAATATGACTGACCTCTCAGGTGCACGTGCTGAACGAAAAAGAAAAATAAGAACGTGGCCGTCGAATTTGCAGGCCGGATTACCATGGTGTTTCACAGTTGTGAGGACGCTATAGTAATGTGGTTGGACCGTTATCAGATTTACCGCATTTCGAAATTTGATGCGCATTCTCAACTTTACGTCACGAGAACTCGATATCTTTTGCAGAATTCAATGAGCTATGCAATTCCTTGCCTAAAAAAAATTCTTAGCTGAGATAAGGATGCAACCGAAGTTGTAGAGCATTTAACTTACGGCTTCGTACGATAGCGATGAGGACCTAAAGCTGGGAATAAACGACAAGAAGTGAAACAAGTGCTATCAGCTGATAGCATGGCCATACATGATTCGTCAGTATTTGAGCCTATATTCTTAAGGCCAAATCTCTGCACACCCATATTCGACAGCTTCCTTTTCCGGGGGTCTGCTACAACGCCGACAAACGCAACCGCCCTCGCCTGTTCACCGCACTGCCGTCAAGAGAACTGCAGTGGAAGTGTTAAGCGTTCTAACATTTCTGCGAGAGACAGTGCTGATGGTCACATGGAGAAATATTTGGCGCAGGAAAGGACGCTCAGTCGGAGAAATTGCCGCCCATGTCTGCCAGGCTAACCCCATCTGTATACATCCCCACTACCACCGTAATATAAGGCTACTAAATGTCTTTATTTCGGTACTAATTATGGAAATGAAAAAAGATTCACAGTATATAATGATATAGCCTTATCCCGCAAGTAACGACGGAAGAAGTAAAGAAAGCCTTGGGAGCTATGCAAAGGGGGAAGGCAGCTAGGGAGGATCGGATAACAGCAGACTTGTTGAAGGGTGGTGGGCAGATTGTTCTACAAAAACTGGCCAGCCTGTTTACGCAATGCCTCATGATCTCGAGCATAGCGGAATCTTGGAAGAACGAAAACAGAATCTTAATCCATAACAAAGGGGATGGCAAAGACTTGAAAAATTATAGACCGCTCAGCTTACTGTCCGTTGCCTACAAAGTATTTGCTAAGGTAATCGCAAACAGATTCAGAACACCTTAAACTTCAGTCAACCAAAAGACCAAACAGGCTTTCGTAAAGGCTACTCAAGAATTGACCGTGCTCACACTATCAATCAGGTGATAGAGAAATGTGCGGAATATAACCAAACCATATATATAGCTTTCATTGATTACGAGAAAGCGTTTGATTCAGTCGAAACCTCAGCAGTCATGGAAGCATTTCGGAATCAGGGTGAAGACGAGCAGTAGGTAAAAATACTTACAGATACCTATAGTGGCTCCACAGCCACCGTAGTCCTCCATAAAGAAAGCAACAAAATCCCAATAAAAGACGGCGTCAGGCAGGGAGAGCCGATCTCTCCAATGCTATTCAAAGCGTGTTTACGGGAGGTATTCAGAGACCTGGACTGGGAAGAATTATGGTAAGAGTTAATGGAGAATAGCTGAGTAAGTTGCGATTCGCTGTTGGTGGTGCCTTGCTTAGTAACTCAGGGGATCAATCGCAATGCATGCTTACTGACCTGGAGAGGCAAAGCAGAAGGGTGGGTCTAAAAAATAATCTGCAGAAAACTAAAGTAATGTTTACCAGTCTCGGAAGAGAACATCAGTTTAGGATAGGTAGGGAGGCAGTGGACGTGGTAAGGGAATACATCTACTTAGGGCAGGTAGTGACCGCGGATCCGGATAACGAGACTGAAATAATCCGAAGAATAATAATGGGCTGGGGTGGGTTTGGCAGGCATTCTCAGATCACGAACAGCAGGTTGCCATTATCCCTCAAGAGAAAAGTGTACGTACTGAGGAGGGAAGATAACCAATGGCCATTAAGGGTTGCGTACTGGATTGCAAGAGACGGAAAGGGTAGCAGGGGGCGGCAGAAAGTTACGGAGGCGAATGAATTAAAAAGTTTGCAGGGACAACATGGCCACAATTAGCCCATGACGGGGTAGTTGAAGTATAGGAGAGGCCTTTGCCCTGCAGTGGGTGTAGCCAGGCTGATGAAGATGGTTATATGACCTCAAGGCAAGCGGCCAAACACCCGTACGTTCATCGGTGTGCTGTGTGATCGCACTGCGCACGGCTGCAGGTGCGGTTCTAATGCCGTGCATAGGCTCAATATCAGCTCCGTGGACAGCCAGCAGTGCCTGAGGCGTTGGTGGACGATGTTGCTGACCGCCAACCGATGGCGAAACGCACGCTCCCTTCGCATAGGATCGCTGTAGAGGGCATTGATAGCCATGGAAGCAGCCCTCGAAAGAGAAATGCACAAATTATCCGCGGATACAAACACTCCCAAATTATAACAGAAAACTTCACTAGTAAATATCCTGACCAGCAAATTTCGCTGCTTGTCACGCTTTGACAACGTACAAGCGTTAATCGCTTCTTCTCCGCTTCTACTCAGTTGATAAAACACGATGATGCTTCCCACCAAGTAAAGCGTTTGTTTTGCAGGTTCAGGCGGCCGCATTCCGACAGAGGCGATATGCACAAAAAAGTGTGGACATCAATTTTTGGAGACCGGTAATGAATCATGGATTGGATCCCCTAACTACGCTTTCTGTCATAGCCCAAGTACCCCCTCATAGAAGTCAAGGTTAGCCAGTCAACATCCATCCAATGCTCATGTCCTCGTCAGAATATTACACAGCACCGTAAGCGAAGAAAACCGTGGTTCAGCATTCCAGCCGGTTTCGGATGAAATTGGTTCCAGTCGTCGATCTTGCGATACTAACCTACTTGGTTCAGAGCAGTAACTGCACCTATAGTACGATGCCAACGTAGGGTTGGCGATATACAAACGGAACCCGATACTATTCTGTACAGATGCGAATGCAGCTTCGAAATACGAAGTGAACTGCAGCTCCAGAGAAACAGTTCGTTAATGTTTCCGACGAGTTTTGTATGTTGTAAAACTTCATCAACGTATTCTTATGTCCACTACAGGAAGAACGCCTCTCGCAGCGATCTCGAAAATCCGCTTACTGGCGCTAGCTGAATCCGAATTATGCCAAAAAATTTCCTTATTTCATTAAACCCACCTAATTCCCGGCCGTCTTCCACAGCGCTTCTTTCCCCCTAGCGCCCACCATGTATTTCTATTTAACCGCCAATTATCTGGCCTAAAAATTACGTGGTCCTCTCAAATCCAAGATATCCGATTAATTTCAATTACTACTGCCCCATTTTGCTGTCTGATCAACACCGCTCTTTTCCTCCCTCTTAATGTTCGGCCTAAAATCTACGGTTCATCGCTTGTTTGAGCGGTCCTCAACTTGTACTTAAGTTTCATTCTTAACATCCAAGTTACAGCTTCATATGATAGTGACCCACCGTGGTTGCTCAGAGGCTATGTTGTTGGGCTGCTGAGCATGAGGTCGCGGAATCAAATGCCGGCCACGGCGGCCACGTTTCGATGGAGGCGAAAACACCGGTGTACTTATTTTTAGGTGCATGTTAATGAACCCCAGGCAGTCAAAATTTCCGGAATCCTCCACTACGCCGTGCCTCATAATCAGAACGTGGTTTTGGCACGTAGCACCCCATAGTTTAATTTTTAATATTGACGCGTGAACTCGTTTATCTTTTACGGGTGAGCGCCTTTACCGCATATGAAATATTATCCCTCAGCGCAGGACACGTCTATATGTATCAGAGGTTTCTAGAATGTTATCGATGTTTATATCCGCAGTCTGTTGTCGCCGAACCTTGTGTAATCTGATTGCATGCATGCGTTACCCGAATCACGTCGAACTTTGGGGAAGGCACGCGGGTCCCAGCGATTACTCTGGAACATTCGACGACTGATGTGTAAAAGCCGACGCGCTTGTCCCGCTGAGCAGATTTTCGATGATCGCCGACTGTGTTCGCCGTTTTCGTTGAGCATTGTGTGTAGCCTGTTTTTCGGGGCACAGGTTCGCCCAATAAAGTTTGTTTGGCCGTTCACAGTTTTCTTGCTGTGTCCTCAACCGACACTACCATGTGATTATGTGAGTGCGGGAAGAAAAGAATTATTGTAGACTATCTCTTTTAAAGACAAAGATGAGCTCCCAGTAATGCACTCTTTATGCACTCCTACCCATTTTTATTCTTCTGTAAACTTCTTTCTACTTATCAGGGCTCCCTGTAAGTACTTGACGTACAAAAACTTCCTCGTGCACACCCGCTAGCAGTTGACTGCCGATTAGTAATTCTCCTTCACTGGACATATTATTGAACATTAGTTTCGTCTCCTGCAGAGTATTTTCAACTTACCCTTGCAATCTTCGGGGTTAAGGTCCTCAATAAATTGTCGCAAAGACTGCCCAGCAATGCTGAGCAGGACTATGCATAGGCAAGCTCAAGGTTATTGAGATATTCGCCGTTGATCGTCGCTCCTAATCCTTCCCAGTGTTTGAATATTTCTTCTAACCATGCAGTGAATATCATTGTAGGGATTCTGTCTCCTTGCCTGATCACTGTCTCGATAAGCGTTTTTCCAATTTTCTTGGAGATAATTGAAACATGTGAAGCCTGAACTATCGCTCAGACAGATTCGAAGCCTGAGGAGTTGCGGATACGCACGTTGTGACTTTACGTATATGCTCGGCCTTTATAATTACACGGCAACCACTATGGCCTTGACGTGAAGTTTGTTCAGGCCTTCCGTACAATCCATACAATATGCACTTGCACCGCTAATTACACGCACATGTAGCTTCTTCCATGAGCACTGAAGAAAGAGTTCGAACTGTGCGCAGCGGGGAGAGCTGACAAGCCAGCATAATTCGAGCGATGCAAACGCTCAGTTTGCTGATACGAAGCGTTTTAGGGGGCGCGCTTGACCGCGCACACGCTTCACTCCATCATACCAGGACACTGCGGCCGGCTCTTTCATCCGTCATGTTGACCTCACTACTGCGCAGCAGGCTCGCAGCACGTTGAGGGGGCCACCGGATGGACGAAGATTCTTGCGCTGAATCGACAAACACCTATCGATACGGTCTTAGGTGAGAAAAGGAAAAGATAGAAAGAACATCGCATGAAGCGGTTGAAAGACGGAAGTGACGTAATTTCTCCCAAGACTAACGTTGGTCGGGGTTTTAGAATAAGCATCTCCAGTGAATCATAAGGAATTCCAGTTAATCATAAGGAATGATGGCTATCATCTGCTGTCACTTTTGCTTTGTCGTCTGCTCGTCCCATGGTCTAATGGGTGGCACTGGTTTTGTGCATGCAAAACAAGAAACGTTGGGGTGTCTTTATGAGCGTTATTTAAAAGTGTTTTCATAAATTTGTAAATCTTCATAAATTATGAGTGTGCTCATAAATTATTTATGAGCGTCATTTACAGCGCGTTCCAACGCTTACCTTGTCAGCTGGAGCGGTGCAGATGAACATAATTATGTTCGTAAGACTGCTACGCCGGTATCGCAGAAATATACTGTTATACGAAAAGTTGCGACCGCTCTTTTGGGTTTATGAATGGACTAACGCTTACTGTTGGCGAAATAACTGAAACTCGCACCTGCGCCACCGTTATATACGTGCCTTTATTCGGCTACAGTACTCGTGCTTGCGAGCTTACGGGTCTTACAAACAGTTGAAGCTCTGTGAATAGGTTCTTTTTCGTAAGATTTTTCTAGCGTCAAAATTTGTTCGGAAGGTAACTTAGTGAATTTCGCCCTTGATGTCTTAATATCCTTCTGCACATTCTCTACTTAGTCTTGTTCGCTCGACAAACTGCTAGCACACGTTTATTTATCGTGCTCCCATAATAACGGATTCATTGCGTCGTCGAATGCCTATCACTGGAAATGCAGTTGGCTTGGTTGTTTATATTATTTTCTCTATTTCTTCTCTCTTTTTTTGCTGCGCGAGGTAATTATTGCTTATTTCTTTTCAGCTTCGCGACAGAACGAAGCTAGATGTAACGGAGTGGCGAAAGCCGCTGCGGCCGTGAAGTCAGCAGCAACAACAGGAAACGTGAGGTTCTAGAGTCAAGGAGGCCACACGCATGCGCTTGCCACCTTGCGGCAGAGAAATTGCAGTATAAAACGCTCGACCATGCCACAGCGCCTCAGTCCGAACTGTCAGTACTTCCACACTGCCGGGCAAGCTTTGAGCAGGATAAAGCTGCAATAGCTCGTCTTGGAAGCAAGAGTCTGCAGATCTCTGCGCGCACCTTTCAGTGTCCGAAAGGTTCCCTCGCACTACCAGTCATAATGCATTCGACTTCAGCTCTCCTCGCGCAGGTAAGTGCATTAAGCTCGATTTTACTTTGTGCGCCTATGGTCAAGGCAGGTGCGCAAGCGCATACATCTTTTATTTGCTCATTGAGAGAGCACCCCTAGTGTGCGGAGCCGTGCACCTACCAATTCATGTGTACATGTTCACAGCTCCACCCTGGAGCTCGCAGCGTCAAAGTGGAACAAGATTTAACCTACGTTGCCTGCCGGTTGCTCTGATAGCGTGCAAGATGTGGCGTTTCGCTGATTATAATGTATTAACTACTTTCAGAGAGCGTGCAATCGCTGTGCAGCAGAGAGCGTTTTTTACGTCTCGTCGACATCACGGAATTTAGACATTATTTTATATTTTATCCGCAATCGGGAACTAATGGCAAGTCACTACTTCTGGCACTTCCTTTTCTAAGCGAATAATTTTGCTACGGTCAGCCAGAAGAGGCAAAAGTAATGCCCCGATATAAGGCAAGGGTATTTTACCAATTACTAGCGTTCTCCAAGCGGACGGTGCTAGTATTCATAAAAATCTAAATAAAAAGCCAATTGCGTAGCCGGAAGTACGAGTATAAGTGACCAGTCTTTTTTTACTAAAATTGAAAAGAGGATTAGATCTAGAAGCAATGGCCCATGCTATACGTGGCAAAAAACTTATGCATAGCGCATCTCTAATCTTCTGTAAACATTGGCAAGGGGGAATCTGTACACTAAACGCAGAAAATAATTTTCCTTGCTCTACAAGGACACATGACAAGAACATATTTGGCAAGAAGTGTGTGCATACGCCCCGTGGTGCAGATACGGTGGTGTGGGATATCCACCACCATAAATGCAACCATGTCACATGCATACTATTGAAGCACATGGTGGGTAGTTTTGCTACAGCGTATAGCAAAGTAGCAGCACCTTCTACCACTAAACCCATATGTCATAAACGCTTCTTCTGTGATAGCAAATTAGTGGACACTCCTGGCGGATAAACGCCATCGTAGTGGCCGTCGCAGTGACTGATCGTAGAAGTACAAGTGCGCTGACACCGCGGCCATGCGTGGTGAAGCGAGAAGGACGGTTGCTTCGTGGGGCATCCCCTTCTCGAGCCCGGACGGCAGGAAGACGGGGAGGGTGCATGACGACTTGCCTCGCCCGCAAGGAGGGAGCAGGCAGACGTGCACGCGTTAGTCGTGGAGGCGGTAAGGGCGACAGAGTTACGCGCGTCTTCACTTCTCCTCTGGCGGCCGCTGCGCACAGCGCCATTCGCGCGTCGCATCTTGCAGGTAGTCTGCGGTTGGTTTGAAGGCTAGCTGACAGCTTGGCATGCGCCGTGTTCTCGCGAGCCCGATTCGCTTGGAAGCGAAAGGCATCCATGAAGTGTAATTTGCTCACCGTTGCTGCCGCTCTTGAGGACGCCAGGATTCTGGAAACCAGTGTCAGCGATCATCGACTCGTGTTTGCTTGAAGGCGCGTGACACCTTGCACGTTAATTTAGTTCTTAAGCGAACCTTTATCGCAGCTTATACAGCTAAAACTCCATTAACATTACTGCAGATAGCTGTCTCATAATTTGCTATCGCAAGAAATGCTTCGCCTTTAGGGCTAAATTGACATGGTTGTTTTCTATCTCTCGCGTGAAAGTTGCGCGATCCAAACTAAGAATCTCTGGTACAAAAGCGACATAAGGCTGTCACGGATGTACACTGCTCTTGGCGTTCTACGCTGACGAACGCAAGAGAAACCGTGACAAACTGTCGAGAAGATGGCAACGCCCGCCAATGTGAGTCTCATCAGCTTAGGATCAATTTTGTCGCTCTGTTTTACTTTTGGGGTCATTTATTTCCAAACGAGTTTTGCATTTCCTTTAGATTTGTGAGCTTAACAGCATGGTGTAAGTGACTTGGTGTAAGTGCTCAGCATGGTGTAAGTGTTCATTTCGTTATGTCTTCGTTATTAGCCCGCTGCAAGCTTCACAAGAGGGGCAGCAGATGATCTTCCAGATGGATGAGAGGAACTACGTTAAGTTTTGCACACCCCGCTATTTCCGAGGCATACGGCCCCATATTCTTGCTTGCGCCCTTCCTCTCATATAGATGGCGCCATAACCTACACCTGCTTAGTATGCCTGTATAGCAGGCGTGACTATCGATGCACCCTTAAGTTGCTGAAACACAAGATGACATATGAAGCATAGACAAAAATCAGGATGTCTGCGGCAAGGCGAAGGGTGGTCTGCGCATCGCGTGCCATGTGATAAAAAAGCGATTCGTGGTTGTTTTACATCAGTATATATTAAGTCAGGACAGTTGGAGAGAGGCCACAAAAGGAGTAAACTGCAAGTGCAAAATTACGAAGCCACTGTGGCCACGGATAGGCTTGACACAGTGACGCGATCGTTTAACCAATATCGAACGGCGGTGGAATTATTCTCATATTTATGCGCATTTACTTGTCTATCACTTTCTACTAATTTACATTCCTATGACTTATACCGCTTTCGCTAGCGTTAACAATCCGCTTGGCTAAACTAATTAAAAGGGATTGTTAGCGCCACGTTGTGCAGCATACCTAATGGTAACTTGATAGGAACTGATCTGCGATTTTTCAGGTACTCGTGGTTTCCATGGTTTCCATGACTCTGGGCGGCGGTCAGTTTGGATTTGGCAGCGGATTTGGTGGTGGACTTGGCGGTGGACTTGGTGGCGCCTATGGCACTTCCTATGGCGCCACATTCGCACAGCAAGCACAGTATTACGTGAGTACCTCCAGGCGTATATAAAGTACAATACCGTCGTTTCTTCGTCGCTGTGAGGCCACACGCACTAGAAAAGAGTTGGTGTATAGCACTAGCTTCTACCAAAAGGTGACATACAACGTGTTGGCTAAATGAGGCAGGTGGTTTGTGCGGTACCTCTTTCCTATGCTGAATTATGTCGCGATATGTATTCGCCCTTTCTGCAGGAAACCATGTGCCCTTGCTGCGATGAAATACTAGTCCTCGCGCAAGAAGTTGCAATTAACTTTCTTGAATCGGCAGTTATGTATAAATTTTTTTGAGGACGTGAAACTGTTCGCTGGACCTTCAGTTTAACATTGTGTGCTTGGTTTTCATTAGAAGGTTACACTGATTCTTCAAGCAGTGCTGATTAAAAAAAAACATTCCAAGGGTTAACAGCATAGCGAGGAACGAAACATCACATAAGATGATGTTGCACAGCTAATCTCGTGACGAGAATTAACCTCGGCATGCACCCGTTGCGTAAAGAGAAGAAAGTTCTGATCAGGCATTGCTCTGTTAAGTCCAGTAAAATGACAAACGTTGTCACTTCCAAAAAAGAAACGCAAAATAATCTCCATGTTGACTTCCCTAAAAGGTGGCATAACTGTCATTAATGATCTCCCAAGCTCTGCAGCCTGCGATTAGCCGTACAGTCGACATGTGAACACTCTGCCTTCTGTAAGGAATTAATGAAACCACAATGCGGTTTCACGGTCTGAGAAGAGTTGCCGCTGCAGCAATTGTAAGGTTTCAAAAGGGAAAGACTTATGCATGTGCCGTTTTTCTAAGCTGGGCGTTGATGACGGTCTAATTTTGTAATAAACATCAGCTGATGTTTTGCGAAACAGTGGTTAGTTGCGTTTCCACCTGACATGCTTCGTACCCGCCCTCATAGGACCACCGTTGCTAATCATTTTCTATGTGGAAAGACAATTACAAGCATCATGTGTTTTGTGGGAAACACAGGTAATCAAGAAAAAAACAGAGGCAGGAAGGTCGTGAACATCATTCAACATCAGGAACTGACGTTGAATTTCCCGTCCTTCGCATGTAGAATACCTGTGAATTTTTTTGGAAATTCGTAATCAACCTGCAAGCTAAAAATGTGTGTATATTTTGTACCTGCAATGCCTAACAATTCTTGTTACTATATCTCGAGAAATAATAAATCATGCTGGGTTAAAATTAGGTTCACTGCGCCGCGATAGAAAGTTTCTTTCAGAAAGGTGCCTAGCAGCAAGCAACGCCTTCGAGCTTGAAACCGCATTTTTCGAAGAAGAATGGTGCACAAATGAAACCTTTGATACAAATGACATTGATCATCACATTATATTTGTGCTAAGCTATAGCCATGTCGCACTCATCTCAAATCTCTGAACGCAGCCAGCGCAAGCGTACAGCTTCGGCTACAACAACGTCGACCAGTACGGCACCAGGTCCTACCGCAAAGAACAGGGCGACGCCTCTAACACCAAGACGGGCATGTACGGCTACTCGGACGCCAACGGCATCTTCCGCCAGGTGAAGTACATCGCTGATGCTGGCGGATTCCGCGCAAAGATTGACACCAACGAGCCCGGAACCGCCCCTGGAGCCAGTGCGGACGCGGTCTACAATGCCAACCCTCTCCCCGCTGGCCCGCAGTACCGAATCATTGGTGGATCCTCCCTCTTCTCCTCTCCGTACACGAGCGCCTCCACTTCTGGCTTCGGTTACGGCCGTCCTTGGTCTGGATAGTCAAGTGCGTGACGAAGGGAAGTGTTTGTTGAATATTTGACCCCGCTTCTGACGATGTTCCCTTGTCGAAGGAACAGGCTAGCCAGCCGTTGTCAGAAGCCGTGGCGTTTCTTATGAACTCTACAATTACGACTGTATACATGCAGGTTAACGAATCTTAACTGCGAATAAAAGTTTGCTTCAGCGCTCTTCAACTGATCCTCCTCGTTTTCTTTTCGGGACAATTAAGGTATCTGTGCGGACTCTGGGAAGCTCGCGGAAGCTCGCAGGGCGTTGCGACTTGCAAGAACCGAAAACGGCGTCAGACATTCGCAGTCTCTCGGGATTGTGTCTGTAATTTCACCATTTCAATAGGCCTTCTGCATGCCTACCTCATAGCTGTACGTCACTGGTTCACAAGGACGTAGAATTCGCGTGAACTACATGTGGTACTTCGCATTCCGCCAACTATACTTTCTGCTCACATCCAATTCACGTTCGTGCAATTTCGATCACAAGGGTACAACTGAGCATACCACACTGATGTTAGTGGTGCAGATGACACTACGCTCGTGAAGCTGCATGGCGAATTACAGAAATGCATCGCCTGCAGAATCTCTACCTTTGCTAAGGCTGAGTGCAACCTTAGGATCACCTAGTTGGAATGCCTTGAGGTGCCACTCACAAGTTCGGAACATATTGGTACGGCAGGAAATTCAGGATAATCATTGTCGACCACTGTCTGGCTTGGTTTTACTAGACCGTTCTAGTAGTCAGTAACCTCGCTGGTCGTTGCGACTTGAAGAACAGGACTTCTTACATACAAGAGTAGTTTCACGTACAAGAAATAGCTGTTTATATTTCCTGCGCATTCGGTACCTGGAATGCAAAGGGTTTAGTCAACCTGTCGATAAAACGCACGCCCGATGCTATCGTCACTGGCTAAGACCGCTCCATCGCTTTCAATGGATTATATGCGGTTTGGCAGGCGTGCGTTCTTTGGAGTACCAGTACTCTTCTTGTAGACATCGGTTCCATACCAGTCCCCTCTCACGTGCCCAAGTGCACCTCGATAAGGCTCTTCAGCTAATATCTCAAGTTTCTTTTTAGGTTGCGCAGACAAGTTTTGACAATGTCTCGGCTCCATGCAATGAAGGGCCATCAGTATAGATGCCAGCGCTTTCAGCAACATTCAACATAACGCTTTTTATCGAACCTTAGCTAATGAATGTTCGACAGCTTTCATTATATTACTCTCTTTCACTAATTTCCATTCGTTCCATAAGTCGAAGGTGACCTCAAGGGCCTGAGCATGGCACTCCGCCTTCTCCTCGAGGTGACTCCGTTTCTGCCGAAAGGCGCGGTCCTGCGTGACTTGCGCGGGGCACTACGCTGCTTCCTGGAGAAGTGCCGCGGCTCCTCTTTAATGCGGTAGATGTGCAGCGAATTCGCCGTACTCGCGCGGAAACGTGTCAGGGTCTGATTGCAGAGTTTGCTTCAGTGCATCCCGGCGTGCTCGGCAGCGTCATTGCCGGATATATATATATATATATATATATATATATATATATATATATATATATATATATATATATATATATATATATGTATATATATATATACACCAAGCGATGCTGCAGCACTTTTTACAACATGTACGTGGGCGCGTACGTAGGCTGCATGTTAGACAGTAGTCAACATATCCAGGACCCAAGTCGGTGAGGCACAGCGAACACCTTTAAATGCGGTCTCACTGCCATCGGGGCATATCAGCAAATGTTACCACACCTGCTGGCTAATTTTGCTATAGCAATGCTATGAATGCTAGCTATGCAATGCATAAGCTCATTAGAAGTTCGTTAGGAAGACAGTTCATTCCCGCTAGAAAAACACTCATCAAGAATGCAGCAGAAATACGGTGGCCAATATCTTTTAGAATGACAGTATATATATATATATATATATATATATATATATATATATATATATATATATATATATATATATTATTACGATATTATTAGTAGATACCCGAGAGACAAGCCGCCGCGAGAACGACGACGAAGTCGGTCCGTGCCCATTGCGCGCGAAAATGTCCGCCTGGTGCTCTGGCTCCAGTCCTGTGTAAATGGCTTGTAAATAGCCCCTTCCGTCTGTGTCTTTTTACACGTAACATTCTGGTGGAGGTGAGCGATCCCGGTCCTCGCCACGGAACTCCGGAGGGGTCGGTACATCGAGCTTGTCACCATGCCTCCCGGTGACGGGACCACCTCTGCAATGGCTTCGGCTTGTCCGACTGCTCCCGTCCTCACGGTTGCCCAACATCGCGACCATGGTGTGTTCTCTGGCCTGGAGGAGACAGGACGTTGACGAATGGATCAAGCTATATGAACATGCCAGCGCTAATAACAGGTGGGACCCGACCATTATGCTCGCCAATGTTATCTTTTATCTCGGCGGCAGCCCACGCGTCTGGCACCAGACGCATGACGACGAGATAACCAGTTGGGATAATTTCAAAGAAAAGCTCACGGAACTGTTCGGCGACCCCATTGGCCGCAAGGTTGCCGCGAGAAAGGCTTTCGCGTCTCGTGATCAGACATCTACAGAGCCGTACGTTTCATACAACCTCGACGTCTTGGCTCTATGCTGCAAAGCTGACGACGCTATGTCTGAAGCTGATAAACTCTCACATGTCCTAAAAGGCATCGCCGACGACGCTTTCAATTTGCTTCTTTTCAGCAACGTCTCAACAATCGACGCCATCATTAAAGAATGCCGTCGCCTTGAACAGGCTAAGAGCCGTCGTATCACACACCACATCACGCCGCTACCCAACACTGCTGTTACGTCGACATGTGAGGGTCGACCACGTCAGGCTACCACCTGTGACGACGTCACCCGTATTGTTCACCGCGAGCTCGAGGCCGCTTGTTCGCTAGCTTTCGCCGCGACGCCTCCCGATCCGCCAGCAACCACGATTGCGATGATTCAGGCCGTAGTGAGACAGGAATTTGAGAACATGGGTCTGAACTCCGTTTGTACAACGTCTCAATCCAACGTGCCCCAGTTCTCTACCAGCCCTCATCGTCCCCGGCAGTACTTTTCCACCAGATCTCGCCGCAACCCGTCCGAATGGCGTACCCCTGATGACACGCCGATCTACTTCCACTGCTGTCGCATCGGCCACGTCGCTCGTCACTGCCCTAACCAATGGCCACCACCTCCTCGGACATACGCCGCCACTTATTCCCGCTCTTTTGGACCTTCTGTTCCCTATGCCCCCCGCCATGAACCCATTGCCGCAGATGCACCTGCACCGAACCTTCGCTACAGCCGCTCTCCCTCACCTCGACGCCATCAGTCTCGTTCGCCCCAACCCCGTCGCTTCTCTCCGTCATCTATTGCTTCCCGCATCCAGCCGGAAAACTAAGCACCGCAGCGTCTGGAGGTGAAGCTGCGTTGTCCACCTTGCCCTCAAATCCTCTGCTCACGTTACACACGAACCAAAACCTTCTTGACGTTGACGTTGATGGCTATCCTGTCACTGCACCCATGGATACAGCTGCGCATCTTTATATTGTGAGTGCTGCCTTCCGACGACGACTGAACAAGCTCCTAACTCCAGCGTCGGCACGCGTCGTCCGCGTTGCGGATGGTGGTACTGTGTCTATCATCGGCATGTGTACGGCACATGTCAGCATCGCCGGCAGCCACACTTCTGTCCTCTTCACCGTGATTGCTCATTGCCCCTACGACCTAATTCTCGCCCTCGATTTTCTCTCCGCGCATTCTGCTCTTATTGGCTGCTCTTCCAGTACCCTTCGCCTTGAGTTGCCGATTTTTGCAGAGCCTTCTGACACACCCCAGTGCCGCCTACGCTCCACTGGCTTTATTAGCCTGCCGCCAAAATCAGTAGCCTTTATGGAACTCTGGTCTTCCCCACCAGTTCCTTATGGCGAGTACCTCGTCACTCCTCAGCCCGACATTCCACTACATTATGACGTTACCGTGACTCACACTATACTTACTATTACGGCGAACCGCACTCGCATACCTATCTTTGACTTTGGATTGGCAAAGCAAATTCTACCACAAGATATTTGCCTTACCAACGTTGATTGTCTCGGCGACCATCATGTGGCAGCGTTATCAAACGATGGTTCTTGCGAGCTTCGCAGGCCCCTCGCGCCGGCCTCGGGCGCCGATCCCAACATAAAGAAAATGGTTGCGACGAACCTGTACTCCGCGCAGGCTGAAGACCTTTGCCAAGTATCATCGTCCAACCGAGATATTTTCGACTTCGACGATCGCTCTTTAGGCCTGACGCTCGCGGTCAAGCATCGGATTCGTACTGGCGATGCTGCGCCTATTCACCGACGGCCGGACCGAGTTATTTCGTCGGAACGCCGAGTAATTCAGAGTGAAGTGTACAAAATGCTAGAGAAACATCATTGAGCCTTCTTCAAGTCCCGGGACGTCACCTGTGGTGTTGGCTAAGAAGAAGGACGGCACATGGCGCTTCTGTGTAGACTACCGTCATCTGAACAACATTAACTAAGAAGGATGTCTACCCGCTCCCACGTATAGACGATGTGCTTGACTGCCTGGACGGTTCCAGCTATTTCTCGTCTATTGATCTGCGTTCTGGATACTCGCAGATTTCTGTTGACAATATGGACAGAGAGAAAACCGCGTTCATCACACCTGATGGCCTATATCAATTTAAAGTAACGCCGTTTGGATTATGCAACGCCCCTGCCACCTTTGAGGGTATGATGGACTCCTTGCTTCAAGGTTTCAAATGGTCCACATGCCTCTGCTACCTCGACGACGTCATCGTCTTCTCGCCATCGTTCGACACTCACCTTGAGCGTCTAACAACCATACTTGATGCATTTCGCAAGGCGAAGCTGCAACTTAACGCGTCCTAATGTCGTTTTGGCCACCGTGAACTTACTCTTCTGGGCCATCTCGTTGACCCTTCCGGAGTACAGCCTGATCCCGACAAAACTCGCGCTGTCCGAGATTTTCCGGTTCCGAAGACAGCCGCAGACATCCGAAGTTTTGTAGGACTATGCTTGTACTTTCGTCGTTTTGTTCCAGATTTTGCGACAATTGCTAGACCCCTCACTAATCTTTTGAACAACGGCGTACAATTCTCGTGGAGCAGGCACTTCAGAAGCCGCCGCCTTCTCTCGTCTCGTCACCCTTCTAACATCACCACCCATTCTCGCCCACTTCGACCCTGATGCCCCTATAGAATTGCGTACAGATGCCAGCGGTCACGGTGGAGGTGCCGTCTTAGCTCAGCGTCAGCGGGGCCAGGTTCGCGTTATTGCGTATCCGAGCCGCCTCCTAGCACCATTGGAGCGCAACTATTCCATCACGGAACGAGAGTGCCTTCCTGTTGTCTGGGCGGTTGCGAAGTTCCGTCCTTACCTTTACGGTCGCCCTTTTTCCGTAGTCACTGACCATCACGCTCTCTGCTGGCTCTCATCGCTCAAAGATCCCTCAGGCCGGCTTGGTCAATGGGTTTTGAGGCTACAAGATTTTCATATTCAGTGGTCTACAAATCTGGCCGCCTGCACCAAGACGCTGACAGCTTGTCGCATTACCCTGTTGACGATCCTGACTCCTCCGATAGTACCAGTGCTACTTGCGTATTCTCTGTATCACAGCTGCTTCATTTCGCCGACGAGCAACGTCGTGATGCCTACATCAGAGCACTCATCGACCGTTTGGAACACTCTCCGGCCGATGCCACTCTACGCCTCGTCGTCCTCCACGACAGTACTCTGTACCGTCGCAACGTTCTTCCGGACGGCTCCGAGTTCCTACTTGTCATACCTAAACACCTCCGCTCAACCGTTCTAGAAGAGCTTCACGACGCATCACGAAACAAGTGGGTTGCAGTCGCGGCTGACTACGCGACCCGCTACGCCGTAACCCGCGCTCTTCCGACCAGTTGCGCAACTGACGTTGCGGACTTCCTCCTACATGATATCCTTTTGATGCATGGTGCTCCGCGTCAATTGCTAACAGACCATGGCCGTGCGTTCTTAGCCAAAGTCATTGACGACATCATGCGGGCCTGCTCAATTCAGCATAAATTTACTACCTCCTACCACCCTCAAACGAACGGCCTCACTGAGCGTTTGAACCGCACCCTTACAGACATGCTATCCGAATACATTTCAGACAACCTGGCTTTACCCTACATTACCTTTGCATAAAACTCTTCCCGTCTCGAAATTGCCGGCTATTACCCGTTTTACCTCTTGTATGGCCGCGAACCGACGCTACTACTACAAACCGTGCTTCCGTCCACCGTAGCTCCAACTAGCGCTTATGCCCGTGATGCAATCGCACGTGCTGACAATGCTCGTCAACTTGTGCGCGTTCGTCTGCAAATCTCTCAAGACAAACAGAAGCGACGCTACGACCTCCGTCACCGTGATGTCCATTTTGCTCCCGGCACCCTCGTGTTGCTTTGGTCACCATCGCGGAAAGTTGGCCTTTGTGAGAAACTGCTTTCCTGTTATACCGGCCCATATTGCGTGCTCCGCCAAGTGACCGATGTCACCTATGAAATTGTTCTAGCCACGCCCGCTACGTCCTCCGGTGGGACACCCAGTGACATTGTCCACGTCACCCGACTCAAGCCCTAAAACTCTCCACGTGCCTTGGCTATTTAACAGCACCGTGACGGCGCTTTGCCGCCGGGGGGTAGTATTACGATATTATCAGTAGGTACGCGAGAGACAAGCCGCCGCGAGAACGACAACGAAGTTGGCCTGAACCCTTGGCGTGAGAAAATGGCGGCCTGGTGCTCTGGCTCCAGTCCAGTGTAAATAGCTGGTAAATAGCCTCTTCCGTCTGTGTCTTTCTACACGTAACAACACACACACACACACACACACATATACATATATATATATATATATATATATATATATATATATATATATATATATATATATATATATCAAGCGAAGGTGCGGCACTTTCTACAAGATGCACCTAGGTCTCTACATAAAGAGCATGTTAGACGTTACTCAACAAAAGAAAGATAACAAAAAAATGATGGGGCATATTATAGCTGCTTTGAACGCACAACGTGGTTAAATGAAAGAAAGACATAGCATCCGTCTGGTTACTGATTTGATATTTTCCTTTCATTCAATCTCGCAACTAATCATTGAGGGGGTGGGGGTTGTTCTTGAGGTGTAGGGTCGTAGTTTTGAAGTGAGTGCATGTGTAAAATGCATGGAACAAAGCACATAAAAACAACAAAACGTCGCAATCAACCACAGAAAGACACACTGTATCACTTGCTGCAGCATGATTTGGAGATGTTATAGCTAGTTCTGCAAAAAATTATGTTCACACAATGTTGTTGAGGAACCACTGTGGGGTCTTTGGGTGCAGCAGTAACTAAAGTACGCAGAAGTTGCTCTTGGCTGTGCCAACATGCAGCGTGCATCAGCTGGGGTGTGTTTACATGTTGTGAACTACTTCGGCTGTATCGATTTCCACTCGGCAAATGACAGGAGTGCCTGATTACTTAGCGTGGAAATGAGCATAGGAGTGCTCGTGTAATGGCAACCCAGTGCATGGCCGAGACATCCAAGTGTCGATCACTATAGAATATTTGCGTCACTTACCGGCGTAGTTCTCGTATATTTCTAGCCTGCTATGTCATGCCTGTGTTGGCCTCTGGTATGAAGGCATAAATGCCAATGAAGAAATACACCACAGCATGTCTCATGTATTTTTATCCTTTACACCAGAGAGCTTCTTTCAGAGGGAGGGCACAAGTTGAAAAGGAAATGTATAATAGCTAGATGAACAATACTTGCATAAACAATTCAATAAATAAGCATGGCGACTGCTATTCCGTGTCATCAAAGAGCGTTCGTTGTCATGCAAGCATAATGGGCGTTGGTTGACACACGTCCCATTTTGGAATGTGGTATTCCTCACTGATTTTGTTACAGCAGTCGGTCGCCAAAGGTGAACAAAATAGATAAACGAATTAAATCCGACGAACAGTTTGCCGTGTAAGTGCATTGTCAAGTGGGACGAGCACACTGACCCTTGAGTGAATTATGGTGCTCTCCTAGACGCATGCTGAGGCACCGGCCAGTTTGCATGCGTAACGTGCATTTGACCAAATATACACGTGATCAATAGAATAGACTACACCACCCCTTGAGGACACAAGATCAGTTTTGGGTATGTTTAACTAAGCCAGCCTCCATGGCCTGGGTACCCTTTTAAATAACATGTGGACTCCTAAGCACATATACTTTCAGCAAAGATAAAGTAGGCAGTCTATCCACAACGATTAACAACTGAATTAAGAAACGCAAAAAGGCAAGTGAGGCTTCCTTCGTTAAAGATACGGCTAAATTTGTCTAGTGTGTGTCAGAGGCTGTGTACGAAATTCCTTTCATATGTGCTCAAATGTACATAGGGTAGACTGGCCGGTGCCTAAATATGTAGTTATGAGATCACCATATTTAACTCAACATACCAGTATGCTCGTCCCACTTGGCCATGCATTGCTGCTATGGGGCTTCAGGCCTGAATAAGATCGATAATGTATTTTAACCCACGGTTGAAAATTGCCAGGAAGAATCAGCCACGCATACCACATATATAAGAAGATGTGTGAGCCGGTCCCCATTATCAATGCATGAGGAAAGACGTCATTTCTAGATGACAAGAGATAGAAATAAGCCTGAGCCTATTTACTTACTTTTTCAATGCAAATACCGTTTATCGTGATTCCATACCTTTGTATTACAACTTCTGCCTTCCTTCTCAAATAGTGCACAATACAAGTGCACATCCAGGGATATTGTTTTTAAATCATTCCATCAACTAAAACAGTCAGTTGTTAGCCGAGGTGACGTTGTAGGTCTTCCTTCCTTCACTGTGTAAATTTTGTCATGAAAAGTTACATGAACCGACCGACATACTCAAACCAACAATGAAAGTTTCACCTAGCGGACACGGCTGGTTCTCAGAAATGCAGAAAAACACTAATGAATGTCTGTTGGCATCCTGTACTGCGTGCAAGCACACTTCGACATTGCTGCAGTAGACATAGGCACACAAGTGCTACAGTGCCTACCTGCATGAATGGGGGTAGCTTGCAAAGAATATAAACAAAGGGCGAGAAAACACAGCAAGTATACCAGCAAGCACCTCACTACTGAAGTAACTACAACACAGCACAATTCGAGCTCATCTATTATGTATTTGCCAGTGGCAGGTATTATAAGAACAAGACAGAAATAATTGTAACCATCAATGTTGGACCATCGTATTCATGCTGCATGCTAAGTCATATTACACCTAAATGGCGCACTACACTTCCAATTCCTTTAGATTGGACAAAAACTGCACATGCCTGTAGCATAAGTTTTAGAAAGAAAAATATTGGAAGTATATGCTACATCATAGGAAACAGTTTCAAACAAATAAAACCAAAATTAAGTGAGAGATATACTGCGTAATCAGCGAAAATATAATTTACTTGCAGCCAAGCCAGTGATGCGAGAAAAAATGCTAAACGTCAAGACATGTGAGCTCAGTTTTATACAGAACACGATTATGTGTGCATGATGCCTACGAACAAAAATATGCAGCTAGTGGAATGAAGTTCCATAAATATTTGGCCTACTAAGGATAGCAAATTACCACATTTTAGATCACGTACATTTAATGAATACATGAAATGTCCATCCAGATTACACGCCGTGGTGCTGCAGCTATGGCCACGATTTAGTATGTGGCCATTATTATGGGTCACGGCTTCATGCCTACAAAAATAATAATGTTCTCACTTATAGCTGTGGCACAATAAGACTGTCATGTTGTGAACACATGCAAGAAGAATGTAAAAACAGTCACGAAAAAAATGCCAGCACTAGTGCAAAGTGGCAACAGAGCACAAATCGAAGTCAATGATGAATCTCATGATAACAGGGACGCCATTGCTTCAACACAACAAAATTTTTAACACGCACGCAGGAGCAGCAGCGCGTTACACGAAACTTTTGTTTACATAACTATTCTAGAGTTTCTTTGATAGCTTAGTTTAAGCAACTTTCCCCTGTCGTGTCTAGTTACATCAAAGTTGTGGCAACTACCCATGTCAAGCTGTGATTGCTTACATTTTTTCCCTAATACTGCACGTAAACCGAAAACCTTGTAAGCAGAGAATCATTTATACTCGTGAAAACGTCGTTCCAGTTGGAACAGGTCAAGGGGCAGATGAGCCGTTGTCATGCGATTTCAGCAGAAAAGCGGGAGCTCACGCATAGGCCAGCATGATGAACACGACTGTTTCCGTATGTAATCTTTCCCGTAAGAAAACGCTTTTCAATAGGGTTTTTAGCAGCGCTACGGAAAGTACGGCATGCGGTACGATATTACCGTTGCGTCTTACCGTACCGCGTTGACCGAAAACATTTTAGGTGTGCAGGTTGCTCGACACGGAACGGTAATATGACTGTGATGATCGTGTGTAATGCAAATTAAAGGTGCTTCGTGCCGAGACCAAGATAGTTAGCTTATATATATGTATTTATATGTATACATATATGAAAAACGTCTATAAGTCTTTAACTAGCAGCATTTAATTTTGCTGTCAAGCCCAAATCTTGTTTTATAGGTGCGTGCATGCGCCCGTGGTTAGCCGGTTGGAAGTTGGGTCACTGCGACAGCTGACTGTACGTGGTTAGGCTTCTGAAAGACCGCGTTGCAAGTCTGCGTTGTTTTGGCGGTTTTCTCTTTGGCCAAGTTGACTACGTGCATATGTCACGTCGCGGCCTGTTTAGCGACGATCTCCTACTGCGCTCTGTGTCTTACAGACAAATAGACGACATTTGCCTCCTACAACACGAGCTAGCGCCACGCCGTAATTTATACGACAGTGGTTTGCCGGATGCGGAGACGATGGACAGCGATAAGTTTTACCACTTGTTTCGCTTTCGAAAGATGGACTTGGCAGACCTTGCATCGGCTCTGCTGATTCTCGAAGAGGTCGTCACTGCCCAGCGCGTCCGGGTTCCAGGTAACGAGGCGCTCTGTACGACACTTCGACGCCTGACCTACCCCAACCGTTCGTGCGAGCTGGAGCTCTTGTTTCACAGGCACAGCTCTGTGCTGTCAAGCGTCGTGTCTTCATAGCCCATATGGAGCGCTACTTCGACCACCTGCTGGCTGACATGACCACGCACACGTGGCTAAACTTGCTGGCCGTCGAGAAATTCTCTGAGGTTAGTCGGCCTAGTAAAACTCCTTCAGGAATGAATCACGATGGAGTGTTGATACATGAGTCACATTTACGCAACCTTATTGGAAGGCGCCGGACACTCCATAAACAGGCGTGCATTAAGATGTTGGGTTGGGCATTGCCTAATGATTCATCATAATTACAGTATATCTATTGTGAAGTCAGTAAAGTTGCTTTTCTGCATTACATTCAACAGCTCGAAGTACATGCACATGTTAAGGGTTACGAGAAATGAAATGTTCTGTCGAGCGCGGCACGTTGGATGCGCCATCCAATACCTCGGCCTCACGGGCAGTCGACCGAAATCAAGCCCGGTCTGCATCGAAATTCTCGAGTGAGATTCGCTTTCTTGCGTTACTCGCTGCATGGAGCCCGTCACAACCGAGAAACTTGCAGTGCCTTCGGCAGAATGGTTGCAGCACATGGAAGTGAAGGGATGCAGGGGACTCATTACACCCAAAGTTCGATGCACGTTGCTTTTTATTTGTTACCACCGGACATGTTGGGCAAAACAAATGGTGACACCAATGTGCACGCTATGCGCAAAGGAAAAAATTTAAGCTTAATTTTCTTGAGGACCTCGCTAAAATAATTCAGTTGAGCTGTCTCACTTTGTCTGCTTCCATATTGAACACATCAGAGACGATCTACGTCCAAATGTGCTGGTTGCACATTAGAAAAATTGGGGAGGGAGGAAAGGGGGGTATGTTAGCATTGCAAGTGAGGAACTCACTTTGACAAGGTGTGCTCACTTTACCACCCTTAACTTTTATACAACAACATATCTTTTCAACCTCCTTCCTGTGCTCGATTTTCTGCTCTTATTCTTTTTCTCAGGCTGTCCATGCAAAGGGTGCCCCACTTGAAAATTGCTAGGCCTTCATTGATGGGACGGCAGGTCAGATTTGTCACCCAACGGTGGACCAGCAAGAGCAGTATTCAGGGCACAAGAGGCACCACGTGCAAAAATATCAAGCTGTGATGTGCCCAAACGGCATAGTTTGCCAATTGGATGGGCCTTTCAAAGGGCGACGTCATGATGCGGGTAAGTGCATGCAATCCAAGAGCTCAAGAAACTGTGTGCATGTAGTTGCAGAGTTAATTGAGCATCCGTGTTATTTTATTGGCAGTGTGCTTTCAGACATTGGCTACCAAATTTGCCAATCTTTTTATTTACTTGATGGCAAAGTAGCTGCTTTCACTTATGAATACTGAAAGCTCTGAACTAAGTTTGTTGGCATTTGAAGGACTCATTGGTTTTATTTCTGGCTTGTACACATCAGGCTTGCTGCACGACGCCACAGAAGTGCATATCTTCATGGTTGGAAACTTGACGCTTATGTTGTTGGGCTTACGGTTCAAATACGTGAGAGTTCATAAAACAGAGCCACTTTTCAGCCCAGGTGTCAAGAATAGTGCACGACTGTTGCATGAGAATTAGTGTGGCAACCACTGGCTTGAGACAACCTAAAATGTCAAGTGAAAATAGAAACAGGGAAATGGGCATCGAGTCGTGGCAAATTTAATGAAGGAAAACTTCATGTCTGCACGTCTGTCGTGCTTTCGCTGTAGCAATAAAGCTATCGCACAGCACGGTGAAGCAATGGGCCACTTTATTTCGGCTGGAATAAAACAGTTGTTGCAGTAACTGTGCTCTGGCAGACTTGCAGATTGACCATTCAAATATAGATGCGTCTTCTGCGTATTGACATCTTGACAAGCACAACAGTTGGTATCGAAACAACAGACCTGGCAAAATTCCACATGCGAAATGCAGTGTGTCTTCCAAACAAATCAAATAATGTTTATTATTTGCAAAGGTGGTACATACTGGGTGAAATATATGGAAGAAGATCCCATAGGTCATAGCTGTAAGGCGACCTGTTTTGAGGTGCATGAAGCGAGTGAACAAAAGTGAATACACATTAGCTATGACTACTGAGCACAGCTATTAAACATAATTCATATTCAACAAAATAGTAGCAGTAAACATGAGTACCATCAACTCAACCTTCTATTAGAAGCAGGTTAAGTTTTTTCTTAAATGTAACGTAGCATCTGCGTAGTTTTAAATCATTAAGCAGGTGATTCCAAATTATTTCAGCTGCCAATTGGGCTATGATTTCACTAGTTGCTGCATACTTCAGGTAGCAAAGGTTGTTATTCAAAGCATGCTATTGGAATCGTAAAGGCATACATTTCATATACATTAACTGGAATGAGGTTGTTTATATTCTTGAATGGCATGATAATTAGGTATATTGAACCATAAGTCATAGCCATAAGATTTAACCATAAGCATTCACAGAATGATTTAATGTTGCCGAAGGAGTGCAAGGGCGTTGGCATAGAAAGAACTGAAGGTGATTAAGTGGATTAACCAGATGCACACGTATTACACCAGGATGATACATAGTAAGTAAAATGACTGTGAATGAATGTGTAGTACATTGATAGTAACGTAGGGCGGCTATAGTATTGTCGCGCGTTTATTATAATTATTAGCCCATAGGTCATTCTTTGGTTTGTGCTAAATCAGTATAGAATATTTTAAGTTGGTGTCTAAAATAACACATAGGAAGGAACGTTACTTAAGAGCACATAATTTAAGTTGTTAGAATGTCATTGCTAGAGATTAGGCTGAAGTTTAAGAGGTAGAATTAAAGATCATAAATGTAGTTTTAGATTTATTAATCTGGAGAGTTGAGATTCCACCATTCTGTCAAGTTGTTGAGGTCAATAAGGTATGTAGTTTAGGAAAGAATTGATGAGTCTATTCCTACTATTGTCCTTTCATATGCATAGAGGATAGGTGTGGAGTTAAAGACAGTTGGCGATATCGCTAATGTAGATGAGAAAAAATTAATGCAGAACTTCCTCAGGTAGCTCCCTAAGTATGCGCAAGCATTGTGCCACTTGCTTATCTCCGCGCAGCCTGGTGTCATTATCAGCATTATGGAACTTCATCTCGCCAGTGTAAACTCTTACCAACTTTCATTGATTGTTCGCTGCACGTTTGATAGCGAACATAAGGCAGGATTAATTAAGATAGACATCATTACAGCACATAAACCCATGATCATTGGTGTTAATTACTCCACAAGAACCCTCAAACGTTTGTGGGAGTCAAACCGACGGCCTTTGGTGTTAATTAACTTATGGTTAATTTAGCAAAGGTGTTGAAAAGCCATCACTACATTTGCTGAGGGGGATATGCAATGTTTTATTGATGGTTTGGACCTTGTGTGGAGTTTCTTCGTTATTAAAACATATAATGTTCTGTGCTGTATGGGTGATTTGAGAGAGAGAGAGAGAGAGAAACTTTATTTGGTTGCTTCAAGGATTTAGCGTCTCGAGGTCTCGGTCGTCTTAGGCGCCGGCGACTTGGAGCCTCTTCCGGCAAGGGTGGGCCCCTATTCCAGGGCTCCACTGAGCCTAGCAACCTGACTAGCGTGCTGCACAAAGGCCCTTTTGGCCGTGAGCTCGCAGCTGGTAAGCCGACTCTCCCTTTGCTCCGCACTCGGGTTATTGTGTTGGTGGAAGGATTGATAGTGTTTACATTCTCATGTGACATGATATAGTGTGGGTGTGGCCCCGCGCCATGGGCAGGTGTCTCTGTAGTGTGTTGGTTACATTTTGTTTAGGATGTATAAATTTGGGAAGGAGTTTGTCTGCAATCTGCGCCAACTCGTTGCTTCCTCCTGCGTTAGAGCTTTGTGCGGTGGGGGATATTTGGCTCTCGTCCCTCTGTATAAGTTTAAGATTTCTGTGTATCCTCCTTCACAAGCCTGTGGGTGATACTCCGGGGCGTGCGACTGCTCTGCTCGGAACGTGGTCTCTCGAGCTAGGCTGTCTGCCCTTTCGTTTCCCTCTATGCCTGCGTGGGCCGGAATCCAGATTAACTTGTGCGTAACGTTCCTCTCGGCGAAGTTGGCTCCGCTAAGAATTCTGAGGGCGGCTTTGCTAATCCTGCCCCTCGTGTAATTTCTGCACGCTTCCTTCGAGTCTGTTAAGATGTTTAGAGGCCTGCCTGTCCTATATTCTTCTACTGCCGCCAGCGCCACGGCAATTTCTTCGGCCTCCGCTGTGTCGGCTGCCTTTGCCGTCGCACATGTGATCAGATTGCCGTCGCCGTCCAACACCACCGCCGTGGCCGTGCGCTTCCCTTCTCGCGGGTACGTGGCAGCATCCGTGTATACCGTGTTCTCTAGTAGCGCTAGTGTCTTTTCCACGTATTCGGCTCGCGCCTGCCTTCTGCTCTCGTGGAGGTTGAGGTCCATGTTCTTAGGAACTGGCCTAACGCTTATTGTTTTTCTTAAGCTATCGGGCACGTCTGCGTATCTATCTACGTGTCCGCTCGTGTCCCGTCCCAGCCTAGTCAGGAGCGCTCTCCCTGCAGGGGTGCTCTTGAGTCTGGCTTTTTGCGTTTCGAGCAGGGCTTCCGCCAGTTCACTGAAAGTGTTGCTGATGCCCAGTTGGAGCAGTTTTTCGTTTGACGTGTTTTTTGGCAGATGGAGAGCCGTCTTGTATGCTTTCCTTAGTATCGTGTCTGCCTGTTCCCTCTCTCCTTTGGTCATCGCGTGGTATGGTAGCGAGTAGATGACTCGGCTGACGACCAGGCTGCCTACGAGTTTGAGTGTGTCTTCCTCTTTCATGCCGTATCTTTTTTGGGAGACCCTGTTGACCATCCGGCCCACCTGCTCCGTCACTTTGCTCAGCAGGCTGATGGTGTGGCTGCATTTTCTGCTGCCCTGTAGCCCCATGCTCAGGATTCTGATCATATTCTTTTCCGTGATGTTTTGACCGTCAAGCGTTACTTCTAGTGTTGCTTGGTTGGGGTGTCTACCTACTCTAGGTAGTTCGGATTTTTCTGTGGAGCATACCAGTCCCCTCTCTCTGGTGTACTTTTCGACACAGCGCGCAGCCTCTTGTAGCTTCTCTTGTTTTTCTCCCAGTGAACCTTGCGTGACCCAAACCGTGACGTCGTCCGCGTACATAGCGTGTTGGATGCCCTGGATCTCGCCGAGTCGTTTTACCAGGCCGATCATCGCCACATTAAATAGCACGGGTGATATCACGGAGCCTTGGGGTGTGCCTTTACACGGTGTGGAGAAGGTGTCGCTTCTCAACTCCCCCAGCCCTACCGTTGCCGTTCTGTCGGTTAGGAAGTCCTTGACGTAGTCGTGTACTTTCCTTCCACAGTTGGTGTTGTTGAGGCCCTCCATTATGGCCGCGTGGCTGACGTTGTCGAAGGCGCCTTTGATGTCGAGCGCCATCATAATGTTTTCACCCGACTTGGGCATTGTGTCGAGTACCTCCTCTTTGAGTTGTAGGAGGACGTCCTGCGTCGATAGGTTGGCCCTGAAGCCATACATGCTGTCAGGGTACCACCTCCCGTTCTCCAGGTGCTGCTGGATCCTTCTGGTGACTATTCTCTCATACAGTTTTCCCAGGCACGACGTAAGCGAGATCGGCCTGAGATTCTCGATCTGTAGTTTCTTGCCCAGCTTGGGTATCATGACCACGACGGCGTGTTTCCATTCCGCCGGTACCTTCCCCTCTTGCCAGAGCGTGTTGAGGTACGACGTCAGCTGATCGACTGCCTCATCGCTTAGGTTTCTTATGAGCGAGTTTCGAATCTTGTCCGCTCCCGCCGCTGTATTCTTGGCCGCTCTCACGGCTTCGGTGACCTCCTCTCTCGTGGTGGGTCGGTCCATTTTCGGGTTTTCCTCACCGAGATAATCTCCTTTGTAACCTTCGATTTGGTCTTTCCCGTAGCATTTTTCTCGGACTTCTTTCAGGAGCTGCTCTTCGGAACCTTCGTACTGGTGGACCAGTCTTTGGATCGATTTGCCGCTTTCGGACTTGTTCTTGCTAAGGTCCATTAGGGCCTTGAGGATGCGCCACGTTTTGGCCGTACTTAGGGTCCCGTTCAGCGAGTTGCTAAACTGTTGCCACCCCTGTCTGGCCAGCTGCGCCGCGTACTCCTCTGTCTGTCTAGTGATGTCCGCTATCTTCTTCTTTAGCTTCTTATTTAGTTTTTGTCTTTTCCATCTCTTGGTGAGCCGGCGTCTAGCCTCCCAGAGCCTGAGGAGCCGCTTGTCTACCTCCGGTGTTTGTTCGGTTCTGTGCACTTCTTGCGTGTACATTTCCTGAATTTGCTTGAGTTGTTGGCTCCACTCTTCTACCGAGGTGATGTTACCCTTTAGCTATCGACAGTGTGCTCTAAAGGCGTCCCAATCCGTCAGCCTCTTGACATTGTCTGCCACCGTGCTGACTCTTATTATGTGGTGGTCGCTGCCTAGGTTCTCGAGCAGGTTTTCCCACTCTGCCTGCTTGGCGCCCCTGATAAAGGTTAGGTCGGGACACGTGTCTGGACTGACGCTGTTTCCCTGTCTAGTCGGCTGGTTTTCATCGGTTAGCAGCTCGCACCCGGTGTTTTCTGCCGCCGTGCAGATGCCTCGTCCCTTCTTGTCTTCCTTTTTATAGCCCCAGCGCGGGCTTTTAGCGTTAAAGTCTCCCGCTGTGATTAGGGTGTTTTGTCCCGCCAATTTCTTGGCCTCCGCGAAAAGTTTAATAAAGTTTCCTTTTGTCTGTTTAGGTGGACTGTACAAGTTTACTATGTAGGTACTTCTAGCCTTTCTTTTCTTTTTGGGAATCACCTCCGTGATCACGTGTTCTATCTGGGTGTCCTCGATTTCTTTATGCGCTATGGTTACTACTTCGTTACTTTGAGGGTCGCGGTGCGGCCACTCTCCTGGCACGTGTAGTCCCTAAGCGCGGGGTTATTATTGGTTTCCTGTAGCATGATTATATCTGGTGGATTTTCTCGCGTAGATATGAACTGTTGCAGGAGTCCTTGCTTGCGCTTGTACCCTCTGCAGTTCCACTGCCATACTTCTTGTTGGTTTTGTCCTGCCATGTTGCGTTGTTACTGTTGCTTGTACCTTGGGTTTCTGATCCGAATCTCCTGTCATTGTACAGCCTATCCCTGGCGTCATTAGTGGTTTTCTGCGTGTTTTGATTTTTGACGCAGTTACGGAAGCTCTCGTCCTGCAGAGCCATCTTTTGTTGCGTTTGTTGCATCTGATTTTGCATCTGTTGCATCTGGTTTTGCACGCTAGTCATGAAATTCCTGATTTCATCATTAAAGCTTTTCTCTTCTGTGTTTTGCTGCACTGGTGCCACGGGCTGCGGTGTTGGCGTTGGCGTTCTGATCGGCGTGTACCCCGCTCGTCTGAGCTCTTGCGTTTCTTTAATTAGGTCATCTGTCCTTTCTGAGTTGTCGCGTTTCTTCTCGGCTTAGCTCGAGTTCGCGTTTGAGACTTTTGTTTTCCTAACTTAGTTGCCTTTCGGTCGCTGTCTGCGTGTTGTTGTTGTCCCGAGTGCGGAGCAAAAAGTGTTTTGGGAGGCCCGGTCCCCCAGCCCACCTTAACGCCGCCGCCGCTCTTCTTTTGCTGTTTTTGCTGCTGCTGCTGGCCCATGCCGCCCAGGGGTGGATTATATCCGTCCCGGTTGGACCCTCGGCTCTGGCTCCGGCCCCGGCCGCAGCTTCAGCTCCGTGACCCGCTCTGGTAGGCATTGAAGCTTTCTTGACCGTGGTCCTGGCCCTCGTCTCGGAACCACCTCGGTCTTCTTGCGCCGCCTCTGCTTCGGCTGCGGCTGCGCCTCTGCTGCTGATGTCCCTGGGGACCTCCTGGCAGCTCGCCTGCCGTCTTGAGTCGTTGCTTGCAGTCCCGCGTGCCTGCAACGTGGTCGCCCCCGCATATCAGGCACTTGGGCGCGCACTGGTGTTCTTCCGCTGGATTTTGGCAGCCACATTGCTTGCAGGCCTTGGCCTCCGGATTCGGGCAGTTTGTAGCATACTTGTCTCGTCGGGCGGTACCGGTAGCACCACATCTCTCCACCGTAGTAGAGTACTTGCTTCGGGATAATGGGGCCATCAAATGTGACGACCGCCGTGCTCAACCATCCCAGCATCCTGGCTGCTAAGATCTTGACTCCTTGCGTTCGGACTCCAAGGTTCGCCTTGAGCTCTTCCGCCGAGGTCCCCGCGTCCACACCGTGGATGACCCCCCGCAACGTGCCCTCCGGCGCCGCCACGTGTGCGTTGATGGCGTAGCTGCTCTTCCGAACGTTAGCTGCGTGATGCGCCGTATACGTTGGGCCGCCTCTTCGTTGTCGGTGCTTACTATTATGATGTTGGAGCCATTGCGCAGCCTGATGATCAAGTCTTCCGCCTTGCATCCGGATCCGGTGGCCGCGACCACCGCTCGCGCAACCTGGTGTCTCTGCAAGCTCTTGACTGCGAGTCCCCGCGGCCTGAGCACTATCCTTAAATCGTCCTTGGGGAGCGGAGGCAGTCTCTTCCGTGGCACCCCCTCTCCTCCTCCTCGCTTCGGCGCAGCTAGCGCGCCGCCTGTGAACTTGGCTGCTCGATCCTTTGCCGTCTCGCTGGCGCCTCTTCTGTCTCCTGGACATCACGATCTCCCATTCCGGGTCCGCGTCGTTATTGCTTTCTGCCTGTGGTCTTTCTGTCATTGGGGTGCTGCCTTTCGGGGCTTGGGTGCCTGCCGCGGGCCCGCTTCGATCTTGCACGAGGACGGGCTCGGTGGCGTCGTGAAAATCTTCCTCCATATATTCCTGGGTTTCCGCCATGAAACCTGTCGGTCCTCTCGTCGATGATTGCTCAAAGTTGGGGTAGGGTATTCGGGACTTCGCCCCGGGTCGTCTCTACCTCGGGCCGAGGCTGGGGAGCCCGCGGAGCCCCGCTCTCGTGCTAGGTCTCGTTAGGCCTACCGTTCGGCCGACCACGGGGGAAATTCAAAGTCCGATAAAATCCAAAATATTGGACCCACCGGTTTGAATATGGGGTCCTCGTGGTCCTCTTCAGTTCCGCCGTCGATCTTAGCCAACATTTTGGTGGTCAAATAGGCTTTGACGGTTCAAAAAGTCCAAAAACTGTGGAGTGCATGTGACACGCGTCCGCTCGCCTCGGCTTCTTCTTTCCCCGGGTGATTTGAATGAATGTACACACTATTCGCCTCACTTTGCTGAGTGCTTGTAGCCTCTGCGTTACATAGGTATGAGCCATTGCATTTTTTTCTTGCTTAAGTGGTATTAACCATTGCTTAAGGGGGTATGAGCCATTCATTGCCTTATGTGACATATTTCTCATTGGGTAAGCATAGAAACGCTCATGCACTTAATGGACGCGGTCCACTTGTAAAGCCTTTAAGTAAGCCTTTTGTTGTAACTTTGCAGTTAGAGATTACTCCAGGAATACAAACAGTTATACCCTTGTTAAGCGGGCAAGTTAAAGGCCCTTATGGGGCGGGGCTTTCAGAATCAGAACCAGTTTTATTTTCCTCAAGGAAAGGAAAAAACGGACCCCAGACAAAAACCTACTGATTGAGCAGCTTGACGAGGCCTGAGGGCCTGCAGGCAGTGGCAACAGCGGCAAAACAGCAGTGTATGTCGTACACCCCTACTAGAAGAAAAAAATAAAGCAACTCGAGAAACAAAAAACTAAACAAGAAGAAAGAAACTGTTCGTACCAAGCTGTTATGAACAAGAAAAAATATTTACATATACAAACACCAATAACAAACCGATATTGTAAACTGACATCTTATACTCACACGTATACACGCAAACAGCCGTAGAAGTAGCGCGCATACGCCCCTATATATACATATATGTACACCTACATATAGTCTGCGCCAATCTTCTGCACAGACTAAGGCTGGGGGTAGCGATTACGCGCGGATACGTGCACCTCATGCGACGCACCGAGTCTCCACACTGTGAGGTGTGCAATGTGACTGAGACTATAGGTCATGTGCTTTGTGACTTCCCTAAGTACGTGGAAGAGCGTGAAAGGTTGGACAACGACCTTACGCGTCTCGACAGCGCACCGTTGTCGGAGGACGTTATTTTAGGCCCTTGGCCAGATGCTCAATCGAGTTTCAAGGCCACCCTGGCATTACTGCACTTTTTAAAAATTACGGGCCTGGATTGCAGACTTTGAGCATGCCAAATTGCTTGCCATATGTTCTACATTTTCCATCTATCGTCATCGTCACCCATCATGCACCTCTTTCTTCCCTCTTTCCTTCCCTCTTCCCCTTCCCCCAATGCCGAGTAGCTGGCTAGAGGAGTATACCTCAGGCCGACCTCTCAGCATTTCATATCATTAAACTTCTCTCTCTCTCACTCTCTACATATACCTTTACATATACACGCGTACATGGCATATATACACACACCATTCAAGTGCACACATGTATAAGGTTAAGTTAAATATTTTATGAACAAGGAACTGTTACAAAAACGGAGAGCGAGAAAAAAAGTGAAATTAGACAATGACTGCAAAACTAATCCCCACAAAAGAACGCACAACGCCGAATGTAAGCTGTATGATATAAATCTGTTGCCCATTAAGCTATACTGTTTAAAAAGTACTCAGTTAAAGCATGTTGATTTATTGCGGGGCCATAATTAAAGTTGCATTATTGTTCAGGGTGTAAGGTATTATATACTCTAGCATTTGTTGACAGTAATTCGTTCGAGTTCTGGGAAGACACCACTTTTCTAATTCTCGAGTGTTGGCTGCCGGTACATGTTCCTTGAGCGCTGATATTCTGATAAGAAAGTTAGTACGAAACGTGGTTTTATTGGTAAATAAAGAAACAATAATGTGCGGTAGCATAACACTGATGGGCACAATTTTTAACCGGATAAAAAGCGGCTTAGAACAGGTAATTCAAGATGTTCATCTCCGTCATCTGGCTTTTCAGCTGTATTAGTTTAGTTTGTATAGCGTAGCACAGTGCTGAAGGGACCTTGAAACGATTTTCACGATTTTGTAGAAACAAACTGTGTTGTTTAGTAGGTCATCCTGATCACTAATTGATGCATCTAAGTGCTGCACATAAGGTCTGTAACTTATTATAAAGTGTTAAGAATGTACATCGCTACCGATCGCAGCCCGCCACTTGGCTCAATTTTCAGCCGCCCCTGACCATTTGATGCAAGTTTCCCTAATGACTCTAGTAGGCCGATCTATCCAATTGGCTGTCCAGGGCGCGTCATCGATAATTTTTCCAACTTTAGGGTGAACAAATGCTCATTATAGTTGGAATATTAATTAATTTGTTAATATGAAAAGCAAGTAACCGAAACAGAATGCTCATGGGCAGTTTCACACAGCACTTAAAAGCACTTCCGGCAAAAAGCAAGTGTGTTTGCCTGTGTTACAACATGCTCTGTGTTGACGAGAGCTCCGGCGCCAGAGTTGATCTCCGTTTTTATCTTTGCAAGCACCACGGTTCGCCCTTGTTACATTGTCGCCCCCAAACGTAACGACTGGCAGTCTGTCAAGCTTCAAGGTAGCAGACGAGCGCAGTGACTACCGCACCATTGGGTTGTCGCTTGAGTTTATGCCTCCACCAATCCATTGAAATTCCCAGCTCGCCTGTGGCTAGTGGAATACTGGACCCAGTCGGCGCTGCAACAGAATGCTTGCAATGCACACTACTTCAATTGCTCTTGCTTGAGGTCGACTGTCATGCGGCTGGCAGAGAGGCTTCGCACGCGCGCTCCTAGACAACATGACGTACTGTAATGATGCAGAGCCAGTGAAGGCGGAGCTTAGCCTCGATCGCTTGGTGACTGTGTTGAGGAGAAAATGCATGGCTATTGAGAAGGGTAGCTGGTGATCGTTCGTAGCTCTCCTAACGCGAGACGCTTTACACAAATTGTGGTACGAATAATTAACTTCAGCTCTATACTACATGTCTACAAAATTTGTCCAAACTGTTTCAGGCGCCCTTTAATAGTGGGTGTTATGCAGGCTGCAATGGTTGCCTGTGAGGCGTCAGCAGTTATAAAAGTTGCACCTTGAGCAGTATTGATGTGGTTGCTATGTTGTGCCTTCAAAACACAGATGAGTGAACTACTTTATTGAAAGACTGCTTGTGTATTTGCTGGAAAAAGTTCAAATGTGGATGCTTTGTCCCATTTCTTCAAACTATCATTTATGTCTATCATGCTCTGCTAATGGACAGCCTCCTGGGTAACTGAGGTAGTATAGAGCAACTGTTTTCGTAAGATTGTCCCTGGTTTGATGTCTGGATCACAATGAAGTTTGCAAGAAACCATGGTTGCGTTTCCCTTGTAGCTTCATGATACAGTCGAGTGGATAATAATTTTCATTATTCAGTATTTCCAACTGCACTCATTGATGCTGCATATAGGCTTGGCCCTCAGCAGCCATGAGGCACCTCTCCTGGGCGAGGACCTCTTCCTCAATTTGGCGGCACTTTAATTCTTGGCGCCGCTGCTCTTCTTGTGACTCTCGCTCCACTTGACGCAATTGCATCTCCAATTCCTTGAGCCGCATCTTGTCGCTGTGCAGCTTTTTCTGCAGTTCCAACCTCCTTTCCTCAAGCTGCAGGCGACGCGTGTCAACTTCATACTCCCGCTGCGCCCGCGACTCAAGATATGCCACCGTCATATGATTGTGTCGTTGCGCACCTGAAAAGACAAAGAAGCAATTATGGCGACTGAGCACCCAAATGATTACAGTTAAACGTAGTCGCGTGCCAGCGCCGACTTCTTCGTGCCACATTGAATAGCACGAACGATGTCTTTTTTATCCTAGATTTGGCATGACGCGAGTGCTTGTTTGCACGACGGCACAATGCTCCTCTGGCACGGAGGCACGTCGCTGAAATGATGTCGATGTTGCTTCACGCGCGAATTCACAAGGCTCTTGGAGGCCGTTCTGCCCTCTAAGGCTTGTCGTTCTGCCAGGTCACTCGATGGAGACGACGCACCGCCATGTTTGCGTGACGAAAACTGGAAACACTAGTTGTCAACCGATACCTACGCGATAAGCTGGTACGGTTGATGCAAATACAAAACATATCATGTTCAATGGCTGCTGAGTCGCGGATTTGACTTTACTACTTTTTAAACCAAATTACTGTTTAAGCAGGTACAGATTAATGAGGTTTTACTGTAGTCCTCAAAGGCTTATGCGCTTCGTGCTCAACAAATTAGTGTTGTTTGTTGTGTTCCACAAAATCCGAGCACTTACGTTGCACCAGATGAGCAATACGCTGCCTCATTTGCTGATGTAACGGCGTGTAGTTATGTTGGATGATTGCCGATCCAACTGCATGGTTCATTGACACTCCTCTTGACAAGTTCATTCTCAAATGAAGATAGTAAAGAAAACGTCAAAAAAACTGACTCGTCTATCGGGGGACCATCTGTTTAGAGGACTGCTGTGTGAAACAACACTGACTTCACTGTCAATCTTGCATACTGTGCTTCCTGAATGTTTAAAGGAAATGTTCTCAATCTGTTGTAGTTACACAGAGGCATCCTTGAAATAAATTTGCATAATCTAAAACCGAAGCAATTTTGACATAAAAGGGAGTCGAATTGCTATTTATTTTCTTTTGTGCACTTATAGCCACTCACTTTATTGGAGAAGGTTAGCTTGGAACTTATACTCGATGATAAGCCAGAATCATGTCAGGCATGCGTTACAAGAAATCTGTTGTAGAAATAAAGAGATAAGAGGAGCATGAGACATCCTGCAATTGTATTCCGTCAAACATGTGGTAGTACTGCACTTACTGTGTAATAAGAATGAACTGGCTATTATAGTACGGCTCTCAAAAATTCAGATTTAGGTAATAGCTGTCAAACAAACATGTCTTTCCTTGGGAATATGAAATATTCAGCTTAATAAATGGATGTTTCCCGCATTAAATGGCATATGTAGTCCTGGCTGCTAAGTTAATCTCAGTGCGCAATGATTGTAACACCGACTGAGGTGTAATGAAGAGAGGTAGATATCGCCTGAGGGAGACAAAGACAAGTGCAGAAGGGAAGACTTGTTGGCTATATCAGGCGTCCTTGAATGTGGGAAGGGCATGGTCAAGTGCCAACACATGACTGGGTTTCAGTGCAACTGTCCCTACTGTCGTCAGGCACTTAAGTCTGCGAGATTCCCTTGTCCATTCGTTAGCAGTGCCTGGTGTGAGGCAGCCATGTCAGCTGAGTAAGCACGCTGAGCTCGAATTACAAACCCTTTCCAAAAGAATCTTTGCATTATTCCTTGTATGTGCCAGTGCGGCATGCTACTCGCAGTTTGTTCTCTTTACATTAGAATATACCTTCGTGTGCCATGTGTGTCACCGTTGCTTCTTTGTGGCATAAGAAGCACCTCTGACTCTCATGAGCTTGCTTCCCAAGGCGTTTAATAACACAAGCGAGTGTGTCATGGTAACATGTTTGGTCGTACCTCTTATTGGGGTCCGTCTGTTGCATTGTGGAGCTGGGTATTCCCTACGGACACGATCCAAATAGGATGGGGATCATCTTCTCTGGCTGGTTGGGTCCAGCTAATTTTCCATTTCTGGCATCTCTTGAGGGAAAAATAGTGCCACTTGTCATTTACGATGGCAGTGAATTACTCTGTACAGACGATTTAAGATGTATGCTGGGCAAGGTATGATAAGTTCGGCCAGGCATGTCGGCCACCGTTTGTATTTTGAATGAAAACGCTATATTTGGCTGCAAAGTGGCAAGACAATACTCATCCTTAGTTTTGCGCCAAAAAGCTATGGAAGCTTTAAAGTCAGGTAGAAGCGCCTCCTGCAAATGTCACCTAGTTGGCAGTGAAGTTTTTGTGGCTATGGCTCTAAAAGTAATAGTAAGTGCCATTTATTCTTGCTAATTATTGCAGTGTACGACTGCTGTGATGGGGGAAACATCGCGAACATGGAACATTGAACAGCAAAACATTGGTGAGTCAATTGTTTGACTGACACAGTGGGTCCGCATGTGCTCGTGGTTACCGGTTATGTTCTTTTGCTAGACAAGATTACTCCAGGATAGGTACTCTTGACAACCACATTTTAGGGTGAATACACTTCGCACATATAAAGGAATTTCAAAAGCCTTTGGGTTAACGAATTGCATTTCTAGAACATCTCTGGTCTCTTGTTTCTCCTGTGGCAGTAAGGCCAGGAACCGCTCCACAAAGCTGACTGCGCGGGTGCTCTTGGGCTAGGTTGCCAGACAAGAAGCATGCTTTGGGACAAACAGGAGCATTTCCGGGATATCTGTCTCGGCTATACAATCATATGGAATAGTCAGAATTCAATATCAATTCAAATAGACAATGGCAGGTACGCATTGTTCTCGCATCCTCTCCACTGTATTTCAAATGAACTGAACACAGGGCATGCTCTCAAGGCTTGATATGAAGAGCAAATGCTCCAAGCCATGTGACAATGCCCCACCCCTCTGTCGCTACACCCGTGCAGATTTTGCTATTCCTGAACATCATTCTGGTACACTTGACATGCTGTATATATGTATTGAGCGGACAGTGTTTGTGCGAAAAATAGTGGCATGTTATTTTTTAACCGCTTACTTGCCAATGACGATATAACTTACCAACACAAGGAGCATATTGTCAGGCTGATGCTGAGTTGACTTATTAACGTTTGCAATTGAGGCAAAAAGGCAAGTAAAAAATTAGCAGAACTTTCAGAAAGAGCACATTATATGGAGGTCCTTAAAAATGTTAGATGCTTCTACAAATATTTCTTGAAATTTGTCACGGCATTAGGGGTAGGTAGATCCTCACGACCCCTTCTTTTCTATTTGTTTTAGACGAATAAACTTGTAAGAAGTATTTAATCTTGTGTGCTGATTACAAATGTACAGTTACCTTGTTCATAAGCTATTCTAAGTGCAAATTTGGAAACGTAATGGTAAAAAAATGCGGCTTTAACAGACAGACCCAAGGTTAGGTGGAAATATACCTGCATGTTCAATAGGACCTACGTTGATTTTGAATGTCTGTATCTGTTTCAGCTAAAGGTATGAACTTCTATAGCACAATTTTAACAATGTGCCTTTTAGTAGATTTCTACAAGATTTCTAAATGTTTCACGGTGCTGAGGCACTGTATTTTGTTAGCATGCACTTTTTGACTCACCGAGTGATTGGAACGGGTAAAATACAACTGAGTGAATAGAAGGAATAGTAAGGACACCGTGCCACTCCCAAAATTAAAGAAGAAATTAAAAACACAACGAAGAGTGCACAAATGTACATTTCACACTACAAAACGCGCTCCCTTTCTTTTGAAGCTGCATTAGGGTTCATTTTTGGCTGCAAGGACGATCCTTCATATGAGACTAAGATGCTTTGGCTATGAAGAACAGTTCTGGAATTACGAACAGAACAAAATGGGCCATTTATTGCGGTCCTTATGGGCAAAGCTGAATATTTCGTAGGATAAATACATTGTTATATTCCTCAACAGCACACCCTTTTGGGCTAGTTTTTAGCCAGCAGGTGCACCATCAGATGTAGATTAGTAATCATATTCAGTTTTTTTCTGTCTCCAAGATCGCTATCCTTAAGACTAATAGCAGTGGCATTTTTTGAAGTTGCTAAACAAAATATCTGCTCACAGATATATAGGCGATACCAAAGAGAGTTGCCACCTTCAAGGCATTGTTACCTATATTATGTTTTTGTCAAGTTTCAACAAAACTGCGGGCTAAGGGCTGTGCTCCATGCACACATTTATATTTGACTAGCCTCTGAATAGCACCACAAGATACTACGCAGTAACTTAGTAGTAAGCATGCATGACGCAGATCTATGAACCACGCATGGGCTTGGATCCTGTTGTCGTGTGTGGGGACGCAGAAACTTATCCTCAGTAGTCCGGGTTCTGTGTAATTTGATGCAAGCAGTAAATGCGGCACTCGAATTTTCACAAGTTAAACAAGTTTTAGGCATCTGCTTTTTTAAAACCTAACTTCATGAATACATTTGATTTATACCTACACTGTTGGAAACTACATTTGTTTACATGGTAATCAAATTTTGGTGCTGTTCGTCGTGAAATAACCATGTGACAAAAGGTTTACTCAGAACATTGTTCACTCACCTCTGAGTGGTGGCCGTGTGGTCGTGCATTGTCGATCATTCTCTCTATTGTCTGCCGTGACTGCGCGGTAATATACTATAAAAGATTACCATAGTTAGTGCACAAATTATATCATTTGCATGGTGTACTGTTATATGTTACACTACCATTCTCCCACAAAAATAGCCAAGGGAATGCCAAATGTCTTGGAATCTCTCTTTGTAAAGAAGTTGCTGTTGCTCCTTGTTAAGAAGTGTCAGCTTGTAGGAATAAAAATGGGAAACGATGTTCTGCTTCTGATCATTACAAATTGTGTGCCGACTTCAGCTGGTAGCTCAATTTTTTTCAAATAGCATGTAAAATGCTCTACTGAGTCACCTTCAGTCCCACACCTATGATACTGTAACTTGCAAAAAATAAAAAATAAAGCACCTGAGAAGCCTTTGTTCTTCTCATAGATTACATAACAAAGGCCCATACTTTGGCAGTCTTGGTGCTGTGAGGTAGCATACAAGGGTTTATTGTCAAGTTGTCTGTTCCTAAGCTGTTTCTTGCAATAAGTAGTGCATTCCAAATGTAGCGGTGATACGTTAAATGCAGAGTACAAATTTGTTATGACTGAATTTTACTGAAGGGCTTCACTAAGAGTAAAAAAACCAAAAGTGTTAAGACATGAGACAAGTAAGCCGTGACAATTTTGGGTGCATGTAGGAAAATGAGCATTGTATGCCCAATTTGCTTAGGAGAGCCAAATCAGTCTTGTCAACTCACGTGATGAGCCCCAAGTGCATGGCTGCCAACAAAGTGTACTAAAGAGGCGCAAGTGTCATCATCATCGGCGTGGCTACGCCCACTGCATACTTCTCCAACTACCCGGTCTTGTGCCAGTTGTGGCCATGTTGTCCCTGACAACTTCTTAATCTCATCCGTCCACCTAACTTTCTGCCGCCGACTACTACGCTCCCCTTCCCTTGTAATCCAGTGCGTAACCCTTAATGACCATCGGTTATCTTCCCTCCTCATTACATGTTCTGCCCATGCCTATTTCTTTTTCTTGATTTTAACTAAGTTGTCATTAACTCACGTTTGTTCCCCCACCAAATCTGCTCTTTTTTGTCTCTTAACGTTACACCTATCATTCTTCTTTCCATAGCTCGTTGGTCGTCCTCAATTTAAGTAGAACCCTTTTCGTAAGCCTCCAGGTTTCTGGCACGTACGTGTTTACTGGTAAGACACAGCTGTTATACACTTTTCTCTTGAGGAATAATGGCAATTTGCTGTTCGTGATCTGAGGATACCTGCCAAACGCATCCCAGCCCATTCTTATTCTTCGGATTATTTCAGTCTCATGATCTGGATCCTTGGTCACTACCTGCCCTAAGTAGATGTATTCCCTTACCACTTCCAGTTCCTCGCTACCTATTGCGAACTGCTGTTTTCTTCCGAGATAGTTAATCATTACTTTAGTTTTCTGCAGATTAATTTTTAGACCCATCCTTCTGCTCTGCCTCTCCAGAAAAGTGAGCACGCATTGCAATTGGTCCCCTAAGTTACACAGAAAGACAGTATCATTAGCAAATTCATGTTACTAAGGTATTCTCCATTAACTCATATCCCCAATTCTTCCCTATCCAGGTCTCTGAATACCCCCTCTAAACACGCTGTGGATAACATTGGAGAGATCGTATCTCCATGCCTGACGCCTTTCTTTATTGGAATTTTGTTGCTTTCTTTATGAAGGACCACGGTGGCTATGGAGCCGTTATAGATATCTTTCAGTATTTTTACACACTGCTCCTCTACACTCTGATTCCATATTGCCTCCATGACTGCTGAGGTTTCGACTGAATCAAACGCTTGCTCGTAATCAATGAAAGCTATATATAAGGTTTGGTTATATTCCGCACATTTCGTTATCACCTGATTGATTAATGTGAATACGGACTATTATTTTGTAGCCTTAACGGAATCCTTCTTGGTCCTTCGGTTGACAAAAGTCTAAAGTGTTCCTGATTCTATTTTCGAATGCCTTAGCAAGTACTCCGTAGGCTACGGACAGTAAGCAGATCGGTCTATAATTTTTCAAGTCTCTGGCGTCCCCTTTCTAATGTTTTAGGACTATGTTAGCGTTCTTCCAAGATTCCGGTACGCTCGAGGTTATGAGGCATTGCGTATACAGGGTGGCCAGTGTTTCTAGAACAGTCTGCGCACCATCCTTCAACAAATCTGCTGTTACCTGATTCTCCCCACCTGCCTTCCCCCTTTGCATAGATCCCAAGGCTTTGTTTACTTCTTCCGGGGTTACTTGCAGGATTTCAAATTCTTCTAGACTATTCTCTTTTACATTATCGTCGTGGGGGCCACTGGTACTTTATAAATTTCTATAGAACTCCTCAGCCACTTGAACTGTCTCATCCATATTAGTGATGATATTGCCGGCTTTGTCTCTTAACGCATACGTCTGATTCTTGCCTATTCCTAGTTTCTTCACTGCTTTTAGGCTTCCTCCATTCCTGAGAGCATGGTCAATTCTATCCATGTTATACTGCCTTATGTCAGCTGTCTTACGCTTGTTGATTAACTTGGAAAATTCTTATAGTTGTAGTCTAGGGTTTGAGGGCTTTCATACATTGGCGTTTCTTGATCAGATGTTTCGTCTCCTGCGATAGTTTACTGGCATACTGGATAGTTTACCACCGACTTCTATTGCACACTCCTTAATGATGCCCATAAGACTGTCGTTTATTGTTTCAACATTAAGGTACTCTTCCTGTGTTAAAGCGGAATATCTGTTCAGTAGCTTGATCCGGAATTCCTCTATTTTCCCTCTTAGCGCTAACTCATTCATCGGCTCCTTATGTACCAGTTTCTTCCGTACCCTCCACCAGTTTTGGCTAATTCGAGTTCTTACCATATTATGGCCACTGCAGCGTACCTTGCCGAGTACATCCAGAACTTTTATGAAGCCGGGGTTAGCGCAGAGTATAAAGTCTATTGAATTTCTAGTCTCGCCGTTCGGGCTCCTCGACGTCCACTTTCGGCTATCGCGCTTGCGGAAGAAGGTATTCATTATCCGCATGTTATCCTGCTCTGCAAACTCTACTAAAAGCTCTCCTCTGCAATTCCTAGAGCTTATGCCGTATTGCCCCACTGACTTGTCTCCAGCCTACTTCTTGCCTACCCTGGAATTGAAGTCGCCCATCAGTATAGTGTATTTTTTTTACTTTAGCCATTGCCGATTCCGCGTCTTCATAGAAGCTTTGGACATCCTGCTTATCATGACTGGTTATTTGGGCGTAGACTTGTACGACCTTCAATTTGCACCTATTATTATGTTTCACTAGAAGACCTGCCACCGTCTCGTTAATGCTATAGAATTCCAGTATGTTACCAGCTATATTCTTATTAATCAGGAATCTGACTCCTAGTTCTCGTCTCTCGACTAAGCCCCGATAGCACAGGACGTGTCCGCTTTTTAGCGCTGTATGTTTCTTTTGTCCTCCTAACTTCACCGAGCCCTATTATATCCCATTTACTGTCCTCTAACTCCTCCAATAGCACTGCTAGACTCGCCTCACTAGATAAAGCTCTAGCGGTAAACATCGCCAGGTTCAGATTCCAGTGGCGGCCAAGTGTAAGCAAATGTAAAAGCATGCGCGTATCACAGCGTACTAATACTACTAATCTGCACACATATTTCCTCAATAATAGCCCTCTCTCAGTTGTCTCATCGTACAAATACCTTGGAATAAACAGCACCAGCAACGTTTTCTGGCACATACATGTCGACATTATATGTAGCAATGCCAATTGCATGTTGGGCTATTTGCACCGAAACTTCTAATCTTCACCACCATCACTGAAAGTAACTTTTTACAAAACATTATTTCCCTCCAATATAGAATATGGATCCGCCATTTGGGACGGGGCTAACATTACACTCATAAAAAGCATAGAAGCTATTCAAAATCATGCAGCGTGTTTGATCTTATTAAAGTAGTCCCAATATGCTAGCGTTACCTCCTGGAAAACACTTAACTGGCGAGAACTTTCTTTCCGTCGTAGATGCTTTAGCTCTTTTATAACATCTACCACCACAACCCTTTGTTTAAAGAACAGCTTATCACCCAACCTTCGCACATATCATCTCGCTCTGACCACTGTTTCAAAGATGGTGTGTCCTCTTCAGGTACTAAACTTTGTAGTAATGCATTCATCCCTAGCACAAGCGAAGATTGGAACCACCTTTCTGCCACCGTTGTAGCCACCCTGGATAGTAACACTTTTAAAACCACCCTTCGTGAAACGCCATGTTGAATGTGTGTTTGTATCATGCACAAGTTTTTGTGTTATGTTTAGCTACAGGATTCTGTAAGGCCCTCGGGCCTTGAAAGTATTTTAAATATTTAAATAAAATAAAGAAGTGCACTCAAGATCGTAAGAGAAACAGAAAAAATTAGATGGTGAGTTTAACCACTTCGAATAATGCAACAGTTGTATGTCAACAGACAGTTTAAAGGCTCTTTTTAATAGTATTTGTCTTGGTTAAGAGTACTGCCTAAACACAAGAGTATAATCTCAAAGCATGCATTCTTACAGAAGTGTTTTGCCAGTCCATTGCAATAAACGGCTACAAATGGTTAAACAACACATTTCTGTAAAGCCACGGCATTACCTCTCTACATTTACATCATGTGGCCATCAGTTTGTTTCACCCACTTCGGCACACCACCATGTGGTGATGCAAGTGCAGCCGACTTCAAGTTTTATTGTTACCGTGGTGAAGGCTACCTTAAAATGAAGTTCATAAGCTGTTTTCACGTCCTCTACACAGCGCAGTTTTGCAGTTTGCACCGTGCACACACCCAGAGTGCAAGACGATTGTGGTAGAGAGAGAGAGATATCAAGCAGATGAAAGGCAGGGAGGTCAACCAGACGTTCGGCTTGCTGCCCTACACTGCGGGTGAGGGAAAGGGAAATGAAAGAAGAAAAAAGAAGGAAGTGACGACTGTGTGCAGTGAAGCACCATGACAACAACGTGGAGTTCTATAGCTGGTGATCTGCATTGATCACATCTGGGACAACTAGAGGGCCAGTTGTCGTTGTGCGAATAGGAGGCTGCGTGTGAGTTATGGGGCTTACGCAAGAGTTGCATGCACTGTATTAACATCGTCCAGTACTTGCACTGCACTTCGCGCTGACAGAGTATTCAATTTGCTGAAAAGTACACGAAGGGTAGTTATCAGGGACCAAAGCATCACAACCACTTGCCGGTCTTCTTCGGACAATTTATCGGGAGACGGCGCTGTGGCCTCTACCGTCGTGCACTGTATATTTTTATGTGGTTATGGCTGTGTCGGCGGCATTGGTAACATTAATTTGTTCTGCTGCCAAAGGCATCTGTGCAACTATTTTTACGTGAGAATCATTCCGCGTCCACCTGGCTGCCATTCTTAGTCACATACTTTCTCACCCTCACCTTCCGTCTAGCATTACAAAATTTTCCAAAGCCCAGCTCTTTGAAAGAATCTCTTTATTCTGCTGCTCTTATACCCATGTCACACGGGCACCGACGAACTCCTTCAGTATAAGGGAGCACTAGACTTTTTAAGGAAGTTTACCTCAAGGAAATTGTTGGTTGTGTAACCCAGCCAATAACGAGTTTTTAACGTAGCCACCAGTGTTTGGTTTTTGTACAACTACAGGAATGTAAGTTCTCATTACGCTTGTAGCTATTATAATTACTACTCCTTCCATGTTATTCTTCAATATATTTGGTTCAAAAAACATACACCTCACTAAGATTCAACGTGTGCTTGGTAAACAGCAGTTCTGACAGCGACGGTAGCCACCCAATGCTTACGTATGGTTTCCTGCTCAACTAATCAGCAGTGCGGTAGAAGCTATGCTAGCGTGTGTTTTAATCTGGTATCCTTGTAGGTCGCACGAAGTAGAATGTCGACGCCACTATAGCAGACTACAGGAATGTAATTGTAAAGTTCACGCCACCATAACGGATTACAGGAATGTAGTTGATGAGTAAAACGAGAACAAGCTAAAAGCAGGAGCGAACGTTTCCATACATTCTTGTACGAAAACATTGGCTTCTGCTTTCTCCTTTTCTCGCTTAGCTCATCGCCTTAAATTTCCATGCTCCGCCTTCACTGTTTTTTCTCAGGTATGTAGTTGGTGTCTTGCCTCGTGATGCTGGGGTGCAGCAGTTACAGCAATGTGTTGAATGTACGCAGTTGCATTCGCAGGGAGCTAAATGGCAGCAAAAGAAAGCACTAAAAGTACGCACCAATTCCCACGCAAGGTGAACTAAAAATTTGATCTTACTCTCGTTAACACTCCTGTTCATGCACGTGGAATTCTACCAGGTTGTGGCTAGCATAACCAGCCACTTATGGAGAATGGAGGCACAAGTGCACGCACTATTGTCGCTTTTTCAGAAGCTTTCGCGATGATACAGCTGACACCATGACAGAGCACATCAGCACAGTGATGACAACTTCCTTTTTGCTCGAATCAAACTCCATTACTGTTGCCAGACATAAAAACCAGCGAAGATTGCGCGAACTGCGCAGATCCTTATAGAGTTTTCGCTGGGGACAACAATCTCCCGGATTGCGACTTGGAGGTCACGCTCAGCCGGGCTTGCCGGTGTGAGCATCGGTCAGATTCAGTCGCTTTTTTGTCGCCTGTTGCAAATGGTCGCAGAACCCCTTAATGTTGCCTGCGTGATTGCGCCTTAACTTGAATTTGCTTCTTTTGGGTGGAAGGACACTCCCAAGTGTGAATGCAAGGATGATGATAGGTTTCAATGGTTGACACAAGTGCAAAATATTTTGCTAGACACGTGCCTAGTCTTTGACACCTCACAGTTATTCACTGCACACTTTTTTGTAGCCTGGTGGCCTTGCAAAGTAGAGCACATAAAATTATATGATAAACCATACCTGTAATAATGGGTTCATTCATACTATTTAGACCCACACAAGATTCTTGAGGGCGGTTGCTACCAAAAGTACCATACCCACAAATGGTTCTATGACTTCTTTCATTAATTTGTGGGTCAGCTTTGTCAGCAACAGCACTCAAACAGCTGTCTGGTCTAGATGGCAAGAGATTCTCCAAGTGTGCATGGATGCCTGGGTCGTCATTTTCATCGGCATACATCCCATGCAGAATTGATGCTGCAGGCGACACTACCTGTGTGTCACCATCTGCCAGCACCAAGAGAGATACATTGCTGTTCAAAATTATGTGGCACAGAAGCATGGCAGAAGCATTGGTTTCATTGGAACGCTGAAAGACATCTGAAACGTGAAACAGTCACATATTCTCACAATAGTATGAACGTTCAAACATAGCCAAATGCAGAAGCTCATTCATAAACTACTGCTAAGCTTCCACTTAGGCTGTGTGATGTGTGGTGCGCGACATGGTGCGGTGATCGCGACGGTCAGGAGCAGACGACACTGAGTGCACGCGCGCTGAGCTGGAAGGAGGAAAACAATGACGCCGAAGAGCGTCCGGCACGAGAACGCGCGGCGCATGAAACAACAAAAAGAAAAGCAACCAATCGGAAAAGACCACGGGGAGTGAGGCAGCCAATCCGAGAATGCCGAATCAGCCAGACCAGAAGAAAAAGCGTGATGCGCTGGCAGAAAGAGCGGACACTCGAGGACACGCAGGGAGACGCCGGGGAGACGCCAGAAGAGTCCCAGAAAGCGACGGCAGGAGGAGGTCAACCACCGGAGCGGGCGTTGAAGACGGGCCATCGGGTTCCGGACCCGAGCCCACCAGGACTTCACCCGACCGGGGCCTCCTGCCAACCTGTTCCTGTGCGTCGCCCGTCCACCCGAGCGTGCCGTCAGCTCCTCAACGCCGGTGAGCTTCTGCGCCAGTGGGCAGGACGAGAACAGTCGGGCTAGGGGCCCGAGTTCTACGCCAGCTGCCCGGCCAGAACGCCGCCCCGTCTGTCGTGCCGCCTGCTGCCCGAGGCCAGCGTTCGAGCTTCTACGCCCGTGGGTGAGACGAGAACAGTCGGGCTTCGGGCCCGAGTTCTACGCCAGCTGCCGGGCCAGAACTCCGCCGCCGTCTACTCGTGCCAACAAGCCGCCTGCTTTTCCTCGCCTAGCCAGAGCGGGCGCACTCCGGTCGCCCGGTCGGTCAGCTTACACCGCGACCCCCCATGGTGAGACCGGCACCACTCCTTTCGCCAGCTTGTCGCCGCGTCGCCGCGTCGAGACTGTGACGCGTCCCCGCCCTCGTGGAAAGCCCGGACTCGCGCACCCGTTAACCTCACGCAAGCCCTATGTGTGTTCTTTGCCGCAATGTCTTCTTGAGTGTTTGTTTTTTGTTTTCTATTTTCTTCTACTTATTCTAATCTTTCTTTTGTTTCATTAAAAGTTTGTGCGTGGGTTCAAACCAACGGCTTTGTCCTCAATTGGGTTCTCGGAGGCTCCGCCTAAGAGAACTAACCGAACCATTGAGTACACGAACCTTTGCCCCATATTAGGGTCATCACAAATTGGCGTCCGCGACAGGACAAAGCCGTTCGTTTGGATATTTTTTTATTCTAGCGGCTAGGAACTATGGCTGGCACGCGAGACTTGTTAGCCTTAGCCGAGCGCATGGGGCTAGAAGGTGCGGAGTTGAGGGCATGGTTGAACGAGCAGGAAGCGCGGGCGCGATAAGAGCGGGCATTGGAGCACGAAGCCAGGAATCAGGAGCTTGTATTAGAGGAGAGAAATCTAAAGTTAAGGCTTAAAGTTGCGGAAGCTGAGGGCGCATATCTGGGCAAGAAACAGCCCGAAATTAGTTTGTTTGACTTAGCCGCCGTGGCCCAGCAATTGGGTTTACATGGGGAAGACTTGCACAGGTGGGTGCAAGACAGATGGTCGTTAATATGCGCGAAAGCTCGGAAGGAGTGCAACAGGCGAGTGGCAGAACAGGCAGCTGAGAGGGAACGCCTGGAGGAAGAGCTTCGCAGGGTGCGCGTTCGCATCGAGGCACTCGCGGATGCTTGCTCCGAAGGGACGAGCTCCATTAGTCGCGATGCAGCACAGCAATGCAGGGGCGACCCGAGGGTTCCCTCCGACATGGCGTCAGGCCTTGGCGAGGAAAAAATGTCTCAAGGAGAGACACTTTGTAATGCTGCCATTGTAGGCAAGGATACTGAGCTATGGTCACAAGACAAGGAGCATATTGCTTCCATACCTCAACTAGTGCCGCGTGAGCACACCGCAGGCGATGACTGGTTCGTGCAGGGTTCAGAGCTGCCGTGCATGGGCCTGGTTGATAAAGTTAGAGCAGAGCACCCCCTACAGGCTAAAGATAGCACGTTGGAGGGTTCGCATCATGATTAGGATGAACCTGAAAATATCAGCGCTCCTGTGGAACCGTGTTTGGTTTCCCCAAAAAGTATTCAGGGGTCATTACTGCGTCCCTCGACACAAACTGTTTGTGACACTATGGGCACTTGGAAGGGCTCAGGCCTGGGTACCACATCAACTCAGGGCTTTGAGAATTCAGTACATCTTTTGTCTTCTTATGCACTCGCGTGTGGTTCGACCATTGACACTGATGCTGCAACCACTCATTACACCATTGACTACCTTAGAACGCAGGCAGTGACTTGGTCGACACCAAGCAGAGACATCAATGCCTGGAGCGTTATGGCCACAGACGGGCCAGTGTACTCTAAACGAAAAGACAGATGTCTAATCCGCTTAATGTGGGAGAGGGTCACCTGAAGTTGCCGATGCTTCGCTTATGGCTCTTCACGGACTTTTGACCTCGGACTTGGTTACTTCAACTTGATTGTTTATAGAGTGTGTTGCGATAGCCTTTGGTGCTACAGTTTTTATTATTGAGTTGTTGTGGTGTTTTTGAATTGGTAATGTCTTTGATCTGTATGCTCAGTGAACTGCACTGTGAGTTCTTGTGAACGGACCATGACTGTGACTGTAGCGTTCCGAGCATGTGTGAACTATGTCGCGCACTGAGCGGCAGTTTTTCTTCTGAAAAACTTGTTAAAAAAGGGGCTTATGTGATGCGTGGTGCGCGACATGGTGCGGTGATCGCGATGGTCAGGAGCAGACGACACTGAGTGCACGCGCGCCGAGGTGGAAGGAGGAAAACAACGACGCCGAAGAGCGTCCGGCACGAGAACGCGCGGCGCATGAAACAACAAAAAGAAATGCAACCAATCGGAAAAGACCACGGGAAGTCAGGCAGCCAATCCGAGAATGCCGAATCGGCCAGACCAGAAGAAAAAGCGTGATGCGCTGGCAGAAAGAGCGGACACTCGAGGACACGCAGGGAGACGCCGGGGAGACGCCAGGAGGGTCCCAGGAAGTGACGGCAGGAGGAGGTCAACCACCGGAGCGGGCGTTGAAGACAGGCCGTCGGGTTCCGGACCCGAGCCCACCAGGACTTCACCCGACCGGGGCCTCCTGCCAACCTGTTCCTGTGCGTCGCCCGTCTACCCGAGCGTGCCGTCAGCTCCTCAACGCCGGTGAGCTTCTGCGCCAGTGGGCAGGACGAGAACAGTCGGGCTACGGGCCCGAGTTCTACGCCAGCTGCCCGGCCAGAACGCCGCCCCGTCTGTCGTGCCGCCTGCTGCCCGAGGCCGGCGTTCGAGCTTCTACGCCCGTGGGTGAGACGAGAACAGTCGGGCTTCGGGCCCGAGTTCTACGCCAGCTGCCCGGCCAGAACGCCGCGGCCGTCTACTCCTGCCACCAAGCCGCCTGCTTTTCCTCGCCTAGCCAGAGCGGGCGCACCCCGGTCGGTCAGCTTACACCGCGACCCCCCATTGTGAGACCGGCACCACGCCTTTCGCCAGCTTGTCGCCGCGTCGCCGCGTCGAGACTGTGATGCGTCCCCGCCCTCGTGGCAAGCCCGGACTCGCGCACCCGTTAACCTCATGCAAGCCCTATGCGTGTTCTTTGCCGCAATGTCTTCTTGAGTGTTTGTTTTCTGTTTTCTATTTTCTTCTACTTATTCTAAGCTTTCTTTTGTTTCATTAAAAGTTTGTGTGTGGGTTCAAACCAACGGCTTTGTCCTCAATTGGGTTCTCGGAGGCTCCGCCTAAGAGAACTAACCGAACCATTGAGTACACGAACCTTTGCCCCATATTAGGATCATCACAGGCTGGCACAGGCAGATTGCATGCTTTCCAGGAGATTTGTTGATACAAAAGCTGAAATACTGGTAATAAAGGCAGGTGAAATAAAAGTTTCATGTGCTTAGACCTATCTTGTCCACCTCACGCTATACCTACAGTCCTATTCAGCTGATAACAAGTATCGCGGACTGGGATCATCCTGTGTATTTGCACTCATTACGACTATAGTTCCGCTCAAGTGACAGCATGACTGAAGTCACATTGTCCATTGCTCTGCTGCGAGCTGTTCTTAGCCTTGTAATGTGCAAACAAAGTATCACAATGGATAAACATGTAGCAACTTGTTGAACTTTATTTATTGCCATAGCGAGTACATCTATACTAACAACAGGACAATCTTAGTCCAGGTAAAACGTCACTACTTCGGTTGAACTATCTATACCTGACATTTTCGTGCTCCCTATCAATACCGGAACTATAGTCTTCACGTTTAAGATTCCACCTCTTACATTAAGATTTCGAGGCTTAAAGTTTAGCATAGAATATATGACAACTCGGGCAAATCGGAAAAACGCAACACCAAATGTGTGCTTAGATCCTTACCGAAGCAGGTGCTATCGCCGTTAGCGGATTCCGAAGCAGCGGGGTAGGCTCACAGAGCCTTGGCTTTTCGTTCTGCTGCAGCTGAAGTACGCACCGACTGGGCTGCAGCAGGCTGCGTGTGCGCTGCACTCGGTGTGTCGCTTTCTCCGGCGCTTTGAGAGGTTTTTTGCTGCCTGCTCTTGCGGTCCACTGCGCGTGGATTGTAGCCCCACTCTCTGGCCAAGTCGCAGATGTACTGGAGTAGCTGATCAAATTCGCCAACTACTCATTCAACACCCGACCTGCACCGAAGCACACACTATCAGGATCGAAGGCCCTGGGCAAAGCAATGGATTTGATGTAAAGTACATGCAATATATTCACTTGCCACGGTTGTTGTTGTCCTTGCTGCGAAAGTGGATGAGGAAGAGGTCGAACCTCTTTCTAACGCGTCGAGCTATACAAATTTGCCCGTTTTTTCCTGAACGTTTTTTGCGACTTCTTGCGACCTCAGAGGGTCGCACACAGGCTGAAACTCGTTGAGGAGTTGAAGTAAGACCAAGTCGTGGGTCCGTGTAAAACGCACGCGAGAAACCGGCAAACACGGTGCGGCTTTCGTCGTGGACCACATTTAGCCGTGTGAGCTGTGTCTTGGCTTGGACTGTCTTGGTTCGCGAAACTAGGTGCGCACGTGACCCACGTGACACTATTTACCGTCTCGTATACCACACGGAAAATGTTTACGCACGGTAAAGTGCGCGCATGTGCAGACTTCAGCCGGTACGCTGTTTCCGCACTTTCCCTATGGTAACCTGGCGCTGCTAAAGGTCTCTAATATTTTCAATATCACATTTTGGCAATAAACTGGCGTAACCAATTCTGACACCGACCGCTCGTAAGCATGAGCATAGGTTTCACTTTTATCATGGGAGTTCTGTTTGCCACATTCGCAAGGCGCCATATGCCCATACGAGAAGTGCGCACAACACGTGTGTAGATAGCAAGCACGGTTACTCAGCGTTTGACTGGTACGACGTGGTCGAAAAGTGCCCTCCAAGTTGCCGGTGCTCCGATGTTACTCCCAGTATACATTCCGGTGCATAGTGGACGAGCAGTGGCACGCTAACAATACGCATTATATCTTTGCGGCGTCCACCCTTCTTTCCCCAGCAACCAGAGTCAAACGGAGCGCACTCAACGGTATGAACACGTTGGTCCCCATTTGGATAGCGCGCCACGCATACGGCGAGTTCGCAGCGAGACATAGGCTGTCATCTGGCACATATACGGACGCGAACTAAGTCAGATTTGATTACACCAAACAAAAAAACACACGATCAAACAAGCACATCCTTGCAGCTCGCACACCCGACCGACTCGTTGTAAACAGAACAGCGGAATGGATGGATGCTGCGAGCGTCCAGCTTGAAACGGCCGGTGGGTGGCGCCACAAAGAGGCCGCAAGGCGCTAGCGTTATCAGTGGACTTGTGCGACTTCTATAGCCTCCATGATGACTAATATATTAACCAGTACACTCATGTTTTGTGCCGTATTGCGTCTACTACATATAGATGTTGCGAGACAAACGAGCCACCGATAAGTCTATATTGTAAGCTACAGCTTGGCATACAAAGGAATTCTATGACGCATTTTCAATTTTGATTCACTTGTGCTGTCTGCAACCAGCAAAACTATGGCCTTCGACGATTTGCACTTCAGTCACGTATCTCAAAACCCGCGAATTACGCCTTCCGCTCCTCCCCGCGTTAGCTGTGCCATCACTTCACTTTAAATAACTTCCTGCTGTCGTTAACATGAACTGTATGGCCTCATACATTGTTGACGCCATCTCCGAGGTACACATGTGCAGTGTGCGATGTTTGAGTGCGCGTTGCAACACTGTCAGTTGGAAAGCATCAAATTTGCTTGTGTGGAGCAGGTTACACACGTGCCGCCCGTGTCTTGATTTCGTGTTAGTGTGTTTAATGTGCGTGGCTTGCATCCTGTCTGCGTGCCAAATATGCCCGCCGGTGTACGATGTGCTTGCCACCAAGCGCCTTCCAGCAAATAGACGCTGTCGCTTACGCGCAGTTTTCCTTGTCATGATCATGTCAATTTGCACAATTGTCGGTTGCCACTTAAAGAAAAGTAACACAGCCAAGAAACCAGCCAACTCAGAACCAGGCACATCTATGGAACCGCACTGTTTACCAAAAGTGATAACGGGGCCGCATCAACTCACAGTGCTCTTTAAAAAAAGCTTCAGTGTGTTATGCCTAGCCCGGATAAATCGGAATCTTTGCCAGAGCGTACGTCACCTGCTTTATTTATTGAAACAATAGATTCATGGTAACGCAGTACTCGGCGCTCAAGTTGTGTTATATTGTTTTTCTTGATTTTTGTCTTTTGGACTGCCGCAACCATGAATCTAAACCACTGCCACCAAAGGCTGAGGGTTCCGTTCCCACCCAAGGTCGTGCGTGAGACTGCCCTAATCAACTATGTATTATTAAAATGTACAATAATTACCATTGCCTTCATTAACATCAAAGGTCGCGGCTCGACTTTCACCTAAGTTCGTTGGTTCGAGTGCCTTATTTACCATATCTTAATTAATGTACCTTAATTTATATCACCTTCATTAACAACAAAGTTTGTGGGTTTGACTCCCACCCAAGGGTTCGAGTGCCCTAACTAAGCAAATCTTAACTAACTGCACCTTAATTAACATCGCCTTCATTAAACCAATGGCCATGGATTCGATTCCCGCCAAACGTGACGGGTCCGAGTGCATTAATTTGTTGTACCTTAATTACTATCACCTTCAATAAAACAATAGTCGTGCTTTTGACTATCACCCAAGGTCGTGCGTTCGAACACCTTAATTAAATATATAATTATTATATATGTCTTAATTAGCTTCGTCTTCATTATAACAATTGTCTAGGGTTAGACTTCCAGCAAAGGTTGAGAGTTCCGGGGCCTTTACTACCTTTATCTTAATTAACTGCTTCTTAATTAATAGCAAATGTCTTAATTCCTAGCCTTAATTAACACCATAGGCAGTAGTGGGTTCAACTCCCATGAAAGGTGGAGGGTTTGCAACGTTTTTGTACATCGTGTGAGCACGCCGACAACGCCGGATTTATCGCCTCATGAGCCACTTCACGCTTCCGCAATAAAAAGAAATTTTGACTACATGGCGTCGTACACATTATTATATGAATTGGTTTGACATTAGCAATAACACAAAAAAGCTGTCTACTCCTCTCACTTTGGGTATGTTTACGACTTCGCTCTGCGAACTCTTCTTTGCTGAGGATACGTTTTAGCGCCATCCTTAACCAGCCATCTCAAGCTAAGTAAGGCCACCCTCTTCATCCAGTTATTGATTTTCAGTGTAGTGGCTCGGTCACATCGAATCTCTCTCCACTTGAGCGTGCTCCTCGCCTCTTCTCAAGGAGCTCAGTGTAGGCGATATTAGATGTTTTTAAAGCAAAGTGACCTCCTATAAACGATGAGAGCGTTTGAGTGGTCTGTTCAGGCAACCCTGCGGGTCAACGTGTGATACTTCCGTCGGCGCTTACGCAAATTAGACGAATAAGAATGGATGGACCTTGTAGCAAGATTTTGGACTGCTTCAAGATCATTGATGAGGTTCACGCGTTGCGCGTTCAATATGGCGGATGCATATTCTAGTTTAGGTCGAACGAGTCATTTGTAAGAAAGCAGCTTCACGTCATGTGGGGTGAGGCGAAGGTAGCGTTTAAGAAATCGCAGTGTTTAGTTTGCTGGGGATATCACGCTAGCAATATGTTCATACCATCCTAGGTCACTAGATAATGTGACGCCCAAGTATATGAAAGGCGATACGGATTCTACGTACTCGTTATCTACTGTGTATTAAACGTCATGCATCTTGTGTCGACAGGTGATGGAAAGGAGCTTACATTTGCTAGGGACAAGGATCATGAGCCCATCTTCACACCATTGTTGGATGTGGTAAAGATCATGTTTGGAGGGCTTCTTGATCCATAGTGTTAGTTACTCGGCGGCATACAACGCAGTAGTCAGCAAACATTCGAATTTTGCAAGATTCATGGAGCGGGTGGTAGTTGCTATATACAAGAAACAATTGAGAGCCGAGAACGGAGCCATATGGGATGCCTGATGTTAAAGGAAGAGGAAAGGAGGACTGGTAATTTATGATCACAGTTTGAGAGCGATTAGTTAAGAACGTTTTGATCAAATTTAGTACTTTAGAATGTAGGTTTAACCGAGAGATTTTTAGGAACAGTTAATGTGGAAGTGTGTCAAACGCCTTAGCACAATCTAGAAAACAGCGTCAATCTAAAAGTTAGTGTCTAAGCCAGCATGTAAATCATTAAACAACATAGATAGTTGTGTTTCGAATGAATACCCCTTGCGAAAGCAGTGCTGGGATGAATGGAAGAAATTGTTCGCGCTTAAAAATTCCGACAGCGTCTGTCCACGCAGGACGTACTCCTGCTCCTCAAAGAAGACTGGCTTGACTACCTCGATCACAGGCGCAAATCATCACTCCTGGCAATCGACGTAAAGGGCGCATTCAACAACGCGAGTCACGAAGCCGTTCTCAGCAACCTCGAAGATGCCGGCTGCGGAGCCCGCACCTATAACTACGTCATCAGCTTTTTGACACACCGAACACCAACAGTAGGCGTCTGCAACCTCCGCAGCGATAAATTTCGGCTACCCAACAAAGGAACCCCAAAGGATCAGTTATTTCACCTCTCCTTTTCAATATCGCAATGATCAAACTACCGAAACAACTAAACCCCATCCCCAACCTTTCCCATGCCCTTTACGCCGACGACGTCACGCTCTGGACAAAAGCACCTACTACGGGACAACAAGAACGCAATCTACAAGAAGTTGTGGATACTATCTAAAGATACCTCCGAGACCGTGGTCTCCAATGCGCACCCGAAAAGTCGGACCTTCTCGTCCTGAGAGCACGGACACGCGGAAGACCACCTAACTATAACGAACCCGATGCTACCGTCTCGCTCAACTGAACCAAGATCCCTACAGTCGACTCACTTCGCGTACTCGAATTTCACACCAACAAGGACGGATCAGGGGCGGCCACTCTCCAACGTCTCGAACGCGCACTGTCACAAATTACGCACCTCGTCAAGAGGATCACAAACCAAAAAAGCGGGCTCAAGGAGCACGACACACTAAGCATATTTCAAGCTCTCCTAACTAGCCGTCCTACTGAACTTCCTACTTGACGCTCAAGCCGGAAGAAATCAAGAATCTCAATGTTGTCATTCGGAAGGCAATCAAAGCAGCCTTGACGCTCCCTCTCATGGCATCAACGGAAAAGCTCCTCAAGCTCGGCGTCCACAATACGTGGGAAGAGCTTGTCAAGGCTCGTAAGATCAGCCAACTAGAGCGACTTATGCTCACACCCACCGGACGTGAAGTATTGCGCTGCTTCAACTCCAGTGAAAACTTCATTGCAGACACAGAATAGAGAGCAAGAATCCCACCTGCAGTCTGGGACTGTATACAAGTATACAGTCCAAGACAAGTTACAAGTATACAAGTTACAAGTATACCGCGCAATATATATTCAACTTACCATAAGGAGCGTCGGCATACCAGAATCCGCGCATTCAGCAAGAAATACGGGAGAGACCTTCACACGAGGTTCACCGATGTTGCGCGGCATATTAAACGCAACGCCTCCGCCCTAAGCGTCACGGATCACGAAGGCAAATAACTTGCAGCTGTCACCATCCGAGCAAGAGCCCCGAGACTGCAGAGTTAACAGCAATCGCTCTGGCAATAACAACTTGCCCTGAACTAACAGTAATCCTAACAGACTACTAAACAGCAGCTAGCAACTATCAAAAAGGACGCATATTAGAAACCGCACTCAAAATACTTAGAAATGACATCGCACGCGCCCCGCTCCCCGACACCCGCATCAACTGGGTTCCTGGCCATCAGGGCGTGACAGGAAATAAGGCTGCACACGCCGCTGCCAGCGAGCATAACAGCCGCACTTTCCTGCCATCCGGCACTAGGCCTGCCACGACCGTTGATTACATCACCCTAAAGTACTCGGAGCTTCTGCAACACCACCGACTCGGCAGGAGAACGTATGCTTCACCACGCAAGAATCTGAGCAAAGAGGAAGAAGTCATCCTGCGCCGCCTACAGACCAACACCTACGTACACGGAATAATCATGCACAGACTGTATCCTACGCAGTACACGTACACATGCCCCATTCCGACGTACCAGACACCCTGCAACACATGGTCCAGGATTGCCCACTGCGTGACACATCCGCAAACCCTACCTCACAAGCTCCAGAAGACGACGCCAAAGAAGCCCGCCCTATAGAATCTCAAGATGAGCGCCCCAAGTCACCGCAGATCGGTACGACAATTGAAACGTGGGAGGCCACGCTTTCCTCTGATGACCTGGACGACCATCGCACTCTCGTCGCCCGGGCCAAGGAGGCAGCCCAAGCCAGAGGGTTCTCGAAATAAGAAATCCTCTCACCTAGAGTGATCCGGGTCTGACACGGATTATCGTACCAGAAAATAAATGTTTAGTTCTCCCTCTCTCTCTCTCTAAAAAGTCCATAACCTGAGGGTATATGATATGTCCCACGATGTTGCACGGGACGCTAGTTAGACATATAGGGCGGTATTTAAGAGGACAACTTTTATCACATGATTTGTAAAGCGGAATGGCCTCCCCTGTTTGCCACTCTTTAGGAATGAGACCTGGGGAAAGTTACTGTGAAAATAAAAATTTCAAGTCATCATCATCATTATCAGCCTGGTTACGCCCACTGCTGGGCAAAGGCCTCTCCCATATATCTTGAACTACCCCATCATGTACCAATTGTGGCCATGTGCCTGCAAACTTCTTAATCTCATCCGCCCGCCTAACTTTCTGCCACCCCTGCTAGGCTTCCCTTTCCTTGGAATCCAGTGCGTAACCCTTAATGTTCATCGGTTATCTTCCCTCCTCATTACAAGTCCTGCCAATGCCATTTCTTTTTTCTTGATTTCAACAAGATGTCACTAACTCGAGTTTGTTCCCTTACCAATATGCTCTTTTCTTATCCCTTAACGTTACACCATTTATTCTTCCATAGCTCGTTGCGTCGTCCTCAATTGAAGTAGAAGCCTTTTCGTTAGCCTCCAGGTTTCTGCCCCGAACGTGAGTACTGGTAAGAAACTGATTTTATACACATTTCTCTTGAGAGATAATGACAACCTGCTGTTCATGATCTGAGAGTGCCTGCCAAACGCACCCCATCCCATTATTATTATTCTGGTTATTTCGGTCCCATGCTCCGGATCTGCGGTCACTACCTGCACTAAGTACATGTATTCCCTTACCACTTCTAGTGCCTCGCTACCTATCATAAACTGCTGTTCTCTTCCGAGAGTGTTAAAGAATAATTTAGTTGTCTGCAGATTAATTTTTAAACCCACCCTTCTGCTTTGGCTCTCCAGGTCAGTGAGCATGAATTTCAATTGGTCCACCGAGTTACTAAGCAAGACAAAGTCGTCATCGAATCGCAAGTTACTAAGGTATTCTACATTAACTCTCATCCCCAATTCTTCCCAATCCAGGTCTCTGAATACCTCCTGTAAACACGCTGTGAATAGCATTGGAGAGATCGTAACCCTCTGCTCGACGCCTTTCTTTATTGGGATTTTGTTGCTTGCTTTATGGAGGACGACAGTGGCTGTGGAGCCGCTATAGATATATTTCAGTATTTTTTTATATGGTTCGTGTACACCCTGATTCCGCAATGCCTCCATTACTGCTGAGGTTTCGACTGAATCAAACGCTTTCTCGTAATCAATGAAAGCAATATATAAGGGTGGGTATATTTCGCACATTTCTCAATCACCTGATTGATAGTGTAAATGTGGTCTTTTGTTGAATAGCCTTTACGGAATCCTGCCTGGTCCGTTGGTTGACGGAAGTATAAGGTGTTCCTGATTCTATTCGCGATTAGCTTAGTAAATACTTTGTAGGCTACGGACAGTAAGTTGATCGGTCTATAATTTTTCAAGCCTTTGGCGTCCGCTTTCTTATGGATTAAAATTATATTAACGTTCCTCCAAGATTCCGGCAAGCTCGAAGTCGTCAGGCATTGCGTATACAGGGTGGCCAGTTTTTCTAGAACAATCTGCCCAACATCCTTCAACAAATCTGCTGTTGCCTGATCCTCGCCAACTGCCTTCCCCCTTTGCATAGATCCCAAGGCTTTCTTTACTTCTTCCGGCGTTACTTGTGGGATTTGAAATTCCTCTAGACTATTGTTTCTTCCGTTATCTTCGCGGGTGCCGCTGGTACTGTATACATCTCTATAGTACTCCTCAGCCACTTGAACTGTCTGATCCATATTAGTAATCATGATTAGTAATGATTTAAAATGCACGGCAGTATTTCACTTCGTATGTTTTAGTAGTATTGAGCTGACTTCTTCGATGCCGGCTGACAGGGAGAATTTCATTTTCTCGATTAAGGAGGAGACGCCGTTTGAAGAAACGGTTAACGCATCCATCGATGACGTGGTATTAGTACGTATTATCCATAAAGCAGGGTTGTGCTCTTGCGTGAAACCTGAAGAAAATGTGGTATTGAAGATGCTAGCACAGCCCGTATCAGATACTGGTTTACCCGATGCATTAGGGAAAGCGATTGAGGGCGTTTGTGTAGGGTTGATAATGCGCCAAAATTTATTTGCGTTATTGCGTAGCATGCGTGGCAGGTCGCTATTAAAAAGGGTTTTTTGCGTCGGCGATCGCCGTTAATTATCATTTTCGGCTGAGTAGTATCTTTCCCATGCCTAGAGGTTTCCTTTTAGATGAGCAGCGCGATAAAACGGCTACTTTTTGTTTTCAAGATTCTTCAGTGTCCTGGAAAAGCAAGGTTTACAACGATTTTTCACCAAACGTTATTCTGGGGATAAATGGTTGTGTCAGGTTCTCTAGTTTATTCTTAAATATTACCCAGATCTCGTTAACCGATTTATGGTTGAAACTGGCTTCGAAAAGTGGGAAAAGTTGCTCAATTAGGGATTAATGCCGTCGTAATTACCTTTGTAATTCAAAGTGATTGTTTTGTTTAATGTTTCATGGCGCTCGGCAAGGAAGGAAAGATCTGTTTGAATAACTTTATGGTCGCTAATGGGCTCTAAGTACGTAATGGATGATAAACTCTCAAGATGAGTGCTCAGTATTAGGTCTAAGATGCTGTTGGAATAACCTACTATGCTTGTTGGGCTGGTTACTAGTTGTTTAAGGTTAAAATTCAAACAAAAATGCCTTGATTCTACGCTGATTAGTTGTGAGTGAGATTTATTAGGCCAACCTATCCCTGGGTAGTTAAAATCACGGAAGAGAAGAATACGTGCGTGCGGAAATTATATTGTAAGTTGGTTTACTCGTTGCTAAGCTCATGGCAAAATTTTGGGTTAGCATGCGGAGGCCTATAATATACGCCGATCAGGATGGACTGTGACGAAGTAAGGCACAGAAGCCACAGTATCTCCAAGTCGGATGTTATGCTGACGGGTGAACATGATAATTCTGGTCCAGAAGTGATTTGTCAAGGGACGTCGCCATCTGCCTGTCTGGCAGGCGACGTCACGAAAACTGCGATAGTTCCCCATCTGATATGATGTGTGCACACTGATTACGCATGATTGCGCCGAACAAAAAAGAAATCGCTATTTCTGATTCCATGCTTTTTTGCCATTAGACCTCGGCTATTACTCAAACGTTTCAGCGCTGCACCCACTTCACCTGCCTTCATGCGACGTCACAAAACCGCAAAAACTCACCGCGTCAAAGTGATGCGTACGTGTTAAAGATGCATTAATATGCCGAACAATACTGAATTTATTTCTGAATAGCTGCACAGTGCCCCGTTCCGAGAGGAATAAAAGATGGCTGCCGCCGATCGCTCTGGCACTGGCTCCTCATACCTGCCAGATAGCATGGGTTCATTTGCGTACAATAAACCTTTTCAGATGGCCGTACGTAACGTTTTCGAGCACTTTGGACACGTTTACGACCTTGCTATGCCAACTCTTCTTTGCTGACTATCCGTTTTAGCGGCATTTTTAACTTTGCGTTGCATGCCACCGTAATTTTTGACCAGCCAATGCAACATAAGTGAGGGAAAAGAGAACAATGGCAGAGGCTGGCACCACACCCTTTAGCCGGTTACCAATTTTCATAGTACTGGCTCTGCCCCATGGAATCCTTCTCCACGCGAGCGTGCTGCTCGCCTCCTGTAAGCCAATTAGGTAATACGAGGCAATGTTTTTCGTTTTTAGACTAAACAAAAGTGACCTCCTGTAAATGGAGAGAGCGTTTCATTGGTCTCTTCACACAACCCTGTGGGTCACTGCCTGATGCATGCGACGGCTGTTACGCAAATTTTACATAAGATTGGAGTAAAAACACACAGGAATAGCTTTACGATATAGGGTCCAAGGTTAGTTTTAAAGCTTATAAGGGTTTGGAAGTGATTCTCGAGTTTGGTTATTCTCTCATTCAGATCAGAAATGGTTTTGTCTGTCGTTAGAAGCCTCTTTTTTAATACGCCTTCCTCGGTGATGAGCCGACTTTGGGCGGCGGGAATTTCCTTCAGTTCGGCGAGAATGGCGTTAGATACGGGACACGGATTAGATGCAATGTCACCTGATAACAACAGTAGAAGGGAGTAGGTGGCGTGAACACAACAGTAGCGAAAGCACTCAGACACTATGGGCTTGGTGACTGCAGTAATAAGTAATTACTAGTTTTCGTTCAAAGAGGTTATACTGTTTAATAACCTGCATTGTGAGGAAGAGTGAATAAGGTCTGTTTTCTGTGGGACAGCCACCAAGCACACGAACTGTCGTTGATGGTTGCTGCGGTTGTATACTTGATGAATATGGTGATGTCGACGGTGATGGGACGAACCAGGTGGCAGCGAGGCATCGGTAGATCCGTAGTGACATGCCAGGGGAAGGGGCGACATTGGTGTTGACGCAGGCCGCGCCAACTAAATCGCAGCTGATATTAACCAGAGGGAGGGATGACGGACCCGACGACGCAGTCGCCAGGCCGCGCAGGAATGCTGCGATGGTTGTGACAAGCACCTCCATTGTCGGGAAGTGTGGATTAGTGCTCTTTTCTGTGGCACAGCCGCCATGCGCACGAAGTGTCGTTGACGGTTGCTGCGGTTTTATACTTGATGAATATGGTGATGTCGACTGTGATGGGTTGATCCAAGTGGCATGTCAGGGGCAGGGGTGACATTGCTGTTGACGTAGGCAGACCCAACTTCATCGCAGCTGGGATTAATCGGAGGGAGTGAGGACAGACGGCGCAGTCGTCAGGCTGGGCAGAAATGCGGCGATGATCGTGAAAAGCACCTGCATTGTAAGGAAGAGTGGATTAGTGCTCGTTTCTGTGGCACAGCCACCATGCCCACCTATTCTGAGTAGTTAAAAAATACCCCATTTTCGGTATCCGCCGCGGTTGCTCAGTGGCTATGGTGTTAGGCTGCTGAGCAGGAGATCGCGGGATCGAATCCCGGCCACGGCGGCCGCATTTCGATCGGGGCGAAATGCGAAAACACCCGTGTACCTAGATTTAGGTGCACGTTAAAGAACCCCAGGTGGTCGGAATTTCCGGAGTCCTCCACTACGGCGTGCCTCATAATCAGAAAGTGGTTTTGGCACGTAAAACCCCATAATTTAATTTTTTATAATTTTCGGAATGAAAATTTCTAATTTCCACCTCTGATATCTATATCGACGCTGTGCTACTAGAAAGTGATTGATGATTTCGGGTTCCTGGCAAGTTGTACATAGAGGCTACGGTGCCAAACAACAGTTGTACCTGTATAAATCCAATAAAGGGATGCGGCGTCGTAATTTTGGTATGTAGATTTCTAATTTATGTGTGGGACGCCATTTATTCTCCCATGAGAAAGAAATGGTTATATTCTGACATTTCGATCTTCAATTTTGTAAGCATAACGAACATAGGTCGCGGGTCGCGACCCTCAATCAGGGTCGCGACCGGCGAAGGATGGATTATTCGTATGCAGGCTGCGATAATACAGAAATGGATCAGCCTTTCCAGCTTCATGACCTTCGCGCGGCTCTGGCACGAATGCGCAGGGGGACGACGCCCGGGAGGGATAAGGTAACAGTCAAAATATTGGCAAACCTACCAGAGAGGGCGTACGGAACCCTACTCGAATACATCAACGCCATTTGGACCGACGACACTTCGTTGCCAGCCCATTGGAAGACATCATTGGTAACCTTTATCCCGAAGGCGGGCAAATTGGTAAACGTAGACAACCTCCGGCCCATCTCCCTCACTTCATGTGTAAGGAAACTCCTGGAAACGATGGTGCGTGACCGCTTCTCGGAATACCTCGAGAGCAAGGACACCTTCGCCGACACAATCTTCGGCTTCCGACCTCATAAGTCGGCACAAGACATACTTCTACAGCTTCATCACGAAATCATCGAACCCACAGAACACCCGCATAACGAGAAGATAGTTCAGGCACTCGATCTCAAGGGTGCCTTTAATAATGTTAAGCACGCCGTCATACTAAAGGATCTTAGCCAGACCAACTGTGGCACTCGTACATTAAACTATATCAGACATTTCTTAACGGAACGCTTGGCTTATATACGCCAACAAGAGAACGAGTACGGCCTGTTTTAGATGGGAACACGGGGCACAACACAAGGGGATGTGTCGTCCCTGCTTCTCTTTGACATTGCCATGATACACCTCCAGGCACAGCTGGCGGGTGTCGATGGTGTTAAGCATGTGCTGTACGCCGACAACTTCACCTTCTGGGCCACTACGGGAAACATAGGAGAGATGGAGGAGTGCCTGCAAGCAGCGCCGAGCATAGTAGACCACTATGCCACGTATTGCGGCCTCCAATGCTCCCCGTCCAAGTATCAGTTTGTGCATGTTCACCCTTCCCTGAAATGCAAAATCTCAGTTCAGCTTTCTCTCGCCAGTGGCCCCATCCGAGAAGTGGAGGAGATTCGAATACTCGGTGTCTTCATTAATCAACATCGCAAGGCAGGCACAACTCCTCCCAAACTCTGCAAGGTCGGCGACCAGGTGGGCCGGATGGTTCGCCGCGTTCCCAACGATTGAGGAGGGTTGCGAAGTAAGGATGCGCTGCGGCTCGCCCATGCCTTCGTAACTAGTACAGTGCTGTACTCGACCCCATACCTACGCGCACGGAAACATGACGAAGATTGCTTGGAGGTTGTACTCTGCAAAGTGCTCAAGGGAGCCCTCGACCTCCCGATCTGCACTTCCAACGCGCGTATTCTCGCGTTGGGGTGGTGAACACCTATTGGGAACTTCGCGAGGAGCATCTCGTTAACGAATACACCTCTCTTGCCCAGACCGTGTCTGGTCGCCGCATCCTAGACCGGTTACATATTAAGCATGACCACCATACGATGGAGAGGGTTCGAGTGCCCGAACTCTCGAGACGCGGACTCTACGTTCGACACCTTCTAAGTAACTTAGACGGCACACTTTTGTCCATAGAACATCCAAGGGACATTTCTTTCTGGTCATCCGGAAGTCCTTCGGACATCCATTTACCTCCACGATACATCTCAAGGACATCCAGTGGACCATTCGTAGCCAGACCTTCTAACATACAAAGACGGTTATTCGAATATTTCTTGCAGAAAGCTTACGGAGCTAAGTTTTGGCACTAGTCACTTTTTACATGCTTTTCACTCTTAAAACCATGCAAGCATAGCTGAAAACTAAGAATTTCATGACTTACGCGGATGTTTTAATACTTTTATTTCAGAAATCTAAGCACGAAGGTACAAAATATAGATCTTCCAAGCATAGCAGCAAACTTACAATAGTACAACACACAGTTGGTACACTAAATAATGTATGTAGACTACCACACATTAAACAATGCCATAATGTAAAATATCGATCTTCGATATAGCGCAGCAAACTCGCAGTAGAAAAACACCCACTTGGTACATGAGATGATGTAACCAGACTGCCGCACTTTCAACAATGCCATATTGTAAGATATACACCTTCGAAGTAGTGCAGTAAACTCACAGTAGTAAAACACCCGCTCGGTACATGAAATGATGCAACTAGACTGCCGGTCTTTAAGCACTGCCATAATGTAAAATATACATGTTCGAAATAGCGCAGCAAACTCACAGTAGTGAAACACCCGCTCGGTACATGAAATGATGCAACTAGACTGCCGCTCTTTAAGCACTGCCATAATGTAAAATATACATGTTCGAAATAGCGCAGCAAACTCACAGTAGTGAAACACCCGCTTGGTACATGAAATGATGCAACTAGACTGCTGCTCTTTATACAATACCATAATGTAAAATATACATCTTCGAAATAGCCCAGCAAACTCGCAGTAGTGAAACACCCGCTTGGTACATGAAATGACGCAACTAGACTGCCGCTCTTTAAACAATGCCATAATGCGAAATTTACATCATCGAAATACTGCAGCAAAGTCACAGTAGGGAAACACCCGCTTGAAACATGAAATGATGCAACTAGACTGCTGCTCTTTAATAAATGCCATAATGCAACAAGGTTTAGCCTTTTTAAAACAAAGCACTGCTCAGGATATTACAACACAAACTGTAGGCCCTGGAATAGAACACTTGGGACTATGATGTGACTAGAAATAGTGGTGTTTAAGCATGGTCAGTGGTGCTTTATTGGAAAACTTGCAGAACTAGGACACAGGTCATGACTAGGATCATAATGTGAGTTATTGAGACTCGACGCAGTTTTCAACCTTTTAAATGGCAGTAATTGGCTTATAGCAAGAACACGCCTGTTAAAGGAACACAACTTATTTTAGTATTGATTTTTTAGTTTTCATCTAAAGTCCTACAACTACGAATTTTTGAAAAATGCTTGGCACGCCTCCCAGCACGCTGAAGAATTTGGTATATTGCATTTTCCACAGTCAATCTTGGTTTAGATCATCAGAAGGTTGCCACATGGGAGCAGCACATTATGAGGCTTTGCCACTTCCATTTGCCGTCGCCGTTTATGCTGCCTACCAGCTGTGAGGCCATATGTAGCAACAAGCAGATGACTGAGGAAGCCGGAGCGAGTGTCAAACCCTCGTGATGTGCTGCTTCTGTGTGACCAATACCCGATTACCAAAACCAAGTCTGGCTGTGGGAAATGCATTAGAATGAATTATTTAGAACGCTGTGAGGCTTGCCGTAATTTTTTCTAGGGTTTAGAGTTGTAAGAACTTCACTGCGTACAAACAAAACATGTCAGTATTCTTTAAAAGCAAGAAGTGACACCTGAAAACAATTCACCGTGTTTAAAAGGAACATCTGCACTATAAACAAGCTCGTGGCTCCCAAATGAAAGGTATGTAACTAGAATACATTCTCCGGCTCTAATATATGCAAGTAAAATACAGATCTTGTAAGTACAAGTCTTCTGCAGAACATAAAGCCCAGTACAATACATGCAGGTGCTATGAAACACGGATTTCTTAAATACATACTGTAATAGGGGAACCAAATTATAAAGCTTCAAAGCATCTCACTTGACTAAAACAGAAGTCATTGGTCTAGAATAAATTGGAACTGAAAAACCTTACAGTACCCATAAAACACTCCATGGAATAAAAAATGCACCTAATGATGGTTTTGGACACAAGCTCCAGTAATTGAAGAGAATTGGTGGCATCTTGAACACGTGATTTTCAAACACACATCATCCGCAAAAACGCTTGAGGCAATAGTTTTCCAGTCTGCTATTCTGCTCAGAGTGGGGAGAAAGAGATAAAGGGCAGTATGAGGAGAGATGATAAAGATAAGCAGTGGGATAGTATGTCAGGTAGTTGTGCAGCGAAGCATTTTGAAACCACAGACAGTACAGTAATGATGCAGTATTTTTAACAACAGTATTCGTGGCCGCACACATAGAAAATTAGGCACTATGTTATCCACCTAATTGCAGCAATTGGGTGAAAGAAAAATTATTCAGGTGCAGGGATTGAACCCAGATCTACTGATATTTATGGGTGGGGGTGTGATTTGCTACCTGCAACAGGACCAAATCGGTGCTCGACATCAGAACTGTGGTTTTGAAAAAAGAAAGGAGTTTCCTTTGTCATGAATTGATAAATATGGGTGGATGGGATCATGTATTTTATTGAATGGGAACTCCTCCACCTTTGTATATTTCTGTATAAATAAACAACGGTACACTATAACCTAGTACTAAAGCTTCACTAAGCCCTCAAGTTGATGTGTGCGTGGTGTAATTACAGCATCGCAGCTAGCCGTCGTGGCGTGTCTACTAGCAATCAGAGGCACCCGCATTTTCAGATATCTCTCATAATTTGACGCGAACTTCACTAGCGCTTTACAAATTTTCCTACGAAAACCTTCCTCATGCGCTTCAGGAAAAGACCAAGCTGTGTGACAGTGTATGCGACATCAAATTGTGGGTGCAGAAGTAGAGTGAGAACAAAAAATAAAGAAATTGCTGTGGTTTGGTTGCGGTGGCCCAGAAAAGGAGAGCCAACGTTCCGACAGAAGAGCCAGTTTTTGTGGCCGCTCTTTCAATTCTGCATATAGTTATAATATGGCCAGTGCAATCGTACCAGTCATGCAAGCATGCATTGTGAGAAACCTGAAGGAAAACATTAAGTGGCAACAAATGGGTTAGGCAATGATCCCTGGAATGTGTTCTGGAGTGGTTGAGTAAGACAGCAACAGTACTAATAAGATGTGTAGAAAAAGCATGCATTTTGGAGTGGCCACATGTCGAGATGCCATAATGTTTAGAGTTGAAGAGGTGTTTCCAACAATCAATTCCTTCTTATGCTGGTGCCTTGTCGACCTTCTCATGTTACAGATTTTGTTCCTTCCGTTGCACAGATTTTGTCTCTTTAAAGTAATGAGTCTATAAACACACAGAAAAATTATTTCTTTACGAGTATGGCTTTGAATTTGCAAATGCTCTTTCCTGTTTTGCTTTGTTTCTGGGGTTGAGAGTACAAATTCGCTCCGAGTGCAAAGCGGAATTAGTTTCTCGAAATCACTCGATTGCGGAAGTCATTCGGTGCTAATGGCATTAAGTATCTTTGTGTTGCAGCCGAATAATGTGATTGAATGCTAATGCCATTTGATTCGAATCATTCAAACGCCCAGTGTGACAGGGGTATAACTGTGCATAACATATTTTAAACGACACCTGAGCAAATGTATGAAGTGGCTTTATATTACATTCGAAATAAATTTCACACGCTACCTACGTGTATTTACATTATACATATTTTTAAAGCTGTTTCAGAAGAATCTTACTAAATTTTCTGCAGGTATGAAACATAAGCCAAGGTTCCTGCTGCTTATAAGCCGAACATGTAGCACTTGTACATACATAACCAACTTGCGAGCAATAAGAAGGGATGGAAACAACTCAATCCCTTCTTTATTACTTGCATGTATGAATCAACTAGCACCGCCTCAAGTCATATGAAGTGTTGCAACTTGTTGTATTAGCCCAATTCCATTTTTTTAGTTAGCAACCGTATCCCATCAAACCATGTGCATGTTTATGTTATTGACACGTAAATATGGTAGTTCTGACATTTAAAAACAAAACAATTGTAAATCTTGTTTTAATGTTGGGAAAAGTTTGATTTGTAATTAACATGATATATATGTCTTGGCCTAAACAAATACCATGATTTAAGCGCAAGCATGTAAAAAATTTGCAACGAAACCGTGTAAAGCTATAAAGTAGAAATAATTAATATTTACTGCTTCACGCGGACTGATACATTTTTGCAGATGCTGAAAATGTGGGAAAACTCAACATATGAGCCATAATGACGGGGACAAGCTTTCAGAATTTAGGGGAAGGAAAAACATTGAAGCAATCTAACTAGCATTCAAATGCTGCCATTTTAACCTCACATTCACGCGTCTCTGGCTCCCTCTCTTCCACTAGCCCTCTCAGGAGCACGACGAAGCCATGACTTAGTGGTTGACTCAACATCATCCCTTGTACTTTGTGGCAAGCATCTCCTGACAGCATCTGAAACAAAGCAACAAATTTACATCAATGAATAGAACACTGCCTATGTAAAGTGCAGTTTGAAAACAACCAAAAGGAAAGTTTCCTCTCTGGTACTGGTTGCAGAAGTGGTGTGCTAATGTAATAGTGCTAACACACAGATAGGCACACTAGCAAGAGAACAGACAGATAGAAAAAGCACAGGTGTGCCATGCTCTTTGTCACTGTTGTTGTGTCACAAATGATAGTATGCATTATGCTGCCTTATCTGATTTGGCTGTTAAGAATTTTGTTACTCTTCTCATGGGTCAAGTTTCTTACACATAGTGAAGCACCGTGTAAAGCAAGCATTACACAAAATACTTAACAAGCATTTAACTGCATGAAAAATATTACATACTGAACAAATGCTGACACAGCCGAAGACCAGCAAACTTCCGTTTTCCTTTCTTCCCATGCCACGAGTATTCAGCAGCCAGTTTGTCCGCGAAAAGGCAAATAAGCATATGCTTAACTACCGCATTTGGGTTCCTGCCCCTAAGCTGCACAAATTCCTTGACCTGGAAAACCAAAAGGCAGCCAACCAGATTCAATATTCCTACACTGAATCATTTTCACACACCTAACAGTTCTGCACTTTCAATGCACACTTAGCAGAGAAAGTAGATCTATAGCTGTACATGAAATAAATTAATAAAATAGGCAACACTTACAGCCAGTGCCATTTTTGACAAGGTAGACAGAATGTTTGCATATTCTCATTAACTTCCCCCTGAGAAAATAATGCCATAAGAGAATGTGAGCAAGAAACCAAATAACTGAAAAGCCCACAAAAGGGTCATTCAAGAAATATTGCACGAAGTGATTTTAGTCGACTGGTGGCACATTTTATATGAGACTGCGTACACATGAGCGGCATAGCGGCTAACGGATATTTCAGCTCACGAGGACATTAGCATCCTCTGGACCAAGTGATGCTTCAAAGTTCAGAAGGGCACCCACCGTCTCAAACGGCTGCTGCACTAGTACAGCGGGTGCAGAGGTTACCTTGCCTTGAGCCACACAGGCACCCAGATTGCTCAAAATTTCCTGTACAGTCAGCCTCACGATGTTTAACAGCCGAAGTACCAGTGATTGAAATTCTGAATAATAAAGGAAGAAGTTAATGATTTCAATAGAGCAACCATGATGTGCATGAACAAGCATTAAAGCCATACTACTACCCTTCAAACAGATGCTCACATTGCAAATTTAATGGTATAGCAGACTAGTCAAAAGAAGCGAATGCCTTTGGTTTATTAACAAAATACTTGAGAGCAACCAGTATACAAAAAAGCATATATTACAAGGACGCTGAGACACTTTCCTACCTAACCATCGAAAGGCCTCATTTTCAAAGTATGTCATCCCAAAAATCTCACGGTGCAAAAATTACTTGACTCCTTGAAATATAAGTGAAGTTATTGCATCAATAGCTCGCTGTCTCTCTTTTCATGTCCGCTAGCATGCTGGAAGCTACACAGCGAAGAAGTCAAGAGGGCAAAGCCCCATCCAAAAGTTCAGTGTCGCGGTGGCGACAAGGCCCGTTGTGGCACGGCAGCCGGAGTAGACTGCGTTATGGAGCATGCCATTGCCATATCGGAGGTCATGCGCCGCAGACGCAGCTGCATGCTGTGCAAACATTAAATTTTTTTGTCCTGATTAGATTCGCAAATAAATTTAATCGCACAGAAGTGTGGCCCCTAAAAATACTGTGTAGTTCAGCTTACCATGTGGTGGTAATGTGACTGGGGCAGGCGAAGCAGCTAGCAAAGGTGGTGCAACAGCCACTGGTAGTACTGTTTGCGCTGGTGGTACGGCGGGCACTGTCGGTATGGCTGGCAAATGTGGGGCAGCTGGCACACATGACGTAACTTGATGAGGCGAGGCTGCTGGCATGGGCGAGGCCACTGGCAGAGGTGACACAACCGATGCAGATGACCAAGGCGATGCAGGGAAGGCAGCTATTCAAAGACAGGGTGTCAAGAGACACGATGAAATTATACAAGCTTGACAGCAGCTTTGCCAACAGCATTACAGTGCCGCAGTGTCTACAGGTTCAGAGCAACAGCTGAATACCAACTTATAGAAAGCTTTGAGCTGTTATGATATGTGGATGAGCTGCACACAAAACTGCAGTTCCAAAGAGAGATGTTTAGGTAATTAATGTTACATATGCAGAAACATCATTTTGAGTGCCATCGAATGCATTGGATATGCAGGTTTCTTACAGCCAGTCTCGATAACCTCCAAACTAGCTTGACGGTGGGCGTGACGGAGGAACTCTGTTAGCTTTGTACTTTTGCTACCTTTCTTCACGAATATAACTCAAGATTCTTTGGTAAAAAACTAGGTTGATAGCTAATTTTGGGCAGCATCAAAAAAGAGGGTAACCTATATCAGAATAAATATGCTACTCTACCTAATGACGACGTGAGGGAGAGCCTGTTCAATACATATACTAACATGGCACACAAAAGCGAATACTTGCTATTTTGGCTTGCATTGGTTTAAGGAAATCTATAAAAATTGGTAAAAAAGTTATGACATGCACATGTTTACTGTAAAGCAGTATCATAAAGAATGTAGCAAATTATCCCTTTTAGATGTTCGCACAACACAGCAAAGATGATATATCCCTTCACTTCTGAGCAACAAGGAAATGTTCCTGTCTGTAAGACATAATTGTTGTAAAGACAGCATTCAGTTACACAATTCACACAACATGTAAAGCATAGTGTTCCACAAGCAGGCTTGGTTAACAAAGCCGGCATGACAACAGGCAGACTCACCCTGCAGAAAGTTCACTGGCGCTGGTGGCGGTGGCAAATCTTCAGAGTGCTGGCTGTCAGACGACTGGCAACGTTCCCACACAACAGCTGGGGTTCTTCTTCCTTTTTGCGGCGGTTCAGAGTCGCTCCCGAGGTCTGAAGTGTACTGCGACTTGTCCAACTTCCTGCGCACTTCATAATATGATCCTACAAGTTGATTAAACAAAAACAACAAATTACCTATATACTGTAAATCATCACCTATACTCGCATTGTCTTAGTGCTACAGCGAGCTACGAGATTTACAAAAACTAGAGGTGGACGAATATGAACTTTTTCGAATACGAATATTAAGTAGCAAGCATCCAATAGTCAAACGCAGATGCATATATTTACAGAAGGAATATTTATTTTCGTATAGTTTGGCGACACACATGTATTGACTAGTGCAGAAAGGACTTTTATAAGGAACAGATGATCAGCTTTAAACAAAAGATGACCAGTCTTCATTACAAAAACTGCATAATTAGCCTCTCAATAACATTACAGCCTGGTTGTAAACAAGCTCTCCAAGAAAGAATGGCTGCTGTATAACTAGCTTTCCAAAAACGCTAAATGGCTCCTGAAAGAAAGACCAGGAGCTTCGGAAAAAGAAAAAGCTACAGGTTTCTCCTACCAATCAGCAGGACGAACAGATCCTCAAAGGGCTGTTCCACGCCCTGTCATCTGCTAGCGGCGAGAGCTGCAGCACAGGTTGCAGCAGCATCTACGAAGACTGCAAGTGAGCAGCGAGATCAGCTGTTGTGATGTCAGTGGTAGAAAGTTAATTCCATATTCGCTCTGACACCAAAAAGATGCTAGTCTTCCAAGATATTTCGAGATACTGAGGAGGGTAGAAGAAATGGCAGACACGGAGGGTTCGTAAGGAGCTCTCGGTCATGTCCCACGGAATGGTGGCGCCGTCTGTCATCCATCTTGTACCATCTACTTGTACAAGGTGGGTTAACAGGCATTCGTAAGAGCAGGCACTTTCTTAATTAGAATATGTGCACGTTTACCGCTCTGGAGATCAAAATATTGGAGACCAAAATATTCCTATTCGTGAGGACTCAAAGGATGATGTGTAAAAGTCTTTTGTGGGATTAAATAATGGTCCAACAATGCAAACTTGGTTTGATGCTTTCAGATAGCAAAAATTCTGCACAAGAATAATGTGACCGTAAAGCATTACACAATTGTTTCCAGTAGATCCACTAAGCAGGAAAGTGCCGCACCTAGGTGCACCAAATTCAGGACCAGTGTAGTCGGGTGGCAAAGGTCCAGTATCCTTCGGGCGAATGAGCTCAAAATCTGTTGGGTCTTCAAGAAACACATGTGGCAGCTGTAACCTTTCCAACATACTATTTCGTAATTGTTGTAATGGCTTCTCGTGCTTTCGAAGCTCTTTTTTGATATGACGCATGTTATTTTCTAAGTGGTAAGCACTGAACGAGTCAACAGGACCATGAAACTTAACATCTTCAGCAAGGTGTATAAGGCAATGGACATTGTATGAAACGTGTTCTTCTCCATAGATTATAGTGAAGGTGAGAACAAAAGGCCTCAGTAGGGCTCCAGCGTAGTCAGCATGTTGAGAACACAATTCATTGTTGGCGAGATTAGAGAGTGAAGAATGCCGAACTGTGAAGGTATCATACAACTTGGGGCTTAGCACAGATCTCAGTATAAGAGGGCCGCTCTAAAACAAAAAGAGGCAAAGTTCTGCAGCTTTTCACCGTTCAACTTCAGTAACAGGACGTGTCTTTCTGGAAAATTCTATAGGAATGTGCAGCTTCAAATTTTCACTGGCCTCATTCATGAGCTTGTGCTCAAGTGGGCCAAGACGAATGGATACTGGTCCAGTCAGCCAAAACAGCAAAAGTCTTTTTACAACACCAAGCAGCACTAAATGCATATAGTCCAGGGGAATGTCTCTCACTGTGTCAAGTGGCAAATCAACAAAAACAGAGGTACCCTTGTGGTGATCCACATCTTGTTGTCTACGAAAGCTGCTATCAGTGCGCATTTCACAACCTGCTCCAGAAGAACTACCCTGCCTCCTCTGTAAGAACCTTCGCATGTGCACTTCAGACAACTACTATAGCCAGAATGGCCTTTACTCGAAAGTATTATTGAGCGCGCCGAAGCATCACATATAGTTGCTTTCACTGATACAGTAATACTGCAACCACCAACAATTAGGCCATCTTCAAGGAAGCCATTCAACTATGTTACAAATGGTAGAAGAAATTCTTTTGCAGACTCTGGCTTGCTCGTCCCAACAACTGTACCAATGAGAAATGGAGTTTTTTTTGTTGCAGTTGAGAATAAGGCACTGTATCGGCCAAAGTTGAACGTTGGAACTTTTCCATAATGGTAGTCCGTCAATAATTAACAACAACAGTCTTTCTGGCAACTGACCACAACCACTTAATGCATGGGGCAATCCTCTGTGAAGCCCAAAACGACAGTAATGACCGGGAGAAAGAACAGTAATGGAGCATTCGAAGCACGACCCTCGCAGCGTTTCCAAAAGAGTGCGGGCGTCGCTCAGAAGTGCCGAATGACATGCATGCTGCCTCAAATTTTTAAAAGGTGACTCAGTGCATCTCTTCTTATCCTGTGGTTCACGGCCCATGCCTGTAACTCTCTACCAAGGTTCTTACTCTCGCCGATGGCTGACTCGTTGCTCAAAGTGTCGTCTGGTGATGGCCCAAGGTCTTGCAAATAGAGGAAATTGCCGCAAACGCCACCCGCAGCAGATGAATCTGGGAGCAATGTCGTATCGGTCACGCCAACGGGCTGCGTCGCGACACTGGCATCTGACTGCGGTCGACAAAACACCTCTGACCGGTTCCCATCGGAGGCCGATCCATCAGGAGCGCTAAAATCTCCGTTAGGACGGTTATCCAAAGGCATCACTCCAGCCGAAGTTCCATTGTTGGGCAAGAACACACGTTTGGCTAAGAGGTCTTCGAGTTGTTTAGACTGCCGACCAGCTCGCTGAGCAATGCGGATCCGCTTCTTTTCAAGCTCCATAATGGCTATGAATACCAACGAACACCAGCGGAGAGCACTGAATGGAACATGAGGGGCATCTACCGACGCCCTTATCACTACACACCGTCACTTGACACGAAGAAAAACTTCTCCAAAAAGGAATACTAGCAAAAATACTTACTGTGCAACAGGACGATGCCTAAACAGTGTCCAGGAAAAGTCGTCGCGGCGTCGAACTGCGAGCGCGGGAACAATAACGTTGGCGGAAAGTCTATAGGTGCGAATTGCGGAGCGTGACAAGTGGATTGATCCGGCTTGTTACAACGTTACGCGCAGTATGCATGAGCGAGCGAATCCCGAAGGCAATGTTCTTGCGCACTAATATTTCCGAGGCGATTGCAAGAGCCAAGGTGACGTCAAGGTAGCCTATCATAGTTCTTGAATATTTGATGTTTTATGGCGCAAGGGCCAATTATGGCCAAAGAGCGCCATGTCCGTGTTAATGAGTTTGCAGTGAAATCATGAGTTCTATGAAATTGGTGTGTCATGGCTGTAGAGGGGCCTTAAAAATGATCGCGCTAAAGTGCGTAAAATCTGTATAATAAGATTATGGCGCTGACTTATGACGTGTTCTATGAACAATAAGACGCATTTAAAAAGAATGATATGATGTCTAAAAATATATCAGATTATTTCAAGATATGCTAGAGCACTACTGCCTCCTTAGAGCCCTTGAAACACAAGGGCCTGGAGGCATGTGCTATTCAAAACAATTATCGCAGCTGCATCCTCTGGAGCGAGGATCCTCTACGAATTTAATGGGCTTATAATATGTAGAACTACATCCTTTAAGAAGTCGAGGACTGCCTCGGTGTTAAAAGGCGGTTCATTACAAAGAAACATAGCCGGGTGCAGAGGGATGTAATAACGGTATGCTAGCGGAAAATGTTTCTTTCTTTTAGGTTCAGCTTTCCGACACTCCAAGAGGACATGGAGGACGGTCAGCCTCTCAACGCATCTGCCACAGGTTGGAGGTTCACTTGAGGTAAGTAGAAAATGATGGGTCCCAAATGTGTGTCCTATTCTGAGGCGACAGAATAGGACATCTGTTCGCCGTGATTTTGTTACGGAGGGCCAAGAACCTAACTGTGGCTTTATGACGTGTAGTGTGTTATATACTTCTGCGTCCCACTTACGTTGCTAGTGGTATCGCAGTTTCCTTCTTAAAAAAGGCTTCAGGTCTGAGACAGGGACCGAAGCAGTAGGATTAACTGCGTGCAATGAAATTGATGTGGCCATTTGGTCTACTAGAACGTTACCCTCGATGCCCCTATGTCCAGGCACCCAGCATATAATGACATGCTGGTTAGACATATACGCTCTACAGAGAATGGAATAGAGCTCAGTAATTACGGGGTTTCTGTGTTTACAGTGTGACTTCAAGGCTTTTACGACGCTTAAGGAGTCTGTAAATAAAATTGTTTTTTGAAGATTTGATTCTCTGATATGCTTCACAGCCGGCAATAGTGCATGGGCCTCAGCCGTAAATATACTTGTTTCAGGGTGCATTACACCGCATTCCGAGAAGGATGGGCCAATGGCAGCGTAGGACACCCCGACATGCGACTTAGAAGCGTGTGTGTAAAACTCTGTGCACGAGTACTTGTACTGGAGCTCCAAGAAATGCATTTTTATATGTGTCTCTGGCGCATGTTTAGTGACCTCTACAAAGGATGTGTCACACTCTATCAGCTGCCACTCCCAGGGTGGTACTAGCTTAGCTGGAGGCAATAGGCGTTGTTCGAGAACTGGGACATCCATTCCTCTTGCAAGTTCTCTTGCACGCAGTGAGAAAGGAAGTCGCATAGAGGGTCTGTTATGAAAAAGTGTTTCACACGTCAAGTCGTTAGCGGTTGTGAAACACGGATGTTCCTTATTAGAGCGAACCTTGAGAAAATACGTTAAGCTGATGTTTGTTCTCTGAAGATGGAGTGGCCACTCATCTGACTCTACATATAGACTTTCCACAGGGCTTGTCCTAAATGCGCCAGTGGCCAGACTGGTACCCAGATGATGAAAGGGGTCTAACATCTTAAGCGCGCTGGGTGCGTCAGAGTGATATACTACGGCACCATAATCTAACGGTGATCAAACTAGGCTCTTGTAAATATTCAATAAACGCTGTCTGTCGCTACCCCACGTTGTGTGGGATAGGATTTTAGGTAGGTTCATTGTTCTAAGACATCTTCCTTCAAGATGTGTTATGTGAGGAATGAAAGTGAGCCTGGAGTCAAGAATAACACCTAGAAATGTGTGTTCTTCGTTGACAGGAATTTGTTGTCCGCCCAGTTCTACACAATGATTTGGGACCAGGCCTCTCTTTCTTGTGAAGAGAACACAAGAACTTTTGTGGGGGTTGACTTTAAATCCGTTTTGGTCTGCCCATTTGGACACTTTGTTTAAGCCCTGCTGTACCTGTGTTTCGCATATTGTGAGATTGCAGGATTTGAAGCCTATTTGTATAACGTCTACGTATACGGAACAAAAAATGGCAGGTGGTAGTGAAGCACGTAGTGTGTTCATCTTTACGATAAAGAGAGTGCAGCTGAGCGCGCCACCCTGGGGTACACCAGCTTCCTGCGTGAAGGGACGTGACAGTGCATTGCCAATTTTTACACGGAAGGTACGATTGGACAAATAGCTTTCAATTATTTTCAGCATATTTCCACACATGCCTATTCCCGACAACTCTCGCAAGATCCCGTAACGCCATGTTGTATCATATGCCTTCTCCATATCAAGGAATATAGAGAGGAAATACTGTTTGTGTACAAAGGCATCGCGAATATATCCTTCAATGCGCACAAGATGATCTGTTGTTGACCGCCCTTGTCTGAAGCCATACTGATAGGGATCGAGTATATTGTTGAGTTCAAGGAAGTGTATGAGTCTGTGTTAATCATTTTTTCTAAGAGCTTACACAGAGAGTTCGTAAGAGCTATCGGACGATAACTTGCTGCCAAGGAGGGGTCTTTTCCCTGCTTCAGGACAGGAACCACAATCGCCTCTTTCCATGTAGATGGGAGGTGTCCCGCAGCCCAAATAGTGTTGTAAATTGTGAGTAGAGTAACTTGTGTGTTAGTATGTAAGTTTCTGATCATATCATGCATGACTCTGTCAGGTCCCGGGGCAGTGCTTTTGCATGTGTTCAAGGCAGCTCTCAACTCGGCAATACAGAAAGGCCGGTTATAGGGTTCATTCTGTCTGGATTTTCTAATTATTGGCTTGCATTCTTCCATTTGTTTATATTTGAGAGAGGACTGAGAATAATGGGTTGAGCTCGACACGCCCTCAAAGTGCTCCCCAAATTAGTCTGCCTGATCTTGCAGGGTACAGCCTTGTGTGTTTACCAGAGGGAGTAATTGTGCTGGTCGCCCTCCTATCCTAATAACCCTGTTCCAGACTTTGGCCTCATCTGTGTACGAGTTGATGCTCGACAAAAACTTCTGCCAGCTTTCTCTTCTGGCCTGTCGGCGGGTTCGCCTGCCTTGGGACTTGTTTGTTCTGTTTCTTACGGGCGATCCTACATTCGTCGTTCCACCACGGGACACGTCGTCTGCATGCCAAGCCGCTTACTTCAGTTATGCATTTAGATGCGGCATCTATAATGAAGGCTGTAAAATACTGCACAGCAGCATCAATTCCTAAAGAAGACATTTCATCCCTGAGATACTAGTGAGATTTCGAAATTTCTCCCAGTCGGCTGTATCAACCGTCCACCTAGGAGCCTGTGGTGGGTATTCGTTTTCTTTTGATGTTCTTAGCAGTATGGGAAAGTGGTCGCTCCCATAAGGATTGCTGGTAACTTCCCATTCATGTTCAGGCAGAATAATAGGAGAAACTATGCTGAGATCGATTGAAGAAAAGGTTCTGTTTGCTAGAGAGTAATATGTGGGTTCCTTCTTATTCAAAAGGCATGCACCAGAAGAAAAAAGGAACTGTTCAACAAGACGACCTCGCGCATCTATACGAGAGTCGCCCCACAGGGAGCTGTGCGCATTGATATCGCCAAGAACAACATAGGGTCTGGCAATTGATCTATAAAGCATTGGAATTCATGTTTCGTCAATTTGTAGTGTGGGGGTACGTAATGGGAACAAATGGTGATGAGTTTGTTTAGGAGAACAGCTCGAACCGCCACTGCTTCGAGAGGCGTTTTTAGCTGTAAAAGTTGACACGCAATGCTCTTATGTATAGCAATGGCGACACCGCCGCGATCTTTCCGAAAGGTTATACACTGTCGGTGGAAGTTTGTATGTTGTGGTTTTAGGTGTGTTTCCTGTAGACACAGCACTTTTGGATTGTGCTTTTGGATAAGCTCTTGCACATCATCAATGTTCCGAAAAAGACCTCTGACGTTCCATTGAATTATTGGTGTATCCATATTGGAAGTAAATAGGTGCTGCGTGTACAGAAACAGAAGTAGTGATCATGGTAATTACAGAGATTAAATTACAGAGCCCTTTCGAGGCCCTGTAACGGGAGTTTTGCCCTTTCTGGGGCGTTCGAGGGAGCCTTGACGCTCCTTAGGTGCTTGGTGCGCCTTGAGGATAGGTGTTGTGTCCATTGCCTCTTGCCAGGCGCCGGACACCTGCTCTTGCGAGCGAGAAGTTACCCGAGAGAGTCCCGCCATGGAGGGCAAGACCCCTGCGCCCACCAGCCCGGAGGTCGATGGGGCTCCCTGAGGGATTTGGCTGCGCCGGCTGTTGCCTGCGCAGGAAGGGGCCGGGAAGGCCGGGGCAGCCTCGGCTGCGCCAACCTTCGGGGTCGATGATTCCTCATTCTGGGTTGACGGAGCAGCGCTAGCTGCGACCGCCGCGGGGGCAGATGGCGTAGCTGCCGACTCACTACTTGTGGGTCGGATAGCCGCCGGAGGCCGTTGTGACGCTGCCCCCTGACGCGCCACTTCGGCAAAGCTTTTCTTTGGCAGGTATGCTACCCGCTTGCGTGCCTCCTTGAATGAGATATTTTCTTTCACTTTGATCGTTACTATTTCTTTTTCTTTCTTCCAGGGTGGGCACGACCGCGAGCACACGGCGTGCTCTCCATCACCGTTTACACAGTGGAGAGCGTTCTCACAAGTTTCAGTGGTGTGTTCTTTGGCACTGCATTTAGCACAAGTTTGGCGGCCGCGGCAGCTCTGCGAACTGTGGCCGAAGCGCTGGCATTTGAAACATCGGAGTAGATTGGGCACGTAAGGCCTGACACGGAGCTTTATCTACCCGGCCTCGATTGATTCGGGCAGGACACTTGAATTGAAGGTGAGAATTAGGTGTGCGTTCGCAATTTCTTTACCATCGCGCCTCATCTTTATTCTTTTCAGATTAACAACATTTTGCTCATTGAAGCCCTTTAGGAGCCCTCTCTGTCAGCTGAAGCAGGTCATCATCTGAGACAACGCCGCATGTAGTGTTCATAATGCGGTGCGGAGTCACGGTCACTTGAAAGTATCCAAAAGGCACTAGATTAGGTAGCTTTTCGTATTGTTTCAGGTCACGGAGCTCCAAAAGGAGATCTCCACTTGCCATCCTTGATGCCTTGTACCTTGGACCAAGAGCCTCAGTTAAAGCTTCGAAACTAGTAATGGGGAGATTGTGCGTACTTGCTTATCTGGCTTTTCCGAATGAATGACGTGAAATTGTGGGAAGTTGGGTCTTTGTCGTCCAAAAAACTGAAATACATCTTCGGTGCGCCCTCTTTTCTGAGGGCGATCTGGGAGGGGAGGGAAGGATCTAGCCATAGACTAATGTAATTTTCGGCAGTAACGCCAACCACCCACCGTGGAGCCCTACAAGGGGACGTTACAGGGACTGTAAAAACAAGTCCAGAAAACGCCAGCTGTACGTTATCAATATATAGTTAACCCTTGCTGCCTGGAAAAAGTGGAAGTAACCGGAAGCTAGGAGAAGACAGGAAAGATGAAAAGTCAGAGAAAGACGAAGGCTGGAGGGAGAGAGAGACGGGAAAAGGCAACTACCGATTTCCCCCGGGTGGGTCAGTCCGGGGGTGCCGTCTACGAGAAGCCGAGGCCAAAGAGGTGTGTTGCCGCCCCCGGGGGACCGTAAAGGTCCAAACGCCCGGTATTGGCTCAACCCCCAGGATCCCCTTTTCCCCGGACACGGCTAAGCCGCGCACGGCTACACGCGGGAGGGGCCAACCCTCGTGTGCTCGGGTACGTGGTGTCGCAACACACCAAACGCCTGCTGACGCAGACGCCCCTGCGGCGTATTATAGTTCTTGCTTTAAACATCACTAGAAAGCTACGTTTACATGAACCTTACGATAGCGGATCGTTGACAAACACACATCCACGATCTCCATGACTTGTATTCTGGCTTCGCATTCGGTTCTGTTGCATGCAGTCTGGAACAGCATGGCCTTCGAGATTTAAGATTTATACCGATCGAGCGTTAGCCGTCGTTGCGGCCTGGATTTGGACAAGACGTCCTACGATGAATTTAGCCATTTGGCCTTCCCACCATATAAAGCACGGCGCATAAAAACTGTTTTTACGAAACATTTTTTTGCGGAAATACGCCGGTAAAACTTAGCTGCACGGATAATGTAGCAGACGTCCAGTGCGTCCTACAATGGAAACACCTAACTGAAGCGTTCATTCGCATCGTTTGTTATAAACTCAATAATTAATCTGCGGACCGCAGCATCTATTGCGCGCTCATTGCGCCAAGCTTAAAGATTAATTGTACAGCCGACGTCCACACACGTACTCCAGCGTATAAAACCCTAGTCACTTCATCGGTGGGAATTCAATTGGACCTGGCGAGAAGCGCGTAAATTAATTCCTGGTTCAATTTAAAACTTACTCCATTGTTGCAAGTACTGCGAACGACCCGTTAGGTGGCCCTGTCGCAATGTCCGCATTGGGACACTTATTGTAAGTCCGGCGGATGTTCGGGCACGGCTTCGGACAGGCTCAACATGTATCCGATAAAGTACGTACCGCAAACGGCCTGTGGATGTTCCGCTGGCGACGTCCCCTTAAGGACGTCCGCTCTATGTCCGGCGGATGTTTGTGCTCGGCTCCGGACATACGGACCTAAATCGGATATCCGCCGGACAATACCTGCCGTCTGGCAAGATGAACAAGGAGGACCATAATAGCCGGCGCGCGGACGGATGCCCTATAACGCCACAGCGACTATAAGAAACACGTCTTCTTCATCGATATTGCAGATCCCAACCACTCAAGGGGGGAGGGGGATGGTACACGGCTGCAATCCTACACGAGTAAAGACAAGTGGAATGCCTATCGTTCAAAGCACCCTGCTCAAGGCATGCGGAGGAAATGGCGATCGCCCTTGCAGCCTCCCATCCCGGGTCTAAATTCGTCCTCACAGACTCCCGTGCAGCCTGTGAGGATGGATCACTCCTCGCGCTGACAAAATTATTCACCGCAGTATTCGCGAGTGCGATCCAACTCATCGCGCAATCATATGGATCCCCGGCTACCAAGGCATGCCAGGTTGTGAAGACGCCCATGAGGCCGCTCACGCACTCACTTACAGAGCACCAAGCATCACTTGGAAGGACCTTGATCCAGATCACAGAACTCTTCTTTCTTTTAAAGACATTACTGAGCACGATCGTGCCGAACACCACCGTTACCCGGTTCCTATGAAGGGACTGGGTTATGCTGGCGAACGAACTCTCCTTAGGTTATTTACAAACACCCTGCTGTGCCCGGCCGTTCTCAAGCACTTTGATCCTTCTTTTGACGGCCGCGGCTCATTCTCTGTGCAGGTGGCCGACACCTTCCACATGGTTTGGGCATGCAGGCAAAATCTTTCTCTCCCCCCCATCACCCCTTCCCGAGAGGACTGGGAGACGGCCCTACTCGGCTGCCAGGAACTATCTGGCCAACAAGCCCTAGTTCGGTGGACCTGCGCAGCGGTCAACACCAACGGGGTCCCGGAATGAGAGACTCCGCCTAGTATTGCAACGGGCGCGACCCACTATAGGTCTCTCCCCGAGCACCTATCTGCATACTTAGCCCAATAAATGCTTTTCACCACCACCACTAGAACTCCGGCCTGAAATTCCTCTGCTTACCCTGCATACTGATCGGAACCTTCTGGACGTGGACGTGGATGGTTTGCTTGTTACAGCACTCATCGACGCTGGAGCCCAAATTTGCTTCATGAGTGCGGAGCTTCGGACGCGCTTTTGTTCTCCTGTTCCTTACTCGACTCCTGTTCCGACTCGTCTGCTCCAGGTCACCGACGATGGAACTCCGGCTGTGCTTGGAATGCGTACTGCTCGCGTCAGTGTCGGCGGTCGCCACACGTTCGTTTTGTTTAGTGTGCTCGAACGTTGTCCTCACAATGTGATCCTCGGACTCGACTTTTTGGCCGCCCATTCTGCTCTGATTAACTGTTCAGCCGGTGTTGTACAACTTGAGCTACCCCTACCTTTTCCCGCTGACCTTCCTGCTCAAGCTCCAACTCAGCTTTGTTCCGCGGATTTTATTCGCCTGCCATCTCTAGCCGAAACCCGCATCCCTGTTTTAGCCTACACACCTGTACCTGACGGAGGCTCTGTCCTTACTTTCACGACTTCACTCCTGCTTTCTCACAATGTCTCCTTTCCACACACCATCGTTGGTGTTGCGAACAATCAGACATGTCTTCCCATCATAAATTTCGGACAGTGTCCACAAGTACTTCGCATGTCTCTTAAAACGTTGTCACCGTCGCACGAGTGCCACATTTCCGCTCTATCTTTTGCGCCGTCTTCGACCAATGCTCATTCTGCGCCTTCTGCGTCTGCCCCCACCACGACTTTACAAGGATGATTGCACCGGACCTCTCAACCCAGCCAGCCGCTGAGCTCCATGGCCTACTCGAGTCCTAATCCGACATTTTCGACCTAAGCGATCGCCCTTTGTGTGAAACTACGGTCGTGAAGCATCGTATAAATACCGGCGATGCAGCGCCTGTTCACCGAAGCCCATGCCGAGTCTCGCCCTCTGAGCGACAAGTTATCGAGAGCGAGGTTGACAAGATGCTTGCCAAAGGGATTATTGAACACTCTTCCATCCCGTGGGCGTCCCTTGTTCTCGTCAAAAAGAAGGATAACAGCTGGCGATTCTGCGCTGCTTATCTTCATCTAAACACGATCACCAAGAAATATGTATATCCACTTCCCTGCATTGACAATGCTCTGGATTGGCTCCATGGTGCCACTTATTTTTCATCTATAGACCTTCGCTCTGGATACTGGCAAATTGCCGTGGATGAAATGGACCGTGAAAAGGCCTAATTCGTCACACGACACAGCCTATATCAGTTGCGGGTAATGCCTTTTGGCTTGTACCATGCCCCGGCGACCATTGAACGGAAGATGGACACGCTCTTGCGTGGCTTGGAATGGTCCATCTCTTTGTGCTACTTGCATGACGTCATCGAATTCTCTTCAACTTTTGCGACTCAACTTGAAAGACTTTCATCGGTTGTTTCTGTTTTTCGCACCGCTGACGTGCAACTCAACTCGTACAAGTGCCGCTTCGGTCACCGCCAAATAACCATGCTCGGACATCTCGTCGATTCGTGAGGCATTCGCCCCGACCCCGCTAATGTTCATGCTGTGCATAATTTGCCCGTACAAACTTGTGCCAAAGATGTTCGCAGCTTTTTTAGCCTTTGCTCTTACTTCGCCAGGTTTGTGGCAAATTTCGCCCATGCTGCCCATCCCCTGACTGACCTCCTGAAGAAAGACGTTCCTTTGTGCTGGGGTTCTGAACAAGCGTCTGCTTTCTCGCAGCTGATCACGCTGCTCACTATAGCTCCTGTTCTTGTCCATTTTGGCGCCTCCGCTGCGACAGAAATCCGCACTGACGCCAGTGGCTATGGAATCGGCGCAGTTTTAGCTCAAGCCAATGTGGGCACAACGGTGTAGTCGCCTACACCAGCCGCCTCCTCTTTCCCACCGAGCGCAATTACTCGATTACTGATCGCGAGTGTCTCGCCCTTATTTGCGCGGTGGGCCAGTTCCTACCCTCAATATATGGTGGACTATTTACGGTTACAACCGATCACCACGCCCTTTGTTGTTTTTCCTCCCTCGAGGATATCACCGGACGCCTTGGTCGCTGGGCCCTCCGGCTGCTGGAATGCACATAGGATGTGGTCTACAAGTCGGGTCGTCTGCATCAGGACGCCGGCTGCCTCTCTCGTCATCCGGTCGATGTTCCGGACGGTTTAGTGGCTGTCACACCGACCTATGTTCTTTCGCTCTTTGCCTTGCAAGACATTGGCGCTGAACAACGAAGTGATGAATAGTTGAGGCCCATTATCTTGCGCCTGCTCTCTGCTCCGTCTGACCAATCCCTTCACATGTTCGTGCTACGAAATGGCATCCTGTATCGCCGCTACATGCACCCCGACGATCCCGGGCTCCTAATCTTCAATCCGTATCATGTTCTACAGATTGTACTGCAGCAACTCCATGACGTTCCCACCGCTGGATACATTGACTTCACGCGGACCTATGACCGAATTCGGCGACTGTTTTTCTGGCCCCGTCTCAACCGTTCCATCCGGCGCTATGTTGCGGCGTGTGAGTCGTATAAACGCCGGAAAAGACCAGCTGTGCCTCCGTCCGGTAAGCTGCAGTCTTTGGGTATACTGAGCGACCCCTTTCTTTCGCGTTGGCGTTGATCTTCTCGGACCATTTCCAATATCAAATGACGGAAATAGGTGGATTACCGTCGCTACGGACTATACAACTCGCTATGCCATTACTAGAGCCCTACCAACCAGCTTCGCTACAGACGTCATTGATTTCTTGCTTCCCGAGGTTATCTTACACCAAGATGCACCTCTTCATTTTCTCACCGATCGTGCAAGGTACTTTCTTGCCAAAGTCATAGACGACGTACTTCGTTCATGTGCTAATAAACGCGAAGTTTCTACCGCTTAGCATCCTCAAACTAATGTTCGTACCGAACGCCTGAACCACACATTAACTGACATGCTAGCAATGCTTGTTTCCTCCGATCATCGCGACTGGGAAACTGCTCTACCATTTGTCACGTTCGGCTACAATTCCTCGCGCCACGACACAGCTGGCTATTCACTATTCCATCTCCTCTTCGGCTATGAGCCGAATTTGCCTTTCGAGACTCCCCTTTCTACCACACTCGACTCGCCAACAAAGTACACTCGAGATCCCATAACCACAGCGACGCAAGCACACCAGATTGCCCGCATTTGTCTTTCCGCTTCACGGACACGCCAGAAGTGCCATTACCACCAGCGCCATCACGATGTGGACTACGAAACACGTGCTCTAGTGCTAGTTTGGTATCCAAATCGGCGTGTTCGTCTTTCGGAGAAATTCCTCTCGCGATAACGTGGCGCTTAGCGCATCCTTCACCACCTGACCACTGTCACATATGGAGTGTAGGCGCTGGATGGCACCGTGCCTTCACCTCTCTCTAACATCATGCACGTCAGCCATCTCAAACCTTACCGTTATCAGACCGATGAGCCGCACCAATATGGTGTATTTATGACGGGTGTGATGTCACAGACCGTAATGGGGGAAGAAGCGGACGCTGATGGTGGCTTTGGAGATGAGGAAGAAGAACTTAGTATTCTCGCTGTTCTATGCTTGTTGGCTCAGCCATTAAACGCCATCTGTGAATAGACGCAGGCTTCTTCCTTCCCGTAACAATATCTTTTACCAGAAGTATCAGTCTATGATTTAATATTCTGGGTTGTTAAGTGCCAAACCACGATGTGATTATGAAGCACTTCGTAGCGGGGAGCTGCGAAATAGTTTATACAACTCGTGGTTCTTTAAACTACAGCCACTGAACGGTTGACGGGCGTTTTTTTTAAAACTTAGCCCCCATCGAAGCGCGGCAGCCGCGGCAGGGACTTGACATCGCGATTTCGCACTTAGCAGCGTAACGCCGCGGCCAATAAGAAACCGCAACAGTTCTGAACCTATTATAGGCTACGAAGAAGATGGTAGTATAATTCAATGGTACTTAATTATTCTACGAGTGTTGAAATAAACGCACAAAGAACGAGACAGATAACGAATAAACACCGTGTCTTGGTAAATTGGAAATTCAAGCGCTTATTTCATGCTATTGTGCATGTACGTGGATCCGAAATATGAGGTGCAACAATAAAAAAGTACTGGCTCTTTACCATTTTGTTGCATCGCGCTAAGTATTAAGCAGACTTGTTTAACAAGTTAGATACTCAATCTATGTATGAGCAAGCAATACGATACAATTTAAAGCGACCTCATTTTATATTGCACTTTCTTTTTTTTTGTAGACAATTAAGAAGCTACATTCAGTCGATTTTAGTTTGATTGTCATGCCTCGACAACGTACACAGGCGTTTACTATGTAGTATAATATTTCTGCCTGTCAGTTGATCAGCAGTGTATGTACATTTACGCGCGGCGGCACATCAATAGCTAGCCCATTGCAGGCAAGAAACCCTGACAGATAGTGTTGCACAAAAAAAGAACGTACGTTTACAAATATTTACAAGTAAGGCGAGTAGCACAGGAGTCACAGGAGCCAATGTGGCCAGGAACCACTTCTACATCTTCTTCATCGATGCCGGCCCTTATGCGACAGACTTCTTCTGTCTCGCGGCAACATTATTGCTCATAAATGGACCTGTCCGCTTTCGGCACACTTTCTTTATGATCAAAAATGCAGATGCATGCACAGTAAGCATTTGCACAAAAGATTGTTATATGTAGCGACTGAATATGACTGACCTCTCAGGTGCGCGTGCTGAGCGAAAAAGAAAGATGAGAACGTGGCCCTGGATTTTGCAGGCCGGACTGTCATGGTTTTTCACTGTTGTGAGCTAACTATAATAATGTGGTTGCACCGTTATTTCATTTATCGCATGTCCAAATTTGATGCACATTTCTCAAGCTTGCGTCACGAGAACTCGGTATCCGTTGCAGAATTCACTAAGCTGCGCAATTTAAGCAAAAAAAAGTTCTTAGCTCACATAAGGTTGCAACCAAAGTTGCAGAACATTTACCTTACAGCATTGTATGAGAGTGAGGAGGACGTAAAGCTGGGAATAAACAACAAAAGTGAAATAAGTGATATCAACTGATAGCATGATCGCACATCATGCATCAGTTTTTGAGGGTATATTTTTAAGCCAAATCTCTGCACACCCCCATTCGACAGCTTCCTTTTCCGTGCATCTGCTACAACGTCGACAAACGCAGCCGCCCTCGCCTGTTCACCGCACTGCCGTCAAAAGAACTGCAGTGAAAATGTAAAGCATTCTTCTAACATTTCTGCGAGAGACAGTGCTGATGCTCACATGGAGAAATGTTTGGCGCAGAAAGGGACGCTCAGTAGGAGAAATTGCCGCCTATTCCTCCCAGGCGAACCCCATTTGTATAAATGCCAACCACCACCGTACTATAAGGTTAATAAATGTCTTTATTTCGATACTAATTATGGAAATGGAAAAATAGCTCCATATATTTTAATGATTTGGTCTCATCCCACAAGTAACGCCGGAAGAAGTAAAGATAGCCTTGGGAGCTATGCAAAGGGAGAAGGCAGCTGGGGAGGATCAGATAACAGCAGATTTGTTGAACCATGTTGGGCAGATTGTTCTAGAAAAACTGGCCACCCTATATACGCAATGCCTCATGACCTCGAGCGTACCGGAATCTTAGAAGAACGCCGACATAATCTTAATCCATAAGAAAGGGGACGCCAAAGACTTGAAAAATTATTGACCGATCAGCTTACTGTCCGTGGGCTACAAAGTATTTACTAAGGTAATCGCAAATTAATCAGGAACACCTTAGACTTCAGTCAACCAAAGGACCAAGCAGGATTTCGTAAAGGCTACTCAACAATAGACCATATTCAGACTATCAATCAGGTGATAGAGAAATATGCAGAACATAACGAACATATATAACCAACATAACCAACATATATAGCTTTCATTCATTACGAGAAAGCGTTTGATTCAGTCGAAACCTACGCAGTCATGGAGGCATTACTGAATCAGGGTGGAGACGAACCGTATGTAAAAATACTGAACCATATTTATAGCGGCTCCACAGCCACCGTAGTCCTCCATAAAGAAAGGAAAAAAATACCAATAAGGAAAGGCATAAGGCAGGGAAATACGATCTCTCCAATGCTATTCACACTGTATTTAGAGGAGGTATTCAGAGACCTGGATTTAGAAGAATTAGGGATAAGAGTTAATGGAGAATTGCTTAGTATCTTGCGATTCGCTGATGTAACTGCCTTGCTTAGTAACTCAGGGGACCAATTGCAATGCATGCTCACTGACCTGGGGAGACTAAGCAGAAGCTTGGTTCTATACATTAATCTGCAGAAAACTAAAGTAATGTTTAACAGTCTCGGAAGAGGACAGCCGTTTACGGTAGGTAGCGAGGCACTGGAAGTGGTAAGGGAATAAATCTACTTGGGGTAGGTACTGACCGCGGATCCGAATCATGAGACTGAAATAATCAAAAGAATAAGAGTGGGCTGGGGTGCATTTGGCCGGCATTCTCGGATCATGAACAGCATGTTGTCATTATCCCTCAAAAGAAAAGTGTATAACTGCTCTGTCTTACCAGTACTCACCTACGGGGCAGAAACCTGGAGGCTTACGAAACGTTTTCTACATATATTGAGGACGATGCAACGAGCTATGGAAAGAAGAATGATGGGTGTAACGTTAAAGGATAAGAAAAGAGCAGATTGGGTGAGGGAACAAATGCGAGTTAATGACATCTTAGTTGCAATCAAGAAAAAGAAATGCGCATGGGCAGGACAAGTAATGAGGAGGGAAGATAACCGATGGTCATTAAGGGCTACGGACTGGATTCCAAGAGAAGGAAAGTGTGGCAGGGGGCGGCAGAAAGTTAGGTGGGTGGTTTAAATTAAGAAGTTTGCAGGGACAACATGGTCAGAAATGGCACATGACCGGGGTAGTTGGAGAAGTATGGGAGAGACCTTTGCTCTGTAGTGGACGTAGCCTGACTGATGATGATGATGATGGTGATGATGATGATGATATCGCCTCAAGGCAAGCGACCAAGCACCCGTACGTTCATCGGTGTGGTGTGTTATCGCACTGCACACGGCTGCAGGTGCGGTTCTAATGCCGTGTATAGGCTCAATATCAGCTCCGTGGACAGTCAGTAGCGCCTGAGGCGTTGGTCGACGATCTTGCTGACCGCCAACCGACGACAAAACGTGCGCTCCCTTCGCATAGGATCACTGTAGAGGGCATCGATAGCCATGGAAGCATCCCTAGAAAGAGAAATGCACAAAGAATCCGCAGATACAAGCACTCCCAAATTATGATATAAAACTTCACTACTAAATATCTACACAAGCAAGTTTCGCTGCCTCTCACACTTTTACATCGTACAAGCGTTCATGGCTTCTTCTCCGCTTCTACTCAGCTCATAAAACACGATGATGTCTCCCACCAAGTAAAGCGTTTGTTTTAAGGTTCTGGCGGCCGCATTCCGGCAGAGGCGAAATGCACAAAAACGTGTGCACATCAGTTTTGGAGGCGGGTAATTAATCATGGGTTGTAGACGTCAGCACCTGGAGCCCCCAACTGCGCTTTCTGTCATAGCCCGGGTACCGCCTCATAGAAGTCAAGACTAATCAGTCAACTTCAGCCCGATGTTCATGTGCTCATCAGAATATTCCACAGCATCGTACGCAAAGAGAACCGTGGTTCAACATTCTACCGGGTTTCGGATGAAATCGATTCCACTCGTCGATCTTCCGATACTGACCCACTTGGTTCAGAGCAGTGACTCACGTATAGTACGATGCCAATGTAGGGTTGGAGATATCCAAACGGCGCCCGATGCCGTTCTGTACAGATGCGAATGCAGCCTCGCAGTACAAAGTGAACTACAGCTCCTGAGTAACAGTGCGTTAAAGTTTCGGACGAGTTACGGATGTTGTAAAACGTAATTAACATATTCTTATGTCCACTACACGAAGAAGGCCTCTCCCAGTGATCTCGAATTACCCCTTACTGGCGCTAGCTCAATCCCAATCATGCCAGCAAATGTCCTTATTTCATTATCCCAAGTAATTTTCGGCCATCTTCGTCAGCGCTTCTTTTCCCCTAGCGCCTTTCCTGTATTTCTATTTACCCGTCATTTATCCGGCCTCCGAGTTACGTGGCCCAACCAGATCCAACTTTTCCTGCTAATATCAATTACCATTGTCCAAATTTGCTCTCTGATCAACACCGCTATTTTCTTTCTGAATGCTAGGCCTAACATTTTCGGTTCATCGCTTATTTGAGCGGCCCTCAATTTGTACTGAAGTTTCATTATTAACATCCAATTTTCTGCTTCGTATGACAGTCCGCGGTGAGCTCCCAGTAATGTTTGTATAAAGCGGCTGTATGCATTCCTACCCATTCTTAATCTGCTGTAAATTTCTTTCTAATGATCAGGGCGCCCTGTGAGTAATTGCTCATAAAATTCCTCCTGCACACAGGCTAGAGGTTGACTGCCGATTAGTAATTTTTTTTCGCTGGACAGATTATTGAACATTAGTTTATTTTTCTTCTGCAGAGTATTTTTAAACATACCCATGCACACTTCGCGGTTATGGTCCTCAATAAATTGTCACAAGGAATGCTCGGCATTGTTGAACAGGACTACGCCATCGGCAAGCTGAAGGTTATTGAGGTATTCGCCGTTGATCTTAGTTCATAATCCTTCCCAGTGTTTGAATGTTTGTTGTAAGCATGCACTGAATATCACTGTAGAGATTTTGTCTCCTTGCTTGACCACTATCTCGATAAGTATTTTTCAACTTTTCTTGGAGATAATTAAAACATGTGAAGCCTGAACTATCACTGAGACAGATTCGAAGCCTGAGGAGTTGCGCATACGTGCGCTGTGACTTTAAGTATATTCTCGGTCTTTATTCTTACACAGCAATCACCACGGCCTTGATGTGAAGATCGTTCAGTCCTTCAGTACAATCCATACAATACGAACTTGCACCACTAATTAAACCCACATGTAGCTTCGTCCAAGAGCACTGAAGAAAGAGTTCGAACTATGCGCAGCCGGGAGAGCAGACAAGGCAGCATAATTCGAGAGACGTAAACGCTGATTTTGCTGATACGAAGCGTTTTAGGGAGCGCGCTTATCGGCGCACACGATTCACATCGTTCACTTCATGATGCCAGGTCACTGTGGCCGGCTCTTTCATGCGTCATATGCTCATTAACATGCTGCAGGGTCGCAGCATGTTAATGGTGCACCGGATGGACGTAGATTCTTGCGCTGAATTGACAAACACCTATGAATACGGTCTTAGGTGAGAAAAGCAGAAGATAGAACATCGCATGAAGCAATAGAAACACGGAAGTGACGTAATTTTTCCCTAGACTGATGTTAGTCTGGCTTTTAGAATAAGCATCTCCAGTCAATTATAAGAGGCTGATGGCTATCACCTGCTGTCGCTTAACTTTGTCGTCTGCTCTTCCCATGGTCTGTTGCCTGTTACTGAATTTTCGCATGCTAAAGAAAAACGTAGATGTGTCATTATGAGCGTTATTTAGGAGTGTTCTCAATGGTACGTGTCATCGTGTTCGTACATTTATATGTCTGTGTGTGTGTGTGTATGTGTTGTTGTTGTTGTTGCAAATGGGTCGCGACCCCCAAGGGTAGCGTTGGCCTGGCGGCCTGGGGCACAGCTGGAAGCATCCGAAGGTCCTGGCTAAGGATGAGTCGACTGTTAACAGAACAACTTGTTTATTCTAGCATCGCAAAAGGGTGGCCGGTCAGGTCGACCGAAGTGGAGAAACGGGAGCCCACGTCACTCGACTGAATAAATCGAAGCTGCGCGCTTGGCGTCCGGTGGCAGCTGCTTTTATACTCTCGGAGGTGAGGGCAAGAAGGAACGGCTCGCAAGAGGCGCACGTGATGGCGGCGCACGGACACGTTGTAACAAGAAGTGACGTATCCGCCGGGCCGGCCCCGGTCATACTTCCTCGCTTCACAGTTGGGGAGCTCTTCTCCCCGGCTGCCGCGCTTTGACAACCGTGGGCACCAACATGCACACACACACACACACACGCGAAGACAGGTGGCATTGAAACATGCCTGGACGCGCTCAGCAGGAGGCGTTGAGACAGCACTGAACTGGCCAAAATGTCCGCCGTGTGTACAGAGCCCCAGCGTCCGTTGCATCCGCGCCGGCTATACCGCACGTCGGAGGCGAAACGTAACAGACCGCCCCGCCGGGAGAAGGAGATCCCGATAGTCAGGGGACTGCATCCGCTGTCCGGAGGGATGTCGCTTGATGATGCTCATAACCGAAGTCGGTCGTCCCTCGGCGTTTCTTGAGCGCAGCGCACAGAGAAATCCTCATTATCATGTTCAGGTTCACACAGGACACTGCAAAGTGACTTCGGGAGAGTTGCCATTTTTTTTCTCGTTCCCAGCAAGCGTTAGAACTACGCCGAACTCAACCGCTCAGTCAGCAAGCACGACACAACCCTCACTAAGCCATGTCAGGCTCTTTCCCCTTTTATTCTACTGCCTAGTTCCTTACAGTTGTCTAGCAGCACTCAGAACGTGTCCACAAATTGGAAAATTGCACTAGAAAGCACGTCATGACTTTGGAACACTAAACAAAAGCAATATGCTAAAAATCCTGCCTCAAGAAGTAAAACATCAGTAACAAACAACTTCAGGCTGATTCCTACGTTATGGGCCTCTACTTAAGCCATCGGCGTTACCGTTGAGCCTCCCCTTTTTGTAACGCACCTCAAAGGAATATTGTTCCAAAGCGAGGCTCCAGCGCAGGAGGCGGCCATTTTTGGAAGAGATGGTCTGCAGCCATTGGAGAGGGCAGTGATCCGTCTGAATGATAAACGTCGAGCCGGCTAGGTAGCATGACAATTTCTGAACGACCCACACGAGACACGCACACTCTTTTTCGGTGGCGCTGTACGCCTGCTCACGACTGGTCAGCTTACGACTAGCATACAGGACGGGGTGTTCCACTTCTCCATTTTCCCGTTGGCACAGTACAACGCCCATGCCTCGCTTACTAGCATCGCACTGAACAACGAACCCTTTTGTGTAGTCTGGCGATCGTACCACAGGCTGGCTTGTTAGGGCGCTCTTTAGGGCGCTAAAAGCTCTTTCCCTTGTCTCGTCCCAGACGAATGTTTGGGGCTCTGTTTTTCTTAGAGCATCCGTCAGAGGAGCCGCGATATCAGAGTACCTTGGGATGTACTTCTGATAGTAGCCGGCGACACCTAAGAACGACCGAATATCTGTCTTCGTGCGCGGTTGCGGGAAGTCTCGCCCAGCGGCCACCATTATTTCAGAGGGGCGGCGACGACCCTGTCCAATCACGTGACCGAGGTAGACAACCTCGGCCTGTGCTAACTGACACTTGGGAGCCTTGAATGTCAAGCCCGCTTCGCGCAGGCGGGTTAGCACTGCCCGCAAGTGTGCCATATGCTCAGACCAGGATGCGGAGAATATCGCTACGTCGTCTAAATACGGTAACGCGTATTCTTCCTGTCCCCGCAACACTTTGTCCATGAGGCTTGAAAAGCAGTACGGCGCGTTCTTCAAACCAAAACTCAAAACTTTAGGACGGAATGTTCCCATTGGTGAAATGAACGCCGCATACCTACTAGCCTCTTCTGTAAGCGAAACTTGCCAATAACCCCTGACAAGATCTAGGGTGGAAATAAACTGAGCGCTACTAACTTTCTCAAGGCGCTCCTCGAAGTTAGGGATCGGATAAATTTGATCCTTAGTTATGGAATTAAGCCTGCGGTAGTCGACGCAAGGACGAGGTTCCTTGCCCGGCACCTCAACTAAAATCAAAGGGGAGGTATAATCACTCTCACCCGCCTCAATAACACCGAGCTGTAGCATCTTCTTTACCTCAGCTTCCATAATATCGCGCTGGCGGGGTGACACCCGGTACGCCTTGGATCGTACTGGCTCTGGGGAGGTAAGTTCTATTTCATGAGTAAGGACAGAAGACCTACGAGGCCTCTCAGAGAACTGACCTTGAAACTCTTGTAAGAGCTGGTGTAGTTCGGTTTTCTGCTCAGGCGACAGCGGTGCTTTACTGGTTAAGTCACTAATGACTTGATCAGTGTGTTCCCTGTTCGTCACTGAGCCTAGTCCCGGAAGCTCGACCGGAATCTCTTCGGGAACGTTTACCATCATACGCACCACTGCTTCCCGTTGTCTATAGGGTTTGAGCAGATTACAGTGGTAAACTTGCTGCGCTTTCCGTTTTCCTTGCAGACTCACCACGTAGTTAACGTCCGACAGTTTTTGAACAACCCGTGCTGGGCCCTCCCACTGAACGTCGAGTTTGTTTTTTAGGGATGTGCGCAATATCATTACCTCATCGTCCACCTCAAAACGACGGGCCCTGGCTGTCCGATCATAACAAACCTCGGCCCTCTGCTGGGCCTTTGCCATTGCTTCACCTGACAACTCTTGTGCCCTTCTTAAGCGTTCGAGGAGCCTAAGCACCACGACTGGGTCATCGCCCCTGCCTTCCCACGAGTTTCGAAGCATGCGAAGCGGAGACCCCAGCGAGCGACCGTACACCAGCTCAGCTGGCGAAAAACAATGTAGCCGCATGCCGCGTGGTCCTTAATGCAAACATCACCCCAGGCACACACAGCTCCCAGTCAGTTTGTTGTTCAAAACACAATGCTCTCAACACTCGCTTCATGACGGAGTGGAGCTTCTCAACGGAATTCGACTGTGGGTGGTACACTGAGCTGTGTAACAGCTTTACCCCACACCTTTCGAGAAAGGCTGTCGTCAAAGCGCTAGTAAACACTGTGCCCTGATCTGACTGGATTTCCGCAGGAAAACCAACTCGCGCAAATATGGACAGTAGTGCATTGACTATCTTAACTGAGCTGTGTTCTTTAAGCGGCAATGCTTCAGGGAACTTTGTCGCTGGGCAGATCACAGTTAAAATGTATCTGTGCCCCGTGGTTGTTACCGGCAGAGGTCCCACTGTATTAATAACGAGCCGTCTGAAAGGCTCCGTAATGATAGGTACCAACTTCAACGGCGCCCTCGATTTGTCCCCTGGTTTGCCCACCCGCTGACAGGTGTCATATGTCCTCACAAAGTTTTCTGCGTCACGAAAACACCCTGGCCAATAGTACTCTTGCAAGAGACGGTCCTTAGTCTTCTTAACTCCTAGGTGTCCGAACCACGAACCCCCATGCGACAAGCTCAACAGATCCTGACGGAAGCACTGAGGCACTATCAGCTGATCTAACTCCACTCCCCTGCGGTCTAGATACTTCCGGTACAGGACCCCACTTCTTTCCACAAAACGAGCATTTTTCTTGGCGATACCTTCCTTGACATTGCATCGCATATTTTATAGGCTGCAATCCTTATTTTGCTCGGCTATCAAAGCCGACCGGCTGACTTTTAGCAACCTATTAAGTCCATCTGACGTAGGCGCGATGAGCAAATCTGCAGATAGCTCTTCTAACTTTCCCGTGTCGGGCATTTCCTCTCCAGTATCCGGTGCCTTCAACGCTACAGGCTCAATTTTATTCAGTTTGGACGTGCTCTGAATATCAGCTTGCTGCGCCTCCGACCCTTTCTCATTGTTCGACAACGTCGGCCCCGCATCTACTACCTTTGCAGCGAGCTCCCGAACTCTCGATCTGGTTAAGGTCTGAACGCTAGCCTCACCAAACAAAAGCCCCTTCTCGCGAAGGAGGTGATCGGACCTGTTCGAAAATAGCTACGGGTACAGGGGGGGGGGCAGCATAGATGACACTGCGGCCTCCGTCTCAAGTGCTCCGAAAGGTCCTTCAATAAGCACTTTTGCTACGGGCAGACACACGCTATGAGCTTCCATGGCTTACTTGATCCATGCGCACTCGCCCGTGAACATATCGGGTTCTACGCAAGAGGGGTGAACCATTGTAACTGTGGAATCACGAAGCACTCGGCACTCAATCCCGTTCACGAGGAGGTCTCGCATGTAAGGCTCGAGAAGCTTCATGTTCTCGTCAGTGCTGCACAATGACAAAAACACGACTTTTGTTTTTGTTTCTGGATACTGCGCCCAAAAGTGACCCGGCTTCTGGCACGTATAACACACGCGCGCTTGCCTTGTCTCGAACCGCTTTCTGCGTTCGGCTTCGGCTGCCGCCATCTCCTTACGTTCAGTCGGACTGCTTTCACTCGCATCCGCACTACGTGTGTCCCCCCTTGCTCTCATGGGTGTGAACTTTGGCCTCTCAAACTTGGAGCCAAATTCACCCTTTTGACCGTCCTTAGCTCCGTGAGACCGACGCGTCACAAGCTCCTCGGCTAGCTCGGCGGCTTTAGCCACCGTACTAACGCCTGGCCTATCCAAGACCCAGTACCGCACGTTCTCATGTAACCGACTATAAAACTGTTCCAGCCCGAAACACTGCAGAACTTTCTCGTGGTCACCGAACGCTTTCTCTTTATTGAGCCACTCCTGCATGTTTGACATAAGCCTGTAGGCAAACTATGTATACGACTCATTTCTGCCTTTCTCATTTTCCCGAAACTTCCGACGGAACGCCTCCGCTGACAGCCTGTACTTTTTTAGCAGACTCGATTTCACTTGGTCGAAATCCTCTGCCTCCTCTCTTTTCAAGCGAGCGACTACGTCGGCCGCCTGACCGGGTAACAAAGTGAGCAAGCGCTGTGGCTACGTTTCCCGAGAGAACCCCTGCTTCTCGCACGTTCGCTCAAAGTTAACTAGGAACAAACCGATGTCATCTCCAAGCTTAAACGGCCTCATCAGGTCAGACATTTTGAACGATACTCGTTCTCCTGCACCGTGTGCCTGACTTCCATTACGAGCGCCTTCAATCTCTACCTCGAGACGCTTCATTTCCAAAGCGTGTTGACGGTCGCGCTCCTCTTTCTCTTTTTGCTCTTTACGTTCGCGCTCCTGTCTTTCTCTTTTTGCTGTCTCCCTCTCCTCAATGTTTTCAAAGCATTCCGACAGCTCGTCATCCTCAACTTTTAACTCAAGAATAGCCCTTAGCAGTTCTGGTTTTCTGAATTTTTCTGAGACATCCAGACCCAACTCTCTTGCAAGCTCCAGCAATTTCGGTTTGCGCAACGACTTCAAATCCATGGCTGCTCTGAATGCTGCTTCCCCTACTGCCTACTATTGTCATGCCAAAAACTAACCCGGCAGCAACGACAACCACAATTACCAGCTCTGTTTCTTACACTAGCAAAAGCCTGGCAAAACTCAGAAGAAAAAAGTCCCGCACTCTCCAAACCTCGCAGCCAAGAATTCAGGGCAGTCGTTCCGCTGCAGGCAACCAGTCATCACACAGGGCTCGTTGCACTGCTCGCGGAAGGTCGTTGTGCTGCTCAGCATACAGTCGACCGCATATCTTCGCTACTGGCCTCCGTTGTCGCGATCCCACCGCTGGCAACCAGTTGTTGCAAATGGGTCGCAAGCCACAAGGGTAGCCTTGGCCTGGCGGCCTGGGGCACAGCTGGTAGCATCCGAAGGTCCTGGAAAAGGATGAGTCAACTGCTAACAGAACAACTTGTTTATTCTAGCGTCGCAAAAGAGCGGTCGGTCAGGTCGACCGAAGTGGAGAAACGGTAGCCCACGTTACTCGACTGAATAAATCGAAGCTTCTCTCTTGGCGTCCGCTGGCAGCTGCTTTTATACTCTCGGAGGCGAGGGCAAGAAGGAACGGCTTGCAAGAGGCGCACGTGACGGCGGCGCACGGACACGTTGTGACAAGAAGTGACGTATCCGCCGGGCCGGCGCTGGTCAGACCTCCTCGCTTCACAGTTGGGGAGCTCCTCTCCCCGGCTGCGCGCTTTGACAAGCGTGGGCACCAACGTGGACACACACACACACACACACACACGCACACACACACGAAGACACGTGGCATTGAAACATACCTGGACGCGCTCAGAAGGAGGCGTTGGGACAGCGCTGAACTGGCGAAAATGTCCGCCGCTGTGAATGAAGCCCCGGCGCCGTTGCATCCGCGCCGGCTGTACCGCACGTCGGAGGCGAAACGTAACAGTGTGCAATCATGCCAGAATTATTTGTTTGGTTCGTGAAGTGTATGTTATTTCACAGCATCACTCTTCTTCGAACAGTCCACAAGATTTGCATAATAATGGTCGCACGTGATCTTAATCGCTATTTTTTCTTGTATATATCATTGAATTTAACATCCCGCTTCATGCCATAGACAGGATTACCTTCGTCGTAAGCAAACGTTCGTTCACGATGTAGGCCACTGGATCAGCAAAACGATGAGTACAGAAGCAATTTCGCTTCGAATAAGTACTGAATTGAAACTCTGAACTATATAATAAAAGGCTGACACTAACAGCAAGGAAGATGACAGCGAATTTACAACAGCAACAAGTTTTGATAATTAGAAACGTTTAGGCGTTTGTTTCGTTGTTTTATCTTGCATGGAGAATTATAGCGTCAAAGGTGCCAGGAAAAATACTCATCCGCAGCCCTATGTGTGAGAGAAAGCTGACACTATTACAAAAGTACTCAAAACCTTCAATGCCAAATTTTATGGTAGTCTGTGACGGACGCTAACCTTCTATATTCTACTACCTAATATAGGGTCACCAGGAGTATGAAAAATCCCGCGATTGTGCGCATAAAAAAACAGCGCATCAGATATTCAGCAGAAGTTGGCAGCACAGCAATAATGTTACTGGCATCCACGGCAGCGCACGCTCAATAAATTTCTGCACTAAAACTTTTCAGTCCACTTTAAGATGACAAATCACAGCGCGCCACAAAATTATAAGCGCGCGCCATCCTTCGCTTTTTCTAGTGGCCTCTGAACAATGGGCTGCTACAGCGCGTTCCATCTTATACCCTGTCAGCTGGAGGGCCGCAGATGGGCATAATTATGTTTGCAAAACCGCTACGCCGCTATTGTAAATATGTGTTCTTATGCCAGAAGCTGCAATGGCTGCTTCGGATATATGAATTGACTAACGCTTACTATTGGCGAAAGTACTGAAGCTCGCACCTGCGCTACTATTATACACGTGCCTTTATTCGACTACAGTACTCGTGTTTTCAACGGCGGGCAAGGCAAGCATGCGGATCTTACGAACAGATGTAGCTCTGTGAATTGGTTTTTCCTGAGATTTTTCTAGCGCCAAAATTATCGTAAGTTAGCTTAGTCAATTTCGCGCTTGATGCCTTAATATCCTTCTGCATATTTTCTATTGAGTCTTGTTCGCTCGTGAAACTGCTAGAACACGTTTACTTAAGGTGCTCCCATTATAACGGATTCATTGAGTCGTCAAATAGAACACTGGAAATGCAGTTGGCTTGGTTGTTTATTTGGTTGTTTATTTTTTTAGGTTCTTGGTTCTTCGCTGCGCGTGGTAATTATTGCGTATTTCTTTTCAGCTTCGCTTGAAAACGAAGCTAGATGTAACGCAGTGGCGAAAGCTGCTGCGGCCGTGAAGTCAGCAGCAACAACAACTGGAAACGTGAGGTTCTAGAGTCAAGGAGGCCTCACGCAAGCGCTCGCCATCTTGCGGCAGAAAAATTGCAGTATAAAACGCTCGACCATGCCACATCGCCTCAGTCACAACTGTCAGTATTTCCACGCTGCCGTGCACGCTTTGAGCAGGAAAAAGCTGCAGTAGCACGTCTTGGAAGCAAGATTCTGCTGATCTCTGCGCCCACCTTTCAGTGTACGAAAGGTTCCCTCACAATGCCAGTCATCATGAATTCTACTAAAGCTCTCCTTGCACAGGCAAGTGCATTATGCTCGAATTTACTTGCTGCGCCTATGGTTAAGGCAAGTGCGCAAGCGTATACATTTTTTTTACTTGCTCATTGAGATAGCACCTCAAGTGTGCGGAGCCGTACACCTACCGATTCAGGTGTATATGTTCACAATTTTACCTTGGAGGTCGTAGCGTCAAAGTGGAACAATATTTGACCTAGGTTGCTTGACGGTTGCTCTGATAGCGTGCAAGATGAGACTTTTCACTGATTAGAGTGTATTAACTACTTTCAGAGAGCGTGAAATTGGTGGGTAGCGCTATTTGATAAAAAAGCGATACGTGGTTGTTTTACATCACTTTATGTTAAGTCAGGACAGTTGGAGAGAGACCACAAAGGGAGTAAACTGCAAGTGCAAAATAACGAAGCCACTGTGGCCACGGATAGGCTTGACACAGTGACGCAATCGTTCCACCAATATCGAACGGTGGTGGAATTATTCTCATATTTATGCGCATTTACTTGTCTATCACTTTCTACTAATTTACATTCCTATGACTTATACCGCTTTCGCTAGCGTTAACAATCCGCTTGGCTAAAATAATTAAAAGGGATGCGCCACGTTGTGCAGCATACCAAATGGTAACATTATAGGAACTGATCTGCGATTTTTCAGGTACTCGTGGTTTCCATGGTTTCCATGACTCTGAGCGGCGGTCAGTTTGGATTTGGCAGTGGATTTGGCGGTGGACTTGGTGGCGCCTTTGGCACTTCCTATGGAGCCACATTCGCACGGCAAGCACAGTATTACGTGAGTACCTCCAGAGTATATAAAATACAATAGCGTCGTTTCTTCGTCGCTGTGAGGCCACACGCACTAGAAATGAGTTGGTGTACAGCAGTAGCTTCTACCAAAAGGTCACATACAACGCGTTGGGTGAATGAGCCGGGTGGCTTGTGTGGTTCGTCTTTCCTATGCTGAATAATATCGCGATATTTAGTCGCCCTTTCTGCAGGAAACCATGTGCCCTTGCTGCGACGAAATACTAGTCCTCGCGCAAGATGTTGCAATTACCTTTCTTGAATCAGCAGTTATGTATACATTTCTTTTTTTGAGGACGTGAAACTGTCAGCTGGACCTTCAGTTCAAGGTTGTGTGCTTGGTTTTTCATTAGAAGGTTACACTAATTTTTCAAGCAGTGCGGATTAAAATTTAAAAAAAACATTACAAGGGTCAACAGCAGCGCGAGTAACGAAACAGCACATAGGATGATGTTGCACAGCTAATATCGTGACAAGAATTAACCTCTAGACGCACCCGTTGCATAAAGAGGAGAAAATTCTCATGAGGCATTGCTCTGTTAAGTTTAGTAAAATGACAAACGATGCACTTCCAAAAAAGAAACGCAAAATAATCTCCATGTTGGGTTCCCTAAAAGGTGGCATAAATGTCATTAATGATCTCCCGAGCTCTGCAGCCTGCGATTAGCCGTACAATCGACAAGTGAACACTGTGCCTGGTGTAAGGAATTAACGAAACCACAATGCGGTTTCAAGGTCTGAGAAGAGTTGCCGCTGCAGCAATTGCAAGATTTCAAACGGGAAAGACTTTCGTATGTGCCGTTTTTCTAAGCATGGCGTTAATGACGGTCTAATTTGCTAATAAAAATCAGCTGCTGTTTTGCCAAACAGTGGTTAGTTGCATTTCCACCAGACATGCTTCGTACCGGCCCTCATAGGAGCACCGGTGCTACTCATTTTCTATCTGGAAAGACAATTACAAGCATCATATGTTTTGTGGGAAACACAGGTAATCAAGAAAAAAACCCAGGCAGGAAGGTCGTGAACATCATTCAACATCAGGAACTGACGTTGAATTTCCCGTCATTCGCATGTAGAACACCTGTGAATTTCTTTCGAAATTCGTAGTCAACCTTCAAGCTAAAGATGTGTGTACACTTTCTACCTGTAATGCCTAGCAATTGTTGTTAATGTATCTCGAGAAATAATAAATCATGCGGGGTAAAATTAAGTTCACTGCGCCGCATAAGAAAGTTTCTTTCAGAAAGATGCCTAGCAGCAAGCAACGCCTTCAAGCTTGAAACCGCATTCTTTGAAGAAGCTTAGTGCAGAAACGAAACCTTCAATACAAATGACATTGATCATCACATTGTCTTTGTGCTAAGCAATAGGCGTGTCGCACTCATCTGAAATATCTGAACGCAGCCACCGCAACCGTACAGCTTCGGCTACAACAACGTCGACCAGTACGGCACCAGGTCCTACCGCAAAGAACAGGGCGACGCCTCTAACACCAAGACGGGCATGTACGGCTACTCGGACGCCAACGGCATCTTCCGCCAGGTGAAGTACATCGCTGACGCTGGCGGATTCCGCGCAAAGATTGACACCAACGAGCCCGGAACCGCCCCTGGAGCCAGTGCCGACGCGGTCTACAATGCGAACCCTCTCCCCGCTGGCCCGCAGTACCGAATCATTGGTGGATCCTCCCCCTCCTCCTCTCCGTACACGAGTGCCTCCACTTCTGGCTTCGGTTACGCCCGTCCTTGGTCTGCATAGTCAAGTGCGTGACGTAGGGAAGTGTTTGTTGAATATTTGACCCCGCTTCTGACGATGTTCCCTTGTCGAAGGAACAGGCTAGCCAGCTGTTGTCATAAGCCGTGGCGTTTCTTATGAACTGTGCAGTTACGACTGTATACATGCAGGTCAACGAATCTTAACTGCGAATAAAAGTTTGCTTCAGAGATCTTCAAGTGCTCCTGCTCGTTTTCTTTTTGGGACAATTAAGGTACCAGTACGGAATCTCGGAAGGTCGCGGAAGCTTCCGACTTGGAAGAACCGAAAATGGTGAAACACATTCGCAGTCGCTCGGGATTGTGTCTATAATTTCGTCATTTCAATAGGCGTTGTGCATGCTTACCTCATAGCTGTACGTCACTGGTTCACAAGGACACGGAATTCGCGTGAACTACTTGTGTTACTTCGCATTCCGCCAACTAAACTTTCTGCTCACATACAATTCACTTTTCAGCAATTTCGATCATAATGGTACAATTCAGCATACCACACTGATGTTAGTGGTGCAGATGACGACACTACGCTCATGAAGCTGCATGGCGTATCACAGAAAAGCATCGCCTACAGAATATCTACCTTTGCTAAGGCTGAGTGCAACTTTAGGATAACCGCGTTGGAATGCCTAGAGGTGCCACCCACAAGTTAGGAACATATTGGTGCGGCAGGAAATTCAGGATAATCGTTGCCGACCACTGTCTGGCTTGATTTTACTGGACCACTGTACTAGTCAGTTACCTCACTGCTCGTTACGACTTGAAGAACAGGACTTCTTACATACAAGAGTAGTTTCACGTACAAGAAACAGTTGTTTATATTTCTTGCGTATTCGCTACCTGGAATGCAAAGGGTTTAGTCAACCTGTCGATAAAACGCACGCCCCATGCTATCGTCACTCGCTGAGACTACTCCATCGCTTTCAATGAATTCTATGCGGTTTCGGCAGGCGTGCGTTCTTTGGAGTACCAGCACCCTTCTTTGTAGGCATCGGTTCCATACCAGTCCCCTCTCACCTGCCCAAGTGCACCTCGATAAGGCTGCTCAGCTAATATCTGAAGTTTCTTTTTAGGTTGCGCAAATAAAGCGGTTCAGCGGCGGCGTAGAGGTAGAACACCCGCCTCGCGTGCAAGAGGTCCGTGGTTCGAATCCCGGTGCCAGATTTTTTTCACCGGATTAAAAGAAAAGATCCGCGTGCTGGAAAAAATTGCACAAACAGGCCTGGAGTGTGGCCTGATACCGGTGACCAGAACCGGTAACGCACTCCCTCACCAGAGCAGGATTGGCCACCCTGGTGCAGTGCCTGGCCACAATCTCCTACATGAACACAACAATCAAACCCCGGCCCTCAGTCCCCAGCAGCTGCGAAGCAACTGACAACGGCGGCGGTCGGACCTGCGACGCAGCAGAGGGTGCTAAGAATCCCTGGCTCCGGACAGGCCGCCATTGGAATATGAACCTGGCAACGTTTAACGCTAGAACGTTATCTAGTGAGGCGAGTCTAGCAGTGCAATTGGTGGAAGTAGAGGGCAGTAAATGGGATATGATAGGGCTCAGTGAGTTAGGAGGCCAAAAGAAGCATATACAGTGCTAAAAAACGGGCACGTCCTGTGCTACCGGGGCTTAGCGGACAGACGAGAACTAGGAGTCGGATCCCTGAATAATAAGAATATAGCTGGTAACATACAGGAATTCTATAGCATTAACGACAGGGTGACCGGTCTTGTTGTGAAACTTAATAAGAGGTACAAAATGAAGGTTGTACAGGTCTACGCTCCTACATCCAGTCGTGATGACCAGGAAGTCGAAAGCTTCTATGAAGACGTGGAATCGGTGATGTGTAGAGTGAAAACAAAATACACTATACTAATGGGCGAATGCCAAGGTAGGCAAGAAACACGCTGGATACAAGGCAGTGGGGGAATATGGCATAGGCGCTAGGAATAGCAGGGGAGAGTTATTAGTAGAGCTTCTGGAACAGAATAATATGCGGATAATGAATACCTTCTTCCGGAAGCGGGATAGCGGAAAGTGGATGCCGAGGAGCCCGAACGGCGAGACTAGAAATGAAATAGACTTCATACTCTGCGCTAACCCTGGCATCATACAAGATGTGGACGTGCTCGACAAAGTGCGCTGCAGTGACCACAGGATGGTAAGAACTCGAATTAGCTTAGACCTGAGGAGGGAAAGGAAGAAACTGGTACATAAGAAGCCAATCAATTAGTTAGCGGTAAGAGGGAAAATAGAGGAATTCCAGATCAACTTACAGAACAGGTATTCGGCTTTAACTCAGGAAGAGGATCTAATTGTTGAAGCAATGAATGACAATCTTGTGGGCATCATTAAGGAGTGTGCAATGGAAGTCGGTGGTAACTCCGTCAGGCAGGATACCAGTAAACTATCGCAGGAGACGAAAGATCTGATCAACAAACGCCAATGTATGAAACCTCTTACCCTATAGCTAGAATAGAACTGGCAGAACTTTCGAAGTTAATCAACAAGTGTAAGACAGCTGACATAAGGAAGTATAATACGGACAGAATTGAACATGCTCTCAGGAACGGAGGAAGCCTAAAAGCAGTGAAGAAGAAACTAGGAATTGGCAAGAATCAGATGTATGCGCTAAGATACAAAGCCGGCAATATCATTACTAATGTGGATGAGATAGTTCAAGTGGCTGAGGAGTTCTGTCGAAATTTATAAAGTACCAGTGGTACCCACGACGATAATGGAAAAGAGAATAGTCTAGAAGATTTTGAAATCCTACAAGTAACGCCGGAAGAAGTAAACAAAGGCTTGGGATCTATGCAAAGGGGGAAGGCAGGTGGGGAGGATCAGGTAACAGCAGATTTGTTGAGGGATCGTGGACAGATTGTTCTAGAGAAAATGGCCACCCTGTATACGCAATGCCTCATGACCTCGAGCGTACCGGAATCTTGGAAGAACGCTAGCATAATTCTAATCCATAAGAAAGGGGACGCCAAAGACTTGAAAAATTGTAGATCGATCAGCTTATTGTCAGTTGCCTACAAACTATTTACTAAGGTAATCGCAAATAGAATCAGGAACACCTTAGACTTCTGTCAAGCAAAGCACCAGGCAGGATTCCGTAAAGGCTACTCAACAATAGACCATATTCACACTATCAATCAGGGGATAGAGAAATGTGCGGAATATAACCAACCCTTATATATAGCTCTCATTGATTTAGAGAAAGCGTTTGATTCTGTCGAAACCTCATCAGTCATGGAGGCATTATGGAACCAGGGTGTAGACGAGCCATGTGTAAAAATACTGAAAGATATCTATAGCGGCTCCACAGCCACTGTAGTCCTCCATAAAGAAAGCAACAAAATCCCAATAAAGAAAGGCGTCAGGCAGGGAGATACGATCGCTCCAATGCTATTCACAGCGTGTTTACAGGAGGTATTGAGAGACCTGGATTGGGAAGAATTGGGTATAAAAGTTAATGGAGAATACTTAGGAACTTGCGATTCGCTGATGATATTGCCTTGCTTAGTAACTCAGGGGACCAATTGCAATGCATGCTCACTGACCTGGAGACGCAAAGCAAAAGAGTGGCTCTAAAAATTAATCTGCAGAAAACTAGTCATGTTTAACAGTTTCGGAAGAGAACAGCAATTTACAATAGGTAGCGAGGCACTACAAGTAGTAAGGGAAAACATGTACTTAGGGCAGGTAGTGACGGCGGATCCGGATCATGAGACGGAAATAATGAGAAGAATAAGCATAGGCTGGGGTGCGTTTGGCAGGCATTCTCAGATCATGAACACTAGGTTGCCGTTATCCCTCAAGAGAAAAGTGTATAACAGCTGGGTCTTACCAGTACTCACCTACGGGGCAGAAACCTGGAGGCTTACGAAAAAGGTTCTACTCAAATTGAGGACGACGCAACGAGCTATGGAAAGAAGAATGATAGGTGTTACGTTAAGGGATAAGAAAAGAGCAGACTGGCTAAGGGAACAAACGCGAGTTAATATGTTAGTTGAAATCAAGAAAAAGAAATGGGGGAGGGGCATGGGCAGGACACGTAATGAGGAGGTAAGATAACCGATGGTGATTAAGAGTTACGGAATGGATTCCAAGGGAAGGGAAGCGTAGTAGAGGGCGGCAGAAAGTTAGGTGGGCGGATGAGATTAAGAAGTTTGCGGGGACAACATAGCCAGAATTAGTACATGACCGGGGTTGTTGAAGTATGGGAGAGGCCTTTGCCCTGCAGTGGGCGTAACTAGGCTGATGATGATGATTATTATTATGATTATGATGATGATGATGATATAAGTTTTGACAATTTCCCGGCTCCCGGCATTGAAGGGCCATCAGTATTGATGCCAACGCTTTCAGCAACATTCAACATAACGCTTTTTATCGAACCTTTGCTAACGAATGTTCGACAGCTTTCATTATATTACTCTGTTTCACTAATTCCCATTCGTTCCATAAGTCGAAGGTGACCGCAAGGGCATGAGCACGGTACTCCGTCTTCTCTTGGAGGTGACGCCGTTTCCGCCGAATGGCGTGGTCCTGCGTGAATTGCGCGGGGCACTCTGCTGCATCCTGGCGAAGTGCCGCGGCTCCTCTTTAATGCGGGAGATGTGCAGCGAATTCGCCGTACTCGCGCGGAAACGTGTCAGGGTCCGATTGCAGTGTTTATATATACCAAGCGATGCTGCAGCACTTTTTACAACGTGTACGTGGGCCCGTACGTAGGCTGCATGTTAGACAGTACTCAACATATCAAGCACCCGAGACGGTCTGGCACAGTTAACACCCTTAAATACGGTATGATTGCCATCGAGGCATATCAGGAAATGTTACCACACGTGCTGGCTGATTTTCTTAAAGGAATGCTATAAATGCTAGCAATCGAATGCATAAGCTCATTAGAAGTTCATTAGGAAGGCATTGCATCCCCGCAATAAACACACCCATCCTGTCTGCAGCCGACAGACGGTGCCCAATATCTTTTAGAATGACATTATATATACATTTATATACACAAACACACACACACACACACACACACACACACACACACACACACACACACACACACACATATATATATATATATATATATATATATATATATATATATATATATATATATATATATATATATATATATAAACGAGGTGAGAGAGGGTCAACCGAGGGGCTCGAAGTTTATTAGTTTTATCAGAAGAAGCCAACAAACACTGACACCAAGGACAACATAGGGGAAATTACTTGTGCTGAATACATGAAATAAAGAAACGATCAAATAATGGAAATTAAGGTGGATGAAAAAACAACTTGCCGCACGTGGGAACCGAACCCACAACCTTCGCATTTCGCGTGCGATGCTCTACCAATTGAGTTACCGCGGCGCTGTTTTCCCATCCACTTTCTTGCGTATTTGTGTGTCATAATAATAATTTGTGTGTCCTAATAATCCCTGGGAGTGCTAGCCAGCGGCACCACTCACAGACCTTGGTGGCGGACGTGGCACGTCCTTTTTGCCGCAGGCGTCACGAGAACTTGATGTTTTTGTTGAAGGCAACTGGTCAATAAACCCACATATGCTACCTGAAGGCATCAATGTAATGAAGGCATTAAGTAAATTCCCCTATGTTGTCTATGGTGTCAGTGTTTGTTGGCTTCTTCTGATATGACTAATAAAAATCGAGCCCTTGTTTAACCCTCTTTCTCCTCGTTTATTACATAGCGAGGGTCTTGAATCCGGCATTGATTCATCGTTTCTTTATTTCATTTATTAAGCACAAGTGATTTCCCCTATGTTGTCCTTGGTGTCAGTGTTTGTTGGCTTCTTCCGATATGAATATATATATATGTTTGCATGTTTCACCTTACTCAACAAAAGAAGATAACAAGAAAATTATTGGGCATATTAATGCTACTTTGAACGCACAGGGAGGTTAAATGAAAGGAAAACATTGCATATCCGTCTGGTTACTGACTTCATATTTTCCTTTCAGTTAATCTCGCTACTTATCCTTGAGGAGAGGCTGTTCTTGAGGTGGAGGGTCGTCGTTTTGAAGTGAGTGCATGTGTACCCTGCATGGTAGATAGGACATAAAAACAACAAAACGTTGCAATCAACCACAGAAAGGCAGACTGTATCACTTGCTGCAGAACGATTTAGAGATGTTACAGCTAGTTCCGCAGAAAACTTAATATTCACACAATCTTGTTGAGGAACCACTGCGAGGTCTTTGAGTGCAGCAGTAACTAAAGTACGCAGAAATTGCTCTTGGCTGTGCCAACATGCAGCGTACATCAGCTGGGGTGTGTTTACATGTTGTGAAGTACTTCGACTGTATCGATTCCCACTAGGAAAGTGACAGCAGTGTCTCATTACTTATTTTGGAAATGAGCATAGGAGTGATCGTGTACGGGCAACCCAATGCATGGCCGAGACATCCAAGTGTCAATCACTATAGAATATTTGCATCAGTTACCGGCGTAGTTCTCGTATATTTCTAGCCTACTAGGTCATGCCTGTGCTGGCCTATGGTATGGTGGCATAAATCCCAATGAAGAAATACACTACACCATGTTTGATCTATTTTTATCGTTTACGCCAGAGAGCTTCTTTCAGAGGGAGGGCACAAGTTGAAAAACAAATGTATAATAGCTTGATGAACAATACTTGCATAAAAAATTGAATAAGTAAGCACGGCGACTGCTATTCCTTGCCATCAGAGAGCGTTCTTTGTCATGCAAGCATAATGGGCGTTGGTTTACACACGTCCCATTTTGAAATGTGGTATTCCTCAGTAATTGTGTTGCAGCAGTCGGTCACCATAGGTGAACAAAATAGATAAACAATCTAAATCAGACGCACAGTTTGCAGTGTCATTGCATTATCAAGTGGGACGAGCACACTGATGCTTGAGTGAATTATGGTGCTCTCCTAGACGCATGCTGAGGCACCGGCCAGTTTGCATGCGTAACGTACATTTGACCAAATATACACGTGATCAAATACATAGACTACACTACCCCATGAGGACACAAGATCAGTTTTGGGTATCATTAACTAAGCCAGCCTCCACGGCCTGGGTGCCCTTCTCAAATAACATGTGGACGGCTAAGCACTTATATTTCCAGCAAAGATAAAGCAGCTAGTGTATGCACAACCATTCACAACTGAATTGAGAAAGGCAAGAAGGCAAGTGAGGCTTGCTTCGTTAAAGATACCGCTAAATTTGTCCTGTGTGTGTCAGAGGCCGTTTACTAAATTCCTTTCATATGTGGTCAAATGTACACAGGGCAGACTGGCCAGTGCCTAAATATGTAGCTATGAGATCACCATATTTCACTCAAAAGACCAGTATGCTCGGCCGACTTGGCCATGCATTGCTGCAATGGGGCTTCAGGCCTGATTGACATCGTTTATCTATTTTGACCCACGGTTGAAAATTGCAAGGAGAAAACAGCCACGCATACCATATAAATAACAAGATGTGTGAGCCGGTCCCCATTATCAATGCATGAGGAAAGGCGTCCTTTCTAGATGACAAGAGATGGAAATAAGCCTTCGCCTGTTTACTTACATTTTCAATGCAAATACCGTTTATCTTGATTCCATACCTTTGTATTACAACTTCCACCTTCTTCCTCAAATAGTTCACAATGCAAGTCCACATCCAGGGATGCTTTTAAAATCCTTCCATCAACTTAAACAGTCAGTTGTTAGCCGAGGTCACGTTGTATGGTCTTCCTTCCGTCCCTGTGTAAATTTTCTCCTGAAAAGTTACATGAACTGACCGACAAACTCAAACCGACAATACAAGTTTCACCTAGTGGACACGGCTGGTTCTCAGGAATGCACAAAAACAGTGATGAGTGTATGTTGGTATCCTGTAGTTTGTGCAAACACACTTCGACATTGCTGCAGTACACATAAGCACACAACTGCTACAATACCTACCTGCATTAATGTGGCTAGCTTGAAAAGAATATAAACAAAGGGCGAGAAAATACAGCAAGCATACCAGTAAACACCTCACTACTGAAGCAACTGCAACACAGAAAAATTCGAGCTCATCTATTGTGTATTTGCCAGTGACAGACATTATAAGCACAAGTCAGAAATAATTGTAACTATCAATGTTGAAAAATCGTATTCATGCTGCATGATAAGGCATGTTACACATAAATGACACACCACACTTCGAATTCTTCTAGATTGGACAAAAACTGCACATGCATGTAACGTAAGCTTCAGAAACAAAAATTTTGGAAATATATGCTGCATCATAGGAAACAGTTTAAAAGAAATAAAAGTAAAATGAAATGAGAAATTCACTGTGTAATAAGCAAAAATGTAATTTAGCTTGCAGCCAAGCCGATGATGCGAAAAAAAAACTAAACGTCAAGACATGTGAGCTCCAGTTTTATACAGAACACGATAATGCGTGCATATTGTCTACAAACGAATATATGCAGCAAGTGGAACGAAGTTGGAGAAATATTTGGCCTACTAAGTAAGCTGCGTTTAGTAATATCTCCATAAAGATATCCACGAAGGATAGCGAAATCCAACTTTTCGGATCACACACATTTAATGAATACATGAAATGTGCATTCAGATTACACGCCGTGCTGCTGCAGCTATGGTCACGGTTTATTATGTGGACATTATTATGGGTCACGGCTTCATCCCTACAAAAATAACAATGTGTTCACATAGCTGTGGCACAATAAGACTGTCATATTGTGAATACATGCAAGGAGAATGTAAAAACAGTCTCGAAAACAATGCCTGCACTAGTGCACAGTGGCAACAGAGCACAAATCGAAGTCAATGATGAATGTCATGATAACAGGGACGCCATTGCTTCAACACAGCAAAATTTTTAACACGCACGCAGGAGCGGCAGCGCGTTACAAGAAACTTTTGTTTACATAACAATTCTAGAGTTTCTTTCAGGACTTAGTTTAAGCAACTTTCCCCTGTCATCGTTAGTTACGTCAAAGTTGTGGCAGTGACCCTTGTCTTGAAGAGAACCCTGTACCGGGCTCAAGCTGTGAATGCTTACGTTTTTTTTCTTAATACTGCTCGTAAACCGAAAACCTTGTGAGCTGATTATTTAGAACGTGTAATCATTTATATTCGTGAAAACGTCGTTCTAGTTAGAACAGGTCAAGAGGCAGATGAGTCGTTGTCATGCGATTTCAGCAGAAAAGAGGGAGCTAACGCACAGGCCAGCATGATGAACACGATTGTTTCCGCACGTAATCTTTCCCGTAAGAAAACGCTTATCAATAGCGTTTTTCAGCAGTGCTACGGAAAGTACAGCATACGGTACGATATTACCGTTGCGTCTTATCGTACCACGTCGACCGAAAAAGTTTTAGCTGTGCAGGTTGCTCGACACGGAACGGTAATATGACTATGATGATCGTGTCTAATGCAGATTAAAAGTGCTTCGTGCTGAGACCAAGATAGGTACCTTATATATATATATATATATATATATATATATATATATATATATATATATATATATATATATATATATATATATATATATATATATATTTGTATATATATATATATACATATATGCTAAACGTCTATATGCCTTTGACTAGCAGTATTTAATTTTGTTGCCAAGCCCAAATCTTGTTTTAGAGGTGTGTGCATGCGCCCGTGGTTAGGCGGTTGGAAGTTGGGTCACTGCGACGGCTCACTGTACGTGGTTAGGCTTCTGCAGGACCGCGTTGAAAGTCTGCGTTGTTTTGGAGGTTTTCTCTTTGGGCACCGCATAAGTGAAGTTGACTAAGTGCATATGTCACATCGCGGCCCGTTTAGTGACGATCCCCTACTGCGCTGTCTGTCACGCAGACAAATAGACGACATTTGCTTCCTACAAGCGGAGCCGGCGCCACGCCGTAATTTATACGACCGCGGTGTGCTGGATGTGGAGACCATGGACAGCGATGAGTTTTACCACTTGTTGCGCTTTCGAAAGATGGACTTGGCAGACCTTGAATCGGCTCTGCTGATTATCGAAGAGGTCGTCACTGCCCAGCGCGTGCGGGTTCCAAGTAACGAGGCGCTCTGTATGACACTTCGACGCCTGGCCTACCCCAACGGTTTGTGCGAGCTGGAGCTCTTGCCTAACAAGCACAGCTCTGTGCTGTTAAGCGTCGTGTCTTCAGTGCTGGCTCATATGGAGCACTACTTCGAACATCTGCTGGCTAACATGACTACGCACAAGTGGCTAAACTTGCTCGCCGTCGGCCTAGTAAAACTCCTTCAGGCACGAATAACGATGTACTGTCGATACATGAGCCACATTTACGCAACATTATTCGAAGGCGCCCGACACTCCATAAAGAGAAGTGCATTAAGATGTGAGTTGTCTAATGATTCATCATAATTACAGTATATCTATTGTGCAGTCAAAAGAATTGCTTTTCTGCATAACATGCAACAGCTCGAAATACATGCACATGTTATGGGTTACCCGAAATGAGAAGTTCCGTCGAGCGCAGCTTGTTGCACGCGCCATCCGATACCTCGGCCTCACGGGCACTCGATCAAAATCAAGCCCAGTCTGAATTGAAATTCTCGAGTGAGATTCGCTTTTTTGCGTTACTCGCTGCATGGAGCCAGTCACGACCGAGAAATTTGCAGTGCCTTCGGCAGAATGGTTGCCTGTAGCAATATGCAGCAGATGGTAGTGAAGGGATGCAGGGGGTTCATTACACCCAAAGTTCGATGCACGTTGCTTTTTATTTGTTACCACTGGACATGTGGGCAAAACAAATGGCGACACCAGTGCGCACGCTATGCGCGAAGGAAAAAATTTAAGCTTAATTTTCTTGAGGACCTCGCTAAAATAAGTCAGTTGAACTGTTTCCCTTTGTTTGCTTCCATTTTGAACACATCAGAGAAGATGTACGTCAAAATGCGCTGGTTGCACATTAGAAAACTTGGGGAGGGAGGGTAGGGGGGGTATGATAGCAGTGGAAGTGAGGAACTCACTTTGACAAGGTGTGCTCACTTTACCCCCGTAATTTCTATGCAACAACATATCTTTTCAACCTTCCTCCTGTGCTCAATTTTCAGCTGTTATTCCTTTTCTCAGTCTGTCAATGCAAAGGGTACCCCACTTGACAATTGCTAGGCCTTCATCGATGCCAAGCCCAAATCTTGTTTTAGAGGTGTGTGCATGCGCCCGAGGTTAGCCAGTTGGAAGTTTAGTCACTGCGACGGCTCACTGTACGTGGTTAGGCTTCTGCAGGACCGCGTTGAAAGTCTGCGTTGTTTTGGAGGTTTGGTGGTTTGGTGGTTTTCTCTTTGGGCACCGCATAAGTGAAGTTGACTAAGTGCATATGTCACATCGCGCGTCTGCCCTCTCTGTCACGCAGACAAATAGACGACATTTGCTTCCTACAAGCGGAGCCGGCGCCACGCCACGTGAGATTTGTCACCCAACGGTGGACCAGCAAGAGCTCAAAAAACTGCCTGCATGTAGTTGCAGAGATAATTGAACCTCCGTGTTAATTTATTTGCAGTGTGCTTTCAGACATTGGTTAGCAAATTTGCCAATATTTTTGTTTACTTTAGGGCAAAGTAGCTGCTTTCATTTATGATTACTGAAAGCTCTGAACTAAGTTTGTTGGAATTCGAAGAGCTCATTGGTTTTATTTTTTGCTTGTACACATCAGGCTTGCTGCACAACGCCACAAGAAGTGCATATCTTCATGGTTTGAAACTTGACCCTTAGGTTGTTGGCCTTACAGTTCAAATACGTGGAATGATCATAAACAGAGCCACTTTTCAGTCCATGAGTCAAGAATAGTGTATGACTGTTGCATGAGAATTAGTGTGGCAACCACTGGCTTGAGACAACCTAAAATGTCAAGCGAAAATAGCAACAGGGAAACGGGCATAGAGTTGTGGCGAATTTAATGCAGGAAAACTTCCTATCTGCACGTCTGTCGTGCTTTCGCTGTAGCAATAAAGCTATTGAACCGCGCGTTGAAGCAATGGGCCGCTTTATTTCGGCAGGAATAAAACAGTTGTTGCAGTAACTGTGCGCTGGCAGACCTGCAGATTCATCATTCAAATATACATGCGTCTTCTGCGAATTGACATCTTGACAAGCACAACAGTTTGTTTCCAAACAACAGACCTGGCAAAATGCCACATGCGAAATGCAGTGCCTTCCAAACAAATCAAATAATGCTTATTATTTGCAAAGGTGGTACATACTGCGTGAAATATACGGAACAAGATCCCATAGCTCATAGCTGTAAGGCGACCTGTATTGAGGCGTATGAAGTGAGTGAGCAACAGTGAATACACGTTAGCAATGACTAGTAAGCACATCTATTAAACATAATTCTTATTCAACAAAATAGTAGCATTAAACATAAGGACCATCAACTCAACCTTCTATTAGAAACAGGATTAGTTTTTTCTTAAATGTAACGTAGCATCTGCATAGCTTTAAATCTTTAGGTAGGTGATTCCAAATTATTTCAGCTGCCAATTGGGCTATAATTTCCCTGGTTGGTGCATACTTCTGGTAGCAAAGGTTGTTATTCGAAGCATGCTATTTGAATCGTAAAGACATACATTTCATATACATTAATTGGAATGAAGTTGTTTATATTCTTAAATGGCATGATAATTAGGTATAGTGAACCATAAGTCATAGCCATAAGATTTAACCATAAGCATTCACACAAGGATTTAATGTTCCCGAAGCAGTGCAAGGGCGTTGGCATAGAAAGAACCCAAGGTGATTAAGTGGCTTAACCAGATGGACACGTATTACACCAGGATGATACATAGTTAGTAAAATGACTGTGACTGAATGTGTAGTACATTGATAGTAACGTAGGGCGGCTATAGTATTGGCGCGTTTATTAGGATTATTAGCCCATAGGCCATTTTTTTGGTTTGTGCTAAATCAGTATGGAATATGAGATGAAGAGATGAAGAGATGAATATAGAGATGAAGCCCTGCTAGACCTAGTCTTTCTCAGCCAACGCCTCGTGGGTGGCAGTATCGAATGAGAAGTCGCTGAACCTATTTGATATCATCAAGCAGCTTTAGTTTGTGTTTGTCTTTTGGTGAAAAAGCTACAGGTTTCATACACTTCATTTCCAAATTTCGATCGTGCAGATGATGCTTCCATTATTGATACCCAGAGTGAAAATTTCGACAACTTTGTGCAAATGAGCGCTGGTAATGATGTTAATGATTTAGTTTCCTTTTTCAAAAACCTCAGTCTCACGTGCATTCAGCGTTCTGTCCCTCTTAAAACCAAGAAAAGATACATACCTAAACCCTGGATGACGAGAGACACATTACTGTTGTCACGACGTGTCTCTAGACTCATGCGCTCAAAGCTGAGTGCTGAATGAACTTAAATTACTGAATGAACTTAAATTACAGCAACATTACCTCATCTTCTTAAAAACAATCCAAAAAATTTCGGCTATCCACTTTACCTTGTGGGACTTATAACACCACTTTTATAGTTAATGAGCAGCCTACTAGTAAATCTGATAAAATCGCACCTGCATTTACCTGATATTCTCCATCCGTTTTTACTTAATATAACCTCAAGCTTCCTCCGTTTCAATATGATATAGCTTCAACAATTAGTGACCTCTCTGTGTTACTTGACGTCCGTTTTTATTTTGTCTTTATTTTTAATATTTGCGCACTTCTGCTCAAGCTGTAACACCTGGCAGATGAGTATTAACTTCACAAAAACCATTTCAATGACAGTCACTAGGCGTTTATCTCCTTGCATTTTATCTTACGCTTTCAATAACTACCCATTGGTTCTTGCCCATGACCAGCTCTCTGTCTGCAATTTACATCTGAAGTTATCGCCGCTCCTGCGATAGCCCAAGATAGGCTGCAGTATGTAAAAATAAATAAATTTGTCGTGTGGCACCTCTCTTCCGTATCGTACAAAAAAAACATTAGTCAACTTCACTTTGGATATTCCCAAGTAGGTCACAAAGAGAATTTCAAACTGCAAGAAATGCAGAGGGGATGGCAGGTTGGTGACGTATGCAAAGATATTGCATCGGTGGTACAGTGGTAATTCACATTTCTATTAGCCTGTGCGATTGGCAACTTCGTTGACTAGTACAGGCACTTGCATTAACGAATTCGCAATTACATTTTTAAGGCGATTTTGACAGCACTCAATGGACATTGTCAATTTATTAATTGGCAGTGTGCCGAAGGCACTGGGCAGTGGGCATAGTGCTGCTTGAAAGAGAAGATGAGAATTGCTTCCTTCTCCGTTTTGCCATAGTACCGACCAGTTTAAGCCTACCGCTGCAACCGAGAACTTGTGCTGCTAGGGAAACACCTCCGTTGTATTTGGTGGAGGTGCTGGATTTTTCTTCGACATCCTAGAACTCCGCATTCGGACGCTACCACCACCTATTTCTGTGGATGAACCGGGACCGTCCCAGGCTGCTGCTGCCGTGCCGCCGGCCATCGTATGCACTGGCGTCATGCGGCAGCGCGATCCGGCTATATTTAGCAGCAGACACGCCCACGACATGGAAGGCTCGCTCGCCGAATATGACCGTGTAAGCCCCTATAATGAATGGGACGACCGCGCCAAGCTCACAAATGTTATCTTTTACTTGACTGACATGGCAAACCTATGGTTCGCCACGTCAACTAAACTGGGCAGTGGGCATAGTTCTGGTGAAAGAGAAGACGACGAGAATTGCTTGCTTCCCCGTTTCGCCATAGTACCGATCTGTTTAAGCCTACCGCTACAACCTAGAACTAGTACTACTAGGCAAGCACCCTCGTTGTAGCAGCATTACAAAAATGTGTGCGGGCATCGCGTCGTGCGGAGGGGTCTGATATATAGGACTGCTCCAAGCGTGTGCCTATTATTGAGGTACAAGCACAGTATTGCGGCAAGGGTAGAAGTAAAACAAGACCGATCGAGACATCGCTTAATTCAACTAAACCGAGCGGTTACTCAACATGAGCTCCACTTCGTGTAACGGGCCTTCATTACGCTGGTCTGAGGGACGTGCTCTGCACGTATGTCGACTGGGTTGCCGCAAACTCCGGTAACATCGTGTAATGTCCGCTGTCACCATAGAGGCCCGCGCGTTTCCTGCAGCTGTCACCGCAGAAGAAGGAATCTGACGGGCGAACAAGGGCGATATCGCAGCTGGGAACTTCAGCCATCTTTGCTGCAAAGAGGGGTCGTCTGCTACTGCTCCCGAGCGTACTCTCGAAAGCACCTGCTAGATGGTCATTCGCGGTGCCTTTATAGGCTGCGCCCTACGTGTTGATACATAATGTAGTGCAGCATAACACAGCACAATATAGTATCTTTCCTCACATAGCACATGCGTCTGTGCATCGCACGTCCATGGTACTTCTGCGGGCACGTGTGTGCGAATGTGCATGCGAACAAGTGCCTTCTAAAAGCTAGAGGATTCCAGTTCTTTTTCTAGTATTCAGTGCTGGAAGCAAGGGTTTCGAGACACAGCGCTAGCTTTCGCATCAGCTCGCATTCTGCAAATATTTCCTCGTAGCAGTACCCATAGTGTCCGGTCTTGCTTTCCTAGTGTCTGCTCTATTCGCGCCACAATGCCATTACCAAAATCGCTCAACTAGCCCAAAAAACTAGTTGTATTGAGTGATTGTCTTCGAAGCCGCTAGGTACAAATGTAGACGCTGTGCGACATAACCTGCCTTCGGTATAGGGCCAGGTTATAACAGAAACGGTTGTAACCTTTCTTTGCTGGAACACACAAAAAAATGTGACGCCTTCACAGTCAGATTATCGTCGTCGCGGCCGTCATCTTGTTGCACCTGTCGCATACACGCTCGCGTCGTAAAAACAAATGATCGACTTCCAAAAACGCCTTTCTCTATTTAACTGCGTTTTATAAAACCCTAAGGAATGCTGGACACAAACACACTTGCTGAGGACCTAGTAGGACTACATATGACGTAGGAAGTAAACATATGTAAACGGGAGAAGAAAATAAGTGGTCCGTGAAGTGATTGCTCAGTGGTCTTCTATTTTATTGATTTCACCTTGTGTTCGCGTTTGCAGTGTAAAGGACACTGCAAGGACACCCTCCTGATAACCTGTACAATGATTGGCATAAAATCTATTTTGAGAAGGCATAAAATATGCACTGTTTTTATTTATCATTTGAGAACGCTGGCGCCCTATAACGTAAAACTATACCAATATCTTTTTATTCCGATCACCTGACATAAAATTTGCGTAGAAGCTGACGCAAGCATCGGGCGGTCGCCCGCAGTGTTGTCTGAAAAGACCAATCAAACGCTCTCCTCGTTCATTGTAGGCAACTTTCGTTCGCTTGACAAACGAGTAATATTGCCTACACTGAGCGGCTTGTCGTATCTAATTGCTTGACAAGAGGCGAGGAGCACGTTCAAGTGGAGAGGGATTCGATGGGACCGAGCCACTGCACTGAAAATCGATAAGCGGATGAAGAGGATGGTGCCGGCGTCTCCGATTGACCGCTTTTCCTTACTTAGCTTCAGGTGGCTAGACGAAAATCGCGGCGGCATGCAAGGGAAGCTACAGAACGACGTTGAAACGAATCCTCAGCACAGAATAGTTCGCAGAACGAGGTCATAAATGCGCCGAAAGTGCTCGAAAACGGTGCACGGCCAAGCAAAAAGATTTATTATACGCAAATAAACCCATGCTCTATGGCAGGTGCGAGTAGCCAGTGCCTGAGCGATCGGGAGCAGCCATCTTTTATTCCTTTTGGAACGCGGCAGCCTGCGGCTATTCAGAAGGAAATCCAGTTTTACTCGGCATATTAATGCATCTGTAACGCGTACACGTCACTTTGCGTGGAGAGTTTTTACGGTTTTGGTACGTCGAGTGACAGACAGATGCAGTGGGTGCAGCCCGAAATCTTTTGACCAACCGCCGTAAGTTTTGACCAACGTAATTTTTCCCTAGACTGATGTTAGTGTGGGTTTAGAATAAGCATCTCCAGTCAATCATAAGAGGCTGATGGCTATCACCTGCTGTCGCTTAACTTTGTCGTCTGCTCTTCCCATGGTCTGTTGTCTGTTGCTGAATTTACGCATGTAAAATAAAAACGTAGATGTGTCATTATGAGTGTTATTTAGGAGTGTTTTCAATGATACGCGTCATTGCGTTCAAACATTTAAGTGTGTGTGTGTGTGCGTGTGCGTGCGCGTGTGCGTGTGTGTGTGTGTGTGTGTGTGTGTGTGCGTGTGTGTGTGTGTGTGTGTGTGTGTGTGTGTGTGTGTGCAATCATGCCAGAATGAATTGTTCGGTTCCTGAAGTGTATTTTACTTCACAGCATCACTCTTCTTCGAACAGTCCACATGATTTGCATAATAATGGTCGCACGTGATTTTATTCGCTATTTTTTTGTTTATATATCATTGAATTTAACGTCCGGCTTCATGCCATAGACAGGATTACCTTCCGTCGTACGCATACGTTCGCTCACGATGTAGGCCAATGGATCAGCAAAACTATGAGTACAGAAACAATTTTGCTTCGAATAAGTACTGAATTGAAACTCTGAACTATGTAATAAAAGGCTGACGCTAACAGCACGGAAGACGACAGAGAATTTACAACAGCAACAAGTTTTGACTATTAGAAACGTTTAGGCGTTTGTTTCGTTGTTTAATCTTGCATGGGGAAATATAGCGACAGAAGTGCCAGGAAAAATAATCATCGGCAGCCCTATGAGTGAGAGAAAGCTGACACTATTACAAACGTACTCAAAACTTATCAATGCCAAATTTTATGGTTGTCTAGGACGGACGCTACTCTTCTATTTTCTACTAGCTAATATAGTGTCACGGGGAGTATGAAAAATCCCGCGATTGTGCGCATAAAAAAACAGCGCATCAGACATTCAGCAGAAGTTCGCAGCACAGGAATAACGTTACTGCCATCCACGGCAGCGCACGCTCAATAAATTTCGGCACTAAAACTTTTCAGTCCACTTTAATATGACAAATCAGAGCATGCCACAAAATTATAAGCGCGAGCCATCCTCCGCTTTCACCAGTGGCCTCTGGCTAATCGGCTGCTACAGCGCGTCCCATCGCTTACCCTCTCAGCTGGAGCGCCGCAGATGGACATAATTATGTTTGCAAAACCGCTACGCCGCTATTGTAAAAATGTCTTCTTATTCAAGAAGCTGCAATGGCTGCTTAAGATATATGAATCGACTAACGCTTACTATTGGTGAAAGTATTGAAGCTTGCACCTGCGCTACTATTATACACGTGCCTTTATTCGACTACAGTACTCGTGTTTTCAACGGCGGGCAAGGCAAGCATGCGGATCTTACGAACAGATGTAGTTTTGTGAATTGGTTTTTTCCTGAGATTTTTCTAGCGCCAAATTTATCGTAAGTTATAATAGTCAATTTCGCACGTGATGCCTCAATATCCTTCTGCATATCTTCTATTTAGTCTTGTTCGCTCGTCAAATTGCTAGAATACGTTTATTTAAGGTGATCCCATAATAACGGATTTATGGAGTCGTCAAGTGGAACACTGGCTAATGCAGTTGGCTTGGTTGTTTATTTGGTTGTTTAATTTTTTTAAGTTCTTCGTTTTTCGCTGCGCGTGCGAATTATTGCGTATTTCTTTTCAGCTTCGCGTGAAAACGAAGCTAGATGTAACGCAGTGGCGAAAGCCGCTGCGGCCGTGAAAACAGCAGCAACAACAACAGGAAACGTGAGGTTCTAGAGTCAAGGAGGCCTCACGCAAGCGCTCGCCATCTTGCGGCAGAAAAATTGCAGTATAAAACGCTCGACCGTGCCACAGCGCCTCAGTCACAACTGTCAGTATTTCCACGCTGCCGTGCACGCTTCGAGCAGGAAAAAGCTGCAGTAGCACGTCTTAGAAGCAAGAATCTGCTGATCTCTGCGCCCACCTTTCAGTGTCCGAAAGGTTCCCTAACACTGCCAGTCATCATGCATTCTACTAGAGCTCTCCTCGCACAGGTAAGTGCATTATGCTCGAATTTACTTGCTGCGCCGATGGTTAAGGCAAGTGCGCAAGCGTATACATTTTTTTTAGTTCGCATTGAGAGAGCAACCCGAGTGTGCGGAGCCGTAAACCTACCGTCTCAGGTGTATATGTTCACAATTCCACCTTGGAGGTCGTAGCGTCAAAGTGGAACAATATTTGACCTAGGTTGCTTGACGGTTGCTCTGATAGCGTGCAAGATGCGACTTTTCACTGATTAGAGTGTATTAACTACTTTCAGAGAGCGTGAAATTGGTGGGTAGCAGCGGGCGCTTTCGTCTTCTGCTCTAGATCGCGGAACTTAGACAACATACTTAACCGAAATCCGGCACTAATGGCAGGTCACCACTTCTCGCGCTTCCTTTTCTGAGCGAATATATTGCTACAGTAAGCCAGAAGAGCCAGAAGGAATGCCACCATGTAAAGCAAGGGTATTTTACCAATTACCATTGTTCTCCAAGCGGGCAGTGCTAGTATTCATAAAGTGTACATTAAAAGCCAATCGCGTAGGCGGAAGTACGAGTACAAGTGACGAGCTCTTTTTACTAAACATGGTAGAGAGGATGAGATCTAGAAGCACTGGCCCATCCTATACGTGGCAAGCAAACTTATGCATAGCGCATCTCTAATCTTCTATAAACATTGGGAAGGGCGAAGCTGTACACTAAACGTGGAAAATAGTTTCCTTTGCTCTACAAGGACACATGCCAACAAAATATTTTGCAAGAAGTGTGTGCATAAGCCCCGTGGTAGATAGCAAATCGTCTTCTGCAGATGCGGCGGTGCCGGTTATCCACCACCATAAATGAAACCATCCCACATACAACGCCTTTTGAAGCACATGGAGGGTAGTTTTGCTACAGCGTATAGCAAAGTAGCAGCATCTTATACCACAAAACCCATATGCAATAAAAGCTTCTGCTGTGATACCAAAATTAATGGACACTCAAGGTGGATAAACGCCATCGTAGTGGACGTCGCAGTGAATGTTCGTAGAAGTCCAAGTGCGGTAACATCGCGGCCATGCCTGGTGAGGCGAGAAGGAATGTTGCTTGCTGGGGCAGCCTTCTCGCGCCCGCACGGGAGGAAGGCCGGGAGTGTGCGTGACGACTTGTCTCGCCCGCAAGGTGGGAGCAGGGAGACGTGTACGCGTTAGGAGTGGAAGCGGTAAGGGCGACAGAGTAGCGCGCGTCTTCGCTTCTACTCTGGCGGCCGCTGCGCACAGCGCCACCGGCCTCGGCGCATCTTGCAGGTAATCGGCGGTTGGTTTGAAGGCTAGCGGACAGCTTCGCATACGCCGTGTTCTTGCCAGCCTGATTCGCTTTGAAGCGAAAGGCATCCATGAAGTGGAATTTGCTCACCGCTGCTGCCGCTCTTGAGGACGTTAGGATTCTGAAAGCCAGTGTCCGCGATCATCGGCTCGTGTTTGCTTGTACGGGCGTGACACCGTGCACATTAATTTAGTTCATAAGCGAATCTTTATCGCAGCTTACACAGCTAATAACACTACTAACGTTACTGCAGATAGCTGTCTCATAATTTTCTATCGCAAGAAATGCTTCGCCTTTAGGGCTAAATTGAGGTGGTTTTTTTCTATCTCTCGCGTGAAAGTTGCGTGATCCAAACTAGGAATTTTTGATACAAAATCGACATAAGGCTGTCACGCGTGTACGCTGTTCTTGACATTCTACCCTGACGCACGCAAGAGAAACCTTGACAAACTGTTGAGAAGATGGCAGCGCCCGCCAATGTGAGTGTCAGCAGCTTAGGATCAATTTTGTCGCTGTGTTTTTCTGCTCGGGTCATTCATTTCCAAATTAGTTTTGCACGTCCTTTAGATTTGTGAGCTTAACAGCATGGTGTAAGTGACCCTAGGTGTTCTTTTCGTGATGTCTTCGTTATTAGCCCGCTGCACGCTTCACAAAAGGGGGAGCAGTTGACCTTCCAGATGGGTGAGAGGAACTACGTTAAGTTTCGCATACACCGCTATTTCCGAGGCGTACTGCCCCATATACTTGCTTGCTCTTTTTCTTTTATATAGATGGCGCCACAAACTAAACCTGCTTTGTATGCCTGTATAGAAGATAGGAATATCGATGCACCCTTCAGTTGCTGAAACACAAGATGAACCCCCATGTGAAGCGTAGACAAAAATCAGAATGCCTGCGGCAAGGCGAAGTGTGGTCTGCGCATCTCGCGCTATTTGATAAAAAAGCGATACGTGGTTGTTTTACATCACTTTATGTTAAGTCAGGAGAGTTGGAGAGAGACCACAAAGGGAGTAAACTGCAAGTGCAAAATAACGAAGCCACTGTGGCCACGGATAGGCTTGACACAGTGACGCAATCGTTCCACCAATATCGAACGGTGGTGGAATTATTCTCATATTTATGCGCATTTACTTGTCTGTCAATTTCTAATAATTTACATTCTTATTACTTATACCGCTTTCGCTAGCGTTAACAATCCGCTTGGCTAAACTAATTAAAAGGGATTGTTAGCGCCACGTTCTGCAGCATACCTAATGGTAACATTATAGGAACTGATCTGCGATTTTTCAGGCACTCGTGGTTTCCATGGTTTCCATGACTCTGGGCGGCGGTCAGTTTGGATTTGGCAGCGGATTTGGCGCTGGACTTGGTGGCGCCTATGGCACTTCCTATGGCGCCACATTCGCACAGCAAGCACAGTATTACGTGAGTACCTCCAGGCGTATATAAAGTACAATACCGTCGTTTCTTCGTCGCTGTGAGGCCACACGCACTAGAAAAGAGTTGGTGTATAGCACTAGCTTCTACCAAAAGGTGACATACAACGCGTTGGGTAAATGAGGCAGGTGGCTTGTGCGGTGCCTCTTTCCTATGCTGAATTATATCGCGATATTTAGTCGCCCTTTCTGCAGGAAACCATGTGCCTTTGCGGCGACGAAATACTAGTCCTCGCGCAAGAAGTTGCAATTACATTTCTTGAATCAGCAGTTATGTATAAATTTTTTTTGAGGACGTGAAACTGTCCCCTGAACTTTCCGTTTAGCATTGTGTGCTTGGTTTTTCATTAGAACGTTACACTAATTCTTCAAGCAGTGCTGATTAAAATTAAAAAAAAAAAACATTCCAAGGGTCAACAGCAGCGCGAGTAACGAAACAGCACATAAGATGATGTTGCACAGCTAATATCGTGACGAGAATTAACCTCTGCACGCACCCGTTGCATAAAGAGAAGAAAATTCTCATAAGGCATTGCTCTGTTAAGTCCAGTAAAATGACAAACGTTGTCACTTCCAAAAAAGAAACGCAAAATAATCTCCATGTTGACTTCCCTAAAAGGTGGCATAAATGTCATTAATGATCTCCGGAGCTCTGCAGCCTGCGAGTAGCCGTACAGTCGACATGTGAACACTCTGCTTTGTGTAAGGAATTAATGAAACCACAATGCGGTTTCACGGTGTGACAAAGAAGAGTTGCCGCTGCAGCAATTGCAAGGTGTCCAACGGGAAAGGCTTATGTATGTCCCATTTTTCTAAGCAGGGCGTTGATTACGGTCTAATTTGCTAATAAAAATCAGCTGCTGTTTTGCGAAATAGCGGTTAGTTGCATTTCCACCAAACATGCTTCGTGCCTGCCCTTATAGGACCACCGGTGCTAATAATTTTCTATGTGGAAAGACAATAACAAGCATCATATGTTTTGCGGGAAACAAAGGTAATCAAGAAAAAAAAACAGGCAGGGAGGTCGTGAACATCATTCAACATCAGGAGCTGACGTTGAATTTCCCGTCATTCGCATGTAGAATACCTGCGAATTTCTTTGGAAATTCGTAATCAACCTGCAAGCTTAAAATGTATGTATATTTTCTACTTGTAATACCTAGCAATTGTTTTTAATATGTATCGAGAAATAATAAATCATGCTGCGTTAAAATTAAGTTCACTGCGCCGCGATAGAAAGTTTCTTTCAGAAAGATGCCTAGCAGTAAGCAACGCCTTCAAGCTTGTAACCGCATTTTTGAAGAAGCTTGGTGCACAAATGATACATTAGATACAAATGACATTGATCATCACATTATCTTTGTCCTAAGCTATAGGCATGTCGCACTCATCTCAAATCTCCCAACGCAGCCACCGCAACCGTACAGCTTCGGCTACAACAACGTCGACCAGTACGGCACCAGGTCCTACCGCAAAGAACAGGGCGACGCCTCTAACACCAAGACAGGCATGTACGGCTACTCGGATGCCAACGGCATCTTCCGCCAGGTGAAGTACATCGCTGATGCTGGTGGATTCCGCGCAAAGATTGACACCAACGAGCCCGGAACCGCCCCTGGAGCCAGTGCCGACGCGGTCTACAATGCGAACCCTCTCCCCGCTGGCCCGCAGTACCGAATCATTGGTGGATCCTCCCCCTTCTCCTCTCCGTACACGAGCGCCTCCACGTCTGGCTTCGGTTACGCCCGTCCTTGGTCTGGATAGACAAGTGCGTGACGTAGGGAAGTGTTTGTTGAATATTTGACCCTGCTTCTGACGATGTTCCCTTGTCGAAGGAACAGGCTAGTCTGCCGTTGTCAGAAGCCGTGGCGTTTCTTATGAACTCTACAGTTACGACTGTATACATGCAGGTTAACGAATCTTAACTGCGAATAAAAGTTTGCTTCAGCGATATTCAAGTGCTCCTGCTCGTTTTCTTTTTGGGACAATTAAGGTATCTGTACGGACTCTGGGAAGCTCGCGGAAGCTCGCAGGGCGTTGCGACTTGCGATAACCCAAAACGGCGTAAGACATTCGCAGTCTCTCGTGAATGTGTCTCTAATTTCGCCATTTCAATCTGCCTTGTGCATGCCTAGCTCATAGCTGTACGCCACTGGTTAACAAGGACACGGAATTCGCGTGAACTACTTGTGTTACTTCGCATTCTGCCAAATGAACTTTCTGCTCACATCCAATTCACTTTTTTGCAACTTTGATCATAAGGGTACAACTGAGCATACCACACTGATGTTGGTGGTGCAGATGACGACACTACACTCGTGAAGCTGAATGGCGAATTACCGAAAGGCATCGCCTACAGAATCTCTACCTTTGCTAAGGCTGAGTGCAACCTTAGGATCACCGAGTTGGAATGCCTAGAGCTGCCACCGACAAGTTCGGAACACGTTGGTACGGCAAGAAACTCAGGATAATCAATGCCGACCACTGTCTGGCTTGGTTTTAGTAGACCACTCTACTAGTCAGTTACCTCACTGGTCGTTATGACTTGAAGAACAGGACTTCTTACATACAAGTGTAGTCTCACGTACAAGAAACAGTTGTTTATATTTCCTGTGTATTCGCTACCTGGAATGCAAAGGGTTTAGTCAACCTGTCGATAAAACGCACGTCCGATGCTATCGTCACTGGCTATGAATACTCCATCGCTTTCAATGGATTCTATGCGGTTTCAGCAGGCGTGCGTTCTTTGAAGTAGCAGTACCCTTCTTGGTAGGCATCGGTTCCATACCAGTCCCCTCTCACGTGCTCAAGTGCACCTCGATAAGGCTCTTCAGCTAATATCTCGTTTCTTTTTACGGTGCGCAGATATGTTTTAACAAAGTCTGGGCTCCCTGCTTCAGGATTGATGCGAACGCTTTCAGCAACATTCAACATAACGCTTTTTATCGAACCTTAGCTAACAAATGTTTGACAGCTTTCATTATAATACTCTCTCTCACTAATTCCTCTTCGTCCCGTAAGTCGAAGGTGACCTCAAGGGCATGAGCATGGTACTCGGCCGTCTCCTCGAGGTGACGCCGTTTCCGCCGAAAGACGTGGTCTTGCGTGACTTGCGCGGGGCACTATGCGGCATCCCGGCGAAGTTTTGCGGCTCCTCTTTAGTGCGGGAGATGTGCAGCGAATTTGCCGCTGCACATCTGCACAGGGCACAGGGTCCGATTGCGTTGTTTGCTTCAGTGCATCCCGTCGTGCTCGGCAGCGTCATTGGGGATATATATATGTATATATATATATATATATATATATATATATATATATATATATATATATATATATATAGATAGATAGATATATATATATATATATATATATATATATATATATATATATATATATATATATATATATATATATATATATATATATATATATATATATATATATATCAAGCGATGGTGCAGCACTTTTTACAACATCTACGCGGGCCCGTACACAGGCTCCATGTTAGACAGTACTCAACATATCCAGCACCCGAGATTGTCAGACACAGGTAACACATTGAAATAAGGTATTACTGCCATCGGGGCATATCAGCAAATGTTACCACACGTGCTGGCTGATTTTGTTATAGGAATGCTATGAATGCTAGCAATCCAATGCATAAGCTCCGTAAGAAAAAAATTATTGGGCATATTAATGCTACTTTGAACGCACAAGGAGGTTAAATAAAAGGACAACATCGCATCCGTCTGGTTACTGATTTGATATTTTCCTTTCATTTAATTTCGCTACTTATCGTCGAGGAGAGGCTGTTCTTGAGGTGGAGGGTCGTCGTTTTATAGCGAGTGCATGTGTACCCTGCATGGTAGAAAGGACATAAAAAGAACAAAACGTCGCAATCAACCACAGAAAGACATATTGTATCACTTGCTGCAGAACGATTTGGAGATGTTACAGCTAGTTCGGCAGAAAATTAATGTTCACACAATGTTGTTGAGAAACCACTGTGAGGTTTTTGAGCGCAGCAGTAACTAAAGCACGCAGAAATTGCTCTTGGCTGTGCCAACATGCAGCGTGCATCAGCTGGGGTGTGTTTACAGGTCGTGAAGTACTTCGGCTGTATCGATTTCGACTCGGAAAATGACAGCAGTGTCTGATTACTTAGCGTGGAAATGAGCATAGCAGTGCTCGTGTACGGGCAACCCAACGCATGGCCGAGACATGCAAGTGTCAATCACTATAGAATATTTGCATCAGTTACCGGCGTAGTTCTCGTTTATTTCTAGCCTACTATGTCATGCCTGCGTTGGCCTCTGGTATGGTGGCACAAATCCCAATGAAGAAATGCACCACACCATGTCTATTGTATTTTTATCGTTTACACTAGAGATCTTCTTTCAGAGGGAGGGCACAAGTTGAAAAACAAATGTATAATAGCTTGATGAACAATACTTGCATAAAAAATTTATTAAATAAGCATGGCGACTGCTATTCCGTGTCATCAGAGAGCGTTCTTTGTCGTGCAAGCATATTGTGCGTTGGTTGACACACGTCCCATTTTCCGATGTGGTATTCCTCACTAATTTTGTTGTAGGGGTCGGTCTCCACAGGTGAACAAAATAGACAAACGATCTAAATATGACGCACAGTTTGACAAGTGGGACGAGCACACTGACCCTTGAGTGAATTATGGTGCTCTCCTAGACGCATGCTGAGGCACCGGCTAGTTTGCATGCGTAACGTACATTTGACCAAATATACACGTGATAAAGAGAATAGACTACACTACCCCTTGAGGACACAAGTTCAGTTTTGGGTATCTTTAGCTAAGCCAGCCTCCACTGCCTGGATGTCCTTACCAAATAACATGTGGAGTGCTAGGCACATATATTTCTAGCAATGATAAAGCACGCACTGCATGCACAACGATTCATAACTGCACTGAGAAAGGCAAGAAGGCAAGTGAGGCTTCCTTCGTTAAAGGTACCGCTAAATTTGTCCAGTGTGTGTCAGAGGCCTTGTACTAAATTCCTTTCATATGTGGTCAAATGTACATAGGCCAGACTGGCCAGTGCCTAAATATGTAGCTATGAGATCACCATATTTCACTCAAAAGACCAGTATGCTCGGCAGACTTCACCGTGCATTGCTGCAGCGGGGCTTCAGGCCTGATTGACATCGTCTATCTATTTTCACCCACGGATGAAAATTGCCAGCAGAAATCAGCCACGCATACCACATATATAACAAGATGTGTGAGCCGGTCCCCATTATCATTAGCGTCCTTTCTAGATGACAAGGGATAGAAATAAGCCTGCGCCTGTTTACTTACTTTTTCAATTCAAATACCGTTTATCGTGATTCCATACCTTTGTATTACAACTTCCACCTTCTTTCTCAAATAGTGCACAATACAAGTACACATCCAGGGATGTTTTTAAAATTCTTCCATCAACTTAAACAGTCAGTTTTTAGCCGAGGTCACGCTGTATTGTCTTCCTTCCTTCCCTGTGTAAATTTTGTCCGGAAAAGTTACATGAACTGACCGACAAACTCAAACCAACAATACAAGTTTCACCTAGTGGACACGGCTGGTTCTCAGAAATACACAAAAACAGTGATGAGTGTCTGATGGCATCCTGTAGTTTGTGCAAACACACTTCGCCATTCCTGCAGTAGACATAGGCACACAACTGCTACAATGCCTCCATAAACATATCCACGAAGGAAAGCGATATCCGACTTTTTGGATCATGTACATTTAATGAATACATGAAATGTCCATTCAGATTACACGCCGTGCTGTTGCAGCTATGGCAACGGTTTATTATGTGGACATTATAATTAAAAAAATTAAATTATGGGGTTTTACGTGCCAAAACCACTTTCTGATTATGAGGCACGCCGTAGTGGAGGACTCCGCAAATTTCGACCACCTGGGGTTCTTTAACGTGCACCTAATTCTAAGTACACGGGTGTTTTCGCATTTCGCCGCCATCAAAATGCGGCCGCCGTAGCCGGGATTCGATCCCGCGGCCTCGTGCTCAGCAGCCTAACACCATAGCCGACACTATTATGGGTCACGGCTTCATCCCTACACAAATAATAATGTGTTCACATAGCTGCGGCACAATAAGGCTGTCATATTGTGAACACATGCAAGGAGAATGTAAAAGCAGTCACGAAAACAATGCGTGCACTAGTGCAAGGTGGCAACAGAGCACAAAGTCGAAGTCAATGATGAATGGCATGACAATAGGAACGCCATTGCTTCAACACAGCAAAACCTTTAACACGCACGCAGGAACAGCAGCGCGTTACAAGAAACTTTTGTTTACATAACTATTCTAGAGTTTCTTTCATGACTTAGTTTAAGTAACTTTCCCCTGTCATGTTTAGTTACGTCAAAGTTGTGGCAACGACCCTTGTCTTGATAAGAAGCCTGTACCAGGAGCAAGTTGTGATTGCTTACATTTTTTCCCTAATACTGCTCGTAAACCGAAAACCTTGTAAGCAGAAATTATTTACAACGTCGAATCATTTATACGCGAGGAAACGTCGTTCCAGTTAGAATCGGCCCAGAGGCAGATGAGTCGTTGTCATGCAATTTCAGCAGAAAAGCGTGAGATCGCGCACAGGCCAGCATAATGAACACGATTATTTCCGCACGTAATCTTTCCCGTAAGAAAACGCTTATAAATAGGGTTTTTTAGCAGTGCTACGAAAAGTACGGCATGCGGTACGATATTACCATTGCGTCTTACCAGTACCGCGTCGACCGAAAACGTTTTAGGTGTGCAGGTTGCTCGACACGGAACGGTAATATGACCATGATGATCGTGTCTATTGCAAATTAAAGGTGCTGCGTGCCGAGACCAAGATAGTTACTTTATATATATGTATTTATACATATACATATATGCAGTGCAGAATTGAACATTCTCTCAGGAGCGGGGGAAGCCTAAAAACAGTGAAGAAGAAACTAGGAATTGGCAAGAATCAGATGTATGCGTTAAGAGACAAAGCCGGCAATATCATTACTAATATGGAGGAGATAGTTCAAGTGGCTGAGGAGTTCTATAGAGATTTATACAGTACCAGTGGCACCCACGACGATAATGGAAGAGAAAATAGTCTAGAGGAATTCGAAATCCCGAAGGTAACGCCGGAAGAAGTAAAGAAAGCCTTAGGAGATATGCAAAGGGGGAAGGCAGCTGGGGAGGACCAGGTAACAGCAGATTTGTTGAAGGATGGTGGACAGATTGTTCTAGAGAAACTGGCCACCCTGTATGTATGCCTCATGACCTCGAGCGTACCGGAATCTTGGAAGAACGCTAACATAATCCTAATCCATAAGAAAGGGGACGCCAAAGATTTGAAAAATTATAGACCGATCAGCTTACTGTCCGTTGCCTACAAAGTATTTACTAAGGTAATTGCAAATAGAATCAGGAACACCTTAGACTTCTGTCAACCAAAGGAACAGGCAGGATTCCGTAAAGGCTACTCAAAAATAGACCATATTCACACTATCAATCAAGTGATAGAGAAATGTGCAGAATATAACCAACCCTTATATATAGCTTTCCTTGATTACGAGAAAGAGTTTGATTCAGTCGAAACCTCAGCAGTCATGGAGGCATTACGGAATCAGGGTGTAGATGAGCCATATGTAAAAATACTGGAAGATATCTATAGCGGCTCCACAGCCACCGTAGTCCTCCATAAAGCAAGCAACAAAATCTGAATAAAGAAAGGCGTCAGGCAGGGAGATACGATATCTCCAATGCTATTCACAGCGTGTTTACAGGAGGTATTCAGAGACCTGGATTGGGAAGAATTGGGGATAAAAGTTAATGGAGAATACCTTAGTAACTTGCGATTCGCTGATGATATTGCCTTGCTTAGTAACTCAGGGGACCAATTGCAATGCATGCTGACGGGCCTGGAGAGAGAAAGCAGAAGAGTGGGTCTAAAAATTAATATGCAGAAAACTAAAGTAATGCTTAACAGTCTCGGGAGAGAACAGCAACTTACAATAGGCAGCGAGGCACTGGAAGTCGTAAGGGAATACATCTACTTAGGGCAGGTAGTGACGGCGGATCTGGATCATGAGACGGAAATAATCAGAAGAATAAGAATGGGCTGGAGTGCGTTTGGCAGACATTCCCAAATCATGAACAGCAGGTTGCCGTTATCCCTCAAGAGAAAAGTATATAATAGCTGTGTCTTACCAGTACTCACCTACGGGGCAGAAACCTGGAGGCTTACGAAAAGGGTTCTACTCAAATTGAGGACGACACAACGAGCTATGGAAAGAAGAATGATAGGTGTAACATTAAGGGATAAGAAAAGAGCAGATTGGGTGAGGGAACAAACGCGAGTTAATGACATCTTAGTTGAAATCAAGAAAAAGAAATGGGCATGGGCAGGACATGTAATGAGGAGGGAAGATAGCCGATGGTCATTAAGGGTTACGGACTGGATCACAAGGGAAGGGAAGCGTAGCAGGGGGCGGCAGAAAGTTAGGTGGGCGGATGAGATTAAGAAGTTTGCAGGGACGGCATGGCCACAATTAGTACATGACCGGGGTTGTTGGAGAAGTATGGGAGAGGCCTTTGCCCTGCAGTGGGCGTAACCAGGCTGACGATGATGATGATATATGCAAAACGTCTATAAGCCTTTGACTAGCAGTATTTAATTTTGCTGCCAAGCCCAAATCTTGTTTTATGGTTACGGGCATGCACACGTGGTTAGCCGGTTGGCTGTTGGGTCACTGCGACGGCTCACTGTACGTGGTTAGGCTTCTGCAGGACCGCGTTGCAAGTCTGCGTTGTTTTGGACGTTTTCTCTTTGGGCACCGCATAGGTGAAGTTGACTAAGTGCATATGTCACATCGCGGCCTGTTCAGCGACGATCTCATACTGCGCTCTCTGATACGCAGACAAATAGGCGACATTCGCCTCCTACAACCGGAGCCAGAGCCTCGCCGTAATTTACACGACCGCGGTTTTCTGGATGTGGAGACGATAGACAGCGATGAGTTTTACCACTTGTTTCGCTTTCGAAAGGTGGGCTTGGGAGACCTTGCATCGGCTCTGCTGATTTTCGAAGAGGTTGTCACTGCCCAGCTCGTCCGGGTTCCAGGTAACGAGGCGCTCTGTATGACACTTCGACGCCTGGCCTACCCCAACCGTTTGTGCGAGCTGGAGCTCTTGCCTAACAGGCACAGCTCTGTGCTGTTAAGCGTCGTGCCTTCAGTGGTAGCTCATATGGAGCACTACTTCGACCACCTGCTGGCTGAAAGGACTATGCACAAGTGGCTAAACTTGCTCGCCGTCGAGAAATTCTCCGAGGTGAGTCGGCCTAGTAAAACTCCTTCAAGCACGAATCACGATGGCTTGTCGATACATGAGTCACATTTACGCAACTTTATTCGAAGGCGTCGGCCACTCCATAAACAGAAGTGCATTATGATGTTTATTTATTTCAGATACTGTCAATCCCAGCGGGATATTTACAGGTTGGGCATATATTATACACTCACAAATAGCGATAAAAACAGGTTTACATGATTTCAACAATATTTGCAATTGACACAAAGCAGATTTACACATATGGTAGGAAATAAAACAAGGGTACATTTCATTTGGCAAAAGGGGGTGAAATTACGTAGGCAAATACAATGCTCATACAGATTTCATTTTATACAATGACTTGAGTGGTGTTATTTCCGGCTAACGTAATCTAATTATTACACAACAGCTCTTCTACAAGGGTTATAAATTTCGGCAACGATGTGTTAGTCGTTATGAAGGGGCCCAGGCTATTCCATTCTCTTATTGCAAGAGGAAAGAACGAATATCTAAAACAGTCAGTGCGAAATGCATATTCTTTGAGTGTTAATGAATGCTTATGGCGGGAAGGTCTGGTGTCAGCTAGGGATATATATAACGAAGTATTTATTCGTAATGCATTGTGTATCAATTGGAACAATAATTTTAGTCTTGCTAGCTTGGCGCGGTTTCGCAGAGTAGGAATACCGGCTTGTTTTAGCAGTTGGGTAGGTGAATCGCTATTCCTGTATTTGTTAAAGATGAATCTAATTGCCTTTCGCTGCACTCCTTCTAGTTTGTTAATAAGCTGTTGTGTATAAGGAAACCAAATTGTGTTACCATATTCGAGAACTGGGCGAATAAATGCGTTGTATGATAGCAGTTTAATTTCCGGTGGCGCAGCTCGAAGTCTTCTTCTGAGGAAGAACAGCCGTTTTAAAGCAGATGGTATGATACTGTTAATATGAGATTCCCATCTTAGGTCATGTGAAATGATCAAGCCAAGATATTTAAGCTCATGAACTCGGGTGAGCGGTATATTATTGATTGTGTATTCGAAGTCTGACCTATGTTTTTTGCGGGTTATAGATAAAAAGGCAGTTTTTTTAATGTTCAGCTCCATCTGCCACTTTTTACACCACTTCACTACCTCGTGAAGGGCGCTGTTTAAATAAACGTGGTCATTCATAGAGTTAATTTCATTATAAAGAATGCAGTCGTCGGCAAAAAGCTTCATTTTAACGCGGATGTTAGAGGGTAAATCATTAATAAATATAAGGAATAAAGTGGGAGCAAGGACACACCCTTGAGGCACCCCCGATGTAACTGGTACAATGGAAGAAATTTCATTGTTAACAACAACATACTGAAACCGGTTGGTTAGGTAATCTTCAATCCAATTGACAATAGAACCATCGCCTAAAGTTGTTTTCAGTTTGCTGATTAGTTTTCGATGGTTTACTCCATCAAACGCCTTTGAAAAATCTAATGCTATTAAGTCAACTTGTTTTTGATTATCAATGCTTTGGGATAAGTCATGCGTTACTTCAAGTAATTGGGTTATTGTTGAAAGTCCCCGCCGGAAGCCATGCTGGATAGGCGATGATATTTCTGCTTGCTCTAGATAGTTCGTGATATGCTTTAATATGATATGCTCTAATAATTTCCCTACAGTGGACGTTAGCGATATTGGTCTCTAATTACCAACATCACTTTTGCTTCCTGCTTTATGAACGGGGATTACTTTCGCTATTTTCCATTCCTTTGCAAGGCTACATGTTGATAAGGATTTGTTAAATATTAGATGTAGATATTTCGCGTTGACTTCGGCATATCTTTGAAGAAAAGTGTTGGGAATATTGTCCGGGCCGTTTCCTTTTTTTGTGTCTATTGATAGTAATAAGTTCAGGACTCCTAACTCAGTTATCGTTGGCATGCCTAGTGGTCTCTGGTTGTAGTGATTCACCTCCGGAATGCGACCATCGTCAGCAGTGAACACAGACTGGAAGTATGTATTTAATGAATTTGCAAAACTTAAATTTTGTTCCTGAGAATTGAGGGTGTTGCTTTGTTTTTGGGGGCTAAGATACTTCCAAAACTTTCCAGGGGAATGCTTTAAAAAGTTAGGAAGCGTAACTGAAAAGAAATGTGCTTTCGCTGTACTAATCTTTGCTTTCATTTCATTGACAGCACACGTGAGTTTACGTTTATGTTGAGGGCCTTTTTTTGTTTTGAGCAATTGTCTTAGTCGCTTCACTTTGCGCTTTGCATGAATGACATCACGTGTTATCCATGGGTTATTTTTATTAGTTTGTTTGGTTCTTATTGGAATATAGTTATTGATGCAGTGGGATACAATGGCTTTAAATCGTTCCCATATTGCGTCTATATCAGTGTCTGAAGAATTAGCGAGTTCTTCAAATGACTGATACTCCAAAACTAAGTAATTGGCTATGCTTGAGTCGTCAGCTTTTATAAAGTCTGGATAACTAGTTTGGCAAATAGAAAGATTTGTTGCGGCCTGAATGGGAGTAGTGCATAATGTTAATTTGTGATCTGATATTCCATCTAGCACTGCTAAGTTAGTTTTATTGATCGAAAAGTGGTTGCTCAGAAAGATGAGGTCAAGAATGTTGGATGCATTGCCTTGAACACGTGTGGGCTCGTTGACAACTTGTGACAAGTCAAAACTAAGCATAATATCAAAAACAATTTCTGAACAAGGAGAGCGATAACTCATGGTTGGCCAGTCGATATCAGGAAGGTTGAAATCCCCGAGAAGGATCAGCCGGGATTTTGGTACATGAAGTTCCATATACTGATATAATGATGTCACTTCGCGTTCATCAGTCGAAGGGCTACGGTATATACAACCGACACTGATAGACGTTGCACCAAAACTAAGTTTGCAAAAAAGTGCTTCAGCATTTTCGACTTCTGGTAAGATAGTGAAAGGAATCTTTTTATTTATTAGTAAAGCAACTCCTCCTCCTCGCGTTAATCTGTCTTTGCGCACAATCACATAGTCGGGTGGGGCTATTTCTTTGTCCTGTATGTCATCTGTAAGCCACGTTTCTGTAATCGCCATAAAGTCGGGCTCTAGGCTGATAAGAAGAGACTCTAGTGCGTTAAGCTTATTCAAGATACTACGCGCATTTACGTTTGCAAAGGTTATTTGTTTCGTTTTTGGGGCGGTCGGGCGCGTAGGTGTGGTCTAATTCCTTCCTGGTTTTTTTGGCCTTTACTCGCATTTGTCTGTGCCTTTACAGGTACCCGGCAGTTCTTTTCTTCATCCCACTGGAACAATTCTCCGTTGATTCGGACTTTATCGTAAAGGAGCGCCACCTTTGCACCGGAATCTTTCATTGATTTTACACTAACCCACAGTTTTTTTCCTTATGTCGCCTACTCGGACAGAGAAATCTTCACTGATCGCGTATTCAGTATTTTTAAGTTTGCGACAGTTTTTTAGCACGAGAGTCTTTTCACGGAAGTCAAGAAGTTTAAGAACTACAGGCCTGGTTTTCTCGCGTGAAGGTTTTCCTATCCTATGAATGCGTTCAATGGCGACAGGTTGAATTTGAAGAATGTTCTTGGCAATGCTTTCATTAAAAGTTTGTTCAAGGGATTCGTTGTCTTCTTCTTCAACTTCTGGAATTCCATAAACTAAAAGATTACACCGTCTCGAGCGATTTTCCAAATCATCCAGTTTTAGTTCAAGCGAGGAAACAACCTTCTGCAGGTTGGTGACCTGGTTTATGTAGTCCAACATTTTTTGGTCAAGGGCAGCCATGTTTTCCAGTTTCGTTTCAATTGATGTTAGTCGATCCTCTTTAATGCTTTTTATGTCTCCGGCAATCGCCTGGAGCTGTCTGGAGATCTGTTCAAGGTCTGGGCCGGGGTTTGTTTCGACGTCTCCAGCCAGTAGCAGTAATTCCGCCGCGTGCATTGCCAAATCACACAGTATAGGACACAGCAGCCTTGGGCACGGCAGCATAACAAGGAACGGATCATTTGAGCGAATACATTTGCCGTAACGCCTTACCTGCACAAGATAGACGAAAGGATTAAGAATCCGCATCGTGCTGTTGCTGCCGTGCCCAGTGAAGTGCGTGCCGGTCCAGTCCCGCTTTAAGTAGCACCGAAGCGCCACCTGGTCCAAGCTGGGAGTCCCGTCAATGTGTGGCGTCCCTGTCGACTTCCGGTGGAAGACGAAGGTTTCGATGACCGCTGTCGTCGCAGGGCGGAAGGAGCCGGAGTGGTTGCCCAGCCGCACTATCATGCCCTGCGTCATGGGGCCAGAGCCGTCCCGTGTCGTCGGTATCACCAGGGAAGTAGAAATCAGCTGCACAAGATAGACGAAAGGATTAAGAATCCGCATCGTGCTGTTGCTGCCGTGCCCAGATGTTGGGTTGTGCATTGCCTAATTATTCATCATAATCACAGTATATTCCTTTATCACAATTGTATACACTGTATATCATAATTACAGTGTATTACTTTACTTGAATATGCCTCAGTCATCTGGAGCCCTCATCAGAAAGAAATGACTACAAAGTTAGAAAAAGTTCAACGTCGTGCCGCGCGCTTCATATGCTCAAAGTACCGCCGTTTAGATTCCGTTACACTGATGTTGCAGTCTTGAGAACTGGAAACACTAGAAGTACGAAGGCAAAAAATCGTCTGAAAGTGTTTTTTAGATTACTACATGGACAGTTAAAAATCAACAAAGATGAGTATGTGCAGCTTCCAGGAAAACGAAGCAGTCGTGTTAATCATCAATATGTTTTATGCCCATACTTTGCTCACAGTGATGTGTTCCGATTTTCTTTTTTCCCTGCCGTGACTGAACTCTGGAACTCGATACCAAGCTTTGCGGCAGATGTCAGTGATGTTTGTGAATTTGAAAAATTCTTAAACATGTATTTTTACGATTCCGCTGCCTCTTGATGCACCTGTATATATGGTCTGCCTGTATTTAAACCCTCCCTGTAAGAACGCTCAGCAGAGGGTTGACCAGTATGAAAAAATAAAAAAATAAATAATATGTTTTGTGCAGTCAGTAAAGTTGCTTTTCTGCATAACATTCAACAGCTCGAAGTACATGCAGATGTTAAGCATTACGAGAAATGAAAAGTTCCCTCGAGCGCGGCACGTTGGACGCGCCATCCGATACCTCGGCCTCACGGCCACTCGATCGAAGTCAAGCCCAGTCTGCATCGAAATTCTTGAGTGAGATTCGCTTTTTTGCGTTACTCGCTGCATGGAGCCAGTCACGATCGAGAAACTTGTAGTTCCTTAGGCAGAATGGTTGCCTGTAACAATATGCAGCACATGGAAGTAAAAGGATGCCGGGGGCTCATTACACCCAAAGTTCGATGCACGTTGCTTTTTATTTGCTACCACTGGACATGTTGGGCAAAACAAATGGCGACACCAGTGTGCACAATATGCGCGAAGGAAAAAAAATTAAGCTTAATTTTCTTGAGGACCTCGCTCAAATAAGTCAGTTAAGCTGTTTCACTTTGTCTGCTTCCATTTTTAACACATCAGAGAAGATGTACGTCAAAATGTGCTGGTTGCACATTAGAAAAATTGGGGAGGGAGGGAAGGTGGGTATGTTAGTATTGCAAGTGAGGAACTCACTTTGACAAGGTGTGCTCACTTTACCACCCTTAATTTCTATGCAACAACACATCTTTTCAACCTTCCTCCTGTGCTCAATTTTCTGCTGTTATTCTTTTTCTCAGACTGTCAATGCAAAGGGTGCCCCACTTGATAATTGCTAGGCCTTCATCGATGGGACGGCACGTCACATTTGTCACGCAACGGTGGACCAGCAAGAGCACTATTCAGGGCACAAGAGGCACCACGTGCAAAAATATCAAGCTGTGATGTGCCCAAATGGCATAGTTTGCCAACTGGATGGGCCTTTCAAAGGGCGACGTCATGACGCGGGTAAGTGCATGCGATCCAAGAGCTCAAGAAACTGCGTGCATGTAGTTGCAGAGGTAATTGAACCTCCGTGTTAATTTATTTCCAGTGTGCTTTCAGACATTGGTTACCAAATTTTCCAATCTTTTTATTTATTTTATGGCAAAGTAGCTGCTTTCATTTATGATTACTGAAAGCTCTGAACTAAGTTTGTTGGCGTTTGAAGAGCTCATTGGTTTTATTTTATGCTTGTACACATCAGGCTTGCTGTACAACGCCACAAGAAGTGCATATCTTCATGGTTTGAAACTTGACCCTTAGGTTGTTGGCCTTACAGTCCAAATGCATGGAATGATCATAAAACAGAGCCACTTTTCAGCACATGAGTCAAGAATAGTGCATTACTGTTGCATGAGAATTAGTGTGGCAACCACAGTCTTGAGACAACCTAAAATGTCAAGTGAAAATAGAAACAGGGAAACGGGCATCGAGTTGTGGCAAATTTAATGCAGGAAAACTTCATGTCTGCACGTCTGTCGTGCTTTGGCTGTAGCAATAAAGCTATCGCACAGCGTGGAGAAGGAATGGGGCGCTTTATTTCGGCAGGAATAAAGCAGTTGTTGCAGTAACTGTGTACTGGCAGACCTGCAGATTGATCATTCAAATATACATTCGTCTTCTGCGAATTGACATCTTGACAAGCACAACAGCTTGTTTCTAAACAACAGACCGGACAAAATGCCACATGCGAAATGCAGTGTGTCTTCCAAACAAATCAAAGACTGTTTATTATTTGCAAAGGTGGTACATACTGGGTGAAATATACGGAAGGAGGTCCCATAGCTCATAGCTGCAAGGCGACCTGTTTTGAGGTGCATTAAGTGAGTGAACAATAGTGAATACACATTAGCAATGACTACTAAGCACAGCTATAAAACATAATTCATATACAACAAAATAGTGGCAGTAAACATGAGGACCATCAACTCAACCTTCTATTAGAAACAGGATTAGTTTTTTCTAAAATGTAACGTAGCATCTGCATAGCTTTAAATCATTAGGCAGGTGATCTCAAATTATTTCAGCGGCCAATTGGGCTATGATTTTCCTAGTTGCTGCATACTTCTGGTAGCAAAGTTCTTATTTGAAGCATGCTATTTGAATCGTAAAGGCATACATTTCATATACATTAATTGCAATGAAGCTTATATTCTTAAATGGCATCATAATTAGGTATAGTGAACCATAAGTCATAGCCATAAGATTTAACCATAAGCATTCACACAAGGATTTAATGTTCCCGAAGCAGTGCAAGGGCGTTGGCTTATAAAGAACCCAAGGTGATAAAGTGGCTTAACCAGATGGACACGTATTACACCAGGATGATACATAGTAAGTAATATGACTGTGAATGAATGTGTAGTACATTGATAGTAACGTAGGGCGGCTGTAGTATTGGCGCGTTTATTACGATTATTAGCCCATAGGCCATTTTTTGGTACGTGCTAAATCAGTATAGAATATTTTACGTTGGAGTTTAAAATAACACATAGGAAGGAACGTTGCTTAAGAGCACATAATGTAAGTTTTCAGAATGTCATTGCTAGAGAGTAGGCTGAAGTTTAAAAGGTAGAGTTAAAGATCATAAATGTAGTTTTAGATTTAATAATCTGGATAGTTGAGATTCCACGATTCTGTCAAATTGTTGAGCTCTATAAGGTATGTAGTTTAGGAAAAAATTGATGACTCTATTCCTACTACTGTCCTGTCATCTGCATAGAGAATAGGTGTGGAGTTAAAGAGAGTTTTCGATATCGCTAATATAGATGAGAAAAATTTCATGCAGAACTTCCTCAGGTAGCTCTCTAAGTATGCGTAAGCATTGTGCCACTTGCTTACCTCCACGCAGCCTGGTGTCATTATCAGCATTATGGAAGTTCAACTGACTAGTCTAAACTCTTATCAACTTTCATTGATTGTTCGCTGCACGTCTGATAGCGAACATGATAAGACAGGTTTAATTAAGATAGAGTTCATTACAGCACATAAACACGCGATCATGGGTGTTAATTACGCCACTAGAATCCTCAAACATTTCTGGGAGTCAAACTGACGGCATTTGGTGTTACTTAACTGATGGGTAATTGAGAAAAGGTGTTGCAAAACCATTACTACATTTGCTGAGGAGGATAAGCAGTGTTTTATTGATGGCTTTGATGCTTGTGTGGAGCTTGTTCTTTATTAAAACATATGATGTTCTGTGCTGTATTGGTGATTTGAATGAATGTACGCACTATTCGCCACACTTAGCTGAGTGCTTGCAGCCTCTGCCTCACATAGGTATGAGCCGTTGCATTTCTTTTGTGCTTAAAGGCTATGAACCTTAGCTTAAGGGGGTTTGAGCCATTCACTGCCTTATGTGACATATTTCTCATTGGGTCAGCATAGAAACGCTTTCGCACCTAATAGAAGCGGTCCACTTGTAAAGCCTCTAAGTAAGCTTTTTGTCGTAACTTTGCAGTTAGATATTACTCCAGGAATACAAACAGTTATACCCCTTTTAAGCGGGGAAGGTAAAGGCACTTATGGGGACAGGACTTTGAGTGACACTTTAGGCTACGTGGTGCTAAACGCAAAAAGAGAGCGCGCTCACTGTAAAAAAAAAGGCGACAGACTAAGAGCGTGTTTTTTGAAAGTGTAGATTAAAAAAAAATCTTCTAAAAAGTTACTGTTTTACGTTGTGTTATAGATACCACCCAAATTTTATTATTTTGTTTGCAATATTGAATGACCCAGTTAGATTTATAATTGGTCAAAACGGCTTTGTCTGCGCTCAATATTTGCTGACCAGACGTGTTTCTCTTGATCCCTGGAATCAGCATAGTTCTACTTAATAATGTAATAGTTGTTTTAGTATGTGAATGTAAAGTGCATCACCACTGTTTCTGCGCGATCTTAAAAAAAACATTCTTGCATTTCAGGCATTCTTAAGGAAACCAAGCTCTACGAGAACTTTGAGAAAATCACAATAGGCAGGAAGTTTGTCATTTATGGCGACCCAGCCTATCCTTTGCTCCCAATCCTATGCAAGCCATTTGGAGGCACTACCCTGCAGCCTTATGAAGCATTCTTTAACAAGGTTATGAGCAGGGTGCGACAAGCTGTGCAGTAGGGCTTTGCAAAGGTTGCCACAGAGTATGCTTTTGTGGACTTCCTCAAAAACCAAAAACTGTCACATCAGCGAGTGGGGCGCATTTACCGTGCGGCAACCCTTCTTTCCAACTGCCATACGTGTCGGTATGGCAGTCAAGTGGCTGACATTTTTGGTTGCCCCCCGTCACTTGATGAGTATCTGGTACCACATTCCATATGAGATTTCAGCGCTAGAATCCCTTTAGAATACTTGAGCAAATGCCCTTAGCATTAACTTCTGCAACAGAGCATCAATGAGAAGTCAGTGTGGTCTATTCAAATACCATTTCAGAAACTTTGCAACGCTTGTTTTGAGCCAAGACTTAGTTTACGAGAAGATTGCATCTGAAGGGCCCGAATACCTTTTTGAATATTAAGATCTCCCAACACCCAAATTGCGGAGTGGTGACGTTACATACACCATCACCGCCCTTTGCTGCCGTCGGTGAGTAAGACGGCACCCGGCAGACGGCGGTACTGAGGCAAGGCAGAGCAGTGGATTTGCCACTGCAGCTGCTTTTTGGTAAAGTGGCGTAGACCATTCGGGAATCCCGCAAAATCACGTGGAAGGTGAATTCTCTGCTACTTGTATTTTGTGCGACTTTCCGAAGCCAGAAAAACTAGCACAGCACTATGCGATAACGAAACTACTGAAACGAGAGAGCGTGGGCGGGGCAGAGTCGAACGAAAACCTTTCGACCGCCCCTGTCATTGTCAAGGGCAATCTGAATCATTTCTTTTTTTTTTCTAAAAATGAAATGGAACTGTACAAGTAGCACTAATCTATTACTTTATCTTGACTCAATAGTTGCCTTTAGTGTTCATTTAAGTGCACGTAGACAGCGGATGTTTAGCTATGTTGCATCATATAACCTTCGAAGACCAGTTATGTTGTTGGCTGGTTTACGTTTGAAAGGGGTTGCAGTGCCGTCTAATGGTGCTGAATAATATTGTTCGATCGCTGAACCTTTCCTTCAACAGCACACTGGCATCTGCGTAGCATGATTCGAATGTGGGCAAACACGAGATCGCTGCTGCTGCATCAAATCGTTGAGGCAGATGGTGTGTTCACGTTTTTCCCAGAAGCCTGTCCACCTATTGAGGTCCCCCTTGAACGTTGTGAGAAGAGGTTTATTAGCGGCCTATTATGTACAGGGCACAGCGACCTGCATTGGCGAGGCAGCCCGAAGCACCATCCAAAAAGGCGCCGCAACCAGCAATGCGAGCATAGCCGAGCTGTGCGTTTTAGCATGGAATAGCGAACCAGCTGGGTCCTGTTCCTGCGTGCAGCACCAGTGTCGGTGTTAACCCAGTAGGACCGATGCTCATCAAGTGGGGCTTGTACTGTCGCTTTGCACTTGAAGTCTGTCAACCAGACATCTCAGTAGAACAGCTCCGGCAGATAACAGACTCCGTGACGTCTCTCGAAGTCTTTTCTTTGACGTTTCCGGTACTGTTCCTCGAACTTCCAAAGGCTCTCTCGATCCGGCAGTTGGGGTGTCAGCTTGTTGGAACTAAGAGGAAGCTTGGTCAAAACTGAAATAGTCAGAAGAATAAGAATGTGATGGGGTGCGGTTGACAGGCATTCTCAGATCATGAACAGCAGGTTGCCATTATCCCTCAAGAGAAAAGTGTATAACAGCTGTGTCTTACCAGTCCTCATGTACGGGGCAGAAACCTGGAGGCTTACGAAAAGGGTTCTACTTAAATTGAGGACAAAGCAACGTGCTATGGAAAGAAGAATGATAGGTGTAACGCTAAGGGATAAGAAAAGAGCTGATTGGGTGAGGGATCAAACGCGAGATAATGATATCTTAGTTGGAATCGAGAAAAAGAAATGGGCATGGGCAGGACACGTAATGAGGAGGGAAGATAGCCGATGGTCATTAATAGTTACGGAATGCATTCCAAGGGAAGGGAAGCGTAGCAGAGGGCGGCAGAAAGTTAGGTGAGCGGATGAGATTAAGAAGTTTGTAGGGACAACACGGACACAATTAGTACATAACCGGGGTAGTTGAAGAAATATGGGAGAGGCCTTTGCCCTGCAGTGGGCGTAACCGGGCTCATGATGATGATACCCATTCTTCAAAAGAGTCGACCTGTAAGCTAGAAGGGGCAAGTAAGGGTCTCTCGGCTTTGTCATGGAAGTCTTGGTTTTTACCGCAGCCTGAACAAGTCCATTGCTCTTAGAATAGTGAAGGCTAGAGGTGATGTGCTGGAAGGTGTAGTCCTGAGCGAAGCGTGAAAACTCAGTTCAGGAAAACTGCGGGCCGTTGTCGGAAACCACTTCCTCGGAAATCCCGTGGCGTCCAAAAAATGACATGCAGTGGTTGACCACAGCTGCGTACATAAGTTTGCCGAGCCGAGTCAGCTCGGGGTATCTTTAACAATAATCTTCCAATAAGTTGTGCCACTCGTGCGACTCGAAGAAACTTTCCGTCTGGACTATGCAGCTGGCGAGGAGGAGCTGAGAGAAAAAGTGTGTCCTTGAGTGTCTGGAATACTTGCTTCGGGAGGACTGTTTCGTCGGTGCCCGTGCCAATTTTGAAATATACTGGCTGACCTTGAACGAAGACTGGCCTCTCGCGTTACAGCATCCGACGTCTTGATTACTCCGTAGAATCCTGCTTCTGAGTTGATTTGTTGTGTTTCGACACAATTGAGGCACCGCAAAATGTATACGGAGGCGTAATCGCCGTTTTACCGGCAATTCCTGCAGACTTGCGAGCGAGTTGCGCAAAGAGTACGAAGGTGACACTCTTGACCGCACCAACAGCATGGTTTTTGCATGCTGTTTTTAACGGAGGATGAAAATGGCTTGCTTGCACCACGTGAATAACTGCCGCGTTTGTCCTGTTTCGAAGTACCCGAAGTGGATTGGGGAACGGACGCAACTTTGTTCACACATGGCACTTCCTGGCGGAGCTCGCCTCGTTGCTGATGGACGCTCTCAATCTGGCGGATGGAAAGAGCCTTCTGAAGAGTGAGGTTTGCGTCGAGCTATAGCCTGGTGGCTAGCTGCTTATCTTTTATCCGAACTACGAGGCGGTCACGCACGACCTCTTCTCGAAGAGCGCTAAAGTCGCAGTCTTTCGAAAGTGTGTGAAGCGCAGTAACGAAATCACTCTGGTGTTCACTCTGGCTCGTTGAAAGGTTACGTTGCGTCGCAGAATAAAGTATTTGTCGAACTGCTCCACGGCTGCATCGAATTTCTTGAACTTCTCTGCAGAGAGAGCCAAAGTGGCGCAGATTTTCTCGCCTCGCTTGCCCATGATGTAGAGTAGCGCGTCTACTTGGTGCTTCTCGGGCTTTATGCACAACCTTGAAGAGGTTCGGCAACGTTCAAATCCTTGTTTCCACTGCGGCCACTTGTTCAATGACGAAAAGTTGAAGGCATCCGGCGGTTGAATTACGAATGACGCCATGGCCTCGAACGTTAAGGATTCGCGTTGCTTGAGTCCTGAGATGTGCGTATAGGAAGCAGGTCACCGGTGGCGTTTCGTTGCTGGCATCGTTTACATGGAGGAGGAAGAGGAGCCGATGTCCGCTGGTAGAACGTGTTCTTCTGGCACCATGTTGCAGCCAGGAAGGAAGAGCGAAACGGCCAGACGAGGAGTCGCGTACGCACATGTTTAATGGTGTCTCAGATATGTTCTAGTTCAAGAAGAAGAAGAGCACGCCCTGCCAGATCACCGACCGCGCGCAGTCACGGGGAACTATGTCTCCCTGACTTCACTAGATGGTAGCATGTACAACAGAATGAAATTCTGAAGTGGTGCAGGAGATGAAGGTTGAGACGTTCGGCATGTGGGATGGTATCGGTGACGGCACTCGAGAACACATCCCTGGACGTCTCCTTAAGAGCCCAAATCGCAGATGGTTGGCCGGAGTCGACATCGAAAGTGTCTCTGGGGACGTCACCCAAAGACGAAGAGTCGAGGTATTCCTCGAAGCCAAGGCATAGACTAACGAGCAGCATAATACGTGGGCAGAGGAGATTGCAAAAGTATATATTGCTGCCGCTGCCAGTGATCTCTGAATTGCGAAGGGTACTGGTAGAGCTTTATGGCTCATGAACAGGTAGGACGGCGTGAAGAGGACTCTTGCATGAGTGATGACGTCGCAGGATATGGGTACTAGGGCGAAGGAGCCAGGCGGAATATCTATCCTCGCGCATGGCAGGTTTAGAAGGGCAATCACGACCTTCGTTCAATGGTGCGTAACACAGAGGGGAAAACTCAACTTGAGTGCGTGCGCAGTCGATTACGGCTTTATGACGGGATAAGAAGTCCCATCCGAGGCTGACGTCATGCGAGCAGGCAGGAATAAACTCGACCATATAAACAACGCCGTGAACAGCTACTGAGAATGGCGAGGCAGTCGAGGCGGCCCCAAAAGATGCCAGCAACCAACAGCGTGAGCAGAACCAAGCCGTGCGTTGGCGATGTGGCTGTGTAGTGAGTCTTCTTCATAGTTGAGACATACAGCTGTGACAATCGGGGTCCTACAAATGTGCCTGCAGTTTTATGTCTGGTGGGCCTTACGGCTATTCCTAGGTATCGCAACCACTAGCAGCATAGGAGGCGACAGAGCGAGTCGTGGCAAGCATCAAAACATTGCAATATCCTGCCATTGCGTAACCGCTATCTACATCATGATATCACGACACTTATACACCCTGCAAGCTGTAAGGCACCATGCTGGAAGTGTTGTACTGCAATAATTTTTAAATAATGTTCAATATTAGAGGATACGAGAAAAATTGAAATACTGCATTGTCTCACTGCCACGACCTAAGCCAAACTGCCCCCTTAGCTAGCATGTGCAGATGACGATCCTTCCATGCCCTCTCTCCTGCCACAGTCCAAGCAATGTAATCAGTGTTTCAAGCCCTGTGTCCCGTTCTGGCTTTGTATGCTTATGCTTACAGTTGCAGGTTAACCGCGGCAACTGTTGACTGCCAGAGCGGCATTGATGTGGATCTGCGTTCATAAATACAACAAAATTAACTGCCGTGTTCAAAGATTTTCAATGCTTATTTGCTGGAATAGGTCATTCAAGATGTGCACCTCCGTCATCTGGCTTTTCTGCTGTGTTAATTAGTTTAGTTTGTATAGCGCAGTGTTAATAGCAGGTGTTCTGCAGGCTGCAATTGATTGCTTGTATGCTTAAGCCTATAGGTATGCAATCAATGTTGCACTTTCAGCACAACAGCTGTCAGAGTGGTGTTGATTTTGTTATGGTGTACATTCATAAACAGAGTTGAATGAACTACCTTGTTTCAAGACTACCATTGCTTATTTGCTGGAACAGGTCATTCAAGTTGTGCAGCTCCATCATCTGGCTTTTCAGCTGTATTAGTTTAGTTTGTATAGCGTAGCACAGTGCTAAAGGAACCTTGAAACGATTTTCACGATTTTGCACAAACATACTGTGTTGTTTAGTAGGTCATCCTGATCATTAATTGATGCATCTAAGTGCTGCACATAAAGCCTGTACCTTATTATAAAGTGTAAAGAATGTACATCGCTACTGATCGCAGCCCGCCACTTGGCTGAATTTTCAGCCGCCCCTGACCATTTGATGCAAGTTTCCCTAATGACTCTAGTAGGCCGATCTATCCAATTGGCTGTCCAGTGCGCGTCATCGATGATTTTTCCAACTTTATGGTGAACAAATGCTCATTATAGTTGGAATGTTAGTTCATTTGTTTCTATGAAAAGCAAGTAACCGAAAGAGTATGCTCAAGGGCAGTTTCTCACTGCACTTAAAAGCACTTCCTTCAAAAAGCAAGTGTTGTTTGCTTGTGTTACAATATGCTCTGTGTTGACGAGAGCTCCGGCGTCAGAGTTGATCGCGATTTTTATTTTCGCAAGCACCACGGTGCGCCCTTGTTACATTGTCGCCCCCAAACGTAACGACTGGCAATCTGTCAACTGCAAGCATGTACAACAGAATGGCGAACAGACGAGGGCAGGCAGCCGACGAGCGCAGTGACTACAGCGCCATCGGGCTGTCGCTTGAGTTTATCCCTTCACTAGTCCATTGAAATTCCCAGCTCGCCTGTGGCTAGCGGAATACTGGACACACTCGGCGCTTCAACAGAATGCTTGCAATGCACACTAGTTCAATTGCTCTTGCTTGAAGTCGACAGTCATGCGGCTGGCGAGAGGCTTCGCACGCGCGCTGCTAGAAAACATTGCGTCTGTAATGACGCAGAGCCAATGAAGGCGGAGCTTAGCCCCTATCACTTGGTGACTGTGTTTAGGAGAAAATGCATGGCTATGGAAAAGGGTAGCTGGTGATCGTTCGTAGCTCTCCTAACGCGAGACGTTTTACACAAATTGTGGTACGAATAATTAATTTCAGCTGTATACTACGTGTCTACAAAATTGTCCAAACTGCTTCAGGGGCCCTATAATAGTGGGTGTTATGCAGGCGGCAATAGTTACTTGTGAGGCGTCAGCAGTTACGTAATAAATGTCTCACGTTGAGCAGTATGTCGTTGCTATGTTGTGCCTTCAAAACACAGATGAGTGAACTACTTTATTGAAAGACTGCTTGTGTATTTGCTTGAAAAAGTTCAAATGTGCATGCTTTGTCCCTTTTCTTCAAACTATCAGTCAAGTCTATCATGCTCTGCTAATGGACAGCCTCCTGGGTAACTGAGGTAGTATAGAGCAACTGTTGTGGTAAGATTGTCTCTGGTTTGATGTCTGGATCAGAATGAAGTTTGCAAGGAACCAGTGTTGCGTTTCCCTTGTAGCTTCATTATACAGTCGAGTGGATAATTATTTTCATTATTATTTCTTTATTTGACTAAATAAATTATTCAGAATTTCCAACTGAACTCGTTGATGCTGTATATAGGCTTGGCGCTCAGCAGCCATGAGGCACCTCTCTTCTGCGAGGGCCTCTTGCTCAATTTGGCGGCACTTTAATTCTTGGCGCCTTTGTTCTGCTTGTGACTGTCGCTCCATTTGACGCTCTTGCATCTCCAATTCCTTGAGCCGCATCTTGTCGCTGTACTGCTTCATCTGCAGCTCCAGCCTCCTTTCCTCAAGCTGCCCGCGACGCGTGTCAACTTCATACTCCCGCTGCGACCGCGACTCAATATATGCGACCGTCATATGATTGTGTCGTTGCACACCTGCAATGACAAAGAAGATATTATGCCGACTGAGCACCCAAATGATTACAGTTAACCGTAGTGGCGTGCCAGCGCCGACTTCGTGCCACAGACCCAAGGTTAGGTAGGAATATTCCTGCATGTTCAATAGGCCCTACATTGATTTTTAATGTCTGTATCAGTTTCAGCTAAAGGTATGAACTTCTTTAGCACAATTTTGCAAATGTGCCTCTCAGTAAATTTCTACAAGATTTCTAAATGTTGCACGGTGCTGAGGCACTGTATTTTGTTAGCATGCACTTTCTGACTCACTGAGTGATTGAAACGGGTAAAATAAAACCGAGTGAATAGAATGAATAGTAAGGACACCATGCCACTCCCAAAATTAGAGAAAAAATCGAAAACACAACAAAGAATGCACAAATGTACATTTCACACTACAAAACCCGCTAGCTTTCTTTTGAAGCAGCATTAGGGTTCATTTTTGGCTGCAAAGATGCTCCTTCATATGACACTAAAATGCCTTGGCTATGGCGAACATTTCTGGAATTACAAACAGAAGAAAATGTGCAATTTATTGTGGTCCTTAAGGGCAAAGCTGAATATTTCGTAAGATAAATACATTGTTATAGTCCTGAACAACACACCCTTTTGGGCTAGTTTTTAGCCAACAGATGCACCATGAGATGCAGACTATTAATCATATTCAGTTTTTTTTTCTGTCTACAAGATCGCTATCCTTAATAATGATAGCAGTGGCATTTTTTAATGTTGCTAAACAACATATCTGCTCACAGATATATAGGCAATCCCAACGAGAGGTGCCACCTTCAAGGCATTTTTGCCTATATTATGTTTTTGTAAAGTTTCTACAAACGGCGGGCTAAGGGCTGTGCTCCATGCACACATTTATATTTGACTAGCCTCTGAATAGCACCAGAACATATTGCGCAGGAACTTAGCTGTAACCATATGTGACACAGATCTAAGAACCACGCATGAACTTGGATCCTGCTGTCGTGTGTGGAGACCCAGAAACGTATCCTCAGTGGTCCGGGTTCTATGTGAATTCATGCAAGCAGTATTTGCGGAACTCGAATTTTGATAAGGTAAATAATTTTATGCATCTGCTGTTTTAAACCCTGACTTCATGATCATGGTTGATTTATACCTACACTGTTGAAAACTACATTGGTGTACGTGGTAATCAAATTTTGTGGCAGTTCGTCGTGAAATTACCATGTCACAAAAGGTTTACTCAGAACAATGTTCACTCACCTCTGAGTGGTGGCCGTGTGGTCGTGCATTGTCGAGCATTTTCTCTATTGTCTGCCGTGACTGCGCGGTCATATACTATAATATATTACCATAGTTATTGCACAAATGATATCATTTGCATGGTGTACTGTTATATGTTACACTACCATTCTCCCACAAAAATACCCAAGGGAATGCCAAATGTCTTGGAATCTCTTTTTGTAAAGAGGTTGCTGCTGCTCCTTCTTAAGAGGTGTCAGCTTGTATGAATAAAAATGGGAAACAATTTTCTGCTTCTGATCATTACAAGTTGTGTGCCGAATTACGCTGGTAGCTCACTTTTTTTCCAATAGCATGTAAAATGCACTGCTGAGTCACCTTCAGTCCTACACCTATGATACTGTAACTTGCAAAAAAACAAGAACTAAAGCACCTGCAAACCCTTTGTTCTTCTCATAGATTACATAATAGATTACATAACAAAGGCCCATACTTTGGCAGTCTTGGTGCTGTGAGGTAGCATCCAAGGGTTTATTGTCAAGTTGTCTGTTCCTAAGCTGTTTCTTCCAATAAGTACTGCATTCAAAATGTAGCGGTGATACGTTGAATGCAAAGTATAATTTTTTATGACTGAATTTTACTGAAGGGCTTCCCTAAGAATAAAAAAAACCAAAAGTGTTAGGTCATCAGACTAGTTAGCCGAGAGAATTTTGGGTGCATGTAGTAAAATGAGCATTGTATGTCCAATTTGCTTATGAGAGCCAAATCAGTCTTGTCAAATCACGTGATGAGCCCCAGGTGCATGGCTGCCAAGAAAGTGTACTAAAGAGGCGCAAGTGTCATCCTCTTCATCATCAGCGTGGCTACGCCCACTGCATGGCAAAGGCGTCTCCCATACTTCCCTAACTACCCCGGTCATCTGCCAATTGTGGCCATGTTGTCCCTGTAAACTTCTTAATCTCATCCGTCCAACTCACTTTCTGCCGCCCTCTACTACGCTCCCCTTCCCTCGGAATCCAGTACGTAACACTTAATGACCATCGGTTATCTTCCCTCTTCATTACATGTTCTGCCCATGCCCCCCATTTCTTTTTCTTAATTTCAACTAAGATATCATTAACTAACGTTTGTTGCCTCACTGAATCTGCTCTCTTTTTATCCCTTAACGTTACACCTATCAGTCTTTTTTCCATAGCTCGTTGCGTCGTCCTCAATTTAAGTAGAACCCTCTTCTTAATCCTCCAGGTTTCTGGCCCGTACGTGAGTACTGCTAAGACACATCAGTTATACACTTTTCCCTTGAGGGATAATGGCAATTTGCTGTTCGTGATCTGAGAATGCCTGCCAAACGCACCCCAGCCCATTCTTATTCTTCGGATTATTTCAGTCTCATGATCTGGATCCGCGGTCACTACCTCCCCTAAGTAGATGTATTCCCTTACCACTTCCAGTTCCTCGCTACCTATCGTAAACTGCTGTTTTCTTCCGAGACTGTTAATCGTTACTTTAGTTTTCTGCAGAATAATTTTTAGACCCATCCTTCTGCTCTGCCTCTCCAGGAAAGTGAGCACGCATTGCAATTGGTCCCCTGAGTTAAACAGTAAGGCAAAATCATCAGCAAATTCAAGTTACTAAGGTATTCTCCATTAATTCTTATCCCCAATTCTTCGCAATCCAGGTCTCTGAATACCTCCTGTAAACACGCTGTGGGTAGCATTGGAGAGATCGATCTCTATGCCCGACACCTTTCTTTATTGGGATTTTGTTGCTTCCTTTATGGAGGACTACGGTGGCTGTGGAGCCGTTATAGATATCTTTCAGTATTTTTACGTACGGCTCGTCTACACCCTGATTCCGTAATGCCTCCATGACTGCTGAGGTTTGGAATGAATCAAACGCTTGCTCATAATCAATGAAAGCTATATATAAGGTTTGGTTATATTCCACACATTTCTCTATCACCTGATTGATTAATGTGAATATGGTCTATTATTGTGTAGCCTTAACGGAATCCTGCTTGGTCCTTCGGTTGACAAAAGTCTAAAGTGTTCCTGATTCTATTTGCGATTACCTTAGTAAACATTCTGTAGGCTACGGACAGTAAGCTAATCGGTCTATAATTTTTCAAGTCTTTGGTGTCCCCTTTCTTATGGATTAGGATTATGTTAGCGTTCTTTCAAGATTCCGGTACGCTCGAGGTTATGAGCCATTGCGTATACAGGGTGGCCAGTTTTTCTAGAACAATCTACCCACCATCCTTCAACAAATCTGCTGTTACATGATCCTCCCCACCTGCCTTCCCCCTTTGCATAGATGCCAAGGCTTTCTTTACTTCTTCCGACGTTACTTGTAGGATTTCAAATTCTTCTAGACTATTCGCTCTTCCATTATCGTCGTGGGTGCCACTGGTGCTTTACAAATCTCTATAGAACTCCTCAGCCCCTTGAGCTATCTCATCCATATTAGGGAGGATATTGCCGGCTGTCTCTTAACGCATACATCTGATTCTTGCCTATTCCTAGTTTCTTCACTACTTTTAGGCTTCCTCCGTTCCTGAGAGCATGTTCAATTCTATCCATGTTATACTGCCTTATGTCAGCTGTCTTGCGCTTGTTGATTAACTTGAAAGGTTCTGATAGTTCTATTCTAGGGTTAGAGGGCTTTCATACATTGGCATTTCTTTATCAGCTGTTTCGTCTCCTGCGATAGTTTTCTGGTATATTGTCTAGCGAAGTTACCACCGACTTCTATAGCACACTCCATAATGATGCCCATAAGATTGTCGTTCATTGCTTCAACATTAAGGTACTCTTCCTGAGTTAAAGCCGAATATCTGTTCTGTAGCTTGATCCGGAATTCCTCTATTTTCCCTCTTACCGCTAACCCATTGATCGGCTTCTTATGAACCAGTTTCTACCGTTCCGTCCTCAAGTCTAGGCTAATTTGAGTTCTTACCATCATATGGTCATTGCAGCGCACCTTGCCGAGCACATCCACATCTTTTATGAAGCCGGGGTTAGCACAGAATATAAAGTGTATTGAATTTCTAGTCTCGCCGTTCGGGCTCCTCGACGTCCCCTTCGGCTATCCCGCTTGCGGAAGAAGGTATTCATTACCCGCATATTATTCCATTCTTCAAACTCTACTAATAACTCTCCTCTGCTATTCCTAGAACCTATGCCGTATTGCCCCACTGACTTGTCTCCAGCCTGCTTCTCGCCTACCGTGGCATTGAAGTCGCCCATCAATATAGTGTATTTTTTGTTACTATAGCCATTGCCGATTCCGTGTCTTCATAGAAGCTTTCGACTTCCTGGTCATCATGACTGGATGTAAGGGCGTAGACCTGTACGACCTTCAATTCGTACCTATTATTAGGTTTCACTACAAGACCTGCCACTTTCTCGTTAATGCTATAGCATCCCAGTATGTTACCAGCTATATTCTTATTAATCAAAAATCCGACTCCTACTTCTCGTCTCTCCACTAAGCACCGATAGCACAGTACGTGTCCGCTTTTTAGCACTGTATATGCTTCTTTTGTCCTCCTTACTTCACCGAGTCTTATTATATCTCATTTACTGCCCTCTAACCCCTCCAATAGCACTGCTAGGCTCGCCTCACTAGATAAAGTTCTAGCGTTAAACGTTGCCAGGTTCAGATTCCAGTGGCGGCCAAGTGTACACAAATTGTAAAAGCATGCGCGTATCACAGCATACTAATACTACTAATCTGCACAAATATTTCCTCAATAATAGCCCTCTCTCAGTTGTCTCATCGTACAAATACCTTGGAATAAACATCACAAGCAACCTTTTCTGGCACATGCATGTCGACATTATATGTAGCAATGCCGATCGCATGTGGGGCTATTTGCGCCGAAACTTTTAATCTGCACCATCGTCACTGAAACTAACTATTTACAAAACATTAGTTCGCTACAATATAGAATACGCATGCGCCATTTGGGTCACGGCTAACATTACACTCATAAGGAGCATGGAAGCCATTCGAAATCATGAAGCGCGTTTCATCTTATCAAACTACTGCCAATATGCTAGCGTTACCTCAAGGAAAACACTTAACTTGCCAGAACTTTTGTTCCGTCGTAGATGCTTTCGATCTTTCATAAGATCGACCACCACAACCCTTCGTTGAACGAAAAGCTTATCACCCAACCTTCATACATATCATGTCGCCCTGACCACTGCATCAAAGTTGGTGCGCCGTCTTCACGTACTAAACTTTGTAGTAATGCATTCATCCCCAGCGCACGCGAAGATTGGAACCACCTTCCCGCCACCGTTGTAGCCACCCTGCATAGTGACACCTTTAAAACCACCATTCATGAAACGCCATGTTGAATATGTCTTTGTAGCTTGCACAAGTTCTTCTGCTATGTTCAGCTACAGGATTCTGCAAGGCCCTCGGGCCTTGAAAGTATTTTAAATAAATAAAAAAATAACGAAGTGCACTCAAGCTCGTAAGAGAAGCAGAGAAAATGAGATGGTTTGTTTTACAACTTCGAATAATGCAACAGTCGTATGACAACATAGTCTTTGTCTTGGTTAAGAGTACTGCCTAGACATAAGACTATATCTCAAGGCATGCATTCTTACAGAAATCTTTTGCCAGTGCATTGCAATAAATGGCTACAAATGGTTAAACAATACACTTCTGTAAAGCCACGGCTTTACCTCTCTACTTTTACATCGTGTGGCCATCAGTTTGTCTCACCCACTTGGGCACACCACCATGTGGTGATGCAAGTGTAGCCTGCTTCCAGTTTTAATGTTACTGTGGTGAAGACTACCTTCAAATGAAGTTCATTTGCTGTTCTCACGTCCTCTACCGTACGCAGTTGTTGCAGTTTACACCGTGCAGACACCCAGAATGCCATACGATTGTGGTAGAGAGAGAGAGATAGCAAAGAGTGGAAAGGCAATGAGGTCAACCAGACGTCCGGTTTACTGCCCTACACTGGGGGTGAGGGAAAGGGAATTGAAAGAAGAAGAAAGAAGGAAGTGGCGACTGTGTGCATTGAAGCACCATGACAACAAAGTGGAGTTCTATAGCTGGTGAGCTGCATTGATCACATCTGGGACAACTAGAGGCCCAGAGGTCGTGGTGCGAATAGGAGGCTGCGTGTGAGTTATGGGGCTTACTCAAGAGTTGCAAGCACTGTATTAACAGCATCCAGTACTTCCACTGCACTTCTGGGTGACAGAGTATTCAATTTGTTGAAAAGTACATGAAGGGAAGTTATGAGGGACCAAAGCATCACAACCACTTGCCGGTCTTCTTCGGACAATTTATCGGGAGCCGGCGCTGTGGACTCTACCGTAGTGCACTGTGAATTTTTTATGTGATTAAGCCTGTCGCACCGGCATTGGTAACATTCATTTGTTCTGCTGCCAAATACATCTCTGCAACTATTTTCATGTGAGAATCATTCCGCGTCCAACTGGCTGCCATTCTTAGTCACATAAATTCTCACCCTCACCTTTCGTCTAGCATCAAAAAATTTTCCAAAGCACAGCTCTTTGAAAGAAACTCTTTATTTTGCTTCTCTTATACCCATGTCACAAGGGCACCCACAAACTCCTTTAGTATAAGGGAGCACTTGAATTTTTAAGGGAGTTTGACCTCAAGCAAATTGTTGGATGTGTCACTAGGCCAATAACCAGTTTTAAATGTAGCCACCAGAGGCACATTCAGCAGTGTTTGGTTTTTGTACAAGTACAAGAATGTAAGTTCTAATTACGCTTGCAGCTATTATAATTATTGCTCCTTCCATAATATTCTTCAGTATATTTGGTGCAAAAAACATCTGCCTTAGTAAGAATCAAGGCGTGCTTGCTAAACACAGCAGTGCTGACTATGCTTATGTATGTTTTCCTGCTCAACTATTCAGCAGTGCGGTAAAAGTTATGTTAGCTTGTGTTTTCATGTGGCATCCTTGTAGGTCGCACGAAGTAGAAAGTCGACGCCACTATAGCAGACTACAGGAATGTAATTATAAAGTTTACGCCCCCATGACGGATTACAGGAATGTAGTTGATGAGCAAAACGAGAACAAGTTGAAAGCAGGAGCGAACGTTAACATATATTCTTGTACGAAAACATTGGCTCCTGCTTTCACCTTTTCTCGTTTAGCTCATCGCCTTAAATTTCCATCTTGCGCCTTGACTCTTTTTTTCCCAGGAATGTAGTTGGTGTCTTGCCTCGTGATGCTGGGGTGCAGCAGTTACAGCAATGTGTTGAATGTACGCAGTTGCATTCGCAGGGAGCTAAACAGCAGCAAAAGAGAGCACTAAAAGTACGCACCAATTCCCACGCAAGGTTAACTAAAAATTAGAACTTACTCTCGATAACACTCCTCTTCATGCACGTGGAATTCTGCCAGGATGTGGCTAGCATGGCCAGCCACTTATGGAGAATGGAGGCACAAGCGTACGCACTATTGTCGCTTTACAGAGGCTTTCGCAATGATACAGCTCACATCATGGCAGAGCACATCAGCACACTGATGATAACTTCCTCTTTGCTCGAATAAACTCCATAACTGTTCCCAGCACACAAAATCAGCGAAGTTTGCGCGAACTGCGTACATCCCTATAGAGCGTTCGCTGAGGACAATAATCTCCCGGATTACGACTTGGCGATCACGCTAAGCAGGGCTTACCGGTGTGACCATCGGTCGGATTCAGTCACTTTTTTGTCGGCAGTTGTAAATGGTCGCACAACCCCTACAAGTTGCCTGTGTTATTGCGCCTTAAATTGAATTTGCTTCTTTTGTGTGGAAGGACGCTCCCAAATGTGAATGCAAGAAAGATGATAGGTTTCAATGGTTGAAACAAGTGCAAAATATTTTGCTAGACACGTGCATAGTGTTTGACACCTCACAGTTAGTCATTGCACAATTTTTTTGTAGCCTGGTGGCATAGCAAAGTATAGCACGTAAAATGATATCTTAAACCATATCTGCATTAATGAGTTCATTCATACAACTTAGACCCACAGAAGATGCTTGAGGGCTGTTGCTGCCACAGGTACCATACCCACAAATTGGGCTATGACTTCTTCCATTAATTTGTGGGCCAGCTGTGTCAGCAACAGCACTCAAACAGCTGTCTGGTCTAGATGGTATGAGATTCTCCAGGTGTGCATGCATGCCTGGGTCGTCATTTACATCGGCATGCATCCCATACAGCATTGATGCTGCAGGCGACACAACATGTGTGTCACCATCTGCATTCATTGCTGTTCAAAATTATGTGGCTTTACAAGACTTCTGAAACGTGAAACAGTCGCACATTCTCACAATAGTATGAACGTTCAAACATAGCCAAATGCAGAAGCTCATTCATAAACTGCTGCTAAGCTTCGACTTAGGCTGGCACAGGCAGATTGCATGCTTTCCAGGGGATTTGTTGATACAACCGCTGAAATACCGGTATTAAAGGCAGGTGAAATAAAAGTTCTATGTGTTTCTTCTGTCTATGTTGTCCACCTCACGCTATACGTTCAGTCCTATTCTGCTGACAACAAGTATCTAGGCTTGTGATGAGCCTCTGTATTTGCACTCATTACGACTACAGTTCCGCTCAAGTGACAGCATGACTGTAGTCACATTGTTCATTGCTCTACTGCGAGCTGTTCTTAGCCCTGTAATGTGCAAACAAATTATCACAATAAATAAACATGTAGCAACTTGTAGAACTTTATTTATGGCCATAGCGAGTACATTTATACTAAAACAGGGCGATTTTATTTCAGTTAAAAGGTCACTACTTTGGTTGAACTATATATACCTGACATTTTCCTTCTCCCTATCAATACCGGAACTATGGACTTCACGTTTATGATTCCAGCTCTTACATTAGCGTTTCGAGGCTTAAAGTTTAGCATAGCATATTTGACAGCTCGGGCAAATCGGAAAAACACAACACCAAATTTGTACTTAGATTCTTGCCGAAGCAAGTCTGGCCGCCGTCAGCGGATTCCGAAGCAGCAGGGTAGGCTCACATAGCCTTGGCTTTTCGTTCTGCTGCAGCTGAAGTACGCACCGACTGGGCTGCAGCAGGCTGGGTGTGTGCTGCACTCGGTGCGTCGCTTTCTGCGGCGCCTTGAGAGGTTTTTTGCTGCCTGTTCTGGCGGTCTACTGCGTGTGGATTGTAGCCCCACTCACTGGCCAAGTCTCAGATGTACTGTAGTAGCTGATCAAGTTCGCCAACTACTTCTTCCACAACCAACCTGCACCGAAGCACACACTATCAGGATCGAAGGTCCGGGGAAAGCAATGGATTTGAACTAACGTACATACAATATACTCACTTGCCACGGTTCTTGTTGTCCTTCCTGCGAAACTCGATGAGGAAGAGGTCGATCCTCTCTCTAACGCGGCGAGCTATACAAATTTGACCGTTTTTTCCTGAACGTTTTTTCCGACTTCTTGCCACCTCACAGGGTCGCACACAGGCTGAACCTCGTTGACGAGTTGAAGTAAGATCAAGTCGTGGGTCCGGGTACGCGACGCGAGAAACGGGCACGCGAGAAACGGGCAAACACGGCGCGCCTTTCGTCGTGGACGCCATTTCGCAGTGTGGGCTGTGTCTTTGCTTGAACTGTCTTCGTTCGCGAAACTCGGTGCGCACGTGACCCACGCGCCACTATACCGCACGGAAAAAGTTTACGCATGGTAAAGTGCGCCCATGCGCAGCCTTCGGCCAGTACGGTGTTTCCGCGCTTTCCGTACGGTGACTTGGCCCTGCTAAAGGTCTCTAATATTTTGAATTTCACATTTTGGCAATAAACTCGTGTAACTAAATTCTGACAACCACCGCTCAGTAAGCATCAGCATAGGTTTCACTTTTATCATGAGAGTTCTCTTTCCCACATTCGCAAGACGCCCTATGCCCACACGAGAAGCGAACACAACATGTGTGTAGTTAGCAAGCGCGGTTATATACTCACCATTTGAATGGTACGACGCGGTCGAAAAGCGCCCTCCAAGTTGCCGGTGCTCCGATGTTATTCCCAGCATACATGCCGGTGCATAGTGGACGAGCAGTGGCACGCCAACAATATGCATTATTTCTTTGCGGCGTCCGCCCAACTTTCCCCAACAACCAGAGTGAAACGGAACGCACTCAACGGTATGAACACGTTGGTCCACATTTGGCTAGCGTTCCACGCATACAGCGAGTTCGCAGCGAGACATAAGCTGTCATCTGGCATATATACGAGCGCGAACTAAGTCACATTTCATTACACCAAACAAAAAAACACACGATCAAACAAGCACATCCTTGCAGCTCGCACACCTGACCGACTCGTTGTAAACAGAACAGCCGGAATGGATGGATGCTGTAAGCGTCCAGTTTGAAACGGGCGGTGGGTGTCGCCACAAAGAGGCCGCAAGGCGGTAGTGTCATCTGTGGACTTGTACGAGTTAACCAGTACACTCATGTTTAGTGCCGCATTGCGTCTACTACATAGAGATATTGCGACACAAAAGAGCCACCGATAAGTCTGTATTGTAAGCTACAGATTGGCATAGAAAGGAATTCTATGACGAATTTTCAATTTTTAATCACTTCTACTGCCTGCAACCAGCAAAACTATGGCCTTGGACGATTTGCACTTCGGTCACATATCTTAAAACCCGTGACTTCTGTCTTCCGATCCTCCCCGCGTCAGCTGTGCCATCACTTCATTTTAAATAACTTCCTGCTGTCTTTAACATCAACTGTATGGCCTCATATATTGTTGACCCCATCTCCGAGGTACACATGTGCAGTGTGCGATGTTTCAGTGCTCGTTGCAAGTGCCAGTTGGAAAGCATCAAATCTGCTCGTGTGGCGCAGATTACATACGTGCCGTCCATGTCTTGATTTCGTGTTAGTGTGTTTAATGTGCGTGGGCTGCACCCTGTCTGCGTGCCAAGTATGCGCGCCGGTGTACGATGTGCTTGCCACCAAGTAATATAGTGCCTTCCAGCAAATAAGTGCTGCCACTAACGCGCAGTGTTCTTTGTCATCATCATGACAATTTGCACCATTGTCATTTGCCACTTAAAGAAAAGTAACACAGCCAAGATACCAGCCTACGCAGAACCAGGCTCATGCTATGGAACTGCACTGTTTACCAAAAGTGATAACGGGGCAGCATCAACTCACAGTGCTCTTAAAAAATCTTCGGTGTATTATGCCTAGCCCGGATAAATCGGAATCGTTTCCAGAGCGTACACCACCTCCTTTATTTATTGAAACAATAGATTCATGGTAACGCAGCACTCGGCACTCCCGTCATGGTATATTGTTTTTCTTCATTTTTGCCTCTTATACTGCCCTCAACCATGAATCTAAACCACTGGCACCAAAGGCCGAGGGTTCCATACCCACCCAAGGTCATGCGTCCGACTGCCCTAATTAACTATGTATTATTAAACTGTACAATAATTACCATTGCCTTCATTAACATCAAAGGTCGCGGCTCGACTTGCACCTAAGTTCGTTGGTTCGAGTGCGTTAATTTACCCCATCTTAATTGATTGAGCCTAATTTATATCAATTTCATTAACAACAATGTCCGTGGGTTCTACTCCCACCCAACGGTGTGGGTTCGAGTGCCCTAACTAGGCATATCTTAACTAACTGCACCTTAATTAACATCGCCTCCATTAAACCCATGGCCATGGATTCGATTGCCGCCAAACGTGACGGGTCCGAGTGCCTTAATTTGTTGTACCTTAACTAATATCGCCTTCAATAACAACAATAGTCGTGGTTTTGACTATCACCCAAGGTCACGGATTCGAATGCCTTAATTAAATATATAATTATACGTGTCTTAGTTAGCATCGTCTTCATTAATACCAATTGTCTAGGGTTCGACTTCCAGCAAAGGTTGAGTGTTCCGGGGCCACTACTAACTCTATCTTAATTATCTGCGTCTCAATAATAGGAAATGTCGTAATTCGTAGCATTAATTAACACCATAGGTAGTGGGTTCAACTCCCATGAACGGCCGAGGGTTTGTAACGCTTTTGTACTTCGTGTGCGCACGCCGACGATGCCAGATTGACCGCCTCATTCACCACTCCACGCTTTCGCAATAAAAAGAATTTTTCACGACATGGCGTCGTGAAGTGGTTTGACATGAGCAATAACACAAAGAAGCTGTCTACTCCTCTCACTTTGGGTATGTTTACGACTTTTCTCTGCGAACTCTTCTTTGCTGAGGATCTGTTTTAGCGGCATCCTTAACCAGCCATTCCAAGCTAAGAAAGGCCACCCTCTTCATCCAGTTATTACCTTTCAGTGCAATGGCTAGGCGACATGGAATCCCTCTCCACTTGAGCAGGCTCCTCGCTTCTTCTCAAGTAGCTCATTGTAGGCAATATTATATGTTTTTAAAGCAAACAAAAGTGACCTCCTATAAACGAGGAGAGGGTTTGATTGGTCTGGTCAGGCAACCCTGCGGGTCAACGCGTGATACTTCTGTCGCCGCTTACGCAAATTAGACGAATAAAAATGGATGAACGTTGTAGCGCGATTATGCACTGCTTCAAGATCATTGATGAGGTTAACATGATGCGTGTTCAATATGGCAGATGCATATTCTAGTTTAGGTCGAACGAGTCATTTGTAAACAAGCAACTTCACGTCATGTGGGGTGAGGCCAAGGTGACGTTTAAGAAATCGCAGTGTTTTGTTCGCTGGGGATACCACGCTAGTAATATGTCCATACCATGCTACGTCATTAGATAATGTGATGCCCAAGTATATGAAAGGCGATGCGGATTTTACGTACTTGTTATCTATTGTGTATTGAAAGGCATGAATCTTGTGTCGACGGATGATGGAAAGGAGCTTGGATTTGCTAGGGACAAGGATCATGAGCCCATCTTCACACCATTGTTGGATGTGGTTAAGATCCTGTTTGGAGGGCTTCTTGATGCATAGTGTTAATTACTCAGCGGCATATAACGCAGTGGTCAGCAAACATTCCAATTTTGCGAGATATACGGAGCGGGTGGTCGTTGATATATACAAGAAACAATAGAGGGGCGAGAACGGAGCCTTATGGGATACCTGATGTTACAGGAAGAGGACTCGAGGACTGGTTATTTGTGATGACAGTTTGAGAGCGATTAGTTAAGAAGGTTTTGATCAATTTAGTGCTTTAGAATGTAGGTTTAACCGAGAGATTTGTATGAACCGTTGATGTGGAAGTGTGTCAAATGCTTTAGCACAATCCAGAAAACGGCGTCACTCTGAAGGTTAGTGTCTAAGTCAGCATGTAAATAATTGAGAAACATGGCTAGTTGTGTTTCGCCTGAATACCCCATGCGAAACCAGCGCTGGGATGAATGGAAGAAATTGTTAGTGTCTAAAAAGTTCCGACAGCATCTGTCCAAGCAGGACGTATTCCTGCTCCTCAAAGAAGACTTGGTTGACCACCTCGATCGCAGACGGAAATCATCAATCCTGGCAATCGACGTAAAGGGCGCATTCGACAACGTGAGTCACGAAGCCATTCTCCGCAACCTGGAAGATACAGGCTGCGGAGCCCGGATGTATAACTACGTCACCACCCACCCGTGTGTTCGCAAAGCTGCTTGATGGTCAGGTACAAATGTGTTCTGATATTAGGTTACTCCGACAGTCTGCTGATCCATGTTTCGAGGCGCTGAAATTTCTTGTGAATGCTCTTGAATCTGCAGTCAGTAGAAGAAAGAAATGAAATGTGTTCTTTGGCTGAGAAAGTTAGCACCAGCGTGTCAAGCATAAATGTCAAAGGTAAGCAGTTTCATAATAACATTTATAAGCTTCTTTTAAGCGTTAATGATATGGAAAATCGGTCGCGTAGAAATAACGCCATCCTGCATGGATTACCTGAATTACGAGGTGAAAGCAACGACGCCCTGCTTTCAAGGTATCTTTGTTTTTCACGAATTTGCTTCACATGCAGTTCCCACGCCTCGAAAGGATATATGCTGTGAGAGGATCCAACAACACGTCAGACGCTGCCGCACATAATTCCCCTCATAACACTAGCTTAAATTATCTTACTTCACATAGCAACCTAGAAGTTGTTAATGTCAACGCCACAAGCTTGCTTAAGAAACTTACTGACTTTTACGCGCTCGTTACTTGTCACTCTCCTCATATTATAGGCGTCACAGAGAAGCGGCTACACGATGACATAAACGATGAATAGCACCGCCTGGTTTTGACGTTGTTAGTGTTGACGGGAAACACAGCCGAGGAGGTGTTGCCCTTTTCCTGAAATCTTACCTACAATATTGTGTAATCCAAGCTCTAACAGAACTAGAATCAACTTTATAAAGTACGAGTTAAAATACACTCATTTATTTACAGGTATCCATCTTGATCACTTCCTTCTTTTTCTCCTCCCCTCCTGTTCTTGTCTCTTCTGTCTTCTTCTTCTTCACCGGAACATCACATCCTCCCGGACTTCGGTTTTCATCCCTCCTGGGATGATAGGGTATGACATTTCCCACTGTTGCTATTTCAGTTTTTCCTTGCGGTCCCAAATAGTGTAGCGATTTCAAAATTCCTTGTTGCTGGATGGTCTTTATCACTGTGTAGGGCCCAGAAAATCTGGACTTCGGTCCATCTAAACTCCTCCGGACTAAAACTGTATCTCCAGGCTCTAACTCAGGCATCTTCGAGCTATGTCGCAGATCGAAGTGTCTCTTCATGGTTGATCTGTAGCGTGCAAGCGCCTCTTCTGTCTTGCGCCTTTCCTGCAGATTTAGTTTCCCAACGATTCCAAGGTCGTAGTCTGCCGGTAGCCAAGTTGCTTCGCCTGATGCAGCAAAGTTAGGCGTGCATCCTAATCCCAAGCTATGAGAATGATTGTGTTGCCTGACTGCTGCTTCCAAGGCACACTTCCATCCTCCACGGAAATCATGGTAAATTGCGATGGATGTTTTCAAATCCCGAATGAGCCTCTCAGCTAGGCCGTTTCCTTCTGGATGGTAGGGGGTGGCAAATCTCAGGGCAATTCCTCTATCACGGGCCCATTCTTGAAGCTTCTTACTGCGGAAAGCTGGCCCGTTGTCGGAGATCTCTACCTTGGTGTTCTTGAACATATTCCTCTCCAGTAACGTCAAAACAGAATTGGCGTCTTCCTTTCCTGGCTTTGCAGCTGCCATGCGTGTGCATTCATCTGTTGTGACAAGGAATGCTTGGGCCTTACTGACTCCTTCTCCTCGCTTTTTATTTCGGCGAAATCAAGATGAATTACTTCAAATGGTACTTGGGAATGATTACCGATGACCATTTGGTTCCCTCGTGGACAATACTTGGCCTTGCTAATTTGGCACTGGTGACAGGTTTGCACGTAGTTATTTATATCTTCCTTCATATTTTTACAGATGAATCGACTTTTTATCTTCCAATAAGTTTTCCAGAATCCATGATGCCCTCCTGACTCTGGGCTGTCATGGGACAGCTTCAAAACCTTTTTCACCGAAGTTCAAGGCATGCAAAATTTGCCATTATTGCAAGTCAGGTCTTCGGTGCCTTCCCACAAGCTGTAAATGTGTTCCTGACCAGATGTTCTCACTTGTGTGATGTGAAGCCTGGAAAGAGCATCTGCGTCAGGAAGCTCATCACCAGGTCGATGGCTTACATCGAAAGTGAACTGTTGTATTTCACTGATGCAACGCGAAACCCTGCCCTTAGGCTGGGTCAATTCCAAGAGGTAGGTTAACGTTCGGTTGTCAAAGAAAAGCCGGAAATGACGACTTTCTATGTAGCTTCTGAAATACCGGAGTGCCAGCTCAACAGCCAGAGCCTCTTTTTCTGTGGTCGTATAATGTTCTTGAGCTTTTGAGAACGTAGAAGAATAATAGCCAATCACCTTGAGTTGGCGTCCTTGCTGTTCCTTTGAGTCTCGTTGATATAGAACGGCCCCTGTACCATATTGTGAAGCGTCCATGCACAGCTCGAAAGGCTTGTTGAAGTCAGGTAGCACAAGCACAGGATCCGACGATATATTTTCAACAAGGTACTCGTACACTTTCTCGCACTCTTCACTCCAGATAAATGGCACATCGTTTTGCGTCGGCTTGGTGAGGCATCGTGTCTTTGCAGGGTAATCCTTAATGAACGCACGAAAATGACCTGCGAGTCCGAGGAAAACACTGAGTGAGTGTAGGTCATATGGCTTGACGACCTTCTTCATCCTTTGTATAGATTCCTCTTTTGTTGTTTTATTTTTGCCGTCAAAAACTCTTCCTGAAAAGACAACATTCGTCTGAAAAAATTCACTCTTTTTCTTGTTAATCTTTAACTTTGACTTGCTGAGGGCTTCTAACCCACACGAAAGGTGTTTTTCATTTTCTTCTCTTGTACGTGAGTATATGATGATGTCGTCAATGTATACGTTACAAAACTTTCCCAGAAACTCATCAAGAATGTCATTCATCGTTTTCGGAAACCAAGCTCCAGAATTCTTCCAACCGAATGGTCAGTGGTTGTACTCGTACACATCGAAAGGTGTTACAAAAGCAGTGTACTGCTTGTAATCTTCTTGTAGTGGCACGTGCCAGTATCCTTTACAGAGGTTGATCCGAGAGATAAAATTTGATCCACCAGTTTCATTGATGATCTCGTCTATTCGGGGCATGGGAAAAGGAAATAAATCAGTCCGGTCGTTTATCTGCCGGTAATCTGTGCAAATGCGAAATGAGCCATCGTCGTTCGGTACTATGGTGATTGGTGACGGGAAAGTGGATGTTGATGGCTTTATAATACCGGCATTTAGCATTTGCTGCAGTTCGGCCTTTAGCCAGGTCTTTTTCTCGTGGGAGCGACTGTACGGCTTTTTGCGCACTACTGTGACGTCACGAAGCTTAAACGGTACCTCGAAGACATCTGCTGCTGGCGGGTACGTCTCAACACAAATAGGTTCGGGAAATTTGTCATTATCTCATCAGCATTTCTAACTCTCCGATGTAAATTTTCAATTCCACACAAATAAGGGTTAACTGATCCATCAATAGTCACTTCGTCTCTCCACTAAATATTCATCTTCAATCGCTTCATATCAGGTCTAGATAAAATAAACAGAAAGTCAACACCCTGCATGACAAGGGCATCTACTTTCACGTGATGTCCACCAAATTCAACTTCTGCTTCTGCCCAGTGGTGCAACACTCTAGTTTTTCCATCATAGCTTTGAACACTAACTATTCTTCCTTCATACACTTTGCTCGGTTGAACAATTTCCTGATTTACCAGGCTTACGGATGCTCCAGTATCAACCAGGGAGTCCCGACTTTTTTCATTTACCATCATTTTAACAAATAAGAGATTTGACTTCAGAAGGTATACATTTTCCATCGTTTCACATTGGTCGGACTCGGTATTAAAATATTCTACTGTTTCGCCATGTGCGTCAATGCTCAGTAGTAGAGTACTATGCCTTTTGATGGGACCGTCAATAACAAAATCACTGGACACATACTTAAGACAAGCAAGTAAGTGACCCGTGGAGGTTGGACGGTGTAAACAAACCTCTCTTTGCGATTCGTTAGTCATGCCTTGAATTATCAGGGGAAGGATTGCAGAGTCCGGTAGATTAGGGTCGGCAGTGTAGAGTAAACGCCTCTTCTAGAAAAAATAATCCATGGCTGTCCCTTCTCTGTGTCTGAAAGCTTTTGCGTCGTCGCATCTGTCAGAAAGAAAACTATCAAAAGCAGAAAAAAGCAGAAAGAAAAGCACTCTTTCCACTTTTGCCATGAATCACGGCATTGACTTGCGATTCGCATGTCCCACCATTTTCTGGCATTGCCAGATAAAAAAACGGCGCATGTTACACACCTTCTCGTCCAATGACATCCAGTGGTTTTGCGCACATGCCTATTCATAATATCTGAGCCACAAGTTGGCGGCATTGGACACCCCATCGAAACTATCGGGCTTGAACTCTTCTTGATGTGGTTTCTGTGCTCTTAGTGAGTCGCTATCTGCTTCGAAAATCAGTCGCTGTTGCTCAAACTGCGTGGTCTGCTTCTGAAACAGCGCTTGCAATAAGGCGTTATTCGTGTGCTCAGTCTTGTTTTTGGAATCTATCCTTGAATGTCCCACAAACATAACCTCAAATTCAGACACAGAAACATCGATTCTTACCACACCTTTCTCAACGAGGGCCGCTATGTTCAGTTGACTCTTCTCATTGATGATGCGAAGCAGTTCCGATGAAGTCGCTGATTCCTGAAGAAGCACTGGATCTTCGCCATCAAGCTGGTAGGTCTTCACGGTCGTCTGCCCATCTGTTCCTGCCAACGTCACCTCAAGCCACATGGTGGGCTGCGCCAAATATAATGTACGAGATAAAATACACTCATTTATTTACAGATACCCATCTTGATCACTTCCTTCTCTTCCTCCTCCCCTCCTGTTCTTGTCTCTTCTGTCTTCTTCTTGTTCGCCGGAACATCACAAACTTGGTGCGATGTATACCTTGAGGAGAGATCAGTAATAGTTGGCGTGCTAAATCGGTCTCCCTGTTCTTCTCCTGACCTATTATGTTATCTGCGTACATTTTTACACGAGTACATCATCCTCTCTTCAGACTTGCTGCTTATGGGTGATTTTAATGCTCGAGATATACTATTGCCGTCATTAGCCCGGCCTGGTCATGAGGCTCGCTCATCGAGAGAGCTTCTCGGCCTGAGCGCAGTCGACTGGTCTTCAACTGATAATAGAGCAGCCTACCAGAGATGCAGCCCTGCTAGACCTAGTCTTTCTCAGCCAACGCCTCGTGGGTGGCGGTATCGAATGAGAAGTCGCTGAAGCTATTTCATATCATCGAGCAGCTTTAATTTGTTTTTGTCTTTTGGTGAAAAAGCTACAGGTTTCATACACTTCAGTTCCAAATTTCGATCCTGCAGACGATGCTTCTATTATTGATACCCAGAGTGAAAATTTCGACAACGTTGTGCAAATGAGCGCTGGTAACGATGTTAATGATTTAGTTTCCTTTTTCGAAGACCTCAGTCTCACGTGCATTCAGCGTTCTGTCCCTCTTAAAACCAAGAAAAGATACATAACTAAACCCTGGATGACGAGAGACACATTACTGTTGTCACGACGTGTCACTAGACTCATGCACTCAAAACTGAGTGGTGAATGAACTTAAATCGAGGAAACACTTCTATTATACAGCAACAATACCTCATCTTCTTAAAAGCAATCCAAAAAATTTCGGCTATCCACCTTACCTTGTGGGACTTATAACACCACTTTTATAGTTAATGAGCAGCCTACTAGTAAATCTGATAAAATCACACCTGCATTTACCTGATATTTTCAATCCGTTTTTACTTAATATAGCCTCGAGGTTCCTCCCTTTCAATATGACATAGCTTCAACAATTACTGACCTCTCTGTGTTACTTGACGTCGTTTTTATTTTGTCCTTATTTTTAATACTTGCGCACTTCTGCTCACGCTGTAACATCTGGCAGATAAGTATTAACTTCACAAAAACCATTTCAATGACAGTCACTAGGCGTTTATCTCCTTGCATTTTCTCTTACGCTTTCAATAACTAATTTCTACTTAATGCACCCCAATATAAGTACCTCGGCCTCTCATTGTCTCACAACTTATCTCGGAGAGATCATATTAAAGTAATATGTACTAAATCACTTTTTCACATTTCTTGAGGAGTCACCCTAACGTGTGAGTCCTCAGGAAACTAAACAGTTAACATACAGAACACTAATCCGCCCAATCCTTGAATATGCGTCTATAGTTTGGAACCGTTTTCATAAAAACAATATTAGCTAGATTGAGTCTTTTCAAAAGAAAGCTGTTCGTTTTATCTACCGTCGCTACGACAGGGATTTTTCACCTTGTGCTAACCACTTTATTCTCAACTTAACGACTCTGGCAACACATCGCCACAACGAATGCGTAGAGTTCCTGGACACCTTAATTAATCCTACACGTTGAGCCCGCTAAGATAAATGCCTTAGGTTTGCTGAACATTCTTGCACCGGTAACTCTCGGAACCTAGATTTCCGTCACTAAAATCTTCAAGTGGCATTTATAAACAAAGATTTTCCCCTCAATAACTGAAAGCTGGAATGCATTGCCGGGAAATATTGGTTCTTGCCCATGACCAGCTCTCTGTCTGCAATTTACATCTGATGTTATCGCCGCTCCTGCGATAGCCCAAGATAGGCTGCAGTATGTAAAAATAAATAAATTTGTCGTGTGGCAGCTCTCTTCCGTATCGTACGAAAAAAAAAACATTAGTCAACTTCACTTTGGATATTCCCAAGTAGGTCACCAAGAGAATTTCAAACTGCAAGAAATGCAGAGGGAATGGCAGGTTGGTGACGTATGCAAAGGAATAGCATCGGTGGTACAGTGGTAATTCACATTTCTATTAGCCTGTGCGATTGGCAACTTCGTTGACTACTACAGACACCTGCATTAACGAATTCGCAGTTACATTTTTAAGGCGATTGTGACAGCACTCAATGGACATTGTCAACTTATTAATTGGCAGTGTGCCGAAGGCACTGGGCAGTGGACTTAGTGCTGCTTGAAAGAGAAGATGAGAATTGCTTGCTTCTCCGTTTTGCCATAGTACTGATCAGTTTAAGCCTACCGCTGCAACCGAGAACTTGTGCTGCAAACACCCCCGTTGTATTTGGTGGAGGTGCTGGGTTTTTCTTCGACATCCTAGAACTCCGCATTCGGACGCTACCACCAGCTATTTCTGTGGATGAACCGGGACCGTCCCAGGCTGCTGCCGTGCCCCCGGCCATCGTATGCACTGGCGTCATGCGGCAGCGCGATCCGGCTATATTTAGCGGCAGACACGACCACGACATGGAAGGCTGGCTCGTCGAATATGACCGTGTAAGCCCCTGTAATGAGTGGGACGACCGCGCCAAGCTCACAAATGTAATCTTTTACTTGACTGACATGGCAAACCTATGGTTCGCCACGTCAACTAAACTGGGCAGTGGTCATAGTGCTGGTGAAAGAGAAGACGACGAGAATTGCTTGCTTCCCCGTTTCGCCATAGTACCGATCTGTTTAAGCCTACCGCTACAACCTAGAACTAGTACTACTAGGCAAGCACCCTCGTTGTAGCAGCATTACTAAAATGTGTGCGGGCATCGCGTCGTGCGGAGGGGTCTGATATATAAGTCTACTCTAAACGTGTGCCTATTATTGAGGTACAAGCACAGTATTGCGGCAAGGGTAGAAGTAAAACAAGACCGACCGAGACATCGCTTAATTCAACTAAACCGAGCGGTTACTTAACATGAGCTCCACTTCGTATAACGGGCCTGCATTACGCTGGTCTGCGGGACGTGCTCTGCACGTATGTCGACTGGGTTGCCGCAAACTCCGGTAACATCGTGTAATGTCCGCTGTCATCATAGAGGCCCGCGCGTTTCCTGCAGCTGTCACTGCAGAAGAAGGAATCTGACAGGTGAACAAGGGCGATATCGCAGCTGGGAACTTCAGCCATCTTTGCTGCAAAGAGGGGTCGTCTGCTACTGCTCCCGAGCGTACTCTCGAAAGCACCTGCTAGAAGGTCATTCGCGGTTCCTTTATAGCCTGCGCCCTACGTGTTGAGACATAATGTAGTGCAGCATAACACAGCACAGTATACTATCTTTCATCACATAGCACATGTGTCTGTGCATCGCACGTCCATGGTATTTCTGCGGGCACGTGTGTGCGAATCTGCATGCGAACAAGTGCCTTCTAAAAGCTAGAGGATGCCAGTTCTTTTTCAAGTATTCACTGCTGGAAGCAAGGGTTTCGTAACACAGCACTAGCTTTCGCATCAGCTCGCATTCTGCAAATATTTCCTCGTAGCAGTACCCATAGTGTCAGCTCTTGCTTTCCTAGTGTCTGCTCTATTCGCGCCACAATGCCATTACCAAAATCACTCAACTAGCCCAAAAAACGAGTTGTATTGAGTGATTGTCCTCGAAGCCGCTAGGTACAAATATAGACGCTGTGCGACATAACCTGCCTTCGGTATAGGGCCAGGTTATAACAGAAACGGTTGTAACCTTTCTTTGCTGGAACACACAAAAAAATGTGACGCCTTCACATTCACATTATCGTCGTCGCGGCCGTCATCTTGTTGCACCTGTCGCATACACGCTCGCGTCGCAAAAACAAATGATCGACTTCCAAAAACGCCTTTCTTTATTTAACTGCGTTTTATAAAACCCTAAGGAATGCTGGACACAAACACACTTGCTGAGGACCTAGTAGGACTACATATGACGTAGGAAGTAAACATATGTAAACCGGAGAAGAAAATAAGTGGTCCGTGAAGTGATTGCTCAGTGGTCTTCTATTTTATTGATTTCACCTTGTGTTCGCGTTTGCAGTGTAAAGGACACTGCAAGGACACCCTCCTGATAACCTGTACAATGATTGGCATAAAATCTATTTTGAGAAGGCATAAAATATGCACTGTTTTTATTTATCATTTGAGAACGCTGGCGCCCTATAACGTAAAACTATACCAATATGTTTTTACTCCGATCACCTGACATAAAATTTGCGTAGAAGCTGACGCAAGCATCGGGCGGTCGCCCGCAGTGTTGTCTGAAAAGACCAATCAAACGCTCTCCTCGTTCATTGGAGGCAACTTTCGTTCGGCGAGGAGCACGCTCAAGTGCAGAGGGTTTCGATGGGGCCGAGCCACTGCACTGAATATCGATAAGCGGATGAAGAGGATGGTGCCGGCGTCTCCGATTGGCCGCTTTTCCTTACTTAGCTTCAGGTGGCTAGACGGAAATCGCGGCGGCATGCAAGGGAAGCTACAGAACGACGTTGAAACGAATCCTCAGCACAGAATAGTTCGCAGAACGAGGTCGTAAATGCGCCGAAAGTGCTCGAAAACGGTGCACCGTCAAGCAAAAAGATTTATTATACGCAAATAAACCCATGCTCTACGGCAGATGCGAGTGCCAGTGCCTGAGCCAGTGCCTGCGGCTATTCAGAAGGAAATCCAGTTTTACTCGGCATATTAATGCATCTGTAACGCGTACACGTCACGTTGCGTGGAGAGTTTTTACGGTTTTGGTACGTCGAGTGACAAACAGATGCAGTGGGTGCAGCCCGAAATCTTTTGACCAATCGCCGTAAGTTTTGACCAGCGTAATTTTTCCCTAGACTGATGTTAGTCTGGTTTTAGAATAAGCATCTCCAGTCAATCATAAGAGGCTGATGGCTATCACCTGCTGTCGCTTAACTTTGTCGTCTGCTCTTCCCATGGTCTGTGTGTGTGTGTGTGTGTGTGTGTGTGTGTTCTGGCAATCATGCCAGAATAAATTGTTCGGTTCCTGAAGTGTATTTTACTTCACGGCATCACTCTTCTTCGAACAGTCCACACGATTTGCATAATAATGGTCGCACGTGATTTTTTTCGCTGTTTTTTCGTTTATATATCATTGAATTTAACGTCCGGCTTCATGCCATACACAGGATTTGCTTCCGTCGTACGCATACGTTCGCTCACAATGTAGGCCAATGGATCAGCAAAACTATGAGTACAGAAACAATTTTGCTTCGAATAAGTACTGAATTGAAACTCTGAACTGTGTAATAGAAAGCTGACGCTAACAGCACGGAAGACGACAGAGAATTTACAACAGCAACAAGTTTTGACTATTAGAAACGTTTAGGCGTTTGTTTCGTTGTTTCATCTTGCATGGAGAAATATAGCGTCAGAAGTGCCAGGAAAAATAATGAACGGCAGCCCTATGAGTGAGAGAAAGCTGACACTATTACAAAAGTACTCAATACTTATCAATGCCAAATTTTATGGTAGTCTAGGACGGACGCTACTCTTCTATTTTCTACTACCTAATATAGTGTCACGAGGAGTATGAAAAATCCCGCGATTGTGCGCATAAAGAAAACTGCGCATCAGACATTCAGCAGAAGTTCGCAGCACAGGAATAACGTTACTGCCATCCACGGCAGCGCACGCTCAATAAATTTCTGCACTAAAACTTTTCAGTCCACTTTGATATGAGAAATCAGAGCATGCCACAAAATTATAAGCGCGAGCCATCCTCCGCTTTCACTAGTGGCCTCTGGCTAATCGGCTGCTACAGCGCGGTCCATCGCTTACCCTGTCAGCTGGAGCGCCGCAGATCGACATAATTATGTTTGAAAAACCGCTACGCCGCTATTGTAAAAATATCTTCTTATTCAAGAAGCTGCAATGGCTGCTTAAGATACATGAATCGACTAACGCTTACTATTGGTGAAAGTAATGAAGCTTGCACCTGCGCCACTATTATATACGTGCCTTTATTCGACTACAGTACTCGTGTTTTCAACGGCGGGCAAGGCAAGCATGCGGATCTTACGAACAGATGTAGTTTTGTGAATTGGTTTTTTCCTGAGATTTTTCTAGCGCCAAAATTATCATAAGTTATCATAGTCAATTTCGCACTTGATGCCTTAATATCCTTCTGCATATTTTCTATTGAGTCTTGTTCGCTCGTCAAATTACTAGAATACGTTTATTTAAGGTGATCCCATAATAACGGATTTATGGAGTCGTCAAGTGGAACACTGGCTAATGCTTGGTTGTTTATTTGGTTGTTTATTTTTTTAAGTTCTTGGTTTCTCGCTGCGCGTGGGAATTATTGCGTATTTCTTTTCAGCTTCGCGTGAAAACGAAGCTAGATGTAACGCAGTGGCGAAAGCCGCTGCGGCCGTGAAGTCAGCAGCAACAACAACAGGAAACGTGAGGTTCTAGAGTCAAGGAGGCCTCACGCAAGCGCTCGCCATCTTGCGGCAGAAAAATTTCAGTATAAAACGCTCGACCGTGCCACAGCGCCTCAGTCACAACTCTCAGTATTTCCACGCTGCCGTGCACGCTTTGAGCAGGAAAAAGCTCCAGTAGCACGTCTTGGAAGCAAGAATCAGCTGATCGCTGCGCCCACCTTTCAGTGTCCGATAGGTTCCCTCACACTGCCAGTCATCATGCATTCTACTACAGCTCTCCTCGCACAGGTAAGTGCATTATGCCCCAATTTACTTGCTGCGCCGATGGTTAAGGCAAGTGCGCAAGCGTATACATTTTTTTTACTTGCGCATTGAGAGAGCAACCCGATTGTGTGGAGCCGTACACCTACCGACTCAGGTGTATATGTTCACAATTCCACCTTGGAGGTCGTAGCGTCAAAGTGGAACAATATTTGACCTAGGTTGCTTGACGGTTGCTCTGATAGCGTGCAAGATGCGAATTTTCGCTGATTAGAGTGTATTAACTACTTTCAGAGAGCGTGAAATTGGTGGGTAGCAGCGCGCGCTTTCGTCGTCTGGTCTAGATCGCGGAACTTAGACAACATACTTAACCGCAATCCGGCACTAATGGCAGGTCACCACTTCTCGCACTTCCTTTTCTGAGCGAATATATTTGCTACGGTAAGCCAGAAGAGCCAGAAGGAATGCCACCATGTAAAGCAAGGGCATTTTACCAATTACCATTGTTCTCCAAGCGGGCAGTGCTAGTATTCATAAAGTGTACATTAAAAGCCAATCGCGTAGGCGGAAGTACGAGTACAAGTGACGACCTCTTTTTACTAAACATGGTAAAGAGGATGAGATCTAGAAGCACTGGCCCATCCTATACGTGGCAAGCAAACTTATGCATAGCGCATCTCTAATCTTCTATAAACATTGGGAAGGGCGAAGCTGTACACTAAACATGGAAAATAGTTTCCTTTGCTCTACAAGGACACATGCCAACAAAATATTAGGCAAGAAGTGTGTGCATAAGCCCCGTGGTAGATAGCAAATCATCTTCTGCAGATACGGCGGTGCCGGTTATCCACCACCATAAATGAAACCATGCCACATACAACGCCTTTTGAAGCACACGGAGGGTAGTTTTGCTACGCGTATAGCAAAGTAGCAGCATCTTCTACCACAAAACCCATATGCAATAAAAGCAATTCTGCTGTGATACCAAATTAATGGACACTCAAGGTGGATAAACGCCATCGTAGTGGACGTCGCAGTGAATGTTCGTAGAAGTCCAAGTGCGGTAACATCGCGGCCATGCCTGGTGAGGCGAGAAGGAAGGTTGCTTGCTGGGGCAGCGTCTTCTCGCGCCCGCACGGGAGGAAGGCGGGGAGTGTGCGTGACGACTTGTCTCGCCCGCAAGGTGGGAGCAGGGAGACGTGTACGCGTTAGGAGTGGAAGCGGTAAGGGCGACAGAGTAGCGCGCGTCTTCGCTTCTACTGTGGCGGCCGCTGCGCACAGCCCCACCGGCCGCGTCGCATCTTGCAGGTAGTCTGTGGTTGGTTTGAAGGCTAGCGGACAGCTTCGCATACGCCGTGTTCTTGCCAGCCTGATTCGCTTTGAAGCGAAAGGCATCCATGAAGTGGAATTTGCTGCTGCTGCTGCTGCTGCTGCTGCCGCCGCTCTTGAGGATGCCAGGATTCAGAAAGCGAGTGTCCGCGATCATCGGCTCGTGTTTGCTTGTACGCGCGTGACACTGTGCACATTAATTTAGTTCAAAAGCTAATCTTTATCGCTGTTTATAGAGCTAATAACACTACTAACGTTACTGCAGATAGCTGTCTCATAATTTTATATCGCAAGAAATGCTTCGCCTTTAGGGCTAAATTGAGGTGATTGTTTTCTATCTCTCGCGTGAAAGTTGCGTGATCCAAACTAGGAATTTTTGATAGAAAATCGACATAAGGCTGTCACGCGTGTACGCTGCTCTTGGCATTCTACCCTGTCGCACGCAAGATAAACCTTGACAAACTGTTGAGAAGATGGCAGCGCCCGCCAATGTGAGTGTCATCAGCTTAGGATCAATTTTTTCGCTGTATTTTTCTGCTCGGGTCATTCATTTCCAAATGAGTTTTGCACTTCCTTTAGATTTGTGAGCTTAACAGCATGGTGTAAGTGACCCTAGGTGTTCTTTTCACGATGTCTTCGTTATTAGCCCGCTGCACGCTTCACAAAAAGGGCAGCAGTTGACCTTCGAGATGGGGTGAGGAACTACGTTAAGCTTCGCAAACACCGCTATTTCCGAGGCATACTGCCCCATATTCTTGCTTGCTCTTTTTCTTTTATATAGATGGCGCCAACACCTACACCTGCTTAGTATGCCTGTATAGCAGGTGGGACTATCGATGCACCCTTCAGTTGCTGAAACACAAGAAGACATGTAAAGCGTAGAGAAAAATCAGAATGCCCGCGGCTAGGCGAAGTGTCGTGTTCGCATCGCGTGCCATTTGATAAACAAGCGATACGTGGTTGTTTTACATCACTATATGCTAAGTCAGGACAGTTGGAGAGAGACCACAAAAGGAGTAAACTGCAAGTGCAAGATAACGAAGCCCCTGTGGCCACGGATAGGCTTGACACAGTGATGCAATCGTTCCACCAATATCGAACGGCGGTGGAATTATCCTCATATTTATGCCCATTTACTTGTCTATCACTTTCTACTAATTTACATTCCTATGACTTATACCGCTTTCGCTAGCGTTAACAATCCGCTTGGCTAAACTAATTAAAAGGGATGGTTAACGCCACGTTGTGCAGCATACCTAATGGTAACATTATAGGAACTGATCTGCGATTTTTCAGCTACTCGTGGTTTCCATGGTTTCCGTGACTATGGGCGGCGGTCAGTTTGGATTTGGCAGCGGATTTGGCGGTGGACTTGGTGGCGCCTATAGCACTTCCTATGGCGCCACATTCGCACAGCAAGCACAGTATTACGTGAGTACCTCCATACGCATATAAAATACAATAGCGTCGTTTCTTCGTCGCTGTGAGGCCACACGCACTAGAAAAGAGTTGGTGTATAGCTGTAGCTTCTACCAAAAGGTGACATACAACGCTTTGGGTAAATGAGGCAGGTGGCTTGTGTGGTGCCTCTTTCCTATGCTGAATTATACCGCGATATTTAGTCGCCCTTTCTGCAGGAAACCATGTGCCTTTGCGGCGACGGAATACTAGTCTTCGCGCAAGAAGTTGCAATTACCTTTCTTGAATCAGCAGTTATGTATAATTTTTTTTGAGGACGTGAAACTGTTCCCTGAACCTTCCGCTTAACATTGTGTGCCTGGTTTTTCATTAGAACGTTACACTAATTCTTCAAGCAGTGCTGATTAAAATTAAAAAAAAATATTCCAAGGGTAAACAGCAGCGCGAGTAACGAAACAGCACATAAGCTGATGTTGCACAGCTAATATCGTGACGAGAATAACCCTCTGCACGCACCCGTTGCATAAAGAGAAGAAAATTCTCATGAGGCATTGCTGAGTTAAGTCCAGTAAAATGACAAACGTTGTCACTTCCAAAAAAGAAACGCAAAATAATCTCCATGTTGACTTCCCTAAAAGGTGGCATAAATGTCATTAATGATCTCCCGATCTCTGCAGCCTGCGATTAGTCGTACAGTTGACATGTGAACACTCTGCCTTGTGTAAGGAATTAATGAAACCACAATGCGGTTTCACGGTCTGCCAAAGAGTTGCCGCTGCAGCAGTTGCAAGGTGTCAGACGGGAAAGACTTATGTATGTCCCATTTTTCTAAGCAGGGCGTTGATAACGGTCTAATTTGCTAATAAAAATCAGCTACTGTTTTGCGAAATAATGGTTAGTTGCATTTCCACCAGACATGCTTCGTGCCGGCCCTCATAGGACCACCGGTGCTAATAATTTTCAATGTGCAAAGACAATAACAAGCATCATATCTTTTGTGGGAAACACAGGTAATCAAGAAAAAAAAGCAGGCAGGGAGGTCGCGAACATCATTCGACATCAGGAACTGACGTTGAATTTCCTGTGAATACTGTGAATACCTGTGAATTTCTTTGGAAATTCCTAATCAACGTGCAAGCTTAAGATGTGTGTATATTTTCTACTTGTAATACTTAGCAATTGTTTTAATATGCATCGAGAAATAATAAATCATGCTGCGTTAAAATTAAGTTCACTGAGCCGCGATAGAAAGTTTCTTTCAGAAAGATGCCTAGCAGCAAGCAACGCCTTCAAGCTTGAAACCGCATTTTTGAAGAAGCTTGGTGCACAAATGAAACATTAGATACAAATGACATTGATCATCACATTATCTTTGTCCTAAGCTATAGGCATGTCGCACTCATCTCAAATCTCCCAACGCAGCCAGCGCAACCGTACAGCTTCGGCTACAACAACGTCGACCAGTACGGCACCAGGTCCTACCGCAAAGAACAGGGTGACGCCTCTAACACCAAGACGGGCATGTACGGCTACTCGGATGCCAACGGCGTCTTCCGCCAGGTGAAGTACATCGCTGATGCTGGCGGATTCCGCGCAAAGATTGACACCAACGAGCCCGGAACCGCCCCTGGAGCCAGTGCCGACGCGGTCTACAATGCGAACCCTCTCCCCGCTGGCCCGCAGTACCGAATCATTGGTGGATCCTCCCCCTTCTCCTCTCCGTACACGAGCGCCTCCAGTTCTGGCTTCGGTTACGGCCGTCCTTGGTCAGGATAGTCAAGTGCGTGACATAGGGAAGTGTTTGTTGAATATTTGACCCTGCTTCTGACGATGTTCCCTTGTCGAAGGAACAGGCTAGTCTGCCGTTGTCAGAAGCCGTGGCGTTTCTTATGAACTCTACAGTTACGACTGTATACATGCAGGTTAACGAATCTTAACTGCGAATAAAAGTTTGCTTCAGCGATATTCAAGTGCTCCTGCTCGTTTTCTTTTTGGGACAATTAAGGTATCTGTACGGACTCTGGGAAGCTCGCGGAAGCTCGCGGAAGCTCGCAGTGCGTTGCGACTTGCGATAACCCAAAACGGCGTAAGACATTCGCAGTCTCTCGGGAATGTGTCTCTAATTTCGCCATTTCAATAGGCCTTGTGCATGCCTAGCTCATAGCTGTACGCCACTGGTTGACAAGGACACGGAATTCGCGTGAAGTACTTGTGTTACTTCGCATTCCGCCAAATAAACTTTCTGCTCACATCCAATTCACTTTTTTGCAACTTTGATCATAAGGGTACAACTGAGCATACCACACTGATGTTGGTGGTGCAGATGACGACACTACACTCGTGAAGCTGCATGGCGAATTACAGAAAAGCATCGCCTACAGAATCTCTGCCTTTGCTAAGGCTGAGTGCAACCTTAGGATCACCGAGTTGGAATGCCTAGAGCTGCCACCGACAAGTTCGGAAAACGTTGGTACGGCAAGAAATTCAGGATAATCATTGCCGACCACTGTCTGGCTTGGTTTTAGTAGACCACTCTACTAGTCAGTTACCTCACCGGTCGTTATGACTTGAAGAACAGGACTTCTTACAAACAAGTGTAGTCTCACGTACAAGAAACAGTTGTTTATATTTCCTGTGTATTCGCTACCTGGAATGCAAAGCGTTTAGTCAACCTGTCGATAAAACGCACGTCCGATGCTATCGTCACTGGCTATGACTACTCCATCGCCTTCAATGGATTCTATGCGGTTTCAGCAGGCGTGCGTTCTTTGAAGTAGCAGTACCCTTCTTGGTAGGCATCGGTTCCATACCAGTCCCCTCTCACGTGCTCAAGTGCACCTCGATAAGGCTCTTCAGCTAATATCTCGTTTCTTTTTACGGTGCGCAGATATGTTTTAACAAAGTCTGGGCTCCCTGCTTCAGGATTGATGCGAACGCTTTCAGCAACATTCAACATAACGCTTTTTATCGAACGTTAGCAAACAAATGTTTGACAGCTTTCATTAGAATACTCTCTCTCACTAATTCCTATTCGTCCCGTAAGTCGAAGGTGACCTCAAGGGCCTGAGCATGGTACTCGGCCGTCTCCTCGAGGTGACGCCGTTTCCGCCGAAAGACGTGGTCCTGCGCGACTTGCGCGGGGCACTATGCTGCATCCCGGCGAAGTGCTGCGGCACCTCTTTAGTGCGGGAGATGTGCAGCGAATTTGCCACACTCGCGCGGAAACGTGTCAGGGTCCGATTGCATTGTTTGCTTCAGTGCATCCCGTCGTGCTCGGCAGCGTCATTGGGGATATATATATATATATATATATATATCAAGCGATGGTGCAGCACTTTTTACAACGTCTACGCGGGCCCGTACACAGGCTGCATGTTAGACAGTACTCAACATATCAAGCACCCGAGATTGTCAGACACAGGTAACACCTTGAAATACGGTATTACTGCCATCGGGGCATATCAGCAAATGTTAACACACGTGCTGGCTAATTTTGTTATAGGAATGCTATGAATGCTAGCAATCCAATGCATAAGCTCCTTAGGAAGACATTGCATTCCCGCAAGAAAAACACTCACATATATATATATATATATATATATATATATATATATATATATATATGTATATATATATGTTATATGTTTGCATATTTGACGTTCCTTAACACAAGAAACGTAAGAAAAAAATTATTGGGCATATTAATGCTACTTTGAACGCACAAGGAGGTTAAATAAAAGGACAACATCGCATCCGTCTGGCTACTGATTTGATATTTTCCTTTCATTTAATTTCGCTCTTTATCGTTTGAGGAGAGGCTGTTCTTGAGGTGGAGGGTCGTCGTTTTATAGTGAGTGCATGTGTACCCTGCATGGTAAAAAGGACATAGAAAGAACAAAACGTCGCAATCAACCACAGAAAGACATATTGTATCACTTGCTGCAGAGTGATTTGGAGATGTTACAGCTAGTTCGGCAGAAAATTAATGTTCACACAATGTTGTTGAGAAACCACTGTGAGGTTTTTGAGCGCAGCAGTAACTAAAGTACGAAGAAATTGCTCTTGGCTGTGCCAACATGCAGCGTGCATCAGCTTGGGTGTGTTTACAGGTCGTGAAGTACTTCGGCTGTATCGATTTCCACTCGGAAAATGACAGCAGTGTCTCATTACTTAGCGTGGAAATGAGCATAGCAGTACTCGTGTACCGGCAACCCAATGCATGGCCGAGACATCCAAGTGTCAAGCACTATAGAAAATTTGCATCAGTTACCGGCGTAGTTCTCGTTTATTTCTAGCCTACTATGTCATGCCTGCGCTGGCGTCTGGTATGGTGGCACAAATCCCAATGAAGAAATACACCACACCATGTCTGATGTATTTTTATCGTTTACACTAGAGAGCTTCTTTCAGAGGGAGGGGCCAAGTTGATAAACAAATGTATAATAGCTTGATGAACAATACTTGCATAAAAAATTTATTAAATAAGCATGGCGACTGCTATTCCGTGTCATCAGAGAGCGTTCTTTGTCGTGCAAGCATATTGTGCGCTGGTTGACGCACGTCCCATTTTCCGATGTGGTATTCCTCACTAATTTTGTTGTAGGAGTCGGTCTCCACAGGTGAACAGAATAGATAAACGATCTAAATATGACGCACAGTTTGACAAGTGGGACGAGCACACTGACCCTTGAGTGAATTATGGTGCTCTCCTAGACGCATGCTGAGGCACCGGCTAGTTTGCATGCGTAACGTACATTTGACCAAATATACATGTGATCAAGAGAATAGACTACACTACCTCTTGAGGACACAAGTTCAGTTTTGGGTATCTTTAGCTAAGCCAGCCTCCACTGCCTGGATGTCCTTACCAAATAACATGTGGAGTGCTAGGCACATATATTTCTAGCAATGATAAAGCACGCAGTGCATGCACAACGATTCATAACTGCACTGAGAAAGGCAAGAAGGCAAGTCAGGCTTCCTTCGTTAAAGGTACCGCTAAATTTGTCCAGTGTGTGTCAGAGGCCTTGTACTAAATTCCTTTCATATGTGGTCAAATGTACATAGGGCAGACTGGCCAGTGCCTAAATATGTAGCTATGAGATCACGATATTTCACTCAAAAGACCAGTATGCTCGGCAGACTTCACCGTGCATTGCTGCAGTGGGGCTTCAGGCCTGATTGACATCGTCTGTCTATTTTCACCCACGGATGAAAATTGCCAGCAGAAATCAGCCACGCATACCACATATATAACAAGATGTGTGAGCCGGTCCCCATTATCATTAGCGTCCTTTCTAGATGACAAGGGATAGAAATAAGCCTGCGCCTGTTTACTTACTTTTTCAATTCATATACCGTTTATCGTGATTCCATACCTTTGTATTACAACTTCCACCTTCTTTCTCAAATAGTGCACAATACAAGTACACATCCAGGGATGTTTTTAAAATTCTTCCATCAACTTAAACAGTCAGTTGTTAGCCGATGTCATGCTGTATGGTCTTCCTTCCTTCCCTGTGTAAATTTTTTCCGGAAAAGTTACATGAACTGACCGACAAACTCAAACCAACAATACAAGTTTCACCTAGTGGACACGGCTGGTTCCCAGAAATACACAAAAACAGTGATGAGTGTCTGATGGCATCCTGTAGTTTGTGCAAACACACTTCGACATTCCTGCAGTAGACATAGGCACACAACTGCTACAATGCCTCCATAAACATATCCACGAAGGAAAGCGATATCCGACTTTTTGGATCACGTACGTTTAATGAATACATGAAATGTCCATTCAGATTACACGCCGTGCTGTTGCAGCTATGGCAACGGTTTATTATGTGGACATTATAATTAAAAAAATTAAATTATGGGGTTTTACGTGCCAAAACCACTTTCTGATTATGAGGCACGCCGTAGTGGAGGACTCCGCAAATTTCGACCACCTGGGGTTCTTTAACGTGCACCTAATTCTAAGTACACGGGTGTTTTCGCATTTCGCCGCCATCAAAATGCGGCCGCCGTAGCCGGGACTCGATCCCGCGGCCTCGTGCTCAGCAGCCTAACACCATAGCCGACACTATTATGGGTCACGGCTTCATCCCTACACAAATAATAATGTGTTCACATAGCTGCGGCACAATAAGGCTGTCATATTGTGAACACACGAAAACAATGCGTGCACTAGTGCAAGGTGGCAACAGAGCACAAAGTCGAAGTCAATGATGAATGGCATGACAATAGGAACGCCATTGCTTCAACACAGCAAAACCTTTAACACGCACGCAGGAACAGCAGCGCGTTACAAGAAACTTTTGTTTACATAACTATTCTAGAGTTTCTTTCATGACTTAGTTTAAGTAACTTTCCCCTGTCATGTTTAGTTACGTCAAAGTTGTGGCAACGACCCTTGTCTTGATAAGAAGCCTGTACCAGGAGCAAGTTGTGATTGCTTACATTTTTTCCCTAATACTGCTCGTAAACCGAAAACCTTGTAAGCAGAAATTATTTACAACGTCGAATCATTTATACGCGAGGAAACGTCGTTCCAGTTAGAATCGGCCCAGAGGCAGATGAGTCATTGTCATGCAATTTCAGCAGAAAAGCGTGAGATCGCGCACAGGCCAGCATAATGAACACGATTATTTCCGCACGTAATCTTTCCCGTAAGAAAACGCTTACAAATAGGGTTTTTTAGCAGTGCTACGGAAAGTACGGCATGCGGTACGATATTACCGTTGCGTCTTACCAGTACCGCGTCGACCGAAAACGTTTTAGGTGTGCAGGTTGCTCGACACGGAACGGTAATATGACCATGATGATCGTGTCTATTGCAAATTAAAGGTGCTGCGTGCCGAGACCAAGATAGTTACTTTATATATATGTATTTATACATATACATATATGCAGTGCAGAATTGAACATGCTCTCAGGAGCGGGGGAAGCCTAAAAACAGTGAAGAAGAAACTAGGAATTGGCAAGAATCAGATGTATGCGTTAAGAGACAAAGCCGGCAATATCATTACTAATATGGAGGAGATAGTTCAAGTGGCTGAGGAGTTCTATAGAGATTTATACAGTACCAGTGGCACCCACGACGATAATGGAAGAGAAAATAGTCTAGAAGAATTCGAAATCCCGAAGGTAACGCCGGAAGAAGTAAAGAAAGCCTTAGGAGATATGCAAAGGGGGAAGGCAGCTGGGGAGGACCAGGTAACAGCAGATTTGTTGAAGGATGGTGGACAGATTGTTCTAGAGAAACTGGCCACCCTGTATGTATGCCTCATGACCTCGAGCGTACCGGAATCTTGGAAGAACGCTAACATAATCATAATCCATAAGAAAGGGGACGCCAAAGATTTGAAAAATTATAGACCGATCAGCTTACTGTCCGTTGCCTACAAAGTATTTACTAAGGTAATTGCAAATAGAATCAGGAACACCTTAGACTTCTGTCAACCAAAGGAACAGGCAGGATTCCGTAAACGCTACTCAACAATAGACCATATTCACACTATCAATCAAGTGATAGAGAAATGTGCAGAATATAACCAACCCTTATATATAGCTTTCCTTGATTACGAGAAAGCGTTTGATTCAGTCGAAACCTCAGCAGTCATGGAGGCATTACGGAATGAGGGTGTAGATGAGCCATATGTAAAAATACTGGAAGATATCTATAGCGGCTCCACAGCCACCGTAGTCCTCCATAAAGCAAGCAACAAAATCTGAATAAAGAAAGGCGTCAGGCAGGGAGATACGATATCTCCAATGCTATTCACAGCGTGTTTACAGGAGGTATTCAGAGACCTGGATTGGGAAGAATTGGGGATAAAAGTTAATGGAGAATACCTTAGTAACTTGCGATTCGCTGATGATATTGCCTTGCTTAGTAACTCAGGGGACCAATTGCAATGCATGCTGACGGGCCTGGAAAGAGAAAGCAGAAGAGTGGGTCTAAAAATTAATATGCAGAAAACTAAAGTAATGCTTAACAGTCTCGGGAGAGAACAGCAACTTACAATAGGCAGCGAGGCACTGGAAGTCGTAAGGGAATACATCTACTTAGGGCAGGTAGTGACGGCGGATCTGGATCATGAGACGGAAATAATCAGAAGAAGAAGAATGGGCTGGAGTGCGTTTGGCAGACATTCCCAAATCATGAACAGCAGGTTGCCGTTATCCCTCAAGAGAAAAGTATATAATAGCTGTGTCTTACCAGTACTCACCTACGGGGCAGAAACCTGGAGGCTTACGAAAAGGGTTCTACTCAAATTGAGGACGACACAACGAGCTATGGAAAGAAGAATGATAGGTGTAACATTAAGGGATAAGAAAAGAGCAGATTGGGTGAGGGAACAAACGCGAGTTAATGACATCTTAGATGAAATCAAGAAAAAGAAATGGGCATGGGCAGGACATGTAATGAGGAGGGAAGATAGCCGATGGTCATTAAGGGTTACGGACTGGATCACAAGGGAAGGGAAGCGTAGCAGGGGGTGGCAGAAAGTTAGGTGGGCGGATGAGATTAAGAAGTTTGCAGGGACGGCATGGCCACAATTAGTACATGACTGGGGTTGTTGGAGAAGTATGGGAGAGGCCTTTGCCCTGCAGTGGGCGTAACCAGGCTGATGATGATGATGATATATGCAAAACGTCTATAAGCCTTTGACTAGCAGTATTTAATTTTGCTGCCAAGCCCAAATCTTGTTTTATGGTTACGGGCATGCACACGTGGTTAGCCGGTTGGCTGTTGGGTCACTGCGACGGCTCACTGTACGTGGTTAGCCTTCTGCAGGACAGCGTTGCAAGTCTGCGTTGTTTTGGACGTTTTCTCTTTGGGCACCGCATAGGTGAAGTTGACTAAGTGCATATGTCACATCGCGGCCTGTTCAGCGACGATCTCATACTGCGCTCTCTGTCACGCAGACAAATAGGCGACATTCACCTCCTACAACCGGAGTCAGAGCCTCGCCGTAATTTACACGACCGCGGTTTTCTGGATGTGGAGACGATAGACAGCGATGAGTTTTACCACCTGTTTCGCTTTCGAAAGGTGGGCTTGGGAGACCTTGCATCGGCTCTGCTGATTTTCGAAGAGGTTGTCACTGCCCAGCTCGTCCGGGTTCCAGGTAACGAGGCGCTCTGTATGACACTTCGACGCCTGGCCTACCCCAACCGTTTGTGCGAGCTGGAGCTCTTGCCTAACAGGCACAGCTCTGTGCTGTTAAGCGTCGTGCCTTCAGTGGTAGCTCATATGGAGCACTACTTCGACCACCTGCTGGCTGAAAGGACTATGCACAAGTGGCTAAACTTGCCCGCCGTCGAGAAATTCTCCGAGGTGAGTCGGCCTAGTAAAACTCCTTCAAGCACGAATCACGATGGCTTGTCGATACATGAGTCACATTTACGCAACTTTATTCGAAGGCGTCGGCCACTCCATAAACAGAAGTGCATTATGATGTTTATTTATTTCAGATACTGTCAATCCCAGCGGGATATTTACAGGTTGGGCATATATTATACACTCACAAATAGCGATAAAAACAGGTTTACATGATTTCAACAATATTTGCAATTGACACAAAGCAGATTTACACATATGGTAGGAAATAAAACAAGGGTACATTTCATTTGGCAAAAGGGGGTGAAATTACGTAGGCAAATACAATGCTCATACAGATTTCATTTTACACAATGACTTGAGTGGTGTTATTTCCGGCTAACGTAATCTAATTATTACACAACAGCTCTTCTACAAGGGTTATAAATTTCGGCAACGATGTGTTAGTCGTTATGAAGGGGCCCAGGCTATTCCATTCTCTTATTGCAAGAGGAAAGAACGAATATCTAAAACAGTCAGTGCGAAATGCATATTCTTTGAGTGTTAATGAATGCTTATGGCGGGAAGGTCTGGTGTCAGCTAGGGATATATACAACGAAGTATTTATTCGTAATGCATTGTGTATCAATTGGAACAATAATTTTAGTCTTGCTAGCTTGGCGCGGTTTCGCAGAGTAGGAATACCGGCTTGTTTTAGCAGTTGGGTAGGTGAATCGCTATTCTTGTATTTGTTAAAGATGAATCTAATTGCCTTTCGCTGCACTCCTTCTAGTTTGTTAATAAGCTGTTGTGTATAAGGAAACCAAATTGTGTTACCATATTCGAGAACTGGGCGAATAAATGCGTTGTATGATAGCAGTTTAATTTCCGGTGGCGCAGCTCGAAGTCTTCTTCTGAGGAAGAACAGCCGTTTTAAAGCAGATGGTATGATACTGTTAATATGAGATTCCCATCTTAGGTCATGTGAAATGATCAAGCCAAGATATTTAAGCTCATGAACTCGGGTGAGCGGTATATTATTGATTGTGTATTCGAAGTCTGACCTATGTTTTTTGCGGGTTATAGATAAAAAGGCAGTTTTTTTTAATGTTCAGCTCCATCTGCCACTTTTTACACCACTTCACTACCTCGTGAAGGGCGCTGTTTAAATCAACGTGGTCATTCATAGAGTTAATTTCATTATAAAGAATGCAGTCGTCGGCAAAAAGCTTCATTTTAACGCGGATGTTAGAGGGTAAATCATTAATAAATATAAGGAATAAAGTGGGAGCAAGGACACACTCTTGAGGCACCCCCGATGTAACTGGTACAATGGAAGAAATTTCATTGTTAACAACAACATACTGAAACCGGTTGGTTAGGTAATCTTCAATCCAATTGACAATAGAACCATCGCCTAAAGTTGTTTTCAGTTTGCTGATTAGTTTTCGATGGTTTACTCCATCAAACGCCTTTGAAAAATCTAATGCTATTAAGTCAACTTGTTTTTGATTATCAATGCTTTGGGATAAGTCATGCGTTACTTCAAGTAATTGGGTTATTGTTGAAAGTCCCCGCCGGAAGCCATGCTGGATAGGCGATAATATTTCTTCTTGCTCTAGATAGTTCGTGATATGCTTTAATATGATATGCTCTAATAATTTCCCTACAGTGGACGTTAGCGATATTGGTCTGTAATTACCAACATCACTTTGGTTCCTGCTTTATGAACGGGGATTACTTTCGCTATTTTCCATTCCTTTGCAAGGCTACATGTTGATAAGGATTTGTTAAATATTAGATGTAGATATTTCGCGTTGACTTCGGCATATCTTTGAAGAAAAGTGTTGGGAATATTGTCCGGGCCGTTTCCTTTTTTTGTGTCTATTGATAGTAATAAGTTCAGGACTCCTGACTCAGTTATCGTTGGCATGCCTAGTGGTCTCTGGTTGTAGTGATTCACCTCCGGAATGCGACCATCGTCAGCAGTGAACACAGACTGGAAGTATGTATTTAATGAATTTGCAAAACTTAAATTTTGTTCCTGAGAATTGAGAGTGTTGCTTTGTTTTGGGGGGCTAAGATACTTCCAAAACTTTCCAGGGGAATGCTTTAAAAAGTTAGGAAGCGTAACTGAAAAGAAATGTGCTTTCGCTGTACTAATCTTTGCTTTCATTTCATTGATAGCACACGTGAGTTTACGTTTATGTTGAGGGCCTTTTTTGTTTTGAGCAATTGTCTTAGTCGCTTCACTTCGCTTTGCATGAATGCCATCACGTGTTATCCATGGGTTATTTTTATTAGTTTGTTTGGTTCTTATTGGAATATAGTTATTGATGCAGTGGGATACAATGGCTTTAAATCGTCCCCATATTGCGTCTATATCAGTGTCTGAAGAATTAGCGAGTTCTTCAAATGACTGATACTCCAAAACTAAGTAATTAACTATGCTTGAGTCGTCAGCTTTTATAAAGTCTGGATAACTAGTTTGGGAAATAGACAGATTTGTTGCGGCCTGAATGGGAGTAGTGCATAATGTTAATTTGTGATCTGATATTCCATCTAGCACTGCTAAGTTAGTTTTATTGATCGAAAAGTGGTTGCTCAGAAAGATGAGGTCAAGAATGTTGGATGCATTGCCTTGAACACGTGTGGGCTCGTTGACAACTTGTGACAAGTCAAAACTAAGCATAATATCAAAAACAATTTCTGAACAAGGAGAGCGATAACTCATGGTTGGCCAGTCGATATCAGGAAGGTTGAAATCCCCGAGAAGGATCAGCCGGGATTTTGGTACATGAAGTTCCATATACTGATATAATGATGTCACTTCGCGTTCATCAGTCGAAGGGCTACGGTATATACAACCGACACTGATAGACGTTGCACCAAAACTAAGTTTGCAAAAAAGTGCTTCAGCATTTTCGACTTCTGGTAAGATAGTGAAAGGAATCTTTTTATTTATTAGTAAAGCAACTCCTCCTCCTCGCGTTAATCTGTCTTTGCGCACAATCACATAGTCGGGTGGGGCTATTTCTTTGTCCTGTATGTCATCTGTAAGCCACGTTTCTGTAACCGCCATAAAGTCGGGCTCTAGGCTGATAAGAAGAGACTCTAGTGCATTAAGCTTATTCAAGATACTACGCGCATTTACGTTTGCAAAGGTTATTTGTTTCGTTTTTGGGGCGGTCGGGGGCGTAGGTGTGGTCTAATTCCTTCCTGGTTTTTTTGGCCTTTACTGGCATTTGTCTGTGCCTTTACAGGTACCCGGCAGTTCTTTTCTTCATCCCACTGGAACAATTCTCCGTTGATTCGGACTTTATCGTAAAGGAGCGCCACCTTTGCACCGGAATCTTTCATTGATTTTACACTAACCCACAGTTTTTTTCCTTATGTCGCGTACTCGGACAGAGAAATCTTCACTGATCGCGTATTCAGTATTTTTAAGTTTGCGACAGTTTTTTAGCACGAGAGTCTTTTCACGGAAGTCAAGAAGTTTAAGTACTACAGGCATGGTTTTCTCGCGTGAAGGTTTTCCTATCCTATGAATGCGTTCAATGGCGACAGGTTGAATTTGAAGAATGTTCTTGGCAATGCTTTCATTAAAAGTTTGTTCAAGGCATTCGTTGTCTTCTTCTTCAACTTCTGGAATTCCATAAACTAAAAGATTACACCGTCTCGAGCGATTTTCCAAATCATCCAGTTTTAGTTCAAGCGAGGAAACAACCTTCTGCAGGTTGGTGACCTGGTTTATGCAGTCCAACATTTTTTGGTCAAGGGCAGCCATGTTTTCCAGTTTCGTTTCAATTGATGTTAGTCGATCCTCTTTAATGCTTTTTATGTCTCCGGCAATCGCCTGGAGCTGTCTGGAGATCTGTTCAAGGTCTGGGCCGGGGTTTGTTTCGACGTCTCCAGCCAGTAGCAGTAATTCCGCCGCGTGCATTGCCAAATCACACAGTATAGGACACAGCAGCCTTGGGCACGGCAGCATAACAAGGAACGGATCATTTGAGCGAATACATTTGCCGTAACGCCTTACCTGCACAAGATAGACGAAAGGATTAAGAATCCGCATCGTGCTGTTGCTGCCGTGCCCAGTGAAGTGCGTGCCGGTCCAGTCCCGCTTTAAGTAGCACCGAAGCGCCACCTGGTCCAAGCTGGGAGTCCCGTCAATGTGTGGCGTCCCTGTCGACTTCCGGTGGAAGACGAAGGTTTCGATGACCGCTGTCGTCGCAGGGCGGAAGGAGCCGGAGTGGTTGCCCAGCCGCACTATCATGCCCTGCGTCATGGGGCCAGAGCCGTCCCGTGTCGTCGGTATCACCAGGGAAGTAGAAATCAGCTGCACAAGATAGACGAAAGGATTAAGAATCCGCATCGTGCTGTTGCTGCCGTGCCCAGATGTTGGGTTGTGCATTGCCTAATTATTCATCATAATCACAGTATATTCCTTTATCACAATTGTATACACTGTATATCATAATTACAGTGTATTACTTTACTTGAATATGCCTCAGTCATCTGGAGCCCTCATCAGAAAGAAATGACTACAAAGTTAGAAAAAGTTCAACGTCGTGCCGCGCGCTTCATATGCTCAAAGTACCGCCGTTTAGATTCCGTTACACTGATGTTGCAGTCTTGAGAACTGGAAACACTAGAAGTACGAAGGCAAAAAATCGTCTGAAAGTGTTTTTTAGATTACTACATGGACAGTTAAAAATCAACAAAGATGAGTATGTGCAGCTTCCAGGAAAACGAAGCAGTCGTGTTAATCATCAATATGTTTTATGCCCATACTTTGCTCACAGTGATGTGTTCCGATTTTCTTTTTTCCCTGCCGTGATTGAACTCTGGAACGCGATACCAAGCTTTGCGGCAGATGTCAGTGATGTTTGTGAATTTGAAAAATTCTTAAACATGTATTTTTACGATTCCGCTGCCGCTTGATGCACCTGTATATATGGTCTGCCTGTATTTAAACCCTCCCTGTAAGAACACTCAGCAGAGGGTTGACCAGTATGAAAAAATAAAAAAATAAATAATATCTTTTGTGCAGTCAGTAAAGTTGCTTTTCTGCATAACATTCAACAGCTCGAAGTACATGCAGATGTTAAGCATTACGAGAAATGAAAAGTTCCCTCGAGCGCGGCACGTTGGACGCGCCATCCGATACCTCGGCCTCACGGCCACTCGATCGAAGTCAAGCCCAGTCTGCATCGAAATTCTTGAGTGAGATTCGCTTTTTTGCGTTACTCGCTGCATGGAGCCAGTCACGATCGAGAAACTTGTAGTTCCTTAGGCAGAATGGTTGCCTGTAACAATATGCAGCACATGGAAGTAAAAGGATGCCGGGGGCTCATTACACCCAAAGTTCGATGCACGTTGCTTTTTATTTGCTACCACTGGACATGTTGGGCAAAACAAATGGCGACACCAGTGTGCACAATATGCGCGAAGGAAAAAAAATTAAGCTTAATTTTCTTGAGGACCTCGCTCAAATAAGTCAGTTAAGCTGTTTCACTTTGTCTGCTTCCATTTTTAACACATCAGAGAAGATGTACGTCAAAATGTGCTGGTTGCACATTAGAAAAATTGGGGAGGGAGGGAAGGTGGGTATGTTAGTATTGCAAGTGAGGAACTCACTTTGACAAGGTGTGCTCACTTTACCACCCTTAATTTCTATGCAACAACACATCTTTTCAACCTTCCTCCTGTGCTCAATTTTCTGCTGTTATTCTTTTTCTCAGACTGTCAATGCAAAGGGTGCCCCACTTGATAATTGCTAGGCCTTCATCGATGGGACGGCACGTCACATTTGTCACGCAACGGTGGACCAGCAAGAGCACTATTCAGGGCACAAGAGGCACCACGTGCAAAAATATCAAGCTGTGATGTGCCCAAATGGCATAGTTTGCCAACTGGATGGGCCTTTCAAAGGGCGACGTCATGACGCGGGTAAGTGCATGCGATCCAAGAGCTCAAGAAACTGCGTGCATGTAGTTGCAGAGGTAATTGAACCTCCGTGTTAATTTATTTCCAGTGTGCTTTCAGACATTGGTTACCAAATTTTCCAATCTTTTTATTTATTTTATGGCAAAGTAGCTGCTTTCATTTATGATTACTGAAAGCTCTGAACTAAGTTTGTTGGCGTTTGAAGAGCTCATTGGTTTTATTTTATGCTTGTACACATCAGGCTTGCTGTACAACGCCACAAGAAGTGCATATCTTCATGGTTTGAAACTTGACCCTTAGGTTGTTGGCCTTACAGTCCAAATGCATGGAATGATCATAAAACAGAGCCACTTTTCAGCACATGAGTCAAGAATAGTGCATTACTGTTGCATGAGAATTAGTGTGGCAACCACAGTCTTGAGACAACCTAAAATGTCAAGTGAAAATAGAAACAGGGAAACGGGCATCGAGTTGTGGCAAATTTAATGCAGGAAAACTTCATGTCTGCACGTCTGTCGTGCTTTGGCTGTAGCAATAAAGCTATCGCACAGCGTGGAGAAGGAATGGGGCGCTTTATTTCGGCAGGAATAAAGCAGTTGTTGCAGTAACTGTGTACTGGCAGACCTGCAGATTGATCATTCAAATATACATTCGTCTTCTGCGAATTGACATCTTGACAAGCACAACAGCTTGTTTCTAAACAACAGACCGGACAAAATGCCACATGCGAAATGCAGTGTGTCTTCCAAACAAATCAAAGACTGTTTATTATTTGCAAAGGTAGTACATACTGGGTGAAATATACGGAAGGAGGTCCCATAGCTCATAGCTGCAAGGCGACCTGTTTTGAGGTGCATTAAGTGAGTGAACAATAGTGAATACACATTAGCAATGACTAGTAAGCACAGCTATAAAACATAATTCATATACAACAAAATAGTAGCAGTAAACATGAGGACCATCAACTCAACCTTCTATTAGAAACAGGATTAGTTTTTTCTTAAATGTAACGTAGCATCTGCATAGCTTTAAATCATTAGGCAGGTGATCTCAAATTATTTCAGCTGCCAATTGGGCTATGATTTTCCTAGTTGCTGCATACTTCTGGTAGCAAAGTTCTTATTTAAAGCATGCTATTTGAATCGTAAAGGCATACATTTCATATACATTAATTGCAATGAAGTTGTTTATATTCTTAAATGGCATCATAATTAGGTATAGTGAACCATAAGTCATAGCCATAAGATTTAACCATAAGCATTCACACAAGGATTTAATGTTCCCGAAGCAGTGCAAGGGCGTTGGCTTATAAAGAACCCAAGGTGATTAAGTGGCTTTACCAGATGGACACGTATTACACCAGGATGATACATAGTAAGTAATATGACTGTGAATGAATGTGTAGTACATTGATAGTAACGTAGGGCGGCTGTAGTATTGGCGCGTTTATTAGGATTATTAGCCCATAGGCCATTTTTTGGTACGCGCTAAATCAGTATAGAATATTTTACGTTGGAGTTTAAAATAACACATAGGAAGGAACGTTGCTTAAGAGCACATAATGTAAGTTTTCAGAATGTCATTGCTAGAGAGTAGGCTGAAGTTTAAAAGGTAGAGTTAAAGATCGTAAATGTAGTTTTAGATTTAATAATCTGGATAGTTGAGATTCCACGATTCTGTCAAATTGTTGAGCTCTATAAGGTATGTAGTTTAGGAAAAAATTGATGACTCTATTCCTACTACTGTCCTGTCATCTGCATAGAGAATAGGTGTGGAGTTAAAGACAGTTGGCGATATCGCTAATATAGATGAGAAAAATTTCATGCAGAACTTCCTCAGGTAGCTCTCTAAGTATGCGTAAGCATTGTGCCACTTGCTTATCTCCACGCAGCCTGGTGTCATTATCAGCATTATGGAAGTTCAACTGACCAGTCTAAACTCTTATCAACTTTCATTGATTGTTCGCTGCACGTCTGATAGCGAACATGATAAGACAGGTTTAATTAAGATAGAGTTCATTACAGCACATAAACACGCGATCATGGGTGTTAATTACGCCACTAGAATCCTCAAACATTTCTGGGAGTCAAACTGACGGCATTTGGTGTTACTTAACTGATGGGTAATTGAGAAAAGGTGTTGCAAAACCATTACTACATTTGCTGAGGAGGATAAGCAGTGTTTTATTGATGGCTTTGATGCTCGTGTGGAGCTTGTTCTTTATTAAAACATATGATGTTCTGTGCTGTATTGGTGATTTGAATGAATGCACGCACTATTCGCCACACTTAGCTGAGTGCTTGCAGCCTCTGCCTCACATAGGTATGAGCCGTTGCATTTCTTTTGTGCTTAAAGGCTATGAACCTTAGCTTAAGGGGGTTTGAGCCATTCACTGCCTTATGTGACATATTTCTCATTGGGTCAGCATAGAAACGCGTTTGCACCTAATAGAAGCGGTCCACTTGTAAAGCCTCTAAGTAAGCTTTTTGTCGTAACTTTGCAGTTAGATATTACTCCAGGAATACAAACAGTTATACCCCTTTTAAGCGGGGAAGGTAAAGGCACTTATGGGGACAGGACTTTGAGTGACACTTTAGGCGACGTGGTGCTAAACGCAAAAAGAGAGCGCGCTCACTGTAAAAAAAAGGCGACAGACTAAGAGCGTGTTTTTTGAAAGTGTAGATTAAAAAAAAATCTTCTAAAAAGTTACTGTTTTACGTTGTGTTATAGATACCACCCAAATTTTATTATTTTGTTTGCAATATTGAATGACCCAGTTAGCTTTATAATTGGTCAAGATGGCTTTGTCTGCGCTCAATATTTGCTGACCAGACGTGTTTCTCTTGATCCCTGGAATCAACATAGTTCTACTTAATAATGTAATAGTTGTTTTAGTATGTGAATGTAAAGTGCATCACCACTGTTTCTGCACGATCTTAAAAAAACATTCTTGCATTTCAGGCATTCTTAAGGAAACCAAGCTCTACGAGAACTTTGAGAAAATCACAATAGGCAGGAAGTTTGTCATTTATGGCGACCCAGCCTATCCTTTGCTCCCAATCCTATGCAAGCCATTTGGATGCACTACCCTGCAGCCTTATGAAGCATCCTTTAACAAGGTTATGAGCAGGGTGCGACAAGCTGTGCAGTAGGGCTTTGCAAAGGTTGCCACAGAGAATGCTTTTGTGGACTTCCTCAAAAACCAAAAACTGTCACATCAGCGAGTGGGACGCATTTACCGTGCGGCAACCCTTCTTGCCAACTGCCATACGTGTCGGTATGGCAGTCAAGTGGTTGACATTTTTGGTTGCCCCCCGTCACTTGATGAGTATCTGGTACCACATTCCATATGAGATTTCAGCGCTATAATCCCTTTAGAATACTTGAGCAAATGCCCTTAGCATTAACTTCTGCAACAGAGCATCAATGAGAAGTCAGTGTGGTCTATTCAAATACCATTTCAGAAACCTTGCAACGCTTGTTTTGAGCCAAGACTTAGTTTACGAGAAGATTGCATCTGAAGGGCCCGAATACCTTTTTGAATATTAAGATCTCCCAACACCCAAATTGTGGAGTGGTGACGTTACATACACCATCACCGCCCTTTGCTACCGTCGGTGAGTAAGACGGCACCCGGCAGACGGCGGTACTGAGGCAAGGCAGAGCAGTGGATTTGCCACTGCAGCTGCTTTTTGGTAAAGTGGCGTAGACCATTCGGGAATCCCGCAAAATCACGTGGAAGGTGAATTCTCTGCTACTTGTATTTTGTGCGACTTTCGCAAGCCAGCAAAACTAGCACAGCACTATGCGATAACGAAACTACTGAAACGAGAGAGCGTGGGCGGGGCAGAGTCGAGCGAAAACCTTTCGACCGCCCCTGTCATTGTCAAGGGCAATCTGAATTATTTCTTTTTTTTTTTCTAAAAATGAAATGGAACTGTACAAGTAGCACTAATCTATTACTTTATCTTGACTCAATAGTTGCCTTTAGTGTTCATTTAAGTGCACGTAGACAGCGGATGTTTAGCTATGTTGCATCATATAACCTTCGAAGACCAGTTATGTTGTTGGCTGGTTTACGTTTGAAAGGGGTTGCAGTGCCGTCTAATGGTGCTGAATAATATTGTTCGATCGCTGAACCTTTCCTTCAACAGCACACTGGCATCTGCGTAGCATGATTCGAATGTGGGCAAACACGAGATCGCTGCTGCTGCATCAAATCGTTGAGGCAGATGGTGTGTTCACGTTTTTCCCAGAAGCCTGTCCACCTATTGAGGTCCCCCTTGAACGTTGTGAGAAGAGGTTTATTAGCGGCCTATTATGTACAGGGCACAGCGACCTGCATTGGCGAGGCAGCCCGAAGCACCATCCAAAAAGGCGCCGCAACCAGCAATGCGAGCATAGCCGAGCTGTGCGTTTTAGCAGGGGAATAGCGAACCAGCTGGGTCCTGTTCCTGCGTGCAGCACCAGTGTCGGTGTTAACCCAGTAGGACCGATGCTCATCAAGTGGGGCTTGTACTGTCGCTTTGCACTTGAAGTCTGTCAACCAGACATCTCAGTAGAACAGCTCCGGCAGATAACAGACTCCGTGACGTCTCTCGAAGTCTTTTCTTTGACGTTTCCGGTACTGTTCCTCGAACTTCCAAAGGCTCTCTCGATCCGGCAGTTGGGGTGTCAGCTTGTTGGAACTAAGAGGAAGCTTGGTCAGAACTGAAATAGTCAGAAGAATAAGAATGTGATGGGGTGCGGTTGACAGGCATTCTCAGATCATGAACAGCAGGTTGCCATTATCCCTCAAGAGAAAAGTGTATAACAGCTGTGTCTTACCAGTCCTCATGTACGGGGCAGAAACCTGGAGGCTTACGAAAAGGGTTCTACTTAAATTGAGGACGAAGCAACGTGCTATGGAAAGAAGAATGATAGGTGTAACGCTAAGGGATAAGAAAAGAGCTGATTGGGTGAGGGATCAAACGCGAGATAATGATATCTTAGTTGGAATCGAGAAAAAGAAATGGGCATGGGCAGGACACGTAATGAGGAGGGAAGATAGCCGATGGTCATTAATAGTTACGGAATGCATTCCAAGGGAAGGGAAGCGTAGCAGAGGGCGGCAGAAAGTTAGGTGAGCGGATGAGATTAAGAAGTTTGTAGGGACAACACGGACACAATTAGTACATAACCGGGGTAGTTGAAGAAATATGGGAGAGGCCTTTGCCCTGCAGTGGGCGTAACCGGGCTCATGATGATGATACCCATTCTTCAAAAGAGTCGACCTGTAAGCTAGAAGGGGCAAGTAAGGGTCTCTCGGCTTTGTCATGGAAGTCTTGGTTTTTACCGCAGCCTGAACAAGTCCATTGCTCTTAGAATAGTGAAGGCTAGAGGTGATGTGCTGGAAGGTGTAGTCCTGAGCGAAGCGTGAAAACTCAGTTCAGGAAAACTGCGGGCCGTTGTCGGAAACCACTTCCTCGGAAATCCCGTGGCGTCCAAAAAATGACATGCAGTGGTTGACCACAGCTGCGTACATAAGTTTACCGAGCCGAATCAGCTCGGGGTATCTTTAACAATAATCTTCCAATAAGTTGTGCCACTCGTGCGACTCGCAGAAACTTTCCGTCTGGACTATGCAGCTGGCGAGGAGGAGCTGAGAGAAAAAGTGTGTCCTTGAGTGTCTGGAATACTTGCTTCGGGAGCACTGTTTCGTCGGTGCCCGTGCCAATTTTGAAATATACTGGCTGACCTTGAACGAAGACTGGCCTCTCGCGTTACAGCATACGACGTCTTGATTACTCCGTAGAATCCTGCTTCTGAGTTGATTTGTTGTGTTTCGACACAATTGAGGCACCGCAAAATGTATACGGAGGCGTAATCGCCCTTTTACCGGCATTTCCTGCAGACTTGCGAGCGAGTTGCGCAAAGAGTACGAAGGTGACACCCTTGACCGCACCAACGGCACGGTTTTTGCATGCTGTTTTTACCGGAGGATGAAAATGGCTTGCTTGCACCACGTAAATAACTGCCGCGTTTGTCCTGTTTCGAACTACCCGAAGTGGATTGGGGAACGGATGCAACTTTGTTCACACATGGCACTTCCTGGCGGAGCTCGCCTCGTTGCTGATGGACGCTCTCAATCTCGCGGATGGAAAGAGCCTTCTGAAGAGTGAGGTTTGCGTCGAGCTATAGCCTGGTGGCTAGCTGCTTATCTTTTATCCGAACTACGAGGCGGTCACGCACGAACTCTTCTCGAAGAGCGCTAAACTCGCAGTCTTTCGAAAGTGTGTGAAGCGCAGTAACGAAATCACTCTGGTGTTCAATCTGGCTCGTTGAAAGGTTACGTTGCGTCGCAGAATAAAGTATTTGTCGAACTGCTCCACGACTGCATCGAATTTCTTGAACTTCTCTGCAGAGAGAGCCAAAGTGGCGCAGATTTTCTCGCCTCGCTTGCCCATGATGTAGAGTAGCGCGTCTACTTGGTGCTTCTCGGGCTTTATGCACAACCTTGAAGAGGTTCGGCAACGTTCAAATCCTTGTTTCCACTGCGGCCACTTGTTCAATGACGAAAAGTTGAAGGCATCCGGCGGTTGAATTACGAATGACGCCATGGCCTCGAACGTTAAGGATTCGCGTTGCTTGAGTCCTGAGATGTGCGTATAGGAAGCAGGTCACCGGTGGCGTTTCGTTGCTGGCATCGTTTACATGGAGGAGGAAGAGGAGCCGATGTCCGCTGGTAGAACGTGTTCTTCTGGCACCATGTTGCAGCCAGGAAGGAAGAGCGAAACGGCCAGACGAGGAGTCGCGTACGCACATGTTTAATGGTGTCTCAGATATGTTCTAGTTCAAGAAGAAGAAGAGCACGCCCTGCCAGATCACCGACCGCGCGCCGTCACGGGGAACTATGTCTCCCTGACTTCAATAGATGGCAGCATGTACAACAGAATAAAATTCTGCAGTGGTGCAGGAGGTGAAGGTTGAGACGTTCGGCATGTGGGATGGTATCGGTGACGGCACTCGAGAACACATCCCTGGACGTCTCCTTAAGAGCCCAAATCGCAGATGGTTGGCCGGAGTCGACATCGAAAGTGTCTCTGGGGACGTCACCCAAAGACGAAGAGTCGAGGTATTCCTCGAAGCCAAGGCATAGACTAACGAGCAGCATAATACGTGGGCAGAGGAGATTGCAAAAGTATATATTGCTGCCGCTGCCAGTGATCTCTGAATTGCGAAGGGTACTGGTAGAGCTTTATGGCTCATGAACAGGTAGGACGGCGTGAAGAGGACTCTTGCATGAGTGATGACGTCGCAGGATATGGGTACTAGGGCGAAGGAGCCAGGCGGAATATCTATCCTCGCGCATGGCAGGTTTAGAAGGGCAATCACGACCTTCGTTCAATGGTGCGTAACAAAGAGGGGAAAACTCAACTTGAGTGCGTGCGCAGTCGATTACGGCTTCATGACGGGACAAGAAGTCCCATCCGAGGCTGACGTCATGCGAGCAGGCAGGAATAAACTCGACCATATAAACAACGCCGTGAACAGCTACTGAGAATGGCGAGGCAGTCGAGGCGGCCCCAAAAGATGCCAGCAACCAACAGCGTGAGCAGAACCAAGCCGTGCGTTGGCGATGTGGCTGTGTAGTGAGTCTTCTTCATAGTTGAGACATACAGCTGTGACAATCGGGGTCCTACAAATGTGCCTGCAGTTTTATGTCTGGTGGGCCTTACGGCTATTCCTAGGTATCGCAACCACTAGCAGCATAGGAGGCGACAGAGCGAGTCGTGGCTAGCATCTCAACATTGCAATATCCTGCCATTGCGTAACCGCTATCTACATCATGATATCACGACACTTATACACCCTGCAAGCTGTAAGGCACCATGCTGGAAGTGTTGTACTGCAATAATTTTTAAATAATGTTCATTATTAGAGGATACGAGAAAAATTGAAATACTGCATTGTCTCACTGCCACGACCTAAGCCAAACTGCCCCCTTAGCTAGCATGTGCAGATGACGATCCTTCCATGCCCTCTCTCCTGCCACAGTCCAAGCAATGTAATCAGTGTTTCAAGCTCTGTGTCCCGTTCTGGCTTTGTATGCTTATGCTTACAGTTGCAGGTTAACCGCGGCAACTGTTGACTGCAAGAGCGGCATTGATGTGGATCTGCGTTCATAAATACAACAAAATTAACTGCCGTGTTCAAAGATTTTCAATGCTTATTGGCTGGAATAGGTCATTCAAGATGTGCACCTCCGTCATCTGGCTTTTCTGCTGTGTTAATTAGTTTAGTTTGTATAGCGCAGTGTTAATAGTAGGTGTTCTGCAGGCTGCAATTGATTGCTTGTATGCTTAAGCCTATAGGTATGCAATCAAAGTTGCACTTTCAGCACAACAGCTGTCAGAGTGGTGTTGATGTTGATATAGTGTACATTCATAAACAGAGTTGAATGAACTACCTTGTTTCAAGACTACCATTGCTTATTTGCTGGAACAGGTCATTCAAGTTGTGCAGCTCCATCATCTGGCTTTTCAGCTGTATTAGTTTAGTTTGTATAGCGTAGCACAGTGCTAAAGGAGCCTTGAAACGATTTTCACGATTTTGCACAAACATACTGTGTTGTTTAGTAGGTCATCCTGATCATTAATTGATGCATCTAAGTTCTGCACATAAAGCCTGTACCTTATTATAAAGTGTAAAGAATGTACATCGCTACTGATCGCAGCCCGCCACTTGGCTGAATTTTCAGCCGCCCCTGACCATTTGATGCAAGTTTCCCTAATGACTCTAGTAGGCCGATCTATCCAATTGGCTGTCCAGTGCGCGTCATCGATGATTTTTCCAACTTTATGGTGAACAAATGCTCATTATAGTTGGAATGTTAGTTCATTTGTTTCTATGAAAAGCAAGTAACCGAAAGAGTATGCTCAAGGGCAGTTTCTCACTGCACTTAAAAGCACTTCCTTCAAAAAGCAAGTGTTGTTTGCTTGTGTTACAATATGCTCTGTGTTGACGAGAGCTCCGGCGTCAGAGTTGATCGCGATTTTTATTTTCGCAAGCACCACGGTGCGCCCTTGTTACATTGTCGCCCCCAAACGTAACGACTGGCAATCTGTCAACTGCAAGCATGTACAACAGAATGGCGAACAGACGAGCGCAGGCAGCCGACGAGCGCAGTGACTACAGCGCCATCGGGCTGTCGCTTGAGTTTATCCCTTCACTAGTCCATTGAAATTCCCAGCTCGCCTGTGGCTAGCGGAATACTGGACACACTCGGCGCTTCAACAGAATGCTTGCAATGCACACTAGTTCAATTGCTCTTGCTTGAAGTCGACAGTCATGCGGCTGGCGAGAGGCTTCGCACGCGCGCTGCTAGAAAAGATTGCGTCTGTAATGACGCAGAGCCAATGAAGGCGGAGCTTAGCCCCTATCACTTGGTGACTGTGTTTAGGAGAAAATGCATGGCTATGGAAAAGGGTAGCTGGTGATCGTTCGTAGCTCTCCTAACGCGAGACGTTTTACACAAATTGTGGTACGAATAATTAATTTCAGCTGTATACTACGTGTCTACAAAATTGTCCAAACTGCTTCAGGGGCCCTATAATAGTGGGTGTTATGCAGGCGGCAATAGTTACTCGTGAGGCGTCAGCAGTTACGTAATAAATGTCTCACGTTGAGCAGTATGTCGTTGCTATGTTGTGCCTTGAAAACACAGATGAGTGGACTACTTTATTGAAAGACTGCTTGTGTTTTGCTTGAAAAAGTTCAAATGTGCATGCTTTGTCCCTTTTCTTCAAACTATCAGTTAAGTCTATCATGCTCTGCTAATGCACAGCCTCCTGGGTAACTGAGGTAGAATAGAGCAACTGTTTTGGTAAGATTGTCCCTGGTTTGATGTCTGGATCAGAATGAAGTTTGCAAGAAACCAGTGTTGCGTTTCCCTTGTAGCTTCATTATACAGTCGAGTGGATAATTATTTTCATTATTATTTCTTTATTAGATTAAAATATTCAGCTTTTCCAACTGAACTCGCTGATGCTGTATATAGGCTTGGCGCTCAGCAGCCATGAGGCACCTCTCTTCTGCGAGGGCCTCTTGCTCAATTTGGCGGCACTTTAATTCTTGGCGCCGCTGTTCTGCTTGTGACTGTCGCTCCATTTGACGCTCTTGCATCTCCAACTCCTTGAGCCGCATCTTGTCGCTGTACTGCTTCATCTGCAGCTCCAGCCTCCTTTCCTCAAGCTGCCCGCGACGCGTGTCAACTTCATACTCCCGCTGCGACCGCGACTCAATATATGCGACCGTCATATGATTGTGTCGTTGCACACCTGCAATGACAAAGAAGATATTATGCCGACTGAGCACCCAAATGATTACAGTTAACCGTAGTGGCGTGCCAGCGCCGACTTCGTGCCACAGACCCAAGGTTAGGTAGGAATATTCCTGCATGTTCAATAGGCCCTACATTGATTTTTAATGTCTGTATCAGTTTCAGCTAAAGGTATGAACTTCTTTAGCACAATTTTGCAAATGTGCCTTTTAGTAAATTTCTACAAGATTTCTAAATGTTGCACGGTGCTGAGGCACTGTATTTTGTGAGCATGCACTTTCTGACTCACTGAATGATTGAAACAGGTAAAATAAAACCGAGTGAATACAATGAATAGTAAGGACACCATGCCACTCCCAAAATTAGAGAAAAAATCGAAAACACAACAAAGAATGCACAAATGTACATTTCACACTACAAAACCCGCTAGCTTTCTTTTGAAGCAGCATTAGGGTTCATTTTTGGCTGCAAAGATGCTCCTTCATATGACACTAAAATGCCTTGGCTATGGCGAACATTTCTGGAATTACAAACAGAAGAAAATGTGCAATTTATTGTGGTCCTTAAAGGCAAAGCTGAATATTTCGTAAGATAAATACATTGTTATAGTCCTGAACAACACACCCTTTTGGGCTAGTTTTTAGCCAACAGATGCACCATGAGATGCAGACTATTAATCATATTCAGTTTTTTTTTCTGTCTACAAGATCGCTATCCTTAAAGATGATAGCAGTGGCATTTTTTAATGTTGCTAAACAACATATCTGCTCACAGATATATAGGCAATCCCAACGAGAGGTGCCAACTTCAAGGCATTTTTGCCTATATTATGTTCTTGTAAAGTTTCTACAAAACGGCGGGCTAAGGGCTGTGCTCCATGCACACATTTATATTTGACTAGCCTCTGAATAGCACCAGAACATATTGCGCAGGAACTTAGCTGTAACCATATGTGACACAGATCTAAGAACCACGCATGAACTTGGATCCTGCTGTCGTGTGTGGAGACCCAGAAACGTATCCTCAGTGGTCCGGGTTCTATGTGAATTCATGCAAGCAGTATTTGCGGAACTCGAATTTTGATAAGGTAAATAATTTTATGCATCTGCTGTTTTAAACCCTGACTTCATGATCATGGTTGATTTATACCTACACTGTTGAAAACTACATTGGTGTACGTGGTAATCAAATTTTGTGGCAGTTCGTCGTGAAATTACCATGTCACAAAAGGTTTACTCAGAACAATGTTCACTCACCTCTGAGTGGTGGCCGTGTGGTCGTGCATTGTCGAGCATTTTCTCTATTGTCTGCCGTGACTGCGCGGTCATATACTATAATATATTACCATAGTTATTGCACAAATGATATCATTTGCATGGTGTACTGTTATATGTTACACTACCATTCTCCCACAAAAATACCCAAGGGAATGCCAAATGTCTTGGAATCTCTCTTTGTAAAGAGGTTGCTGCTGCTCCTTCTTAAGAGGTGTCAGCTTGTATGAATAAAAATGGGAAACAATTTTCTGCTTCTGATCATTACAAGTTGTGTGCCGAATTACGCTGGTAGCTCACTTTTTTTCCAATAGCATGTAAAATGCACTGCTGAGTCACCTTCAGTCCTACACCTATGATACTGTAACTTGCAAAAAAACAAGAACTAAAGCACCTGCAAACCCTTCGTTCTTCTCATAGATTACATAATAGATTACATAACAAAGGCCTATACTTTGGCAGTCTTGGTGCTGTGAGGTAGCATCCAAGGGTTTATTGTCAAGTTGTCTGTTCCTAAGCTGTTTCTTCCAATAAGTACTGCATTCAAAATGTAGCGGTGATACGTTGAATGCAAAGTATAATTTTTTATGACTGAATTTTACTGAAGGGCTTCCCTAAGAATAAAAAAAACAAAAGTGTTAGGTCATCAGACTAGTTAGCCGAGAGAATTTTGGGTGCATGTAGTAAAATGAGCATTGTATGTCCAATTTGCTTATGAGAGCCAAATCAGTCTTGTCTAATCACGTGATGAGCCCCAGGTGCATGGCTGCCAAGAAAGTGTACTAAAGAGGCGCAAGTGTCATCCTCATCATCATCAGCGTGGCTACGCCCACTGCATGGCAAAGGCCTCTCCCATACTTCCCTAACTACCCCGGTCATCTGCCAATTGTGGCCATGTTGTCCCTGTAAACTTCTTAATCTCATCCGTCCAACTCACTTTCTGCCGCCCTCTACTACGCTCCCCTTTCCTCGGAATCCAGTACGTAACACTTAATGACCATCGGTTATCTTCCCTCTTGATTACATGTTCTGCACATGCCCCCCATTTCTTTTTCTTAATTTCAACTAAGATATCATTAACTAACGTTTGTTGCCTCACTGAATCTGCTCTTTTTTTATCCCTTAACGTTACACCTATCAGTCTTTTTTCCATAGCTCGTTGCGTCGTCCTCAATTTAAGTAGAACCCTCTTCTTAATCCTCCAGGTTTCTGGCCCGTACGTGAGTACTGCTAAGACACATCAGTTATACACTTTTCCCTTGAGGGATAATGGCAATTTGCTGTTCGTGATCTGAGAATACCTGCCAAACGCACCCCAGCCCATTCTTATTCTTCGGATTATTTCAGTCTCATGATCTGGATCCGCGGTCACTACCACCCCTAAGTAGATGTATTCCCTTACCACTTCCAGTTCCTCGCTACCTATCGTAAACTGCTGTTTTCTTCCGAGACTGTTAATCGTTACTTTAGTTTTCTGCAGAATAATTTTTAGACCCGTCCTTCTGCTCTGCCTCTCCAGGAAAGTGAGCACGCATTGCGATTGGTCCCCTGAGTTAAACAGTAAGGCAAAATCATCAGCAAATTCAAGTTACTAAGGTATTCTCCATTAACTCTTATCCCCAATTCTTCCCAATCCAGGTCTCTGAATACCTCCTGTAAACACGCTGTAGATGGCATTGGAGAGATCGATCTCTATGCCTGACACCTTTCTTTATTGGGATTTTGTTGCTTCCTTTATGGAGGACTACGGTGGCTGTGGAGCCGTTATAGATATCTTTCAGTATTTTTACGTACGGCTCGTCTACACCCTGATTCCGTAATGCCTCCATGACTGCTGAGGTTTGGAATGAATCAAACGCTTGCTCATAATCAATGAAAGCTATATATAAGGTTTGGTTATATTCCACACATTTCTCTATCACCTGATTGATTAATGTGAATATGGTCTATTATTGTGTAGCCTTAACGGAATCCTGCTTGGTCCTTCGGTTGACAAAAGTCTAAAGTGTTCCTGATTCTATTTGCGATTACCTTAGTAAACATTCTGTACGCTACGGACAGTAAGCTAATCGGTCTATAATTTTTCAAGTCTTTGGTGTCCCCTTTCTTATGGATTAGGATTATGTTAGCGTTCTTTCAAGATTCCGGTACGCTCGAGGTTATGAGGCATTGCGTATACAGGGTGGCCAGTTTTTCTAGAACAATCTACCCACCATCCTTCCACAAATCTGCTGTTACATGATCCTCCCCACCTGCCTTCCCCCTTTGCATAGATGCCAAGGCTTTCTTTACTTCTTCCGACGTTACTTGTAGGATTTCAAATTCTTCTAGACTATTCGCTCTTCCATTATCGTCGTGGGTGCCACTGGTGCTTTACAAATCTCTATAGAACTCCTCAGCCACTTGAGCTATCTCATCCATATTAGGGAGGATATTGCCGGCTGTCTCTTAACGCATACATCTGATTCTTGCCTATTCCTAGTTTCTTCGCTACTTTTAGGCTTCCTCCGTTCCTGAGAGCATGTTCAATTCTATCCATGTTATACTGCCTTATGTCAGCTGTCTTGCGCTTGTTGATTAACTTGAAAGGTTCTGATAGTTCTATTCTAGGGTTAGAGGGCTTTCATACATTGGCATTTCTTTATCAGCTGTTTCGTCTCCTGCGATAGTTGAGATATTGTCTAGCGAAGTTACCACCGACTTCTATAGCACACTCCATAATGATGCCCATAAGATTGTCGTTCATTGCTTCAACATTAAGGTACTCTTCCTGAGTTAAAGCCGAATATCTGTTCTGTAGCTTGATCCGGAATTCCTCTATTTTCCCTCTTACCGCTAACCCATTGATCGGCTTCTTATGAACCAGTTTCTACCGTTCCGTCCTCAAGTCTAGGCTAATTTGAGTTCTTACCATCATATGGTCATTGCAGCGCACCTTGCCGAGCACATCCACATCTTTTATGAAGCCGGGGTTAGCCCAGAATATAAAGTGTATTGAATTTCTAGTCTCGCCGTTCGGGCTCCTCGACGTCCCCTTCGGCTATCCCGCTTGCGGAAGAAGGTATTCATTACCCGCATATTATTCCATTCTTCAAACTCTACTAATAACTCTCCTCTGCTATTCCTAGAACCTATGCCGTATTGCCCCACTGACTTGTCTCCAGCCTGCTTCTTGCCTACCGTGGCATTGAAGTCGCCCATCAATATAGTGTATTTTTTGTTGCTTTAGCCATTGCCGATTCCGTGTCTTCATAGAAGCTTTCGACTTCCTGGTCATCATGACTGGATGTAGGGGCGTAGAACTGTACGACCTTCAATTCGTACCTATTATTAGGTTTCACTACAAGACCTGCCACTTTCTCGTTAATGCTATAGCATCCCAGTATGTTACCAGCTATATTCTTATTAATCGAGAATCCGACTCCTACTTCTCGTCTCTCCACTAAGCACCGATAGCACAGTACGTGTCCGCTTTTTAGCACTGTATATGCTTCTTTTGTCCTCCTTACTTCACCGAGTCTTATTATATCTCATTTACTGCCCTCTAACCCCTTCAATAGCACTGCTAGACTCGCCTCACTAGATAAAGTTCTAGCGTTAAACGTTGCCAGGTTCAGATTCCAGTGGCGGCCAAGTGTACGCAAATTGTAAAAGCATGCGCGTATCACAGCATACTAATACTACTAATCTGCACACATATTTCCTCAATAATAGCCCTCTCTCAGTTGTCTCATCGTACAAATACCTTGGAATAAACAACACAAGCAACCTTTTCTGGCACATGCATGTCGACATTATATGTAGCAATGCCGATCGCATGTGGGGCTATTTGTGCCGAAACTTTTAATCTGCACCATCGTCACTGAAACTAACTATTTACAAAACATTAGTTCGCTACAATATAGAATACGCATGCGCCATTTGGGACACGGCTAACATTACACTCATAAGGAGCATGGAAGCCATTCGAAATCATGAAGCGCGTTTCATCTTATCAAACTACTGCCAATATGCTAGCGTTACCTCAAGGAAAACACTTAACTTGCCAGAACTTTTGTTCCGTCGTAGATGCTTTCGATCTTTCATAAGATCGACCACCACAACCCTTCGTTGAACGAAAAGCTTATCACCCAACCTTCATACATATCATGTCGCCCTGACCACTGCTTCAAAGTTGGTGCGCCGTCTTCACGTACTAAACTTTGTAGTAATGCATTCATCCCCAGCGCACGCGAAGATTGGAACCACCTTCCCGCCACCGTTGTAGCCACCCTGCATAGTGACACCTTTAAAACCACCATTCATGAAATGCCATGTTGAATATGTCTTTGTAGCTTGCACAAGTTCTTCTGCTATGTTCAGCTACAGGATTCTGCAAGGCCCTGGGGCCTTGAAAGTATTTTAAATAAATAAAAAAATAACGAAGTGCACTCAAGCTCGTAAGAGAAGCAGAGAAAATGAGATGGTTTGTTTTACAACTTCGAATAATGCAACAGTCGTATGACAACATAGTCTTTGTCTTGGTTAAGAGTACTGCCTAGACATAAGAGTATATCTCAAGGCATGCATTCTTACGGAAATCTTTTGCCAGTGCATTGCAATAAATGGCTACAAATGGTTAAACAATACACTTCTGTAAAGCCACGGCTTTACCTCTCTACTTTTACATCGTGTGGCCATCAGTTTGTCTCACCTACTTGGGCACACCACCATGTGGTGATGCAAGTGTAGCCTGCTTCCAGTTTTAATGTTACTGTGGTGAAGACTACCTTCAAATGAAGTTCATTTGCTGTTCTCACGTCCTCTACCGTACGCAGTTGTTGCAGTTTACACCGTGCAGACACCCAGAATGCCATACGATTGTGGTAGAGAGAGAGAGATAGCAAAGAGTGGAAAGGCAATGAGGTCAACCAGACGTCCGGTTTACTGCCCTACACTGGGGGTGAGGGAAAGGGAAATGAAAGAAGAAGAAAGAAGGAAGTGGTGACTGTGTGCATTGAAGCACCATGACAACAAAGTGGAGTTCTATAGCTGGTGAGCTGCATTGATCACATCTGGGACAACTAGAGGCCCAGAGGTCGTGGTGCGAATAGGAGGCTGCGTGTGAGTTATGGGGCTTACTCAAGAGTTGCAAGCACTGTATTAACAGCATCCAGTACTTCCACTGCACTTCTGGGTGACAGAGTATTCAATTTGTTGAAAAGTACATGAAGGGTAGTTATAAGGGACCAAAGCATCACAACCACTTGCCGGTCTTCTTCGGACAATTTACCGGGAGCCGGCGCTGTGGACTCTACCGTAGTGCACTGTGAATTTTTTATGTGATTAAGGCTGTCCCACCGGCGTTGGTAACATTCATTTGTTCTGCTGCCAAATACATCTCTGCAACTATTTTCATGTGAGAATCATTCCGCGTCCAACTGGCTGCCCTTCTTAGTCACATAAATTCTCACCCTCACCTTTCGTCTAGCATCAAAAAATTTTCCAAAGCACAGCTCTTTGAAAGCAACTCTTTATTTTGCTTCTCTTATACCCATGTCACAAGGGCACCCACAAACTCCTTTAGTATAAGGGAGCACTTAAATTTTTAAGGGAGTTTGACCTCAAGGAAATTGTTGGTTGTGTCACTAGGCCAATAACCAGTTTTAAATGTAGCCACCAGAGGCACATTCAGCAGTGTTTGGTTTTTGTACAAGTACAAGAATGTAAGTTCTAATTACGCTTGCAGCTATTATAATTATTGCTCCTTCCATAATATTCTTCAGTATATTTGGTGCAAAAACATCTGCCTTAGTAAGAATCAAGGCGTGCTTGCTAAACACAGCAGTGCTGACTATGCTTATGTATGTTTTCCTGCTCAACTATTCAGCAGTGCGGTAAAAGTTATGTTAGCTTGTGTTTTCATGTGGCATCCTTGTAGGTCGCACGAAGTAGAAAGTCGACGCCACTATAGCAGACTACAGGAATGTAATTATAAAGTTTACGCCCCCATGACGGATTACAGGTATGTAGTTGATGAGCAAAACGAGAACAAGTTGAAAGCAGGAGCGAACGTTAACATATATTCTTGTACGAAAACATTGGCTCCTGCTTTCACCTTTTCTCGTTTAGCTCATCGCCTTAAATTTCCATCTTGCGCCTTGACTCTTTCTTTCCCAGGAATGTAGTTGGTGTCTTGCCTCGTGATGCTGGGGTGCAGCAGTTACAGCAATGTGTTGAATGTACGCAGTTGCATTCGCAGGGAGCTAAACAGCAGCAAAAGAGAGCACTAAAAGTACGCACCAATTCCCGCGCAAGGTTAACTAAAAATTAGAACTTACTCTCGATAACACTCCTCTTCATGCACGTGGAATTCTGCCAGGATGTGGCTAGCATGGCCAGCCACTTATGGAGAATGGAGGCACAAGCGTACGCAGTATTGTCGCTTTTCAGAGGCTTTCGCAATGATACAGCTCACATCATGGCAGAGCACATCAGCACACTGATGATAACTTCCTCTTTGCTCGAATAAACTCCATAACTGTTCCCAGCACACAAAATCAGCGAAGTTTGCGCGAACTGCGTACATCCCTATAGAGCTTTCGCTGAGGACAATAATCTCCCGGATTACGACTTGGCGATCACGCTAAGCCGGGTTTACCGGTGTGACCATCGGTTGGATTCAGTCACTTTTTTGTCGGCAGTTGTAAATGGTCGCACAACCCCTACAAGTTGCCTGTGTGATTGCGCCTTAAATTGAATTTGCTTCTTTTGTGTGGAAGGACGCTCCCAAATGTGAATGCAAGGAAGATGATAGGTTTCAATGGTTGAAACAAGTGCAAAATATTTTGCTAGACACGTGCCTAGTGTTTGACACCTCACAGTTAGTCATTGCACAATTTTCTTGTAGCCTGGTGGCATAGCAAAGTATAGCACGTAAAATGATATGTTAAACCATATCTGCATTAATGAGTTCATTCATACAACTTAGACCCACACAAGATGCTTGAGGGCTGTTGCTGCCACAGGTACCATACCCACAAATTGGCCTATGACTTCTTCCATTAATTTGTGGGCCAGCTGTGTCAGCAACAGCACTCAAACAGCTGTCTGGTCTAGATGGTATGAGATTCTCCAGGTGTGCATGGATGCCTGGGTCGTCATTTACATCGGCATGCATCCCATACAGCATTGATGCTGCAGGCGACACAACACGTGTGTCACCATCTGCATTCATTGCTGTTCAAAATATGTGGCTTTACTAGACTTCTGAAACGTGAAACAGTCGCACATTCTCACAATAGTATGAACGTTCAAACATAGCCAAATATAGAAGCTCATTCATATACTGCTGCTAAGCTTCGACTTAGGCTGGCACAGGCAGATTGCATGCTTTCCAGGGGATTTGTTGATACAACCGCTGAAATACCGGTACTATAGGCAGGTGAAATAAAAGTTCTATGTGTTTCTTCTGTCTATCTTGTCCACCTCACGCTATACGTTCAGTCCTATTCTGCTGACAACAAGTATCTAGGCTTGTGATGAGCCTCTGTATTTGCACTCATTACGACTACAGTTCCGCTCAAGTGACAGCATGACTGTAGTCACATTGTTCATTGCTCTTCTGCGAGCTGTTCTTAGCCCTGTAATGTGCAAACAAATTATCACAATAAACAAACATGTAGCAACTTGTTGAACTTTATTTATGGCCATAGCGAGTACATTTATACTAAAACAGGGCGATTTTATTCCAGTTAAAAGGTCACTACTTTGGTTGAACTATATATACCTGACATTTTCCTTCTCCCTATCAATACCGGAACTATGGACTTTACGTTTATGATTCCAGCTCTTACATTAGCGTTTCGAGGCTTAAAGTTTAGCATAGCATATATGACAGCTCGGGCAAATCGGAAAAACACAACACCAAATGTGTACTTAGATTCTTGCCGAAGCAAGTCTGGCCGCCGTCAGCGGATTCCGAAGCAGCAGGGTAGGCTCACATAGCCTTGGCTTTTCGTTCTGCTGCAGCTGAAGTACGCACCGACTGGGCTGCAGCAGGCTGGGTGTGTGCTGCACTCGGTGCGTCGCTTTCTGCGGCGCCTTGAGAGGTTTTTTGCTGCCTGTTCTGGCGGTCTACTGCGTGTCGATTGTAGCCCCACTCACTGGCCAAGTCTGAGATGTACTGTAGTAGCTGATCAAGTTCGCCAACTTCTTCCACACCCAACCTGCACCGAAGCACACACTATCAGGATCGAAGGTCCGGGGAAAGCAATGGCTTTGAACTAACGTACATACAATATACTCACTTGCCACGGTGCTTGTTGTCCTTCCTGCGAAACTCGATGAGGAAGAGGTCGATCCTCTCTCTAACGCGGCGAGCTATACAAATTTGACCGTTTTTTCCTGAACGTTTTTTCCGACTTCTTGCCACCTCACAGGGTCGCACACAGGCTGAACCTCGTTGACGAGTTGAAGTAAGATCAAGTCGTGGGTCCGGGTACGCGACGCGAGAAACGGGCACGCGAGAAACGGGCAAACACGGCGCGCCTTTCGTCGTGGACGCCATTTCGCAGTGTGGGCTGTGTCTTTGCTTGAACTGTCTTCGTTCGCGAAACTCGGTGCGCACGTGACCCACGCGCCACTATACCGCACGGAAAAAGTTTACGCACGGTAAAGTGCGCCCATGCGCAGCCTTCGGCCAGTACGGTGTTTCCGCGCTTTCCGTACGGTGACTTGGCCCTGCTAAAGGTCTCTAATATTTTGAATTTCACATTTTGGCAATAAACTCGTGTAACTAAATTCTGACAACCACCGCTCAGTAAGCATCAGCATAGGTTTCACTTTTATCATGAGAGTTCTCTTTCCCACATTCGCAAGACGCCCTATGCCCACACGAGAAGCGAACACAACATGTGTGTAGTTAGCAAGCGCGGTTATATACTCACCATTTGAATGGTACGACGCGGTCGAAAAGCGCCCTCCAAGTTGCCGGTGCTCCGATGTTATTCCCAGCATACATGCCGGTGCATAGTGGACGAGCAGTGGCACGCCAACAATATGCATTATTTCTTTGCGGCGTCCGCCCAACTTTCCCCAACAACCAGAGTGAAACGGAACGCACTCAACGGTATGAACACGTTGGTCCACATTTGGCTAGCGTTCCACGCATACAGCGAGTTCGCAGCGAGACATAAGCTGTCATCTGGCATATATACGAGCGCGAACTAAGTCACATTTCATTACACCAAACAAAAAAACACACGATCAAACAAGCACATCCTTGCAGCTCGCACACCTGACCGACTCGTTGTAAACAGAACAGCCGGAATGGATGGATGCTGTAAGCGTCCAGTTTGAAACGGGCGGTGGGTGTCGCCACAAAGAGGCCGCAAGGCGGTAGTGTCATCTGTGGACTTGTACGAGTTAACCAGTACACTCATGTTTAGTGCCGCATTGCGTCTACTACATAGAGATATTGCGACACAAAAGAGCCACCGATAAGTGTGTATTGTAAGCTACAGATTGGCATAGAAAGGAATTCTATGACGAATTTTCAATTTTTAATCACTTCTACTGCCTGCAACCAGCAAAACTATGGCCTTGGACGATTTGCACTTCGGTCACATATCTTAAAACCCGTGACTTCTGTCTTCCGATCCTCCCCGCGTCAGCTGTGCCATCACTTCATTTTAAATAACTTCCTGCTGTCTTTAACATCAACTGTATGGCCTCATATATTGTTGACCCCATCTCCGAGGTACACATGTGCAGTGTGCGATGTTTCAGTGCTCGTTGCAAGTGCCATTTGGAAAGCATCAAATCTGCTCGTGTGGCGCAGATTACATACGTGCCGCCCATGTCTTGATTTCGTGTTAGTGTGTTTAATGTGCGTGGGCTGCACCCTGTCTGCGTGCCAAGTATGCGCGCCGGTGTACGATGTGCTTGCCACCAAGTAATATAGTGCCTTCCAGCAAATAAGTGCTGCCACTAACGCGCAGTGTTCTTTGTCATCATCATGACAATTTGCACCATTGTCATTTGCCACTTAAAGAAAAGTAACACAGCCAAGGTACCAGCCTACGCAGAAGCAGGCTCATGCTATGGAACTGCACTGTTTACCAAAAGTGATAACGGGGCAGCATCAACTCACAGTGCTCTTAAAAAAATCTTCGGTGTATTATGCCTAGCCCGGATAAATCGGAATCGTTTCCAGAGCGTACACCACCTCCTTTATTTATTGAAACAATAGATTCATGGTAACGCAGCACTCGGCACTCCCGTCATGGTATATTGTTTTTCTTCATTTTTGCCTCTTATACTGCCCTCAACCATGAATCTAAACCACTGGCACCAAAGGCCGAGGGTTCCATACCCACCCAAGGTCATGCGTCCGACTGCCCTAATTAACTATGCATTATTAAACTGTACAATAATTACCATTGCCTTCATTAACATCAAAGGTCGCGGCTCGACTTGCACCTAAGTTCGTTGGTTCGAGTGCGTTAATTTACCCCATCTTAATTGATTGACCCTAATTTATATCAATTTCATTAACAACAATGTCCGTGGGTTCTACTCCCACCCAACGGTGTGGGTTCGAGTGCCCTAACTAGGCATATCTTAACTAACTGCCCCTTAATTAACATCGCCTCCATTAAACCCATGGCCATGGATTCGATTGCCGCCAAACGTGACGGGTCCGAGTGCCTTAATTTGTTGTACCTTAACTAATATCACCTTCAATAACAACAATAGTCGTGGTTTTGACTATCACCCAAGGTCACGGATTCGAATGCCTTAATTAAATATATAATTATATGTGTCTTAGTTAGCATCGTCTTCATTAATACCAATTGTCTAGGGTTCGACTTCCAGCAAAGGTTGAGTGTTCCGGGGCCATTACTAACTCTATCTTAATTAACTGCGTCTAAATAATAGGAAATGTCGTAATTCGTAGCATTAATTAACACCATAGGTAGTGGGTTCAACTCCCATGAACGGCCGAGGGTTTGTAACGTTTTTGTACTTCGTGTGCGCACGCCGACGATGCCAGATTGACCGCCTCATTAGCCACTTCACGCTTTCGCAATAAAAAGAATTTTTCACGACATGGCGTCGTGAAGTGGTTTGACATGAGCAATAACACAAAGAAGCTGTCTACTCCTCTCACTTTGGGTATGTTTACGACTTTGCTCTGCGAACTCTTCTTTGCTGAGGATCTGTTTTAGCGGCATCCTTAACCAGCCATTCCAAGCTAAGAAAGGCCAGCCTCTTCATCCAGTTATTACCTTTCAGTGTAATGGCTAGGCACATGGAATCCCTCTCCACTTGAGCATGCTCCTCGCTTCTTCTCAAGTAGCTCATTGTAGGCAATATTATATGTTTTTAAAGCAAACAAAAGTGACCTCCTATAAACGAGGAGAGGGTTTGATTGGTCTGGTCAGGCAACCCTGCGGGTCAACGCGTGATACTTCTGTCGTCGCTTACGCAGATTAGACGAATAAAAATGGATGAACGTTGTAGCACGATTATGCACTGCTTCAAGATCATTGATGAGGTTAACATGATGCGTGTTCAATATGGCGGATGCATATTCTAGTTTAGGTCGAACGAGTCATTTGTAAACAAGCAACTTCACGTCATGTGGGGTGAGGCTAAGGTGACGTTTAAGAAATCGCACTGTTTTGTTCGCTGGGGATACCACGCTAGTAATATGTCCATACCATGCTACGTCATTAGATAATGTGATGCCCAAGTATATGAAAGGCGATGCGGATTTTACGTACTCGTTATCTATTGTGTATTGAAAGGCATGAATGTTGTGTCGACGGATGATGGAAAGGAGCTTGGATTTGCTAGGGACAAGGATCATGAGCCCATCTTCACACCATTGTTGGATGTGGTTAAGATCCTGTTTGGAGGGCTTCTTGATGCATAGTGTTAATTACTCGGCGGCATATAACGCAGTGGTCAGCAAACATTCGAATTTTGCGAGATATACGGAGCGGGTGGTCGTTGATATATACAAGAAACAATAGAGGGGCGAGAACGGAGCCTTATGGGATACCTGATGTTACAGGAAGAGGACTGGAGGACTGGTTATTTGTGATGACAGTTTGAGAGCGATTAGTTAAGAAGGTTTTGATCAGTTTAGTGCTTTAGAATGTAGGTTTAACCGAGAGATTTGTATGAACCGTTGATGTGGAAGTGTGTCAAATGCTTTAGCACAATCCAGAAAACGGCGTCACTCTGAATGTTAGTGTCTAAGTCAGCATGTAAATAATTGAGAAACATGGCTAGTTGTGTTTCGCCTGAATACCCCATGCGAAACCAGCGCTGGGATGAATGGAAGAAATTGTTAGTGTCTAAAAAGTTCCGACAGCATCTGTCCACGCAGGACGTACTCCTGCTCCTCAAAGAAGACTTGGTTGACCACCTCGATCGCAGACGGAAATCATCAATCCTGGCAATCGACGTAAAGGGCGCATTCGACAACGTGAGTCACGAAGCCATTCTCCGCAACCTGGAAGATACAGGCTGCGGAGCCCGGATGTATAACTACGTCACCACCCACCCATGTGTTCGCAAAGCTGCTTGATGGTCAGGTACAAATGTGTTCTGATATTAGGTTACTCCGACAGTCTGCTGATCCATGTTTCGAGGCGCTGAAATTTCTTGTGAATGCTCTTGAATCTGCAGTCAGTAGAAGAAAGAAATGAAATGTGTTCTTTGGCTGAGAAAGTTAGCACCAGCGTGTCAAGCATAAATGTCAAAGGTAAGCAGTTTCATAATAACATTTATAAGCTTCTTTTAAGCGTTAATGATATGGAAAATCGGTCGCGTAGAAATAACGCCATCCTGCATGGATTACCTGAATTACCAGGTGAAAGCAACGACGCCCTGCTTTCAAGGTATCTTTGTTTTTCACGAATGTGCTTCACATGCAGTTCCCACGCCTCGAAAGGATATATACTGTGAGAGGATCCAACCACACGTCAGACGCTGCTGCACATAATTCCCCTCATAACACTAGCTAAAATTATCTTACTTCACATAGCAACCTAGAAGTTGTTAATGTCAACGCCAGAAGCTTGCTTAAGAAACTTACTGACTTTTACGCGCTCGTTACTTGTCACTCTCCTCATATTATAGGCGTCACAGAGAAGCGGCTACACGATGACATAAACGATGAATAGCACTGCCTGGTTTTGACGTTGTTAGAGTTGACGGGAAACACAGCCGAGGAGGTGTTGCCCTTTTCCTGAAATCTTACCTACAATATTGTGTAATCCAAGCTGTAACAGAACTAGAATCAACTTTATAAAGTACGAGTTAAAATACACTCATTTATTTACAGGTATCCATCTTGATCACTTCCTTCTTTTTCTCCTCCCCTCCTGTTCTTGTCTCTTCTGTCTTCTTCTTCTTCACCGGAACATCACATCCTCCCGGACTTCGGTTTTCATCCCTCCTGGGATGATAGGGTATGACATTTCCCACTGTTGCTATTTCAGTTTTTCCTTGCGGTCCCAAAAAGTGTAGCGATTTCAAAATTCCTTGTTGCTGGATGGTCTTTATCACTGTGTAGGGCCCAGAAAATCTGGACTTCGGTCCATCTAAACTCCTCCGGACTAAAACTGTATCTCCAGGCTCTAATTCAGGCATCTTCGAGCTATGTCGCAGATCGAAGTGTCTCTTCATGGTTGATCTGTAGCGTGCAAGCGCCTCTTCTGTCTTGCGCCTTTCCTGCAGATTTAGTTTCCCAACGATTCCAAGGTCGTAGTCTGCCGGTAGCCAAGTTGCTTCGCCTGATGCAGCAAAGTTAGGCGTGCATCCTAATCCCAACCTATGAGAATGATTGTGTTGCCTGACTGCTGCTTCCAAGGCACACTTCCATCCTCCACGGAAATCATGGTAAATTGCGATGGATGTTTTCAAATCCCGAATGAGCCTCTCAGCTAGGCCGTTTCCTTCTGGATGGTAGGGGGTGGCAAATCTCAGGGCAATTACTCTATCACGGGTCCATTCTTGAAGCTTCTTACTGCGGAAAGCTGGCCCGTTGTCGGAGATCTCTACCTTGGTGTTCTTGAACATCTTCCTCTCCAGTAACGTCAAAACAGAATTGGCGTCTTCCTTTCCTGGCTTTGCAGCTGCCATGCGTGTGCATTCATCTGTTGCGACAAGGAATGCTTGGGTCTTACTGACTCCTTCTCCTCGCTTTTTATTTCGGCGAAATCAAGATGAATTACTTCAAATGGTACTTGGGAATGATTACCGATGACCATTTGGTTCCCTCGTGGACAATACTTGGCCTTGCTAATTTGGCACTAGTGACAGGTTTGCACGTAGTTATTGATATCTTCCTTCATATTTTTACAGATGAATCGACTTTTTATCTTCCAATAAGTTTTCCAGAATCCATGATGCCCTCCTGACGCTGGGCTGTCATGGGACAGCTTCAAAACCTTTTTCACCAAAGTTCAAGGCATGCAAAATTTGCCATTATTGCAAGTCAGGTCTTCGGTGCCTTCCCACAAGCTGTAAATGTGTTCATGATCAGATGTTCTCACTTGTGTGATGTGAAGCCTGGAAAGAGCATATGCGTCAGGGAGCTCATCACCAGGTCGATGGCTTACATCGAAAGTGAACTGTTGTATTTCACTGATGCAACGCGCCACCCTGCCCTTAGGCTGGGTCAATCCCAAGAGGTAGGTTAACGTTCGCTTGTCAAAGAAAAGCCGGAAATGACGACTTTCTATGTAGCTTCTGAAATACCGGAGTGCCAGCTCAACAGCCAGAGCCTCTTTTTCTGTGGTCGTATAATGTTCTTGAGCTTTTGAGAACGTAGAAGAATAATAGCCAATCACCTTGAGTTGGCGTCCTTGCTGTTCCTTTGAGTCTCGTTGATATAGAACGGCCCCTGTACCATATTGTGACGCGTCCATGCACAGCTCGAAAGGCTTGTTGAAGTCAGGTAGCACAAGCACAGGATCCGACGATATAGTTTCAACAAGGTACTCGTACACTTTCTCGCACTCTTCACTCCAGATAAATGGCACATCGTTTTGCGTCGGCTTGGTGAGGCATCGTGTCTTTGCAGGGTAATCCTTAATGAACGCACGAAAATGACCTGCGAGTCCGAGGAAAACACTGAGTGAGTGTAGGTCATATGGCTTGACCACCTTCTTCATCCTTTGTATAGATTCCTCTTTTGTTGTTTTATTTTTGCCGTCAAAAACTCTTCCTAGAAAGACAACATTCGTCTGAAAAAATTCACTCTTTTTCTTGTTAATCTTTAACTTTGACTTGCTGAGGGCTTCTAACCCACACGAAAGGTGTTTTTCATTTTCTTCTCTTGTACGTGAGTATATGATGATGTCGTCAATGTATACGTTACAAAACTTTCCCAGAAACTCATCAAGAATGTCATTCATCGTTTTCGGAAACCAAGCTCCAGAATTCTTCCAACCGAATGGTCAGCGGTTGTACTCGTACACATCGAAAGGTGTTACAAAAGCAGTGTACTGCTTGTAATCTTCTTGTAGTGGCACGTGCCAGTATCCTTTACAGAGGTTGATCCGAGAGATAAAATTTGATCCACCAGTTTCATTGATGATCTCGTCTATTCGGGGCATGGGAAAAGGAAATAAATCAGTCCGGTCGTTTATCTGCCGGTAATCTGTGCAAATGCGAAATGAGCCATCGTCGTTCGGTACTATGGTGATTGGTGACGGGAAAGTGGATGTTGATGGCTTTATAATACCGGCATTTAGCATTTGCTGCAGTTCGGCCTTTAGCCAGGTCTTTTTCTCGTGGGAGCGACTGTACAGCTTTTTGCGCACTACTGTCACGTCACGAAGCTTAAACGGTACCTCGAAGACATCTGCTGCTGGCGGGTACGTCTCAACACAAATAGGTTCGTGAAATTTGTCATTATGTCATTATTAAACGTGAAATTTTTGGACAACCTGACACCTTTCAACAAACGCCTTCTCTGGCTAGCAAGTGGAAAAGGCAGGGAAAAGAACTATCGGTTTGTGTGGCAAAAGAATGGTCACATATTTGCACGAAAAACTGAGGGCGCCAACGCGATTCGCATCCGCGATGAAAGTGACATTGATAACATGATATGATGTGCTATTTAGATAGTGTATATCTAGTGTGAATGACAGTTCAAATGGATAACAGTCCTTATCACGATGTTAACTCTTTTAAATGTATGAAGGTTTCAAAATCCGGATGCTTTTCCTTTTATTATCTGAATGCATGCAGTTTAAGAAACAAAGAAGAAGAAATTGATATTTTTTTATCGTCATTGAACCATGAATTTGATGCGCTGGCTTTCACTGAAACCTGGTATACTGAATCGAATGATGTTGTTCGCTTTCCTGGTTATAGGTGTGAAGCGCTGTTTAGGAAAGCCAAAAAAGGGGGAGGTGTAGCTTTGTACATTAAAAACAGTTTTTCTTACGAAATAATGCCACAGTGCACAGTTTTGAGCCCTTCGTACGAATCGCTTTTTATTCAGACAAATGCATTCATCTTTGGCGTAATTTATCGGCCACCTTCTGCGTCTCTTCAAGAGTTCTTCAACTTTTTAGAAATAGTATTGGGCGACCTCTCCTTACAAAGTAGGCCTGTCGTAATAATGGGTGATTTTAATATTAACCTACTAGAAACGTCAAATTCTGTCAATGAATTTGTTGATATGATGTTGGCCGACGGCTTTTCCAATATAATCACAACGCCTACTCGTATCACAAGCTCCAGCGAAACACTTATTGATCTATGCCTAACAAACAGTGATATTGGTGGTACCACGCAGGAGTACTCCTGAGCGACATCAGTGATCACCTGTCAACCTTCTGCTTTATGGAAAGGTCAAATAAACAAACATTCGAACATACTTACCCGCCAAATAGTTACCGTGTTATAAACCAAAGCAAAATTGAATACTTTCGTCCAATCGTCTACTCTGTTGACTGGAGCCAATTACAGCGTGATGAAGATCCTAATATTTTATACAACAAATTCTTGCACAAACTGACAGAGTTGTATGAATGCGCTTTCCCAGTTGTAACAATAGCAAAGTGTAGAAAAGGAAGGAAGCCTTGGATTACACGAGACCTGCTCAGGCGAATCAAGGCACGAAATAGGCTTTTCTCCAAGTTTATAAAATCTAAAGACTTGACAGTTTTGAAAGAGTATAAAAAAGTTAGAAATCAATTAGGTGCAGATATAAAGAAATCTAGAATTCAATACTACGCTCATAAATTTTCAGATATCTCCTTTGACCCTCAAAAAACGTGGCGTACAGTCAAAGATCTTCTACAGAAATCAGAAACAAATATACCTACACAAATGACAATTGGAGGAACGGTTCTGAGTGGTAAAGATCTTGCCAACGAATTCAACAGACATTTTTTGGCATTTGGAGATTTTCCTGCCGGAACGCCCAGTAATACTGGAAAATACATGGAACATAATCTTCAGCACAGCCTTTTCATATATCCAGCTACTCCTGCAGAGATTAATGATATTATATTAGGTTTCAAGAATAACTGTTCTTGCGGTTTTGATGGCATAAAGGTAGCACCAATTAAAGCAATTGCTTACCTAATAGTTAATCTACTTTGTCATATAACAAATCAAATCTTGACAACAGGTATTTTTCCCGAAAAAATGAAGATGGCAAGAGTTGCTGTTTTGTTTAAAGGCGGTGCTGCCAATATAATTGGTAATTATAGACCTATATCAGTTCTACCGTTGTTTTCCAAAATAGTAGAAAAAGTGATTAATACACGGATTACTACCTATCTTAACAAACACAAGTTACTCTCTCCCAGCCAGTACGGATTTCAGAGAAAGAAATCAACTGAATCTGCATTGCTCAGTATTAAGGATAAACTTATTAACAACATAGAAAATCAATTGTACACATTAGGTGTTTTTCTAGATTTCAGCAAAGCGTTTGATTCTATTAAACATAATATACTTCTTAGCAAACTACCGTATTATGGAATACGAGGCACTTCACTTAAATTATTGCAAAACTACCTTTCCGGTCGTTCCCAGTATGTTGTTATTAATAATGCTACGTCTAATTCTGAGCTAATAAAATTTGGGGTTCCTCAGGGGTCAATCCTAGGACCTACTCTGTTTCTTTTATACATCAATGACATGGTATATATCCCACAAACCCCTTCTATTATCCTCTACGCTGACGACACAAGTGTATTTTTTTCTTGTGAAAATCTAGGTTCCTTAATCCCCCGTGTAAACTTATGGCTTAAGAATCTATCTGACTGGCTTGTTACAAATAAACTCTCATTAAATGTTGACAAAACTAAGTACATTGTTTTTACCCCTATTAACAGACCTGTTTATATTAATAATGATGTGGCATTCGAGTCGCGACCGCTAAAGACGGTAGCACAAATAAATTTTTAGGTGTTCAGTTTCATAAAAAACTTCGTTGGTCTTGCCATATTCACTATATTAAGCGTAATATTGCACACTGTATTGGTATGCTTAATAAGTTTCGCTTATTGTTGCCTCGTTATATTCGACGTCAACTGTATTTTAATACCGTTCACTCGCGACTGCATTACTGCCTGCTTGTCTGGGGCACCACTACTAGGTCTAACATGAAAAGCCTCCATCGATTACAGAAAAAAAGTGTGCGCTTTATTGAAAATCTACCACAACGTGAATCAACATCTGTATATTTTTCGCAGAATCGCATCCTGGACACTGAATCACTATACAAACTGCGACTATCAGAGCTTGCATATTCAGATTTCAAAATTGATCCACAACTTTTCTCTTTGAGGTATACCAAACATGAATCCCACTACGAGTTTAGGAGAACCAACTTCACCAAGTTTAAATGCAGGACGAATTACGGGACACAACTGTTAAATTGGCAAATTCCTAATGTGTTAAACCTTTATCCTGCTCTGATAGACTTTATGGAAAACTGTTCCTCTTTGCCTGCTTTCCGAAGCCAGGCAAAGAGATTTTTCTTAAATCGTGTATAAACCAGTTAGAAATTTGTTTCCTTTGTTCTTTCTTGTCAAGTGAACATATTTGTCATGTGAACATTTTTTTTTGTCGTATGGGAGATGCAGTTAGGATTCCTTGCTTTGTTTTTTCTTTTCTTAGTCAAGTGAACATGTTTCTAGGTATTATACATAATTAATTAGATTGATTTGAATGTACAGTGTATGTATATTGCTTTATGTGAATTGTTATATTCTTCCCGTAAAAAAAAATTGTACTTCGCAACTTACCATGTCGAAACTGTGCCTGCGTGAATTCAGGGTGTCTAGGGCCTAGTCAGGTGACCACGTGTGTCAACTTTAGCCCTCTTCACCCGGACAACTGTATATTGTCTAAATTTCAATAAAGTCAAGTCAAGTCAAATCTCATCAGCATTTCTAACTCTCCGATGTAAATTTTCAATTCCACACAAATAAGGGTTAACTGATCCATCAATAGTCACTTCGTCTCTCCACTAAATATTCATCTTCAATCGCTTCATATCAGGTCTAGATAAAATAAACAGAAAGTCAACACCCTGCATGACAAGGGCATCTACTTTCACATGATGTCGACCAAATTCAACTTCTGCTTCTGCCCAGTGGTGCAACACTCTAGTTTTTCCATCATAGCTTTGAACACTAACTATTCTTCCTTCATACACTTTGCTCGGTTGAACAATTTCCTGATTTACCAGGCTTACGGATGCTCCAGTATCAACCAGGGAGTCCCGACTTTTTTCATTTACCATCATTTTAACAAATAAGAGATTTGACTTCAGAAGGTATACATTTTCCATCGTTTCACATTGGTCGGACTCGGTATTAAAATATTCTACTGTTTCGCCATGTGCGTCAATGCTCAGTAGTAGAGTACTATGCCTTTTGATGGGACCGTCAATAACAAAATCACTGGACACATACTTAAGGCAAGCAAGTAAGTCATCCGTGGAGGTTGGACGGTGTAAACAAACCTCTCTTTGCGATTCGTTAGTCATGCCTTGAATTATCAGGGGAAGGATTGCAGAGTCCGGTAGATTAGGGTCGGCAGTGTAGAGTAAACGCCTCTTCTAGAAAAAATAATCCATGGCTGTCCCTTCTCTGTGTCTGAAAGCTTTTGCGTCGTTGCATCTGTCAGAAAGAAAACTATCAAAAGCAGAAAAAAGCAGAAAGAAAAGCAGAAAAAAAAACTATCTTTTCACTTGTGCCATGAATCACGGCATTGACTTGCGATTCGCATGTCCCACCATTTTCTGGCATTGCCAGATGAAAAAACGGCGCATGTTACACACCTTCTCGTCCAATGACATCCAGTGGTTTTGCGCACATGCCTATTCATAATATCTGAGCCACAAGTTGGCGGCATTGGACACCCCATCGAAACTATCGGGCTTGAACTCTTCTTGATGTGGTTTCTGTGCTCTTAGTGAGTCGCTATCTGCTTCGAAAATCAGTCGCTGTTGCTCAAACTGCGTGGTCTGCTTCTGAAACAGCGCTTGCAACAAGGCGTTATTCGTGTGCTCACTCTTGTTTTTGGAATCTATCCTTGAATGTCCCACAAACATAAACTCAAATTCAGACACAGAAACATCGATTCTTACCACACCTTTCTCAACGAGGGCCGCTATGTTCAGTTGACTCTTCTCATTGATGATGCGAAGCAGTTCCGATGAAGTCGCTGATTCCTGAAGAAGCACTGGATCTTCGCCATCAAGCTGGTAGGTCTTCACGGTCGTCTGCCCATCTGTTCTTGCCAACGTCACCTCAAGCCACATGGTGGGCTGCGCCAAATATAATGTACGAGATAAAATGCACTCATTTATTTACAGATACCCATCTTGATCACTTCCTTCTCTTCCTCCTCCCCTCCTGTTCTTGTCTCTTCTGTCTTCTTCTTGTTCGCCGGAACATCACAAACTTGGTGCGATGTATACCTTGAGGAGAGATCAGTAATAGTTGGCGTGCTAAATCGGTCTCCCTGTTCTTCTCCTGACCTATTATGTTATCTGCATACATTTTTACACGAGTACATCATCCTCTCTTCAGACTTGCTGCTTATGGGTGATTTTAATGTTCGAGATATACTATTGCCGTCATTAGCCCGGCCTGGTCATGAGGGTCGCTCATCGAGAGAGCTTCTCGGCCTGAGCGCAGTCGACTGGTCTTAAACTGATAATAGAGCAGCCTACCAGAGATGCAGCCCTGCTAGACCTTGTCTTTCTCAGCCAACGCCTCGTGGGTGGCGGTATCGAATGAGAAGTCGCTGAAGCTATTTCATATCATCGAGCAGCTTTAATTTGTTTTTGTCTTTTGGTGAAAAAGCTACAGGTTTCATACACTTCAGTTCCAAATTTCGATCCTGCAGATGATGCTTCTATTATTGATACCCAGAGTGAAAATTTCGACAACGTTGTGCAAATGAGCGCTGGTAATGATGTTAACGATTTAGTTTCCTTTTTCGAAGACCTCAGTCTCACGTGCATTCAGCGTTCTGTCCCTCTTAAAACCAAGAAAAGATACATAACTAAACCCTGGATGACGAGAGAAACATTACTGTTGTCACGACGTGTCACTAAACTCATGCGCTCAAAACTGAGTGGTGAATGAACTTAAATCGAGGAAAGACTTCTATTATACAGCAACATTACCTCATCTTCTTAAAAGCAATCCAAAAAATTTTGGCTATCCACCTTACCTTGTGGGACTTACAACACCACTTTTATAGTTAATGAGCAGCCTACTAGTAAATCTGATAAAATCGCACCTGCATTTACCTGATATTTTCACTCCGTTTTTACTTAATATAGCCTCGAGCTTCCTCCCTTTCAATATGACATAGCTTCAACAATTACTGACCTCTCTGTGTTACTTGACGTCGTTTTTATTTCGTCCTTGTTTTTAATACTTGCGCACTTCTGCTCACGCTGTAACATCTGGCAGATAAGTATTAACTTCACAAAAACCATTTCAATGACAGTCACTAGGCGTTTATCTCCTTGCATTTTCTCTTACGCTTTCAATAACTAATTTCTACTTAATGCACCCCAGTATAAGTACCTCGGCCTCACATTTTCTCACAACTTATCTCGGAGAGATCATATTAAAGTAATATGTACTAAATCACTTTTTCACATTTCTTGAGGAGTCACCCTAACGTGTGAGTCCTCAGGAAACTAAACAGTTAACATACAGAACACTAATCCGCCCAATCCTTGAATATGCGTCTATAGTTTGGAACCGTTTTCATAAAAACAATATTAGCTAGATTGAGTCTTTTCAAAAGAAAGCTGTTCGTTTTATCTACCGTCGCTACGACAGGGATTTTTCACCTTGTGCTAACCACTTTATTCTCAACTTAACGACTCTGGCAACACATCGCCACAACGAATGCGTAGAGTTCCTGGACACCTTAATTAATCCTACACGTTGAGCCCGCTAAGATAAATGCCTTAGGTTTGCTGAACATTCTTGCACCGGTAGCTCTCGGAACCTAGATTTTCGTCACTGAAATCTTCAAGTGGCATTTATAAACAAAGATTTTCCCCTCAATAACTGAAAGCTGGAATGCATTGCCGGGAAATATTGGTTCTTGCCCATGACCAGCTCTCTCTCTGCAATTTACATCTGATGTTATCGCCGCTCCTGCGATAGCCCAAGATAGGCTGCAGTATGTAAAAATAAATAAATTTGTCGTGTGGCACCTCTTTTCCGTATCGTACGAAAAAAAAACATTAGTCAACTTCACTTTGGATATTCCCAAGTAGGTCACCAAGAGAATTTCAAACTGCAAGAAATGCAGAGGGAATGGCAGGTTGGTGACGTATGCAAAGGAATAGCATCAGTGGTACAGTGGTAATTCACATTCCTATTAGCCTGTGCGATTGGCAACTTCGTTGACTACTACAGACACCTGCATTAACGAATTCGCAATTACATTTTTAAGGCGATTGTGACAGCACTCAATGGACATTGTCAACTTATTAATGGGCAGTGTGCCGAAGGCACTGGGCAGTGGGCTTAGTGCTGCTAGAAAGAGAAGATGAGAATTGCTTGCTTCCCCGTTTTGCCATAGTACTGACCAGTTTAAGCCTACCGCTGCAACCGAGAACTTGTGCTGCAAACACCCCCGTTGTATTTGGTGGAGGTGCTGGGTTTTTCTTCGACATCCTAGAACTCCGCATTCGGACGCTACCACCAGCTATTTCTGTGGATGAACCGGGACCGTCCCAGGCTGCTGCTGCCGTGCCCCCGGCCATCGTATGCACTGGCGTCATGCGGCAGCGCGATCCGGCTATATTTAGCGGCAGACACGACCACGACATGGAAGGCTGGCTCGTCGAATATGACCGTGTAAGCCCCTATAATGAGTGGGACGACCGCGCCAAGCTCACAAATGTCATCTTTTACTTGACTGACATGGCAAACCTATGGTTCGCCACGTCAACTAAACTGGGCAGTGGGCACAGTGCTGGTGAAAGAGAAGACGACGAGAATTGCTTGCTTCCCCGTTTCGCCATAGTACCGATCTGTTTAAGTCTACCGCTACAACCTAGAACTAGTACTACTAGGCAAGCACCCTCGTTGTAGCAGCATTACTAAAATGTGTGCGGGCATCGCGTCGTGCGGAGGGGTCTGATATATAAGAATGTGGGCCTATTATTGAGGTACAAGCACAGTATTTCGGCAAGGGTAGAAGTAAAACAAGACCGATCGAGACATCGCTTAATTCAACTAAACCGAGCGTTTACTTAACATGAGCTCCACTTCGTATAACGGGCCTTCATTGCTCTGGTCTGAGGGACGTGCTCTGCACGTATGTCGACTGGGTTGCCGCAAACTCCGGTAACATCGTGTAATGTCCGCTGTCACCATAGAGGCCCGCGCGTTTCCTGCAGCTGTCACCGCAGAAGAAGGAATCTGACAAGCGAACAAGGGTGATATCGCAGCTGGGAACTTCAGCCATCTTTGCTGCAAAGAGGGTTCGTCTGCTCCAGCTCCCGAGCGTACTCTCGAAAGCACCTGCTAGATGGTCATTCGCGGTTCCTTTATAGGCTGCGCCCTACGTGTTGATACATAATGTAGTGCAGCATAACAGAGCACAGTATACTATCTTTCCTCACATAGCACATCTGTCTGTGCATCGCACGTCCATGGTATTTCTGCGGGCACGTGTGTGCGAATGTGCATGCGAACAAGTGCCTTCTAAAAGCTAAAGGATGCCAGTTCTTTTTCTAGTATTCACTACTGGAAGCAAGGGTTTCGTAACACAGCGCTAGCTTTCGCATCAGCTCGCATTCTGCAAATATGTCCTCGTAGCAGTACCCATAGTGTCAGCTCTTGCTTTCCTAGTGTCTGCTCTATTCGCGCCACAATGCCATTACCAAAATCGCTCAACTAGCCCAAAAAACGAGTTGTATATAGTGATTGTCCTTGAAGCCGCTAGGTAGAAATATAGACGCTGTGCGACATGACCTGCCTTCGGTATGGGGCCAGGTTATAACAGAAACGGTTGTAACCTTTCTTTGCTGGAACACACAAAAAAATGTGACGCCTTCACATTCACATTATCGTCGTCGCGGCCGTCATCTTGTTGCAACTGTCGCATACACGCTCGCGTCGTAAAAACAAATGGTCGACTTGCAAAAACGCCTTTCTCTATTTACCTGCGTTTTATAAAACCCTCAGGAATGCTGCACACAAACACACTTGCTGAGGACCTAGTAGGACTACATATGACGTAGGAAGTAAACATATGTAAACCGGAGAAGAAAATAAGTGGTCCGTGAAGTGATTGCTCAGTGGTCTTCTATTTTATTGATTTCACCTTGTGTTCGCGTTTGCAGTGTAAAGGACACTGCAAGGACACCCTCCTGATAACCTGTACAATGATTGGCATAAAATATATTTTGAGAAGGCATAAAATATGCAGTTTTTATTTATCATTTGAGAACGTTGGCGCCCTATATCGTAAAACTATACCAATATGTTTTTATTCCGATCACCTGACATAAAATTTGCGTAGAAGCTGACGCAAGCATCGGGCGGTCGCCCGCAGTGTTGTCTGAAAAGGCCAATCAAATGCTCTCCTCGTTCATTTGAGGCAACTTTCGTTCGCTTGACAAACGAGTAATATTGCCTACACTGAGCGGCTTGTCGTATCTAATTGCTTGACAAGAGGCGAGGAGCACGCTCAAGTGGAGAGGGATTCGATGGGGCCGAGCCACTGCACTGAAAATCGTTAAGCGGATGAAGAGGATGGTGCCGGCGTCTCCGATTGACCGCTTTTCCTTACTTAGCTTCAGGTGGCTAGACGAAAATCGCGGCGGCATGCAAGGGAAGCTACAGAACGACGTTGAAACGAATCCTCACCACAGAATAGTTCACAGAACGAGGTCGTAAATGCGCCGAAAGTGCTCGAAAACGGTGCACGGTCAAGCAAAAAGAATTATTATACGCAAATAAACCCATGCTAAACGGCAGGTGCGAGTAGCCAGTGCCTGAGCGATCGGGAGCAGCCATCTTTTATTCCTTTTGGAACGCGGCAGTCTGCGGCTATTCAGAACGAAATCCAGTTTTACTCGGCATATTAATGCATCTGTAACGCGTACACGTCACTTTGCGTGGAGAGTTTTTACGGTTTTGGTACGTCGAGTGACAGACAGATGCAGCGGGTGCAGCCCGAAATCTTTTGACCAACGGCCGTAAGTTTTGACCAACGTAATTTTTCCCTAGACTGATGTTAGTCTGGGTTTAAATAAGCATCTCCAGTCAATCATAAGAGGCTGATGGCTATCACCTGCTGTCGCTTAACTTTGTCGTCTGCTCTTCCCGTGGTCTGTTGTCTGTTGCTGAATTTACGCACGTAAAATAAAAACGTAGATGTGTCATTATGAGTGTTATTTAGGAGTGTTTTCAATGGTACGCGTCATTGTGTTCAAACATTTAAGTGTGTGTGTGTGTGTCACTCTTCTTCGAACAGTCCACATGATTTGCATAATAATGGTCGCACGTGATTTTATTCGCTATTTTTTCGTTTATATATCATTGAATTTAACGTCCGGCTTCATGCCATGCATAGACAGGATTACCTTCCGTCGTACGCATACGTTCGCTCACGATGTAGGCCAATGGGTCAGCAAAACTATGAGTACAGAAACAATTTTGCTTCGAATAAGTACTGAATTGAAACTCTGAACTATGTAATAAAAGGCTGACGCTAACAGCACGGAAGACGACAGAGAATTTACAACAGCAACAAGTTTTGACTATTAGAAACGTTTAGGCGCTGGTTTCGTTGTTTCATCTTGCATGGAGAAATATAGCGTCAGAAGTGCCAGGAAAAATAATCATCGTCAGCCCTATGAGTGAGAGAAAGCTGACACTATTACAAAAGTACTCAAAACTTATCAATGCCAAATTTTATGGTAGTCTAGGACGGACGCTACTCTTCTATTTTCTACTACCTAATATAGTGTCACAAGGAGTATGAAAAATCCCGCGATTGTGCGAATAAAAAAAACTGCCCATCAGACATTCAGCAGAAGTTCGCAGCACAGGAATAACGTTACTGCCATCCACGGCAGCGCACGCTCAATAAATTTCTGCACTAAAACTTTTCAGTCCACTTTAATATGAGAAATCAGAGCATGCCACAAAATTATAAGCGCGAGCCATCCTCCGCTTTCACTAGTGGCCTCTGGCTAATCGGCTGCTACAGCGCGTTCCATCGCTTACCCTCTCAGCTGGAGCGCCGCAGATGGACATAATTATGTTTGCAAAACCGCTACGCCGCTATTATAAAAATGTCTTTTTATTCAAGAAGCTGCAATGGCTGCTTAAGATATATGAATCGACTAATGCTTACTATTGGTGAAAGTACTGAAGTTTGCACCTGCGCTACTATTATATACGTGCCTTTATTCGACTACAGTACTCGTGTTTTCAACGGCGGGCAAGGCAAGCATGCGGATCTTACGAACAGATGTAGTTTTGTGAATTGGTCTTTTCCTGAGATTTTTCTAGCGCCAAAATTATCGTAAGTTATAATAGTCAATTTCGCACTTGATGCGTCAATATCCTTCTGCATATTTTCTAGTTAGTCTTGTTCGCTCGTCAAATTGCTAGAATACGTTTATTTAAGGTGATCCCATAATAACCGATTTATGGAGTCGTCAAGTGGAACACTGGCTAATGCAGTTGGCTTGGTTGTTTATTTGGTTGTTTAATTTTTTTAAGTTCTTGGTTTTTCGCTGTGAGTGCGAATTATTGCGTATTTATTTTCACCATCGCGTGAAAACGAAGCTAGATGTAACGCGGTGGCGAAAGCCGCTGCGGCCGTGAAGTCTGCAGCAACAACAACAGGAAACGTGAGGTTCTAGAGTCAAGGAGGCCTCACGCAAGCGCTCGCCATCTTGCGGCAGAAAAATTGCAGTATAAAACGTTCGCCCGTGCCACAGCGCCTCAGTCACAACTGTCAGTATTTCCACGCTGCCGTGCACGCTTTGAGCAGGAAAAAGCTGCAGTAGCACGTCTTGGAAGCAAGAATCTACTGATCTCTGCGCCCACCTTTCAGTGTCTGAAAGGTTCCCTCACACTGCCAGTCATCATGCATTCTACTACAGCTCTCCTCGCACAGGTAAGTGCATTATGCTCGAATTTACTTACTGCGCCGACGGCTAAGGCAAGTGCGCAAGCGTACACATTTTTTCACTTGCGCATTGAGAGAGCAACCCGAGTGTGCGGAGCCGTACACCTACCGACTTACGTGTATATGTTCACAATTCCTCCTTGGAGGTCGTAGCGTCAAAGTGGAACAATATTTGACCTAGGTTGCTTGACGGTTGCTCTGATAGCGTGCAATATGCGACTTTTCACTGATTAGAATGTATTAACTACTTTCAGGGAGCGTGAAATTGGTGGGTAGCAGCGCGCGCTTTCGTCGTCTGGTCTAGATCGCGGAACTTAGACAACATACTTAACCGCAATCCGGTCCTAATGGCAGGTCACCACTTCTCGCACTTCCTTTTCTGAGCGAATATATTTGCTACGGTAAGCCAGAAGAGCCAGAAGGAATGCCACCATGTAAAGCAAGGGTATTTTACCAATTACCATTGTTCTCCAAGCGGGCAGTGCTAGTATTCATAAAGTGTACATTAAAAGCCAATCGCGTAGGCGGAAGTACGAGTACAAGTGACGACCTCTTTTTACTAAACATGGTAAAGAGGATGAGATCTAGAAGCACTGGCCCATCCTATACGTGACAAGCAAACTTATGCATAGCGCATCTCTAATCTTCTATAAACATTGGGAAGGGCGAAGCTGTACACTAAACGCGGAAAATAATTTCCTTTGCTCTACAAGGACACATGCCAACAAAATATTTGGCAAGGAGTGTGTGCATAAGCCCCGTGGTAGATAGCAAATCATCTTCTGCAGATACGGCGGTGCCGGTTATCCACCACCATAAATGAAACCATCCCACATACAACGCCTGCTGAAGCACATGGAGGGTAGTTTTGCTACAGCGTATAGCAAAGTAGCAGCATCTTCTACCACAAAACCCATATGCAATAAAAGCTTCTGCTGTGATACCAAATTATTGGACACTCAAGGTGGATAAACGCCACCGTAGTGGATGTCGCAGTGAACGTTCGTAGAAGTCCAAGTGCGGTAACATCGCGGCCATGCCTGGTGAGGCGAGAAGGAACGTTGCTTGCTGGGGCAGAGTCTTCTCGCGCCCACACGGGAGGAAGGCGGGGTGTGTGCGTGACGACTTTTCTCGCCCGCAAGGTGGGAGCAGGGAGACGTGTACGCGTTAGGAGTGGAAGCGGTAAGGGCGACAGAGTAGCGCGCGTCTTCGCTTCTACTGTGGCGGCCGCTGCGCACAGCCCCACCGGCCGCGTCGCATCTTGCAGGTAGTCTGTGGTTGGTTTGAAGGCTAGCGGACAGCTTCGCATACGCCGTGTTCTTGCCAGCCTGATTCGCTTTGAAGCGAAAGGCATCCATGAAGTGGAATTTGCTGCTGCTGCTGCTGCTGCTGCTGCCGCCGCTCTTGAGGATGCCAGGATTCAGAAAGCGAGTGTCCGCGATCATCGGCTCGTGTTTGCTTGTACGCGCGTGACACCGCGCACACTTATTTAGTTCATAAGCGAATCTTTCTCACAGCTTATACAGCTAATAACACTACTAACGTTACTGCAGATAGCTGTCTCATAATTTTCTATCGCAAGAAATGCTTCGCCTTTAGGGCTAAATTGAGGTGATTGTTTTCTATCTCTCGCTTGAAAGTTGCGTGATCCAAACTAGGAATTTTTGATACAAAATCGACATAAGGCTGTCACGCGTGTACGCTGCTCTTCACATTTTACCCTGACGCACGCAAGAGAAACCTTGAAAAACTGTTGAGAAGATGGCAGCGCCCACCAGTGTGAGTGTCATCAGCTTAGGATCAATTTTGTCGCTGTGTTTTTCTGCTCGGGTCATTCATTTCCAAATGAGTTTTGCACTTCCTTTAGATTTGTGAGCTTAACAGCATGGTGTAAGTGACCCTAGGTGTTCTTTTCGTGATGTCTTCGTTATTAGCCCGCTGCACGCTTCACAAAAGGGGGAGCAGTTGACCTTCCAGATGGGTGAGAGGAACTACGTTAAGTTTCGCAAACACCGATATTTCCGAGGCATACTGCCCCATATTCTTGCTTGCTCTTTTTCTTTTATATAGATGGCGCCATAAACCTACACCTGCTTAGTATGCCTGTATAGCAGGTGGGACTATCGATGCACCCTTCAGTTGCTGAAACACAAGAAGACATGTAAAGCGTAGAGAAAAATCAGAATGCCTGCGGCTAGGCGAAGTGTCGTGTTCGCATCGCGTGCCATTTGATAAACAAGCGATACGTGGTTGTTTTACATCAGTATATGCTAAGTCAGGACAGTTGGAGAGAGACCACAAAAGGAGTAAACTGCAAGTGCAAGATAACGAAGCCCCTGTGGCCACGGATAGGCTTGACACAGTGATGCAATCGTTCCACCAATATCGAACGGCGGTGGAATTATCCTCATATTTATGCGCATTTACTTGTCTATCACTTTCTACTAATTTACATTCCTATGACTTATACCGCTTTCGCTAGCGTTAACAATCCGCTTGGCTAAACTAATTAAAAGGGATTGTTAGCGCCACGTTGTGCAGCATACCTAATGGTAACATTATAGGAACTGATCTGGGATTTTTCAGCTACTCGTGGTTTCCATGGTTTCCGTGACTATGGGCGGCGGTCAGTTTGGATTTGGCAGCGGATTTGGCGGTGGACTTGGTGGCGCCTATAGCACTTCCTATGGCGCCACATTCGCACAGCAAGCACAGTATTACGTGAGTACCTCCATACGCATATAAAATACAATAGCGTCGTTTCTTCGTCGCTGTGAGGCCACACGCACTAGAAAAGAGTTGGTGTATAGCTGTAGCTTCTACCAAAAGGTGACATACAACGCTTTGGGTAAATGAGGCAGGTGGCTTGTGTGGTGCCTCTTTCCTATGCTGAATTATACCGCGATATTTAGTCGCCCTTTCTGCAGGAAACCATGTGCCTTTGCGGCGACGGAATACTAGTCTTCGCGCAAGAAGTTGCAATTACCTTTCTTGAATCAGCAGTTATGTATAATTTTTTTTGAGGACGTGAAACTGTCCCCTGAACCTTCCGCTTAACATTGTGTGCCTGGTTTTTCATTAGAACGTTACACTAATTCTTCAAGCAGTGCTGATTAAAATTAAAAATAAATATTCCAAGGGTCAACAGCAGCGCGAGTAACGAAACAGCACATAAGCTGATGTTGCACAGCTAATATCGTGACGAGAATAACCCTCTGCACGCACCCGTTGCATAAAGAGAAGAAAATTCTCATGAGGCATTGCTGAGTTAAGTCCAGTAAAATGACAAACGTTGTCACTTCCAAAAAAGAAACGCAAAATAATCTCCATGTTGACTGCCCTAAAAGGTGGCATAAATGTCATTAATGATCTCCCGATCTCTGCAGCCTGCGATTAGCCGTACAGTCGACATGTGAACACTCTGCCTTGTGTATGGAATTAATGAAACCACAATGCGGTTTCACGGTCTGCCAAAGAGTTGCCGCTGCAGCAATTGCAAGGTGTCAAACGGGAAAGACTTATGTATGTCCCATTTTTCTAAGCAGGGCGTTGATAACGGTCTAATTTGCTAATACAAATCAGCTACTGTTTTGCGAAATAATGGTTAGTTGCATTTCCACCAGACATTCTTCGTGCCGGCCCTCATAGGACCACCGGTGCTAATAATTTTCTATGTGGAAAGACAATAACAAGCATCATATCTTTTGTGGGAAACACAGGTAATCAAGAAAAAAAAAGCAGGCAGGGAGGTCGCGAGCATCATTCGACATCAGGAACTGACGTTGAATTTCCTGTGAATACTGTGAATACCTGTGAATTTCTTTGGAAATTCCTAATCAACGTGCAATCTTAAGATGTGTGTATATTTTCTACTTGTAATACCTAGCAATTGTTTTAATATGTATCGAGAAATAATAAATCATGCTGCGTTAAAATTAAGTTCATTGCGCCGCGATAGAAAGTTTCTTTCAGAAAGATGCCTAGCAGCAAGCAACGCCTTCAAGCTTGAAACCGCATTTTTGAAGAAGCTTGGTGCACAAATGAAACATTAGATACAAATGACATTGATCATCACATTATCTTTGTCCTAAGCTATAGGCATGTCGCACTCATCTCAAATCCCCCAACGCAGCCAGCGCAACCGTACAGCTTCGGCTACAACAACGTCGACCAGTACGGCACCAGGTCCTACCGCAAAGAACAGGGCGACGCCTCTAACACCAAGACGGGCATGTACGGCTACTCGGATGCCAACGGCATCTTCCGCCAGGTGAAGTACATCGCTGATGCTGGCGGATTCCGCGCAAAGATTGACACCAACGAGCCCGGAACCGCCCCTGGAGCCAGTGCCGACGCGGTCTACAATGCGAACCCTCTCCCCGCTGGCCCGCAGTACCGAATCATTGGTGGATCCTCCCCCTTCTCCTCTCCGTACACGAGCGCATCCACTTCTGGCTTCGGTTACGGCCGTCCTTGGTCAGGATAGTCAAGTGCGTGACGTAGGGAAGTGTTTGTTGAATATTTGACCCCGCTTCTGACGATGTTCCCTTGTCGAAGGAACAGGCTAGTCTGCCGTTGTCAGAAGCCGTGGCGTTTCTTATGAACTCTACAGTTACGACTGTATACATGCTGGTTAACGAATCTTAACTGCGAATAAAAGTTTGCTTCAGCGATATTCAAGTGCTCCTGCTCGTTTTCTTTTTGGGACAACTAAGGTATCTGTACGGACTCTGGGAAGCTCGCGGAAGCTCGCGGAAGCTCGCAGGGCGTTGCGACTTGCGATAACCCAAAATGGCGTAAGACATTCGCAGTCTCTCGGGAATGTGTCTCTAATTTCGCCACTTTAATAGGCCTTGTGCATGCCTAGCTCATAGCTGTACGCCACTGGTTGACAAGGACACGGAATTCGCGTGAAGTACTTGTGTTACTTCGCATTCCGCCAAATAAACTTTCTGCTCACATCCAATTCACTTTTTTGCAACTTTGATCATAAGGGTACAACTGAGCATACCACACTGATGTTGGTGGTGCAGATCACGACACTACACTCGTGAAGCTGCATGGCGAATTACAGAAAAGCATCGCCTACAGAATCTCTGCCTTTGCTAAGGCTGAGTGCAACCTTAGGATCACCGAGTTGGAATGCCTAGAGCTGCCACCGACAAGTTCGGAACACGTTGGTACGGCAAGAAACTCAGGATAATCAATGCCGACCACTGTCTGGCTTGGTTTTAGTAGACCACTCTACTAGTCAGTTACCTCACTGGTCGTTATGACTTGAAGAACAGGACTTCTTACATACAAGTGTAGTCTCACGTACAAGAAACAGTTGTTTATATTTCCTGTGTATTCGCTACCTGGAATGCAAAGGGTTTAGTCAACCTGTCGATAAAACGCGCGTCCGATGCTATCGTCACTGGCTATGACTACTCTATCGCTTTCAATGGATTCTATGCGGTTTCAGCAGGCGTGCGTTCTTTGAAGTAGCAGTACCCTTCTTGGTAGGCATCGGTTCCATACCAGTCCCCTCTCACGTGCTCAAGTGCACCTCGATAAGGCTCTTCAGCTAATATCTCGTTTCTTTTTACGGTGCGCAGATATGTTTTAACAAAGTCTGGGCTCCCTGCTTCAGGATTGATGCGAACGCTTTCAGCAACATTCAACATAACGCTTTTTATCGAACCTTAGCTAACAAATGTTTGACAGCTTTCATTATAATACTCTCTCTCACTAATTCCTATTCGTCTCGTAATTCGAAGGTGACCTCAAGGGCCTGAGCATGGTACTCGGCCGTCTCCTCGAGGTGACGCCGTTTCCGCGGAAAGACGTGGTCCTGCGCGACTTGCGCGGGGCACTATGCTGCATCCCGGCAAAGTGCTGCGGCACCTCTTTAGTGCGGGAGATGTGCAGCGAATTTGCGCACTCGCGCGGAAACGTGTCAGGGTCCGATTGCATTGTTTGCTTCAGTGCATCCCGTCGTGCTCGGCAGCGTCATTGGGGATATATATATATATATATATATATATATATATATATATATATATATATATATATATATATATATATATATATATATATCAAGCGATGGTGCAGCACTTTTTACAACGTCTATGCGGGCCCGTACACAGGCTGCATGTTAGACAGTACTCAACATATCAAGCACCCGAGATTGTCAGACACAGGTAACACCTTGAAATACGGTATTACTGCCATCGGGGCATATCAGCAAATGTTACCGCACGTGCTGGCTAATTTTGTTATAGGAATGCTATGAATGCTAGCAATCCAATGCATAAGCTCCTTAGGAAGATATTGCATTCCAGCAAGAAAAACACTCATATATATATATACATATATATATATATATATATATATATATATGTACATATATATATATATATGTTATATGTTTGCATATTTGACGTTCCTGAACACAAGAAACGTAAGAAAAAAATTATTGGGCATATTAATGCTACTTTGAACGCACAAGGCGGTTAAATAAAAGGACAACATCGCATCCGTCTGGGTACTGATTTGATATTTTCCTTTCATTTAATTTCGCTCTTTATCGTTGAGGAGAGGCTGTTCTTGAGGTGGAGGGTCGTCGTTTTATAGTGAGTGCATGTGTACCCTGCATGGTAGAAAGGACATAGAAAGAACAAAACGTCGCAATCAACCACAGAAAGACATATTGTATCACTTGCTGCAGAGTGATTTGGAGATGTTACAGCTAGTTCGGCAGAAAATTAATGTTCACACAATGTTGTTGAGAAACCACTGTGAGGTTTTTGAGCGCAGCAGTAACTAAAGTACGAAGAAATTGCTCTTGGCTGTGCCAACATGCAGCGTGCATCAGCTGGGGTGTGTTTACAGGTTGTGAACTACTTCGGCTGTATCGATTTCCACTCGGAAAATGACAGCAGTGTCTCATTACTTAGCGTGGAAATGAGCATAGCAGTGCTCGTGTACCGGCAACCCAATGCATGGCCGAGACATCCAAGTGTCAATCACTATAGAATATTTGCATCAGTTACCGGCGTAGTTCTCGTTTATTTCTAGCCTACTATGTCATGCCTGCGCTGGCGTCTGGTATGGTGGCACAAATCCCAATGAAGAAATACACCACACCATGTCTGATGTATTTTTATCGTTTACACTAGAGAGCTTCTTTCAGAGGGAGGGGCCAAGTTGAAAAACAAATGTATAATAGCTTGATGAACAATACTTGCGTAAAAAATTTATTAAATAAGCATGGCGACTGCTATTCCGTGTCATCAGAGAGCGTTCTTTGTCGTGCAAGCATATTGTGCGTTGGATGACACACGTCCCATTTTCCGATGTGGTATTCCTCACTAATTTTGTTGTAGGAGTCGGTCTCCACAGGTGAACAGAATAGATAAACGATCTAAATATGACGCACAGTTTGACAAGTGGGACGAGCACACTGACCCTTGAGTGAATTATGGTGCTCTCCTAGACGCATGCTGAGGCACCGGCTAGTTTGCATGCGTAACGTACATTTGACCAAATATACACGTGATCAAAAGAATAGACTACACTTCCCCTTGAGGACACAAGTTCAGTTTTGGGTATCTTTAACTAAGCCAGCCTCCACGGCCTGGGTGCCCTTCCCAAATAACATGTGGAGTGCTAAGCACATATATTTCCAGCAAAGATAAAGCACGCAGTGCATGCACAACGATTCATAACTGAATTGAGAAAGGCAAGAAGGCAAGTGAGGCTTTCTTCGTTAAAGATACCGCTAAATTTGTCCAGTGTGTGTCAGAGGCATTGTACTAAATTCGTTTCATATATGGTCAAATGTACATAGGGCAGACTGGCCAGTGCCTAAATATGTAGCTATGAGATCACCATATTTCACTCAAAAGACCAGTATGCTCGGCCGACTTCGCCATGCATTGCTGCAGTGGGGCTTCAGGCCTGATTAACATCGTTTGTCTATTTTCACCCAGGGATGAAAATTGCCAGGAGAAATCAGCCACGCATACCACATAAATAACAAGATGTGTCAGCCGGTCCCCATTATCAATGCATGAGGAAAGACGTCCTTTCTAGGTGATAATAGATAGAAATAAGCCTGCGCCTATTTACTTACTTTTTCAATGCAAATACCGTTTATCGTGATTCCATACCTTTGTATTGCAACTTCCACCTTCTCTCTCAAATAGTGCACAATACAAGTGCACATCCAGGGATGTTTTTAAAATTCTTCCATCAACTTAAACAGCCAGTTGTTAGCCGAGGTCATGTTGTATGGTCTTCCTTCCTTCCCTGGGTAAATTTTGTCCGGAAAAGTTACATGCACTGACCGACAAACTCAAACCAACAATACAAGTTTCACCTAGTAGAAATGCACAAAAACAGTGATGAGTGTCTGTTGGCATCCTGTAGTTTGTGCAAACACACTTCGACATTCCTGCAGTAGACATAGGCACACAACTGCTACAATGCCTCCATAAACATATCCACGAAGGAAAGCGAAACCCAACTTTTTGGATCACGTACATTTAATGAATACATGAAATGTGCAGTCAGATTACACGCCATGCTGTTGCAGCTATGGCCACGGTTTATTATGTGGACATTATTATGGGTCGCGGCTTCATCCCTACACAAATAATAATGTGTTCACATAGCTGCGGCACAACAAGACTGTCATATTGTGAACACATGCAAGGAGAATGTAAAAACAGTCACGAAAACAATGCCTGCACTAGCGCAAGGTGGCAACAGAGCACAAAGTCGAAGTCAATGATGAATGGCATGATAATAGGAACGCCATTGCTTCAACACAGTGAAACTTTTAACACGCACGCAGGAACAGCAGCGCGTTACAAGAAACTTTTGTTTACATAACTATTCTAAAGTTTATTTCATGGCTTAGATTAAGCAACTTTCCCCTGTCATGTTTAGTTACGTCAAAGTTGTGGCAACGACCCTTGTGTTGAAGAGAAGCCTGTACCAGGAGCAAGTTGTGATTGCTTACATTTTTTCCCTAATACTGCTCGTAAACCGAAAACCTTGTAAGCAGAAATTATTTACAACGTCGAATCATTTATACGCGAGGAAACGTCGTTCCACTTAGAAGCGGCCCAGAGGCAGATGAGTCGTTGTCATGCGATTTCAGCAGAAAAGCGTGAGATCACGCACAGGGCAACATAATGAACACGATTATTTCCGCACGTTATCTTTCCTTTAAGAAAACGCTTATCAATAGGGTCTTTTAGCAGTGCTACGGAAAGTACGATATACGGTACGGTATTACCGTTGCGTCTTGCCTTACCGCGTCGACCGAAAACGTTTTAGCTGTGCAGGTTGCTCGACACGGAACAGTAATATGACTATGATAACCGTGTCTAATGTAAAATAAAAGTGCTGCGGGCCGAGACCAAGATAGTTAGTTTATATTTATGTATTTATATATATATACATATAGGCAAAACGTCTATAAGTCTTTGACTAGCAGCATTTAATTTTTGCTCTCAAGCCCAAATCTTGTTTTATAGGTGCGTGCATGCGCGCACCTGGTTAGCCGCACCTGGTTAGATGGTTAGCCGGTTGGCTGTTGGGTCACTGCGACGGCTCACTGTACATGGTTAGGCTTCTGCAGGACCGCGTTGCAAGTCTGCGTTGTTTTGCAGGTTTTCTCTTTGGGCACCGCATAGGTGAAGTTGACTAAGTGCATATGTCACATCGCGGCCTGTTTAGCGACGAGCTCCTACTGCGCTCTCCGTCATGCAGACAAATAGACGACATTTGCCTCCTACAACCGGAGCCAGAGCCACGCCGTAATTTATACGACCGCGGTTTTGCTGGATGTGGAGACGATGGACAGCGATAAGTTTTACCACTTGTTTCGCTTTCGAAAGATGGACTTGGCAGACATTGCATCGGCTCTGCTGATTATCGAAGAGGTTGTCACTGCCCAGCGCGTCCGGGTTCCAGGCAACGAGGCGCTCTGTATGACACTTCGACGCCTGGCCTACCCCAACCGTTTCCGTGAGCTGGAGCTCTTGCCTAACAGGCACAGGTCTGTGCTGTTAAGCGTCGTGTCTTCAGTGGTAGCTCATATGGAGCACTACTTCGACCACCTGCTGGCTTAGATGACTACGCGCAAGTGGCTAAACTTGCTCGCCGTTGAGAAATTCTCCGAGGTGAGTCGGCCTTGTAAAACTCCTTCAGGCACGAATCAGGATGGACTGTCGATAGGTGAGTCACATTTACGCAACATTATTCGAAGGCGCCGGGCGCTCCATAAACAGACGTGCATTATGATGTTGGGTTGTGCATTGCCTAATTATTTATCATAATTACAGTATATTACATTATCATAATTGTATACACTGTATATCATATTTAGAGTGTATTACTTTACTTGAATATGCCTCAGTCATCTGGAGCCCTCATCAGAAAGAAATGACTACAAAGTTAGAAAAAGTTCAACGTCGTGCCTCGCGCTTGATATGGTCAAAATACCTCCGTTTGGATTCCATTACACTGATGTTGCAGTCTTGTGAACTGGAAACGCTAGAAGTACGAAGGCAAAAAATCGTCTGAAAGTGTTTTTTAGAATACTACGTGGACATTTAAAAATCAACAAAGATGAGTATGTCCAGCTTCCAGGAAAACGAAGCAGTCGTGTTAATCATCAATATGTTTTACGCCCATACTTTGCTCACAGTGATGTGTTCCGATTTTCTTTTTTCCCTGCCGCGATGGAACTCTGGAACGCGATACCAAGCTTTGTGGCAGATGCCAGTGATGTTTGGGAATTTAAAAAATTGTTAAACATGTATTTTTACGATTCCGCTGCCGCTTGATGCACCTGTATATATGGTCTGCCTGTATTTAAACCCTCCCTGTAAGAACCCTCAGCAGAGGGTTGACCAGTATGAAAAAATAAAAAAATAAATAATATCTTTTGTGCAGTCAGTAAAGTTGCTTTTCTGCATAACATTCAACAGCTCGAAGTACATGCAGATGTTAAGCATTACGAGAAATGAAAAGTTTCGTCGAGCGCGGCACGTTGGACGCGCCATCCGATACCTCGGCCTCACGGGCACTCGATCGAAGTCAAGCCCAGTCTGCATCGAAATTCTTGAGTGAGATTCGCTTTTCTGCGTTACTCGCTGCATGGAGCCAGTCACGATCGGGAAACTTGTAGTGCCTTCGGCAGAATGGTTGCCCGTAACAATATGCAGCACATGGAAGTAAAAGGATGCCGGGGGCTCATTACACCCAAAGTTCGATGCACGTTGCTTTTTATTTGCTACCACTGGACATGTTGGGCAAAACAAATGGCGACACCAGTGTGCACGATATGCGCGAAGGCAAAAAAATTAAGCTTAATTTTCTTGAGGACCTCGCTCAATTAAGTCAGTTAAACTGTTTCACTTTGTCTGCTTCCATTTTTAACACATCAGAGAAGACGTACGTCAAAATGTGCTGGTTGCACATTAGAAAAATTGGGGAGGGAGGGAAGGTGGGTATGTTAGTATTGCAAGTGAGGAACTCACTTTGACAAGGTGTGCTCACTTTACCACCCTTAACTTCTCTGCAACAACATATCTTTTCAAACTTCCTCCTCTGCTCAATTTTCAACTGTTATTCTTTTTCTGAGGCTCTCCATGCAAAGGGTGCGCCACTTGATAATTGCTAGGTCTTCACCGGTGGGACAGCAGGTCAGATTTGTCACCCAACGGTGGACCAGCAAGAGCAGTATTCAGGGCACAAGAGGCACCACGTGCCAAAATATCAAGCTGTGATGTGCCCAAATGGCATAGTTTGCCAACTGGATGGGCCTTTCAAGGGACGACGTCATGATTCGGGTAAGTGCATGCGATCCAAGAGCTCAAGAAACTGTGTGCATGTAGTTGCAGAGGTAATTGAACCTCCAGGTTAATTTATTTGCAGTGTGCTTTCCGACATTGGTTACCAAATTTGCCAACCTTTTTATTTAATTTATGACAAAGTAGCTGCTTTCATTTATGACTACTGAAAGCTCTGAACTAAGTTTGTTGGCATTTGAAGAGCTCATTAGTTTTATTTTTGGCTTATACACATCAGGCTTGCTGCACAACGCCACAGAAGTGCATATCTTCGTGGTTTGAAACTTGACCCTTAGGTTGTTGACCTTACAGTTGAAATACGTGGAGAGTTCATAACAGAGCCACTTTTCAGCCCAGGAGTCAAGAATAGTGCACGCCTGTTGCATGAGAATTAGCGTGGTAACCACTGGCTTGAGACAACCTAAAATGTCAAATGAAAATAGAAACAGGGAAATGGGCATCGAGTTGTGGCAAATTTAATGCAGGAAAACTTCATATCTGCACGTCTGTCGTGCTTTGGCTGTAGGAATAAAGCTATCGTACTGCGCGGAGAAGCAATGGGCCACTTTATTTTGGCAGGAATAAAACAGTTATTGCAGTAACTGTGTGCTGGCAGATCTACAGATTTCCCATTCAAATATACATGCGTCTTCTGCGTATTGACATCTTGACAAGCACAACAGTTGGTTTGTAAACAACAGACCTGGCAAAATGCCACATGCGAAATGCAATGTCTCTTCCAAACAATTCGAAGAATGTATATTATTTGCAAAGGTGGTACATATTGGGTGAAATATACGGAAGGAGGTCCTATAGTTCATAGATGCGAAGCGACCTGTTTTGAGGTGCATGAAGTGAGTGAGAAACAGTAAATACGCATTATCAATGACTAATAAGCACAGCAAATAAACATAATTCATATACAACAAAATAGTAGCAGTAAACATGAACACCATCAACTCAACCTTCTATTGGAAGCAGGATTAGCTTTTTCTTGAATGTAACGTAGCATCAGCATAGTTTTAAATCATTAGGCAGGTTTTTCCAAAGTATTTCAGCTGCCAATTAGGCTATGTTTTCAATAGTTGCTTCAAACTTCTGGTGGCAAAAGTTGTTATTCAAAACATGCTATTTGAATCGTAAAGGCATATATTTCATATACATTAATTGGAATGAAGTTGTTTATATTCCTAAATGGCATGATAATTAGGTATAGTGAACCATAAGTCATAGCCATAAGATTTAACCATAAGCATTCACACAAGGATTTAATGTTCCCGAAGCAGTGCAAGGGCGTTGGCTTATAAAGAACCCAAGGTGATTAAGTGGCTTCACCAGATGGACACGTATTACACCAGGACGATACATAGTAAGTAAAATGACTGTGAATGAATGTGTAGTACATTGATCGTAACGTAGGGCGGCTATAGTATTATCGGGCGTTTATTAGGATTATTACCCATATGTCATTTTTTGGTTTGTGGTAAATCAGTATAAAATATTTTAAGTTGGAGTCTAAAATAACACATAGGGAGGAACTTTGCTTAACAGCACAAGATTTAAGTTGTTAGAATGTCATTGTTAGAGAGTAGGCTGAAGTTTTAAAGGTACAGCTAAAGATCATAAATGTAGTTTTAGATTTATTAATCTGAAGAGTTGAGATTCCACAATTCTGTCAAATTGTTGAGGTCAATAAGGTATGTAGTTTGGGAAAGAATTATTGAGTCTATTCCTACTATTGTCCTGTCATCCGCATAGAGAATAGGTAGGGAGTTAAAGACAGTTGGCGATATCGCTAATCCAGATGAGAAAAAATAAGTCCAGAACTTCCTCAGGTAGCTCTCTAAGTATGCGTAAGCATTGTGCCACTTGCTTATCTCCACGCAGCCTGGTGTCATTATCAGCATTATGGAACTTTATCTGACCAATATAAACACTTATCAACTTTCATTGGTTGTTCGCTGCACGTTTGATATACGAGCATGATAAGGCAGGTTTAAGTAGGATAGAGTTCATTACAGCACTTAAAACCACGATCATTGGTGTTAATTACGCCACTAGAACCCTGAAACTTTGGTGGGAGTCAAATCCACGACCTTTGGTGTTAATTCACTTGTGGTTAATTTAGCGAAGCTGTTGCAAAACCGTCACTACATTTACAGACGGAGATATGCAATGTTTAATTGATGGTTATGATGCTTGTGTTGAGCTTGTTCTTTATTAAAACATATGATGTTCTGTGTTGTATGGGGGATTTGAATGAATGTACGCACTGTTCACCTCACTTTGCTGAGTGCTTGTAGCCTCTGCCTTACATACGTATGAGCCGTTGCATTTTTTTCTTGCTTAAGGAGTATGAACCATTGCTTAAGAGGTATGAGCCATTCATTGCCTTATGTGACAAATTTCTCATTGCGTAAGCATAGAAATGCTTGTGCACTTAATAGAAGCGATCCACTTGTAGAGCCTTTAAGTAGGCCTTTTGTCGTAACTTTGCAGTTAGAGATTACTGCAGGAATACAAACAGTTATACCCCTGTCAAGCGGGCAAGATAAATGCACTTATGCGGACGCAACTTTGAATGACACTTTAGGCTACGCGGTGCTAAATGGAACAACAGACCGCATTCACAGCAAAACACAAAAGCGACAGCCTAAGAGCGTGTTTTTTGAAAGTGTAGATTAAAAAGAAAAATCTTCTAAAAAGTTACTGTTTTACCTTGTGTTATAGATACAACCGACATTTTAATATTTTGTTTGCAATATTAGATGACCCAGCTTGATTTAATATCGGTCAAAAAGGCTTTGTCGGCGCTCAATATTTTCCGGCCAGACGGGATTCTGTTGAACCTTGGAAACAACATAGATCTACTTAATAATGAAATATTTGTTTTAGTATGAGAATGTAAAGTGCATGACTACTGTTTCTGCAGGATCTTAAAAAAAATATTCTTGCATTTCAGGCATTGTCAAGGAAACCAAGCTCTACGAGAACCTTGAGAAAATCACAATTGGCAGGAAGTTTGTCATTTATGGCGACCCAGCCTACCCTTTGCTCCCAATCCTATGCAAGCCATTTGGAGGCACTACCCTGCAGCCTTATTAACCATTCGTTAACAAGGGCATGAGCAAGGTGCGACAAGCTGTGGAGTGGGGCTTTGCTAAAGTTGCCACAGAGTTTGCTTTTGTGGACTTCCTCAAAAATCAAAAGATGTCACATCAGCGAGTGGGGCGCATTTAGCGTGTGGCAACCCTTCTCGCCAACTGCTATACGTGTCTGTATGGCAGTCAAGTGCCTGACTTTTATTATGTTTGCCCCCCGTAACCTGACGAGTATCTGGTACCACATTCCATATGACATTTCACCGCAGGAATCCCCTTTAGAATTCTTGAGCAAATGTCCTTAGCATTTACTTGTGCAACAGAGCATCACTGAGAATTTTAAGGAGGGCATGTTAAAGGGACACTAAAGGCAAATACTAAGTCAGAGTGGTCTGTTCAATTGCCATTTCAGAAACCTTGCAACGCTTGTTTTGAGCCAAGCAAGGACTTAGTTTACGAGAAAATTGCATCTAAAGGGCCCGAATACCATTTCAGAAATTAAAATCTCCCACCACCCAACTGGTGCAGTGGTGACGTTACATACGCCATCACCACCCCTTGCTGCCGTCGGTGACTAAAACTGCACCCGGCAGACGGCGGTACTGAGCCAAGGCAGAGCAGTGGATTTGCCACTGCAGCTGCTTTTTGGTCAAAAGGGCGTAGACCATTCGGGATTCGCGCAAAATCATGTGGAGGGTGAATTGTCTGCTACTTGCACTTTGTGCGAGTTTTGCAAGCCAGCAAAACCAGCGCAGCACTACGCGATAACGACACTACTGAAACGAGATAGCGTGGGCGGGGCAGAGTCGAGCGAAAATAAAACTTCCGACCGCCCCTGTCATTGTCAAGGGCAATTTGAATTATTTCTTTTTTTAAAAACGAACAAGTAGCACTAATCTATTACTTGATCTTGACTGAATACTTGCCTTTAGTGTCCATTTAAGTGCACGCAGACAACGGATGTTTAGCTATGTTGCACCATATAACCTTCGAAGACCAGTCATGTCGTTGGCGTATTTTAGTTTTCAAAGATGTTGCAGTGCCGTCTAATGGTGCTGCATAATGCATGTTCGATCGCTGAACCTTTCCTTCAACAGCACAATGGCATCTGCGTAGCATGATTCGGATGTGGGCAAATCCGAGATCGCTGCTGCTGCATCAAATCGTTGAGGCAGATGGTCTATTCACGTTTTTCCCAGAAGCCTATCCACCTATTGAGGTCGCCCTTGAACGTTGTGGGAAGAGGTTTATTAGCGGCTTATTATGCAAAGGGCACAGCGACCTGCATTGGCGCGGCAGCCCGAAGCACCATCCAAAAAGACGCCGCAAGCAGCAATGCGAGCAGATCCGAGCTGTGCGTTTTAGCAGGGGAATAGCGAACCAGCTGGGTCCTGTTCCTGCGTACAGCATCCAGTTAACCCAGTAGAACCGATGCTCATCAACTGGGGCTTGTACCGTCGTTTTGCGTTTGAAGTCTGTCAACCAGACATCTCCGCTTGGTTGGTTCTTAGCTGACGACCCATCAGTGGTTCCACAGGGTTATACCCATTCTTCAAAAGAGTTGACCTGTAAGCTATAAGGGACAAGTAAGGGCCTTTCGTCTTTGTCATGGAAGTCTTGATTTTTACCTCAGCCCAAACAAGTCCATTGCTCTGAGGATAGTGAAGGCTAGAGGTAATTTGCTCGAAGGCGTAGTCCTGAGCGAAGAGTGAAAACTCAGTGGACGAAAACTGCGGGCGGTTGTCGGATACCACTTCCTCAGAAATCCTGTGGCGTGCAAAAATGAATTGCAGTGGTTGACCACAGCTGCGGACATAAGTTTCTCGAGCCGAGCCAATTCACTGTATTTTGAATAATAATCTTGCAATAAGTTGTGCCACTCGTGCGACTGGAAGAAGCTTTCCGTCTGGACAATGTAGCTGGCGAGGAGGAGCTGAGAGATAATGTCTTTCCCCGAGTGTCTGGAATACTTGCTTCGGAGGACTGTTTCCTCGGTGCCCGTGTCAATTATGAAATCTACTGCTGACCGTGGAACGAAGACTTGCCTCTCGCGTTACAGCACAGGACGTCTTGATTACTCCGTGGTATCCTGCTTCTGAAATGACTGGTTGCGTTTCGACGCAATTGAGGCGCCGCAACATGCATACGGAGGCGTAATGGCCATTTTACCGGCAATTCCTGCAGACTTGCGAGCGAGCTGGGCACAGAGTACGAAGGTGACGCTCTTGACCGCACCAACGGCATGGTTTCTGCATGCTGTTTTCACCGGAGGATGAAGATGGCTTGTTTGCCCCACGTGAATAGCTGCCGCTTTTATCCTGTTTCGATGTACCCGAAGTGGAATGGGGAGCGGACGCAACATTGTTCACACGTGGCACTTCCTGGCGGAGTTCGAATCGTTTCTGATGGACGCTCTCAATCTGGCGGATGGACTCATGAGCCTTTTAAATAGCGAGGTTTGCGTCGAGCTGTAGCCTGGTGGCTAGCTGCTTATCTTTTATCCGGACTACGAGGCGGTCACGCACGAACTCTTCTCGAAGAACGCCAAACTCGCGGTCTTTCGAAAGTGTGTGAAGCGCAGTAACGAAATCTTTGGCCGACTAACCGTCTTATTGCACTCTGGTGTTGAATCTGGCTCGTTGAAAGGTTACGTTGCGCCGCAGGATAAAATATTTGTCGAACTGCTCCACGACTGCATCGAATTTCTTGAACTTCTCTTCAGGGAGAGCAAAAGTGGCGCAGATTTCCTCGGCTTGCTCACCCATGATGTAGAGTAGCGCGTCTACTTGATGCTCCTCGGGCTTTATGGACAACCCTGAAGAGGTTCGGCAACGTACAAATTCTTGTTTCCACTTCGGCCACTTGTTCGGGGACGAAAAGTTGAAAGCATCCGGCGGTTGAATTGCGAATGACGCCATGGCCTCGAACGTTAAGGGTTCGCGTTGCTTGAGTACCGAGATGTGCGTATAGGAAGCAGGTCACCGGCGGCGTTTCGTTGCTGGCATCACTCACATGGAGGAAGACTAGGAGCCGATGTCCACTATTAGAACCCGTTCTTCTGACACCGTGTTGAAGCCAGGAAGGAAGAGCGAAACAGCCAGACGAGGAGTCACATACGCACATGTTTAATGGTCTCTCAGATATGTTCTAGTTCAAGAACAACAAGAGCACGCGCTGCCAGATCACCGACCACGCGCTGTCAAGGGGAAGTATGTCTCCCCGCTTTCACTAGATGGCAGCATGTACAACAGAATGAACTTCTGAACTGGTGCAGGAGATGAAGGTTGACAGGTTCGGCATGTGTGTCGGTATCGGTGATGGCACTCGAGAACACATTCCTGGACATCGCTTCACGCTCCTAAATCACAGATGGTTGGCCGGAGTCGACATCCAAAGAGTCTCTGGGGACGTCAACCAACGACGAAGAGTCGAGGTGTTCCTCGATGCCAAGGCATACACTAACGAGCAGCATAACGGGTGCACAGAGGAGATTGTAAAACTCTATATTGCTGCAGCTGCCAGTGATCTCTGAATTGCGAAGGGTAGTGGTAGAGCTTTATGGCTCATGAACACGTTGGACGGCGTGAAGAGGACCCTTCCATCAGTGATGACATCGCAGGATATGCGTACGAGAGCGAAGGAGCCAGGCGGAATATCTATCCTCGCGCATGGCAGGTTTAGAAGGGCAATCACGACCTTCGTGCAATGGTGCGTCACACAGAGGAGAAAATTCAACTTCAGTGCGTGCGCAGTCGATTACGGGCTTATGACGCGACAAGAAGTCCCATCCAAGGATGACGTCATGCGAGCAGGCAGGAATAAGCTCGACGATATAAACAACGCCGTGAACAGCTACTGAGAATGGGAAGGCAGTCGAGGCGGTCCAAAAAGATGCCAGCAACCAGCAGCGTGAGCAGAACCAAGCCGTGCGTTGGCGATGTGGCTGTGCAGTGAGTCTTCTTCATAGTTGAGACCTACAGCTGTGGCAACCGGGGTCCTACAAATGTGCCTGGAGTCTCATGTCTGGTGGGCCTTACGGCTATACCTAGGCATCGCAAACACTAGCAGCATAGGAGGCGACAAAGCGAGTCGTGGCAAGCATCAAAACATTGCAATGTCCTGCCATTGCGTAACCACAATCTGCATCATGGTATCACGACACTTATATACACTGCAAGCTGTAAGGCACCATGCTGGAAGTGTTGTACTGCAATAATTTTTAAATAATGTTGATTATTAGAGGATACGAGAGAAATTGAAATACTGCATTGTCATACTGCCAAGGCGTAAGCCAAACTGCCCCTTAGCTGCAACTAGCATGTGCAGATGACGATTCTTCCATGTCCTCTCTCCCGCCATAGCCCGAGCAATGTATTTAGTGTTTCAAGCCCTGTGTCCCCTTCTGGGTTTGTATGCTTATGCTTACAGTTGCAGGTTGACCGCCACAACTGTTAACTGCCAGAGCGGCATTGATGATGCGTTCATAAACACAGATAAATTAAATAGCGTGTTCAAAGACTTCCATTGCTTATTTGCTGCAATAGGCAATTCAAGATGTGCACCTCCGTCATGTGGCTTTTCTACTGTGTTACTTAGTTTAGTTTGTATAGCGCAGTGTCAATAGTAGGTTTTCTGCAGGCTGCAATGGCTGCTTGTATGCTGAAGCCTATAGGTATGCAATCAAAGTTGCACATTGAGCGCAATTGCTGTCAGAGTGGTGTTGATGTGGTTATCGTGTGCATTCATAAACGGAGTTGAATGAACTACCGTGTTTAAAGACTACCAATGCTTATTTGCTGGAACAGGTCATTGAAGATGTGCAGCTCCATCTTGTGGCTTTTCAGGTGTATTAGTTTAGTTTGTATAGCGTAGCACAGTGCTAAAGCGACCTTGAAACGATTTTCACAATTTTGTACAAACATACTGTGTTGTTTAGTAGGTCATCCTGATCATTAATTGATGCGTCTAAGTTCTCCACATAAAGTCTGTAACTTATTATAAAGTGTTAAGAATGTACATCGCTACCGATCGCAGCACGGCACTTGGCTGAATTTTCCGCCGGCCCTGACCAATTGATGCAAGTTTGCCTAATAACTCTTGTAGGGCGATCGATCCAATTGGCTGCCTACGGCGCGTCATCGATCATTTTTTCGAAATTTATGGTGAACAAATGCTCAATATAGTTGGAAATTTAGTTATTTGTTTCTATGAAAAGCAAGCAACCGAAACTGAATGCTCAAGGGCAGTTTGTCACTGCACTTAAAAGCACTTCTGGCAAAACGCAAGTGTTGTTTGCTTGTGTTACAACATGCTCTGTGTTGACGAGAGCTCCGCCGTCAGAGTAGATCTCGAATTTTATTTTTGCAAGCACCACGGTTCCCGTTATTACATTGTAGCACCTAAACGTAGTGACTGGTAATCTGTCAAGATGCAAGAATGCAGACGAGCGCAGTGACTACAGCACCATCGGGCTGTCGCTTGAGTTTATGCCTCCACCAATTCATTGATATTCCCAGCTCACCTGTGGCTAGCGGAATACTGGACACACTCTGCGCTGCAACAGAATTGTTGCAATGCACACTACTTCAATTGCTCTTGCTTGAGGTCGACTGTCATGCGGCTGGCAGAGAGGCTTCGCACGCGCACTCCTAGACAACATTACGTACTGTAATGATGCTGAGCCAGTGAAAGTGGAGCTTAGCACCGATCACTTTGTGACTGTGCTGAGGAGAAAATGCATGGCTTTGGAGAAGGGTAGCTGGTGATCGTTCGTAGTTCTCCTAACGCGAGACGCTTCACGCAATTTGTGGTACAAATAATTAACTTTAGCTGTATAATACATGTCTACAAAATTTGTCGAAACTGTTTCAGGAGCCCTTTAATAGTGGGTGTTATGCAGACTGCAGTGGTTGCTTGTGAGGAGCCAGAAGTTGCGTAATAAAAGTTGCACCTTGAGCAGTATTGGTGTTGTTGCTATGTTGTGCCTTCAAAATACAGATGAGAGAACTACTTTATTGAAAGACTGCTTGTGTTTTTGATGGAAAAAGTTCAAATGTGCATGCTTTGTCCCTTTTCTTCAAACTGTCAGGTAAGTCTATCATGCTCTGCTAATGGACAGCCTTCTGTGTAACTGAGGTAGTATAGAGCAACTGTTCTGGAAAGTTTGTCCGTGTTGATGTCTGGATCAGAATGAAGTTTGCAAGAAACCAGTATTGCGTTTTGCTTGTAGCTTCATGATACAGTCGAGTGGATAGTTATTTTCATTATTATTTCTTTATTTGACTAAAGAAATTCAGCAATTCCAACTGCACTCGTGGATGCTGCATATAGGCTTGGCGCTCAGCGGCCATGAGGCACCTCTTCTGTGCGAGGGCCTCTTGCTCAATTTGGCGGCATTTCAATTCTTGGCACCGATGTTCTGCTTGTCACTCTCGCTCCATTTGACGCTCTTGCATCTCCATTTCCTTGAGCCGCATCTTGCCGCTGTGCTGCTTTATCTGCAGCTCCAGCCGTCTTTCCTCAAGCTGAAGGTGACGGGTGTCAACTCCATACTCCCGTTGGGACCACGACTCAAGTTATGCAACCGTCATATCATTGTGTCGTTGCACACATGCGAAGACAAAGAATCAATTATGGCGACTGAGCACCCGAATGATTACAGTTAAACCGTAGTTGCGTGCCAGCGCCGACTTCTTCGTGTAACATTCGATAGCACGAACGATGTCTTTTTTATCCGAGATTCGGCATGACGCGAGTGCTTGTTTGCACGGCGGCACAACGCTCGTCTGGCACGACGGCGTGGCGCTGAAATGATGATGTTGCTTCACGCGCGAATGCATAAGGCTCTTGGAGGCCGTTCTGATCTTTTTGTTCAATGGTTGCTGAGTCGCGGATTTGACTTTACTACCTTTAAAACCAAATTACTGTTTAAGCAGGTACAGTCTAACGAGGTTTTACTGTAGTCCTCAAAGGCTTATGTGCTTCGTGCTGAACAAATTAGTGTTGTTCGTTGTGTTCCACAAAAGTCCGAGCACTTGGGTGCACCAGATGATATACACTTCCTTCTTTGCTAATATGACAGCGTTTGTTTATGTTGGATGATTGCCGATCGAACTACATTGTTCATTGCAACTCCTCTTGACAATTTCATTCTCAAATGAAGGTAGTAAAAAAAAAGTCCAAGATAGTGACTCGTTTCTGGGTGTACCATACTGTTTAGAGGACTGCTGTGTGAAACAACACTGACTTCACTGTCAATCTTGTATATTGTGCTTCCTGAATGTTTAAAGGAAATGTTCTCAATCTGTTGTAGTTACACAGAGGCATCCTTGAAACAAATTTGCATCATCTAAAACCGAAGCAATTTTGACATAAAAGAGAGTCGAAATGCTATCCATTTTCTTTTGTGCACTTATAGCAGCTGACTTTAATGGTGCAGGTTAGCTTAGAACTTATACTCGATGGTAAATCAGAATCATGTCAGCCATGCGTTACAAGCAATCTCTTGTAGAAATGAAGAGACAAGAGGAGCATGAGACATCCTGCAATTGTATTCCGTCAAACATGTGGAAGTAATGCACCTACTGTGTAATAAGAATGAACTGGCTATTATAGTTAAGCTCTCGAAAATTCAAATTTATGTAACAGCTGTCAAACAAACATGTCCATCTTTAGGAATATGAAATATTCAGCTTAAAAAAGTGACGTTTCCCGCATTAAATAGCATATGCAGTCCTGGCTGCTAAGTTCATCTCACTGCACAATGATTGTAACACCAACTGAGGTGTGATAAAGAGAGGTAGATATCGCCTGAAGGAGACAAAGACAAGTGTAGAAGAGAAGACGTGTTGGCTATATCAGGCGTGAGTGAATGTGGGAAAGTCATGGTCAAGTGCCAACACATGACTGGGTTTCAGTGCAACTGGCCCTACTGTCGTCAGGCACTTAAATATGTGAGATTCCCTTGTGCATTCCTTAGCGGTGCTTGGTGTGAGGCAGCCATGTCAGCTGAGTAAGCCCACTGAGCTCGAGTAACAAACCCTTTCCAAAAAACATTGCAATAATCCTTGTATGTGCCAGTGTGGAATGCTATTTGCAGTTTGTTCTCTTTGCATTAGAATATACGTTCGTGTGGCATGTGTCTCACCGTTGCTTCCTGGTGGCATAAGAAGCACCTATGGCTCTCATGAGCTTGCTTCCTGAGGCGTTTAATAGCACAAGCTACTGTGTCTTGGAAACGTGTTTGGTCTTACCTCTTATTGGGGTCCGTCTGTTGTATTGTGGGGCTGGGTAGTCCCTACGGACACGATCCAAGTAGGAGGTGGATCTTGTACTCTGGTTGGTTGGGTCCAGCTGATTTTTCATTACTGGCAGTTCTTGAGGGAAAAAAAATAGTGGCACTTGTCAGTTACGATGCCAGTGCAATACTTAAGTATTACACTGCACTGACGATTTAAGATGTATGCTGGGCAAGGTAAGATAAGTTAGCCCAGGCATGTCCGGCGACCATTTGTATTATATTGTATGTATATTTGGCTGCAAAGTGGCAAGACAATACTCATTCTTAGTCTTGCGCCAAAATGCTATGGAAGCTTCCCGTCACGCAGAAGCGCCTCCCGCCAATTTCACTTAGCTGACAATGAAGTTCTTGTGGCTATGGCTCTAAAAATATCAGTAAGTACCAGTGATTCTTACTAATTATTGCAGTGTACGACTACTGTGATGAGGGGAAAAATCACAAACGTGGAACATTGCAAAACATTGGTCAGTCAATTATTTGACTGACATACAGGGCCCGCATGTGCTCGTAGTTACAGGTTACGTTCTTTGCGAGACAAGATTACTCCAGGATAGTTACTCTTGACAAAACCACATTTTAGGGTGAATACAATTGGCACATATAAAGGAATTTCAAAAACCTGTTGGTTAACTAATTGCATTTCTAGAACATCTCTGGTCTCTTGTTTCTGCTGAGGCAGTGAGGCCAGGAACCGCTCCACAAAGCTGACTGCACGGGTGCTCTTGGGCTTGGTTGCCAGGCAAGAAGCATGCTTTGGGACAAACAGGAGCATTTCTGGGGTATCTGTCTCGACTATACAATCATATGGAATAGTCAAAATTCAATGGCAATTCAAATAGTCAATGGCAGGTACGCATTGTTCTCGCATCCTCTCCACTGTATTTCATATGAACTGAACACAGGGCATGCTCTTAAGGCTTCATATGAAGAACAAAAGCTCCAAGCCATGTGACAATGCCCCACCCCTCTTTCGCTACACCCGTGCAGATTTTGCTATTCCTGAACATCATTCTCGTACACTTGACATGCTGTATATTTGTATTGAACGGGCTATGTTAGCGCAAGAAAGTAGTGGCATGTTATTCTTTAACCCCTTACCTGCCAATGACGAGATAACTTACTACCACAGGGAGCATATTCTGAAGCTGATGCTGAGTTAACTTGTGAACTATTGCAATTTAGGCAAAAAAGGCAAGGAGAAAAATTAGCCGAACTTTCAGGAAGAGCACATTATATGCAGGTCCTTAAAAATATTACATGCTCCTACAAATATTTCTTGAAATTTGTCACGGCATTAGGGGTAGGTAGGTCCTAACCACCCCATTTTTTCTATTTGTTTTAGACGAATAAACTTGTAAGAAGCATTTAATCTTGTGGGCTGATTACAAATGTGCAGTTATATTTTTTCTAACCTAATCTGCACAAAGTGCAAATTTGGGAACGTAATGGGGAAAAAATGCGGCTTTAACTGACAGACCCAAGGTTAGGTGGGAATTTCCCTGCATGTTCAATAGGTCCTACGTTGATATTTAATGTCTGTATCTATTTTAGCTAAAGGTATGAACTTCTATAGCACAATCTTTCAAATGTGCCTTTTAGTAGATTTGTACAAGATTTCTAAATGTTGCACTGTGCTGTGGCGCTGTATTTTATCATCATGCACGTTCTGACTCACCGAGTGAATAGAATGAGTAGTAAGGACACAGTGCCGCTCAAAAATTAGAGAAAAAAACCAAAAACACAACGAAGGCTGCACAAATGTACATTTCACACTAAAAAACGCGCTAGCTTTCTTTTGAAGCAGCATTAGGGTTCATTTTTGGCTGCAAATGTGCTCCTTCATATGAGACTAAGATGCCTTGGCTATGGCGAACAGCTCTGGAATTACGAACAGAACAAAATGGGCCATTTATTGTGGTCTTTACGGGCAAAGCTGAACATATCGTAGGAAAAATACAGTTATATTCCTCCACAACACACCCTTTTGGGCTAGTTTTTAGCCAGCAGGTGCACCATGATAAGTAGATTAGTAATCATATTCAGTTTTTTTTTAGGGGTCCAAGATCGGTTTCCATAATACTTATAGAAGTAGCATTTTTTGAAGTTGCTAAACAAAATATCTGCTCACAGATTTATAAGCAATACCAAAGAGAGGTACCACCTTCAAGGCATTGTTACCTATATTATGTTTTTGTCAAGTTTCAACAAAACGGCGGGCTAAGGGCTGTGCTCCATGCACACATTTATATTTGACTAGCTTCTGAATAGCATCAGAAAATACTACGCAGTAACTTAGTAGTAAGCATGCATGACGCAGATCTATGAACCACGCATGGGCTTGGATCCTGTTGTCGTGTGTGGGGACGCAGAAACTTACCCTCAGTAGTCCGGGTCCTGTGTAATTTCATGCAAGCAGTAATTGCGGCACTCGAACTTTGACAAGGTAAATAATTTTTATGCATCTGCTTTTTTAGAACCTAACTTCATGAACCTACACTGTTGGAAACTACATTTGGTTACATGGTTATCAAATTTTGTTGCAGTTCGTCGCGAAATATCCATGTCACAAAAGGTTTATTCTGAACATTGTTCACTCACCTCTGAGTGGTGACCGTGTGGTCGTGCATTGTCGAGCATTCTTTCTACTATCTACCGTGACTGCCCAGTCATGAACCATAAAAGATTACCATAGTTAGTGCACAAATATATCATTTGCATGGTGTAATGTTATATATTACACTACCATTCCCTAACAAATATAGCCAAGGGAATGCCAACTGTCTGGGAATCTCTCTTCGTAAAGAGTTTGCTGCTGCTCCTTGGTAAGAAGTGTCACCTTGTATGAATAAAAATGGGAAACGATGTTCTGCTTCTGATCACTGCAATTTGTTTGCCGACTTAAGCTGGTAGCTCACTTTTTTCCAATAGGATGTAAAATGCAATGCTGAGTCACCTTGAGTCCTACACCTATGGTACTGTAACTTGCAAAAAACAAAACCTAAAGCAACTAAAAACCCCTTGTTCTTCTCATAGATTACACAACAAAGGCTTATACTTTGGCAGTCTTGGTGCTGTGAGGTAGCATACAAGGGTTTATTGTCACGTTGTCTGCTGCTAAGCTGTTTCTTGCAATAAGTACTGTATTCAAAATGTAATGGTAAAATGTTGAATGCAAACTATAAATTTTTATGAGTGAATTTTACTGAAGGGTTTCACTAAGATTTAAAAATAACCAAAAGGGTTAAGTCATCAGACTAGTGAGCCGAGAGAATTTGGGGTGCATGTAGGAAAATGAACATTGTGTGTCCAATTTGCTTATGAGAGTCAAATCAGGCTTGTCAACTCACGTGATGCGCCCCAAGTGCGTGGCTGCCAAGAAAGTGTACTAAAGAGGCGCAAGTGTCATCATCATCATCAGCGTGCCTCCCCCACCGCAGGGCAAAGGCCTCTCCCAAACTTCTCCAACTACCCCGGTCATGTGCCAATTATGGCCATGTTGCCACTGCAAACTTCTTAACCTCATCCGTCCACCTAACTTTCTGCCGCCCCCTACTACGCTCCCCTTCCCTTGGAATCCAGTTCGTAGCACTTAATGACCATCGGTTATGTTCTCTCATTACATGTCCTGCCCATGCCCCCATTTCTTTTTCTTGATTTCAACTAAAATGTCATTACCTCACGTTTGGTCCCTCACCTAATCTGCTCTTTTTTTATCCCTTAACGTTACACCCATCATTCTTCTTTCCATAGCTCGTTGCGTCGTCCTCAATATAAGTAGAACCTTTTTCGTAAGCCTCCAGGTTTCTGGCCCCTACGTAAGCACTGGTAAGACACAGTACTCACGTACAGTGTGCACGCATTGCAATTGGTCCCCTGAGTTACACAGCAAGGCAATATCATCAGCGAATCGCAAGTTATTAAGGTATTCTTCATTAACTATTGTTCCTAATTTTTCCCAATCCAGGTCTCTGAATACCTCCTGTAAACACGCTGTGAATAGCATTTGGGAGATCGTATCTCCCTGCCTAACGCCTTTCTTTATTGGGATTTTGTTGCTTTCTTTATGGAGGACTACGGTGGCTGTAGAGCCGCTATAGATATCTTTCAGTATGTTTGCGTACGGCTCGTCTGCAGCCTGATTCCGTAATGCCTCCATGAGTGCTTAGGTTTCATCCCTAGCACAAGCGAAGATTACAACCACCTTCCCGACACCGTTGTAGCCACCCAGGATAGTGACACCTTTAAAATCACCATTCATGAAACACCATGTTTAATATGCCTTTGTATCTTGCACATTTTTTGTGCTATGCTCACTCACAGGATTCTGTAATGCCTTCGGGCCTTGAAAGTATTTTGAATAAATAAATAAAATAAAGAAGTGTACTTAAGCTCTTAAGAGAAACAGGAAAAATAAGATGGTGAGTTTTACCACTTCCAATAATGCAACAGTTGTATGACAAGAGACAGTTTAAATGCTCTTTGAAATAGTCTTTGCCTTGGTTAAGACTACTGTCTAGACACAAGACTATAGTTCAAAGCATGCGTTCTTACAGAAATGTTTTGCCAGTGCATTGCAATAAACAGCTACAAATGGTTAAGCAATACACTTCTGCAAAGCCACGGCATTACCCCTATACTTTTACATCGTGTGGCCATCAGTTTGTCTCACCTAGTTGGGCACACCACCATGTGGTGATGAAGGGTAGCCTACTTCCAGTTTTAATGTTACTGTGGCGAAGGCTACCTTAAAATGAAGTTCATGTGTTGTTCTCACGACATCTACAGTGCGCATTTGTTGCAGTTTACTCCGTGCACACACCCAGAGTGCAAGACGATTGTGGTAGAGAGAGAGAGAGAAAGCAAGGAGAAGAAAGGCATGGAGGTCAACCAGACATCGGTTTCGCTGCCCTACACAGGGGGTGAGGGAAAGGGAAATGAAAGAATAAAAAAGAAGGAAGTGTCGACTGTGTGCCGTGAAGCACCATGACAACAAAGTGGAGTTCTATAGCTGGTGATCTGCATTGATCACGTCAGGGACAACTAGAGGGCCAGTGGTCGTTGTGCGAATAGGAGGCTGCGGGTGAGTCATGGGGCTTACTCAAGAGTGACAAGCACTGTATTAACAGCATCCAGTACTTCCACTGCACTTCGAGCTGACAGAATATTCAATTTGCTGAAAAGTACACGGAGGGTAGCTATAAGGGACCAAAGCATCACAATCACTTGCCGATCATCTTCGGGGAATTTATCCGGAGTCGGCGCTGTGGACTGTACCGTGGTGCCCTGTATTTTATTTATGTGTTGTGGGTCCGGCTGTAGCACCCGCATTGGTAACATTCATTTGTTCTGCTGTCAAAGACATCTCTGCAACTATTTTCACGTGAGAACCATTCCGTGTCCTTTCGGCGGCCATTCTTAGTCACATACTTTCTCACCCTTGCCTTCCGCCTAGCATCACAAAATTTTCCAAAGCCCAGCTCTTTGAAAGAATGTCTTTATTCTGCTGCTCTTATACCCATGTCACACGGACACCCACGAAATCCTTTAGTATAAGGGAGCACTAGACTTTTTAAGGGAGTTTGACGTCAAGAAAATTGTTCGTTGTGCCACAAGGAAAATAACGAGTTTTTAAAAGTAGCCAACAGAGGCACATTCAGCAGTGTTTGGTTTTTGTACAAGTACAAGAATATAAGTCCTCATTACGCTTGTACCTATTATAATTAATGCTCCTTTCATAATATTCGTCCTTATATTTGGTGCAAAAAACAGACACCTCAGTAAGAATCAAAGCGTGCTTGCTAACACAGCAGTGCTGACAGCGACGGTTATGTCGCTTATGTATGTTTGCCGGCTCAACTAATCAGCAGCGCGGTGAAAGTTACGTTAGCGTGTGTTTTCATCTGGCATCCTTGTAGGTCGCACCAAGTAGAAAGTTGACGCCACCATAGCAGACTACAGGAATGTAATTATAAAGTTCACGCCACCATGACGGATTAAAGGAATGTAGTTGATGAGCAAAACCAGAACAAGTTGAAAGCTGGAGCGCACGTTTCCATACATTCTTGTACGAAAACATTGGCTCCTGCTTTGACGGTGTTCTCGTTTAGCTCATCGCCTGAAATTTCCATCTTCCGCCTTCCCTGTTTCTTCCCAGGAATGTAGTTCGTGTCTTGCCTCATGATGCTGGGGTGCAGCAGTTACAGCAATGTGTTGAATGTACGCAGTAGCATTCGCAGGGAGCTACACAGCAGCAAAAGAAAGCACTAAAAGTACGCTCCAATTCCCACGCAAGGTTAACTAGAAATTAGAACTTACTCTCGATAACACTCCTCGTCATGCACGCGGAATTCTGCCAGAATGTGGCTAGCATGGCCAGCCACTTATGGATAATGGAGGCACAAGCGCACGCACTATTGTCGCTTTTAGAGGCTTTCGCGATGATACAGCTGACACCATGGCAGAGCACATCAGCACAGTGATGACAACTTCCTTTTTGCTCAAATCAAACTCCATAACTGTTGCCAGAACACAAAACCAGCGAAGTGTGCGCGAACTGCGTAGATCTCTATAGAGTTTTCGCTGAGGACAATAATCTGCCGGATTCCTACTTGCAGGTCACGCTCAGCCGGGCTTGCCGGTGTGAGCATCGGTCGGATTCAGTCACTTTTTTGTCGGCAGTTGTAAATGGTCGCACAACCCCTTCAAGTTGCCTATATGATTGCGCCTTAAATTGAATTTGCTTCTTTTGTGTGGAAGGACACTACCAAATGTGAATGCAAGGAAGATGATAGGTTTCAATGGTTGCAACAAGTGCAAAATATTTTGCTAGACACGTGCCTAGTGTTTGACACCTCACAGTTAGTCACTGCACAATTTTTTGTAGCCTGGTGGCTTAGCAAAATATAGCACGTAAAATGATATGTTAAACCATATCTACATTAATGAGTTCATTCATAGTACTAAGACCCCCCCAAGATGCTTGAGGGCTCTTGCTGCCACAGGTACCATACACACAAATCGGGCTATGACTTTTTCCATTAATTTGTGGGTCAGCTCTGTCAGCAGCTGCACTCAAACAGCTGTCTGGTCTAGATGGTATGAGATTCTCCAGGTGTGCATGGATGCCTGGGTCGTTATTTTCATCGGCATACATCCCATGCAGCATTGATGCTGCATGGGACACAACATGTGTGTCACCATCTGCATATATTGCTCTTCAAAATTATGTGGCACAGAAGCATGACAGAACCATTAGTTTCATTCGAGTTTTACAAGACTTCAGAAACGTGAAACAGTCACACATTCTCACAATAGTATGAACGTTCAAACATAGGCAAATGCAGAAGCTCATTCATAAGGTACTGATAAGCATCGACTTAGGCTGGCCTAGGCATACTGCATGCTTTCCAGGGGGCTTTGTTTATACAACAGCTGGAATACTGGTTTCAAAAGAAGGTGAAATTAAAGTTCAATCTGCTTCTTCTGTCTCTCTTGTCCACCTCACGCTATACCTACAGTCCTATTCTGCTGATAACAAGTATCTAGGCTTGTGATCATTCTGTGTATTTGCGCTCATCACGACTATAGTTCCGCTCAAGTGACTGCATGACTGAAGTCACATTGTTCATTGCTCTGCTGCGAGCTGTTCTTAGCCCTGTAATGTGCAAACAAAGTATCACAAGCAATAAACGTGTAGCAACTCGTTCAACTTTCTTTCTGGCCATAGCGAGTACATTTATACTAAATACAGGAAAATTTTGTTCCAGAGTAAACGTCACTACTTCGCTTGAACTATCTATACCTGACATTTTCCTGCTCCCTATCAATACCGGAACTATGGACTTCACGTTTAAGATTCCAGCTCTTACATTAGCATTTCGAAGCTTAAAGTTTAGAATTGCATATATGACAACCTGGGCAAATCGGAAAAACATAACACCAAATGTGTACTTAGATTCTTGCCGAAGAAAGTCTGGCCGCCGTCAGCGGATTCCGAAGCAGCAGGGTAGGCTCACATAGCCTTGGCTTTTCGTTCTGCTGCAGCTGAAGTACGCACCGACTGGGCTGCAGCAGGCTGGGTGTGTGCTGCACTCGGTGCGTCGCTTTCTGCGGCGCCTTGAGAGGTTTTTCGCTGCCTGTTCTGGCGGTCTACTGCGTGTGGATTGTAGCCACACTATCTGGTAGTGTCGGAGATGTACTGGAGTAGCTGATCAAATTCGCCAACTACTTCTTCCACACCCTATCTGCGCTGAAGCACACACTTTCAGGATCGAAGGTCCAGAGCAAAGCAATGGCTTTGAATTAACGTACATACAATATACTCACTTGCCATGGTTCTTAATGTCCTTGCGGCGAAACTGGATGAGGAGGAGGTCGAACCTCTCTCTAACGCGGCGAGCTGTACAAATTTTGCCCGTTTTTTCCTGGACGGTTTTTGCGACTTCTTGCCACCTCATAGGGTCGCACACATGTTGAACCTCGTTGAAGACTTGAAGTAAGATCAAGTCGTTGGTCCGGGTAAAACGCGCGCGAGAAACGGGCAAACACGTGCACCTTTCGTGGTGGACGCCATTTCGCAGTGTGAGCTGTCTTGGCTTGGACTGTCTTGGTTCGCGAAACTCGGTGCGCACGTGACCCACGTGACACTACTTACCGTCTCGTATACCGCATGAAAAATGTTTAAGCATGGTAAAGTGCGTGCATGTGCATTCTTCGGTCGGTACGGTGTTTCCGCGCTTTCCGTACGGTAAGTTGACGCTGCTAAAGGTCTCTAATATTTTCAATTACGATTTTGGCAATAAACTTGCGTAACTAAATTCTGACAGCCACCGCTCAGTAACCATCAGCATAGGTTTCACTGTTATCATGGGAGTTCCCTTTCCCACGTTCGCAAGGCAGCCTATGCCCACACGAGAAGCGCGCACAACACGTATGTAGTTAGCAAGCACGGTTACTCATCACTTGAATGGTACGACGCGGTGGAAAAGCGCCCTCCAAGTTGCCGGTGCTCCGATGTTACTGCCAGCATACATGCTGGTGCACAGTGGCACGCTAACAATGCGCATTATTTCTTGGCGGCGTCGACACAACTTTCCCCAACCACCAGTGTCAAAGGGAACGCACTCAACGATATGAACACGTTGATCCACATTTGGCTAGCGTGCCACGCATACGGCGAGCTTGCAGCGAGACATAAGCTGTCATCTGGCACAAATACGGGCGCGAACTAAGTCACATTTCATTACACCAAACACAAAAACACACGATCAAACAAGCACATCGTTCCAGCTCGCACACCCGACCGACTCGTTGTAAACAGAACAGCTGGAATGGATGGATGCTGTGAGCGTCCAGTTCGAAACGGGTGGTGGCTGGCGCCACAAAGAGGCCGCAAGGCGCCAGTGTCATCTGTGGACTTGTGCGACTTCTACGGCCTCCGTGATGACTAAAATATTAAACAGTACACTCAAGGTTTGTGCCATATTGCGTCCAACTACATATAGATATTGCAATACAAAAGAGCCACCGGTAAGTCTGTATTGTAACCTATAGCTTGACATAGAAAGAAATTCTATGACGCATTTTCAATTTTGAATCACTTCCGCTCTCTGCAACCAGCAAAACTGTGGCCTTCGACGATTTGCACTTCAGTCACATATCTTAAAACCCGTGAATTACGTCTTCCGCTGCTCCCTGTGTTAGCTGTGCCATCACTTCATATTAAATAACTTCCGAAGTGCTGTCGTTAACATCAATTGTATGGCCTCATACATTGTTGACGCCATCTCCGAGGTACACATGTGCAGTGTGCAATGTTTCAGTGCTCGTTGCAACAGTGTCAGTTGCAAAGCATCAAATCTTCTCGTGTGGTGCTGGTTACACACGTGCCGCCCGTGTGTTGATTTCGTGTTAGTGTGTGTGCGTGGGCTGCCCCCTGTCTGCGTGCCAGATATGTGCGCCGGTGTAGGATGTGCTTGCCACCAAGTAATATAGTGCCTTCCAGCAAATAGACGCTACCACTTACGCGCAGTTTTCTTTGTCATGATCATTTCAATTTGCACAATTGTCATTTGCAACACAAAGAACAGTAACACAGGCAAGAAACCAGCCTACGCAGAACCAGGCACATGCAACGGAACTGCACTGTTTACCAGAAGTGATAAGGAGGCAGCATCAACTCACAGTGCTCTTAAAAAAATCTTCGGTGTATTATGCCTAGCGCCGATAAATCGGAATCGTTTCCAGAGCGTACATCACCTGCTTTATTTATTGAAACAATAGGTTCATGGTAACGCAGCACCCGGCACTCCCGTCATGGTAATTGTTTTTCTTCATTTTTGTCTCTTATACTGCCCCCAACCATGAATCTAAACCACTGCCACCAAATGCCAAGGGTTCCATTCCCACCCAAGGTCATGCGTCCGACTGCCCTAATTAACTATGTATTATTCAACTGTACTTTAATTACCATCGCCTTCATTAACATCAAAGGTCGCCGCTCGACTTTCACCTAAGTTTGTTGGTTCGAGTTGCTTAATTGACCATATCCTAATTAATGTACCTTAATTTTTATCAACTTCATTAACAACAAAGGTTATGGTTTTCACTCCCACCCAAGGCTGTAGGTTCCAGTGCCCTAACTAAGCATATCTTAACTAAATGCACCTTAATTAACATCGCCTTTATAAAACCAATGGCCATGGATTCGATTCCCGCCAAAGGTGATGGGTCCGAGTGCCTTAATTTGTTGTACCCTAATTAATATTGCCTTCACTAACAATAGTCGTGATTTTGACTGCCACTCAAGGTCGTGGGTTCGAATGCCTTAATTAAATATATAGATATTATATCTGTCTTAATTAACATCGTCTTCATTAATACCATTGGTCTAGGGTTCGACTTCCAGCAAAGGTTGTGGTTTCCGGGACCTATACTAACTCTATCTTATTAACTGTGCCTTAATTAATAGCAAAATGTCGTAATTCGCGGCCTTAATTAACACCATAGGTAGTGGGTTCAACTCCCATGAAAGGTCGAGGTTTTGTAACGTTTTTGTACATCGTGTGCGCACGCCGACAATGCCAGATTTACCGCTCCCATGAGCCCACTTCATGCTTTCGCAATAAATGAATTTTTCACGACATGGCGTCGCACAAATTATTATATGAAGTAGTTTGACATTAGCAATTACACAAAAAAGCCGTCTACTCCTCTCATCAGAAATCTTAGGGTTCATTACCATTTAAGTCTCTGATGTACTTGGGATGACAAATAACATTAGACGGTGCATTTATGATGAATGTGTGATGTCCCATTAGGAATACACAACGTTCTCATCAGAAACTCATTGTCCGTTTTCATAAGGGTGCGATGTCCAGCTAGCCGAGGCAGCCGATGACACCCAGGGGATCTCGGCCGTCTGCTACGCTGAGGAAGACTGCATCCGCTCCCGTGATTGCTGGCGTCAATAAACAGTTGTCTCTCTCTCTCTCTCTCTCATCCATCAGCAATGTATCTGTAGCCTCCACAGAAATGATTTCAACCCCGGAACGTATGCCCGAGTGAGTCTCCCCCTTATACGGTGACAAAGGGAGTTGCGCCGCTTCTTGGCATATAGTAAGTGTAGTTAGTATCATAAAGTAAGTATAGTAAGTATCTCGCGCATTATTTACTCACATCCACTCCGACACAAAACCACACTTAAGTTCCCTTTATCGCCCTATACGTGTAAAAAATAGGTCATCGGGCACAGACGTGAGTCGATGCGCCGAAGCATGGGTGATGGCGACTACACCGACAGCACACTATAATGTTCGAAGCTTAACGTTTCGTTACTGTCCACAGAGTAGGCGCCTGACAAGCGATAATTCATATTTACCACAAAGTAACAAAGTGCAGACCATATGCGTTACAAGTGTCGTGCGCAGCAAGAATAAACCTACGGCACCTGAGCACACCCACGACTGATAAGGCAGGAAATGAACACTCATAAAGTGACCGCATTGGGAATTTTACTGAGTCAGAAACATGGGAAGCTGCTGCTTAAAAGTATTTGCTAGATAAAAAAACGAATACTGATTAATTCATAAGTGGAAAGTTAGGATAGCCTGCAATACCTATATAGCGCCGCTTTTAGCACACGCATCGCATATACTGCTCGCACCATTGGAAAAAGGGAACTGAGCTCCAGGAGCGCTTACTTGTTCTCGGAAACTGTGGATAAAGCTTCGCGTGTCGACCACCCAGTCACCATCTACGATATCGGCGGAAACAAGAGGTTTGCAGAGCCGCACATCACTTGTAATTTATAAATGAAGAGTTTAGTTGACGCATCCAAACGAGCGGCTCTACGACGTGATGGAATGGGCAAACTACTTCTCCACGAACGTGGATCAATACGACGTATTTGAGAGAATCATAATGTTTACTTCACGTTTACATGTCCAAAACACAAAAATCACGCTGTAGCCAGAATTTTTCACTACTAAGTTGTAATGCGTATGAGGCAGCACTGTGCAAACGAAGTACAGAACAGGCGGTAATCATTCCAACAGAAGGAGTTGTTCGCACTACTAAATTGCTAATGGGCTTCTGAACAAGCAAGGTGGCCGTTTCGACGAATATTACAGCGTGAATCATTTCTTTTTCTTGGTGCGAATGACATTCTATGCTTACGTCAACCGTTCCGAGCCTATCTATCTCTCTGGTGTTGATTAAATTATCAAAAAGAAAGCTTGTTAGTTTGTTAAACCTGCATAAAAAGTTTACGAAACGACGTGTTGCATTCTGCACAATTCGCAATGCAGAGGCGGTATATTGCAAAGCTAGTACAAACTTTTCTATTCGAATTCTGCACTCATGCCCTCCGCTATTGGTCAGAAAGTTTTTGAATCGCCCCCACTTCGGCTGTCTGTCACGTGACTTCACAAAAACCGTAAAAGCTCACCATCCGATATGGCGCGTACACACTGATTATGCATGACTGGGCCGAACAAAAGAAATATAGTTATTTCTGATTAGACGTCCTTTCACCGTCAGTCTTTGGCTATTAGTTAAAAGTTTCGGCTGCACCCACTTCACCTGCCTGTCACGCGACGTCACCAAGCCCCGAAAACTCACCGCGTCAAAGTGACGTGCACGCGTTAAAGATACACTAATGTGCCGAACAAAACAGAATTTTTTCTGAATAACTGCAGGCTGCCCCGTTCCGAAAGGAATAAAAGATGGCTACCGCTAATCGCTCATGCACTAGCTGCTCCCATCTGCCGGAGAGAAAGGGTTTATTTACATTCAATTGCGTGGCCCTGTAACGTTTTCGAGCTCTTGGAGCATGTTTACGACTTCGTTCTGCGAACTCTTCATTGGTGAGGATCCGTTTTAGCGGCATCATTAAACAGCCGTCACAACCTAAGTAAGCCCACCCTCTTCATCCAGTTATTGATTTTCAGTGTGGATACATGGCGGATACATATACTATTTTAGGTCGAACGAGTAATTTGTATGCAACCAACATCACGTCACGTGGGGTGAGGCGAAGGTGACGAAGAAATCGCAGTATTTTGTCCGCTGGAGATATCACGCTAGAAATATGTATCACACTTTGCTAGGTCATTAGATAATGTGATGCCCAAGTATATGAAAGGCGATACGGTTTCTAAGTACTCGTTATCTATTGTGTATTGAAAGGCATGAATCTTGTGTCGACGGGTGATGGAAAGGAGCTTACATTTGCTAGGGACAAGGATCATGAGCCCATCCTATAACCATTATTGATTGTCGTTAAGATCCTGTTTGGAGGGCTTCTTGATCCCTAGTGTTAGTTACTCGGCGGCATATAACGCAGTCGTCAGCAAACATTCGAATTTTGCAAGATACATGGAGCGTGTGGTCGTTGATATACAAGAAACAATAGAGGGGCGAGAACAGAGCCTTATGGGATACTGATGGTACAGGAAGAGAACTGGAGGACTGGTTATTTCTGATGACAGTTTGAGAGCGATTAGTTAAGAACGTTTTGATCAAATTTAGTACTTTAGAAGGTAGGTTTAACGGAGAGATTTGTATGAACCGTTGATGTGGAAGTGTGTGAAATGCCTTAGCACAATCCAGAAAACAGCGTCAATCTGAAGGTTAGCGTCTAAGTTAGCATGTAAATCATTGAGAAACATGGCTAAATGTGTTTCGCATGAATACCCCTTGCGAAACCAGTGCTGGGATGAATGGAAGAAATTGTTAGCGTCTAAGAAGTTCCGACAGCATCTGTCCACGCAGGACGTACTCCTGCTTCTCAAAGGAGACTTGCTTTACTACCTCGATCACGGACGCAAATCTTCAATCCTGACAATCGACGTAAAGGGCGCATTCGACAATGTGAGTCGCGAAGCCATTCTCCGCAACCTCGAAGATACAGGCTGCTGAGCCCAGTTCCATAACTACGTCAGTAGCAGTTTCACACACCGAAGAGCAACAGTAGGCGTCTGCAACCTCCGCAGCGATAAATTTCGGCTACCCAACAAAGGAACCCCAAAGGATCAGTTATTTCACCTCTCCTTTTCAATATCGCAGTGATCAAGCTATCGAAACAACTAAACGCCATCCCCAACCTTTCCCATTCCCTTTACGCCGACGACGTCACGCTCTGGACAAAAGCACCTACTACGGGACAACAAGAACGCAATCTACAAGAAGCTGTCGATACTATCGAAAGACACCTCCGAGACCGTGGTCTCCAATGCGCACCCGAAAAGTCGGACCTTCTCGTCCTGAGAGCGCGGATACGCGGAAGACCACCTAACTATAACGAATCCGATCCTAGCGTCTCGCTCAACTGAACCAAAATCCGTACAGTCGACTCTCTTCGCGTACTCGGACTTCACACCCACAAGGAGGGATCAGGGGCGGCCACTGTCCCGCCTCTCCAACGCACACTGTCACAAGATCCGCACCTCGTCAAAAGGCAAGAGGATCGCAAATCAAAAAAGCGGACTCAAGGAGCACGACACACTAAGCATAATTCAAGCTCTCCTAACTAGCCGTATCCCCTACGGAACCGCCTACTTGACGCTCAAGCTGGCAGAAATCAAGAAACTCAATGTTGTCATTCGGAAGGCAATCAAAGTAGCCTCGACCCTCCCGCCCATGGCATCAACGGAGAAACTGATCAAGCTTGCCGTCCACAAAACGTGGGAAGAGCTTGTCGAGGCTCATAAGATCAGCCAACTAGAGCGGCGCAAGCTCACACCCACCGCACGTGCAGTATTGCGCTACCTGAACTAGAGTGAGAGCTTCGTTGCAGACATAGGCCAGAAAGCAAGAATCCCACCGTCAGTCCGGGACTGTATCAGACTTGCAAGTATACCACGCAATATAAATCCAACTTACCAATATACATCCAACTTACCTCGGCATAGCAGAATCCGCGCACTCAGCAAGAAATGCCGGAGAGACCCTGATACGAGGTACACCGATGTTGCCCGGTATATTAAACGCAAGGTCTTTGTCCTAAGCGTCACGGATTACGAAGGCAAATAACTTGCAGCTGACACCATCCGAGCAAGAGCCCCCGAGACTGCAGAGGAAACGGCAATCCCTCTGGCAATAACAACTTGCCCTGAAGTAGCAGTAATCCTAACAGACTCCTAAACAGCCGCTCGCAACTATCAAAAAAGGACGCATATTAGAAACCGCACTCAAAATACTTAGAAATGACATCGCACGCGCCCCGCTCCCCGACACCCACATCAACTGGATTCCAGGCCATCAGGGCGTGACAGGAAATAAGGCTGCGCACGCCGCTGCCAGCGAGCATACCAGCCGGGCTTTCCTGACATATCACACTAGGCCAGCCACCACCGTTGATGACATCCCGCTAAAGTACTTGGAGCTTCTGCAACACCACCGACTCAGCAGAAGAACGTACGCTTCACCACGCAAGAATCTAAGCAAAGAGGAAGAAGTCATCCTGTGCCACCTGACTGTATCCTACGCTGTATCCTACGCAGTACACGTACACATGCCCCCATTGCGACGTTCCAGACACCCTGCAACGCATGGTGTCTCCAGCAGACGACTACAAAGAAGGCCGCCCCATAAAAGCTCAAGAAGAGCGCCCCAACTCACCACAGATCTATACGACAATTGAAACGTGGGAGGCCACGCTTTCATCTGATGACCTGGACGACCAAAGCAGTCTCGTCGCCCGGGCCAAGGAGGCAGCCCAAGCCAGAGGGTTCTTGGAATAAGGAATCCTCTCACGTAGGGTTATCCGGTTCTGACTCGGACTACTGTTTCAGAAAATAAAAGTTTAGTTCCCCTTTCTCTCTCTCTAAAATGTCCATAATGAGAGTATATGACATGATCCATGATTTTGCAAGGGACGCTAGTTAGAGATATAGGGCGGTATTTAGGAGGACAACATTTATCACCTGATTTTTAAAGCGGAACGGCCACCGCCGTTTGCCACTCTTTAGGAATGAGACCTGTGGAAAGTGACTGTGAAAATAACAATTTCAAATCATAATCATCATCATCAGCCTGGCTACGCCCACTGCAGGGCAAAGGCCTTTCCCATATATCTCCTAATACCCAGGTCATGTACCAATTGTGGCCAGGTTGTCCCTGAAAACTTCCTAATCTCATCCGCCCACCTAAATTTCTGCCGCCCCCTGCTACGCTTCCCTTCCCTTGTAATCCAGTCCGTAACCCTTAATGACCATCGGTTATCTTCCTGCCTCATTACATGTCCTGCCTATGCCCCCACTTCTTTTTCTTGATTTCAACTAAGATGTCATTAACTCGCGTTTGTTCCCTCACCCAATCTGCTCTTTTCTTATCCCGTAGCGTTACACCCATCATTCTTCTTTCCATAGCTCGTTGCGTCATCCTCAATTTAAGTAGAACCCTTTTCGCAAGCCTCCAGGTTTCTGCCCCGTAGGTGAGTACTGGTAAGACAAAGCTGTTATACACTTTTCTCTTGAGGGATAATGGCGACCTGCTGTTCATGATCTGAGAAGGGCTGCCAAACCTACCCCAGCCCATTAATATTCTTCGGATTATTTCAGCCTCGTTATCCGGATCCGCGGTCACTACCTGCCCTAAGTAGATGTATTCCCTTACCACTTCGAGTGTCTCGCTACCCATCCTAAACTGCTGTTCTCTTCCGAGACTGTTAAACATTACTTTAGTTTTCTGCAGATTAATTTTTACACCCACCCTTCTGCTTTGCCTCTCCAGATCAGTGAGCATGCATTGCAATTGGTCCTCTAAGTTACTAGGCAAGGCATTATCATCAGCGAATCGCAAGTTACTAAAGTATTCTCTATTACCTCTTATCCCCAGTTCTTGCCAATCCAGGTCTCTGAATACCTCCTGTAAACACGCTGTGAATAGCATTGGAGAGACCGTATCCCTCTGCCGAACGCCTTTCTTTATTGAGATTTTGTTGTTTGCTTTGTGGTGTACTACAGTGGCTGTGGAGCCGCTATAGATATCTCAGTATTTTTATATACGGTTCGTCTACACCCTGATTCCGTACTGCCTCCTTTACTGCTGTGGTTTTGAATGAATCAAACGCTTGCTCGTAATCAATGAAAGCCATATATAAGGGTTGGTTATATTCGGCACAATTCTCTATCACCTGATTGATAGTGTGAATATGGTCTATTGCTGAGTAGTCTTTGCAGCATCCTGCCTCTTCCTTTGGTTAACAGAAGTCTAAGGTATTCCTGATTCTATTTGCGATTTCCTAAGTAAATACTTTGTAGGCAACTGACATTAAGCTGATCGGCCTATAATTTTTCAAGTCTTTGGCGTCCCCTTTCGTATGGATTAGGATTATGTTAGCGTTATTCCAAGATTCCGGTACGCTCGAAGTCATGAGGCATTGCGTATTCAGGGTAGCAAGTTTTTCTAGAACAATCTCCCCCCCCCCCTCCTTCAACAAATCTGCTGTTACCTGATCCTCCCTAGCTGCCTTTCACCTTTGGATAGTTCATCAAGGCTTTCTTTACTTCTTACGGCGTTACTTGTGGGAATTCAAATTCCTCTAGACTATTGTTTTTTCCATTATCGTCGTGGGTGCCACTGGTACTGTATAAATCTCTATTGTACTCCTCATCCACTTGACCTATCTCATCCACATTAGTAGCGATGTTTAGTAATAATTTAATATACACGGCAGTATTTCACTTTGTATTTTTAGTAGTATTGAGCTGACTTCGTCGATGCCGGCTGACAGGGAGTATTTCATTTTCTCGATTAAAGAGGAGACGCCGTTTGAAGAAAATTTACCGCATCCATCGATGACGTAGTATTAGTAGGTGTTATCCAAGAAGCAGGGTTGCGCTCTTGCGTGAAAATTGAAGAAAATGTGGTATTGAAGATGTTAGCACAGTCTATATCGGATACTGGTTTACGCGATGCAAAAGCAATTGAGGGCGTTGGTGTAGGGTTCATAATGCAACGAAATTTCTTTGGGTTATTGCGCAGCATGCGCGGCAGGTCGCTTTTAAAGAAGGGTGTTTTGCGTCGGTGATCATAGTTAATTATCATTTTCGGCTGAGTAGTGTCTATCCCATGCCTCGAAGTTTCCTTTCAGTTTAGCAGCGCGATAAAACTGCTTCTTTTTGTTTTCGAGATTCTTCAGTGTCTGGTAAAAGCAAGGTTTCCAACGATTCTTCACCAAGTGTTATTCTGGGGATAAATGTTTGTCAGGTCCTGTAGTTTATTCTTAAATATTAAGCAGTTCTCGTTAACCGATTTCTGGTTAAAACTGGCCTCGAAGAGTGTGAAAAGTTGCTCCATTCCGGATTAATGCCGTCGTAATTACCTTTGTAATTGAAAGTGATTGTTTTCTTTAATGTTTCATGGCACTCGGCGCGGAAGGAAAAGTCTGCTTGAATAACTTTATGGTCGCTAATGGGCTCTAAGTACGTAATGGATGCTAAACTCTCAGGATGACTGCTCAGTATTAAGTCTAAAGTGTTGTTGGAATTACCTACGATGCATGTATGGCTGGTTACTAGTTGTTTAAGGTTAAAATTCAAACAAACACTGCGAAAATGCCTTGGTTCCATGCTGATTAGTAGTGAGTGATATTTCTTATGCCAACCTATTCCTGGGTAGTTAAAATCACGGAAGAGAAGAATGCGTGCGTGCGGAAATTATATCGTAAGTTCGTTTACCATGTTGCAAAGCTGATTGAAAAATTTGGGTTACCATGCGGAGGCCTATAACATACGCCGATAAGGATGGAGTGTGGCGAAGTAAGGCAGAGAAGCCACAGTATCTCCAAGTCGGATGTGATGCTGATGGGTCAACATGATAATTCTGGTCCACCAGTGATTTGTCAAGCGACGTCGCCATCTGCCTGTTTGTCAGGTGACGTCACGAAAACTGCTATAGTTCCCCATCTGATATGATGTGTGCACACTGATTACGCATGATTGGACCGAACAAAATAGAAATTGTTATTTCTGATTTCATGCTTTTTTTTGCCATTAGACCTCGGCTATTGCTCAAATGTATAGCGCTGCAGCCGCATCACCTGCCATCATGCGACGTAACAAAACTGCAAAAAATCACCGCGCTAAAGTGACGCTTACGCGTTAAACATGCATTATTATGCCGAACATAACTGAATTTATTTCTGAATAGGCGCACAGTGCCCCGTTCCGAAAGGAATAAAAGATGGCTGCCGCCGATCGCTCTGGCACTGGCTACTCATACCTGCCGGATAGCATGGGTTCATTTGCGTACAATAAAACTTTGGGATGGCCGTACGTAACGTTTTCGAGCACTTTGGGCACGTTCACGACCGTGCTATGCACACTAGTCTTTGCTGAGGATCCGTTTTAGCGGCATTCTTAACTTTCCGTTGCATGCCGCCGTAATTTTTGACAAGCCACCGCAACACAAGTGAAGGAAAGCAGACCAATGGCCGACGCTAGCACCAAACCATTTAGCCGGTTATGGATCTTTATTTCACTGGCTCTGCCCCATGGAATCCTTCTCCACGTTAGCGTGCTGCTCACCTCTTGTCAGCCAATTAGGTAATACAAGCCGCTTAGTGTAGCAATGTTATTCGTTTTTAGAGCAAACAAAAGTGACCTCATATAAATGAGGAGAGCGTTTCATTGGTCTCTTCGCAGAACCCTGTGGGTGACTGCCCGATGCATGCGTCGGCAGTTGCGCAAGTTTTACATCAGGAGATTGCAATAAAACATATAGGATTAGCCTTACGTTATAGGGTCCGAGGTTTGTATTAAGGGTTATAAGTGTTTGGTAGTCATTTGCAAGTTCGGTCATTCTCTCATTCAGATCAGAAATGGTTTTGTCTGTCGTTAGAAGCTTCTTTTTTAGTACGCCTTCCTCGGTGATGAGTCGACTTTGGCCGGCGGAAATTTTCTTTAGTTCGGCGAGAATGGCGTTAGAAACGGGACCGGGATTAGATGCTATGTCACCGGATAACAACAGTAGAACGGAGCAGATGGCGTGAACACAACAGTAGCGATAGCGCTCAGACACTATGGGCTTGGTGGCTGCAGTAATAAGTAATTACTAGTTCTCGTTCAAAAGAGGTTATACTGTATAATAACCTCCAATGTCAGGAAGAGTGGATAAGGTCTCTTTTCTGTGGAACAGACACCAAGCCCACGAACTGTCGTTGACGGTTACTGCTGTTTTATACTTGATGAATATGGTGATGTCGACGGGGATGGGACGATCCAGGTGGCAGCGAGGCATCGGGAGATCCGTAGTGACATGTCTGGGGAAGGAATGACATTGGTGGTGACGTAGGCCGCCCCAACTAAATCGCAGCTGGTATTAATCGGAGGGAGGGATGAGGGACCCGACGGCGCAGGCGTCAGCCGGGGCAGGAATGCTGCGATAGTTGTGACAACCACCTGCAAAGTCGGGAAGTGTGGATTAGTGCTCTTTAATGTGGCACAACCACGAAGCTCACGAAGTGTCGTTGACGGTTGCTGCGGTTTTACACTTGATGAATATGGTGATGTCGACTGTGATGGGGCCATCCAGGTGGCAGGTCAGGGGCAGGGCTGACATTTGTGTTCGTGATCTTGAAAAGCACCTGCATTGTCAGGAAGAATGGAGTATACGCAATGCCTCATGACTTCCAGCGTACCGGAATCTTGGAAGAACCCTAACATAATCCTAATCCATAAGAAAAGGGACGCCAAAGACTTGAAAAATTATAGACCGCTCAGCTTACAGTCAGTTCCATACAAACTATTTACTAAGGTAATCGCAAACAGAATCAGGAACACCTTAGACCCCGTCAACCAAAGAACCAGGCAGGATTCCGTAAAGGCTACTCAACAATAGACCATATTCACACTATCAATCAGATGATAGAGAAATGTGCGGTATATAACCAACCTTTATATTTCATTGATGACGAGAAAGCGTTTGATTCAGTCGAAACCTCCGCAGTCATGGAGGCATTGCGGAATCAGGGTGTAGACGAGCCGTATGTAAAGATACTGAAAGATATCTATAGCGGCTCCACAGCCACCGTAGTCCTCCATAAAGAAAGCAAAAAAATTCCAATAAAGAAAGGCGTCAGGCAGGGAGATACGATCTCCCCGATGCTATTCACGGCGTGTTTACAGGAGGTATTCAGAGACCTGGATTGGGAAGAATTGGGGATAAGAGTTAATGGAGAATACCTTAGTAACTTGCGATTCGCTGATGATATTGCCTTCCTTAGTAACTCAGGGGACCAGCTGCAATGCATGCTCACTGACCTGGAGAGGCAAAGCCGAAGGGTGGGTCTAAAAATTAATCTGCGGAAAACTAAAGTAATGTTTAATAGTCTCGGAAGAGAACAGCAGTGTACGATAGGTAGTGAGACACTGGAAGTGGCAAAGGAATACATCTACTTAGGACAGGTAGTGACGGCGGATCCGGATCATGAGACTGAAATAATCAGAAGAATGATAATGGGCTGAGGCGCGTTTGGCAGGCATTCTCAGATCATGAACAGCAGGCTGCAATTATCCCTTAAGAGAAAAGTTTATAACAGCTGTATCTTACCAGTACTCACGTACGGGGCAGACACCTGGAGGCTTACGAAAAGGGTTCTACTTAAATTGAGGTTGACGCAACGAGCTATGGAAAGAAGAATGATAGGTGTAACATTAAGGGATAAGAAAAGAGCTGATTGGGTGACGGAACAAACGCGATTTAATGATATCTTAGTTAAAATCAAGAAAAAGAAATGGGCATGGGCAGGACACGTAATGAGGAGGGAAGATAACCGATAGTCATTAATGGTTACGCAATGGATTCGAATGGAAGGGAAGCGCAGCAGAGGGCTGCAGAAAGTTAGGTGGGCGGATGAGATTAAGAAGTTTGCAGGGGCTACGTGGCCATAATTAGTACATGACCGGGGTAGTTGGAGAAGTATAGGAGAGGCCTTTGCCCTGCAGTGGGCGCAACCAGGCTGATGATGATGATGATGACTGGATTCTAAGCCAAGGGAAGCGTAGCAGGGGAAGGCAGAAAGTTAGGCGGGCGGATGAGATTAAGAAGTTTGCAGGGACGACATGGCCACAATTAGTACATGACCGAGGTTGTTGGAGAAGTATGTCAGAGGCTTTTGCCCTGCAGTGGCCGTGACCAGGCTGATGATGATGATGATTGAGCCATATGCTGAACCTCGCAATACTGCTAATAGTGCGCCACCTCGAAATAACCAGAACCCCGATCGAACGGATGCTGCTGGGAAACTCGGTCGCGTAGAAATAACGTCACCTTGTATAGATTACCTGACGTACAAGACGAAACCAACAACGCCCTGCTTTCCAGGGCATCTTTGCTTTTCTCGAATGTTATTAAAATGCAGTTCCCTCGTATTGCAAGATTATATATTTCGAGAACGTCTTACCACACGTCAGACGTTGCCGCACATAATTCCCTTCATAACACTAGCTTAAATTATCTTACTTCACACAGCAACCTAGAAGTTGTTAATGTTAACGCCGAGGGCTAAGAGCGAAAAGGCGCCGAATCATAAATAATTATTTTTCCGTTCGGTCAAATCATGCAGAATCAGTGTGTGCACGTTATATCAGATGAGGAACTATCGAGGTTTTCGTGACGTCGCGTGACGGACAGCTGAACTGCGAGTGGTCCAAAAATGTTTTTGACCAATCGCAGAAGTCTTATTGCGGAATTGGAATGGCAAAGTTTGGAATAGTTTTACGTGATAGTGACCCTGAAGTGGTTTCACACCCGCCGTGGTTGCTCAGTGGCTATGGTGTTGGGCTGCTGAGCACGAGGTCGCGGGATCGAATCCCGGCCACGGCGGCCGCATTTCGATGGGGGCGAAATGCGAAAACACCCGTGTGCTTAGATTTAGGTGCACGTTAAAGAACCCCAGGTGGTCAAAATTTCCGGAGTCCTCCACTACGGCGTGCCTCATAATCAGAAAGTGGTTTTGGCACGTAAAACCCCAAATATTATTATTAAGTGGTTTCTCGGCATCACAATAATGGCCCGCATTGCTAGTGCGCAGTTCCTGGGCTGGCTTTGTCGCCGTTCGCGAACAGCGATAATTCGTGAGAACTATTATTCTGCTGATTGAGCTACCCGTTTTCTTGTTGTTTCCAAGATTATAAGGCTTGACTTTCGTGATATTTTCAGAGCTAGCAGGAAAAAGAAACACGTGAAGTGAAAGAAAAAACGCTACAGGAAGAGCAATAAAATGTCAAGAATGTCGAGTTTGCAACTATACCAGCTGTCATCTCTTACGTAATATGCACGATGATAGCAGCCTTGCTCGCTTCGCCTCAGCTCTTCCTAAGTTTAAGAAAGGCCACGTCTTAGAGAGCAGCCCTTGGACGCCCGTCCCTGCGGTCTTGTGTTGGGGTCAGCCTCGGTGTGACTGAGCAAACGAGCCTAGCGAAAGATGAAAGCGAACGCTAAGCGCGGCGTGGGCATCAAAGACAAGAGAACGAAAGCGGTGAGGACGGTGCAGCGCAACCCGCGCAACCAGGAGCGCGAAGCGGAGGAGGGCATGGCGAAAATGACGAGGAGGAAAGCGGAGTGCCGGCACGACGAGGCATGCGGCCATGGCGTAAACAAACCCACTGCGCATCCGGTACTTCGTCTGCGAAGCTGCCGCCGTTAGAGAATGCGCCTCGCGCAACCCACGCGTTCCCTTGTTCACACTTTCTTTGTGAACGGTGAGCGACTCAACCAGTGGAACTGCTTCGTCTGCCACTGCTGCTTAACGAGCTACCCGAGAGTAGGCTCAGCGCCGCCGCCGAGAGCACATTGTCCTTCTGAATCAAATTTCTTGCCCAAACATATTCTGAATTCGAAACAGCTAAACAGCTGCGCTCGAAATTCCCACTACGGATCATCGTAATCTGCTGTTAAATGTTTTATCATGTAGTCCTAAATGGCAAATTATTATAACTTCAATAAACTTTTCTATGCCGAGATCTTGTGGCAGCCAAATAACTAGGCAATGTTCACTTATAATGAATATTTTCAACGTAACTGCATTAAGGTTCCATATTATGAAGAGCCCCCATATTGTGTGATATCAACAGCGTTGTCTTGTTAGGCTACGAATATGACCTTCCAATGTTTACGGACCTTGAAAGGTGGTAGCGGAAAGATACACGGACACAGACGCGAAGACAAGGGTCACCGCTGGTCCTTGTCATTTCGTCTCCGTCCGTGTATTTTGGCACCTTCATCTTGTCAAAAAAGTAACAACACGCCAGCTTTGCCACATTACGGAACTTGAAAGCATGCTTTCCGGAAGGGAAGCTAGAATGTGTTCCAATTTCATGGTGAAACTTCAACCCGTTAGCACATAGGCTCTTAAGGCTGCTGCTCCTCAGACAGGTAAGCAAAGGCTGAAAAATAGCAAAATTATTCTACATGACCGTAGACATTTCAGTGGCCGAAATAACACTGACGAACTGTTGACTGAATAGGCGCTTAAAAATTATTTTTTGATTGCTGATATTTTTAACAACATAGCGTAAGAATGACTTTCAGAAAATTGTTGTTAAAGGGTAAAAATACAAACGAAAGGAAGAATATTGTCACAGTCGGTAATGTGGGGAGAAGAGGACGCTGATGGTGGCCTTGGAGATGACGAAGGAGAGTTTAGCATTACCGGTGCTCTGCGCTTGTTGACTCAGCCATTAAAAGCCATCTGTGAATAGACGCACGCTTCTTCCTTACCGTAACAATATATATGAGCAGAAGTATCAACCTATCATTTACATTCTGGGGTTTTAACTCCGAAACCACGATGTGATTATGAAGCAGTTCGTAGCGGGGAGCTCCGGAATAATTTACGCCATTCGTGGTTCCATAAATTACAGCCACTGAGCGTTTCATGGGCGTTCTTGTATTGCGCCCCCATCGAAGCACGGCCGCCGCGGCAGGAATTTGACCACGCGATTTCACACTTAGCAGCGTAACGTCGACGCCACTAAGCAACCACAACAGGTCAGGACCTATTATAGGCTATGAAGAAGATGGTAGTATAATTCACTGCTACTTATTTTTTGTGCGAGTGTTGAAATAAACGCACAAAGAACGAGACAAGTAACGAATAAATGGGGTGCATTGATAAAATGGATCTTCAAGCGCTTATTTCATGCTATTTTGCATGTACTTGGATCCGAAATATGAGGTGAAACAATAAAAGAAATAGGGGCTCTTTACCGTTTTCTTTCATCTCGCTAAGTATTAAGCAGAATTATTTAACGAGTTACGTACTCATTCTATGTATGAGCATGCAATAGGATACAACTTAGAGTGTCCTTATTTTATGTTGCAATTTCTTTTTTTGCATACAATTAAGAAGTGACATCCTGTCGGTTTTAGTTCAATCGTCTTGCCTTGACAACGTACTCAGACATTTACTATGTAGCCTAATATCTGCCTGTCCGGTGATCAGCAGCGTGAGTACAGTTACGCGCGGCGGCACGTCAATAGGTAGACCTTTGCAGGCAAGAACGCCTGAAAGATAATGTTGCCCAAGAACTTATATTTACAAATATTTAGAACTAAGGCGACTACACAGGAGTCAGAGCAGCCAATATTGCCAGGAACCACTTCTACATCTTCTTCATGGATGCTGGCCTAATGCGACAAACTTCTGTCTCGCGGCAATATTATTGCTCAAAAAATGGACCGGTCAGCTTTCGGCGCACTTTCTTTATGATAAAAAATACAGATGCATACACAGTAAGCATTTCCACAAAAGATTGTTATATATAGCGACTGAATATGACTGACCTCTATGGTGCACGTGCCGAACGGAAAAGAAAGATAAGAACGTGGCCGTCGATTTTGCAGGCCTGATTACCATAGTTTTTCACAGTTGTGAGTTAGCTATAGTAATGTGGTTGGACCATTATCACATTTACCGCATTTCCAAATTTGATGCGCATTTCTCAAGTTTACGTCACGAGAACTCGGTATCTCTTGCAGAATTCACTAAGCTATGCAATTTCCTGCCAAAAAAAGTTCTTAGCTGAGATAAGGGTGCATCCGAAGTTGTAGAGCATTTAACTTACGGCTTCGTACGATAGCGAGGAAGGCGTAAAGCTGAGAATAAACGACAGGAAGTGAAACAAGTGCTATCAGCTGATAGCATGGCCACACATGATGCATCAGTATTTGAGCCTATCTTATTAGGGCCAAATCTCTGCACACCGATATTCGACAGCTTCCTTTTCCGGGGGTCTGCAACAACGCCGACAAACGCAACCGCCCTCGCCTGTTCACCGTACTGCCGTCAAAAGAACTGCCGTGGAAGTGTAAAGCATTCTAACATTTCTGCGAGAGACAGTGCTGATGGTCACATGCAGAAATGTTTGGCGCAGAAAGGGACGCTCAGTAGGAGAAATTGCCGCCCATGTCTGCCAGGCTTACCCCATTTGTATACATCCCCACCACCACCTTACTATAAAGTGACTGAATGTCTTCTGTTTTTTTGGATACTAAATACGGAAATGAAAAAAAGCTCCGCACATTATAATGATTTGGTCTCATGCCACAAGTAACTCCGGAAGAAGTAAAGAAAGCTTTGGGAGCTACGCAAAGGGGAAGGCAGCTGGGGAGGATCAGATAACAGCATATTTGTTGAAGGGTGGTGGGCAGATTGTTCTACAAAAACTGGCCACCCTGTATACGCAATGCCTCATGATCTCGAACATAGCGGAATCTTGGAAGAACGCCAACAGAAACTTAATCCATAACAAAGGGGACGGCAAAGATTTGAAAAATTATAGACCGATCAGCTTACTGTCCGTTGCTTACAAAGTATTTACTGAGGTAATCGCAAACAAATTCAGGAACATCTTAGACTTCAGTCAACCAAAGGACCAAGCAGTATTTCGTAAAGGCTACTCAAGAATTGACCATACTCACACTATCATTCAGGTGATAGAGAAATGTGCGGAATATAACCAACCCTTATATATAGCTTTCATTCATTAGGAGAATGCGTTTCATTCAGTCGAAACCTCAGCAGTCATCAAAGCTTTACGGAATCAGGGTGTAGACGAGCAGTATGTAAAAATACTGAAAGATATCTATAGTGGCTCACAGCCACCGTATTCCTCCATAAAGAAAGCAACAAAATCCCCATAAAGGAAGCCGTCAGGGGGGGCAGATACGATCTCCCCAATGTTATTCAAAGTATTCAAAGCGTGTTTGAGGGAGGTATTTAGAGACCTGGATTGGAAGAATTTGGGATAAGAGTTAATGGAGAATAGTTTAGTAACTTGCGATTCGCTGATGATATTGACTTTCTTAGTAACTCAGGGGACCAATTGCAATGCATGCTCACTGACAAAGGAAGGGTGGGTCTAAAAGTTAATCTGCAGAAAACAAAAGTAATGTTTAACAGTCTCGGAATAGAAAATCAGTTTAGGATAGGCAGGGAGGCACTGGATGTGGTAAGGGAATACAGCTACTTAGGGCAGGTAGTGACCGCGGATCCGGATCACGAGACTGAAATAATAAGAAGAATAAGAATGGGCTGGGGTGTGTTCAACAGGCATTCTCAGATCATGAACAGCAGGTTACCATTATCCCTCAAGAGAAAAGTGTGTAACAGCTGTGTCTTACAAGTACTCACATACAGGGCACAAACCTGGAGGCTTACGAAAGGGTCCTACATAAAGTGATAAAAACGCAACGAGCTATGGAAAGAAGGATGATGGGTGTAACCTTAACGCATAAGAAAAGAACAGATTGGGTGAGGGAACAACCGCTAGTTAACGACATCTTAGTTGAAATCAAGAAAAAGAAATGGGCATGGGCAGCATATGTAATGAGGAGGGAAGATAACCGATGGCCATTAAGGGTTATGGACTGGATCGCAAGAGAAGGGAAGGGTAGCAGGGGGCGGCAGAAAGTTAGGCGGGCGGATGAGATTAAATAGTTTGCAGGGTCAACATGGCCACAATTAGCACATGACGGGGTAGTTGGAAGAGTATGGGAGAGGCCTTTGCCCTGCAGTGGGCGTAGTCAGGCTGATGAAGATGATGATTATACCACCTCAAGGCAAGCGGCCAAGCACCCGTACGTTCACCGGTGTGGTGTGTGATCGCACTGCACACGGCTGCAGGTGCGGTTGTAATGCAGTGCTTAGGCTCAACATCAGCTCCGTGGACCGCCAGTAGCGTCTGAAATGTTGGTAACGATGTTGCTGACCGCTAGCCGATGACGAAACGGACGTTCCCTTCTCACAGGATCACTGTAGAGGGCATCGATAGCCATGGAAGCAGCCCTAGAAAGAGAAATGCACAAATAATACAAACACTCCCAAATTATGACAGAAAACTTCACTACTAAATATCCACACGAAGAAATTTTGCTGTTTCTCACACTTTGACAACGTATAAGCGTTCATCGCTTCTCCGCTTGTACTCAGCTCATGAAACACGAAGATGCCTCCCACCAAGTAAAGCGTTTGTTTTGCAGGTTCAGGCGGCCGCATTCCGACAGAGGCGAAATGCACAAAAACGTGTGCACATCAATTTCGGAGACCGGTGATGAAGCATGGTTTGGTGACGTCAGCGCCTGGATCCCCTAACTACGCTTTCCGTCATAGCCCAAGTACCACCTCATAGAAGTCAAGGCTAATCAGTCAAAATCCACCCGATGCTCATGTGCTCGTCATAATATTACACACCACCGTACGCGAAGAAAACCGTAGTTCAACATTCCAGCTGGTTTCGGATGGAATTCGTTCCAGTCATCGATCTTGCGATACTGACCCACTTGGTTCAGACCAGTAACTGCACGTATAGTACGATGCCAATGTAGGGTTGGCGATATTCAAACGGAACCCGTTGCTATTCTGTACAGATGCGAATGCAGCCTCGCAGTACGAAGTGAACTGCAGCTCCACAGTAACAGTTCGTTAATGTTGCCGACGAGTTTTGTATGTTGTAAAACTTCATCAACGTATTCTTATGTCCACTACAGGAAGAACGCCTCTCGCAGCGATCTAGAAAATCCGCTTACTGGCGCTAGCTGTATCCCAATTATGCCAGCAAATTTCCTTATTTCATTACCCCAACTAATTTTCGGCCGTCTTCCACAGCGCTTCCTTTCCCCTATCACCTACCTTGTATTTCTATTTAACCGCCAATTATCTCCCCTACGAATTACGTGGTCCGCCCAGATCCAAGTTTTCCGGTTAATTTCAATTACTACTGCCCCATTTTTTTATCTGATCAACACCTCGCTTTTCCTCCCTCTTAATGTTAGGCTTAAAATCTATGGTTCATCGCTTGTTTGAGCGGTCCTCAACTTGTACTTAAGTTTCAGTGTTAACATCCAAGTTACTGCTTCATGTGATAGTGACCCAGCGTGGTTTCTGAGTGGCTATGGTGTTGGGCTGCTGAGCATGAGTTCGCGGGGTCAAATCCCGGCCACGGCGGCCACGTTTCTATGGAGGCGAAAACACCGGTGTACTTAGATTTACGTACACATTAAAGAACTCCAGGTAGTAAAAATTTCCGGAATCCTCCGCTTCGCCGTGCCTCAAAATGAGAACGTCGTTTTGGCACGTAGAACCCCATAATTTAATTTTTAATATTGGCACGTTAACTCGTTTATCTCTCGCGGGTGAGAGCTTTTACCGCCGAAGAAATGTTATCGCTCAGCACAGGACACGTCTACATGTATCGGAGGTTTCTAGAATGTTATCGATGCTTCTATCCGCTGTCTGTTGTCGCCGAATCTAGTGTAATCTGATTGCATGCATGCGCGACGCGAATGGCGCCGAACTTTGTGCAAGGCACGCGGGTCCCAGCGATTACTCTGGAACATTCGACGACTGATGTATAAAAGCCGACGCGCTTGTCCCGCTGAGCAGATCTTCGATGATCGCCGACTGTGTTCGCCGTTTTCGTTGAGCATTGAGTGTAGCCTGTTTTTCGGGGCAGAGGTTCGCCCAATAAAGTTATTTTCGCCATTCACAGTTTTCTTGCTGTGTCCTCAATCGACACTACCACGTGACAATATGATAGTCTCTTTTAAAGACCAAGGTGAGCTCCCAGGATTGTTTGAATAAAACGGCTGTATGCACTCCTATCCATTTTTGTTCTTCTGTAAACTTCTTCCTAAATATCAGGGCTCACTGTAACTACTTGACGTACATAAAATTCCTCGTGCACACACGCTAGCGCTTGACTGCCGATTAGTAATTCTCCTTCACTGGACAGATTATTGAACATTAGCGCCATCTCCTGCAGAGTATTTTCAACTTACCCTTGCATTTCCTGGTTAAGGTCCTCAATAAATTGCCACAAAGACTGCCCAGCATTGTTGAGCAGGACTATGCATAGGCAAGCTGAAGATTATTGAGATATTCACCGTTGATCATCGCTCCTAATCCTTCCCATTGTTTGAATATTTCTTCTAAGCATGCAGTAAATATCATTGTAGATATTCTGTCTCCTTGCCTGATCACTATCTCGATAGGTATTTTTCAACTTTTCTTGGAGATGATTAAAACATGTGAAGCCTGAACTATCCCTCAGAGAGATTCGAAGCCTGAGGAGTTGGGGATACGTGCGTTGTGAGTTTACGTATATGCGCGGCCTTTACAATTACACGGCAATCACCATGGCCTTGACGTGAAGTTTGTTCAGTCCTTCCGTAGAATCCATACGATATGCACTTGCACCGCTAATCACACGCACGTGTAGCTTCTTCGAAGAGCACTGAAGAAAGATCTCGAACACTGCGCAGCGGGGAGAGCTGACAAGGCAGCTTAATTCGAGCGACGCAAACGCTGATTTTGCAGACACGAAGCGTTTTAGGGGGCGTGCTTGTCGGCGCACACGCTTCAATTCGCTATACCAGGACACTCTGGCCGGCTCTTTCATCCGCCATGTTGACCTCATTACTGCGCAGCAGGCTTGCAGCACGTTAAGGGTGCCACCGGATTGACGAAGATTCTCGCGCTGAATTGACAAACACCTATGAATACGCTTTTAGGTGAGAAAAGGGAAAGATAGAAAGAACATCGCATGAAGCGATTGAAAGACGGAAGTGATGTAATTTCTCCCAAGACTAATGTTGGTCGGGATTTTAGAATAAGCATCTCCAGTGAATCATAAGAGAATGGTGGCTATCATCTGCTGTCGCTTTTGCTTTGTCGTCTGCTCGCCCCATTGTCTATTGGGTGCTACTGGTTTTGTGCATACAAAACAAGAAACGTAGGGGTGTCCTTATGAACGTTATTTATGAGTGTTTTCATAAATTCATAGAAGTTCATAAATTATGAGTGTGCTCATAAATTATTTATGAGAGTCATTTACAGCGCGTTCCAACGCTTACCCTGTCAGCTGGAGTGGCGCAGATGAACATAATTATGTTCGTAAGACTGCTACGCCGCTATCGTAGAAATATCTTATACGAGAAGCTGCGACGGCTGTTTTGGGTTTATGAATCGACTAAGGCTAATTATTGGCGAAAGTAGTGAAACTCGCACCTGCGCCACCGTTATATACGTGCCTTTATACGGCTACAGTACTCGTGTTTGCAATGACGGGTAAGGCGCGCTTGCGGATCCTACAAACAGTTGAAGCTTTGAGAATAGGTTCTTTTTCGTAAGATTTTTCTAGTGTCATATTTTGTTCGTAAGTTAACTTAGTGACTTTCGCCCTTGGTGTCCTAATATCCTTCTGCACATTCTCTATTTATTCTTGTTCGCTCGTCAAACTGCTAGCATACTTTTATTTATCGTACTCCCATAATAACGAATTCATTACGTCGTCGAATGCAGAACACTGGAAATGCAGATGGCTTGGTTGTTTATATAAATTTTCTCGATTTCTTCTTTTTTTTTTTTTTTTTTTTGCTGCGCGAGGTAATTATTGCGTACTCCTTTTCACCGTCACCACAGAACGAAGCTAGATGTAACGGAGTGGCGAAAGCCGCTGCGGCCGTGAAGTCAGCAGCAACAACAGGAAACGTGAGGTTCTAGAGTCAAGCAGGCCACACGCAAGCGCTCGCCACCTTACGGCAGAGAAATTGCAGTATAAAACGCTCGACCGTGGCACAGCGCCTCAGTCCCAACTGTCAGTGCTTCCACACTGCCGTGCACGCTTTGAGCAGGATAAAGCTGCAGTAGCACGTCTTGGAAGCAACAGCCTGCAGATCTCTGCGCGCAACTTTCAGTGTCCGAAAGGTTCCCTCGCACTGTCCGTCATCATGCATTCGACTTCAGCTCTCCTAGCGCAGGTAAGTTCATTATGCTGGAATTTACTTTGAGCGCCCATGGTCAAGGCAGGTGCGCAAGCGTATACATTTTTTTATTTGCTCATTGAGAGAGCAACCCGAGTGTGCGGAGCCGTGCACCTACCGATTCATGTGTACATGTTCACAAATCCACCCTGGAGGTGGTAGCGTCAAAGTGGAACAACATTTAACCTAGGTTACCTGCCGGTTCCTCTGATAGCGTGCAAGATGCGGCGTTTCGCTGATTATATTGTATTAACTACTTCCAGAGAGCGTGCGAACGATGGGTAGCAGCCCGCGTTTTCTTCCTCTGGTTGAGATCACGGAATTTCGACAACATTCTTAACCGCAATCGGGAACTAATAATAGGTCACCACTTCTCGCACTTCCTTTTCTGAGGGAATACTTTTGCTACGGTCAGCCAGAAGAGCCAGAAGTAATGCCACGATATAAGGCAAGGGTATTTTACCAACTACCAATGTTTACTAGTATTAATAAAAATCTACATTAACAGCCACTTGCGTAGCCGGAAGTACGAGTACAAGCGACGAGCTCCTTTTACTAAACATGGGAAAGAGGATCAGATCTAGAAGCAATGGCCCATGCAATACGTAGCAAAAAACTTATGCATAGCGCATCTGTAATCTTCTATAAACATTGGCAAAAGGCAATGTGTACAGTAAACGCGGAAAATAATTTTCCTTGCTCTACAAGGACACATGCCAACAACATATTGGGCAAGAAGTGTGTGCATACGCCCCATGGTAGATAGCAAATCATCTTCTGCAGATACGGCGGTTCCGGATATCCACCACCATATATGCAACCATCCCACAATACATGCTCTGGAAGCACATGGTGGGTAGTTTTGCTACACCGTATAGCAAAACAGCTGCATCTTCTACCACTAAACACATATGCAATAAAAGCTGATATTGTGTCAAGAAATTAATGGCCGCTCCAGGCGAATAAACGCCATCGTAGTCGTCGTCGCAGTTGTGACTGTCCGCAGAAGTCCAAGTGCGGTAACATCGCGGCCATGCGTGGTGAGACGAGAAAGATAGTTGCGTGGTGGGGCATCGCCTTCTCGAGCCCGCACGAGAGGAAGGCGGGGAAGGTGCGTGATGACTTGCCTCGCCCGCAAGGTGGGAGCAGGGAGACGTGTACGCGTTAGGAGTGGAAGAGGTAGGGTGGACGGAGTTGCGCGCGTCTTCACTTCTACTCTGGCGGCCGCTGCGCACAGCGCGACCGCACGCGTCACATCTTGCATGTAATCTGCGGTTGGTTTGAAGGCTGGCTGACAGCTTGGCATGCGCCGTGTTCTCGCGAGCCCGATTCGCTTTGAAGCGAAAGGCATCCATGAAGTGGAATTGGGTCACCGTTGCGGCCCCTCTTGAGGACGCCGGGATTCTGAAAGCCAGTGTCCGGGACCATCGACTCATGTTTGCTTGCACACGCGTGGCACCGTGCACGTTAATGTAGTTCATAAGCGAATCTTTATCGCAGATTATACAGCTAGTGCCACTACTAACGTTGCTGCACATAGCTGTGTCATAATTTGCTATCGCAAGAAATGCTTCGCCTTTAGGGCTAAATTGTGACTGTTGTTTCCTATCTCTCGCTTGCACGTTGCGTGATCTAAACTGCGAATCTGTGATAGAAAAGCGACATAAGGCTGTTACGTGTATTCGCTGCTCTTGGCGTACTATGCTGACGCACGCAAACCTTGCCAAAATTTTGAGAAAATGGCAGCGCATGTCGAAGTGAGTGTCATCAACTTAGGATCAATTTTATCGCGGTGTTTCACTGCTGGAGTCATTCATTCCCAAGCTAGGTTTGCACTTCCTTTAGATTTGTGAGCTTAACAGCGTGGTTTTAGCGCTACCAGGTGTTCTTTCCGTACGATCTTCGTTATTAGCCCGCTGCACGCTTCACAAAAGGGGGAGCAGATGAATTTCCAGATGGGTGAGAGGAAGTACGTTAAGTCGCACACACCCCGCTGTTTCTGAGGCATACTGCTCCATATTCTTCCTTGCTCTTTTTCTTTTCCGTACATGGCGCCACAACTTAGATCTGTTTAGTAGGCTTCTATAGCAGGTGGAACTATTGAGGCACCCTTCACTTGTTGAAACACGACATGACATGTGAAGCGCAGGCAAAAATCAGAATGCCTGCGGCAAGGCGAAGCGTGGTCGCGCAATTTCAGAAAAAAGCGATACGTGGTTGTTTTACATCAGTAAATGTTAAGGCAGGGCAGTGGGAGAGAGGCCACAAAAGGAGTAAACTGCAAGTGCAAAATATCGAAGCCACTGTGGCCACGGATCGGCTTGACACAATAACGCAATTGTTCCACGAATGTTGACCGGCGGTGGAATTATCCTGATATTTATGAGCATTTGCTTGTCTATCACTTATATACATTGCTATTACTTACACCGCTTTCGCTATTGTTAGCATTCCGCTCAGCTAAACTACTTAAAAGGGATGGTTTGCGCAATGTTCTGCAGCATACCTAATGGTAGCATTATACGGACTGATCTGTGCTTTTTCAGGTACTCATGGTTTCCATGGTTTCCGTGACTCTCGGCGGCGGTCAGTTTGGATTTGGCAGCGGATTTGGCAGCGGATTTGGTAGCGGATTTGGCGGTGGACTTGGTGGCGCCTTTGGCACTTCCTACGGCGCCACATTCGCGCAGCAAGCACAGTATTACGTGAGTTCCTCCATATGTATATAAAATACAATACCATCGTTTCTTCGTCGCTACGAGGCCACACGCACTAGAAAAAGACTTGGTGTATAGCGTGTAGCTTATGCCAAAAGGTTACATACAACGCGTAGGCTAAGACAGGTAGCTTGTGCGGTGCCTCTTTTCTTTGATGAATTATGTCGCGATATTTATTTGCCCTTCCTGCAATAATCCGTGTGCCCTCGTTGCGACAAAATACTAGTCCTCGCGCAAGAAGTTGTAATTAGCCTTCTTGAATCAGCAATTATGTATAAAATGTTTGAGGATGTGAAACTGTCGCTGGACATGCATATTACCGTTGTGTCCTTGGTTTTTCATTAAACGATGAACCTGATACTTCAAGCAGCGTCGATTAATATAAGAAAACATTCCAAGGGTCAACAGCAGCATGAGTAACGAAACCGCACCAAAGATAACGTTGCAAGCTAATATCGTCACGAGAATTAATCTCTGCATGCACCCGTCGCGTAAACAGGAGGAAATTCTCATGAGCCATTGATCTGTCAAGACCAGTAAAATGACAAGCCAAGCGTCATCACTTCCAAAAAGAAACGGGAAAAAATATCCATGTTGACTTCTCTAGTAGGTGGCATAAATTTCATTCGTGACCTCCCGATTTCTGCTGCCTGCGATTACTCGTACTGTCGTGATGTGAACGCTTTGCCTGGTGTAAAGAATTATTAAAACGACAATGCGGCTTCACAGTCTGACGAAGAAGAGTTGCCGTTGGAGATATTGCAAGGTTTCAAAAGAGAAACATTTACTTATATCTGTGCGGTTTTTCTAAGCAGGGCGTAGATAACGGCCTACTTCGATAATAAAAGTGAGCAGCTATTCTACGAAAAAGTGGGGAGCTGCATTTCCACCAGAGATGCTTCACGCCGGCCCCCATAGGACCACCGGCGCTAATCATTTTCTATGTGAAATGAAAATTATAAGCATCATATATTGTGCGGGAAACCCGGGTAACCGAGAAAAAAAGGCAGGAAGCTCGTGAACATCATTCAACATCAAGAACTGATGTTGAATTTCCGGTCATCCGCATGTAGAATACCTGTGGAGTTCTTTGGGAATTCTTATACAACCTGCAAGCTTAAAATGTGTGTATATTTTGAACTTTTTCATGCCCAGTAATTGTTGGTAAATGATAATGCTAATAAAAATACATAATAGATAATAAATATTGCTCGGTTGTAATTACCTTAAGTACGCCGCGATAGAAAGTTTCTTTCAGAGAGATGCCTAGCAGCAAGCAACGCCTTCAAGCTTGAAGCAGCCATTTTTGAAAAAGCTTGGTGCACAAATGAAACCTTAGATACAAATGATCTTGATCATCACATTACCTTTGTGCTAAGCTATAAGCATGTCGCACTCATCTGAAATATATGAACGCAGCCACCGCAACCGTACAGCTTCGGCTACAACAACGTCGACCAGTACGGCACCAGGTCCTACCGGAAAGAACAGGGCGACGCCTCCAACACCAAGACGGGCATGTACGGCTACTCGGACGCCAACGGCATCTTCCGCCAGGTGAAGTACATCGCTGATGCTGGCGGATTCCGCGCAAAGATTGACACCAACGAGCCCGGAACAGCCCCAGGAGCCAGTGCCGACGCGGTCTACAATGCGAACCCTCTCCCCGCTGGCCCGCAGTACCGAATCATTGGTGGATCCTCCCCCTTCTCCTCTCCGTACACGAGCGCCTCCACTTCTGGCTTCGGTTACGCCCGTCCTTGGTCAGGATAGCCAAGTGCGTGACGTATGGAAGAGTTTGTTGAATATTTGACGCCGCTTCTGACGATGTTCCCTTGTCGAAGGAACAGGCTAGCCAGCCGTTGTCAGAAGCCGGGGCGTTTCTTATGAACTCTACAGTTACGACTGTATACATGCAGGTTAGCAAATCTTAACTGCGAATAAAAGTCTGCTTCAGCGATCTTCAAGTGCTCTTGCTCGTTTTTTTTTTTTTTTTCGTGACGAGTAAGATATCTGTACGGACTCTCGGAAGGTCGCGGAAGATTGCGACTTGCAATAACGGAAAACGGCGTAAGACATTCGCATTCTCTTGGGATTGTGTCTATAATTTCACCATTTCAATTGCCCTTTGGGCATGCCTAGCTCATAGCTGTACGTCACTGCTTCACAAGGACACGCAATTCGCGTGAACTACTTGTGTTACATTGTATTCCGCCAACTAAACTTTCTGCTCACATCCAATTCACTTTTGTGCAATTTTGTTCATATGGGTACAACTGAGCATACCACACTGATGTTAGTTGTGCAGATGACACTGCACTCGTGAAGGTGCATGGCGAATTACAGAAAAGCACGGCCTACAGAATGTCTACTTTTGCTAAGGCTGAGTAGATCCTTAGGATGACCGAGCTGGAATGCTCATAGGTGCCACCCTAAAATTCGGAGCATATTGTTACGGCAGGAAATGCAGGACAATCATTGCAGACCACTGTCTGGCGTGGTTGTAGTAGGCCACTCTACTTGTCAGTTACTTCACTGGTCGTTACGACTTGAAGAACAAGTCTTCTTACATACAAGAATAGCTTCACGTGCAAGAAAAAGTTGTTTATATTTCTTGCGTATTCGCTACCTGGAATGCAAACGGTTTATTCAACCTGTCGATAAAACGTACGCCCGATGCTATCGCTGCTGGCTAAGACTACTCCATCGCTTCAAATGGATTCAATGCGGTTTCGGCAAGCGTGCGTTCTTTCGAGTACCAGTACCGTTCTTGTAGGCATTGGTTCCATGCAAGTCCCCTCTCACGCGCCCAAGTGCACCTCGATAAGGTTCCTCAGCTAATATCTCAAGTTTATTTTTAGGTTGCGCAGATATGTTTTGACAAAGTCCCGGCTCCCTCCATTGAAGGGCCATCAGTATTGATGCCAACGCTTTCAGCAACGTTCAACATAGCGCTTTTTATCGAACCTTAGCTAACGAATGTTCGACAGCTTTGATTATATTACTCTCTTTCACTGATTCCCATTCGTTCCACAACTCGAAGGTGACCTCAAGGGCATGAGCATGGTACCCCGCCTTCTCTTCGAGGTGACGCCGTTTCCGCCGAAAGGCGTGGCCCTGCGTGACTTGCGCGGGGCACTATGCTGCATCCTGGCGAAGTACCGCGGCTCCGCTTTAATGCGGGAGATGTGCAGCGAATTCGCCGTACTCGCGCGGAAACGTGTCAGGGTCCGGTTGTATCGTTTGCTTCAGTGCATCCCGGTGTGCTAGGCTGCGTCATTGCGGGATATATATTGTAACGACGTGGGATCGACGAGTATGCGTAGCAGCACCGCCAAGAAACGCACTTTATCAGTCGTCCAAGGGAACAACAACAACGTCTTCTTCGTTTCCCCCGCTTCACCTAAAAACACGCGCTACTTCAGCGTCGTCCCCACTGGCGCATACCCGCTGAATAATGGTTCTGCCAAATATAGTTGCGTCATTTGCTCCCCCTTTAGAAAAGATCATCGTCCCGATGATAGAGGCTTGGAAGGCAGCGGTAAAGAACTGCGCAGTCTTGGCAGTCCTCATAGTACGGCTTCATACGCAGCACGTGAACGACCTCGGGTAAATGCCGTCGGCGCTTTGAACAGTGCGAGCTGTCAGGAACGACTTCGTAGTTGACGTCACTGATGCGTCGGAGAACTATGTAGGGCCCGAAGTATTTACGTAGGAGCTTTTCAGAGAGCCCACGCTGTCGAATAGGTGTCCAGACCCACACTTTGTCGCCGATGTTGTATGTTACGGCTTTGTGCCGAAGATTGTAGCGTCTGGCGTCAATGTCCTGCTGTTCGTGGATTCGCAGACGCGCAAGCTGCCTAGCTGCCTCTGCTCGGTGTGTTATCTCTTCAGCACCCGTTTCGTTGTCGTCAAATTCATGAGGGAGCATTGCATCTAATGTTGTGGTAACCTCACGGCCGTATACGAGACTGAAGGGCGTCTTGCGAGTGGTCTCTTGACGAGCCGTATTGTACGCGAAGGTGACATAAGGTAAAACCTCGTCCCAGTTCCTATGCTCTACATCTACGTACATGCTTATCATATCAGCCAATGTCCTATTGAGTCGTTCTGTCAGTCCGTTTGTTTGAGGGTGATACGCTGTTGTCTTTCGGTGGGCGGTACCACTTAGACGTAGAACGATATCTAAAAACTGGGCCATGAACGCAGTACCTCTGTCCGTGACGACTACTGCGGGAGCGCCATGCCTTAAAACGATGGATTCCAGAAAAAATCGTGCCGCTTCATCTGCTGTTGCCCGTTGCAGGGCACTTGTCTCGGCATATCTAGTGAGATAATCCGTGGCAACGATTATCCACCTATTACCAGTAGTAGACGTTGGGAAGGGGCCCAGAAAGTCCATGCCTACTTGTGCAAATGGTGTGGCCGGTACGTCAACAGGGTGCAGTAAGCCGGCTGGTTTGACGGATGGCGGTTTACGACGTTGGCAATCCAGGCATGTCTGAACGTAGCGTTTAACGACCGCAGTAAGTCTCGGCCAGTAGTACTTCTGCCGAATCCGTGCCAATGTGCGAGTGTAGCCCAAGTGCCCAGCAGTCGGCTCGTTGTGGCAGGCGTTTAAGATTTCACGTCGAAGCGGTGATGGAACAACAAGTAAGTAGTTGCTGCCGCTAGGCGAGAAGTTCTTCTTGTAGAGGACGTTGCGACGCAAGCAGTATGATGCCACCCCTCTTGCAAAGAGCCTCGGCACGCGGTTGGTTCGTCCTTCGAGGTAATCAATAAGCGGCAGCAATTCAATGTCATCCCGTTGCTGGCGTGAAAGATCGGCAGTATCCACGAGTCCCAGAAAAACCGTGTCGTCATCGTCTTGTGCTGCCGGCTCAACAGGAGACCGAGAAAGGCAGTCGGCGTCTGCGTGCCGTTTTCCCGACTTGTATGTAACAACAAAGTCGAACTCTTGGAGTCGAAGACTCCAGCGTGCGAGCCGGCCGGAAGGATCTTTCAAATTAATGAGCCAGCAGAGGGAATGGTGGTCACTAACGACGGTGAAAGACCGACCATACAAATACGGACGAAATTTCAGAACTGCCCATACCATTGCGAGGCATTCTTTTTCAGTGGTGGAGTAGTTAGCTTCGGCTCGGGATAGTGTCCTACTGGCGTAAGCAATCACCTTTTCGCTGTCGCCCTGCCATTGTACTAGCACCGCCCCTAGACCGACATTACTAGCGTCTGTATGCAATATCGTCGGGGCTTCCTCATCGAAGTGTGCTAGTACGGGAGGCGATTGCATGCGTTGCCGGAGCTCGTGGAATGCCCGCTGCTGGTCTTCGCCCCAAGTAAAAGGCATATCGTCTCGGGTGAGCTGTGTTAACGGCCATGCGATACGCGAGAAATTAGCAATAAATCGCCGGTAATATGCACAGAGTCCCAGAAAACGTCGCACGGCTTTTTTGTCTGATGGAATCGGGAAATTGGCGACGGCGGCAATTTTATCCGGATCAGGTCGGACTCCTTGGCTACTGACGACGTGACCGAGGAACTGGAGCTCATGAAAACCAAAATGGCACTTCTCAGGCTTCAAAGTAAGACCGGCAGAGCGTATCGCTTCAAAAACAGTTTTCAGCCTTCGTAAGTGTTCGTCGAACGTTGCGGAAAAGACAATCACGTCATCCAAGTACACCAGGCATGTTTGCCATTTGAGTCCGGAGAGCACAGTGTCCATTAGACGCTGAAATGTTGCTGGCGCCGAACACAAACCGAAAGGAAGTACCTGAAATTCATAAAGTCCGTCAGGCGTCACAAAGGCTGTTTTCTCACGGTCTCTCTCATCCACTTCGATCTGCCAATAACCGCTTTTCAAGTCCATTGAGGAAAAGTAGCACGAGTTTCGCAACCTATCCAAGGAATCATCAATACGCGGCAGCGGATAAACGTCCTTCTTTGTGACCTGATTGAGCTTCCGATAGTCGACGCAGAAGCGCAGGCTACCGTCCTTCTTCTTCACTAAAACTACAGGTGATGCCCACGGACTATTAGATGGTCGAATAACGCCATCTTCTAGCATCGTCTTCACTTGTTTTTGTATCGCTTCGCGTTCCTTTGGGGCCACACGATAAGGGTTTTGTCGGATGGGTCTGGCGTCGACATCAGTAATGATGCGGTGTTTCGTAAGGGGCGTTTGACCAACTCGTGACGCAGAGGAGAAACAGCCCTGGTACTGCTTGATGAGCTCAAGCAGACGATTCCGCTCAACGGCCGTTAACGTCGGATTAACGTCTACAATAGGTGCAGCTGTGTGGACTGTAGAGGCCGACTCCTGCGCTAAGTGGCAGTCTTGTATTTCTGTCACTTCGTCGAAATAGGCGACAGCAGTGCCTCTAACGATGTGTCGGCGCTCCCTACTAAAATTTGTCAGCAAGAGTTCGGCGCTGCCGTCGATTACATTGATAAGTGCTCTGGCAATGAACACACCGCAATTCAGTGCTAGCGCACTGATGTGTTCAGCTACTCCAGTCCCACTTTGCAGGCTGTCACAGCGCACCTGTACGAGGGAGCAACTCCGCGGCAAAAGTATGACGTCGTCCGCGGCAATACGTAAGCGAGGTTGTTGTGGCTTCTCATGGGTGACATTATCCGAACTCGTAGCAAAAGTGACGCTTCTGTCACGGATGTTAATCACGGCGCCGTACTCCCGTAGAAAATCCATGCCCAGTATAAGTTCTTTACAACACTCAGTAAGGATGACGAGGGTGACGACGAAGGTTGAACCGGCGATTAAGAGTCGGGCCGTGCATTTCCCGACAGGTGTCATCAACTGACCTCCGGCGGTTCTTATGTTGGGCCCGTGCCATGGTGTCTTCACCTTCCTCAGTTTGTCAGCGACCTGTAAGTTAAGGATTGAAAAATGGGAGCCAGTGTCAACCAGAGCGGCTATTTCGTGACCGTCAATGCAAACGATGAGCTCGGCGCTGACGATGTCAGTTACGTCTTTCGTACTTGTATCCGTCGTATTCGTCGTTGTGCTGGGCGTCTTTTTCGTCAATGTAGTCTTCACGTCGTCGTTCGTCGATAACGGGGGATGTGGAGCAGTTAGAGTATTGGCAACCTCACCCCCGGAGGTCGCTGCGGCTAGTTTCCCCGTCGAGGGCTAGGCGATCTGCCCCTAGTGACGTCGGCAAAGCTGCGACGAGTCGGCGAATTGTAGCGCGCCGGAGATGGCGAAGGAGAACGTGGTCGGGACGTCGTCGTATTTGGTGGCTGACTGTTCACAGGAGCGTCGTTGTAAGCGCGTCGGCCGTCGTACGGAGAATAAGCATAGTTGGCAGGAAAGCTTGGTTGTTGAGCGGCGCGATAGTTGTTCCATTTGCGGCAAACTCTATAGACGTGTCCAGCTTCACCACAATGGTAGCACACTGGTCGACGGTCGACGGTGCGCCACAAATCGGTTTTCCGGCGCTGGTAGTTCGGCGGTAACTCTCCATGGAGCCAAGGGGTGGCGTGCGCATGTCGAAAATACGGCGTTGTTTGTGCTGGCATGATCGGCGGGGTCGGTAGAGTCGACGACGGTGACGATGTCGGCTCTATTTGTGGCGTAGGTGGTGTTGTAGTTATGGGTGTCAACGGCGTTGAAGTTGCTTTGATTGGATGGCGGACAGCTTCCGCATAAGTGAGGCGCCGCGGAACGTTGCCACAGTCTGGCGCTGAAAAAGCTTGCCGGACTTCCTCCCGGACGACATCAGCAACAAAAGATAACGCTGGCGTCGGTTCCGTAGGCGCAACCACAAAGCCGAGCTGCCGAAGCTCTTCTCGCACCACTTCGCGGACAACTTCACGCAGAGACATGTCGTTACTCGCAGCCAGTACGGAAGTGTTCGCCGTCGAGTTGCCCATGTCATGCTGGTGGTATCGTTGATGCAGGGCCCGTTCAATGGCTGTAGCCTCTTTTGTGAACTGTGCCACTGTTGTCGGTGGATTTCTCACAAGGCCGGCAAACAGTTGCTCCTTCACTCCTCGCAGGAGATATCGCAGCTTTCTTTCCTCTGGCATGTCTGGGTCTGCCCTACGGAAAAGACGGGCCATGTCTTCTGAGAACATAGCAACACTCTCATTGGGCTTTTGAACGCGGATTTCAAGGAGACGCTGCGCGTTTTCCCTCCTGTCGATGCTTGAAAAGGTATCCAGCAGCTGTGCGCGGAAGTCGTCCCACGTGGCAAAGCTCCTCTCCCGGTTTACGTACCACGTACGAGCATTGTCCTTCAAATAGAAATAGACACTCGAGAGTTTGTCCGCCGAGCTGGTCTTATGGTTATACTGGGCGACGCGCTCGAACTGGTCTAGCCAATCTTGGACGTCTTCAAAGGCATCACCATGAAAGCTCTCCGGGACCATAGGATTCTGTAGCGTTACTTGCGATGGAGCTGCGGTGGCCATGTTATTTGTAGGAGGCAAACGATTTCTCGAAGTTTCTTGCAGCGGACTGGACTCGGGCGCTAAGCCTAGCAGGCGACGACTGAAGCGGTGGACCGGTGTTTCGATGCGCGATGGTGATTCCGGGCTCGATCGTCGGCTCCGCGAAGGGGTGCCAAGCATGAAGAATACCCCGCACCTCCACCAGTGTAACGACGTGGGATCGACGAGTATGCGTAGCAGCACCGCCAAGAAACGCACTTTATCAGTCGTCCAAGGGAACAACAACAACGTCTTCTTCGTTTCCCCCGCTTCACCTAAAAACACGCGCTACTTCAGCGTCGTCCCCACTGGCGCATACCCGCTGAATAATGGTTCTGCCAAATATAGTTGCGTCAATATATATATATATATATATATATATATATATATATATATATATATATATATATATATATATATATATATATATATATATATATATATATATATATATATATATATATATATACCAGGCGATGCTGCAGCACTTCTTACATGTTCGTGGGCCCGTACATGTTAGACAGTACTCAACATATTTATTTCAGTACCCTAAGGGCCCGTTAGGCCATTACATAGGGGGGGACGGAAAATCAAGCATGAGTGAAATCTGTACAATGTGAATATATGAAGGCATTAGGAACCATAAAAAATGTAGCACAAGCAAACAAAAAAAGAAAGAAAGAAAGAAAGAAGATGGTAACGAAGTTTATACAACGTTTAGTAGTGTGAAACACGCATAAGAACCTAAAATGCGATGCAAACAATCATAACCGTCAGAACACGAGTTTAAGGATGCAATCGAATAATGATTTAGGTAAACAGCCTACACAGATACATATCAGATGAAACGGAATGAATTTTATACAATGCCAAGCACTTCAAAACACTCTTTAAGTAAATATTCAAGGAAATGTGGGTTCGGACAGGTTGACACACTCTAAAAAGGTTAGCAGTGCTGCATGAAATGATGATGATTCCGTAAGCGAGACAATGTTTGCAAGTAGCGAGTTCCATTCGGTTATAGATAAAACTAGAGGCGAACTTTGATAAGCGTTAGTCCTGGCAAATATAGGTTTTACTTTATGAACATGGTCTATGCGGGTAGAGATGTGGGGAACGGGAAGAATATGGGCTCGAGCGAATCCAATGTTGCTGTGGTAAAGGCTATGGAAGAAGGTCAACCGTGATAATTTCCTGCGCATGTCAAGTGAAAGGAGATTAAGTAATTTCTTTAAGGCGGACACACTTTGATATCCAGAGTATGAAGTTAGGATGAACCGCGCAGCTTTATTTTGAACTGATTCGAGTAGGTTCTTGAGATTAGAGTGATGGGGGTGCCAAATTATTGACGCATATTCTAAAGAAGGCCTGATAAGAGAACTGTATGCGCGAAGTCTGGTATCTGTGTTAGAAAGGTGTAAGTGACCTGTCAGGTGACCAAGTTTCTTGCATGCTTTTGTGGTGATGTGTTCAATGTGAGCATTCCAGCTTAAATTGGAGGTAAACAGGACACCCAAGTACTTGATTGAAGATACTCAGTCAACAGTAATACCGCGTATTGTATATTGGTCAGAGGTAGGTCGAGTTATCGAAGCAAATTTTACGTGTTTAGTTTTGGCTATGTTAATTTCCATCTGTCATGTGTCGCACCAGTCAGTTAGTTTGTTAACTCACACTGCAGCACAAAGATGTCGGCAGGGCAGCTTATTTCATTATACAAGACGCACTCATCTGCGAAGAGACGTATTTGTGAGGTAATATTAGTTTCCATGTCATTTATGTATATTAAAATAGCAGTGGCCCAAGGGCGGATCCTTGAGGAACTCCCGAAGTGACGTGAGTGCGGTTAGAAAAGCAGTTCTTGAGATTGACTACTAGAAATCGGTTCGTTAGGAATTCCTCAATCCATCGCGTCGTGTTGTAGTCAAGCTGTAGGTTTCTAACTTTCAGTTTTAGTCGATTATCAGGGACTCGGTCGAAAGCTTTAGAAAAGGCAATGAAAATGGCGTCTGTACTGATCAATCTGTGCAAAGAAATGTGAATATCTGTTACAAGTTCATAAAGTTGCGTCTGACATGAGCGATTTTGGCGAAAGCCATGTTGGTTATTCAGGAGCAGGTCATTATCTTTATAATTTAAGAGTATAGGATGTGTTATAGTAATTTGCGGCAGATAAATGTCAGTGATATAGGTCTGTAATTGTTAGGGTCTGCTGTATCACCAGATTTAAATACTGGTGTCACTAATACTGATTTACAATCTTCCGGTAGGCACCCTGTATCGAGTGATTGGTGAAATATTAGAGATAACAAAACTGAAGAGTAGTGCGAGGTTCATTTTAGAAGTTTAGCACTTATACCGTCAGGACCTGGGCTGGTTTTATGAGGAAGCCTGTCAATGGCACGAGAGACACCATGTTTCCTGATTATGATGGAAGAAAAGGGGAATCGGATAGATGGTTGTTCAAGTATGTGAGTGCTATCAAGTGGCACTTCGTTAGTAAAAACTGCAGAGAAGCATTTGTTAAATAGCTCAGTCCTATCTTTTGTATTAAGCACTGCTCCGTTTTCGGAAAGTAGTAAGGGAGCAGTGTGATTTGCTTTCGGGTTAACTACTTGCCCAAACTTTTTCGGATCTGTTTTTATCGTATTGGGAAGGGTGCAACTTGTGTTTAGCTTCGACAATTGTAGTTTCTGCATGGCGCGCTATGGTTTTCTAATTTTGCCAGTCTTCTGGAGTATTTGTTCGGGCAGCTTTTCTGAACGCTCTTTTTTTCTTGTTTATACACTTCTTCACTGCGCGGTTAAACCACGGATCGTTCTGCCTTGAGCTGATGGTTATTCTCGGTATGTATGTAGTTTCAACTTCTTTGAGTTTATCGCGGAACAAGCTCCAGTTATCATCTACCGTTCTGTTTTGAAAATTGTTTGCAAAGTCTGCTGTAAATAAGGGTAACATATCAATCATTCTGCCAGTGTCGGCGCGTGCGTAGTTGAGAATGTATTTTTTTTTTTGCTGTATATTTCTTGGCAGGTTTCAATGAAAAAGAACATTGCACCACCCTTTCATCACTTAATGGTTCTAGCACATGTGTCGCAGCATGGTCTGGATGATTTGTTAAAATGATATCGAGTATATGTTCACCCCGAGTTGGTTCGCGTACGACTTCAGTTAAGTGATGAAAATACAAGGTTTGTAGAAAATTAAGACACTCAGATCTGTTGCAATTTTCCTTTAAGGAAGAGGTTCACTACTCGATACCTGGGTAATTAAAGTCACCCCCTAATATTAGTATGCATTTTGGGAAGTGGGATAAGACATGTTGTAAAGCATCATTGAAAAAATGAACAAATTCCAAACGGCTATCAGGTGGACGAAAGCATGCACCAATGACACATTGCACATGTCCGATACGTGCAGAGACCCACACTATTTCAAGAGGAGAGTCGATTATCACTAGAGACGGTTGATAGTCATCTTTAATGACCACAATAACTCTGCCTCCTCGGAAGCCTTCCCGGTCCTTTCGAAAGATTACAAAAGATGGGTCAAGTGCAAGTTCGCTGTTAGTGATGTCACTGGAAAGCCACGTTTCCGTACCTATTGATGTATATCTGTGGTGCAAGAATGTATGAGCGTTTTCAGTGCATCAATTTTATGAAAAAGGCTGCGTAAATTTGCAGAGAGCAACGAGACTGCATGTACGGACATAAGCTTACGCCTCAGTTGTTTTTCGTCAATTACTGGAAGGGTGGTTCCTCGCAGCAACCTGTACAACATTATTAGTGACTGAATCGAACCGGTAAACAGAATCTTTAAAATTTAGAGACATAAAACGAATAGAAAAACGATCGTTTCCTTCACGATTGCTCTTAGCAAACTCGCGCAACTTCCTACGAGCCAACTGTACCTTAGGCGAAAAGACTTCTATCCACACTTTAGGGGACTCGAGATTTTTCACTTTATGGGAATTTTGTAGGACTTCTGTTTTAGATTTAAAGTTGAGGAATTTAATTATAATATGACGGTGAAAACCGTGACGGCGCTGACCAATACGGTGAGCACGCTGAATGTCTCCAACGTAGAACTTCAAATGAGTGGAAAAAAATTTCTTCACAAAGGCTTCGGATTCGGCGTATCCTTCATGGCCCTCTTCGGGTATACCCTTGATTATAAGGTTGTTGCGCCTCATTCTGTTACTTATGGCGACCACAACATCGACGAGTTCTTCATTTGCTTTAGATATGTTTGTCTTCACTTCCTGAACAGAATTCTTGACAACGTCAAAATGCTTTTTGATTTCCGGGACGCTCCTAATTTTTTTTTTTCAATGCGGTGACCCGAGTATTTAAGCTTGCGATTTGGTCGTTAACTTGCTTTAAATCGGATAAAATTTCTTCACGAAACTCTTTCAGAAAGGTTAGTACGTCCTCAATCTTGGGCCCGGGATTGCTCTCCACGTCTCCACCTCGACGCAAGAGCAGAGCGAGACAAATGCACAGCAATGTCAATGAGGGTCTGGGGCTAAGCGCGGGAATAAAGCACGAGCTGTCATGTAAAAGTTCAACCCCACAGTGACTGCGGCATGCAAACAAACCAATGCGTGCGCGGTATGTGCACAGATCCACACCCGTTTGAACATGAAACAAGGCACATACACGGGGGATCAACGGCCAAAAAAATCACCTAGCGCTAAACGAATAACTCCAAATTATGGCCTACCTATGACAGGAAAACGCACAACTCAGTACATGCTTCTTGTGGCAGCGAATCCCAACGAGTTGCTGCAGCGCTGGTCCTTCTATAGGTCCAGGTGGCGCTGCTTCCGATACCGGCAACGCAGACTCAGTGAAGTTCGCTGCGGAACCAAGATAATCTTCAGGTCTTGCAGAGCTTCGGATTTTGATGATGGGCGGCCAGGCAGCACACGGCGGCAAGCACGAGTCAACCTATGACAGGAAAACGCACAACTCAGTACATGCTTCTTGTGGCAGCGAATCCCAACGAGTTGCTGCAGCGCTGGTCCTTCTATAGGTCCAGGTGGCGCTGCTTCCGATACCGGCAACGCAGACTCAGTGAAGTTCGCTGCGGAACCAAGATAATCTTCAGGTCTTGCAGAGCTTCGGATTTTGATGATGGGCGGCCAGGCAGCACACGGCGGCAAGCACGAGTCAACCTATGACAGGAAAACGCACAACTCAGTACATGCTGCTTGTGGCCACGAATAACCGATTCAAGGACCCAAGACGGTCTGGCACAGGTAACACGTTTAAATACGGTCTCACTGCCATCGGGGCATATCAGCAAATGTTACCACACGTGATGGCTAATTTTGTTAATAATAATAATATTTGGGGTTAATTTTGTTAATAATAATAATATTTGGGGTTTTACGTGCCAAAACCACTTTTCTAATTAGGAGGCACGCCGTAGTGGAGGACTCCGGAAATTTTGACCACCTGGGGTTCTTTAGCGTGCACCTAAATCTAAGCACACGGGTGTTTTCGCATTTCGCCCCCATCGAAATGCGGCCGCCGTGGCTGGGATTCGACCCCGCGACCTCGTGCTCATAGCCACTGAGCAACCACGGCGGTGGCTAATTTTGGTCTAGGAATGCTATGAATGCTAGCAATCTAATGCATAAGCTCATTAGAAGTTCATTAGGAAGACATTGCATGCCAGCAAGAAAAACACTCATCAAGTATACAGCAGAAAGACGGCAAAATATCTTCTAGAATGACATCGTGTATATATATATATATATGTCACATATAAGAGGGAAGATGAAATAAAATGGTAGACGATCGAAGAAAGGTTTCAAGAAGACGACGAGGATGGCGTTAAGAATGACGTGGATTAACCGAAGACGAAAGAAGATAAAGAAGAAGTTTCCAGTGAGGTGACAAGAGATGATTGGTGGAGAAGTATCCGGTGAGATGGAGAGCGACGATTGGTGGAGAAGAGAAGAAGACGAAGAGAAGGATTACGTGGACTAACAAGAAGGCTATAAAAGGGCGAGGAAGGGCGAGACACAGGGGGAGAAGAAAGCAGCGGAGACTCGGCGGGTGAGGGACGGTTCGACCGGAAGAGAGCGACGCCGGCTAGTGCTCCGGTGAGCTCGTGTTCTACGGCTTTGCACCGCAGACTTCCTGCCGTTCCTGAGCCCGTTCCGGGGAGTCCACGGAGGACGCCACCACCTGCTACGGCCAGGGGTGTCTCTACCGCTGTTGCCACCCTTCCGGGTGGTGCCCCAACGCCAACATCATCGGCCACACCTCCACGGGCGCTTGGACCGGGAGCGTGTACGACGCAGCCAACGACACCTCCAGCGACGCCAGCCCTCGAACGTCGAACGCCACTCCGACGCCGGCTACGGGACCCACACCACGCCACATCCGCACCGAACCAGACGTGAGCACGAACGCCAACCACTCTCAATAGAACGCTAGTGGCAGTGTTACCGGTTCGTGTGTACTGATAGTTTTTGTATCTTGTGTGTTTTGTTAGGTTGTGTGCTGTTGTTCGTGTCGCGTGGGTGGTATTAAATGTGCATCTGTGTGGGTACCCCTGTCGCCTAGTCAATTCTTTCGGCCAGAGTGTTCTCCGGAGGAGATCCGTGACAATATATATATATATATATATATATGTGTGTGTGTGTGTGTGTGTGTGTGTGTGTGTGTGCGTGTATGTATATATATATAAAGCCAAGGTGCGGAATTTCCTACAACATGTACCTAGGTCTGTACATGTGCTCCATGTTGGACATTACTCAACAAAAGAACGTTTACAAAATATGTATTGGGCATATCAATGCTACCTTGAAGGCACGAAGAGGATAAATGAAAGGAAAACATCCCATCTGTCAGGTTACTACTTTGATATTTTCCTTTCATTTAATCTCGCTACTAATCATTCAGGAAGGGCTGTTCTTGAGGTGGAGAGTCGTCGTTTTGAAGTGAGTGCATGTGTGCCCTGCATGGTAGAAAGGACACAAAAGCAACAAAACGTCCCAATCAACCACAGAAAGACATATTGTATCACATGCTGCAGAACGATTTGGAGATGTTATAGCTAGTTCCGCAGAAAACTTAATGTTCACACAATCTTGTTGAGGAACCACTGCGAGGTCTTTGAGTGCAGCAGTAACTAAAGTACGCAGAAATTGCTCTTGGCTGTGCCAACATGCAGTGTGCATCAGCTGTGGTGTGTTTACATGTTATGAACTACTCCGGCTGTATAGGTTTCCACTCGGCAAATGACAGCACTGTCTGATTACTTAGCGTGGAAATGGGCATAGGAGCGCTCGTGTACGGGCAACCCAATGCATGGCCGAGACATCCAAGTGTCAGTCACTATAGAATGTTTGAATCAGTTACCGGCATAGTTATCGTACATTTCAAGCCTACTGTGTCATGCCTGTACTGGCCTCTGGTATGATGGCATAAATCCCAATGAAGAAATACGCCACACCATGTCTGATGCTTTTTTTTATCGTTCCCACAAGAGAGCTTCTTTAAGAGGGAGGGCACAAGTTGAAAAACAAATGTATAATGGCTTGATAAGCAATACTTGCATAAAAAAAATTGGAGGACGCTTAAGCTTCACCTTCAAGAGTGGAACTCGACAGCGTTCCCGTCGACCCGCCAAGGGGTAAGACAATGGGCTACGGCGCAGCGACTACGCGCCCCGCATCGGACGCGGTGAGCGTCGAGCAACGCAGCGTTCGGCGCGACAACGAAATGTGCGCCTGAGCAAGCGACGCACGCCTGAGCCTTAGAAACAGCTCGTTTCTAAGGCAACACCGCGTTCACTAGAGGCGCTTTTGTACCGCTTTGAAGCATCGAACTCGTGGCTCAGTGTTAACGTCTCCGTCTCACACTCCGGAGACCCTGGTTCGATTCCCACCCAGTCCATCTTTGAAGTTGCTTTTTATTTATGAAGTGCCTGCCGTGATTTATCGCTCACGGCCAACGCCGCGGACGCCAACGCCAACACCGACGCCGACGACACCGGCTTTTCTGCGACGCGAGCTCCTTAACGCTATCGCGTTAAAATGAATAAATAAGGATGGCGACTGCTATTCCGTGTCATCAATGAGCGTTCTTTGTCATGTAAGCATAGTGGGCGTTGGTTGACACACATCCCATTTTGGGATGTGGTATTCCTCACTGATTTTGTTGCAGCAGTTGGTCTCCATAGGTGAACAAAATAGATGAACGATCTAAATCCGACACACAGTTCGCCGTGTCAATGCATTATGGTGGCCGTCTCGTAGACGCATGGTGAGGCACCGGCCAGTTTGCGTGGGTAACGTACATTCGAACAAATATACACGTGATCAAAAGAAAGGACTACACTGTCCCTTGAGGACACAAGATCAGTTTTGGGTATTTTTAACAAAGCCAGCCTCCACGGCCTGGGTGCCCTTCTCAAATAACTTGTGGACTGCTAAGCACATATATTTCCAGCGAAGATAAAGTAGGCAGTGTATGCACAACGATTCACAACTGAATTGAGAAAGGCAAGAATGCAAGTGAGGCTTCCTTCGTCAAAGATACCGCTAAATCTGTCCAGTGTGTGTCAGAGGCCGTGTACTAAATTCCTTTCATATATGGTCAAATGTACATAGGGTAGACTGGCCGGTACCTAAATATGTAGCTACGATATATCACCATATTTCACTCAAAAGACCAATATGATCGGCCGATTTGGCCATGCATTGCTGAAATGTTGCTATAGGTCTGATTAAGATTGTGTATCTATTTTCACCCATGGTTGCAACTAGGCAGGAGAAATCAGCCACGCATGCCACATAAATAACACGATGTGTGAGCCGGTCCCCATTATCAATGCATGAGGAAAGGCGTCTTTTCTACATGACAAGAGATAGAAATAAGCCTGCGCCTATTTACTTAATTTTTCACTGCAAATACCATTTATCGTGATTCCATACCTTTGTATTCCAACTTCCGCCTTCCTTCTCAAATAGTGCGCAATACAAGTGCATATCCAGGGATATGTTTTAATATCCTTCCATCAACTTAAACAGTCAGTTGTTAGCCGAGGCCACATTGTATGGTCTTCCTTGATTCCATGTGTAAATTTAGTCCTGAAAAGTTACGTGAATTGACCGACGAACTCAAATCCACAATACAAGTTTCACCTAGTGGACACGGCTGGTTCTCAGAAATGCATAAAAAGAGCGATGAGTGTCTGTTGGCATGCTGTAGTGTGTGCAAACATACTTCGACATTGCTACACTGAAAGTAGCACCCATACCCCGGAACATGGATCCCAACCTACACAAAGCACGCAGAGAAGCGAGGGCTGAATACCTACAAAAGACACTAGCACCCCAAGAAACGACAGTATACGTGGACGCATCCACGTACGCCAGAGCAGCGGGGCAGAGCAACAGCAACGCGGAAGCAACGGTGATTGATTCGAACCTACGCGAGATCACCAGCGCATCACTACAAGGCTGTACGATAGTCGAGGCTGAAGAAGCGGCCGTCGCTCAAGCGGCAGCGGAGGGATATCGGTCTAAACGGTTTCTAACAATCCTTACAGACTCGCAAACAGCGTGCCGCAACTACCTACGCGGCAGAATAGGGCACGGAGCGCTCCGCATACTCCGCTCCGGAGACTCCATAACAGAAGGACAAACAAAAGAAGAACCAATTAGGCATACGATAGTATGGACGCCGGGACACACGGGAGTGGCAGGGAACCAAGAGGCGGACAGGATAGCTCGAGGGTACACTTATTACCGAGCATCCAACATAGGCGACCTCGAGGAGACCGAACCTGTACCCCAAGACTATTCGGCGATACTAAATTACTACAAGGGCTGCAGAAAGCGGTATCCACCACCGCACAACTCCCTTAGCAGAGAGGACTCTGTCACGTGGAGGCAGCTACAAACGGGCTCGTACCCGAACCTAAACGTACTCAGCAAAATTTATCCCACACAATACAATGACAAATGCCCCTGGTGCCACGAAACACCCACGCTGTATCACATAACGCGGGCATGCCAGAAGATAGACGTGGTACCCGTTATACCAAACCCGAGTGCGGAGCAATGGGAGGGAGTGCTCTCCAGCGATCGCCAGGTCGACCAAGAAGGTCTGATTCGGCGAGCACAACTGGCAGCAGCATCCAGCAGAGCCCTGGACTAAGGGCAACCGACCGTTGTGCTAGAAGATGGACGATTCCATCTGAAGACCGCAGAAGACCAGTGAATCTAGAGCTGATAAAGTTTTTCACTCACTCACACTCGACATTGCTGCAGTAGACATAGGCACATAACTGCTACAATGCCTACCTTCATGAATGGGGGTAGCTTGCAAAGAATAAATAAAATAATAATAATAATCATCACCATCATCAGCCTGGTTACGCCCACTGCAGGGCAAAGGCCTCTCCCATGCTTCTCCAACAACCCCAGTCATGTACTAATTGTGGCCATGCCGTCCCTGCAAACTTCTTAATCTCATCCGCCCACCTAACTTTCTGCCGCCCCCTGCTACGCTTCCCTTCCCTTGGGATCCAGTCCGTAACCCTTAATGACCATCGGTTATCTTCCCTCCTCATTACATGTCCTGCCCATGCCCATTTCTTTTTCTTGATTTCAACTAAGATGTCATTAACTCGCGTTTGTTCCCTCACCCAATCTGCTCTTTTCTTATCCCTTAACGTTACACCTATCATTCTTCTTTCCATAGCTCGTTGTGTCGTCCTCAATTTGAGTAGAACCCTTTTAGTAAGCCTCCAGGTTTCTGCCCCGTAGGTGAGTACTGGTAAGACACAGCTATTATATACTTTTCTCTTGAGGGATAATGGCAACCTGCTGTTCATGATTTGGGAATGCCTGCCAAACGCACCCCAGCCCATTCTTATTCTTCTGATTATTTCCGTCTCATGATCCGGATCCGCCATCACTACCTGCCCTAAGTAGATGTATTCCCTTACGACTTCCAGTGCCTCGCTGCCTATTGTAAATTGCTGTTCTCTCCCGAGACTGTTAAGCATTACTTTAGTTTTCTGCAAATTAATTTTTAGACCCACTCTTCTGCTTTGCCTCTCCAGGTCAGTGAGCATGCATTGCAATTGGTCCCCTGAGTTACTAAGCAAGGCAATATCATCAGCGAATCGCAAGTTACTAAGGTATTCTCCATTAACTTTTATCCCTAATTCCTCCCAATCCAGGTCTCTGAATACCTCTTGTAAACACGCTGTGAATAGCATTGGAGATATCGTATCTCCCTGCCTGACGCCTTTCTGTATTGGGATTTTGTTGCTTGCTTTATGGAGGACTACGGTGGCTGTGGAGCCGCTATAGATATCTTCCAGTATTTTTACATATGGCTCATCTACAACCTGATTCCGTAATGCCTCCATGACTGCTGAGGTTTCGACTGAATCAAACGCTTTCTCGTAATCAATGAAAGCTATATATAAGGGTTGGTTATATTCTGCACATTTCTCTATCACTTGATTGATCGTGTGAATATGGTCTATTGTTGAGTAGCCTTTACGGAATCCTGCCTGGTCCTTTGGTTGACAGAAGTCTAAGGTGTTCCTGATTCTATTTGCAATTACCTTAGTAAATACTTTGTAGGCAACGGACAGTAAGCTGATCGGTCTATAATTTTTCAAGTCTTTGGCGTCCCCTTTCTTATGGATTAGGATTATGTTAGCGTTCTTCCAAGATTGCGGTACGCTCGAGGTCATGAGGCATTGCGTATACAGGGTGGCCAGTTTCTCTAGAACAATCTGTCCACCATCCTTCAACAAATCTGCTGTTACCTGATCCTCCCCAGCTGCCTTCCCCCTTTGCATATCTCCTAAGGCTTTCTTTACTTCTTCCGGCGTTACCTTTGGGATTTCGAATTCCTCTAGACTATTTTCTCTTCCATTATCGTCGTGGATGCCACTGGTACTGTATAAATCTCTATAGAACTCCTCAGCCACTTGAACTATCTCATCCATATTAGTAATGATATTGCCGGCTTTGTCTCTTAACGCATACATCTGATTCTTGCTAATTCCTAGTTTCTTCTTCACTGTTTTTAGGCTTCCTCCGTTCCTGAGCGCATGTTCCATTCTATCCATATTATACTTCCTTATGTCAGCTGTCTTACGCTTGTTGATTAACTTCGAAAGTTCTGCAAGTTCTATTCTAGCTGTAGGGTTAGATGCTGTCATACCTCCTATGAACACAACAATCAATAAAATAATAATAATAATATAAACAGCAAGCATACCAGTAAACACCTCACTACTAACGTATCTGCAACACAGCACAATTCGAGCTCATCTATTGTGTATTTGCCAGTGACAGGTATTATAAGAACAAGTCAGAAATAATTGTAACTATCAATGTTAAACAATCATATTCATGTTGCATGATAAGGCATGTTACACATAGATGGCACACTACACTTCGAATTCCTCTATATTGGACAAAAACTGCACATGCATGTAACATAAACTTCAGAAAGAAAAATGCTGGAAATATATGCGACATCATAGGAAACAGTTTAAAAGAAATAAAAGCAAATTCAAATGAGAAATATACTGTGTAATAAGCAAAAATATAATTTAACTTGCAGCCGAGCCGATGATGCGCGAAAAAATACAAAACGACAAGACATGTGAGCTCCAGTTTTATACAGAACGCGATAATGTGTGCATAATGTCTACGAACAAAAATATGCAGCAAGTGGAATGAAGTTGCATAAATATTTGGCCTACTAAGTAAGCTGCGTTTAGTAATATCCCCATGAACATATCCGCAAAGGATAGCGAAATCCAACTTTTTGGATCACCTACACTTAATGAATACATGAAATGTCCATCCAGATTACACGCCGTGCTGCTGCATGCTGCAGCTATGGCCATGCTTAATATGTGGACATTATTGTGGGTCACGGCTTCATCCCTACAAAAATAATTATGTGTTCACTTATAGCTGTGGCACAATAAGAGTGTCATCTTGTGCACACATGCAAGGAGAATGTAAAAACAGTCACGAAAACAATGCCTGCACTAGTGCAGGGTGGCAACAGAGCACAAAGTCGAAGTCAACGGTGAATGTCATGATAATAGGGACGCCATTGCTTCAACACAGCAGATTTTTTAACACGCACTCAGCAGCAGCCGCGCATTACAAGAAACTTTTGTTTACATAACTATTTTAGAGTTTCTTTCATGACTTAGATTAAGCAACTTTCCCCTCTCATGTTTAGTTACGTCACAGTTGTGGCAATGGCCCTTGTCTTGATCAGTAGCAAGCGGTGATTGCTTACATTTTTTCCCTAATACTGCTGGTAAACCGAAAATCTTGTAAGCAGAGATAATTTACAACGTCGAATCATTTATAAGCGAGGAAGCGTCGTTCCAGTTAGAATCGGTCAAGAGGCAGTTGAGTCATTGTCATGCGATTTCAGCAGAAAAACGGGAGCTCACGCACAGGCCCGCATGATGAACACGATTATTTCCGCACGTAATCTTTCCCGTAAGAAAACGCTTGTCAATATTGTGAATTTAGAATTTTGGCAATAAACTTGCGTAACTGAATAGTGACACCTACTGCTCAGTAAGCATCATTATAGGGTTCACTGTTGTCGTGGGAGTTCTCTTTCTTAGGTTCGCAAGCTAATATGTGCTCCACACGAGAAGCGCGCACAACAGATGTGTAATTAGCAAGCACGGTTACTCCCCTTTTTAAAGGTACGACGCGGTCTAAATGCGCCTTCCATGTTGCCGGTGCTGCGACGTTACTCCCAGCATACATGCCATTGCGTAGGGGATGTGCTGCTGCATGCTAAAAATACGCATTATTTCTTTGCGTCGTCGACCCAAATTTCAACAACAACGAGAGACAAAGGGAACGCACTCCACGATATGAACACGTTGGTCCACATTTGGCTGGCGTGTTTGTAGCGAGACATAAGTTGTCATCTGGCACATATACGGGCGCGAACTAAGTCACATTTCATTACACAAAAAAAACACACGGATCAAACAAGCACACCGTCACAGCTCGCACACCCGACCGACTCGTAAACAGAACAGACGGAATGGATGGATTCTGTTAGCGTCACATTTGAAACGGGCGGTGGGTGGCGCCACAAAGAGGCCGCAAGGCGCCAGCGTCATCTGTCGACTTGTGCGACTTCTACGACCTCCGTGTTGACTAAAATATTAACCAGTACACTCATGTTTTGCGCCGTATTGCGTCCAACTACATATATATGTTGCGAGACGAAAGAGCCACCGATAAGTCTATATTGTAAGCTATAGCTTGGCATAGAACAAAATTCTGACGCATTTTCAATCTTGAATCACTTCTGCTGTCTGCAACCAGCAAAACTATGGCCTTCGACATTAAAAAATGTTATCCCTATAGAACGCCGTCGCTGTAGCGTTATTCGAACGATTTGCACTTCGGTGACATATCTTAAAACCCGTGAATTACGTCTTGCGCTTCTTCCCGTGTTAGCTCCACCACTCCATTTCACTCCATTTATGTCACTCCATTTTACTGCATCACTCCATTTTAAATAAATTCTTGTTGTCGTTAACATCAACTGTATGGCCTCATACATTGTTGACGCCATCTCCGAGTTACACATGTGCCGTGTGCGATATTTCAGTGCGCGTTGCAACAGTGTCAGTTGGAACGCATCAAATATGCTCGTGTGGCGCAGGTTACACACGTGCTGCCCGTGTCTTGATTTCGTCTTTGTGTGTTTAATGTGTTTGGGCTGCACCGTGTCTGCGTGCCAGATATGTGCGCCGGTGTACGATGTGCTTGCCACCAAGCGCCTTCCAGCAAATAGACGCTGTCGCTTACGCGCAGTGTTCTTTGTCATCATCATGTCAATTTGCACAATTGTCATTTGCCACTTACAGAAAAGTAACACAGCCAAGAAACCAGACTACGCAGAACCAGGCACAGGCTGTGGAACTGCACTGCTTACCGAAAGTGATAACGGGGCAGCATCAACTCACAGTGCTCTTAAAAAAAGCTTCTGTGTATTATGCCTAGCCCGGGTAAATCGGAATCGTCTCCAGAGCGTGCATCACCTCCTTTATTTATTGAAACAATAGATCCATGCTAACGCAGCTTTCAGTGCTCACGTTGTGGTATATCGTCTTTTCTCATTCTTGTCTCTTAGACTGCCCCCAACCATGAAACTAAACCCGTCCCACCAAAGGCCAAGGGTTCAATTCCCACCCGAGGTCATGCGTCCCACTGCCCTAATTAACTATATATTAATAATTTGTACTTTAATTAACATCGCCTTCATTAACATCAAAAGTCGCGTTGGACTTTTACCTAGGTTCGTTCGTTCGAGTGCCTTAATTGACCATTATCCTAATTAAATGTAATTAACCTTAATTTATATCACCTTCATTAGCAACAAAGTTCGTGGGTTCGACTCCCACCCAACGGTGTGGGTTCGAGTGCTTTAACTAACTATATCTTAGATAACTGCACCTTAATTAGCGCCTTCATTAAACTGAAGGTCGCGGATTCCATTCCCATTAAACGTCATGGGTCCGAGTGCCTTAATTTCTTGCACCGTAAATAACATCGCCTTCATTAACAACAATAGTCGTGGCTCTGGCTCCCACCCAAGGTCGTCGGTTCGAATGCCTTAATTTTATCTCAACTATGCCTTGATTAATATCGCCTTCATTAGCACTAAATGTCGTGGGTTCGCCTGCTCGCAAGGCTGGGAGTTCCAGTGCCTTAACTAAATATATAATTATTAGCTATGTCCCAATTAACATCGCCTTCATTAACATGAATGATTAAGGGTTCGACTTCCAGCAAAGGTGGTGGGTTCCAGTGCGTTTACTAACTCTATCCTAATTAACTGCGCCTAAATAATACCAGAGGCCGTATTTCGTAGCCTTAATTAACACCATAGGTGGTGGATTCAACTCCCATGATAGGTCGAGGGTTTGTAACATTTTTGTACATCGTGTGCGTAAGCCGACAATGCGGCATTTTCTGCCTCATGAGCCACTTACTGCTTTCAGATTAAAAAGGATTGTTCATGACATGGCGTCGTACTCATTATTATATAATGTAGTTTGATATTAGCAATAACACAAAAAAGCTGCCAACCCCACTCATCAGAAATCTTAGGGTGCATTTCCATTTGAGTGCCTGATGTACGTGGGATGCCAAACGACATTGTACGGAGCATTTACGATGAATGTCTGATGTCCCATTAGGAATACACAGCGTTCTGATCAGAAACTCGTCCATTTTCCTCAGGGTGCGCCGTCCGTCTAGACGAGGCAGCCGATGAGACCCAGGCGATGTCGGCCGTCTGCTAGGCTGAGGGAGACTGCGTCGGCCCCCCTGATTGCTGGCGTCAATAAAACGTTGACGTCTCTCTCTCTCTCTCATCCGTCAGCATTGTATCGCTAGCCTCCACAGAAAGGACTTCAACCCCGGAACGTATACCTGAGTGAGTACCGTTCATTATACGGTCACAAAGGGAGTAGCACCCCTTCTTGGCTTATAGTAAGTTTCTGGCGCATTACTCACTCGCATCCACTCCGACTAAAATGCAAACTTACGCGCCCTCTGTCGCCCTATACGTGTAAAATGTAAGTGATCTGGCACACACGTGAATCAATGTGCCGAAACATGGGTGACAGCGACTACACCCACAGCACGCTATAATGTTCAAAGCTTAACGTTTCGTAAATGTCTACAGAGTAAGCGAGTGACAAGCGCTAATACGTATTAACCACAAAGTAACAAAGTCCAGACCATATGCGTTACAAGTCTTGTGCGCAGCAAGAACAAACCTATGGCACCTGAGCATACCCACCCACAACTGATCAGGCAGGAAATGAAGAATCATAAAGTGACAGCACTGGTAATTTTATTGAGTCAGAAACGTGGCAAGCTGCTGCTTAAAAGTATTTGCTAAATAAAGAACGAATAGCTTAACACACTGATACTGATTCAGTTCATAAGCAGAAAGTCAGGATAGCCTCAAATACATATTTAGCCCCGCTTTTCGCACAAGCATCGTATATACTGCTCGTACCGTTTGAACAAAGGGCAATGAGCTCCGGGAGGGCATACTTGTTCTCAGGAACTGTGGATAAAGCTTCGCGTGACGACCACCCAGTCATCATCTACGATATCTGCCGAAACAAAAGGTTTGCACAGCCCCACAGCTTTTGTAATTTAAAAATCAAGAGTTGAGTTGACGCATCCAAACTAGAGGCTCTACGAAATGATTTAACGGACAAACTACTTTCCCACGAACGTGGATCAATACGACGTATTTGAGAGAATCATAATTTTGGGTTGACGTTTCCATGTCCCAAGAACAAAAATGACGCTCTAGCCGAAATTCTTCACTACTGCATAGGAATCCTATGAGGTAGCACTATGCACTATGCAAACAAAGTACGGAACAGGCGAAAACCATCCCAGCGAAAGGAGCTATTGACGATAGTAAATGATTCATGGGCTTCTCAGCAATCAAGGTGGCCGTTTCGACGAATCTGACAGCGTTAATGTTTTTTTAATGCGAATGACATTCTTTGCTTACATGAACCGTTCTGAGCTTATATATCTCTCTGGTATCGATTAACATATCAAAAACAAAGCTTGTTATTTTGCGAAACCCGCATAGCATGTTTACGAAAGCACATGTCGCATTCTGCACAATACGCAATGCAGGGGCGCTACAGTGTAAAGCTATTCCAAACTTTTCTATTCTAATTCTGCAATCAGCCCTCCGCCATTGGTCAAAAAGTTTTTTAATCGCTCCCACATCGCCTGTCTGTCACGTGACTTTACGAAAATCACGATAGCTCCCCATCTGATATGACGCGTACACGCTGATTATGCATGACTGGACCGAACTAAAGAAATATAATTATTCCTGAATAGACATCCTTTCGCCATAAGCCTTAGGCTATTCGTAAAAAGTTCTCGGGCTGCACCCACTTCACCTGTCTGTCACGCGACGTCACAACACCACAAAAACTCGCTGCGTCGAAGTGACGTGCACGCATAAAGATGCACTAATGTGCCTAACAAAACTCAATTTTTTTTCTGAATAGCCGCAGGCTGCCCCGTCCCGAAAGGAATAAAAGATGGCTACCACCGATCACTCAGGCAATGGCTGCTCCCACCTGCCGGAGAGCAAGGATTTATTTACGTTCAACTGCGTGGACGTGTAACGTTTTCGAGCACTTTGGGCAAGTTTACGACCTCGGTCTACCAACTTTTTTTGTCTGAGGTCCGTTTTAGCGGCATCCTTAAACAGCTACTTCTAGCAAGTAAGGTCGCCTTTTTCATCTGGTTATCGAATTTCAGTGCATTGGCTCGGTCCCTTGGAATCATCCACTTGTGCGTGCTACTCGCCTCTTGTCAGCCAATTAGATAGGACAAGCCGCTCAGTGTAGGCAATGTTATTTGCTTTTAAAGCAAACAAAAGTGACTTGCTATAAAGGAGGAGAGCGCTTCATTGGTCTGTTCAGACAAACCTGCGGGTCACCGACCGATGCTTCCGTCGGCGCTTAGGCAAATTAGGTGTCAGGAGATTGCAATAAAAACGTACTGCAATAGTTAGGGTTATAAGCCACCAGTAGTTGTTGCTGTACCAAAATACCTTACTGGAAACTATTAAGTACTTAGGTTTTACTTTTGAGCAAGATATGACCTGGAATAGCCATCTTTCACTTACATCCATTAAGCTCCGAGTTATATAGTGCGTTTTATAGAGCTTGCGTTCTTTAATCCGTTACTCTATCCGTAAACTTATTGCACATTCGCTCGCTTATAGCAAGCTCAGATAAGGCATAGCTTTGTTTTATAATTGTTCTCTATCCTTGCGCAAAAAAATAACTTTCTCTTGAAGGCTGTAATTCGAATGTTCACCTTTCCAAAAGTTTGAACCTGTTTTTAGCACACACCTTCCGACATTTGATGCTCCCCTTTGACGAAGAAGTTCCGGAAGAACACGCTCTTTCCCATGGGCTACGCCGACTATCAAAGTTTTAGCTGAAAACTCGCCAACTGCACCAACCTCGACTATCCGATCGGGTTTCACTCGAGAAACGCTCTATTGCAAGGCCAAGTTCAAGTCCGTGAGTGAATTTTTCTTCATGCCACGCGACTTTGAAAATTCGAAGCAGCGGAAGCCCCGTTGGGCCTCGATAGGCTTAACGCGTGAGCGACCGCATCACCACTTAATAACCGGATCGCTTCTGCCGTGCGTAGGAGATGGCTACATCAGAAGACATGGACCTCCAAATAACCTCCCCCCCCCGCATCCGGTTAAACGCGGACGAAAATGGGGACACAAGAATAATTGCCGAAGCGGGGACTAGCAAACGCCAAGAGATCGCCACCCACAACCAGGCGATGGATGGCTGGCAGTTATTTCTATCGTGGCGACAGCGAGAGGCTGTCAAGCACAATGACAGGGAAACGGTTTCCAACAACAACATTAACATTAACGGACAGCCATTAGCAGGCGGCGTGAAAGGAAACGGGCAAATCGGTCGTCGCAACATGCGCCCGAGGAAGGGGAAGCCTCTGCCACCATTAACGAAGAATGACATCAAGATAATACTGAAGCCCCACGAGGGACTAGTGCTCAAGGAATATCTAAGAATAGAAATACCACAAGCAATTATTCGGGCTACCGGGCCGATAATCACAGGAAACGGACCGAACCAGCGAAAATACACCGGAGAGGATTTCATACTGCGAATCCGAGAGGGAACGAATATCATCATCGTCTCCACACCTTCACTTGAAGTGGCGGACGTCATTCGTCGAATCACGTGCATGGATCTGTGAGGCAAGCAAAACCCCTTCAACGTGTACGCAGCGGATCCAGATGATAGCTACAAAGAGGTGGTGCACGGATTCCCAGCACACACCGAATCAGCAGATCTCCAGCAACACTTGCGAGTCAGCACGCAAGGAGTCACCATCGAAAGGCCCCGAATGCTGGGAAGCTCAAATACCGCACTCCTCACCTTCTCGAGAGGCACGCGCCCCAAATGCGTGTACTACATGTGAGTAGAGATGCGGTGTACGGAGTACAGGCCAACAATGCAAATGTGCCTGGAGTGCATGCAAGAGGGACACCGCTCGGACGTTTACCCGAACCGCAAGAACATATGCCGTGGCCGTGAATTCCGAAATCCACCCCCACAAGGACACGAATGTGAAGTGAAGTGCGCCGTGTGCAGGGCGGCGGAGCACGAGACGCGTTGGTGCCCGAACAAACTGATTGCCGCAAGCGCGTGAAGACGACACGCCAGTCTCGATCGCGGGAGCGGTCTGGACAGAACACCAAAAAGACACTGGGGCAGTGGTTCGAGTCGACGGAACAGGAGGACTTCTACCGGCACCGATCGAGATCCAGATCTCCACAAGGAAGCAGAGCGAATAGCAATATCCCCTCGAGGAGCCCCTCCAGCTCCAGGGCTTCGCAACAGTCGAATTCGCCACTGCCTAAAGAACAGCAGGTGAGCTGGGCGAGGGTTGTTTTTCCCACTGCTCCAAAAACAGAATACTGGTGAAAATGATAAACGTATTCAGAAATTGGAAAAGGGAAATGCGTGACTAAAAGAACAGCTCTCAGGAGAAGAACGAAAACGACAACCACTTGAGAAACAAATGTCACAGTTAGAGGCGCGCTTCAATAGCACAATAGAACAGCTGGAAACGCCGCGTCACTCCGAGGAAATAGCCATAACGAAAGCGGCGGCAGATATAAACTCCGTCTCCGCGCAGTCTCCGACAACCCAAATCTCAAATAACGCGCAGATAACGGCAGCGCAGATCCAGACAAGGATCGCGGAAAACTTGAAAATATTTATGCATGAAATGATGACGCTAGTTACCTACAGGTTAACGGAATTTCAACAACTATGCACGAACGACTTCGAGAAACACAATGTATTCATGGCGGAACAGCTTAAGGCAGTCTCGTAGGCTGTTCCCACTAAAAAACGTGCAATTGCGATAGGAGCGGGTTCGGCAAAAACTAAATTAAACCACTGCGTAACAGAATCCAACGGCTCGGACACGGAAACGTCACGGGCTTAAAATAAGAGTGGACAACATGGCTAATCACGCTAAGAAATCACAACGAATACAAAATTGAGAACAATTAGAGATATGGCTATGGAAATGTCCCTCCTTCTCCGGGAAAGCGGCCGTGTTCCATCAGTTTATCGAAAACTCCGGAATCGCTCTGGACGTGATATGTCTGCAGGAGGTCGGGGCCAAGCCGGCCAAACTGCAGGAATACTACACTCTGAGCGATCTTCAGAATTGGAAGGTCGCCACACTGGTTAGCAAGACGATAAACGCTAAATTATTAACACTTCCAAAAACTGAGGGAGAGACTAATTCCATAGTTATCAGTGTGATGCCAAAGAAACGAAGTAAAGCACACACAGTAATCACAAATCTGTACAGTCCTCCCCTAAGCAATAGGGACGACCTACCCCACATTCTCTCAGCAACAAAAGATTTAGCGGGCACCAGGGATAAGGCGGTGGTAGCGGGTGACTTTATTGCACCCCACATACTATGGGGATACGCGAAAACGTCGCCCAAAGGGTTCCTACTCGAGCGCACCGCAACGGCCTTGGGCTTACGGGCAATCAGTCAGATCGGGAAACCGGCGCGCACGGGTAACAGCGTCAGCCGAGACATGGCGCCCGACCTTGCCTTTACAATTACCATCAGAGACGCACAATGGGTTTCCTTTGACGAAAATCTGGGAAGCGATCACGACATAGTCCGAGTAGCGCTCTCCACGCCCACCATACGTAGAACAATAGAAATGACTAAATTACCTGACGGGCCTCGTTATAGAGAACTCCAGAGAGCGCTGCAGGAGCCTGATACAGCCCCGACCAACATGCGAGAATGGACTAAATTCCTTTGACGAGCACACGGGGACACCACTAAAGCCATTGAGCGTACAGCGGAGGTGCCGATGATATACTCTCACCTGGTCAGGCTATGGGAAGAGAGGCGGAAACTGGCCAAGAGGTGGAAAAGACAACGTCTCAACAAACACCTGAGACAACGCATCGTTCTCTTGGCAGAGCAAGCCCAAGGCCACGCCAACGAGCTTGCTAAAAGCGAGTGGGCGACGTTCTGTGGAACCCTATCAGGAACTCTGGGAACGACCAGTACGTGGCGAATACTACGAAGCATGCTAGACTCGATGAGCACGCATACTGAGAATAACAAGAAGCTCCAAATTATAGCAGACAACAAGTACCACACCAAGATGTAGTCCATGCTCTTCAGAAAAAGTACATACGGACCCTCACCTGCCACGGATCGTCGTACGCGAGGAGACAATAAGCGGGGGAAGCGAACCTTAAATTAGACGAAGAAATAGCGCACGCGGATGTGTATGAGGCCTCACAATCCGCAGTTAAAAACTCGTCACCGGGCCCAGACCCGATCACAAATGCAATGATTCGAAACCTGGATTCGGTAGCCCTAGTGAAAATAACAGATTTTCAATAGCGAGTGCTGGACCAAGGAAGACTTGCCCCAAAAGTGTAAATTGGCTAAAATAATCATGATCCCCAAGCCAAAAAAGAATCCCTCGATTGATACACTACGGCCGGTGTCGCTCACGTCCTGCCTGGGTAAGCTCTAGGAAAGGGTTATCCATAGCAGATTGCGGCGAAACCTGGAAGAGCGGAGCTGGTTCCCGGACTCCATGATAGGCTTTCGCACGGGTTTATCTTGCCAGGACGCGTTCCTGCTACTTAGACACGAAATTCTAACTAATATACCGTATGGTGACGAGAGACCAGTCCTAGCACTAGAACTCAATGGAGCCTTCGACAACGTCTCTCACGCCGCAATATTGGAGGAACTGGAACTCGCGGGTTGTCGTGAGCGCACATACAATTACTTAAGAGCGTTTCTTTCCAACCGCAAGGTAAGCTTCAGTATTGGCCAAATCACTTCGGATTTATTTAAAATGACTGAAAAAGGAACACCTCAAGAAGCTATATTATCTCCTATTGTCTTCAACATGGCGATGTGTCGCCTCGCGCGCGATCTGGATTGGATAGCCGACCTAGGTTACACGCTCTAGTCTAGCCATAGCCCATTTATCCCCAGCATACCCCATTTATCTCACAGGGCAAGCCGTACCTCTCCCTACTTCGATGAGATCCAGAACTACAGTAGCCCCAATTCCTTAAAGTATGCATCCCGAGTAAAACAAAGAAAGGCGCAAAGAACGCGCACAACACTTTGAATCAGCTTACTCTAACAACCACAGGTACAACACGTACTACACGGACGCAGCTGTGTATGCAGAGGCGACCGGGCAGTGCTACCAACAGAGGTACGCCCAGGCAGTCGTGAACGCGATCAGCCAACAGCAAATTACCGCGTCGGCCACGGCGGGATCCCCCACCTCGGCTGAAATATCAGCAGTGGCGATCACACTCGCTCACCCAGAGCGTTCGCAACGGGACTCGGTCGTGGTCACGGACTCCCAGGAGACATGTCGCATGTTTCTCAAGGGGCACGTGACTGCGGCTAGCCTCGCGATAATCCCGAAATCCTTCAACCACCACCATCGCCTACTCTGGTGCCCGTGCCAGGCGGGGGTGCAGAGGAACGAAATGGCTAATGCATTAGCTCGAGCGCTCACTAACCGAGCGACGGCGTCCCCTTCTAACCCCAACCACCCGCACTAACCCTCTCAATATTCCACGAATTTAAATGCCAAAGACATCCTTGCTCATCAGCGCGGAGTCCGCAGGAAATACCCGCCGCCTCGCCCACAACTTAGCGGGGAACAGGCCGCCAATTGGCCTAAAATATAGGCTGTGGTATTCCCCCATTCAAAATTGCTAAACGCCATGTATCCCACTCGTTATAGGGTCAACTGTCCTTGGTGCGGTGGCACACCTACCCTAATACATAGAACCTAGGAGTGCACTAAGCACCCTCATAGGCCAAATACCATTAACACAATGGAGCAGTGGGAGGCACAGCTCGCCCGCTCCGACGAAGCAGGACAAAAGTCCCTAATTAGCCAGGTCAGGCAGGCGGCAGAGGCCAGTGGGGCCCTGGACTGAGAGGCTCCGACCACCCCTCCTTCAAATCTTTTCCATTGCAATAAATTTTCTCTCTCTCTGAACTTTTTCAGACCTTTGTACGTAATAATTAGTGGGATAGTGCCTTTTTCAATCAGCATGTGCGTATTAGGCGGATTCGGTCGAATCCGCCCCTTTCCGTTCCGAGATGTTATACGACGTATGGTCATTTTACAAAGAATTAGTATATACGAAGGATTTTCAACTCGCTGCTGGATTCTCTATGTTCTCTGCTTTCAAAGCATGAATTGGTTCAATACCTTCGTGTCAGCTTTCCCGAAGTGCCCGTACAAGCTGTTTAACTTTTACTGATGTAATATACCCTTTCTTGTAATCAATTTCTTTCCTTTTCGTTGCTTAGTGTTTTTTTTTAGTTTAACAACTGCACTAGTGCCTTTTTACTGCTGGCTGTCAGGAACCGCCCGACAAGTCTCCTCCTTACTTGGGCCGACCCGCCAAAATAATCTATACATCTTAATGCAAAATACACATTTTTATTATTACTATTATCATCTATGCTGCCACGCTGACCCAGCGACGCATGTTGTGCACGTTCTTGCGCCACTGAGTATGTGCTCCTGGTAGCGGTACCGTCGTGGTCGTTACATCGTCATTCTACGTCCTCGATCTTGCTCTCGTTATGCCGTCGTCGTCCCGTCTTCAACCGAAATCCAGTGGCTCAAGCTGTTTAATAGCTTGGGCCACTAGACGTTTCAGATTACATGCGAGATGAATTCACTACATGATTGATAGTATAAATCCTATCAAATGCCCTTTTGGCGGCACAACATTTGCTTCATGCAGAAAAAGAATAAATGTGATTATGTTTAACTACACATATTTCCAGCAGTTTGGCACCGATAGGAATGTGTACCCCTTCAAGGATAGTTTTATAACAGTTATATATATACAATTCACGTCTGCTAAAAAAGGTGCCAATGTGAGTACTTCTTTTTTATTCTTTAACTTCTCACAATGAGGCCAGCTTTTGTGTTGTATTGAAACTGAAAATTTGACAGTCTGGTACACAGACTGTCAATTCTGTTAAGTGTAGTTCATTACTAAACTACACTTAACAAGTGTGTTATGATTCGTTTTATTTCTCTCCTTTGTAATATGCTATTATGTTAAAATAGAGAATAATGTTTGGCTAGTTGGTGCGTATTCTAGATTTGAGGTATTCCGACTAGCGCTAAAAGGTCGTGTGACGAGAACGAGAACCACATCGCCAATGTTGCTAAATTAGTTGAATTAAGAAGAAATAGCGCCAACTAAGACGATCACGAGACGGAGAACAACACAGGACAAGCGCTTGTCCTGTGTCGTTCTCCGTCTCTTGATCGTCTTGGTTGGCGCTGTTCCTTCCTAATTCAAGTATGCACCATCTAGCCCAAATGAATGTTGTCCTGAACAGTGTTCCTAAACTCCAACAATATTTTTACAACGCTGACGCGCACCATTCATGGAATGGATGGAACGCCCGACTCAAGGAAGCAACTTTTACATTTCGCTTCTCTTTCGATGCTCTAACAGGTAATCTATCAGACGAGTCGATGCATCGTTTATCTTTAGAAATAGGAACACTCTTTCTTGTTGAGAGCCAATGACGTAGTGCTTACGCACTTATCAAACGCCCTAATTCAAAACACTTCATATATTTCGCTATAAACCTACCTCCGCAGCCATCTCAGCACACGAGTGGTTCTGAAAGCGCGCGGCGCACAAGTAGCTACGGCAGTGGTTAGCCAGATGAACAACACCCGCTGAAGCGTTGACAGCTGCTCCGTGTTCCAACAAGCGATCCTTGAAACTCGGACCCATTTTGAAATATACACACTAGTTGAAGGTGCCTCAAGCCTCGATTACCTAATTGAACTTTTGCGTTCTTACACACACTGACTTTTTCTTTTCTTTCCTACTATATTATTTTGCGCGAACGCTTGTTTTGTCACAAGGTGTAGAATCCCCCTGTCTTGACACGCGTCTGGACATGGGCATAGTGTATTGGCAGTTGTGCTGATTTTTGAAGTAAACAATGAAATCAGAAATAAGTTAAATGGAACCTGAACCACCTTTCCAGATCTGCAAGTAAGCAGGCTGTGCAAGTAAAGCTTAGAGCTATGAACACCTCGGCCGCGTTTTGTGTTTCTATGCAACGCGTCGTGCTAACCAACGTCACTACTACAGCTCCCCTTTTCTTGAAAAAATGTGCTAGCTATATTTGAAATAAGCTGACCTGTTTTCTAACACTCTTTTTTGCGGCCACTAATACAGCGTTTCGTCTATGTTGCCCGTACTTCTCTGTGTAGTTGTTTGTGTGCGATTGGACAAAGCATGTATGCGAGAAAAATATAGAGTGATCGAACCTAACACGACTTTGTTCGTCGAAATTCGCCGTATTCTTCTTCGCAGGTGCACCTGCCACATAATCTGAACTCACTATATATGTATTGTAGCAGACAGCGTGGGGAGATGAAACAATTATTCATGAGCATCACAGTTGCGACTTGCTTACCGTGTCACACTAAGCGCAGCTTATAACAGCATTGAACGAATGTGGAGGCCTCACTGCACCTTCAAACTTTTTCATGCTCTACTACATGCTGCTCTGTGCCTCATGCGTCGGCACACTGATGTGCACAACGAATGCATAAGGGCAACGGCACTGAAGGCTTTCCAAGGGTTTTTTCCCATGAACAGGAACACGTTTCAATACCACACTATTTTGACGCACCACAGCACATCACTAACCTTACAAAAGTGTAGCGAAGCAAATATGCGGCACTGTGACTGCAGTGTATTGGCAGATAACATACTGAAAGGAGCAGACGGACCTAGATAAGGCATATAATGACAATATGCGCAATCTTCTTGCATCAGTAGGCATGAGCGATAGTAAGCCTCCTCAAACCAGCATTGGCTGCAAGCTACCCCTGTAAACCGTTTGAGTAAGAAAAGCTATTGTGTAGCCACAGAAAAAACTCAGGGTACGAAAATACAAAAAACATACTTAGTATGGATATCTCCCCCACGCCAAGGTCACGGATGCTGTTAGCAATGTAGTGATCAGCATGATGCGTTCTCAAACAACACTGTGCCAGGCAACCATGACGCGACCGCGTAGTGCACACTTAAGTTAGACAACTGGGGTCTTTCTGTGTTGTCAGAAATGCAAGTTGGTTTCGCACTGGTCGAACAAGACAGACTTGACTATTGTGCGAGTTCCAGATAAGTTATAATTTTGAAAAATGCACTACATAGGCCAGAAAGTAAGAAATCAAGTGTACAAACACACTTACGAAACAACGAACAAGAAGCATAAGTCAGAGCTAGTGACAACATTGCCAACAACGACGGACTGCTGGAAGACTGAAACCTTTCGTAAGCCGTTGCAACTAATGTTGAGGTTTAACCAAGGTATTTGTGTCTATGAAGCTTGAAGCGGGTATGCAGCACACGAGTATGCCAAGCTCTTGGAGCAGGAGTAAGTGTCGGAGCTACTCACAATTATTTGAGCAAGGCACACTGGACCTGCCTGGCTCTGGCTGGGCTAATAAACCATGAAGTCTGTGCAGAGGTGCCATAGGGTTACGTGCTGACCTCATACCGGTCGTCATCACATGAGGCTGTAGAGTCTTAACTATTCATTGGCATGTCAATATCCAGGTGACCGCAGCACTAACTTACACATCACATGTGTTACTTATGGATCACCGCTGCATAAAATGATGGCCATCAGAGCATAAAAGAAGTTGCCCACGCATGTAAGGCTTCACAAGGCAAGCAGAATGGCGGTTTTGGCGTTCACCTTGGTTAGCAATATGATATAATTACAATACCCAACACACCACCGTAATGGATGTAGCTCTTCTGCGTTTATGCTACATAGACCATATGAACCAGTCACATGTTAGCTGCCATCCTGCATTAGCAAGACTCAACAATTTACTCTACGCCTATCGATTGTAAAGATGAAATTTCTGCTGTAAGAAAAAAATCTTGACAGGAGGCTTTGCGAGTGCTGTGAAAATACAGTGATGCAAGGAACAATTTGGTTGATTCTACAGTGTGCAAAAACGGAAATTTCCATAGCACGAGAGAACCTAGCATAACGTGTACTCAAAAGTATTGCAAGATTAGGTGACGGAGCGTGTCCAAGTCACTTGTGCTGTCACTGATTGCAATAAAATGCTACAGTTGTTTCTAGCGCAGTGTGTTATTTTAGCTCCAAGTTGGCTTTGAAGTTTCGCGACATTGGAGGGCTGCATTCTGAAGTTGTCTGTCAGGAACTACGCTATGGCAGTCTTTGCCGTGTTACCAGGGCGAAACCACACTTGCTCTTCGGTTACTAGAGCATTGGCCCACGCACATCAATCCATAAGTTGTGTAATGTCTTCTTATTTTATGCTAAATGGGTGATCGTCGACTAGCTAGCTTGGAATTCGAGTTTTCATGCACTTGTGTAGTATGGAAATACCAAAAAACCTGCAGACAATGCGCAAAACATACCTATCATTTGCAGCTTATTATCATGTCGGACAGCAAGGGCAGTGGTGTGAGGGCTGTAGCCCTTTTATGAGTAAATCTTTGCGTTCCATCAAATCATCGCCCAATATTCACAATCAGGATGGCGTGAGTTCAACTATCGCCACTTGTGTCTTCTCACATTGGTGCTCTATGTTTACGCCTGGCACAATAATGGAAGAATCACTCTGATATCGTTAGTGTTGCAACGCTTCAGGGCACAAAAATAATTATTTCCCAACTTTCCTTTTTAGTTCCAAAGAACAATTCCGTAAAAACTTACACTCAGCTGTAGCTTACACTCGGACATAAATGTCACAGTGAGAATTTGAAGCGCAATCATTATTATTGCGGTTTGTGTAGACTATGTCAATGTGTAGTGAATGAGTGGAGAGCGCCGTGGTTGAAATCATCATCAGCCTGGTTACGCCCACTGCAAGGCGAAAGCCTCTCCCATACTTTTCCAACAATCCCGGTCATGTGCTAACTGTGACCATGTTGTCCCTGGAAACTTCCTAATCTCATCCGCCCACCTAACTTTCTGTCGCCCCCTGCTACGCTTCCCTTCCCTTGTAATCCAGTCCGTAACCCTTAATGACCATCGGTTATCTTCCCTCCTCATTACATGTACTGCCCATGCCCAATTATATTTTTATTTCAACTGAAATGCCACTAACTCGCGTTTCTTCCCTCACCCAATCTGCTCTTTTCTTATCCCCTAACGTTACACCCATCATTCTTCTTTCCATAGTTCGTTCCGTCATCCTCAATTTAAGTAGGACCCTTTTCTTCTGCCTCCAGGTTTCTGCCCCGTACGTGATTACTGGTTAGAAACAGCTGTTATACACAGCTGTGGTTGAAAACGTTGTGACAGAAGTCTGCGGAATGGCGGCAGCTCCAAACACTCTGCAATGGCTGACACAGAAGGCGATGTTGGCGAGTGGTGGCGCGAGCTGTCGGATGAGCGAGAAAGAGCGTCACGCTGTCAGGCTTTGGCACGAAAGCAAGGGGACGAAAAACCCGGAAAGAGAAGAAGAGAGACTCAAACAGTAAGAAAAGAGATCGCTGAAACACGCGGGGCTCGAAAATCGCTTGTTTAGAGGTCGGTGGTATAAGTGTCCGGACGCGAAACCGAAAGCCTCGTCGAAACCAAGACGACCGGGGTTGTCGCTATAGCGATCCGCCGAGCGTGAGGCTCCGCTATTCCTGCTGGTGATGGCGTTCTTGCTCCTGGCCCTGATCTTTAGCCGCCGTGCGGAGCGTAAATTTCCCCTCGGGGCGACGAGAAGCCTGGTGCGACGCTGCCGAGAGGCGCCACGGTGGAACCGTGAGCCAAGGGTCCAGTGCAACCGCCGCTCAGCCGTAGCGGTCACAGTTGGACGGCCTTCGACTACGACAGCATTGATTTCTGACGTCCGGCATTGGTTTTGCCGTGCGTCTACGTCCCTCGTCAGCCACACCGCTACCGCCATCAATGAAAGTGTCATTGCACGCTGTCAACGCATCGCCACCCGAGTAACCGATACTTTCGTTGACTGAGTTTCTTTTTTTTTTGTTCTAAAACGACATTAATTTCAACCTTTTGCATGGATGGCTTGCAAAATCAAGGATGACGTTGAGCCACAATAAACAGGGGTACATTTTTACAGCGCCGAAGGTCATAGCTGACGGTCATTCCACGGCGGATAATTCTCCCCTAGCCAGCTAACGCTCTCCTCATCTTCCTCGATTTCGATGCTGCTAGACATACATTGATGCGCCTAGCTGTACGTTCCCTTTCCTGTGCTTTCTGTGAGATCTTTTCTGTTCTGCATTTTTCTGGCGGAAAACAAAACGGCTTCACCTTTCGTGAGCTAACGCTCAGCCTCAGTTTAACTGCTCGCACCCGAAAAAGCTGCCATCACAGTATGTGACCAACTAGAAATATGTAAGACCACATGTTACTTTACAGAGATGCACATAAGTCATTATAGAGTTGTGCGCCACCGGTATTGTATCCTTCAAAGGCACGCTGTCACGTGTATTTCGATGGGTTCAGCGTAGGTGTGGCAGATTCACTACAAATCACCATTATTTATTACCCGTAAGTGCCCCATCGTTGCACTTTCACCACTATTTCAATGTTATGTTTGTTGTTTAGGTCGTAACTATTGTTGTGCGCGAAGTGCGAGAGCTTCTATTTAAAGGGGTTGGGACACCAAATTTTGAGGCTATAAAAAGTATGTTGTAGGCTGCTTCCTTATGCAAGGACACCCACGAAAAGGTATTGGACGCTGCAAACATTTCAAAATAATTTTGATTCAGCTCCAAAAAGTCATTAAAAGCTCCTTTTCATAGTCGAGACCCATCGCTAGCGTGGCGGTTATGACGCCACAGCGGCGGAACGAAAATATTGACGTCATAGCACACTAGCACAAAAACATGACGTGTGATGAGTAGCGATGAAATGCCGATTACGGAGCCTGCTGAGCCGAGCGACCGAGCATAACCTCCCCTATGACCGAGCTACAGGCATATAGAAGTCCTTTCTTAATGCAAAGAAGGGGTAAGGCGTGCAGACACGGACACAGGAGGAGAGAAGTGGACAACACGAACGCCGCACGGCGGCCCGAGAACGGCAAACTGCGTGCGGCGAGTTGCCTTGCCCGTAATGTGGACGGGCCTTTACACGTTCAGTGTAACACTAGCTGGCCAACTCCGAAAGGGACCAGGATATGCGGCGTTCATGTTGTCCGCTTTTCTCTTCTTGGGTCCGTATCTGAACGCAATTGCCCCTTAATTTGCGCTATGAATCCTAGCCAACTAGCTCAGCTTCCTGTCATTCTAAAAATCCTTCCCCTATGCTACAGGCTTATAGAACACTGTAACCGAGCTAACCGACCCCTGGGTAACCGAGACATGCACTGCGCTGTCGCGGAGAGCAGTTGACTAGCATCTGTCAGTCGCATAGTTCAGCAGCTCGGAGCGGTCGCTCGTTCCCTTGGCCTTTCTCAACGTGAAGGCCTGTCCACGTTACCGGCACGAAAACTCGCCGCACGCCGTTCGCGGGCCCCCGTGCGACGGTAGTTTTGCTCGCGAACGGCGAGATTTCCTTGCCATAGAGAGGACGGGTCCGTGACCCATTTGTGCGGCAGCCGTACGGCGAAGCGGCCAATCAGCGACCGAGGAGTGGTCACTCTGGCACCGACGGGAGCCTCACCGCCTCTGATCGTTCGACGCCGCCGGTATCGTCGCTAGGCCGTTTCCGGTTAACTTCAATGCTAAAGCTTAGGGCTCTTCGGAATGAATCACCGACTCTCACAAGCGGCAATATTTTCTTACCGTTGTTGTCGCTCTTCGCAATAATTATAATAATCGCGACATGCACTTCGAATCACCAGTTGTTTACCTCTGCTGGCAGAGCACGCGTATGCGCGAACAGACGACGCAGTATAGCTTTACGTCACTATTTTTGTGACCCACGTGACCAAGTCGTGTTGCGTTTCGTCTCCTATGACGTCATAGCATTACCAGGAGGCGTATTTTCAACCGCTAGTATCTACAACGGGGCGTGGCACTATAGGCCAAGGCAGGTCACGTGACTTCCACTGCTTTGGAAAATGTCGGCTAAAAGCTAAGTGTACTGTGGCGTATATAATTTTAAACAAGATTTTGTAAACCACAAAAATACTGTACGCGACGGCCATTGCTGAAATTAACGCCTGTTGGAAAGCTGCGACACTTACGTCTTTCTTATAGCTCGTAGCAAAGCATCCGGTAATGTTGCTTTTTTTTCATTATTCCGGCCTGCTCACCAGCGTTTTTGTTGCGGTTGTTCTCAGTATGCTTAATATTCTGGGGCGGCTCCATCCCCTCGCGCGTAGCTAACTGCTGTGATTCAGTCGGAAGTGCAGCATTATAGATTCTGCTTTGCGCCCTGAAAAAAACTAGTGGCACGCTCCGCCCGACTCTACCTCCGACAAGTGGGAGAAGACCATACGAAGCCCGCTCCTACAAGACCAGCAATGGGCCGTCCAGCAGGCTCGCGCAGCGGCCGCCAGCTACTCCCTGTTGGTCCCTGCGTGGGAGACGCCCACTGTGCGCTGACGTGCCTCCTGCAGGGCTTTTATTAAAGTTTTTCCAATCCAATCAAAGTATACGCGTGGTATTGCAGGTGATGAGCGTTAGCTTGTCAACATTCAGTTTTTTTTAAGTTTTAAGGCGAAATGCTTTTCAAGGTCGCGTTGTAAGCTTTTCTCTACTTTTGTACTGCTATTTTAATAATATGCCAGTGTAATGTTGTATGAATCTCTCCAACAATAATGCTTTGTGGGTGATGTAGATATGTGTAATAAAAAATTGTATATACCTCTCGTCTGTGATCTTATCACAGACGAGATCACTTTAACTCAATTCGTGTGTTCGTGAAATACCATACTTTCCAATTTCAGTGTGTTGCAGTTCCGTAAACAAATTTTTATGAGTTGCAAATGGTAGCGGAAAAAAACGTGAATCCCAAGCATAGCAAGAATCAGCATATGGTGCTAAGGCATAGCTGCACATCTTGGTAATGACTGAGCAGTGGATTTCGGCGATGAATGCATTTCATATCTTCGGACACAATGGCGGCCCTTGCAAAAACAAAACACGTCACCTTCACCGAACATCAACCTGAAAGCTTCACTAACAAAGGAATTTGAGTTGGATTTAAGCCTCGTTCATGCGATCATTTTTCGTCCAGTGCCAGGTGACGCAAGCCAGGTGATGCAGAACCCACCCAGCTCCACTGCCAGGCTGCGCTGCCCTTTCGTGTGTTTTTGGAATGGGTCAAGATGCCATCACGTATACTAGCACTTTTTTGTGCTTCTATTTTCCGGCTGCCACAAGGTGACGCCACCCAGGCAATTGTTCTTGTCAGGGTTGAAAGTGAGGCAGTGCAGGGTGACATGGATTGGGCCTATTTTGGAGTCAGAAGCGCTGAGCAAAATTAGTTTTGAAGACTCGGGAAGATGGATCAAAATGAATTGGCGGCTAATGTACCTGTACCTGAAAAGCGTGGACACAAAATAGAGGAAGATGTTAAGAAAGCAACCAAGTACACGTTGATTGAAAGTGTAAATAGACAACCAGAACTCCTCAGAAAGAAAGTGAGAGAAACATAGACAGCGAATGGGATGCAAAGAATGGAAAACAAAAGAAAAAAAACCATGGACATTTGCAACAATGGGAAGAAAGAAATTGGAAGGGAAAATCAGTGCGATAACACAAAGGGCATTGCTTGCTATTTGAGGCTCGAGCTGATTGCCCAAGTACAAATACAGGGTCCTGAATACATGGCTGCGTTTGTTAAAAAAAAAGATTTCGCTCTCACCGGTGCACTGTTCTTGTTCAAATTTTGCAGAAGGATTGAATTTTGAAGTCGACTTTGTTTAGTATAATATTTGGCACAGTTAATTGGCAGGTTTTCAAAAAAAAGTGCAAATTTTTCTGCGCTTATGGGCATTTGAACTGCTGCCAGGACTATGCAAGCATAAACTTGTGCCGCCACCTGTCGTCATCTGTAGAAAGCAGTGTTTCAGGGAGGGCAGTGGCCTGCTCCAGGAGCAGGCAACACGCGGCCGCCCTCCCTGAAACGCTGCTTTCTGCAGATGACGGCAGGTGGCGACACTGTCAGGGCTGCTTTTCAGACACCATTTTCCCCATAGACAAAAAGAGTTTCTAATTTTTGTCTTAAAAAACAGGCGACCAATCCTGCCAAGTGTTATACTAAATGAAGTCGATGCCAAAATGCGATCGTTCTGCAAAATTTGAGTCAGAACAATGCAGCGGTGAGCGCAAAATCTATTTGTTTTTATTGACCACACACAGCCAAATATTCAGGACCCTGTGCATATCGAAACAAGCATTCTTAGCAGAATGAGGCATGTGTGCGCTGCAGGAAAAATCTGGAGACAACTTTGCACATCCTGATGGAATGTGGAGGGATTCACCCAGTGGGACCCGTAGGTAATGTACATAGTCCAGAAGCGCTTTAATTTAGCAAGAGATAAGCAAGACATTTAATGTATTGGTGGAAAAAAGGCAGGGAAGAGATTGATAGAACCGGATGTGTTCCAAGCATAGGTAGCCGCACAAGGTAGCTAGAGCAGTGTTGAGGGAGAGAAGAAAGCTTCAAGCGATGTATGCAAAAATGCTAGAAAGAAAAACACGTACAGCGTAACTAATTAAATGAAAACAGGCTAGGTGGCTATATGTCACCGCTCCATTTCGAAGGCGATGCCAATAATCACCATCAACAGTAAGCTAATAGTTATTTGCTAGGTGATGCCACCCTTCCATACACATAGAGTTATTGCTCTACAGGTGAGCCTGCCACTACGTGCAATGTGTGCTTTTTGCACTTACAGCTGTAAGGAAATCGATAGAAGATCAGGCTATTACTTGTTTGAAATTATCAGCCAGATGCATTTCTTTTTAAGTGATGCTTCCCTTGCCTGCTTTCCTGGGTCTGGTGTGCCTGCCTAGCTGTTGGGTTGTTTGTTACTTTGTCGGATACATTTGTGAATTTAAGTACGAAGTAAGTACCTCGATCCCTTAATAGAATGGTGAAGTATGTTTAACGGATTCTTTAATTTAGCCAATTTTCTTTACATAGCTTATACCCAGTCATATGGGCACTTTCAAGTTCCTTCGAACCAAAGATCCGTTAGTTCAAGGGAGAATGCGCACTGTCACACAGGCACAGCAAAGGAGCCCTACTGGAAGGCAGCTTTGAGTCATAGGAGTGCACGTTCGTCCTTTGAAACCTCAAGGGAATACTCTCGAGCAGAGAGGGCGTCCAACAGCAGAGAAAAAGTCTCTAAAATATAAAAGTTCAATTTTCACCTCTTCAGAACAAGCTTATAAGTACTGAATACTATAGCTAAAGTACTAAACATTTTCGGGACACCCGCAATCATCATGAACGCTCCGATACAGCAGCGCCGGCCCGGCCTGTCATCAGCAGCAACATCGACACAACACGTGTGCCATGCATAGAGTTAATAGTGCCATGTGCGAATTGGTTTTTCGGTTAGCGGTTGCTAGGCATCTCACTCTCCTCGGCTTTTTTCTGCGCATCTTCTTCCCTCGTCACTTTTGTTTTGTAGTTCTTTACTTCACCGCGTTTACGCGTACCTACCACTGCCTAGCCACAGGGAATGAAACAAAGCGCCCGAAGCAAGGGCAACACTGAATAATCTACGCGAACATGCGGTGTACGAAGCGGTACACATGGTGGCCATCATCGCAATAAGTACATCTGTATTTAGTAAAGTAGTGCCTTTACTACGCGTGGATTTTGTTTTGATGTTTCTATGTATTAGGAAAAATAAATATTGCTGAAAACGAATATGACAAGTTTATTATGAGACGCATTTGGGCCATATTTTTTTATTACTTTCGAGACGATGGCGGCGCTAAGGATACGTTGCGGTTCGTGTTGAAAGCTTCAACGGAGACCATCTGGAGACCCTGTAGCACCGAGACATATCCCTTGAAATAATGTGCCTTCGAAAGCTCAATGCTCCTTAACATCAAAGGACCTTTGGCATGCTCGTGTGACTGGGGTATTCTATAGCTCTCATCAAACCAAACCAGTCCTTATATAGCATCAGATAGGTACCACCAAAGCTTCACAGCATGTGCTTTGGATGTGCTTAACTTTTTTTAGGAAGTGTCTACTCAGGGAGAACCCAGCCAGCAACTGATCAACCCACCCCAGAACACAGGATGGTGGACAAGAAAACATTAAAAATGTTCAACAAACGCTCCTCTCGGGTACAAGAAGGCAACGAGGTGTGCTTTTAGGACAGGGACAGAGTAAGGCACAGATAAACAAACAAGAGCAGACAATGTTTAGCTCTGTGCCTTACTCTGTCCCTGCGTTAAAAACGTACCTCCACAACAGGATTCAATTCCAACTTGTCCAAGAAGCAGCACTCTTAACTTTATTGTACTTCATTTAAAGTTCTCCTCCTGTGATGCAATGTCAAACATTTCAACTACCACTGTCCCAGTCATTGGCCTCTGGATCGTGGCTGGGTTCTACTTCATTGTTGCACTCAGGTGGACATGCAATTAGGCCAGCTTTCCTCAAGCCTGTAGATACGGTATACATAGGCACTGTGGCCCAGGCTTTGTGGACCGATTTCGCCACTTTGTCAAATGAAGTCAGCTGCGTGCGCAAAGAGAATCTGTAGCTGTGCTCAGCATCTGTCATATGTAAGTACCACTGGCGCTGAAAAGCAGACATAGAGCTGTGTGTTAGCAGCAGTATCAAGTGGCTACAGCATTTTTGTCCTTCCACTGATAATAACCATGGATATTCAATTTGTTGCCTTATTTGACTTCAGAGTTGCAGCTGTGATGCACCCTTATACTGTACCTCAATAGAAGAAATTTTGTAAAACTGACAAAGAGAGAGAATAAGCTTTAGTGAATCAACTTTCTACCAGGGGAGGGGCCCTTATTCAAGGGCACTTTTGGCCGCTAAGCAGGCTTGGGCCACCAGCTCACGCTGGTCTTTCAGGCTGGAGCTGAGCAGCACAGCCTCCCTTTGGGATCGTTGAGGGATAGGAGGTATTGTGGGGTTCCGTTGGCATAATTGGCACAGAATTGGCATTATTTTCTGTTTCGTTCAGGGTATGAGTGGTAAAGTAGGCTTAGGTGTCTATGAGCGCCAGTAGCCAATTGCCTTTTCAGTATCATCTTTTTAAATATAGTGACAGCATCATTCTGTCCACATCAGAGACATTGATTATAGTGAAGTGGGGTCTTGTAAAGGGACTTTGTCTATCTTGATAATGTGACTAGGGCAAACATTAGAATTGTCAGTTTGTTCTTAAATTATTCCTTGAAGTTCTGCAGCTGCTGCTCAGTTGCCTGGCAGCTTTTGGCACATGATTGTGCAAGCTGGGATCGCCAAGTCGTGCCTCGTGAATGTTGAAGACATGAACCATGCTGGTCTACTGATAAAGCTCATAGTATTCATATATTTAACCAATGCCCCTGTGTTCTGATGCAACTGCATTGTTCAGTCCCTTGCCTTCAGCCCATTGCACTGCAACCTATGATTAACGATGAGCTTCCATTTCCGGCCATTCTGCCTTTTCACCCTTGTTCAGGACCTTTTTGCCCTTTGTGGAGCTTGTATTTTCTGAAGTTATCTGCCAGTCACAAGTTATTATTTTGCTGACAGTGAAGTGCCATCCTGGTGCATGGTTATCATTCTTGGCTGCCAGGGCAATAGCAGACAATTTAAACTTGGCAGTATAATTTTTAAAATTTCTTATTCATTGTGTTCCGCAGCTGATAGCAGCAGCGGTAGTGTTTCAGTGGCTGAGCCAATGATGAAGGGAGAAGAAAATGAAAAATGAAATGTAGCTCCTGTAGAAACCTTCCATATTTAAAAGCAGTTTCCTCCATTCTTATCAAATAAATTTTGAATTGAACACCTCTACTTCATTTGTGTCGGCGGGCCTACCCCGCCACCAATGCCAGTGGATTAGCTCGAAATAAGAACAGCGTGAGAAACAGGGACACACTCAGTGCTGACTTCCAATCTGTTTGTGCTTTTCTCTCGTGCAATTCTTTTAAACATGAACTACCAACATGCCCAAGTATATACTCTTCATAGCCAGGATTGGCTTCCTAGTGGAGCAGGAACATGCTCACACTTCTTTTCAGCTCTGTGAATGTTTTATCTTCAACTTTTAGAACATTGAAATGATGTTACCTTTCGTAACTTCATATACTCCATGCCATGTGTGGAGGCTAGAGAGACTTCTTGCAGTAGCTTCGTTTGCACTTAGAGCTAGTTTGATGCTTTCTAACCACAATTGCGCACAACTGTTTTATATATAGGCTCAGTATTCAATGAAACGAATTTTAATCCTTACAAAGGCACTGTGGTATACGGTGGCTAATCGTTGTTTTAGATAATTTTTGTTTTGTTTTTTGTTCTTTTTGAATTTTTTTTATTTTGAACCCGTCGAGCTGGCTCGCGTACATGCTCGTGCGAGCGAAGGATAGATGGAACGCACTGAGTGATAACTTTTCTTGACCGAACTTCTTGTGTAGCTTCCACAGTGTTGATTGCTACGTATGGAATGGAGTATAGGGAATGTATGTGCCATTTGTGCCATCAATTTAGTGGCAAGTGCATAAAAAGCATAAACATAAGTGGTAGGGCATCAGTGGTTGCACAACGTGGTGTGATGTTTCGCTACTGCTCCAAATCTGTCGCAGGCAGTTCTACATTATGATGCAGAAAGAGCACATTTTGCAAAGGGTACTTATTTCTATAACTCAAACTTTAAATCTGTTCTTGAAATAGCTCGCTGCACCATTGCTGATACTTTCTTAGCATCCTTAGGATCCCTATTCTTCTTTTACCAGTCATGCATTACATGCATGGGCCGAGTTGTGGAACGTGTTGGTACAACAGCAAAGCCGTGGTTTTTTTTGTGTGGTAGCAATGCAGATGAATATGGATTGCTTTTTTTTGCAGGCGCATGTCGTGTGGTGCTGCTGCGTGTAGTTTTGCCAGCAAATGACCTTCTGTAAATGTCGCCGACAGAATTTTCTTGCTGTTTTTATCCATATTGCAATAAATAGTTTTTGAGCAAGGTCTTGACTTTGCTTATGGTGCTATTTATTTTTCTTCAAGGACACAATTCATCAGCTTTGTTGCAATGGAATTATAATCATGACAGATACAGCTATTGTGCAGTGAAAGCTTTCATTGCCACGTTGTGCTATGCTGAAATGACTTGACGTGTGTTGAGCTGCAGTGTCTGAGTAGGAGATTCATGTCTAAGTAATAATTTGAAATATCTACGAACTACAAAAACACTGATGTGTGCATTGTGGTCTGCCTCTACAAACCTTTTTCGTGATTGACAGAAAAATTGGTACTAATTGAAGCAATCCTTAGAGTAAAATAATTCAGGGACTTCTTTTTGAATGGAAAAACACAAAGATGGACGAGACAGAATTAAGTGCCAACTCCAAAAAACATTTATCGAAATAAGGTGTGAACATGTTTTCATTTGCTATGTGTTCTGAGATGGTTGACCAGGACAGATGCACAAGCTGGAATGGTTTGTATATATATTCACACCTTGTTTCAAGTTTTTTTTTTGGGAATCAGCCTTGTCCGTCCTCATCTTCTGTTTGCCACATCAGTTCAGTATAGATTACTGACGTGCCATTGCACTAGTTACAGTGCATGTCATATTTGGGACGTAGGGGGGATCAGTGACATTGTGAAGAACATGGCTTTTTGGCGTGCTCGCCACTACGTGCTACCAAAGGCACCACTGCAGTGCTTTGATTAACTGATGTGTGATATCCATTCTAAATGGTTAGCCAAAGTTGGTGGTACAATTGAAGTGCCAACTTATAAGTGTACCGAGACTTTGGCACCCCACGTATATGCTTGCTTAATAAACAAGAAATGCAAGCATATAAGTGAGCAGGCGATCGCTAACCTCAAACAGCACTATATTTTGGTGCCCTTTAGAGATATCATCCATTCCAGTATTTTAACAACATATTCCAAACGCTCTTAAGTATTCAGCCATGGCTTGTACGTTCCACCACAGCAACGGCATCTCAATGAATCCCGGCCGCGCTTGCTGCATTTCGATAAGGGTGTAATTAAAGAACGCCCATATACCGTGCATTGGGAGCACATTAAAGAACCCTAGATATTCCAAATTAATCTGGAGTCCCTCACTATGATGTGCCTCATATTAAAATCATGGTTTTGGCACAAGAAATGCCAGAATGAAAATGTTTGATACAATTGGTGCAAATTAACCGGATTTTCTCCATCGCATATGTTTCCATGTAAAATTCTTGACTGCCCTTGGAAAGGATTGCATAGCATTTAAGTTAATGGCGCACTTCGTAAAGTGACAGTAAAAAGAACGATGCCATAAAAGAAACACGCTTGGAGGCAAAAATTAACATTGTTATTTAGAAAAATCTATACAGCCGAGACGTTAAGTCTATTAAGAGTCCTGTTTAGTAACTAGACTTGGATCAGTAGGCCAATCATCAAGTGTGTCGAATATTTTAGGTAGTTCACCGTATTTCTTTAGGAGCTACACAAACCTTAAAGGATGACTTCGAAAGTCTGACCCGTACCCTGTCCACTCTTTCTCCTGGTGCCTTTTACGAGCATAGGACTGGAAATCAAGGGGCTGCTGATAGTATTTTCCTCTGAGTTTCACTTTAATTTGCAAAACAGTGTTTACCTGAGTGCATTTCAAAACCCTAAATTTCCTGTGTAGTTCCTGCCCAGACAGAAAGCAAAGCAGTATTGAACAGTATGGTGGGAACAACCAAGTCAAATATTACTGAGAAAGGAAGTGCTAAGATCATCACTAAGCACAGCACTGTGCGAGGTGTTTGTGTTTCTGATGGTAGAATTAAGCTAGGCAGCGATGACTGATTGCTGTGGTAACAAAAAATGTCTGCCATTCCTTTTTTTCTTTTCAGGGCCTTTTTTCACTGGCACTTCATCTTACCGTGCTTGGAGGAATTTGTATGCGGTACAATGGTTTCCTGACGAGGCACTTGTATACCAGAGCGGCGAGCTCTATAAAAACGAATGCTAATGCGAAAGTTGAGTGTTCAAATGTTACCTGTGGCAAGGATGATATATAGGATGGTGAAAATTATTTTGAGAACTCCACCAGCATATAATAAGCAAACTTTATGCCTTTGAACTTCATATTTATGCTGAAATAAATTTTCTTTAGATTTGTGTTGCATTCTATATTTCTGTAGTTTCCATTATGTGGCAAGCTTTTATCACATTTCACGTTTTTTTATGTTGCAGATGCTACGTACACCTGCTTTAATCTGTGTTTCATGCTATGAAGGGTGCAAATAGGCTTTATTTTCTGAATTCCCTGCAATCACATGCTTCTCTTCTTGGGCAATGGAGGACTTGAGAAATGTATTTTCCAAATCTTTTATTACAGTTATTGCAATGAGTGAATGTGCAACACAAAAATCAAGCTTGCACCAAGTGGTCGTATGGACGGATTGACTCCTTTAAAATTGCTGGCTTTACTCCAATATACTGAAGAAGGCCTCCGAAGTCAATGTGCATTCTTGAGCAGCATCTGTAATGAGTTCAGAATTAGTCCAGCTTAAGACAAGAGAGAACAAGGCACTCATGTAATGGAACATTTGTCACATTTCGCGAAATGGAGGGATGGAAATAACTTTCACCACCGATTAGTCAATTCTAATCAAAATAGAATGTAAACAGCAGATATTCTCTTGGGAACTGAAGACAGCACAGGGCCTTTAAGTCGGTTGTTAGTACGACCGCCTGATAGGCTTTGTGTATCTCCCAACTGTTACGATTTTATGGCAAGATGTCCCATTCATAGCCCTTGTAAAATTATCGCCGTCCATATGACAATCGTAAACAACTTTTCATTTGCTTCCTATTTATGGCTGAACTCATTTCAGCAGAATGCAAATATATAGCCATCAAGGTGTTTTTTTATTCAGAGAGTTACTACTTGTACCCACTATACTATTCTGGATGGATGGAAGGTAGGAGCGTCCCCTTTGAAACGGGGTGATGGCAGTTTCCACCATGCTCTGGTTTTTATATTGCTTTTTATTTTTGTTTACCTGTGTTGTGTGTTATTAAAATTTGTGATTTTCTTTAAATACGTCCTCCTACCCTCTTAACCTTACGTCAACTCGGCTTTTGAGCCACCAATCCTCCAACCGCCTTTTGCTAATTTCCACCGCGTATTTATTTACATGACAATTGTTATCTCTGAACACTAGGACCGCAGGAAGCGTGACTGTGGCCGCATCGACATCGGGATTGATACCATCACATTTTAGTATGAAGTGTTCCATTGTTTCTACATATTTACCATACACAGTACATGTGTGTTCTTCTTCGCTAAATTTCTTTTTATAGCTCCGCGTTCTAAGACATCCTGACCTAGCTTTAAAGAGAAGGGAACTGTCTCTTGAATAATCATAAAACGCTTCCTTCCTGATCTGCTGTTTCCAGTGTCGATATAGTTCCACACTACGCTTCTTTTCCATTGAATTTATTCAATTTTTACCTTCCGCATTTTTAACATGTCGTTTAAAGGGAAGCTGAAACGGTTTTCAATTTCTATGAATTGCTGGGATTGGGAAGAACAGACCTAATAATTTACGGTTCCGAAATTTTTTTTTCGTTTTGTTAATATAACGGGCGGAAATCGCTTTCTAAATCGCCCGCGCGGACACGCCCCCATCGCTTCCCGGAGCGCCGGGTGGGGACGTTGGCAGAGGAGAGAACCGGCGAGAGTGACGTCACGGGCGGAGACCGAGCCAACCGAGCTGCGCACCGGCGTGCTGACATGTGCTGGCATGCCTCTTTCCGTCCTGCGCTTTACTGAACGACGCTACGAGAGATCTGCCGCCGCCGCCGCCGCCGCTCACGTTTGTTTTGCGATTTTCGTAAACTGTTCTTTCCTTCTATGCTGCGTGAGTGCCTACAGCCAAGGGCGCCCAACAACATGCCCTCGTTCTGTGCAGCATTCGGCTGCGCGAACACAGGCGGGCGAGACGATGTGGTGTTTCACAAATTCCCGAAGGAAAAGAAGCTTTCAGCGCAGTGGGTACGTGCGGTGAGGAGAGATAAGTTCGTGCCGGCGAAATCAACTGTGCTGTGCTCGGACCATTTCCGCGACAGTGACTATCATCGGAGCTTGACAACGATGCGGGCAATCGGTATTCCAATTAAATCGGCGCGACTGAAGCCCGGCGTTGTTCCGCGTTGTTCCGCATCACTCTTTTTCCATTGGCTATATCATTTTCACACCTGTGTGTATGCTTCTTGCCTTGTCCAGCCGGTTCGACTCCTTTCTGGGCAAGTGCCACTTCCAGTACTGCCCTGCTGAGGCACACAGTCCTGAATTGTCTTGAACTTGTTACGCACTGCGTGCGCTTCTGTTTTTTCCTAATCTCTTGCACCTCCTGGCAGCACAAGCAGTTCTCTTCATCTTCCATCAATACGCAGCACATGCAGGTGCACCTAGTTTAATGAAAGCGTGATTAGGCCCCCATTGATGCACTGGAGAAATACGAACATTTGCAGCCATTAACGTCTGGTAACACAGTTTTAGCGTAGCCGGATAGCCTTACGACAAATGCGAAAACGCGTTGTTGCTAGCGTTGCTATACTCCGTTTCATACATCAAGTGCAACGCTGTGGAGGCTTGAGATACTTCTTGCAGTGGCTGCGTTCGCACTTAGAAAAAGTTCGGTGTTTCTTGACCCGATTTTTCAGAAAGCTTTCCATATATAAGCTCAGTTCGGAATGAAAATAAAAAAAGAATTTACCCATAGAAACCATCCTTGTACTTGTACGGCCGCTAACACGTTCTTTTAAAAAAATTTTCTTTTCGGTATTTTTTAATTGCATCCCGTCGCGGCAGCTTCACGTGCATGCTCGCGCGAGCAAACGCCGCTGGCACGCTGCGAAGCATAGACGGAAACGCGCGCAGTAATAAATTTTGGTGACCGGACTTCGAGCGTAGCTTCCGCAGCGATGCACCTGAGGTATCAAATGGAGTGTAGGCTTGCCTAGTGACATTCGACGTACGGTTCATTTATCGTGTTTACCACACGGCGGTGCTAAAACTGCCTAATATCTTTATGTCAACACTAGCATGGAGCACGCATACCTATTCTTGATCGAGCCACACTCGCAAAGTCGTCTAACCATAGTATGAATATTGCACATATAATACCTCTGGTCATCTCTGGATGTGTATGATAAGCAACTTCCATGACTGTACCTCACAGCACTGCATGTGCGCGCTTTGAAACGCGACACTTATGTTCGCGATCGTGTATCAACGCTGAAAAAACCACGGGACTTTAGACAAGCAGCGGCAAGGTGCTTGACAACGCGGAATTGCACCCGTGTAAATCTAATGAGAAGTTAGTGCTTCGGCATTCTTCCAGCAGCATGTTCCCAGTGACACTTTAGCGCATTTTTCTCCCGTCATTGCAACATGCAGCTACATGAAAAAAAAGCATATGTACGAGCTAAGATTTCCAGCGCGCAAGAAGGTGCACACATCGCTCTCGCTGTTGGCACACTCAATATCGTCGTTGACTCTGTTGCCGCCATCGTTTTCCGTATCGGCTGTGGGTTCAAACATGTACGGGGACAATACAAGCTGCCGGAGACAGCGAGAACGTTCCATCTTGCAACTCAACTATGAAGCCAGAACAGCAGAACCGCGTGCTACCAGAGCGAAAGGAATGGTGCTACGCATTGAAACGGAGACATGCGGCGGCGCCGACCGGCGACTACCGCCAACGACGTCACAGCGGCCCCGACCAATCACGGGAACCAGCGGCGTTCGCGCGATGCCCTGAGGCGCTGGTGCGCGTTTTCTTGGAAAAACAGCCGCCTGCGTTTGTTTCCGCCCCTTTTGAACCAGATATTCGTGTTCAGGGGACTCAAAACTGTAGAATGCCGCAGAGAACTCATTTTTTTCGAAAAGTGTTTCAGCTTCCCTTTAATGCTCTGTCTTTCTTCGTCTTCGTGTCTGGCATGCTTACTACTGGTTAGCTTCCTAGTTCTTTTCCGCCATTGTGAGTCAACGCTCTTTCTAAATAGGTATTTAAATACCTTGGCTGTCTACCTGTTATCGTCCAATTTTCTCAGACGTTTTTCTTATAGGATTTTACTCTGAGCTTCCCGTGCTTCGAACGATGCCCAGCCCATATCCCCCTTTACTGCTTCGTTTGTGGTTTTCCCGTGGGCGCCTAGTGCTAATCTTCCCACAGCTCTCCAATTTACTTCTAGTCTTGACTGAACCTCTGCCCTTAAACACAGGACCGCATTCCCGAAAGTAAGCCCCGGCATCATTACTCCCTTCCAAATACATTTCAGTACCTCATTCCTGTTGTACCCCACAATGCCCTATCTTTTAATATCCCGGCATCTCTTCGACCTTTTTCTATGAGAGACTGTTCGTGCTTTTCCGTGTACGTCTGCCCTTTGTTTATCCATACACCAAGATATTTGTATTTGGCCACTCGGGGTATTTCATGGCCTTGTATCGTAAGCTCCTGATCAGTTGTATTGTTCAAAAACGTGTATTGTTGATTCTGACCTACCAGCGGCAGCGCCACCACTAAAATGGTGGGCGAAATTTTGGCTATCATTATATGAATATTTCATGAATGCGCAATATAAACATTTCTGTTTTTTAGTGATGCACATAACGTTTTGATGCAAATTTCTGACGCAAATTTTTGGTGCGTATTTTTAAGTGTCCCTACTGGTAATTCTTTAAGAATAAACTCTGTATGTTTTCACTAATAAAATAACTAGTATTTTTCGAAAAATTTTCGTGTTTCTTGGCTTTAGCTGTAGTAGTAGTATGTTTTACATTCTAAAGTTGGCTGGCCGGGCTTTTCATTGGAGACTCAAGATAACGAACTCAGTTTCACTGAATGAATCTCCGCGGAGATAGCGCATTGCGTTTCCTTCTACTCTACTAAATAATGCAGTCAGGCATGGTCTGTTCTCCTGACTTGCACTCCAATACAGCATCAAGCAGCAGAATGTCGCCACCATTGTGGCACATCTCTCTTTACACATGTGGTTTTGAACAAATTAGACCAATTGTCAGTTATGCAGGTTCATTATACTGAACTGACCAACACCTTTTGCATAATACTGCTATAGCAAGCAGACTTGATTCTGCAAAATTGCTGGAAGTTGCAAATGGTGCATATTTTCAAACAGTTACAAAAATTTGAATATTCGAGACACTGTTGGGGTCTTTCTAAAGATACTATGGCAACTTAAGTTTGAAACATACTTGCTGCTGGTGTGTATTCACTGCATGTCCCAGTCAATCTCGTAACTAAGTTTGAACATCTCATGAATCCAAATATCAGAAGTGTTATTCTAAATGTCTGTCAGGAAGATATATATATATATATATATATATATATATATATATATATATATATATATATATATATATATATATATATATACAGCACACTCTCAGTTGTACGACCGTAGGTCTATCGAATATTTCAGAATAACGAACCTGTTCAAAATCCCCGGCAGTTTTCTTATAGCCTCTGTGCAAAACTGTTTCACTTAAAAGAATTTTGTAACGGTCAATATTTCAGTTTTACGAACTCGCTCAGAACACCAAGGCTTCTTTTTACTATCAGAAACGATGCCCGCCCTCATCAAACCGCCGCTCCAGCGGCAATGTAACGTCACTGGCGCTACAGCGCCCCTGGGGCAAAGTGGTGGCGCGGAAAAAGAACAGCAACGAGACATGGCCTCCGAGATCGCCCGCACAAAACGAACAAGCATGTAATCTTGGAGGTCATGAACAAAGTAACATCGCTGGCGCTTACAACGTCGCCAGAGCAAAGCGGCGATCTGTCACACCACAAACCGCGTTGCGTGTGTATATTTTTTTCCGCCCGCCTAGTCGTGGCATGGTCGTGATCTCTTTCTTTCGAAGAAGAGGCAACTGCCGAGCCAGTTTCAAGCCTTACAACTCTAGCTGAGGTTGTAGGGTACATTGGAAAGTTGAGAGACTTTGTGTCTCAACAGCAAGCTGTACCAAAAGTGTACAAAAACATTGACTCTTTGGATGGTTCTGTTACTTCCTGTGCTTTAAAAGTACAAGTGCAGAAGAAGATTACAGATTTTTTTTTCTAAGTGAGAAAGCCAGCATTATAACTGTTATGAACCTTGTACTTGTTGATATGTAAAATTCCATTTCACACATTTCTAACACTCTGGAAGCCATGTCTTTTGCTCCATGAACTGAACTTCAAACTATTGACTTTGTATGTCATGTCGTCTGTTGGTCTAGTGAATATTCAGTGTAGTGAACTTTCAGTTAAATCAACTATTTCCTTCGGTCCCTTGATATTCACTCAAGTGAGAGTTCACTGTATATATACACATCTATATATATATATATATATATATATATATATATATAAGCACCTTTCGGCCGATGACAGCAATCATTGCCTGAAAGAATACAATTTGCCGTATGGCAGCTTTGCAGGAAAGAACATGTAAAGCAATAATGCTTCGTGCAGCGATGCAGCTCGCGTGGTCATGAACAGAGCAAAAGACAATTATTCCTGGCGCTAGTACAGGGGCAGGTCGAATGTAAAGATGCGCTATTTTTATGCTCCTTCGTGCCATAGAAGTATCCAGCGAAAATTATTTTGCACAAGCTCCTTTGCACTAGTTTGCACCAGGCGGGCTGCTGCGCAGTGTCAGTCGCACCCCAAAGTGTTAATCTTCGCGGGAAGCGCGTACTTATATCGTGGTGCGAAGAACCCCGCGCTCAGGAGGAGCTGGGTGTATCGTTGCAGAGCAAAGCATAGGTTCCTCGCTGCCAACATGCTTGCTAAGACAGCACACGTATAATGCAAAATTGTACTTACATTTCGTCCCGTGTAGTCCGACGCACGGTAATGTGGCCAACGGGCGTGCGCGGCTGTTCAGTCAGTTCGCATAAGCGCCGCCGACAAGGTCGCAGCGTCTCCACCATTGCCATGAGAACAGGAATTATTTTCAGCAATGGGCGCCGCGTACAGTATTTTTGTGATTTACGAAATCTTGTTTAACAATACATACGCCACAGTAAACTTTGCTTTTAGCTGACTTTTTTCAAAGCAGCGGAAGTCACGTGACCTACTTTGGCCTATACTTCCACGCCCCGTTGTAGATTCTAGCGGTTGAAAATACGCCACCCGGAGCACAGAAACTGAAACCGAAATCGCTCGGTATGATAATGCTATTATTAAAATATTTATGGGGCATATATGAATCCCGCGGTGTATATCGTGCTTCCTGAAGCAGTACGAAACATTTGAATTGAAGAACGCATGAACGAAAATTTTCATGTCTTCACCCCTTTAAGTTTTAACCAATTTTGTAGTTTCTGCGGTATTTCAAAAGTTACACAGGCACATAAATATCCTTACGTGGAGTGAATGCGAAAGCATTAGAACGTTTCCGCGCGATACTTTTTGCGTCCTTTTTATCGTTTGTTTGATTTTGTTGGCCGCCAGAAACGTGCTTTCACGTCAATGTCTTTGTTTATTTACAGATCTCACCTTATATACTAAGTTCCTCGATGCGTAGTTGTAAATCTGATCTCATCATTTCTGCTTCCGTGATGTAAATGTCTTCGCATCCGATGGATACATTTCCGCTGCCCAGTATCTGTCACCTGGAATGTGTGATGGTGGATTAACGGCTATCAGCATTGCCTTGTGGTTGGTGATGTAGCATCCTGCGTACTTGATTTCCTCAATTGTGCACTGGGTGTAAAAGTCCATAGTCCGTTGAAGTCATTTGAGAAGTCGTAGCTGTTTGCGATGACGCTGCAAGCTTTAGTCTGAGATAGTCTTGCATCATTCTGTGGAAGTGAATACTGTACTTGGCGTTCTGGTTAAAGTCTCCGACCATGATCATGAGTCGGTGGCGTATGTTACGTGACATTTCGCATTAAGATTGTGACTGCAACAACTTCTGTCAAGTGTGGCGCCAAGTGAGCGCACATCACTATGAGGCTAGCTGAGAGTCGTATTGCACAGATTTCCTCGATTTGCAAAGTGCCGTGCAGGTCCAGTGGAGTTATGTATACAGCATTTTTGACGTAGAAGACTACTCCTGCTGTGACGTTGTTGGGGCGTTGAGGAGCACGAACAAAGCGGTAACCAGCCAGTTCTCTTGGATACGATAGGTGCATTGACGTCTCTGTCAAGCAGAGCAGTCGCGCTTGGTTGATGTTAACGTGATGAATGACATCTTCTCGATGCTTTCGCAGAGACCTGGCATTGACACACGAAAAGCTCATGGCAGCAAGGCTCGCCATTTCACTCTTCGTTGATTGTTTGTAGCGGATGATCGTTCAACCTTTGAAACTCGTTGGAGAAAGCTCTGTCGCCATTTCCCTTGTAGTGGTACAACTTCGTCATTGCCTATCTGTGTTAGGTAGAGTCCCTTGGTGTTGGTGACTCGGCTGAGTGCGACGTAGACCAATTCATGAGAATGAGTTTTCGCGTATTCTATTACATATGCGTCGTAGGTGCCACCTTGAGATTTATGTATCTTGATCGTAATTGCTTGTACGAATGAAAACTGGTTCCACCTCAGCTGTATGTGGGAGACGCCTTTTCCTTTAAGATGACCCGAGAGCTTGATGATGCCCACTGGAACTCGCTTCGGGGATATCCTGGCTTTGTTGTTGAGACAGTAGCGCCCCTTTGGCTATCGCCAAGATGCCAACGCACCTGGTAGCTCCCTCCAGAGTGTGATGATGGTGACATGAACGTCGTTCTGCATGAAGCGCGGTTTTCCGACGGGTCCATTCACCAACCCGTTGTTCACACCTAGCCTGCTGTTGCTCGTTTTCCGGAGAACTGAGAATGTCTAAGTTGTCGGCAGTGTCGCCCATTCATATGATGAATGCGTCCCTAAATGACTACTTGCGTCTCTCTTCGGTACGTTGAACTTACCTTCGTTCCCGCTCTTCTGTGATTATCGTGTCAGTGAGACTGCAGAGGTCGTTGATGGCGACGTTGTAGGTGTACTTCATCTTTCAATTCATCCCCCGATTGGCCTGGTTAACGTACTGGACAACGCACCGTATGCGTAGACATGGAGTACCACTTCGATGTTGGATGTACTTGGATGTACCATGTTGGAATTCAGTAGGAAAGAGATCCACGGATTGAAGTAGTTCACCTTGGTCTCCGTCATGTCTCCCTTTAGCATGATTTTAGTCTCGTAATTCTGGCGCGTACGATGGACATGTATGTGCTCGTTGCCGTCTTTGATGCTGTGATGCTTCCACATCTTTTTCATGTCGCTGTAGACTGTTGTCTCGAAAGCTTTGTGAAACTTACCGTGTTGAACTTTGGTGCTTATTTCGTTTATTTGGTGACTAGTGAGGGTAGCGCGGTTATGGCACCTGACTTGTGCATCGGTCAGAAGGGAGTTTTGAGTCGTCTGCGCGCGTTGAGTCGACTTTTGGTTCTGTCGTTCTTGTAGTATGCATGAGTATGTCCCGTGGGAATCGATGTAAGCGAATCTTTGTATGCTGTTTGCTTTGACTTATGATAATTACCCGTGATGTAGGCGGTGAGTGTGTCATTTCTTCTGCGTTTAGTTCAATATGAGAGTGTTCAGCTGATGTTACACATTACCTTGCGTGCACCACTGATCTTTGCGTAGGCCACAGAAGACACAGGGAGACATATTGTTTGAGGCGTTGTTGTGCGTCATTGTTCATAATGTCTGAGAGGCTCCAGCAATATCGTTGGCTCACATGGCACATCACAGAAGTGTTAAACTTTAATTGAATTACGGGGATGTACGTAATTCAATTAATGATGATGCGCATACATTGCATACATACATTTGAGGCCTGCACCACGTTTCGCTGCGACGCGAAGACGCTACTGTTCCGCATGGCGCTTCTTTCGGGCCTGGGTGTCCTCGACGCTGAGTGCACGTTATGGAGCTAGTTTTTCACGCCTGTTTACGTGCTCCTTCTGCATACGAGACCAGCATGTTTTTGAGACGCCAGCAGCAAGCGCTCTCTTCAGGCTATATTTACACTATCAAAGCTCAGCACGCGACCACCACGGCAGAGCACCTGCATTTTTTTCTCATAGGAAAACAAGAACAGCACGTGCCATAAGCCCCAATAGTGCGACGCTGCCGCGGTTGTCCCGGACGGGATGCGCGGAGGCGAGCGCCATGTGCTAGTGCTGTAAGAACCCAACGACAATCGCGACAAGACCATCACAACTGCGGCGCCGGGAAAGTCGGGAGGCCAGGAAAGCTTCGCTTTAAAAATTGCATTCCACTCTATGAATGTGGGCTGAGCGGAGCATTAAAAAAAGAGAAAGGACACCACTAAGTGTAAAAGTTTACGTATCTTAGTGTTTTCCCTTCCGCGTCTGTCGAAGCGTGTCCGCGTCTGTGAACCCGCAAAATCGTTAGTGGCTCAACCTGTCGAGGTGTCCAAATTGAAACGCGCCAAGCGCCTCAAGACGCTGGCTTGCCCGCAAGCACGGAGCAAGAAATATTTAATAGTGGAAACTCCGCTGTTTGCGGCGACCAGTAAAGGTCACAAGCCCGCGGATATATTTTCATGCTGGCGGCACCTGGCGGCATGGGAAGAAATTACCACCGTTTCGGTTGCCAGGGCAACCGGTTGAGCGTTTTGCTCCCATTCGGCCGCGCGCGTCCGACTTCTACCACGGAGTGGCCGGAACTGCCGGAGCCGCCGCGCCGCCTGCCGGGCGCTGCTTTTTTTTCTCCCTGCGGCTTCTACGACGCGCCGCATGGTGCCGCCACTGTACACGGTGGCGTCGGCGCATGCAACAATTGCGACTTTATCTGGTCGCCCGCGCTCGCTCGCGCTGACGGGAGTTTCACCTCCTATATGTCTTACTCCGTGCCCGCAAGTAATTTATGAGGGTGTTCTATAGCCCATTGTTTACGCTTGCGTCAGTAGCACAATCACTCCGTGTTCTTGTGGGATGTTCTCAAACGAACTCTGAAAATAGAGCTGCCGATAAGCCCTTGCGGTATTATCGGTTCTTGTCACGCGCAGACGCAGGGAGAGTGCCGGCTGACGCGATAATGCTTCTGTGTATGAGGAGCGTGTGGTAAACGCGTATGGATGCCAGAAATGCCGGCGTATATGCAAGGTCTGCGAGGCAGCACCTTACTGAATGCAATGCGTACACGAACAATGCCCTAGAGCAAGTGGTTTCAGGACTTTGCCAGTTTGGTACCTTTGAAAGCCTCCTTGAAGGCCTTTTAAATCAGTACAGTCTATCGAAACGATGTAATAATATTATTTAGCCCAAAATGATCTGCTTTGTATGTGCTTAGCTGGTGTTGCAATGAAACTGATACGGAGGGAAAAAATGCGTGAGTGGCGTAATTGTTTCAATGACGGGCTTCTGCGCTAGAAGTTCTGTGTTGAAATTCTGCCGTCGGATGCTTTCAATAATGTTCATTATTTTATTAAATTAGTACCCAGCATTTTGTTGAAAATGACGCATTTACAAAGTCCAAGAGCCATTTATAGCCACAAGGACAAAGTTTAGGCAAACCTATGTATTTCCCATAACTCCCATGCTGGATCCCGTGGACACTGGCGCCGGAATTCCCTTTAATCATGGAGGAAAAAAAAAATAGGAGAGGCCCTGACGTCACGTTTTTTTACGCGAAAGCGTTACTGGTCAGTTCGTGCAATCAGCGGTGTTTGTGTGAAGTCGCGAAAGAAGCGAATGAGGAAGGTGCCTGCGCCTCCGTGCTGGCTCCGGTGTGTATGCAAATTACTCCTGCCCATTTAATTGTAACTATGGGCAACGACAACGCAGATATTTGTGGATAGAAATCGTCAAGCCTCCTTCATACTCTTTAGACTAACACTCCGAAATCAAAGGCTGACACGTATATGCCTGACATTGTGCTGCTGAAATGTTTCTTATTAATATATAAAAAAATTCTCAAGAACCAACCCCGCTTACCATTCAAGAATATATTGAGCATCCATTGGGAGGTTGTTATTGGCGGCACTATAGTGCACTCTGTCAAGGGGGGTGGGGGGGTGGTGGGGTGGGGGGGTGCTTCGCCTTACCACCGTGCTTTACCCGTATGAGGAAGCCAACCGATATTTCGAGCGCCGCATGCTCTAGGAGCGCGTTCGGAACCGCGTGCCGCGTCTGCCACCTCCTCTGATCGCAGACGCTGCGAACCTGGATGGATGGGTGGATGTTATGAGCGTCTCCTTTGGAAGGGGGCGGTGGGTTGCGCAACCAATGTCTTGCTATAACACTGCCTAATGTCCCACCTAGGTTAAACAAGCAAAAAAAAACACCATGAACTCCCACAATCAAATTTTCTGACCCCCTATTGCGAACTTTCCTTGGTACGCCTCCATTTTTTGTCGTTTCCCCACTTTTCTTCCACCAATCTTCCAATCACCTCTTACTAATCTCTAATGCGACATGTTTACTTTTCCACTGCTCTCGATGAACCCAAGGGCTTCAAGGACGCCAGTGGTTACTACACCGGCCGCTGCGCAGACGTCTTCACATTCTAATAAAACATGCTCCATCATTTCTCTAGCTTTACCACAGCAAGCACCATGCTTCTTCTTCCTCCTTATATCTCGCTTTATAGGTGCATGTTCTAAGGCATCCCGATCTCGTTTCAAAAAGTCCCTTTGAGTTGTCATCAATAATTTCTTTCCTGATTTCGTTTTTTCCTCTTAGGTAGTTACTCATCGCAAGTTTCTTTTCATTGCCGCAACCCATGAGATTATTTCAGCCTATCTGATTTTCCGCTTCACCTTCTTAGTTGCTGTGTTGCCCACCCTACAGGCCCCATACTTGCTGGTAAGCTTCCTAGTCGTTTTCCTCCACTGTGAGCGAATGTTTTTCCTGTACAGGTACCTGAACACTCTCCCAGCCCATTTACATTCTTCCATATTCCTCAGCCGTTCTTCATACTCAATGTTACTGCGAGCTTCCCTCACTTCAAAACTAGTCCAGCCCATATCACCCGGCACAGCTTCATTTGTAGTCTTCCCGTGAACGCCCAATGCGAGGCCACCAACTGTCCTATGGTTCCCATCGAGTCCTCAGTGTACCCTTGATTTAAAGCAAGCAACCGCATTTCCAAAAGTAAGTCCTGGAACCATTACACCTTTCAACATACCCAGGAGCACCTCGTACCTATTGTATCCCCATTGCGCTCTGTGTTTCATTGTGGCTCCATTTCTCTTTCCCTGCATTGTTATTGTATTTTTCCTGTGTTTCCATATATCTATTGCTTTCGTTTAGCCATATACAAAGGTATTTGTATTCTCTTCACTGAGGCATTTCCTTACCTTGTATTGCTACTTCCTGTTCAATGTTTTCATTGAATACCATAACACCTAATTTTCTAACACTAACTTTCAAACCTAAATTCTTGTCTTCCTGTCGAGAGATATTAGCCAGACGTTGCAAATCACCTTGCTTGTTAGCTGGCAACACAATGTCGTCCGCATAAAATAAACCTAGAAGCTACTGCTCTGCTACTGTACCCGCCTCTGTGTACGAGAGTTTAGACCCGATGTTACTTTCTTCTGGCGCCCTCTCCATCCTCACCATGTACATCATAAACAGCAGCAGGAATAAAGGGCACCTCTCCCTCAGTCCTTTATTGATACCAGCTTTCTCCTCACTCCTCATCCCTTCCCATTCAGCGCAAACGGTATTTTCTATTAGTAGGATCGTGATGAGGACCAGTTGGTTCATTTTTAGAACTGAAGTTAAACAGCGCAAATAAAACAAGGGCACTATGAAACAAATACCACAGACAAGCGCCCAGAGAGGTAAATCTCTCCAAAAGCTGAACACAATCGTCACGTAAGCCTACCCCTTCCAGAATATCCCGCAAAATGTTGCGGTCTTCGTTGTCATAGGCTCCTGTAATGTCTAAAAGTCCAGATATAATGGTCTGCTTTCTACTCTTGATATTTCAATACACTGAGTAAGAACGAATAAGTTATCATCCAAACGCCTACCTATTCTGAAGCCATTCTGAAGTTCTCCCAAAATGCGATTATTCTCTGCCCATGCTTGCAGTTTTAATTTAACCGGAGGCGGGGTCACCTTGCTAACATGCGGTACTGAACGGTACTACCCTGCCAGCCGTACCGCGGTACTGTCCCACTGCGCGGTCGCGGGAGCTTTATCTTAACAGCGATCGCCTTTGGGACTGAGTCCAGGCCGGCGACGGCCCGGAGCCGTCTATCGTGCTTCTCCTACGCTTTCCTTCCTCCCTGTTTCTGGTAATTATTGTATGAAACTGTGTAGTGGATGTTTTCTTAGGTTTCCTCTTGCTACGCTAGGTGTCAGCACATGCCTTACTGGTTTGTTTTCCCTCCTCATAGAAGGCGCGGGAGTTTTCAGGCACGGATATTGAAACATGTGTTGGAGGGTAGACGTATACAGCTCCGCTGTAAAACATTTGTTCAGGGTGCATCTTTGACATATCAGAGCGTTTTAGAATTGTGGCCCAAGACTGCCTTGCGTTCTCCGCATGCTCAGTTCTGGCCCACTATCTTCTTGAGGCCCCAAGGCGCTTGCGGCCAAAAATAAAAAAAAAATTGAATATTTTTATTACAAACAATATTCTGAGACTTTCCTCTTGTGAAAAAATGAATTTGTTTGCGTTTTTCTCGCAAAAGACTCCTCTTGTTGTGTTTTCGCTTTGAAGCGTCTTCTATTTTCCCCACTGCTGCGTGCGCCCGAGAGCGCAACCCAACGCTGCTCTTGTCCACACTCTAAAACTCTGATGCTCCGAACCGAAGAGCAACCAACGCAGCACGGTTTGGGACCTCAAAGTATTGCGGCCCCAACTTTTAAATTCTCTATTAAGTAAGAGCACGGACACCAAAACAGAAAACTAAAGTGACCGCGAATCCCTTTCAATGCCCGTTCATATTCCTATGCGATATTAATATTCCCGCTTACTCCGTCAATGGTACCTGACAGCGAGGCATCTGGAAATGCTTCCCGTAGCATCATTTCTAAGCGTGCTTCGGTTATGCAAAACGCACCTACGCTACATTCATGGCTGTCATCTCTGGTGCGCGAGACGTGGGTTCCCTCTATTGCTGTTCGTGAAGAGCGTTCACTGGTCTACCACAAAAAATAAAAAAAGAACTTACAACAATGATTTTCTTTATCAGAAGCGCGTTAGCCCCACAGTGTCCCTCTTCTCTTCGTTTCCAAGACTTTCTTAAGTCTATGATTGTTCGCAGCATGTGTGATGGCATCTTTATTGGTTTACTTTCCGTCCCAAGTAAATATCTTTCCTAAGAACATTAATGCCCACGTTTATACCAAGTATCACTGACTTGAATTTTATTGTGATATTATGAGCAGTTTTGAAAAACACTTCTGACTACGGAAAAAGCAGACATTGTGAACTGCAAATCAATACTTTTACACTAACTCCACGACATCCAGTTTCGAGGCTACGATGATCAGAACATATTCTTGGATTGTAGCCCGAAGTGACACAGACACTTCCAAAAATCCAAGAATATGTTACCGTACCAACTAACCCAACTTTCTTTCCTTTTGCATTATAAGAGGATGAGCTACTGCAGTCCGCGGACTTTGATGACATCTGGAGTAATGGACCAGCTGCAATGTGTTCCTCTTCTAGGTGAAAGTGCAACTCGTTATGACATTGAAATATGTAGCTGCTTCTCCACGAGTATAATAACAAAATGTCTTAAAATAATTTACAAAATTATAAAACCTCTTGAATATTGTCTGCCACTCTATGGTGCAAAGCACACTGGCGTTGTAAAATGACGCGGGGTTTAGAGAACTTCTTTTATTGGCCGAATTTTCCACAACATAACTTATACATGCATTCAGAACACTGGTTACTGAACAAAAAAATAAAGCTTTGAGAAAAAACAAGAATACGTGTTACCACGAGTGTAAACGTATAAATAGATTGCAAAAAAAGCAACACTAAATTCTCCAGCTTTTAATTACTTTTCGGTGGCAGCCGTCCTTAAATTAAGTAAATGAAGATGAACTGTACAATAAATAAATTATGTGCCTCGCTAAAACGTGAATTCTCAAGGGATTTCTCCATGCCATCTGGCATTCTTGTACCTTTAACATATGTGATGAATAAAAACTGGAAATCTTAGCGCATTTCACTGTTTGGGTGTTATGTCAAACTGAATAAGGATTCTCTACCTAGCTATTTTTCGTACAAATGTGACTGTGCTGGGTTGTAGATAATCCTTTATAAATTCTTCAAAAGTTACATCTTGACAATTTTAGTTCATTCCAATATTATGCTTTCGCCTCATTTGCATTTATGATATAGTACATTACACTAGGGACCGTATAACGTAAAACTATTCCAATGTGTTTTTATTTCGATTTCCTGACGTCAAATTTGCTGAACCGCCGGCGCAAGCATCGGGCGGTCACCCGCAGTGTTGTCTGAACAAACCAATCAAATGCTCCCCTAGTTCATAGGAGGTCACTTTTGTTTGCTTGAAATGCTTGAAAAACGAATAACATTACCAGCACTGAGCGGCTTGTCTTATCTAATTGGCTCACAAGAGGCGAGGAGCATGCTCAAGTTAGAGGGAGTCGATGGGGGCGAGCCACTGCACTGAATATCGATAACTCCATGAAGAGGGTGATGCCGACGTTTGAGATTGGTCCGCTTTCTCTTACTTAGCTTGCGATGGCTCGTCGACAATCGCGGCGGCATGCAACGGAAGCTTAAGAATGACGCTAAAACGGATCCTCAGCAAAGAAGAGTTGGCAGAACGAGGTCGTAAACGTGCCGAAATTTCTCGAAAACGTAACGCGGCCACGCGAAAAGTTTTATTGCACGCAAATAAACCGATGCACTTCGGGAGGGGCGTGTAGCCAGTGCCGGAGCAATCTGCGGCAGCCATCTTTTATTCCTTTCGCAACGGGGCAGCCTGCGGCAATTCAGAACACAACTCCCTTTTGTTCGGCATATTATAGCATCTTTAACGCGTACACGTCACTTTGACGCGGTAAGTTCTTGCGGCTTCGTGACGTCGCGTGAGAGGCAGGTGAAGTGGGCGCAGCCCGAAAATGTTTGACCAATAGCCCAGGGCAATTGGCGAAAAGGCATCGAATCAGAAATAACTATTTTTGTTTTGTTCGGTCAAATTATGCAAAATCAGTGTGTACATGTCATATCAGATGGGGCGCTATCGCGGTTTTCGGGACGTCGCATGACAGACAGGTGAAGTGGGGGTGGTCCAAAAAAGTTTTTGACCAATCGCGGTGGGCTGATAGCAGAATTGGAATAGAAAAATTTGGAATAGTTTAACGTTATAGCGCCCTAGATCTACCTTTTTATGCGGAAACCCATGCGCATTGACTTCCTAGACAATAGAGACAAGTACAGTCGCGATCAAAAGGTTTGGAACCAAAGGTGCTGCGATATCTTTTTTTTTTGTCGCAGCCTAGGCATTCTGGCTGAAATCAAGAGCGCACGCGTACGCCCCCATATTTGACCAGCACAATGCATTAAACCAATTCCAGGCCACGGAGCTGTGAATGAATACATTTTAATTTTTTTGCTGGTGCGCCGGCCCGGAAATTTTTGATCGTGACTGTGCTTATTATTCCCATTCAGGAGGGCTAGTGAAGGTTCAGTGCGTTGTCCTTGCAGAACTTTAACTATAGGTGCATGCTCAGACAACAACTGAAAATTATATTGTCGATAAGACTGAATATCATTATGCCCTACGGGATGTGCACAAAATGTATTCCAAGACGCTGTCATATACTTTAGATGTCAGCGCATTTCAGTGTTTGAATTTCCTAAGGTGGTCATTATAACGTTTCTCCACTGTCATTACAATGAACGCAATTCTGAGATTTCACGTGTGAAAACCCCGATTTTATTATGAGGCATGCCCTAGCGGGGACTGCTGATTAATTTTTACCAGCAGGAGATTTCACACGTGCCCCCAATGCACGGGCCCCCACGGGCGATTTTGCATTTCGCCGCCATCAAAATGCGGCCGCTCCGGCCGGGATTTGATCCCCCGTTGTCGTGCTCAGCAGCGCATCACCATCGCCTGTAAGCAACTGCGGCGGGTTTGTCATTACACAAATTGTGACTACGAATTCGATGTGGTTTTTAACATTTTTTTTATGACAGCACCGTAATATCTCCCTTTAAAAAAAGTAAACGAAAGCGCCTTGTCTTATGAGCTGAAATCGTTCAACATATAATTTGTTTTGATCTGTCTTCCAACTTGTGAGACAATTTCTCTTATACCTCTTCAAATAACACATATTTATCATATGAACTCTCAACAACTCTAAGAATGCGGTTGACCTTGTTCTTCTTTGTTTGTGTGCGCGTGTGTTTCTCTTGCTGCGCGCAGTAACCATCGCGTTTTTTTTTTCGGCTCCACGTGAGAACGAAGCGATATGTAACGCGGTGGTGAAAGCCGCTGCGGCCATGAAGACAGCAGCAGCAACAAAACAAAAACAGGAAACGTGAGGCTCGAGTGTCAAGGAGGCCACGCGCAAGCGCTGGCCATCTTGCGGCAGACAAATGGCAGTATAAAACGCTGCACCGTGGCACTGTGCGTCAGTCACCACCGTCGGTAACTTAACCAGTGGCGCGTACGCTTTGCGCACGATAAAGCCGAAGAAGTAGCACGTCTTGGAAGCAAGAGTCTGCAAATCTCTGCGTGCTCGCTCCAGTGTCCGAAAGGTTTGCGCACACTCCCAGTCATGATGTCTTCTGCAGCCGCTGTCTTCGCTCAGGTAAGAAGACTGCACTTAAAATGAGTTGCTACCACTACGGTGAAGGATGATGCACTTACGTAGAATTCTTTTCACTTCTCACCTTGGTGTAACTGCCAGAAAATGCACAGCCATACGTTCGCCGATTCGACTGCGTGCTCAGAATTTTGGCCTGCACATGGTACCGCTAGTGCCAAATATATTGTACGTAGGTCGCAGACGTTTGCTGTTATAACATGCAAGCCGCAGCATATATTTTTCAACGATTGCAACGTTCAGAAGAGAACCACCGCACTTGCACTGAGCTTGGGAACTGTAAATGGCAGTGGTGTTACTTCTATTTTCTTATTACGTTTAGTATTTTCATTTGAGTTTTACAGCGTAATCTGTTATGGGCTCAGTTCATTCGCCATTTTGGTTGGCCATTTGTCCGCTGGTTCCGCCGGTGTCCGTTGCAGGTAACGCTAGGAATGTGAAAAAAAAATATTCCCAGTACCGGCTGGGTTAGAAACCGGGTCCTCTGCGGAGGAGTCAGCTGCTCTACTACTGCGCCACGCCCACGCCCTTGCTAGCGGCTGCGGAAGCATCCTCCTATACAGGCGTCTTAGCGCACGAGGAATCACGTGATGCTAATGCGTACCACGTAGGGTCTTTACGTGCACACTTTGTGTGGTAGCTGCATTATTGCACCCAGTGGCACGACATGTAGCAGTTGCATGGTATCAGGCCGCTTCCCACGCTATGTGAGATGCGCTCCGCGTAGCGTCGGTACGTGCAATATTTGCGTTGCAGTTGTATCGTATTCCCCCAGCTGTCACGACATGTACTATGGAGCCGTGTCTCCAGCTTAAACTGTGAGTGTGCTTCGTGTGCCGCGAAGGCCTGTGACTTCAATTTTGTCTTGTGCAGATCGCGGAATTTGGACTGCGTATTTCTCGCAATACGCCCTTAATCGCAATCCACGAATTTTCACTCTAACTCTTCATCTTCACAGAAAACGCGAAATATATTTTGCCGCAAAATACAAGGACGCCACCCAGCCATACAGTTGGCTAGAAGAGTGAGCGTACACCCTTTGGAACTTATGGAAATTAGCTCCAGTAGATGCAGCAGTGCCAGATTTACTCCATATAAATACAGCCATATCACTAATACAAGAGCGATCGACGCACATAGCAGCTATTTTTCGCACGCCATATAGCAATGACGACCACATTTCCGATAGAGCTGTTTGATCCACGCCGCGATTGCGTGGTGGAAAAACGGTGCATGGGCTCTTGCGTGTTTACGATACCTTTGGCGTTTTAGGCTAACTAACGCAGGCGAGAGTAGCCTTGGAAACATAGGGAAAACATGGTGGCGTCCGTCGAAATAACTGCCGCCCGCTTCAAAAAAACCTTCTCGTTATCTTTCACTGTTCGTCTATTTCAAGCCCAACTGAATCCTGCATTTAAGATATATTTGTATCACGGCGGCAAGATATTAGCTACATTAGAGGTTGTGTTCCAGATTTTGTCCAAAATATAGGCGCTGTATGCTGAACAACAACAACAAAAAGTGCCGCATATGACCTCCAACACTGGTGAAAGGTGGAGTGGGGAGGGAAGGGTTAATAACGCACATGCATCGTCCGATTTCCGAGGCATAACGCTGCGATAATGCTGCATATGTTTGCTTGTACTTTCGTACAAATGGTGCGATAACCTGTATCTGCTTGGCATGGTTCTGTAGCAGGTGATACTTTTGAGACGACCAAAGTGTGCCGAAGCACCGGCGTCACATGTCACGTGTTAAAAAAAATCGCGCACTCCGATTCAAATCGTTGTGTGGATTGTGCTCTGCGCACTAAATGACAGAGTGCTATGCCGTCGTATTAACCAACGATCGTTAAATTAGGACAGTCGGCAATAGGACACCCCAACCAGACAACTAAATATCCAGCTCTCGCAATGGCTTGACTGAGTGACGCAATCACTCCAGTAATGCCGGATAGCAGCGGATTATCTCGATAATTATGGGCATTTACTTGGCTTGCATTTTCTATTTATGTATATTTGCTGGTCTTGTACTGCATTCCGTTGCGTTATAACTTTTCACTACGTATATGCATATCATATTGAGCGCAAATTAAGACAGGGAAAGCGGAAGTGAACACAAGAACGTTTTGTGTGCTCTACCGCAGTCCCCGTCCTTATTCGCGGTCAATATTTATTTATTTATTTATTTATTTATTTATTTATTTATTTATTTATTTATTTATTTATTTCAAAACTTTCAAGGCCCCAGTGGGACGTTACAATATGATATGCAGTAAACACCAACTCAGCCAAGCTGAAGTTCTTCTTCACTACGCCTTTCCATCTATTATACGAAAACACAGCAATATCATCTGGGATACTGCGCGATTTGTTCACAGGTGTTCGCGCTTTCCATCGTCTCCACAACACTGGGCGGCGGTCAGTCCGGATTTGGTGGAGTTGGTGGCGGATTTGGTAGCGGATTTGGTGGAGGACTTGGTGGCGCCATTGGTGCTTTCTACGTAAGTACTTTCGCGCGACAGGTGCAGCATCACGCAAGTACATCCAGACACGCAACAAGTACACCATTGCTTAGTCCTTGTGAGCCTACCAGCACTACAATAAACCCTTGGGTATAGTCGCAGATTCTACGTAGAAACTTCCTTACAAATTGGAAGGGGGAATCACACAGGTGGCTTCAATACGAATTTTGCGGTGCTTCTTTCTCTTGATCTATATTATGATATTTGTGAGCCTTTTCTACAGGAAGTGACGTGCTCTCGTTGCGTCTAAAATGTAGTCCAGACTTCATGGCATTAAATTAGGTGACTCTGATTGGCAATTGTGTCATAATAAACTAGGCCAACGTGAAATTTGTCATTATACATTTAGATGAACATTGTGTCCATGAGCTTTCTTTAAAATGTGGGGACGACTACTTGAAACCAAACCAAAAGTAGAAAAATACATAATAGAGCGCAGCTCTTAGGCTCCTGTTCCTGCGTGTGGCGTTGACGTTGGCGTGACCTAGCAAAAAAGCACAGCGAAGGATGAAAGACGGCGATAGGCAAGAGAGCGCGGGGAGGAAAGCGGAGGAAAAGGGTATGGCAAAAGCGTGAGATAAAAAGTGTGGTGCCGCGTAAGACGGGCTTTGCAGCGGCGATTGCTACGAGATGGCGCCAGAGTAGCTCACCGTCGTCTGTCCACCGGTGGCACGCGGGGGTCGCGTCCACGAAAACCATAAATGGAAGCAAAGCGCTGCATGAGCGGAGGTCTGTCCGCGGCGGCTGCTGTGAATCGTACCCACGCGTCTCCCACACGCTGCCTCTCGCGATCTTGCGATCTGTCGATTAGTGAGGCATTCGCACTACAATTCGCTCCGTTTGCAATGTGCTGCACGAGACAGAGCGTCCGCGCCAACCAATATATAGTGAAATGAAAACATGCATAGAGGTGCGGTTAAATTTTGCGTTAGGGAATATTGTAATTGTCGGTGATTTCTTTTTCGGCGAGTCTTCAGCAACACAAGTGAGAAAACAAGCAACGGTAATAAAATTCTGCTAATTATAGCGTGCTCAAACTTCTACAGGCTCCTGTCAAGAAAACACATAAATTCCTGATGAGAAATTACGATGTGCATTTGAGTAATATGGCATGCGTCGTCACATCCTAAGAGAAGCGGAAAAAAATGTTAATGTCATCTTAAGGGATAGGTCCAGAAGAAGCGGCGGTACAAATGTATTCCATGATCACTAGAGTTATACCACCTATTAATAATGCGAAAGCATTGCATGTCCCGTGAGGCAGAAAGCCCGGCGTGATCAAGCGATGATACCGAAATTGGCCTAGGGCGTAAAGAGTCAACACATCAACGAATGCTCGAATTGACGTCAAACTTCTCACGGAGGTTCCTGTAAACCAAGTGAACTAGTGGCTTTCAAATGAAAACTAATTGCATTTGGGTTTGAGCGGAAATCGAGCCTGGGCCGCCGTGGTGCGAGGCGTGCCCGCTTCCCTGACGCCACGGCAGCTCCACGGTTGTGGCTCGTACTGGCCCCACGGCCTGGTGCGTGCGTGATTGTACACGTCACGTCGCAGCCACCCAACTGCAACGTCAGGGTAAGGTGACTTAAGGTAGAGTAGAGTGAATGAAGGGGAAATAAAGTGAATAACGGTGCATTAATGTACATCAATAAGGTTCATTCAAGTGGTTAAGGTGGAATAAAGACGATTAAGGGTGGTTCATATTAGAGCAAGGTGAATCGAGCAGATTTGTTAAGCAAACGTGACAGTGTATACCCTCACCTATCCTGCTGACGCGATACCTGGACGTCAAATTGGTTCTGAGATGCTCATGCATGACATTACGTAACGTGTCACGTCATGGAAAACAATGATTCAATCGCAATATGAACACGTAGCTACTTCGCGATGAGTTCTGAATGGTTGCGGTCTTGCGATCTACGAACGCAGAGAAAGCAAAGTGGAGAACGGAACGAAGACTCGTTGTAGTACTTAAGAAGTATTCGATGGTCATAGCTTAGAGAAGTCACAATACTTTCTCATTTGAATCACGCAAAGTTATTTAAGTGACTGCCAATATTACAGCGCAGCTGTTAGCCACGTCTTGGTCAGCGTTTTTCGTCTAGTTAACCGGGTACAAAAAGACATGGGCCGATCCCAGAGTTATTGCAATACCGGGCCGACCTACGGTGGAGGTGAATCACTGAGCAAAGTGAAGCGAAAGGCGCATGCATTCTTTGTATTCGCACATACAACATACGGAAAAGCATTCGCTTCAATAAAGAACACGCACTAAACAAACATCCGAACCACGTAATTGATAAGGCGCTCCTGATAACAATTCGAAACAAGTAACACTCCCTGCATGCGCTTCCCAGTAAATATTACCGATGCGCAAGCTGCCGCGGTGACGGTAGCTTGCGAATGTAGGTTGATTTCACTAGTGTTCCGTATATAAAGAAGCAGCCTAGCAACTGCGTTCATTGTTATTGCAGCACCAATATGGGTAGGCAACGCCCAGTTTGGACTTCCGAGAAGCAGCGTGAATACGCGGAGCGGCAGAGGGAAAAAGAATGGCAATTCGACCAGTGCCCGTGTGCTGTCAAAATTGCTATTGCTCCCATAGTAGTAGTAGCTCAGCAGTTGTAGTAGTGGTTTTCAACAGCTTCGCTGGACAACCACTTTGGCAGGGCCGGGGCGGCAATTAAACTATTTTAATTTTTTATTTTACTTTTTCATTTGATTTTTAACCACTGGTGGACAAAATTATTCCGTAGTCCCCCACAGCGGTATGCCTCATAATCTGATCTGGGTTTCGGCACGTAAAACACATAATTAAACTTCTTTAAGCAAATGACATAAATGAAATAGAGCTTACTCTGAATGAGTTACAAAGATTGATGCTAGCAAGAGAGGCTACTGCTTTCTAATGTCATATGCATTTGCTGCACATAGCTCGTACTTAGTGCTGCGACAGCATTGGTGAGGATCAAATCAGTCCTATAATGCAGCACTAATTGTCATAAATGGGCACCCTATTAAAGTAAACGTGCTCTCCACATAGCAAAATAAACCTTGTTGAAACAAGGTAGATCATTTCAAAATTTTGATATCGCTACCCGTTGAGTTATACTGGTATGCCGCGGCTAAGTGCAAAGGTTAGCCGAAGGTGCAATGTCAAAAATTACTGTGTGTGATCAGCCACTACCGCCAACCATTCTCTACGTGGTAATGAATATTCGAAGCTTGATGTGTTTTGTCGGAAATGTGCTTAATGAAACAACAACCAAGCGCGACAGTGCTGGAGGCTGTGTTTCCCTATGTATATTGCCGGCTCATTCGTTTAAAAATTACATATTTTTAATTGTTGTAATCAAGCTGCATGCTCAAAGCAGACGTATATTTTCTATGTTTCATATGCATGTAGGTATTGCTGATAATATGTACCGTGAACTAATGAATGCTGCAGGGTTAAAATTAGCTTCACTGCGCCGCAGTACTAAACTTCTTTTTTTCATGAAGTTGTCTAGCAGGAAGCAGTGCTTTCAAGCTTGAAATAACATTTTTAAGCTGTTCGGTGCCCAAATGACACCTCAGCTAAAAATGTTCCGGTTCCTCACATCATATTTGTACTAAACGACACAAATATCCCACTCATATGAAATTTCCAACTGCAGCCACCGCAACCGTACAGCTTCGGCTACGATAACTCCGACCAGTACGGCACCAAGTCCTTCTACAAAGAACAGGGCGACGCCTCTAACAGAAAGACTGGCATGTATGGCTACACGGACGCCAACGGCATCTTCCGCCAGGTGAAGTACATCGCTGATGCTGGCGGATTCCGCGCAAAGATTGACACCAACGAGCCCGGCACTGCCCCTGGAGCCAGTGCCGACGCGGTCTACAATGCGAAACCCCTCCCCGCTGGCCCGCAGTACCGCATCATTGGTGGATCCTCCCCCTTCTCCTCTCCCTACACGAGTGCCTCCACTTATGGCTTCGGTTACGGCCGTCCTTGGTCTGGATAGTCAAGTGCGTGGCGTAGGGAAGTGTTTGTTGAATATTTGCCTGGGATTCTGGCCATGTTCCCATCTAAAAGGAACAGGCTAGCCAGCGGTTGTCAGAAGCTTTGGCGTTGCTTGTGAACGGTGTAGTTATAACCAGATACAGCCAGTTGAAATATTATTCAATGAGAATAAAATCCTCCATCAGTGATCCTCAAACGCTCGTTCTCGTTTTTACCTTGACAATGAGGGTTTTTTTTTAAACTCTCAGAAGCTTGCAGCAGCCTGTGACTTTGAATGACCCAATATTGCCGTAAGAAATCCGCAGCATTTTGCGATTATGTTTGTATTCCAACGTTGCACTGGAAGCGTAAACAGCACCAAAACTGTGGACCACAAAATAAAGATTGGCCGGACTTGCGCCTACAAAATAACGTTACGATGTAAGCCCAAAGATAGAGGCAAGCACCGTCCTCGAACATCGAAAATCTGATGCGCGGGTGAAGCGCGTCAGCTTATATACACGACTCAGCACTGGTGCCCGTGTGTTTTCCTAAAGTAGTACAGAATTGGAGTCGCGCATACTATGAGATTACACAAAGTTCGGTGACGACAGACAACTGATAGAATCATCGATAACATTCGTGAAACTTCAGATACACCTGGTCTGATTGTGGGTACATCAGGATAGGTGGGCCCTGCACCGAAGTATAACATATAACATTTGTTAATCGGCGAAAAAGTGATCACAGGAGACGGATAAATAAGTACCATGCGTCAAATCTCCCTCTTAAATAGCATTGTCCCGATGCTGAAACCAAACACAAAAGCGAAAAACAAAGGTACCGTGGTAACGAAAAAAAAACACATATATGAATTCCCGAAGTCCGCCAGCAGGCATAGAAAGGCTGAAGACGCACGATGTGGACGATAATACGATCTCGATTGTGTTAGGTGGGTCTTCACCGTAAGAAGCAGGAAACGAGACGAAACCGGGCTAGCGATGATGAAGCAAAAATATAAAAGATCGTATTCACTTCATTGATATATGGTTTTGACTCTCCCGAGTCTCGAGCAGTTCTGATTAACATTGGGGCCCGCAGGGCCTTAAATAAGCACTGGTGGTCCTGTGGTCATCGATGTCTTCTTTGAGAGCGTGCGGAAGTATTAGTGCTTTCGTCAGCTTCTACCGTTGAGCACTTGTCATTCCGTTTCCCTCCTCTTCCACAATTTTCTGTTAGTTTGGGGAAAGATCGGAGACCCCCTTACGGAGAAGAGGGCAATTATGTTGATATGGGGATGCCTGCTTGAGCACTTCTCACACTTGACAGGTTAAGCATGCGGGGGATAGCACGGCCTTAATTACCCCTTGCGGACTAGTGGTTGCCCACGTCTTCCTGGGGAGCCTGCGGAAGCATTAGTGTATCCTTCAGGCTTTTTCGTTGAGCTCTTGCCCTTCAGTTTGCCTTCTCTTCCCCCATCCTTTTGTATCGGCTTGGGGGAAAAGGGGTGCACCGTTTAGGAGAAGAGGACAGTTATGTCGACGTGCGGACGCTTATCACAGTTGACAGGTTGAGGTCCAGGCTTACCGTACCAGCCTTTTCTGGGACGAGGCAAATCATCTTGTCATGGGAATGTGCGCGTGAACTTCTCTCAAATCCGACAGGGCGATCAAAAGAACGACTTCATGTCGTGCGTGACGCCACTGTGATCGCGAAGTACCGTCTGGCAGGACCTAATAACTCTGTGAGCTAATACGTTGGGTTATCTTGCAGTGTCCGAAATAGCGTCGCAAATGTTTTACACCAAGTCTTTCCTAGAATAGCGGGGATGGGCTGGTATACCATGTAGCGTCGGCTGTGCGTCCTTTGGTTGCTCTTGATGTGCCGGCTGATAAGTTGTGCTTCTTCGACGCGCGCAGATAGGCGGCGACATCGCAATTCTCTTCGTAGGAACGTATCGTGAGCATGGCGTCAAAAATCGTCGTTGGATTCCTTCCGTAAACCAGCTTGAATGGCTTAATGTGTGTTGTTTGTCGCACTGCCATATTGCATGCGAACGTTACGTAGGGAACCACTGCTTCCCAGGTTTTGAGTTCCATGTCCACGTACATGTATAACATGTCGGTGAGGGTCTTGTTCAGGCGCTCTGCAAGGCCATTCGTCTGCGGGTCGTAGGCGTCTGTCCTGTGGTTACTTGTCTTACTGTATTGCCGGATAGCTTGAGGAAACTCTCGACTAAAAACGCCACTTATGTGGGTGATCAGGACTTCTGAGGCACAATGTCATAAGAAAATGCTCTCGACGAAGAATTTTGTCACTTCGGTCACAATGTTTTTGCTAACGACTTTCGCTTCGGCGTAGCGGGTAGCGTACTCGCTAGCCACGGCGATCCACTTAAGGTTAATTCACAGCGGCGAATGACACCGGCCTCTCGACCAAGTTGGTCGCAATAAACGTAAATGGTCGCTTTTCTCGACAAGCTTCTATTTTGGACCAGTTGTTCACTACTTGACATTTCAGTCGCGCAACCGGGGTTGCAAAACTGCTAAAGGAATCAATGGCGTGCCGAAAGTTATGTTACCGTGTGTTTTCATCCGGCGTACTCCTGCGTCGCACGAAATACAAAGTCCACGCCAGCATGGCAGACTACAGAAATGTAGTTACAAAGTCTGCGCCACCATGACAGATTATAGGAATGTGATTGGGTGTCTTGCCTCGCGATCCTGGGGCGCAACAGGGCCAGCAACGTGTCGAAGGTAAACGGTATCTTTCTCAGGAAGGCAAACAGCAACAAAAGAATGCAGAAAAACTATGCATCGGTCCCCACGCTAGGCAATTTAGTCATTCAAACTTACTCTCCATAATACTCCTCTTCATGCGCGCTGAGTTCGGGCAGGAGGTGGCTAGCGTGGCCGGCGAGTTTTCGCGAAGGGAGACACGGGCGTACTCACTAGTGTCGTTTGTTCGGAGGCTTCCGCGCTGCCACAACTGAAACCGCGGCTGAGCACACCAGCACAGTTACCACGTATTGCTCTCTGCTCAAATCAAAATACATGGCCGCTGCCGGAACGCGAAACGAGCGAAGTGCGCATGAACTGCATATACCCCTATAAAATTCTCGCTGAGAACGATAATCTCTGGGATAGCGACTTGCCGGTCGCCCTCAACCGTGCTTACTGGTGTGAATATCAGTGGTGTTCCGTCGCTTTTTGGTCACCAGTCGCAAATGGTCAGGCGACCTCTTCAAGTCGCCTGTGTGACTGAGCCGTTAGTCCCGAATGCTGACGTCGCAAATGAGCCGAAGTCCATTCCGATCTACTGGAACGGTCGGCAAGGTGGCTCAATTGTCTGCAGCAATCCCAGAGACTTCAATTCTTGTGTCCTCCACCGCTGGCAGTCTTGGCATGTCCCTGATGCAGTGGGCAACGTTGGCGATCAGGCATGGACCTTAATACTTATATCCTCGATAGTTTACGGAATAATCGAGGTGCCCAGCGGTTGGGTTGTTATGTAGGGCGTGCAGAGTTTCTGGAGGCACTGCTGAATGTACAAGGACTGGCTAGAAGTTCTTTTATAGGAGGACATTGTTTGGAAGAGAAAAGAAAGGTAATCCTCGCCTAAATGCCCTAGGTACAACGTCGGTGTTCCTTCCGAGTACTCGATGATGCTTACTATCTTTGGGTCTGCTCTTTGCTGGTCAGCGAAATCTTTAACGCTTATTTTTTCCCCGGAAGGCGTCTTCATCTTACCGCCATGGACGGTAAATGCGAATGCGCGACAGATATGCTCTGTGAAGTCGACGTTTTCAAGGAGTGTACTTCTCTTCTATGTGACGGCTCTTACGGACAACCATTTTGTCAGACATGAGGACACCTATAGTAGCAACAGCGGCTTAGGCAGTTTTCTGTAGCCCTAAATATTTACGGGGATTTTTTGGCTAGAATTTAATACTGGAGCGATGTGAGAATTATTTTAATGTTAGAGAAAGGGGAGGTAACTGTCATTCTGGTGTCCACATGGACATGGTCACTGAGGAAAATTAATTCGTGCACTTATGTGCATGAATAACGAAAGTCTTGAGTTATGTATATAACTACTTATATTACTGCTTATCTATGGAGACTGCTGCTCTGGACACTGGAATGGTAAGAATAATGCCTGCGTGTTTCATACGACTATAACTTTAAAACTCCGCTAGAGCCTTAAAAAACGCAGCAAACATAAAACATGTATTTTTTTAAATCTCGGTGTTCTCAAAGAGGGTAAACTTTCAGCTTGTCTTTCAAGGTGGCAAATGAATCCTCCTCCAACCTAAAACCAAAGTATAGGTTCCTGACGTAAGAGTAGAGGGTGCAAGGGTATGGAAGTTGCGGAAACTTATTTTTATGTTAAAATGTGTAAATGCAGTAGACTTGAGCTTCAGCTGCAATCATAGAGGAATTCCTTTCTTTACCTGTACACTCCCTTGTTAGTGTTAAGAGCTATCACGATAAATGAAAGAGCACGTTCCCCCTGGTTCAACACTACTTTAAAGCGCTTAAACAATAAGAAAAAATGATTATTTCGTGTAGCCAAATGCTCAGGTTCTTCTTCTGCCTGGGAAAATATAACAAAGCTACTAAAGAATATAACTCAGTAAAAGCACACACAAAACGTAATTTCTTTTCTACTACCGTCCCAAACATGTTGCACTCTAACCCGCGGCGTTCTTGGAAAACGATAAAACCCGAAACTAATAATTCTGTTTCTCTATGTGATAATTCGGGCTCACCCATTGCTGACTCAAATGTTCCTGATGCCTTGAACCTTGCATTTTGTTCAATGTTTACAAAAGAACCTGCCAATGAACTACCAGATTTACCATTTTTCGATTTTACACCAATGGAAGGTATTAATTTTAGGCCGGAAGGCATCGTTAAGGTAATAGATGGCCTGAAGTGCTCATCATCCTGTGGAACCGACGGCATTAATGTCAAAGTGTTAAAAAATACGAAGTATGTCTGTAGTTCGATGCTCTGTATCATCTTTCAGCAATCACTGGACACAGGCATTGTTCCAAGAGACTGGTAAACAGGGAAGTACATTCCAGTTATCAAGAAAGGTGATCGGTCTTCCCCAGGTTACTACCGCCCCATTTCACTCACCAGCGTATGCTCCAAAATCATGGAACATGTCATTTACTCTCATGTTGCTAACTTCCTAACTTCAGTGAAGTTCTTTCACCCTAATCAACATGGCTTCAGGAAAGATCACTCATGCGAAACGCAGTTAGCTTTATTTATTCATGATACTCATTTGAACCTCGACTCTAACTTTCCAACTGACGCCCTGTTTTTGGATTTCGAAAAGGCTTTCGATAAGGTTCCACATTCTCGCCTTCTACTAAAATTATCACGCCTAAACATCCACCCACTTGTTCTTAACTGGATCCAGTGTTTTCAACTAACGGAAAACAGTTTGTGTATGCTAACAGCCTTACATCTTCAGTTTCCTCCGTTCTATCTGGTGTACCTCAGGGCACTGTTCTTGGGCCACTTTTATTTTTAATCTACATTAATGACCTGCCATTCACTGTAACCCCTGCAATACGTCTTTTCGCTGATGTTTGTATCCTATACCGCCCTATCAATACCGTCGCAGCCATCTCTACTCTTCAGGAGGACCTCTTTCATATTCAAAACTGGTGTACTACATGGCTCTTGTCCCTAAACGTTAGTAAGACTGTGCATATTTCATTCCATCATCGACCTAACTACATTTCCCCTGCCTACAAGATTAACAACTACACTATATCTACTACCGACTCCTTCAAGTACTTAGGAATTCACCTATCCAAAGATTTTTCTTGGACAAATCACGTAAGCCACATAATTAATTCAGCTAACAAAATTCTTGGTTATCTTCGCCGTGATATCTTCATGGCACAACCACCCGTGAAATCAGTTGCCTCTAAAACGCTTGTGCGACCAAAAGTTGAATATGCATGTGCTATCTTTGACCCTTACCAAACTAATCTCACTAAAGCCATTGAAAGCGTTCAAAACCGTGCTGCTAGATTTATTCTTTCAGATTACTCATATCACACTAGCGTTTCGTCACTAACATCTAAACTAGACCTATCGCCTCTTGCCTCTCCTCGTCGCATCTCTCGCCTATGCCTCTATCACAGGTTTTTTGATTCCATACCTCGTGACAGCCAGCTGGTCCAGCTGGCTGATGGTGTTCGTCGAACAGGCCATCCGGACTGCGTAATCCCGCCACAAGCCCACACCACTACGTTCCTGCAGTCATTCTTCGTCCAAACTGCCCTAGACTGGAATGGCCTTCCAAGACAAACTGCACTCCTCCGCGATACAGCACGCTTTAGATCTGCAATTGAGTGTTCCGACTCATCTTTCTAATTTCCACATCATCAATCCCGCCTTTTACATGCCCACCCCTCATGTAATGTCCTATTTTGGACCCTTGAGGTATTAATAAATAATAATAATAATAATAATAATAATAATAATAATAATAATAATAATAATAACAGAATAGACCGACATAAGTCACGGTCACAGGCAAACCTTCTATTTTGACAGCACAACTCGCGAGCAGCAGACGGATCGTGCGTAACCTTGATCGTTTATACAAGTGCCTTCACGAGGCTCAACAAAACCTCTTTATTCAGCTTGCAAGCTTGCCAGTGAGAAGTTCTGAAAGGAAACTGACCAACTCCAAGTGAAATCATTGCGATGATAAGTCCCATCGCTCATGCAGAATCGTTTTATTATTTTGGAACGTTCTGGATCCTAATAGAACTGGTATAGGCAGCGTAAGCCCACGGGCAGCAGTTAACAAATGTTAAGACATGTATGCTTACCAAGCTGCTTTCATGGACTTCACGTTTGCTTTCATGATGCATTGGTATAAGTTCAGCATCTCTCAGTTTGACAGCTTTTCTGTACACCTGCGCAATTCATTTTTTATGGTCAATCGGGACGTTGTTTTTGCGAGCTTCAACTGACATCTGGTACGATACTGCATAAGGCTACAAAGCTGAAATTTCAATTGCTGAATATCAGAACCGTCGCAACCTGCATGCACTATTTAGCTCGCTACATCCGCGCATACAGGCTTCTTCATTGTCTGTATTTCATCTGCAAAGGAATGCCAAAAGGCAAACTGCAGTCTCAAAATCAGGCGTATTCCTTGGAGAAGCAGACAAATACACGCTGGAGACCCTGATATGGGTATCGACAGGCTTACGGACCACTTTTTCTCCGGCTGAATCCGTTTTCTGTACAGTGTGGACAGCAGAAATATTTGGTCTTGCGCACTCAGGCGAGAGCTGCCGCGGCCATTTTTGAGGTGCACCGCGCGTCACTGGATCAGACTGCTGTTGGGGCTTAGACAAGAATGCCGGCAGACCACTACAAGTCCTAGGAATAGCATTTTCTTTAAGCTTTGGCCGTTCCCACTGCAAGGACACAATGTTCCCGTTCAGAAATAACGTCTTCGGCATCAAAATGTTTTTCACAGATGCGAACATTTCTGCTATCAAATGCGAAACCGATTCTCACTCGCCATGGAACCCCTCACTTCCACTTCTCTCATAGGTCCGCGTCGGTAAAGAAAGAAAATAAGCATACCTTTTTGTTCGATGAACTTGTAGCGGGACCGACAACGAGACATACAACATTAACTAGGAATTGTTGCTGTCAATAGGCATCGCTGTCAGCAAACGGGGCGCTATGTAGAGAAAAGGAGAACCAACGTGGGAAATCCCACATTATGCCGGCCTTGATCACCCACCAACAACGGCAGCTGGCCTTTGCGCAGAAGTCGCCGTACGCACAGAGCGCCTGTGGCGTCCGGTCCGCGTCTGCTGCCGTACCCCTTGTATACTTGTGCCAGTGCCGCGGTGCGTCCACTGCGGGTACCGTACGAAGCTTTCGAAGCATTACGCAGAAGTTTGTAACCAGATGAAAAGTATAGAGGGACCCTGATAACTGCTTATTATCTGGCTGATCGTTCCGTCTTGAACAACACTACTTTTCTTTCACGCATAAGAGTGGTTGCTGTCAAATCAGTGCAGAGTGCTTACTCGATTTCCCTTGGCAAGCACGCGTTATGGATGACTTAGATGAATATAATGCTACACGCGGGTGGTATTTGAATGTTTGAATGCGGAGCGTGGGCTCCATCACCGGAGAAAAGAGGAGGAAGAACGAATGGGGCTAGCGCTGGGAATCTAACCGGTCAGCGCTGCCACCGTTGTTTTAAATATAACCTGTAAATAGTTGCTCGTCTTACTGACTCGTCCTTCGCGTAACAATATTTTGCCATTTTCTTGCAGTTTCCAAATGCCACCGTCGTCAAGCCCGAGCAAGAACAGAGCACTTCAGTTAGGGTTCTTCTTGGCGGCTTTCTGTCGTCAGTACAGCGCCTTTTATTTGTTAAGCATATTTAGAAACAAAAGGCCTTCTCTACATCAATAGGAAGAACTGTTGATTAGGCCGTTCATCACCTCGCTAGCACGTGCGTCAGAAGGTGCCAGAAATACGGAGGGCACGTAAGTTTTTTATTTACTTGTCGTAGCCTGAAGGATTATCGACAGCGTAGAGGAGAAGTGTCTGAAATAGATTATAATTGCATAAATTGCGCTTTGAAATGCGATTGATCGTCGAAAAGAGAAAATATGAACACACGCACACACACATACACACTCAAATATTATGGCACATAAATAAACATAAAAAATAGGTCATAAATGTATTATTGTTAAAAAAACAGCTGAGTGCTTCGCCAAATCTATCAGGTTTTGTTGGTATGCTGGTTGAAGCGGGCAGGTTTTAGGCAGACAAAAAAATGGGTGTAAGTTACGCTGTTACAAAAATAGAGCCAACGTGACATTAAAGACGGAGATTATATTTAGTGCGATTTATGTGCGCTATTGTGTTCATAGATGAACTGGAAAAGGTTGAAGAAAGAATATTTTTTGCAAATTGTTAGGAAAGAAAGCTAACGACAAGCTTTCGTGCTCGTTACAATAGATGTGCGATGACAGTACCACAGTATAAAACCTACCGAGCCCTTCTAAACAACAACAAGCCTGTAGATAAGTGTTACCTGACCTTTGCAGCATATTCTAGCTCGGGACGAAAGTGAGTGACAACAGATCGTATAGCAACGATGGAGCGAGAAAAGAGATCGTTTGGATAACCTAGCATACCATTTGATCTGGACGTTACCCATCGTGCATGTTCCGACTATAACAATGATTTGATAATGTGAATGCCAAGATATTTTTAAGGTCGAATATATTAAATCGAGATTTTCTTAGGACAGAACTAGCAATCAGGAAATTGTGTTTGGCTGCAGAAAACTCATTGTCTCAAATGTAGAGAAATGCGGTCGCACCGATGCGTATTAATATATGGGAGTATTAGAATGGGTTGGTGGCATCGGTATCGTTTTGGTAGAAAGCGGAACATTGAAGAAAAAGAGAGATAAATTTCTGATTACCGCTAAAATTATAATATTAGTTAGAAAAGGCACTGAGCATAAAAGAGAACCTAGACGTGTTCCCGAACCCATGGGTGCCTCGGACGAATCAATTTCCTCAGTTTAGACCAGCCGTGTGCAGTTACAAATCAATTCTTTAATCCACTGGAGAAACAAGAGACCAGTACGCAAGTGAGTTAATGGTAGTAGAATGACATATCGATTTACTTCAGGCGAAGTCTAAATAGAAGGTGTTAGTTGGCACACCATTGTTAAGGGCCATGTGAGAATCCTTAAAATGCAGTATAATTTCCGACTGTAATAGAAATGTTACAAGAAAGCCGTAATGGCCTTTGTGGAAGAATTCATTTACTTCAAAAATTAAAAAAGTGTCTTAGTAACAAGAGCCAACAAGATGGCTGTAAGTGTTCTTTAAATACGTTTCTACAATTTCTATCATAACTTTCCTATGACATAGGAATTTCTCTAACATAGACTGGTCAACTCGATCAGTGTCCTGGTGGTCAGAATAGTGCATGTCCATTTTTTAATATGTTCTTGTCTTTCACACTCACACAACCACTTACTCACACCCCTGAGCCTTCAGTTAGAGCGTCTAGTATTCTTGGCCGTGTCTTAATGAATTCCGGGGATGTTGTTTTTGATATAATGAAGTTTTTGGGGACTCTCCGATTACGACATCATTACCGGCGCAACTTCTTACCCGCTCAACCAGTGAACTTCTACCACTACGAAGACCAAACACCACGAGAAAGCAAGTTTTCATAAAATAAAATTCTGAGTTTTCTAGTTTCCTCTAAAGGTTTCTAAACGACTACTTATCACGCGTGTTGCTACTTATCCCGCACTTGATACTGCAGTGCACGTTGACGTAGTTTTTCTTAATTTTTACGAGGGCGTTTGTTTGATCGCGTGCCCCACCGCAGTATCGTCTTTAGGCTAACCAACATAGCATTGAATGCATTGTTGTTGCTTGCGTGAGATACTATATTTCACGACAACAGTTCCTGTCTGTACACGATTACGACTGTCTGTGGACTTACACCTCATCTACTGTGGTTCAGGGGAGCTTTCTAGGCACTTCGCTCTTATTTATGCTTCATGAATAATTCGCCCTCATGTTTTTTGTCGAAAATGCGACTTCTTTTTTTGCGTGTGCGTAGTGTATTCCATTATCGACATTGACGCTGACTGCAAGACTCGGCAAACATTGGAACACCATCAGTTCATCGTGTTCATCTTCATAAAAGGCACCACAAAACTGTTCTAAAGCCAAACTAATGTCATTTTCTGATCGGTAACCCTTGATACCTACCTCATATAATTTAGATGATAGCCTCATCGAACGTAACCCCATTTACAAGTATCTTGAAATTCATAACAAGCGCGAACTAACACGAAAACATCACATCATTTGAACTTTGGCTTCAGCTAACCGTTCTATTGGTATGCTTAAGCGTAACTTAAAGCAGGCACCCATGCCATTTACCTTGATTCGCTTACATTACACTTGCTCGCCCCTAGATTGCATATGCTCCTGCTATTTGGCATCGGGACCAAGCATAATTATACAATCACATCCATATAATTCAAAAAAATTCTGAGTATTTCATAAATTAAGATTTCAATGAATGAATGGATAAAATATTTATTTCCATATTATTATACACAAGTAACAGACACTTGTCGGACCTGAAGCCGAAGTTAGTTGAAGGTCCAATATATATACAGCAAATCCTAGCACAGCTGGTAATAAGGAAGGAACCCGCAGGGGCGTCTGCATCAGCAGGCGTCTGGTGTGTTGCGACACCACGTACCCGAGCACACGAGGGTTGGACCCTCCCACGCGCAGCCGTGCTCCGCTTAGCCGTGTCCGGCGAAAAGAGGATCCTGGGAGTTGAGCCGATGCCGGGTGTTCGGACCTTTAAGGCCCCCCGATGGAGGCAACTCACCTCTTTGGCCTCTGCTTCACGTAGACGGCACCCCCGTACTGACCCACCCGGGGGAAATCGGCAGTCGCCTTTTCCTGTCCACCTCTTCAACCTTTTTCTTTCCTATCTTCTTTCGTTTACTGTCCTTTCATCTCTTTTATTCCGTCACTTCCTAATTTTCCTATGCGGCTAGGGTTAACTTTGTGTATGTGCCCTCCCTTGGGTACAATATATTAGTTTATAGTGGCAATGTTCGGTTGGCGTCTGCAGCCTTACCCGTTAAGTGCTGCAGCGTCCCCTGGTTGGGCACCGTGGTGGGTGACCGGAATTGCCGCCGGAAAGAAAAGAAGGTACTATGGGGACACCCGCATTTCCCCGCATAATTGGTCGTCACCCTCGAAAGAGGGGACGCATCGATGACCTAACCACATGCTTCAACAGAACAAGAGAGACGTATCCGAAATACCACGTCGGGCACAGCGAGAACTCCGAAAAGCAGGCCAGATTCCTTTCCCCTTTCATAGCTGCAAAATCTTTAACGGAAGCCATAGGGTCAGGTTATAAAATAACGAAAATGGCTAGCGGGAACCTTCTCCTTGAGATCCCTCAGAAACATCAGTACGAGAAGCTTGGCAGTCTTGTGACATTTGTTAACATACCAATTTCTGTTACACAACACCGAACAATGAATAGCTCACGGGGAGTCGTGTCAGAGGCAGACTGCCGAGACTTTACAGAAACTGAACTCCTCGAAGGATGGAAAGAACAAAATGTAACTGATGTAAAACGTATTATATTTAGACGAGACAAGGAAATCCCCACTAAGCATCTTGTCCTAACATTTGCATCCAGCGTACTGCCAGAAACCATCGAAACAGGATACATAAAGTTAAATGTGCGACTATATATCCCCAACCCTAGACGGTGTTTCAAATGTCAGAGGTTCAGCCATGGCTCGCATAGCTGCCGTAGTCAAATAACTTGTGCAAAGTGTGGAGTCCAGGGCCACCCCTCCGACAACTGCAGTGGCACACCTCACTGTGTGAACTGCAGTGGTGACCATCCAGCCTGCTCACGCTCCTGTCCGAACTTGAAGAAAGAAAAAGAAATAATCACCCTCAATGTCAAAGAAAACATTTCGTTTAAGGAAACCCGTAAGAGGTGCTCAACTTTCCACATCACACTTTATGCTGATGCGGCGCGTCGGGGGCCAGCGTCGCAGCGGCCATTGCCAAGTGCCCTGCCCGCGTGCAGCGAGAAGGTACCTTAGGCTCCTGCCCCCAGGGTGGAAGTAGGTAAGCCTGCTCCATCCAACCAGCAAACAGGCCAGGCTACCCTTGGGTTGCCGGCCCCACAAGAATTATCTGCGCCAACCTGCGTTACACGCAGCGATCCCGCAGGACCGATAGTGGCCCCGAAGGTAGGCGCTGCCGAGGCTGCCTCAACCTCCCCGGCCCCTTCCAGCGCTGGCAACAGCCGGCGCAGCCAAATCCCTCAGGGAGCCCCATCGACCTCCGGGCTGGTGGGCGCAGGAGTCTTGCCCTCCAAGGCAGGACTCTCTCGGGAAACTTCTCGCTCGCAACCTCACATGTCCAGCGCCACACAAGAGGCAATGGACACAACACCTATCCTCACGGCGCACGAAGCGCCTAAGGAGCGGCGAGGCTCCCTCGAACGTTCCAGAAAAGGCAAAACCCTGGTTACAGGGCCTCGAAAGAGCTCTCTAATCTAATGCATCACTTCCGTTTCCGCACACACAGCACCTTTTTACTTCCAATATGGACACACAAATTATTCAATGGAACCTCAGTGGTCTCCTTAGAAACTTTGATGATGTGCAAGAATTGATCCACCAACACAATCCAAAAGTGCAGTGTTTACAGGAAACACACTTCAAACCAAAACACACAAATTTTCTTCGACAGCCCGTTACTTTTCGCGAGGATCGCGATGATGCTATCACATCATCGGGCGGTGTTGCCATTGTAATTAAATAAAGCATAGCGTGTTAACGTTTACAGCTACGAACGGCCCCCGAAGCAGTGTCGGTTCGAGTTGTCCTGCTAAACAAACTCATCACTATTTGTTCGCCTTACATATCCCCACATTACAAATTAAACAAACCAGCATTTTAGTCCTTCATAGATGAATTGCCAGAACCTTATGCTGTTCTTGGCGATTTCAATGCACATAGCAGCTTGTGGGGAGACTGCCGTATCGATGCGCGAGGTCGTCTCGTTGAACAGTTCCTTCTTTTTTCTGGAGCGTGCCTTCTCAATAAGAAAGAACCCATATATTACTCTCTTGCAAACAGAACCTTTTCGTCAATAGACCTTAGTATAGTTTGCGCGTCTATACTGCCCGAACTCGAATGGGAAGTTACGAGCAATCCTTACGGGATGGATCATTTCCCCGTACTGCTAAGAACATCTCAAGAAAACGAATTTCCTCCACAAGCTCCTAGGTGGAAGATAGACACAGCCGACTGGGAGAAATTTCGAACTCTCACTAGCATCTCATGGTCTGATATGTCTTCTTTAAAAATTGATGCTGCTGTGGAGTATTTTACAGCGTTCATAATAGATGCCGCATCTAAATGCATATCTGAACGTAGTGGCTCGGCGTGCAGACAGCCTGTCCCCTGGTGGAACGTCGAACGTAGGATCGCTCGTAAGAAACAGAACAAAGCATGGGGGCTGCTACGCGCTTCCCCCACTGCAGAGAATCTTATCAACTTTAAGAACGTAAAATCCCAAGACAGGAGAACCCACAGGCAGGCCAGAAGAGAATGTTGGCAGAACTTTTTATTGAGTATTAACTCGTTTACAGATGGGGCCGAAGTCTGGAACACGGTAAATAGAATTAGAGGTCGACCGACGTATTCACTCCCTCTGGTAAATACACAGGACGATACACTGCTTGATCAGGCAGACTCACTTGGGGAGCACTTTGAGAGTGTGTCAAGTTCCACCAATTATTCAACACCCTTTCTCAAATATAAACAAATAGAAGAATGTAAGCCACTCATAAGAAAGTGTCGGCAGAATGAACCGTTCAACCGTTCTTTTAGTATTGCAGAGTTGCGAGCTGCTTTGAGCGCATGCAAGAGCTCTGCACCAGGATCTGATAGAATCATGTACGAAATGCTCAGAAACTTACACAATGATACGCAAGTTACACTACTTAGACGTTTCAACACTATCTGGGATGGAGGGTACTTTCCAACCGAATGGAAAGAAGCCATTGTGGTCCCTGTTTTGAAACAAGGCAAGGACCCTTCCTCAGTGGCAAGTTACCGACCGATAGCCCTCCCAAGTTGAATTTGTAAGCTTTTTGAAAAAATGGTGAATAAGCGACTCATCCATTTCCTTGAAATGAGCACAATGCTTGATCCCTATTAGTGCGGCTTCTGAGAATTACGCTCCACAACCGATCACCTGGTACGTGTTGAAGGAAATATTCGTGACGCATTTGTACACAAACAGTTTTTCCTATCCATATTCCTCGACATGGAGAAGGCGTATGACAACGTGGCGCTACGGCATCTTGAGAAATTTGTCAGAAATAGGCATTCATGGTAACATGCTAAACATAATGAAAAGCTACTTGTCCAATCGTATATTCCGGGTAAAAGTCGGCAATGTACTGTCACGTCCTTTCACACAAGAAACTGATGTACTCCAGGGAGGCGTGCTCGGTTGCACATTCTTCATTGTTAAGATGACAACACTCCGTGCTTCCTTACCACCGGCCATTTTGTATTCCGTCTGCGTGGACGACATTCAAATGGGTTTCAAGTACTGTAACTTCGCAGTGTGCGAGAGACAGGTACAGCATGGTTTCAACAAGGTGTCACAGTGGGCAGAGAAAAATGGATTTAAAATCAATCCTCACAAGGGTTCTTGTGCTCTGCTTACAAGAAAGAGAGGCCTGGTTTCGGATCCTTGCTTAGAATTGTGTGGACAACAGATACCTGAAAACAAAGAACACAATTTTTTAGGTGTTATACTTGACAATAGACTGACTTTCATCCCACACATTAAACATCTTAAAGAAAAATGTCTGAAAAGAATGAACCTAATGAAACTTCTATTGCAGACTACGTGGGGTAGTGATGGCATGTGCTTAATGAATCTGTATAAGAGCCTAATTCGGTCACGATTAGATTATGGTGCCGTGATGTATCATTCTGCCGCCCTGAGCGCGCTAAAGATGCTAGATCCAGTGCACCATCTAGGAATCCGCTTAGCCACAGGCGCTTTCAGTTTATACGTAGAAACAAATGAGTGGTCACTTCATCGGCAGAGAACATACATCAACCAAACAAATTCTCTGAAAGTGCACTCTAATCCTCAACATGCGTGTTTTAATAGCGTTAACGATATGACATGGGCTACACTCTTTCGCAATCGTCTCTCCGTAAGGCAACCTTTCTCGCCGCGTGTGAGGGAGCTAAGTAAAGAAATGCATGTTCCACACCTCGAGCTTCGCCTAATGCATCCAGCCAAGCTGCCACCTCCTGGGAGTGGCAGTTGATACAATGCGATATATCTTTCATGCAAGTTACAAAACACGCTCCAGAGATTGAAATCCAAGTGCATTTCCGGGAACTCCAGCACAAACACTCCTGTACGGGGTTCTGCACAGATGCATCGAAGCCACACGACGGGGTGTCCCATGCAGCCGTCGGTCCATCCTTCTCTGAAACCGGTGTACTGCATCCGGAAACTAGGATCTTTACGGCTGAGGCCTACGCACTGCTGTCGGCCTTAAAGCATATAAATAAATCAAAACTCCAGAAATCAGTTATATATACCGACTCCCTTAGTGTTGTGAAGGCCTTGATGTCTTTCTTTAACCACAAAAATCCAATAATTAATGAACTCTACTCCGTACTGTTTAAAGCATATATATCTAACCAACATGTGATTATATGCTGCGTGCCTGGACATATGGGCATCGAGGGTAACGTTCTAGCGGACCAGTTGGCCACATCAATTTCATCGCATGCAGTTAATCCTACTGCTTCGGTCCCTGTCACAGACCTGAAGCCTTCCTTAAGAAGGAAACTGCGAAACCACTGGCAACGTTTGTGGGACGCAGAAATAAATAACAAACTGCACGTGATAAAGCCACAGTTAGGTTCTTGGCCCTCCGTAACAAAATCACGGCGAACAGATGTCCTATTCTGTCGACATTTGGAACGCATAACTTTTTACTCACTGAAAATGATCCTCCTACCTGCGGTAGATGCACGGAGAGGCTGACCGTGCTCCACGTCCTCCTGGAGTGTCGGGCAGCCGAATCTGAGAGAAGGAAACATTTTTCCCCAGCATAGCGGCAGCACATCCCCCTACAGCCCCTAATGCTACTCGGCCCAGAACCTTTATTTGACATCAACGCAGTCCTAAGTTTTCTGAAAGATGTTGTCTTGCATGTTGTTAGCCCCACATGTTCGTAGCGGGTCCTCTCTTCAGAGGATGCCGCTGTGATAGGTCTTTCGTATAGCACATGCCTCTAGGCCAGTGTGTTCAAGGGCTCTGGCGAGGCAGCAGGGCTCCAAGTAATGTTATTGTCTCATATATTTTCTATTTTACATCATTCTTCTACGATGGATTTTAATGATCATAGTACTCGTCATTAGTCATCGCCATAATATTGTAGCACGTAGATTTTACGCACTTTACAGCGACTATTTTTAGGCCCCTTTACCGCCAAGCCACATCTTCTTCACAGAACTCATCATTCCACCGCGAAATCACTAACACTGTCTTGGCGCTCTTTGGTTATGTCTGGCCCTTGCGCCACTAAACCACACACATTCATTCAATAAGGAAAGAGCAGTAGTAATTCTATATACAGAAGGTGCTTGATTGTAGATAAGTTAACCAAGGGTAAGTCAGCAGAACAAAGAAGTAACCTACATCAGAGTACAAATGAACGATGTGAGGGCCACAATTAAAATACAGAAGGATAGTTATCTCAGTCTCGTTGTGCACTATAATGTGTATATCCTGTACGTATCCCATAAAAATGCGAAACTAATATCGATTAGTGCTGAACTGGCTGATAAAATCTATAACTTTTGAATTACACTACGTACATAATAAGCAAGGCCACAGCAATATCATATTTTGATACATAAACCACACTATAGGTTTACAATAATTGCTCAAAATAAGCAGCAAAGAGTCTATAAGATACAATTGTTTGTCCTTTGAACAGATCTATGAAGGAATTCATGATTGATCTGTCTTTAGTAAAGAAAGAAAATATTTTTTCAGAGTGTGCCGAGATGCGACTTTTATCAAACAACGGTGAAATCACTCCCCTTTCGCTCTTCCACAAGTTATACAAATATACATCTCTGCGATGGTGTTTTCAAACCACCCTGAAATATCTTGCCTTGCCATGATTGCTCATGCCAAGTGAAACTAGCCGTATATGTAAGTGAAACATCGTTATTCGCCCCATTCATTCATATTTCGAACCGCAATTGTCTAAGCAATCGTCCATCGCATATTGAAAGTGAACCGCCCTAAATTAAGCATGGACAACTATGCCGCAGTCGCGCCTGTGTACTGAAGTTTTGCGTATGCATTGCATGTGTATTTGGGAATTTTAGGTGCGCGAAGATTTCTATACGCTGCTGTATTGCTCTAGTTAATATCACGCATTGTATAGCTGCACGTTGATATAATTGTCGCATTTCTGTTCTGTTGTAGCAGTTACGCCTCGCAAATTTTCTTAGTTTCTTTTGTTATAGCTGTATTTCATGCTTGCTATATTTCTGCAGTGATTGTATCCCCATCCCTATGTAACACCTTTCCAAAAGGGCCCGCATGGGTATCCTGAATAAATAAGCAAAAATATATGTCAAGAAACAAATAAATAAGAGAGAACAGAGGGTGTGAGTCAAGTGCTTTTTGATTGTGGAATTTATGGTATGTGGGCGGATCACAGCATAACAACAGTAGAGAAGGTGCGGAATTTTGACGTTAACTTTTTCAATGGCAAATAATACTGATTTGGGTGATTTCGTACTTACTTATGGCGTGAAATTTGCAGTGCTAAGCACTAAAGTGCGGACAGTAAAGAAAAACAACGAAGGGTTAGCGTGTTAGTCCTTATTGCAGTGACCTTTCGTTATTTTCTCTTTTCTTTCCGCTTTCCAGTGCTTCGCGCTGCAAAAATCACGCGATCGTCATTTATTCAATACATTTACTTCTGTACTGCAATGGGTACTATGTTCATTACTTCCAAGCTTCAGTTCGTCACTGTTTACTGCTGACTGTTTACAATGTTCTTTTTGTTCAATAAGGTATTGCACTTCATTCTTGTACAGCCGAGTCTATTTTGTTGTTTAGTTCTGGTGTGTATTCACCAAAGCTCTTGAAAATATTTCGCCTATTTTCGTGTTGTGTGCGTAATGCTTGTTGTTTTTTGTGTATGTGCTTGTGTAAATTTTTTCTTCCTAATGCAGGTGATTGCTAGCATTCTCTGTCGTCATCATCATAAGCCTATATTATGTCGACTCCAGGACAAAGACCTGTCCATGCGTTCTCCAATTTAACCCATTCAAGTAGCGCCCGCGAATTTCCTAATTTCATTGCTCCACCTAGTCTTCTGCCGTCCTCGACTGCGCTTCCTTTCTCTTGACACCTATTCTGTAAGCCTAATTATCGAACGCCGGTTATCTAGCCTACGCATTACATTACCTGCCCAGATCCACATTTTTCTCTTATTGTCAATTATAATAACTGCTATACCCGTTTGCTCTTTGATCCAAAACGCTTTCTTCGTCACTTAAAGTTATGCCTAGCATTCTTCATTCCATCGCTCTTTACACTGTCCTTAACTTGTTCTCAAGTTTCGTTGTCAGGCTCCGAGTTTCTGCCCGATATGTCAGCCCCGGTATTGAAGCGTCTTTTTTTATGTACCGCCTCCCCCGTCTGCAGTATCATGAGGCGCTATGGGTAAGATGTAAATATTTTCATAAATGAAATGGATATTTCACGTTATCATTGAACGCGTAGGGGAGACCTTGCTGCATGTATGTCGTAACGTATATTTTTCAATTACATTGTTCTAGAAACACAATAAGTACTTCCTTCCCTCATGACCTCACCTTTAAAGTGATGTCGTCGGATAAATCGGAAGCGCTTTCCTTGGCGCTCCTTCTTTGCATAGTCACGACTTCTGTCAATGGCGCAAACGACAATCCTTGATATTTCAAATGGCCCGCTTTCTCTTGCTGTTGTTCTTTTTTAGTCAATGAATTGTCTACAATGGAGAATGCGCGAAGAATATAAAATACACAAAGACTAAAAGCGCACAGTTTTGCATATTGTGAATTAACTTTGCGTTTTGTAACATGCAGGTGCTTTTCCGGATCGACAGCCCTGTAAGAAAAAAAAAAATCTGATTGCAGCCCGGGTTACCAGTAAGCACTTAGGATGGCTGCGAACAAGAGGCTTCCGCTAGAGAGCGCTGGTTCTGACCAAGCACTTCCTCGTACAGTGTCGTCATTGTGTTGTATTTTTTTTATATTATGCAATAAAGCATGCGCACAATTTTTACAAAATCGATTGTGAACACTGCTTTCCACGCACGTACCCAGGATTTTTTTTCGGGGGGGGGGGCGGGCGGTGGGCAACCCAAGGTAACTTCTCTGTGCAAATGAGGGGGGGGTACCTTTACTAGTACAAATATGAATACCGCCCAGCATTCGCCATAAAAACGCGTAAACGCACAAAAGAGAAATGAAATAAGGTCTATTTTACAAGTACGCCTGTGCAATACGCCTCTCCCTTACTTGGCAAACAAAGAACCACGACAAATGGAGTCGCGCAGGAAAGAAACGCAGGAATAACACTGCCAAGAACAAGTGCAGGAGCGCACATGTAACATAAATATTACTTTAGTAGAATAAAACTTTAAGAAACAGCAGTTGGCAACAAAGGCACACGGACCGAGCGGAGTTGTGTTACTCCGCCAGCCAATCACAGAAGCAAAGAAAATCGTCGTCATGTGGCCTTTCCAAAATGGTGTTGTACTTGGTACCTCCGGAGCATCTGCTATTCTTCAAGAGTCTTTTCATCGGCGGAAGCAATGAGGTGTGCAACAGACATGGACAAAATGCATGGAATCTGAGCATTTCATTCTTCAAAATCTGCTGTGCAGTTCATTTCACTGCTGAACCCGTTTTCCTGATGAAACTTCACTGCCAACTGAAATGAAACTTCACAACGAATAGTTGTAGCGAAGCGAGGAGGATATTGCAGTTCAACAATGAATTAGGCATTCGCCATACCACTTAACAGGCGAGGGGAAAGGTATAAAATTACGCGCTAATAATTTTATTTTTGTAGTTACCGCCTAATTTGGGTAACAGAAAAAGTTTGAAGTACGAATTATTTGCAGCCTCGCGGAGGAGCAGAGGCTGGTGGTTATGAGGGCGTCGGCGGGGCTTCATTCCAGACTTACCAGACCTATCTAAATATATGTATTGTAAAAGGAGAATTCGTTTTTCTCAGCAACCACTGCACCAAATTTGACAAGGTTTCTGCATTTAAAAGAAAAACTTAAACTCTGGTGACTGTTGGCTTCGAATTTTTCCTTTATATTGTCCATGTTTTATTAAAAACTGGCAAAAATCGAAAATTGTCAGAAAACGAGACCATCTAGTTTGCAACTCTGTCTTTCGGCGACTAGAAATGATATCGCAATTCTGTAAATTGCACCTAATAGTACATCTAAAGCGTACAAAATTGATATGTGAAACATGAATAAAAAAATTGAGTAATACGGAAATAGAGCCTTTGCAGAAACCTTGTAAATAACGTAACAAATTCACATAAAATGTTATATGACATATGAAAGTTGTCCTCTTGGAATGGTCTAATGGATGCCGTTTACAGAACTGCCATATCTGTTTTTGATGCAGAGCTATGAATTTCTAAACTTCGTGCTTCTATTCTTTTCAAACTGTCGAATATATGAAAATCTTTTTAACAAAATTCAGGCCCTAAATCAATATTCCGCTTCCAACAGTCACTATAATTTAGCTGTCTCTCTCAAATGCAACAAACTTTATTAAAGTCGGTCCAGGGGCTATCTCAGAAAAATGTTTGTGCGTTTTACATGTATTTGAATAGGCCGCGTCGGAGTTGGGCCCGAGCTAAAGCTTCCCCTTAAGTTGTAGCCAACTATAGTAGCGCTTTTTGAATTAGCTCTGGAAGAAATATACAGAACTATATATTTGCGGAACAATCACAGTTCTTTTAGATTCATCGTTCACTGCTCTGACAGAAGTGCCACAACCGACTCGTATTGTTATTTGGGAAGCTACGTAACGATGCGTGGCCGCCAGTCGCGTACAATCGCGTAGAGCGCAGGAAGCTGCGGCTCTAGACGTACTGCGCCCACCGCGGAAGGTTAGAGAAACACCTACTTAAGCACAGCAGAGAAATGGCAACGTTAAGCGGCTCGAATGATAACTGTAGAAGCGTCATTCAGAACACACAGAATTGTCCTACACTTCCGACGGCGTTTTCTCTACTTCCTTTTTAAATAAAAATATGTTGATCCATAAATATTTTCATAAACAACGGTTTCTTTTGTTCATTTTCGCTTTTCCTCCCGGTTTGGCTGTTGCCTTGGCTCTCTGCCTTAGGAGATCGCTTAATTTCTCAAATCCTTGCGACTATTGTTTCCAGTTGGCAATTTTGCAACGAAAGAGCTGTAGAATTGCGGAAAAACCAGACGAATTAACGGGTGGCTGTCATATTGCCTTTGAGTTTAAGGGTTATTGCAGGGATTGATGATGGATGCTGTCTCACATCATTTTATTTTACACTATATCTAACCCATATCACGGGTATATGGTTCCGACGATCTGTCAGCGTCGCGGCGAGCCGTCACTCGAGGAAATAATGAAATAAAAAGAAAAGTTGAAGGCAATTCGTATTTTCTCTGGCCGCAACTCGTTCCACGTGCACACAGACCAGCTGACCACGAACTGAATCCCTTTCCTGGCCCCTGGATCAGTCAATACGAAGAAGGTGGAATATACGAAGCAACAACGATGTGCGTGACCTTTGAATAGACGGTGACAACTAAATACCTCTCGAGTTAATCGCGCGGGCACCGAATTGATGAGGAAACTGGCATTCATATTCCAGGACACACCGATAACTGGTGCCATCCAAAAGGAGTTTATTTATTTATTTATTTATTTATTGTCATACTCTCAAGGCCCGGAGGCATTACAGAGAGGAGTGGTGATTAGTACAAACATATTCGTTAACAATATTCTTGAAGTTTGTGGCGTCAGAAATGGCAGTGACGGAGGCAGGGAGGCGGTTCCAGTCATTCGTCGTTCTTGGTATAAAGGAATCAAAATAAACGTTCGTGCGACAAGTTGGGACTTCAACCTTAAAACGATTGGTTTGAGAAAGGCAGCAAAGTGTTGACCGCCGAATAGCTGTCAAGCTCATCATTGATTTGGCGGCGCTTTAAGAATGTGTGTGAGAAATGGTGGCGTGGGCGGGGAGGGGGGGGGATGCGTTTGAATTTCGGGGAGGGGGGCCCGGGTCCCCCCAGACCCCCCTTGGGTACGTTCCTGCTGCTTGCTCAGTCTGATGTACGTCACGCAGTATATTCAGTGCCAACTTTCCCTAGTAATTAGGAATATGCAACAAGTGCCGCCATATTGCCTTGCAATGATAAGTTGTAGTTGCCAACACAGAAATCAACTGACTCAATCTTGCACATATAAAGTCGGTTAATAAAGGTACTGCTAAGTGCAGCCAGCCCTTAAATTGGAGGAAGGCTGGTATTGTACATTGCAAGGGAAAAACAATAAATGGAGGCGGGTTTTACAAGAACCTGCGAAATTTCCGGAAAAGAATAAGCGCTTGCGTTTAGGGAAGGTAATTCTTGTTCATGGATGCGAAGGCGAGCTGATAGCTTAAGGGGGACACACAGGATGAAAAATTTTGCGTTTGTGGTGATGATATCTTCGTGTGTGCCATACTAGAACTATACAGCCTAAGTTTACATCATAAAGAAAAAGTGTCACAATTTTCAGAAGCTCTTTGCTAGAAACACTGTCCTAGAGCGTAAAACATATTACAGAATGTCGGTGACTTGTTTTACAGCGGTGGCCTGCTTTCGATGCTGTAAATGTTGGCAGTGTTAATTAGATGTGGCAGAATACAGTGCGCATGTAGTCATGTAGAACATATAAAATACATGGGCGTGTTCATAAAAGCACCAGCATAAACTACCGTTTAACGCGGAAAAATATCATTTGGGTAGTTTGTCCTAATACTTCTCTCTCATACTGACGTATACACGGAAATCTATCAAGCTTGAAGCCCCACAGGAAGATGGCAAACATGCGTAATAGCTTTATTGCGCACAACCGACAACAGAGTAGGATCTGCATATCTTCCTTTAAAAATAGATTACACATCGTTGGTCTAGGGCATATTGTTAGATGGCCCAGTGCTCTTCTTTCCGCTTTTTCTCTCACCTTTACGACCCAGTACTGTCAGTGTTTGTTCCTTCTTGCATTACCGTCAAATGGAGCGCATAGATATTTCGCGGGTGTCGACGCACAGTTGCTAATAACAGGCTGGATGTACGCTTGTCGGGCCGGATTTCTCCGCCCTTCTGCCAATTACCCAGCTGTTTCTATTGACACCTAATTTCATCACAATACTCACAGTATTCTGAATGCTCTTCTTATCGGCAGACGGCTACAGCTTCTGCGCATGCTAACAGTTTGTCGTCTGTCAACAGCAAACAAGAAACCCACAATACTTTCAAGATCTCCTTAAATAAGCGAATAGTCGTTTCGATAACGCGGTCGTGCAGACTGCAGATCTTCAACAGCACACCCAAAAGTACACAACCCAGTTCTTCAAGGCACCCAAGCCCCTAGGGTGCCTTGGGAAAAAGATCGCAGTGAATGATCGCGATTCTTTGTTACTCGAGATGAGTCTTGGTGATAGAAAGGTTATGTAGGAGAAGAAATACCAGACAATTTCTTCTGGCTTCATGCTTGCTTTTGGCTTGGGAAGGTCTTCTGGGTTTATGTTCTGGTTGTAATGCAGCTTGTCACTCTATCGTCCTTGTCATGCTCTGCAATGACTTCGAACTCTAAATATTCCTTTTCCTTGACCGTATTTGTTGACACCTCACACACTTAAGCGATAGCTGATTTTCTTTGCTCAGGATAACCTGGATTTGTCGCACTGGATACCGATCAATAGGTAACCTAAAAAAATTAAGATGGCCTCTTAATCATAGCACAGTAACGAGATAAGTTAGATTCAGTAAACGCACTCTACAGTGGCGATTGTAAATGTAGTTGCGCGACGTGAAGCTTAAATTTGAGTATTTACGTGCCAAAACCAAGATTGTTTTATGAAACAATAATGGCAAACTGAAGATTAGTTTTCAGCAGAGTCGGTTCTTTAACGTGCACGGAGGGCACGGCACACGAGCGTTTTTGCATTCTGCCCCCATCAGAATGCGGCCGCCGCGGTGGTGAATGGACCCGCGACCCCGAGCTCTACCTTACATCAATTCTACCTTACACCAGAGTAAACTACACTCGATAGATATCGAGTGCAGCCGCATCGTTAGAGTTTTAAGCAAAATGAGCACAAATACACCACGTCTTTATCACACTTCGAGCACGCTCACAAGCCCAACGATATATATTTCAAGCGTAACCAGACTAAGACAAGCAATTTTCGCTTCTGTAAAGTGAACGTAACGGATATCTCAGGACGCACGTTTAAATTCATGGCTGTTTCATTCGTGGACATTACCTACGTGCCGCAATATTATCAGTGCGCAAAAGAATTATTTTTCAACTCGAGGGAAGAAAACCGAAATTAGGGCATGCGTGATGCGGGTCCAAAATAATCTCGCATCTCCAAAACGGTCTCACATCATGCGCAAGCATAGTGTCGTTCTTGAATGGTTCTGAAAGCGCTCCGTGCGACTGCAACCGGACGCTACGGCAGGTTAAGGTGGCAACTTCTTTCCGTGCTATGTGAGTGCGATGACAAGGACCGCCAGCATCATTTTGACGTGAGAGATCGTAACACAGACGGCCAGCTGTATACGATGGCCTTCCAGCAGTAAGTGACCTGTGTCATATTTCTGTTAACGCCTCATGTGAGCATATCAGCTTCTGTTCAAATTTACAAACGGTGCGTACTCAGCTCTTGCGGTGTGGGCACATTTTGCGCGACGTCTCTCTTGGCAGTTCACAAAGATTTCGCCAGCATGCGCACGAGGATAAACAGTAGCACCAGCGCGACATTCGCTGCTTAGGACAGGTCGTCGAAAACATTGAAGACAGCTTCTCTATTTGGAATTTTCACTAGCACTTCTGATATATTACCAGGAATAATGTTAAATACTACAATGCTATATGAGGTGTAGGGCGATGGGGCACCACAGAAATTTTCGTAGCAGTAAAGTGGCTGCATGCGCAAACGTAAGGCACAACGTTTTAAGCGCTGAAGCAACATGCACCTAATGCGTATTTAGCTGCAAGTCGGAAACACATTGGATAATGATCGAAACCGATATATATTTAGATATTGAATTTCGGTGCCACGCTACGCAATTCAACATTGCCATACGTTTGAAGCACTGAAGGTGTGTCGCGTGACACCGAAATTTGGCCGTTTGGCTGATGTGCCGACATTGGCCTGCGTTGACATGAGCACACCATCCGATTTGTCGTCGGCGATACGACAGATAGTCCGGGAAGATCTCCTCCGGTGCCACGAAATCGGCGGTTGGGGTAGCGGCGACTCTCGGGGCACCGAGCTCGGACTACCACCTGCGTCCTGGCAACCCTCTATTATAGCAGCGAACGTGAACGATTACAGAGCTGGGCTTCCGTCTGAACCCACGAACCGGCCTCGCTTCAACAACGAGCAGAAGCGCCGCACTTCTTATCCGGCACAGCCGCACAGCCGTACCACTTATTCAGGGTGCAGGGAATATGAAAATCATCACAGATACCCCATGCTCGCTCGCGGAAATGAAGGCTATGAGCAGCACCGCGAATTTCAGCCTCCTCATGTGTGCTATAGTGTCGGTGTACCTGGCCACATGGCTAGGTTTTGCGACTACCGCCGACATTTCCGAGAAGAACCACCTCGAGCGACGTTTATGTAGACTTGATATCCGGCTACTGGCAAATCCCGATGCATGCCGAGGATAAGAAAATAACAGCGTTCATAAAATTTGGTGGATTTTTAAATTCAATGCCATGCCGTTCATCTTGTGCAACACACCCGCCACCTTCGAATGAGTCATGGATACTCTCTGCGAGGTGTAAAGCGCGATATGAGCATGTGCTACCGCGACGATGTTATTATATTTGGGCGCACATTTTACGAGCACAACACGCGTCTCGGCATTGGCCTCAATGTATGCAGAAGGCTTGTCTTTTGCTCAACTTCAAAAAGTGCCATTTTGGTGAGCACCAAGCCTTGGTGTTGCGACATCTTGTGGACAAAGACGGCGACAGGCCTCATCCTGCGAAGACAGAGGCTGTTGAATCATTTCAACCACCTCAGTCTATAAATCAACTTCGCAGCTTTCTAGGGCTCTGCTCTTATTTTAGGCGGTTCATTCCTCGATTTGATGACGTCGCTTATCCCTTCACAAGCCTCCTGCACAAGACCGCCGCTTTCGAGTGGACGCCTGATTGTTCTGCTTCCTTTCGACAGGTAAAGTTTCTGCTGACATCGCGACCCATCCGCCGACACTTCAATCTTTCCGCTACAGTCGATTACGCTTCACAATTTATGATTACGATTTACACTTTAACCTCGATTACGTGCTGTAGCTTCGCAAAAGCAGTACAAATCACGATACGATAGTCGACACCGGCAAGTCACTTACGATCCGGCTGACCTAGTGAGGCTATGGACTCCTGTGCGTGAATTCGGTCTATACCAAAAACTGCTCGACGATTATGTTGGACCGTTCATTGTGCTTGACCGTCTCAGCGAGGTGAATTTTAGAATCGCGCGCCTCACTTCCAATGGAAGATGGTCGTCCAAGACCGACATCATGCATGGAGCCCGCCTGAAGCTGTGTACTCAACGAACGCCCCACTGAATTTTCGCCCGGAGGGCTTCTTGTGCGAGAGGAGCCATGTTATAGCGCATCAAAGGTATTGGAGCAGCAGCATCAGCTCCAACAACATTAAGGGGGCAGCGATGTAGAGAAGGACATGCAAAATTAGTCTGCAGAAAACTGAAATAATGTTTAGCAGTCTCGGAAGGGAACAGCAATTTACGATACGTAGCGAGGCACTGGAAGTGGTAAAGTGGGAAGTTCTAGTAGTCTTCGTGCTACTGGTTGTATTATATAAGTATGTAAACGTGAAATGCATATTGGTCAGAAACAACTATTTTTAATGTTGCTTCTTACGTAATTGGCTATAAATATTTTACGACCTCATTTAATGTTCCTTGAATTTCACCAACATACGTTGCCTCAAAGTTCAAGGCACATTCGGCAACATCAAGATTACGTCGTGTAGAACCAGCGTCCTTAAGTGCTGGTTAATGCTGTTATGATGATACGGTCCAATGTTACCTGTTGAGCAAAAGCAGGAGACAATGTTTCCATCTCCTGAAAAGTATCTTGTTGAGAATTTACACGAGGCAGTGGGCAGTTAATGATAAGTAATGTTAATAAAGGTCACGAAGGGATGATTTCGATGAGCTGCTTCAATGCTTGTGCGTCGATGATAGTGGCAATTTTTGTGGGCATGTCACCATTCCAATCTCGTGCTGTGCACAGGATAAATGACTGCTAAAATATTATAGTATGGGCTTTTGAGGGATATATGTGTTAGAATGAGTGGTGTTGGCATTGCGTTGGGCTCTTTTTATATACGGCGTATCAAAAGGAAACGAATGGAGGTACTTAGGGAAGCGATTAATACGAGCTATTCAATGGCGTGATGCTAGAGTAGGTAAGTTTATTTGGGGCTGTACTGCTTAGATGCTTCAATTGTACGAATAATTAGGCATAATAAAGTGTGTCGCGCGGTTCTGAACCGACTTCACGGCAATAGCATGATAATTGTGGTGTGGTTCAAAAATAGCATTGGGATAATCAACCCTGGGCAGCACAAAAGTTCGGAAAGCAAACTGTTTAATAGAGGGAGGAGCGGGGCAAATGTTATGGCGTATATAACCTACAGCAGGATTAGGAGAATTTGTTATGTGGTTAACATGACCTGTCCAAGTTAGGTCATGTGTAATATACATACTAACACATTTTAATGACTCAGTTCCTGCCATCTGTATGTTATTGATTCTGCAATTAGGTAATTACAGATACTGCAAATGACGCAATTACGATGACCGGTAATAGACATAAACACATATATAGCATATATTCTTATCGAATATAATATGTAAACAGTCCAATCGAATGGTGTTTGCTATTCAGATTGTATGCGACTTCAGAATCCACGATTCAAAATTATCGCATTATTGTTTACGCTCGGATGTACGCTTAACAGCACTTTTGAAGTCTCGAAGGTGATGGGCCGATGCAAGTGAGGGGTCTTATTCCTAGTGATTGTGCTGCTGGACAGTCGTGGCTGCTGCGCAGAGGCACACTTGATCCTGATAGAATTAATGTGCGGGGGCTAATCAGTCATGCTTAACAAGTTCCCACCTGTCATTCAATATAAACAGCCCATTTTTGGGAAGCCTGTGATTCTGCCGAATCGACTGAGGCAAGGAAAACATCTTTTTCCAGTCTCACTATGTCTGACACCCATTAAAACTGGGTGCGAAATGTAGTACCGCACTAATCTTCCCGAAGCAGCATAGCATATCTACAGATATCTGTACGTAAATGTGAGGTGTGCTGTTCCTTTAATTGCCTAATTATTGTCATTATGATAGTGCACGGGATAACTGAAAGCAGTCGTTTATAATATATATGCTGCTTAGATGAGTGGGCGTGCCCTTGGTAATGACATTGCTTATAGCAATGAAATGTAAAAGACGCGTATCACGTAGCACGAAATCACGCTCGAAAATAATTACTTTTGTTTACACCCCTAGAAAAAAGCCGAAGGACACCGCTACCATCTAGCTTCTTTTTTTGTTAAAGAAAGTCTTGCGTCATTCTTCTGGCAATATTATTACGAGACACCCTGTTCAGTTCTCACGACCTGGGGTTCTTTAACGTACATCTAAACAGAAGTACACAGAGAGAGAGAGAGAGAGAGACTCTTTATTAGAATAACAGAGAATTTTGCCGGCACGTATATAAGCGCTGCCACGCTACTCTGTATGGGGGTGGGGAGTGGGAATGGAATGTCCGGAGGAGAGTGGGAGTGAAGGAGAATAAATATAAATATATGATATGTGTAAGCGGACCTGATACTAATATATGCAGGTGACATGGTGGATAAATTTAGGCTTTTGTATATGACATGTTGAAAATTTAAAGCTTTCCAATTACACCGATTTCTGACAGGCGTTTGCACAGTAAATCCAAAACCCACCGCTATATTGAAGGGCCGGGCAGTGGACCTAAGATGCTGGGTAATGTTAACGGATCGTTGCAAATCATGTCCATTTGTTGCTAAAATATTGTCTCTCGTCGCCGTACGCAGGGCATTCTAGTAATAGGTGCTCCATTGTCTCTAAGTTGCCACAGTTATCAAAGTAGCGGTTAGTGGCAAGCCCTATGCGGTGCAGATAATCCTTCGTGTATGCCACGTTCTGTCGAAGACCAAGGTACAAGGCATCTAAGTGTGGAGCAAGTGGTCGTGGATTTTTCGGTCTGATTTCTAGGTCAATATAACGCAGGAGGTTATCTGCGTGAAGCGGCAGATTCCAGATCCGGTCTTTTTCTTGATAGGCATATTTCTTTCGCCATGTTTGAAGCATCGGCTTTTGTAAAAAAAAATGTTCTTTTGAAAGTGTGGTATTGGAGTCTATTTCGGGCAGCTTCATCCGCTTTTTCATTTCCCAAAATACCGGCATGGCCAGGTATCCACTAGAACTTGATGAAGTACCCACCAATCTTAGCCTTGTGGTGAAGATAAGCAATATTGCCACATGCACCCCTTCGCGGAGCCATACCTCGAAAACGGAATCACCTTCGTTCGTCGAAACTCCTGTTCACCGGTGAGGATGGTGCTTGAGGATGCTTGAGGACGGGGTTATTCGGCCATCTAAGAGTCCTTGGGCATCGCCTGTCGTGTTGGTGAAAAAGAAGGAAGGTAGCCTGCGCTTCGGCGTCGACTACCCAAAACTCAATCAGATCACAAAGAAAGACGTTTATCCGCTGCCGCGTATCGACGATTCACTGGACAGGCTACGAAACGCACGTTACTTTTCGTCGATGGACTTGAAAAGCGGCTACTGGTACATAGAAGTTGATGAGCGAGGCCGTGAGAAGACCGCATTTGTGACGCCCGACGGACTTTATGAATTTCAGGTGCTCCCCTTCGGTTTGTGTTCTGCGCCAGCAACCGTTTCAGCGACTAATGGACACGGTACTCTCAGGCCTCAAATGGCAAACCTGTTTGGTGTACCTCGACGACGTGATTGTTTTCTCCGCCACGTTCGAGGAACACTTACGGAGGCTAAAGACGGTCTTTGAAGCAATACGCTCAGCTGGTCTAACTTTGAAACCTGAAAAGTGCCATTTTGGCTTTGAAGAACTTCAATTTCTCGGTCACGTTGTCAGTCGTGAAGGTGTCCGACCTGACCCTGATAAACCCTCTGCCGTTGCTAATTTCCCAACGCCATCAGATAAAAAGGCCGTGCGACGTTTTCTGGGCGTTTGCGCCTAATACCGACGCTTTATTGCGGACTTTTCGCGCATCGCATGGCCATTAACGCACCTAACCAGTGAAGATGTCCCCTTCGTATGGGGTGAAGACCAGCAACGGGCATTTCACGACCTACGGCAACGCCTGCAGACGCCTCCTGTGCTCGCACACTTTGATGACGACGCTCCTACGATTCTTCATACCGACGCTAGTAATGTCGGCCTCGGCGCAGTGCTTGTACAGCGGCAGGACGGCGTCGAACGAGTGATTGCTTACGCCAGCAGGACGCTATCAAGAACGGAGGCAAACTACTCCACGACAGAAAAAGAATGTCTCGCACTGGTGTGGGCCGTCCTGAATTTCGGCCATATTTGTATGGTCGGTGTTTCACCGTTGTCAGTGATCATCATGCACTTTGCTGGCTGACTAATTTAAAAGATCCAGCTGGTCGGCTAGCGCGCTGGAGTCTTCGTCTCCAAGAGTTCGACTTCACGGTTGTCTACAAATCAGGGCAACGACACACCGATGCCGACTGCCTTTCTCGGTCTCCTGTTCAGACTGCAGTGCACGACGATGATGCCACGGCTTTTCTAGGCGTGCTAGATACTGTCGCCGTTTCACGCCACCAACGCGAGGACGCAGAACTGGTTCCTCTTTTTGATTACTTAGAGGGCAGAACAGGCAGCGTGCCGAGGTTATTCGCCAGAGGGCTGCCTTCATTCTGCTTGCGCCACGACGTTCTGTATAAAAAGAACTTTTCACCTAGTGGAAGCAGCTACCTACTCGTCATTCCCGCATCTCTTCGCGACGAAGTCCTACACGCTTGTCACAACGAGCCGACCGCTGGTTACTTGGGCTACACTCGGACATTAGCAAGAATTAGGCTCAAGTACTATTAGCCGAGACTTGCGTCGATCGTGAAACGTTACACACAGACATGCCTGGATTGCCAGCGCCGCAACGCCCTACCCGGCAAGCCAGCTGGACTGCTGCGTCCTGTTCAGATACCGCAAGCGCCGTTCGAACAAATTGGCATGGACCTTTTAGGTCCGTTTCCACTGTCTATTGCCGGAAATAGATGGATAATCGTCGTCACGGATTATCTTACGCGATACGCCGAAACAGGTGCTATCCAACGTGGAACAGCAGCCAAAGCGGCGCGATTTTTTGTCGAAGCCGTCGTCCTAAGGCATGGCGCTCCCGCAGTGGTCATAACCGACAGAGGATCTGCGTTCACGGCTGCGCTTCTGGATACCGTGTTGCGACTAAGTGGTACCACTCACCGCAGGACCACGGCTTACCATCCCCAAACCAATGGGCTGACAGAACGTCTGAATAAGACTCTGGCAGACATGATGAGTATGTACATCGACGTCGACCACAAGAACTGGGACGAGATTTTACCATATGTTACATTTGCATATAACACGGCTCGCCAAGAGACAACACGCGTGACGCCTTTCAGCCTCGTTTACGGACGCGAAGTGACACCCATGTTGGACGCAATGCTGCCGCACGAGTGCGGTGACGACAAGACTGGTGCCGAGGAGTTTACGCAACGCGCAGAGGAAGCCAGGCAGCTTGCGCGTTTGCGAATCAAATCACAACAGGAATACGATGCCCGACACTACAATCTTCGACACAGACCCGTCAAGTACAACGTCGGTGACCAGGTGTGGGTCTGGACTCCGATTCGTCGGCGGGGGCTGTCTGAAAAGCTCCTGCGAGGATACTTCGGCCCGTACACAGTTCTGCGCCGCATCAGCGATGTTAATTATGAAGTTGTCCCCGACAGCCATAACTGCTCCAAACGCCGGCGGCATCTGCCCGAGGTTGTGCATGTGCTTCGTATGAATACATACATTTCCTCATGACCTCAACTTTGCACCGTCTGTGCACAGCCTTCGGACGTTGGTGCATCGGGACGATGCCCTTTTTTTTCAAAGGGGGGGGGGGACAAATGCCACATCCTATATGATCACTGCGGGTATGTGCCAGGCGATGAGAACGACGCTGAAGTAGCGCGCGAGTGGAAAAACAGAGACGACAACGACGTCGCGTTGACTGCTCTGCTAAAGTGCTTCCATACGTCCTCTACGCCGGCTTTCCCGTCTTCTACTAGGCTGCGACAATATCAAATGCTGCAGGTTGATTATTACAACGCTTGTGCCTGTTCCACATAATTTTTAGGGCTGCTTTTGAATCCGTGAAAAATCACCCATGTCCTTGGCGGCTGCTGTCGAAGTACATACACAAGGACTTCCTTAATGCCTATGGCTCTGCTGAAGTGGATGATGTACCTCGCTCAAGACGAAACAAAAATCGTTGCCCTGTAGAGGGAACAAAAAGTCCGCACGATGAGCTATGCGGAGGTGTAGAGCTATCTGTGAAAATGTGCGGTGCGGCTGTGTATTCTTTGTGTATATATTCCAAACCAATCTGATAAGTCGCTGCTTGAGCATTTTCTTTTTCGCACTGATTCCAGGGATATATGACGCGATTTCTAGTGGGGTCAGTGTCCATGATGAAATGTTGCGTGGCATAACTTGTGACGCCTGAGGAGGAATCGAGATATGTGTGCTTCCGACGTCCTGTTCAAAGCTAGATGTAGCACACGTTCTAGAAAAATCCTTTAAAATGTGAGTCTTCGTATGAATCATGTGTCGGAGGGGAATTCGAAGTGTCTGCTGCGAAGAAAGCACTTCAAGAGGCATCTATCCAGCTTCTGATAATGTTCCTGAGCGAGACGATCCCTTCGAAAGGCTAAGGCATAAGCGAAGGAAGTTGTTCCGTGCTGCCTGAAGTTTTCTCTTGCTTGTGGGAGGCATTCTGTGCAGGATCGGGAGGTAATATCGTAGTGTTCCGTCAACGTAGGCCTTATGGAGGAGACCCACTGATCGACAGTTGCTGCCGCACTGGGATCCGGCTAAAGAACGGAATACGTGTGACGCCGAGGAAATCTCACTCAGGGTTTTCCCTTGAGGCGACCATGTGAGGTTCCTATCGATCGTCACTCCAAGAAACATTTGCGTCTTGACGTAGGGAAGGGTACGACCACCCAACACTAGTGGGTATTTTTCCATACACCTCCGCGTGAAAGCCATAGCAGCAACGCTTTTGTCGTGGGACAATTTCAGACCCCTTGGATTTAGGTAGGCCGCTATATTTGCCAGCGCTTTCCGGAGACGTTGTTGGGTGGTACTGCGGGAACGCCCCGTGCTCCAAATGCGGATGGCGTCCGCATATAGTGTGATTTTGGCGCCGCGGGGCAGGTTTCTTCTCACATGGATGAGGACTGAATTAAATAATACAGGGCATAACACAGCCCCTTGTGGCACTCCCTTCTCGATGGCATAAAGCACGTGGGGCCATGCGGCGTACACATGAAAACTTGGCGTCCTTGAAGATAGTCCTCAATCCCTGCGTAAAGCCGTCCTCCAAGACCAAGGGTTTCCAAAGTGTCAAGTATTGCTTTGTGATAGACCGAATCATATGCTGCCTTAAAGTCCGAAAATAATGCAGTAGGTGTGTTTCCACAGACCAATTCCTCTTCAGAGAGCACGCACACTGAAGTAAACGTGTTCTCTTCCATTTGGTTACCATTGAATTCCCCTACCTGTTTTAACCCGTGAGCTCAAGTTTGGCAGCGCAACACCATGTGCACTATATAGCCATTAATTAGGCTACCGCACCGTTTTTTTTTATGCGTTAGCATTTGTATGCATAAAGAACGAGCAAAAGTCCGTCCGCCCGTCCGTCCCGTAAGACGGTTGCTTTCACGACAGAGGCCGCTGCAGAGGGCAACTTTACCTTTGTGCCCCTTGTAGATTCAACGCGAACGAAGCGGAAGAACATAGCATTCGCGAAACTCTGAGCACATCTCGCAACCAACCCGCCTTTCGCAGATCGCTCTCAAATGTAAACTCCCACATTTCTTTTCAACAGGAAGCGGCCAAAGCTCACCGCGTGGAGCTGTCAGCAGTCTGCACTCTTTGTCCTCATCGCAGATTCCTTTTAAGATACGGACCGCATGGTCGCGCATTACACAGCCACCGCCGGAGCACGTTTGGTCATGGTTCATAATAATTCAATGCGGATGGATAAGGCGCGAAAGAGCGACAACAGCTTGTAATGACCGGAACGTCATCAGAGCAGCTGGTGCCTTCACTTCCAGTACTTTGCTCGGTCATCAATGCAGCTTGCACCGCCGTCCACACCAGTTCGTGCGACCGCATCGCTGTGGTTTTGTCTGGAGTGATCAAGTTTCATAACATTGATAACGACACCGGGCAGCGTAGAGATGCGCAATTGGCACAATGCTTGAGCAGATTTAGACAATTCCTCGAAATACGGGCGACTTCAAAAACAAGAAGAATATATTTATTCAAAGTAAAGCCTACACGGCACGTGCCGTATCAAACAGCATTTAAAAAATAAAATGAAATAAGGTACAGAAAATAAACCAACTTTTCTTAAGGAATAAATACATACTATATGCAATTATGAACAGCGCTATAGTAGTCTGAACGCATATACCAGCGCGCAAAGTAGTGCAACTGACCCTTCCGAGAAGTATCCCCAACAGTTTCCAACGGCACCACCTTGATGCGACCCAATCCTCTTCTATCGCAGCGCCACCACAGTATTTTTTGTGGTCGCACGCCTTACTGCAAAGCATGCGCCGCCCCAGCCCCTCGCCCCCCTCAGGCTCATTCTAGTACACCCTAAAAAGAACAAAATAGGAGAGGAGCCGGAAGTGTAACCATGTTGGTGTGCCATCTTCCTTTGAGTCTGCAATTAGCTCGCCGGAACAGATGGCACGAGCTGTGAAGTTGCTTCCGGTGGCTTGTAGCACACTTCGGGTGCTACAAGCCACCGGAAGTGTGCGCTGCTGACGGGCGTCAGAAGAAAACCTTCGAAACTTCTATAGCAGCCTTAGTGAAGCAGATGCGCCCCTGTGTTTTCCGGTGGCACGTTGAAGGTCTTGGATGCCCTTGTCCGAGCGGCGCAGCAGGTTCTTCCACTAATCTGGAAGCAGGATTTCCCCTAATTCTAGAGGTGGGGGATCTTCCTTGTATCCCCAGAGTATATGGATGAGGGTAGCTCTCTCATCGCACAGTATACAATCAGGAGAAAATTGTGGTGGAATCATATGGCAGAGAACTACCGGGTTAGGGAAGGAGTTTGTTTCCATTCTCCTACATGTTATTTCCTGCTCTTCATTGAGCTTATTATGTATGGGCGAAAAGCTCCTTCGTCCACGCGGAAATCATTGGTTAGATCATGCAATGAATATAGGCTATCCTTGGCTGTCGCCAGAGCGGAGGCACTCACCACGTGGCCGACTAAACTTCAGGCTGTCTGTTGGGCCGCCTCGTTTCCAGGGTTGCCAGAATTCGCCGGTAGCCAAATCAATTTAATATCCATATCTGGGGAGTTGAGCTTACTATGAATATTAAGGGTGAATTCAATTATGCCCCGGGCAAAATTGTGTATGGCTGTCTCGGAATCACTGAGGATAACATCTGTCTGTGAATTTGTAATGGCGAAAGCGATGGTCGCCTCCTCAGCCACTGCGGATTTGCGTACACGGAGGAAGGCGGAAGGGACTGTGTCATGTGTACCCGTAATTCCTGTCACTGCGAATGCTCTATTCGAAGCTGGATATTCAGCTGCATCGACGTAGATGACACCTGGTTGCTGTTTATATGCCTTATGGACTGTCAGAGCCCTGGCAATCCTCCTACCCTCGTGGTGCATGGGATGCGTATTTTTGGGAGGAGGTTTATTGGTGAGCCATTTCCTGATTGATGTTGGTAGATCTCTTGATTCATCTATTTGTGATTCTACGTTTTCGTCTAGTTTGGCGAGGATACTTCTGCCTGTTTTAATTTTCGTGAGCTTCGCCATCTGAATGAGGATGTGGGCAGCGCAGAGTTCTTTGAGTGTGTTATGGAATGCCGTGTTGGAGAAATTTATCTGTAGATTGATAGCAGGATAGCCCTAATGCCGCTTTGAATGCTCGTCTGATTAGGCACCCATGCATGGTCTTTTCTGCAGCGTAGAGCTGTAGGTAGGGCACTGAGTAGGTGAATCGGCTTAGAACAAAGCCATGCACTAACCTGCACAGGTCCTTCTCCTTCATGCCCTTTCTCCTCTTTGCCAACCGTTTTAGACTGATTGTCTGTTTGCTTGTGGCAGAGGTGCGTTTCGACGTTCTTGTCATTGTTCTGGATGAATGGACCCACGACCCTAAGTGCCTAGACTTCTGGTATGGTTTGCCCTCTAACATTACCTGTGATAGGTATGGGCGCTCGGTGTGCCCGCCTACCTCTGAAATTACCTCGAATGACAAGGCGTTCAGACATAGGCTGCGAGCAGGTGAGTCCTGCTCGTGTTGCGTAACTTTCTACTTGAGCAACCACCCATTGGAGAGTTGCCTCGATTTCCCCCTCGTTGCCTTTATTGGTCCAGAGAGTGATACCATCGGCGTAAAGGGTGCGATTCAAATTTGGAATTTCGTCAAGTATACCTGGAAGACAGATGAGCGCAAAATTGATGAGAAATGGTGAAAGGCACGAGCCTTATGGAGTACCTTGTGTGCACAACGTTATTGCCGCTAGCAATACCGGATGTCATCTTTTCTATTATAACAGCTGTGCGTTTGAAGAGAAATAATCGGATATAATTGTAAGTTTTAATGCTGGGATTAATATTACTTAGATTTTCGAGGATTATTATGTGTGAGAGGTTATGAAAGGCCTTATTTAAGTCAAGGCCCGCAACATCTCTGGTATGTTTTTTTTTCTTTGTCGATGATGTCCCGTTTAAGACGGATCATGCCATCCTGGGTGGATAATTTGCCCTGAAACCAATTATTGTGTCTGGGTCGAGTGCCTCGTCGTCAGCGTAGTTCTGGAGCCTATGAAGGATTAAGGCGACAAGAGTTTAGAGAGATGGGCCTCAAAATTCCCAGCGCTATATTTTTGTCAGGTTTTGGGATGAAAATAATTTTGGCATGTTTTCAGCTTTGTGGGACGGTGCCTCATTGCCACTGATGGTTGAGGAAACTCGTTAGGGCGATAATTGATTTAGGGTCCAAATTTCGCAGAAGCTTATCAGTTACCCCGTCCGCTCCAAGCGCTGAGCCTGTGCGGTGTTTGCCTAACGCGTTGTACACTTCTGCGTGCTCGATGTCAATGTCTAGATACGCATTGTCTAATCCGCTGTAGTCTGGCAGCGATCCATTGTCTCTGGTGTTTACATATCGCTGTTGAAGTTCACTAATGAGTGTGTCCTGCCTACCCGAGTACTCGTGTGTAAGTCGAGCCAATCGATCTTGTTGGGCCGAATTAGAGGAACTAGGATCTAGGAGATGCGTGAGTAGAAGCCACGTCTTCTTCCTTCCCAATTACCGAGTCATGCTATCGCAAATTTCGCCCCATTGTTGTTATTCCAATTCAAGGGTATACTGTTCAATCTTCCTTTCTAAGTGAACAATTTTTACACGGAGTGTCCTATTGAAGCGCTGTGTTTTACAGCGTTTGGGAAGGCTAGCATGCACTTACCGCATGCGTAGCAATTTAGTGCCCGTGGTGTGTTTTTCTTCAGATGCAGGTGCCATAGAGGTGGCACATTCTTCATCCGAGGCGAGATCGGAGATCCAGTTTCCCAGGTTTGATATATCGGTTGGAGCGTTTGCTCCCGAATTTCGCGAAATTTGTTCCAATCCATGATCACGGATTGGAACATTTTTTTCCCTTGTATTTGGTAAGGGGTTGAGATGACATAATGATCGCTTCCAAGTGAGACACCTGTGTTGGACCATAGAATATCCCCTATGTTTCTGCACAGTGTGAGGTCTGGAAATGTATCAATACTTACACTGTTGCCTATTCTGATGGCAATTTGCGCGTCATAGAGAAAAGAGAGGCCAGGATTTTGTGCTGCAATCCAGATTTTGTTTCCTTTGGTACTGCATTTTCCGTTGCTCCATGCGGTATGTTGGGCATTAAAGTTTCCCACTATAAAAAGTTGGGCTCATCCTGCTATTCTAGGAACCTTCTGAAGCAGACCTGGAAACTCAGTGCCTTTGTCCATAGGCGAACTGTATACATTTAGGACAAAGCAACTAACGTTTTTCCTTACCCTGTAGAATGGTCTGCGGGAATGTATGAGGCGCTGTTGTTCCGTCAATGTTGTGCTGAATTGCTATCCTATTTCTCTGAATGAGAATTGCAGTGGCTGGGAGTCATCCTGTGCGGTCATAAATAGGAGGCTGGGAAACCATATAGCTAGGTAATTTTACGACAGCATTAGTTTCTTGAAGGTCTGTAATGTCCGGAGATTTTTGAGGCTTTGGATGTGGAACTGCATGTTGGTTTTTTTTTTCAATATCCCCTGTAGTTCCACTGCCATACCACAATTGCCAGGGTGCGTGGAGCCATGTTGTCTGAGGGAGCGGGAGTACTAACCGTGGGGGTTGAATTACCGGCGCTGGAAGCGGGGTTTGCAGTGGTTTAATGGATTCATGTCGCATGATTTGCGAGTGAAACCTGCGAAACATGTTTTCAACTTTCTCTCAAGCTGTTTGAGGTAACATACATTTGGCATCGAGTTTTGGCATGGTTACAGATTTAGATGTGGGTTCCTTATCTAAAGGGGCTTCCACCAACTTTTTGGCTTGGGGTTCCTCAGCAGAGGTTTCAGGGCTTTTGAGCCCATTGCTGCCGCCCGTGGTGCCCATGGTTTGGTCGTCCATGGTCCTACGGCGCGTATTGCCAGCGCAGAATTTTCGCGGACTGGCGAACAGATTGCTAATGGTAGCCTGAGTAGCTGATATCCACTGATCCATAGAGTGAAGGTACTTATTTATGTTTCAAATGGCCTCAAGAATTTTTCCAAAAGGGGAGTCAATTTTATCTTTTTCCTGCTTCCGGAATTCACCTTGGAGGACCCTGGCTACCCAGCTCACCTGTTTCTCGAGCTTGCTTGTGTCTTCCCGCCCCTTGCTGTCACTTATTTCGCGGCAAGGAGACCGCGACCTTTCACGTAGAGGTGGGAATGAGCTACAGCGGTCACTGGCGGCGCACAGCGTTCCTTGTTCACTCTTCTCTTGGCGTTCTCTTGGTCATGATTCGCGTCGTGGTTCAGCTTTGGTTTTCCGGTTCTTCGGCGCAGCGGGCTTAAGTGGATCCGCGAAGCGGTACTCGCAGTTTTTGCTCCCTGTTACACTTGTGCCTCCCCAAGCAATGCACTAAGGAGTGCAGTGGGGTGGCTCGTCAGGGCCTGGCGGTGGATGTTGTTCGCCACAGCTGTGGCACAGCTGCTGCTGCGGCTTGCTGCAGACATCAGCGCGGTGTCCAATCAAGCAGCAATAAAAGCATGTCTCGATTTTTGCTGTACATGAGTGCCCTTGTTTTTGACTGCCGCTCACATTTGCAAACCAAACATAGAACTTTCAAGTTTACAAAGCACACTCCAAACTGAAATGCTCTTGCGAAAAAAATTTGCCTCGAGAATGACCCGGCTTGAAAGATTTGAAGTCACTTTTCGGAGGCCGAGTGCACCAGTGAGAGCTTCAGGGGCGCGGTTGTTATGCGAACGTTGACGTTTGGGGTGCCAGTCCCAGTGGTGCTTTTCGAAAAACAGCGCGTGACTTCCACCACTCTTACTCCAACACGCCCGTGCTGGCCGAGGCCTTTTCAACGCTTTCCTTCCTCCATGGCCTCGAGTGCCCCTGTCATTTCTACCGCAATCGAAGCATTTCAAGCGTTCATTCCCCGGGATAAAAACTACGCCAGCTATCTTATTGCCACCGAAGGTTTCTGTCTTTCGTTCATAAAAGCGACCACGTGCTAGTTTCTTCCATCCTTTTTTTCATTGCAGGTAGCGCATTAAGACAGTGGCCCGTCATGGGGATCGGGCTAGGTCGTAATACAAGAGGTAACAATCTTCATTCGTGGAAGCATTAACCCTTTGACTGGCAATATAATAAGGCCGGACTTAGAACGTCTTTACTGCCTTATTTTTTTTACATTGTTAGAATTCATACCAAATTGAATATGGAAGGGTCTCTCTGACAACTAAGTGAGGAAGAGCAGGTCGAATATATTGGTCACCATCTGCTTAGAGGCAAATGTATGGTCCAAAACTTGCGTTTTGTATTTGCTTTGACAAGGAAATTGTGTTTTCTTGAGATGCGTTTCAATGGGGAAAAATATGAGCTTTCTTAAACAAAAGAAAAAATACATTACCGATAATATGACCACCACGCCCGCTAAGATTACACCGATGAATTCCTCGAGGTTTGACAAGAAAACATCTGCTGCTGCTCACGGTCGACATTTTTGTGATTACCACTGTTGACGAGGTGCATAAATTCAAGTCGATTGAAAGGCAGAGGATAATATTTGTTTTTTGCAGTATTTTCAGATATTTCGGTAAGGTCAACGATATGGTTGAGCTGCCAGCTAAAGGGTTAAAGAAATCACGCTCACCTGCATGGAATATCGTCGTTGTTGTCGTCTCGCTGCTGCTGTCGCACTCACACACGCGTCCGACAGACGTCTTCAGGATCTACAGCACAGAGGGAACCACCAAAAATAGAAGAACAAGACGACACACAAAGCGCAGTCACCGCAAGTACCAAAGCGTCTTGTACTTTTTTTGTGCTCGCTCTTTCTTTCCCATTATAGACCGAGGATCATGAACCAACATGCCCAATACGAATATGTGACACATAACTGTTCATTTTAGTCAAACATTCTATTCCATCTGAATAGTCTTTGCAGCACAAATAACGATACTTGACATGAAAAGAAAAATGAGAAATGATTTAGATGTAAACATGAAGGAAATGCGTTAGGATTGCATCTAACCTCTTTTCGGTAGGCTATCCAAGCTTTAAATCGAGTTTACGACATTGCAACATCATGTTCAAGAGCTCACTCGACACATGTCCTGCGTCTTCGATGACCATAGTGTAACTGAAGGTGGCACGGCGCCGATACGGTTTTTTAATTTCTCCAGCCGCACTCTACCTCCACAACATTACTGCCTTCCGGCACTTACCACACATATACTTCTTTTCGAGTTTGACCCTCCTAATGATAACGCAGTAACATAATCGCCGAGGATCCATGGCGGACATACTACGTAGGAGCACGAACACTAAAGAAAAACATAAACTGACCATGAAGCACTTGTGCGCTCTCTGGTTTTTTTGCTGTGTGATTTAGGTGAGTAGAACTTGTTGTTGGGCGAGTTCGTTGAGACCTAACGAATACATTGCTGCGCTAACGGGAAAATCAATACCTATTAGGGCAAGACCTATCGTTTCGCACTTGCCCATGTAAGACTTTATTAACGCAATAATTATTGATATGATTTGGTTGTTCGTGCTTATTACCTCAAGGGTTCTCCAAAAGAGAAGTAGATATGCAGAAGGCATTTTTTTTTTCATGTAGCCGTTGGGCGAGTGGGTGCCGGTACTGCACGGCGCCTTTCTCTTCTTTGCTGCCGTCTTAATGTTGTTGCTGTTGATGCGGCTGCTCCACTACCTTTGACGCACGGTAACAATATCAAGAAAGGCATCAGGCAAAGAGACAACCTATTCAATGCTATTCACTGCATGCTTAGTCTGCGAAAGCTTAGAAGTGAGGATCAACAACGAATATCTCAACAATCTTGGTTTGCAGTTTACGTTTTCCGGTTCAGCAACACTGGGGATGCACCGCACCAAATCATTGAGGCCTTTAACCAGGAAAATTTAAGAATAGATTTGAAGAATAATGTGCATACAACAAGGGTAATGTTAAATAGCCTGATAAGGAAACAAGATTTCATGAGCAACAGTCAGCCTCTAGAGTGTGGGCCGTAGTAAGCTTATCTTGGTCAATTACTCACAGGGACCCGGATCATGAAACTAAAATTTACAGAAGGATAAAGATACGTGGGAGTACATATGGCAGGCTTTGTCAAATCATGACTGGAAGCTTACCGCTGTCGTGAGAAAAGAAAAATGTACAATTATTGCATTTTACCGAAGCTAACAAATGGGGCTGAAACGTCGAGGTTTACAAAGCTCTAGAACAACCTAAGGTACGCTCAAGGAGCGATGAAATGCAAAATTTTAGGCGTAACTCCAAGCGACAGGAAGAGACCAGTGTGGATCACAGAGTGGACGGGGTAGCCGATATTGTAGTTGATATTAGTAGAAAAGAAATAGAGCTAGGTAGGCCATGTAATGCGTGATGCAAACAAGCAGTTGACCATCAGAGTTACAGATTAGGTACCAAGGGGAAGTCTTGGTTTACTCGCCACCCCAAGTAAACGGCTGTCCATGACCATTAATGGTCACGTTTATACCACATATCACTGGATTGGATTTCATTGTAATATCGTCAGCATTCTCAAAAAACAACAATTCTGGCTGCAAACAAAAAAATATTGCCGCCAGCTTTGCGAGAAGAAACAGACGATTGACACATCCCAACTGCGTTTCAAAAAGCCACCACACCACGAGCGTCAAGCAAAGCACCGCAAGGGAACGCTGGGCCGGTGCTGAGAGACGGGCGGTTCGTGCTCGAGAATCGAATGATTGGCACGCGACAGGAGGCGACGAAGAGGTGAACGACGTTCGAAGGAGCGAAGCTCGAGGGACGTTTTTTGTTGTTGTTTGGTATTCAGTCGGTTTTTGTTCTCTGGCACAGGTTCGCCCAGAATAATTTAGTTTTCGTAGAAGCGGTTGTCGTAACTGTTGGTTACAATATCAGAGAATGTCCGCTAGAAATGGGTATTCTTACGCTAAGCCTTTTACATAGCATTGTCAGCTGCAGGCTAGCAAGATGAGCTTCTGGATTTCAAGAATGTTGTCAGCGTTCTGACTGCAACATCAGCTATAATATGTTCTAGTTCTGGGCAAATATGTATTTTATCACTACATTGAACTATATGGCTGCTGTTCCTCATGTTCGCAAACAAGATTTGTTAAATTTATCGATTGAATAGGGCAAGTTTTTTCATTTAGTCTGAGTCTCGACGGGTGGAAAGCTCACTGAAAATATAGAAGACTGAACTGGGATTTACAGAAGTTTTATGTCGTCTGTCATATCTTCAGCAACATATCTGAACAATTAATTCAGAACCCAATGGTTGCTATACAAAGAATACTAACATAACAAAATTTAAGTACTTGTTACGATGGTGGTAAAATGTTATATAGAATGCAGAAATAAAACGGGATAATTCCCGCTGTTGTTTGATTTAATTTTACAGAGAGCAGGTCTTGAAAAATTAAAATAATTAGACAGAATAAATAAACAGTGTGCGTCTCTGAAATTTCAGTTGGAGGGCTTTCTTTCTGCCACCTTCCTTAGTAATACCGTGCTTGTTGAAAAAATAATTGCAGCGAATAAAATGCATGACTGCTATCACTTACCACTTCATTGGCTTCATGATAAAATTGAGTAAGGCTTTTTGTATCCAACAAGGATGCAATGCCATGTTATGGATATTTTCATACGTGATATTCTTTCGCGTTTAGTTCAATATAGTAACATGTGTTGGCCTCGTATCCTATAGCAATGTAGTAACCTCCACTATATATGCTTGTCCACCCATACGTAGCGTAAGCACGCTTGCGTGTGGCAGCTCGTTTAAGTTTTTAGAATGCAGTGTTAATCTCTCCCTCTAAAACATTGTAAATGAAATATGGTTATTTACAGTACTGAAATCGTTCAACTTATATTTATATGTACTTTTGTTTCAAACTACTGTCATATTTTTGTTTTACCTAATGGTTCAGATAATAAGACATAGTGCTGTCAACTTTAAACACTGAGAATACGGTTTTCTTATTTTCATTTTGTTTTGTTGTCGTGTTGCGTACTTTAACCATGGCATTCCTTGTGGGTTTTTTCTTCTGTCCGGCTTGGCGCCAGAACGAAATGAGTTGTAACGCGGTGGTGAAAGCCGCTGCGGCGATAAAGACAGCAGCAACAACAGAACGAAAACAGCAAACGTGATGTGCGAGTGTCAAGGAGGCCACACGTAAGCGCTCGCCATCTTGCGGCGGACAAATGGCAGTATAAAACCCTGCACACTGGTACTGCGCGTCAGTCACAACTTTCGGCGCCTTACACACTCTCGTGTACATTTTGCGCACGATAAAGCAGTAGTAGAAGTCGCACGTCTTGGAAGCAAGAGTCTGCAGATCTCTGCGTGCACGTCTCAGTGTCCGAAAGGTTTACCTATACTCCAAGTCATCATGTCTTCTGCAGCTGCTGTCTTCACTCAGGTAAGAACACTGTACAGAAAGTCAGTTGCCACGACTGCGCTGAAGTGGTATGAACCAAGAAAAACTTCCTTAAGCTCTCCCTAGGGGCATCGCCCGACCGCACCCAACCCTACCGCTACAGATTCGAGTACATGTTCACAGTTGCAGCCTGTAAATCGTACCCTTAATGTGAAGCAATATTGGACATAGTTCGCCAGCCAGCGGTTTTTATAATGTGCATGCTGGGGCACATATGTTTCACAATTTCCTACACACAAAAGAGCCCCAGCACGCTATTCTAGAGCTCCGGAGTGGTAGATGGCAGCAGACGTTTCCTTTTCTTTTATTGTTGCTTTGTGTACATCACAGGACGAAGGCAGCATATTTCACCCCAAAATCCGTGTTTAATGACAACCCATGAGTTTTCGCGCTTCCTTTTTGAGCAAAGATATTTGCCACCATGAGCCACATGAGACGCCACGCTTTAAGGCACGCCTTCACTTTATAATTCATGGATTGCCAATGTTCGACAGGCCGAGGGCGGTACTGTAAGTAAAAGGTCCCATTAAAAGCAAGTTGCGTACAGGGATGCACGAGTCCGAGCAACGAGCTATTCTAAATCCACGTGCTAAGGAGTAAGTGATCTCGAAGTAGAGACCTACGTTAGTTATATGGCGTCAAAAAATGCTTAGCGCATGCCGCCTGTCCTGTAGACAGCGGGGGAGGAACTTCTGCATCGATGAGATATTGCATCACGATACAAGCAGATATCATCAAAAGCTTCCCTAGAAGAGCGTGGGTGCACACTGTGGAACATATTTAAACCAACATACACAGATTAAATGCGGCTATGCACCGCATGACTGCATCATATCACAATTATAACGGCGACTGCAACAGTTTTAGAGCAGCGCACAGCAATGATCTAGGAAGATTGCATTACCACTGCGTGGTATACACTTCTAATACGCGGCACGAGAGCGGCCTTGGTGTTGATGCGTGGATGCATAGTTCTTGGCATTCCACGCTAACGCTTCCAAGGTAAGCTTCGGAAACACGCCGAGATCATGGCGTGACCAGTCAGAGCGGGTGCCTTTCTTTCGGATCGATTTTATCGTCATCTTTCGCTGGCTGGCTTATTCGCTTCTAAAGAAGTGGAAGTTTTGCGTTTGCTTTACATTTGCATCAGGCTGCTTCGACAGTAAAGTTTTAACGACATTGGGCACTGTTTCCTGGATTATTTCTTCATTATCGGCTCTCACAGTTGAAGTATATTGTAGTGTCTAAGGATCGGGAGAGGGGTGTGTGCGTGGAGTCAGAAAGAAGGGATAAAGCAAGAGCGACGCCTGATTTCCGAAGCAATAGGCTGCGTTTTGTTATTTTTAGTTGGTTTTTTTAAATGGAATCTTCTCAGGATTCTTTTATAGCACATGGCACTATCGAGCCGTGCATCTGCTTAGGCGCCAGCGAAACGCGTCAGGTGAATCGCTGTCAGAAATTAGAATGTCCACTTAAAAGCGAAATATGGTCCGCGATACCTAACGAACACCGCGAAATATAATCGCTTTATGACAGCGAACGTTCGCTCATCAGCCTATGCAAGCGGGCACTAGACCAGGCACCTGCAGGTGCAAGCTAAGAGTGTGTGCTAACTAGGAGCACTAGGTACGTGCTTATTGTCGCGACACCGTCGTTGTGGTTCCATCGTCGTCCTTTCTGCTTCGTCATCCGGATCTCGGCATACATTCATCGTCATACACTTGTCGTCATCCCATTGTGCTCATGTCGTCTCCGTCAAGCAGCCGTCACTGAATCATTGTCATCTTTTGACAAACGTTATCACATTGTCGTCATGCTGCCTTCGTTGTTCCATCGACATCAGTCGTTCTCCATCACGGTCATGGGCTGGCCTTGCTAGCGAGTGTGTGGTGCACATAACGTAAGTAATGGAAATCTTAGAAAAACCACTACAGATCCTGAACAACGGTGTCTTCAGAAATGTGGTGTGTTGCTGCATTACTTGTATGCTAATCGCAAAACGCCGACAGTAATCGAGAGATGTCTTTCGACGGAATTGTGGTGTGGAATTTTTCGTGCTCTGTTCACAGGTGCTCTCGGTTTCCATGGTCGCTCTGACTCTCGGCGGTGGTCAGTTCGGATTTGGTGGCGGATTTAGCAGCGGATTTGGTGGTGGACTTGGTGGTGCCTTTGGCCCTACCTTTTCCGGCACATTCGCACGGCAAGAACAGTATTACGTGAGTACCTCCATAAACATCTAACATGCAATGGCACCACTGCTTAGTGACTGTGAACCAACAAGCACTAGAAAAAGTCCTGTGTGTTGCCGTCGCATACCAAATACCTTTTATAATATGCCCACCAAAAGGTCATATACAACGCGAACGGTAAGTCACAAAAGTGGTTTACCTTTCCCTTAAGGCACTAAATTATGATATTGCCAACTTTTTCTTCGGGAAGTCGTGTGGTATAGTTACATAACGAAAGCTAGCCCTGTTGCAAGAACTTCACGCTAGCTTTCTTCAGTTAGCAATAATGCATAAAAATACAGGGATGATGTAAATATGGTCATTAGACCTTTAGTGTCACATCGTATCATTGGGTTTTTTATAAAGAACAGGTCACTATTAAACAGCACAGATAAAAAAAGATATGCCTTAGAATCTAGAGGAGCGCAAATGCCCAAACAAGCTCTGAAGATAAAATTTCACTAATAATACTGTAATTACAGTGGACCAGTCACGTACATAAACAGAAGGAACTTGTTATGAGCAATTGCTAAGTACACTCCAGTAGGATGGCAGGCGTCGTCCCGGCCAGAAAGAAGAGGAAAACATCTCATCGTTGAATTCTTCATTACGTAGAGCAAAAGCGATAACATAAGTGTCATTCATGATATCTCGAACTCTATTGCCTCGTAATATTGACACCGCTCCGTGTTAAAGTTCTGCTCTACTTTCCACATTGATGACGTGTCACGGCTGTTGCACAGTTTTCAGACGAAGAGATTGCACCGCAGCAGTTATAAAGTTTTGTGCGACAAATACTGACCTCTACCTGTGAAGTTATTGCGATAATGCAGGTGTAAAGACTCTGGTTTGTTTCTTAAGGTAAGCAGGTGTTATTTAATGAAGTGGTCAACCATACTTTTACCAGCATATTTCTGTACCTATCCGTATAAAGATGCTGTGCTAGTCAGTTTTTGTGCAAGAATAAACAGTCTAATTATCATAAGCTTTCCGGAAAATACACTTAATCGAATAATATTAGCACGAATGTCAAATATGTTCGGCTTCGTGGTGCCAGCTCATTCGATTGTAGGCTATATTTCATGGAAATATTTATCATCAAGCAGCAAGACAAGTATATACCTATAGTTCGTGCCTTCAATACGAAGAAATTCTTGCTAATATGTACCGGGAAAGCGTAAATAATGTGGGGAGTGCATGTGCTTAGTGGACACGGCACACCAATACAAAGTTCTTTCAGAAATACATCAATATGCAAAGTCTCTTCAAGCTCGAAAAAGGAATCTTCAAGTGGCCTCGTGCGCCAATGGCATCTTACACAAACTAATTGGAGCATCTCGACATTTGAGCGCTAATAGAGAAATATCGCGCTCATTCACACTCTCTCAACGCAGCCAGCGCAACCGTACAGCTTCGGCTACAACAACGTCGACCAGTACGGCACCAGGTCCTACCGCAAAGAACAGGGCGACGCCTCTAACACCAAGACGGGAATGTACGGCTACTCGGACGCCAACGGCATCTTCCGCCAGGTGAAGTACATCGCTGATGCTGGTGGATTCCGCGCAAAGATTGACACCAACGAGCCCGGAACCGCCCCTGGAGCCAGTGCCGACGCAGTCTACAATGCGAACCCTCTCCCCGCTGGCACCCAGTACCGAATCATTGGTGGATCCTCCCCCTTCTCCTCTCCCTACACGAGCGCCTCCACTTCTGGCTTTGGTTACAGCCGTCCTTGGTCCGGATAGTCAAGTGCGTGTCGTAGGGAAGAGTTTGCTGATTAATTACGCCGGCTTCTGACGCTGTTTCTTTATGCAAGCCGCTCTCAGAGGCTGAAATTTTTTGTGTACAGTGTACTTATATACACGAAATAAAATGTTCATTTTCGGTTAGTTGGCTCTCACCAGTATTTCACTCGTTTTGTTGATCCGGCAGGTATGCTTACTTTGACTGTACAAACGGAAGCGAATAGTGTTCTTGGCAAGTATTGCTATAGCGAGCAGTTCAACAGCCGGGTTAATGCAGACCATTTCTTCCTCATTTTGAATATAAATAAATTTGATTTGCATATAAATGACTGCGGGATAGCATTGGCTAATCACAAAGTCTGAGTATCATTCTTGTGCACACGGCACAAACTGAGTTTAACACCATATATATATATATATATATATATATATATATATATATATATATATATATATATATATATATATATATAAATTTTGCGTTTTTAGCGCACGAAAAGGGACGAAAGACAGACGTACGATGCGGACGCAGCGCTATTTCTCTCTCGTCCCTTTTCGTGCGCTAAAACGTAAAGGTTATGGAATACCTGCATGCCCAAACCTACGCTCTTTCAATATATTTCCAATTTCAGCAGACTTGAGTTAAAATTTGAGCAGATTCAGGAAGGTTATTTATACAAGCATACGTGAGGCATTCGCCAGAAAACAGTCCAGAAAGAGACTGCTATCGTTTGTAATCATGTCCGAATATCTAAAATAACACACGACCTAGCAATACTTTCTTGCAGAGCGAAGACCAGTTATGTGCTTAGTGGACACGTGGACACCCACAATCGAACTATTGCTCTTTACAAGAAAGAAAAAAGCCGGTGAGTGACTAAACTATCTTGAAAGATAGTGCGAATTTTTTGGTAGGGTAGGAAAGTAACCAAGACTCCCTTTCCAAACTGCTTAGAAACAGAAGCAGAATAGTCCTTACCGGTGACTTTAACTTTCCTTATACTTATTGGAAAACATTATCGATGACCAGCAAGGAAGCCTCCAGCTCTCAGTTTCTGCTGCATAAGCTCTAGTTTTTCTCTACGTCAGCTTGTGATGCAACTTGCGCGCATCCAACACCAAACCAGTTCAGTACTGGACCGTTCACCTGTGTCACATAATTTGTCGTTTGATGTAATAGTGCAGGACGGAATATCGCATCATAGCTTGCTAATAGTAACACTAAACGTCTGGTGCATAAATGAGGGTTCTTTCCAGCCCCGTGTTCCCGTTAATGTTCATAACAGAGCTGATGATGTTCGTATCATTTATTGCCTAGAAACATTATCGGACAACTTTTGTTCAGAAAAATACGGTACAGTGGAAAATCGCTCGCAAAAGTTTGAAGAAGTGACTCCGTACTGTGAAGAAAACTTTGTCCCTACAGAGATAAGACGCACAAAGCGCAGATAACGATGCATATCGCCACTTGTATAAATTGCCAAATTAGCCTTTTAGCTTAAAGGGGAAATTAGCTCCAAGCGTAACCACCTTTTTTCTGTCACACTTGCAGCCTTCATCACACATGCACCAATCAAGTTTTGGCGCTACCTGTCCAAGACTGAAAGCGGTGCCGCCCAGTTAGAAATAGTGCGATTGTGTGCGACGCTTGCACTATCTCAAAACAGTTCAATGAATGTTTCCAGTCTGTTGTCACTCGCACTTCAAAACCTCCCGAACATGATGGAACGCTAGCCCATAATTCAACAATGACCCGTCGAATTTTCAGAACAAGGCACTGTAAACCTTATTTTCGAAATGGAAGTAAGAAATCCCCAGAACAATTTTTCTCAAACGCTACGCTGAGCAAGTCACTTCTTTCATACATGATATTTTACTGCATCCTTTAAAACTACTAGCGCTTCATTTGACTGACTTCACGCAAAGATCACCCCCATCCAGACAGGCGGCAGCAACTTACAGGTAAACAACTACAGATCCGTATCGCTAATCAGCTGTTGTGAGCCGATGGAGAACATTAAAAAGAGCGATTATGGCTTATCTTGAATGAAACAACCTATTGTGCACTAAACAACATGGTTTCCACAAAGGTATTCTGACAGTAACATAACGTTTAGAAACAGTTCATGATTTTCCCGCAGTAAGTTACTCTAGACTATATATATAGAGAGAGATAAATTATTTGAATGAAGGTAGACCGATCGACTTGAGCTAACGCGCTCTAGCCTGGTATTCTGCACAGGGGGAGGGGGAACAGGGACATAAAGGTGTGATGAGTGATGATCATGACATATAAAGAGGGATGCGCATCGGTGAAAGCAAGTTCAACACTCTGATAATAAACATTCAGAAAGCTCATTGATGACGCCACTATCTGGTTCCATATCTAGTCAGTAGTCACCAATTCAAGTGAACTTAAAGGCACTAGGACGAAATTGGTGTCTGGGCCTCCCCTGCGTGAGCAGCACAAGCGGCAAACAGACGCTTTATAGCATGTAAAGAGCTGGGATAAATGGCTCCAGCACGGCGAGCACCTGCGGGGCAGCTTTAGCGGCCGAATTCTGGAGATCACCGAGAATCACGCACATTGACTCCACCAGGGGCTTCAGCATTTCCTGCACGCTCTGCTTCTCATTGTGTCCGTCTTCTTCCTTGCCCGTAGTCCCACAGGTTTCACTGGCCCTATTATTCTTGAATTCTTGGCGCAGAGAACCACCAGGGCCCGCTGGCATGGCCGTCGGCCTAGAGGGCAGCAAAGGCCATCCTGTGCATGTATCAGCCCCTGGAGATGAATGTTTGCCGCGTGATGTCATCGATCTTGAATTAGCCGTAGGCGCCGTTACCGTCTTCGATACACGTAGTTCTTCCGAAATGGCTTTCTTGCGCTTCTTTCCCGAGTGTTGGTCACTTTGGCGAACAGACTGAGCAGCCTCTTTACGTGAAGATTGGTCTCTTGCCATTTTTCGGAGAATACGAACTTCTTGTTTCATCTTTGGGCATTCCTTCGAAGTCGCTTCGTGAGAGCCAGTGCAGTTGGAACATTTAAATGAAGACGCTTCACAGTCGGTGTTATTATGCTGTAAGCCGCATCGCCAACAAGTGGCTTTACTTCTACAAACAGCGCGCACGTGTCCTATCTTCAGACATGTCCGGCACTGAACAGGCCTCGGAGCGAATGGTCGTACACGGTGTATCACGTAGCTCACTTTGACAGACGCAAATAATGTCGAAGAATCAAATATTAACTTGATACATCGGCGTTCCCCAAGCAGTGAATCTCAAGAATGCGCACCGATGACCTCAAAAGACTCTTGATCTGCAGGCTTTATGTTAAACTCCACGTCAGAAATCACACCAGCTGTTGTCTCCTTCCCGTAAGTAATAAAGCAGCGGACGGGGATTGCGCTTAACTGTGGAATGGTCGTTAACTTCTACAGTATTGCGGAATTTTTCACATCAATTGTCAGGATGTCCTTGCGCGCGTTGATCCTGAACTCGTTGATTTGCCTAGGGGCCGCACTTTCAAAATATTCGGTTAGAAACTGCCTGCTGACAGAGCTCATGCTGTGCCCCGTCGAGATTGGCCCGTAGGAAACCATGAAAGATTCCTGCTCAATCTGATTCGACGAAGACGTCTCGGGCGACATACGACGCCACTTCTTCATACGGCTGCCCATGACTACGGTGTACTCGCTGTCTCAGCGGCTTCTGTCGTTGAGCTCTCCCAGGAATGGAGCTGGTCCGAGCTACCAAAGGGACGTCGTCCAAAAGTGAGCAATAAAGCAGACGATTTACCTTGTTAAGGTGGTCGAGGGAACTTCTTCTTGCTCATCTTTCTTGAAGTGACTCTCACGAAAATGGCAAAATCGTTAAACAATTCATAATAGCGAGAGGCCCAGAGCACCAGTGAGCTCTGGGCACTTCTTCCTCTTCCTTGTGGGATCGCACGCGCATCCCGATATCTCCGGAGTGGCCACGCGGTTATCACGCGATAATCACGTGCTCGCTCGTGGAGGTTAGCGGGGAGAGGGCACGTTCGCCGCTCCCGCTACTCTTCGCGCCTGGCCGCGAAGCCGCAGCCCAAGGCTGCGGCGTCGGTTGCCTTCTTTCCTTTCTTGGAACTGGGGAGACTCCCTCTCCGCCGCTAGGGGAGCAACACTAGCCCCCGATGCATCTTTGTATTTCGGCCGAGGAGCTTGCGACTGGCCGCGTCTCAATTCAGTCGCTGAGACTGCCGCACGCCGTCCCCCTGGCCTGAAGCCGCCGTGGTCGCAACTCACTGCGAACCGCGGGTTAGGGGTCACATCTCTGACTGTTAGGGCTGCTGCGAAAGTGCTAGCGAGCGACTGCCGCTCCGCCGGCGCTGTGTGATCCAGAGAAGGGTCAGGTGCGCACGTGCAAACTTGAGTAATACCCCTATATCCTCTAGACTACAAATGGACGCTACATTCAAGTGGACGCTATATTCTTTCTTTCTTTATTCATTTATTCAAGACATTCCTTACAGAAATGCCTTGGGTGACGCGACAAAAGGCACTGAACGTGCCTGACTGGCATAGGCATTTAAGAGCTTTTCACAGGGTAACACAGTGGAAATTAATAAGGAAGCTTAGAAACATTGGCATAGATGACATAGTAATGTTATTGATAAGCGCGTACCTCATAACCGCACTCAATTCGTTAAACTGAAAAATGCAGAATCAGAATGTTTAGATGCTTTTGCAGGAGCACTCGCAGGGTGTGTGTGAGGTCATATCTTGTTCTTAACATACATGAATGACATATACCTTCAAGTCGAACCGGACGTAACACTAAGATTTTTCGCAGAAGACTGCGTCATATACAAAACAGTTCGAACAGAGGCACATCAGATTAAATGGTACTCCTTTTTACTCAGCATTAGTAAATGGAGCAAAAAATGGGGGAATCGACATTAACGAAAACTAAGACAGCATGCACGTCAATAACGTGGAAAAAAAAGACTCAACCATTAACCTACAATCTCACGGGATCTGAGGTTGTGCGGACACAATCGTGCCAATATTTAGGGGTAAGATTACCGCGTAGATTGAAATAGGAAACACACAATAATACTACGTGCCAAAAATCGTTCAGACAGCTTGGTTTTCCGCAAAAGAAGCTTGCAACAGCACACCTCTGAATGTCAAGCTGTCATGCCATAAATCTCTGGTTCGCCCCATTCTCGAACACGGCACTGTTGTCTGGAACCCACAGCAAGGGCAATTTATCGACTAGTTATCGGCAATCCAAGACAAAGTACTTCACTTCATTTGTTCAAAATATTCTAGGGATAAGAGTGTGACGGGGGTGTTGCGCAATCGCCCTGCCATAGAAACACTTGAAGTCCGCAGGTTCACTGCTTTTTTGAAATTTATGCCTCTGTTAAAACACGATAACACTGCTATTAATGAGAACGACTACGCAAAGCCACTCCATCAGCGCTCATCCAGAACAAATCATATCAACTGTATCAGACCACTTATCGCACGCTGTGACACTTACACATACTATTTTTTTCCCGTCTACGATAGAATATGCAACCAGCTGCCACATGCTTGCATGTCTGCTGAAACCTTGGAGGCGTTCACCACTAAAATCGAAGAACTATTTTTGTGTAATTCTTTAAAATAGCGTGCGGCTAGATCGCTAGTTCATTACCGTACTGTGAGTTCTGTATGTGTGTAATCATAAGTCCTGTAAACTCAACTGTTCCTTGTTTCTCTAGAAGAAATATGGTAGTCAAATCTGTTGAATAGAACATATTGGCGAAGTCTGATAACTATTTTATATGTATTCTTATGTTCTCTTGGCAATAATACCTATGAGCCTATTGTTCACTCCTTTAAGGGCGGGCTGAAACTGACAGTATCCCAATAATTAAAACAATAAATAAATACCTTAAATTAATTAACCCGATTGTTGATAAAATTTCTTCAGCCGACGCTGAAATTGAATAATTCTTGAATGATTTCGACAGGAACCATTGTGCTCACATAACTAAACAAGTTATCTCCAGGCAGGTTAGAAACTAACCTCTTATGTATTCCCTATTCAGAAGGTATGAACGGCTGTATATTATAAATATAAGCATATTATTACTGCAGCTGCAGTACTGCTACTTTTGGGTACAGGTACAGTTTGAGCGCGTTTCTATGCTAAATGGAACAAATACCTACTGCGAGCGTAACAAATTTATTGAGGTTTATATAATTCCATTCTGGCCATCCACGCAAAAAAAAAATATCTTGAATGCTCTTGGGACCTGGGATTTTTCTAATGGCAAGTTCCTTATGCAGCTTTAAAACACGTGTTCTTTGCTTGCGATGTCTACCACCGGTTGTCTAACATCATAAAATATGTATTTCTATATTTCTTTCGTTAAACAATTTTCAGTTACATCTTTATAAGAGCAGATAAGAAAAGCGCCCGAACGTTGCTTGAGGTGACCGCGGAATCTCTTTGTTGCAGGAGGCCGGCAGGGCCTTCTCAACCTTAACACAACTTAGAAAAAAAAAGCATGATGACAGCACTATGAAAACAAATGGCTCTCGACAAAGTAAAGCCAATGTTATACATAATGAATTAGTGCAGTCGGAACACAAAAAAAAACACGTCACATACAAACTCTACCACATGTGATAGCGTAGCAAGTGCGGAAGAAGGGAGAGCATCGAATGAATGTCACAATGTTAAATTTTCACGCTACTTGACACCAGTTCAGTTATCTCAGTGGCATAGTTAGTTCGAAAAGGCAGAACCTTCCTTACTTTTGGTTTATGCCTGTTATAGCAGGATAAACTTGCCGATAAGTTAGAACTTCTACTGGCTACGTGTCTTAGCCACCACACTAATGCTGCCACTATTTTAGGTCAAAGCGAACTTATCAGACGAGTTCAACGATCCGCTCGCATTTGCACATTAACGATAGAGTAAGCGAACAAATGCTTCAGAAGTAAATAGGTTCACATACCGCTACCACTGCAGAGGCGCTCCTTCGAAATCAGCGTGAAGTCCAGTTCGGAGATTTAGCTAGGCCCAACGTTATGTGCTGCTTTGCTTCACCGCTTTCATGCTCTCCATCTCTGCTCTCAGTGTTCGTATATATCTATGTGGAGCATATACACTTTAGATATTCCTCATGTTTTCGTTTTATTACTCCCTTTGGATGTAAAAAAAGTCTGGATTCTGCGGACTTTTAACACGTACATTTTATTGCGAAACAATTATATGGACACTCCAGGCGCATTTCTGTCGTCGTCGCCGTGATGTTCTATTAGAGTCCAAGTTGTTACCTTGGTTGCCACGTGCAGTGAAAGCGTGCAAGGGTGAGCCGACGATGGCGGCTGAATGTTGTGCACGCAAGAGAGGAAAACGAGATGGGAGCGTGCCGTCTTCCATCGCGCACAAGGCACCAGTGAGCTGGGAGAGAGGGGGGCATGATCTAATCAAGTAGCAGCTGCCTGTGGCGCGGCCACGCAAGCCCTATATTCAACGCGATCTGGGATGGGGACGCAGTGCGCGAGTGCTGATAGCTTCGTGTGCGCTGTGTTCTAGCCACTTAGTTAACGTTGGAGCCAAAGGCAGCACGAAGGTCAATTCGCTCGCTGCGGCTGCTGCGCTTCCTTTCTCCACCGTGTTTACGTCGCGTGTGCACGGTTCTCGAGTGAGGTATGCTCCTGTTTCCTTGTGCCCGAGACACCTTACGTGTTAATTTAATTAGTAAATGAATATATACAAGTCTATATGGCCAATAAAACTGCTACGAATTTTTACTGCCTTCTAATTGTTATCACAATCGATGCTACGCCTCTTCGGCGAAATCCTGAATTTTGTGTCCACACTAGAAATGCTTTCACCCATTTAGGATTTTGTAGTCCCAATAGAATAATGAGCATTATTTTATGTTCCGTTCGGATATATATCGCTTCGCTCCGTATATTTTCGGTGACAAACGGCGAGTCCGTATCTACGCGAGCCGCCTTTAGTGACAGAGATGCAGGAAACGCTGAGCGATAAATTAGGGAAGTGTGCGCGGTATTGACGACGTATATTATTCAGGGTCTAGATTATTGTCAAAGCGTGTCAAAATATTTTTTTGAGCCTGTCGCTTCGTTAAAAAGCAATTCATACTCTCTTATGCGTGTTGTAAAAAATAACCCATAAGTTATCTACACTGCTATTTCATTTAAAAGAACTCAGCGCCGTTCCACTCTGTGAAGAAGGATGACCAGCGAAGCTGTGCATAGGGACCCCTTAATGGCGAAGTGGGCCTCGGCCGCTGATCGGTCCGGTATTGCACAACATTCGGGATCGGCCCACGCATGCGGTGTTCTTAACGCCTGCGTCACCTCCGCCGCGGGTCGGCCTGGCATTGCAATACGTTCAGGATTTTTCCTACACGCCGACACGATAGCGGCGAAAGTAGCACTTAACAGCTTCGCTGTAAAAGTAACATGAAATGCTTGAATTAACACTGAAATTAGCAGAAAACACGAAGGTAATTAGTAGTAATAGGATCTTAACTGCTTACCTTACCTGTCCCTCGACAAATTACGCAGTATTGGCATGTACTTGCGATGCTGCTCCTGACACTAGCCAAGCGGCACGTCGGAGCAGGAACAATCGGCGCTCGCAAGGCAGGTTGAGTCAAGGCTGGCACGGACGGACCGGTTGTCCCTCGTTGTGTTAGCATCGGAACAGCGTGAGTGCTCTTGCTGAGAGGCACAGAAATGGCACAAAGTTTACGTTTTTGGGGTCAAGCCCGTAGCTGAGCGAATCACTTCCAACAAGGAGAAATGTCATGCACCGCTGAAAACACTCCGGTTATGAAAGTAGCGGGTATCTTTCTGCTCAAAAACCGAATTCCTATAGCTAGAAACATACTTAAAGTTACTTCTGCCGGCGTCACCAGGCCTTGTACTTTGAGCATAGGCTTTGACTTAGCAGATCAACAGAATGTGCGAGGAGTGCGCGGCTCAGCATTCGAGTAGCTCGTTTTTGATGTCTAGGCTTTCACGCTTTTCCATGTCATGGATCTTCACTTATGTTTGGGTACTGACATTGATTAATCCCTGCTCAAACTAATGCACTGAAGAAGATATAAAGAATTCCAGTTATATTGATGCCAATAAGTTATCAATACAATTCGCCGCATTAGTGTTGCGGCGGCCACGCTTTGATGAAAGCGAACTGCATAATCGAGATTTCGGGGTGCGTTAACGTCAACAATAACCCACATTTTTTTAAGTAAGTGCCGCCTCGCAGACCACTGTGGATTTCTGGTTGCAATATTAACATGTATTAGAACCATACCGTAAATGGGTGACAGACACTACACTCCGACCAAGGTAACGGAAATATATGAATGGAGCTCATCTCAACACTCCAATTGCAAATGGCAGAGAATCACTCTAAAATATACCATCAGACATAAAACAGCTGCGCTCATTTTTTTAGACGTCCAATTAGCTTTAGAACCTTTGCTCGCGGAAAAGCTGTTGTAGTCTTCATAGTAATATTTGTTTTTTGAGTCAGTGGAAACTCATGGCCACTACCGTTTTATCTGTAGCTGAACAAGGCTGACCGTGCTCTATAACCTAAAAGCTGCAGTCGAAGATATGGAGCACCAGAAGACGTTAGGATTGTGCAGAATCTGCGATCTGCTTCCATGAAAATAAGGGCCTGTCATCTATATTCCTGTCGCGGCAAAGTGTTCACCGAAAAAAATCATTCGATAAATTTCATAAAATGTAAGAAGCTTTACATACCAAAACTGCTATCTGATGTTCACGCGCAGTAGAGTGTTAGACGATTTCCGCCGCCTAGTTTTCTTTATCGTGCACCTAGCTACAGTTACAAGATTGTTTAACGAAAATTCATTTGTTGCTCCGCTCTTCTTCGGACGGCATGTCAAAGTATCTGTACAATCGGACACCGGAAGAAGGCAATCAGCACGGTAGTACTTGTAGTACTGTGATCCGTGCGCTTTTGTAGCGCTATTATGGCCTGTCTTCCACGGCTGTCACCCCAAAACGGCGATATGAGGAAGTTCCCCGGTGTGGAGTTGGCTCACGGTGTATATATAAGAAAAAGTTATTTTCTTACTGCACACGGCAATCATACTGCTCGCCGACAGGTTTCAAAGTCGCTGACTGCACTGTCTTACAGGCTACCAATTTCCCTTCGTTGCCAGAGTTTCGTTTCGGCTGCGACAGGTGGCACGCCACTCAATGGCAGGCTCTATTGTCTGAAACCTACTGTATCCAGCTATTTGAGCCAGACCAAATAGGAAGCACGTGCCAAGAGCTCTCGCCTCTAAAATACTTCAGTCTACCCTGACATGAGGGTCAGCCAGTATCTACGTGGCAAGTAAGAATTGCTTGAAAGAAGGCTATTTAGTGTGTTGACCTATGTTTAAAATAATAATTTTATTGATGGCGGAAGACACACACAGCTGAATCAAGCGCCATGTTATACGCTGTCAATATACATTCAGCGACCACTTAACTTCGTCTTTATCGAAATGGTTTCCATCACGCTTTCAATATGAACAAAAACTAGAAAGATGCGTAGACTTGGCAGCACGATGCGAGTTGGACTCATGTGGAGACCTATATGCAGTTATATACAACATATACACCCTGAGTATTTATTTGCCCTCTGCCAGCATATTAGTGTACTGACTGAGGGCTGGAATGAAACGGCCAACATAGCTCGCCATATCGATTGTCGTAGAGGGAGCTCTAATGTACTTACGTTCATTGCTAGTGAAATGTAACAACGAACTGGAACTGACTGACGCTTATGTTTTCGGTTGTGTACGTTGTGTGTTCACACGACATCGCTGGCCCCCGAGTGCGGGTTGTTCTCCTTTCCTACTCTTTTCCACCAGAACCAAAAACGGGACATTAATGTTCCACTGCATATTAACGTGATGTAAGTCGCAGCTGAAAATGTACAGTGCCGTTCGACAATCGGGGCCCATTTAACTCAACGTAGTCCTTAATTCTGGCTCTCTGCTGCAACCCCAAAAGCATGTATTATTGATCATTCGTTGAAATGTTGCATAAAAGAAAACAAGCGGTACTTCGGTGACGGCGCATTGTTATTCCACTGCGCAGACTTCACGTTTACACCGCTGGCCACTTGCAATTTCGACAGTGTGACGAACGGGAATGCCGACCTGAACGCCATCCAGTCGAGCCGTGGTGGCAGTGCACTTCCTCGTCTGCGCCGCAAACGCGGTGACCGTGAATAATGGCCGCGCATAAAGCCGAAACCACTCATGTAGGATTCTGGCGTCACTTACGTTGCTCAAAAGAGGAAGGCGGGCTCTGTCCGAACGATCAGTGTTGTGTCAGTTGATCCGATGTGATGCCATCCAGCCAACCCACACGGAAGTCAACGTCAAAGTTAGCAGTCGATCGCGCAGCGCTTTGCAACCATGACGCCGCTATAGCTCTGACATGCTCTATTCAACGGGGGCACCAGCGTGCATTTGGCATGTAGGAATAAACTTTCAATGAGGACGCCCCTGTAGCGCGCTGCTGCTGCGTCAAAGTACGCGGGCAATTCTTTCGACACTTAGCTCTGCAGGACGGCATAACATTATCGGTTCCTCATAACTACGAGGTGGCATGCAGTAGAAAAATATATTGCTCACAAGAACAAATGAAATATCTTTAAGACGGGCACAATAATAACGTTGTAACGCCATCGAAGAATGCCACAGTGTCTCTCCGACTCTGTGGTATTTACGCTAGGCATAGCTTAGAAAAATAAAACATCTCTTACATTTTGTTGAAAGAAAGTAAAAAGTTAAGTGGTTTGCTACGTATAGCCCCAACAATAAGAATGGTCATTGTAGAAACCCACGTCGTGGTTGTACGTAAAGAAAACCAGATACTTATGATGGACCAGTGGATCCCGAAGCATTTATCTTTCATGAAAGCGCACTGAAGAGAAAACGTCAGACGGAAGAAAATATGTTATTACGCGAGTTTTGATACACTTAGTTGCATCCGTAATAACAGTCCCCGCCAAGCTTGCCTCTATTGAGTACGTTTAAGCTTACAGCGTTAGGAGTTCATACGTATTTCATCATGGCCCCGCCATCAACTTGACTTATTATTAGATATTATTACGACGAACGCTTTCTCAAGCGTAAAATAAAGCACTATGGGGATATTGAGGAAGGCGCTTCAGCGTCTACTTCACTTGCACCCACGCGTGTAATATCGGCTTCGTCTAACTGGACCCAACTCTTTCGCCTACTCTTAGCTAAATATCGAACAACAGGTTAAAAAGACTCAAATGACCACAAACTCTCGGGTGGAGTCCGCAGCCATCACGGCTCCGCGCAGTCAGCGTGCCGTATGCATTCGTTTTCTGGCACCCGTTTCTTGCCTGTCGCGTACATTCATCCAAGCACGCAACTGGCGACATGATTTCGCAAAACGTATGAAACGCAATACAACAACACATTGCTGAGAAGGCGGTGGTAGATCATGAGAAGAGGCGGTTGGCTTTACAATGGTACTGCGTCGCGTTTTGGCGTTCCATATGCGCGGAGACTTTCGGACGGCAAGCATCTCTAAAGCGAAGGTTTCCTTCGCTCCGTTTCTATGTCCCTGGATGACTTATTGCCAAAGCGTGAGTGTGCATACAAAATACATGCATATATATATATATATATATATATATATATATATATATATATATATATATATATATATATATATATATATATACCGTCCCAACTGTCGTAGTCCAAGATTTAACAACATGCGAATTGCTACGTAGGTGGACAGAGGCAACGTAATGTTGTTTGCTGTCGCTTGGAGATAATCACATCTTATTTTTTTGCATTTCGCCTAATTACATAAGTCCTAATTAATTAATCAACTTATCAAATAATATAGTTTGATGAACGGTGTCAAAGCGAAAATTGTAGAGAAACATGAAAAAACTTCCAATACAGCTTTCTGTTGCTCAATGCGTGCTACATAAAAGCGTTTTTCCGTGAGTGAAAGAAGTGCGCGAATACACGCAAGGTCAAATTCGGCGCGACTGGCCGCTCGAGGCGCTTAGGCTGGGAGCTTGCGTATTATTAAATTTGATATTAAATAATTTTCCTCATTTTAAAACGAAATAATTCAGTAGTTCATTTTATTTGTGTTAGTAGTGATTCATGAATTTACTGCACGTCGTTAGTTTTTCAAGCCACAAAGGCAGTAAGCCTACGAAGACTTTTTCCGTCTATTTGCTACTTAAATGTTGGGCTTGCAGAAGCAGAAGAAATGCAGTGGTCCCAGCTCAAAAAAATTTTCTGTTCTCATTGAGAACTACTGGATGATTTATTTTTCATTCAACAAACAATTTTTAAATATCGCTCGCAGCATATGGTACAAGTCTAGCCGTTGAGCGGAATTACACGAAGAGGTGGACATTATTCGTACGAATAACCACAATGTGATATGTATCTCTTAACAAAGTTTCACAAATAACTTTTTAACTAATTACGTTGACAGGGCCAAGACTCATTACGAATCGTAGTCATTAAGTTCCTGAGATGTGTCTGCTTAGAATGAATTAATTGGATTACAGCAATTCCGAGCAATTCATTCGAAAAGTGTGTGGCGGAATCCGTTGGCGTTCCAGTTCATTTTGGGCTTCAATGCATAAAACTGCGCTTTAGCAAGCAAATACGTGAAACAGTGCACTTTTTAACGCAAGTTCTAGCGCGCATATTCCTCACAACTTTGTACAAGTCTACATGCCTTGAAAACTCACCAACTACAGTTAGTAAATTGTAATACTGCCCTTTAAAATTTTTAGGAAGTTGTCAGTGACGTTTTGCTTACTATGAGATCACACGTTTTACTTTCTCGTAATTTCTCGTCTTTGTTCTTTAAGAAATCCAGATGACGGGCTTGAAGTGTGCTGTTACGAAATATATTTTTCTTTAATTTTGTGCCGTCTATACAGCTTTCTAGTATATGAGAAGCTGTTTCCCGCGAATTGTCTGCACTTTTTGAAATGCCTCGAAGCTTAATTATTTTCTTATCGCCTTTATTGTTTAAAAAAGGTGAAGAATAACAGGCCTGTTTTATACTGCGCTTTTCGGTAAAATATGAATGATCTGTCACTTTGCCTCCTCGACGTCGTAGCAATTTAGATACTTCCTGAAATCCATTTGACCCATAAAGTGAGCAACATTGCTTCATTCCTCTTCCGAATTTTATAGTGTTGTATTTGATTATTTTTAAAAGTTTTCTAATGTCAAGAGTGCTAATCACTGGCATGGTCTCTAAATAAGATTTGCTTACTGGTATGCGCAAACATGCCCCAGATGCTAGAACGAAGCTACTCGTTGCGTTCACTTGAACCCTCACTACCATTATACAACAAATCTAGTTTCGGTGGAACGGTAAGTGTGTCTACTGGACACAAGACCGGAGTTGCCTTTATGCTTGAACAATTGTTGTTCGTGGGTTGTTATAGCTGGCAATGACGTCGGTCATCTAGTCGTCGAACTGAGCGTGAAGACTAGTAGCTATGGCACCATCGAGCTCGAACTCGCAATGCGTTTTGCGCAAAGGTCTAGCTGTAACAGCTGGATTGCTGGTTTTGCAATGACTGAATAAAAAAGGGGCAAGGCTACGTTTCAGTGTTGCGCGATAATGTCCATGGCGAACCAGTTTTTTTCGTGTAGAATTGTGAAGTAAATTCCTGTGGAACATGGTTACATTTCGAAGAGAATGTTTCTGGCGTTGTGGTGAGTGCAACCTACCCTTTGGTTTTTTTCTTCAACACAAAAAAAGAATGATACGCGGATTTTAGTCCCACTGCAGTTTTTGTGGAACTGACCAGTTATCTCCGGGGGAAGACTATGGCTGTCGTGATATTTTGCTGAAATTACTTCGGTTCACTCGTTTAGGCATAGTTGGTGACATCTTTGAGCAGTGCGCCGTGAAAATGTAAAACAGTTCCGTTAAAGCGGATAATTACGACACAGTTTACTTCGCAAATCACAGTAAATTGCAGCGCACTTAGAATTTATTATAAAGAAAGATAACTGAAAATGGACTGCTCTTGACAGCGAGCCAGGCACTGGCTAACGATTGGAAAACGCTGAAATCTCCATAAATGCAAACTAGAAAACGCTAAAGTTGTGTAAAAAATGAAAATTTAGCGTAGTAACCATGTGCACGGCAGCCTCTCAAGTCGTTACGATGTTTAACCTACTAACCCGAGCTGAAACTCTCGTCAATGAGTCGGTTTCCTCGCACATCAGACGGCAAACCTATTACGCGAGTACGAACAAAATGGAAGGTCAGAAGATGCGTGCGAATAAGAGGGAGCGTGATAAATAAGTCAGCCGCCGGGGCAGAAGTAAAAACCGAGGTCGTGCCTCCTGGTGAAAGTTGGCGTGAAAACGACACAAAGATGTCCGCGGTTGCGTCCGCCGGAATGCTGGTAGTTTACTTGTTGCGATTTCACGCGGCGAGGAAGAAACCGCGGAAAATTGAGCGCGTCGAAAGTGCGGCTACGACGTCGACATCCGTGGCAGCAGCAGCAGGAGGAGCCGTGCCGACAGCAACAATGCGAGCCCCGGTACTTGGTCAAGCCGCTAGGTCAGGCTGGGTCAGACGCGCGCGTCACTGGCCTCCTTGCGGCGAAGGCGTTACATTATAAAACGCTGCCGGCCGCCGCTAGTCGGCGCAGTCGAAGCCAACACTCAGTTCTAGTCGCCACACACCCTGAGGATTTCCATAGAAGCACCAGCATCGCCAGGCGTCAGTTCCACGGCGGCAGCCTTTCGCCTTGAGGAGACTCGTCGTCGCAGAGATTTACTACAGGCTACACAGCGCGTCCCACTGCCGCTATGCTTGCTCAGGTGGGTGTAGCATATTTCACGCCGATTGTGTATTCCTCGAAGTATCTCTAATCATTCAGTTTTTCGCAGTGTTCATGCGAAAAAGAATGAAGTGATTCAGAGCATGTACCATTTGCTCACCACTTATAGAGTAATAGTCCCAATACGAGGTTCTATCGGTAACCGCTTCAGTGATGCCTGTTACACGCGAATTATTATGCGCGGGTTGTGGTGGTAGCTACGAAATGCCTGGCATATATGATGAAACATAGTCTTGGATTGTTTTAAGTAACCGGAAGTATCCTTGGTGAGAAGCGCCCATGTCACGATGTATTTAGCTTATATTGCTGTAGCAATGGTATAGGAACAGCACTACAGTGCGTCCATATTGACTCTTGGGGCAACTATGCACTGTATTTGCCAGTCTTTATATTCTTCAGTTGAATCATAATTTCCCAATCATCTAATTGCATTTATGCCGTTCAATAAACTTGCCTCAACGGCCCAAGCTCAATCCCATAATCACAGCAGCTATAAACGTTCAGTGGTTGCTAAAGCAATCTCAGATGTTTAATGGTCATTGTCAGCACTAATAATAATACGCCTATAGTTAATCTAAGTCAACCTAATAATTCTGCGATCAGGTGTTTTAGCTTCCAATGTACGAGATCGAGGGCACCAACACCTGGCTACAAAAGCTAATTTTATTTTCGCGGCCCCAATCAATTTCACGAAAAAGGAGCATACCGAAAGATAACAAAATAATAATTCACAGATGTATGCCAATCTCACAACTGATACATCAAAGACAGCTAAGCTGTATAAGCGAGTTCTCACACACTTCCCTAATACTAGGTGTCTTTGTTGCTGGCTCACGGCCCTCCTCGAACGAAGCAACAGTTGCTGCGTTGTTCTCATGGCTTGTTGTCATAAGTTATGGAAGTGACAGCATCCACGCAGGCTTCCGTGCTACACGTTGCCATCGTTACCGCTGCCGCTGTAAATATTCCTAGCTGACTTCTAGGGCCAAGCCTGTATCAAGCGACAATATGGGCGAAAAAACGAATTAGCGAATAAGAAAAAAATAATTGAAGGAAAACACAGCATATAATTCATTTATTTTTTCATTTTGAATGAAATACATGCTAGGGTAAATTTTATTTTGTCGTAATGGATCATTCCGTTTCAAAGCAAATGCGAGGCATCGACACAAGTTGCGTTGCATTTACAGTTGACATCGACCATGCCGTCACATGCCACCGGATGAACACCACTTAACCACCTCACTTAAAATAAGAGGTGGCGGTAGATGCATGATTCAATAACCTCAGCTCAGGAAAGATGATGGATATTATATAGGCGAGGAGAATTAGCCACATGGTGTGCAAAGGAAGGAGTATAAAGTAGACAAAAGCTAAAAGAAATTAATTACCGTGCCAAGCATGCCATACGTTTACACTGCGCAATATGAACGGATATTAGAGTTGAGTCCTCAGTAAATTATGAAATAATACGCCTGCATCGAGCGCATGTGGGGCCCGAATTCGGATATATATGCTTGCGATATTTTTAGCACCTTTCGCGCGAAAATATTTATTCCGATTATTGCTGTTCGGGCGCATTTATCGAGTGGTATAAATACCAGCCAGAAAGTGAGCGCGAACCATTTCTTTCACATATGGAAAAACTTTGTTGTCTCTCACAAAAGCTGTTTCTTTAAGAGGTTATCGAGATTTCGTGCTTTAATTTTAACATTGTGATTATTCGCACTTACGTTTCAGTGACTATAACATAATTTTTCTGCGTCGGAATAAAAAATTCACATTTAGTTAAAACATTTCCCACTGACCTAAAGGCTGGTATATATCAGAGAACGAGATGGTGCACAAGAATCTGCAATGACGATGATGAACACACGTGCAAAGAATTTTGTAACGTCACGTGTGCAGGCTTTCTTGATCTCATTCGTTCCTGTGGCCCTGGCTGGCGGTCAGTTCGGCTTTGGTGGCGGATTCAACCATGGAGCGTTTGGGCCCTCATTCGCTGCCGCCACGCAGTCATTCGCCCGGCAGGAGCAGTATAACGTGAGTGACGATGTTCTCGCGCTCATCACGCAACACTTTCCGTCTTTGTAATAATGTGCATTTGTAATCTATACATGATACCATATCTATAATGTCCCAAGTTTTAAAAAAAAGACTGCTATCATTCCACGGGAATAATGTCAAGCGAATGCTATATCAGTCGACGGGAAGAATATCAAGTGAACATTTGTGAGAGCCTTGGAGAGAAACCTCGTGTAATGTTTTCATTCCTAGACAACCCACTAATTATTTATTTGCTGTTCTGATTGACGAGACGCCGTTTAAAAGGTTGTGGATAATCATAAGACAGGCGAAAATGAGGAGTTTCCAACACGGTACATACATCATGTTTATTTTTTTCAGGTAAATAGAGAAAGCCAGCGATATATGAAAAATACCATGTACGACCATGCGCTCGAAATGACGGCGTCCTCAAGCAGTCTCACTTTAAGCGCGAGATATTCATCTGAGGCTCGCCGTTGAGGGTGTCGCACCTGTGTGAAGTTAATGCTGAGTAATCGACGGGATCGGTTAGCGCGTCGTGGAGAGAATGCGACGCTGTTATAGCCGCCGCTTGGCCAAGTAACAGGTTACACTGTTACTTGCTTACAGATTACTGCTTACTGTCCCTGTGACAGCTACTGTCACTCGACAGCTTACTGTCCCAGTGAGGGTGTCTGATGGCTCTGCCATCCCGTGCGCATGGGCGCGCAGCCATATAGATTTATTCATATTTAGCGGTCCTTCTCTGTTTGCGAGGAAACATAAATACGCCATGTGCATGTACATTGTTACAACCACGTCATTTTTACGTCTCCAGCAACTATATACAACCCCATAATTCGAATCCTGCAAATTAAAACGACTGAGAAGTTACCTTATTGATTTGATTGATGCGAAAGCATCGAATGACCGACTGAGCGAGAAAGCCAGTGCCTGTCGTCTGTATCAGCGCAAAGCGAGGTGAATTCCCATTGGCTGCGCCTGTGTTATCCGCGGGTTCCTTGTCTGCGTGAGCTCTTACCTGCGTTTTATCCGCACCTCGCTAAGGCCAAATCAAAGCGCTCCAAGTGTCTCAGCGAGCTCCCTTGCCTGCGAGGAGTTAATAACCAGAAGTGCCGCTCAGATGCGTTCAATTGGTCGTTATTGTTTTCTTATTCATAACGCATAAGAAGCGCTTAAGGGTCTTCGGGCGTTTCTTGATATAATCGTAGCAGCCAAAAATAACTGGCAGTTTCTCAGCAAAGCTGAAAACTTGATAACTTGGTCTTATTTGCTTGGAACATACTGTGTTTATTTAAAGAAGGTGCATGATAGGTAGGACACCTTAGGTGTAGCGCCTGAATAAACCTGGTATTAAAACACACATACACGAACAAAAATGCACGTACGCACACAAACGGGCGCTGTATGTGCTACTTAAGGTCGCTTAAAACACTGATTATTTAGAGCCGTTCCGTGGCTTTAAAAACCACCAGATACTGCGCAAAGTGCTTTATACAATAAAATACGTATTCGCTTTGCCGCGAAGGACGACATAGCTTGACCGAAACGGTTGTCGAAATTACACTGGAAATTGAAGCAGCCGCCTTTGCTACCGATCTTGATCGCTTTTATTTTTGAACAGGCGTCCCATTCATAATACTTGTAGTGAAATTCACTCAGTGAACCATTTGTTCGACAGGTACCACAATAATAATTATTTTTAATGAACTATAGGAAATTACTTATATGGATGAGATAGTTCAAGTGGCTGAGGAGTTCAATAGAGATATTTACAGTGCCAGTGGCACCCACGACGATAATGGAAGAGAGAATAGTCTAGAGGAATTATAAATCCCACAGGGAACGCCGGAAGAAGTAAAGAAAGCCTTGGGAGCAATGCAAAGGGGGAAGGCACCTGGGGAGGATGAGGTAACACAGATTTGTTGAAGGATGGTGGGCAGATTCTTCTAGAGAAACTGGCCACCCTGTATACGCAATGGCTCATGACCTCGAGCGTACCGGAATTTCGGAAGAACGCTAAGATAATCCTAATCCATAAGAAAGGGAACGCCAAAGACTTGAAAAATTATAGACCGATCAGCCTACTGTCAGTTGACTACAAACTATTTACTAAGGTAATCGCAAATAGAATCAGGAACACCTTAGACTTCTGTGAAGCAAAGGACCAGGCAGGATTCCGTAAAGGCTGCTCAACAATAGACCGTATTCACACTATAAATCAGGTGATAGAGAAATGTGCGGACTACAACCAACCCTTATATATAGCTTTCATTGATTACGAGAAAGCGTTTGATTCTGTCGAAACCTCATCAGTCATGGAGGCATTACGGAATCAGGGTCTAGACGAGCCGTACGTAAAAATACTTAAAGATATCTATAGCGGCTCCACAGCCGCCGTAGTCCTCCATAAAGAAAGCAACAAAATCCCAATAAAGAAAGGCGTCAGGCAGGGAGATACGATCTCTCCAATGCTATTCACAGTGTGCTTACAGGAGGTATTCAGAGACCTAGATTGGGAAGAATTGGGGATAAAAGTTAAATTGAGAATACCTTAGTAACTTGCGGTTCGCTGATGATATTGCCTTGCTTAGTAACTCAGGGGACTAAATGCAATGCATGCTTACTGACCTGAAGAGCCAAAGCAGAAGGGTGGGTATAGAAATTAATCTGCAGAAAACTAAAGGAATGTTCAACAGTGTCGAAGGAGAACAGCAATTTACAATAGTGACGGTGGATCCATATCATGAGACGGAAATAATCAGAAGAAAAAGAATGGACTGGGTTCCGTTTGGCAGGCATTCTCAGATCATGAACAGCAGGTTGCCATTATCCCTCAAGAGAAAAGTGTATAATAGCTGTGTCTTAGCAGTACTCACCTACAGGGCAGAAACCTGGAGGCTTACGAAAAGGGTTCTACCTAAATGTAGGATGACGCAACGAGCTATGGAAAGAATGATAGGTGCAACGTTAAAGGATAAGAAAAGAGCAGATTGGGTGGGCGCATAAACGCGAGTTAATGACATCTTAGTTGAAATCAAGAAAAAGAAATGGGGGGCATGGGCAGGACATATAATCAGGAGGAAAGATAGCCGATGGTCATCAAGGGTTACGGACTGGATTCCAAGGGAAGGGAGCGTAGCAGGGGGTGGTAGAAAGTTAGGTGGGCGGATGAGATTAAGAAGTTTGCAGGGACGAGATGGCCACAATTAGTACATGACGCGTCTGTTGGAGAAGTATGGGAGAGGCCCTTGCCCTGCAGTGGATGTAACCAGGCTGATGATGATGAGGAGGAGGAGGACATACACTCTGTACTGAAGGCAGTGCCCGCGGTGTTCGTGCAAGTATTACAAGACGCATGGAGAGCTTCATCGCCCAATTCGCCATACCTCCGACTGACTTGTTCAGGCTTACCTCTTCGAAGCTACATCATGGGCTGCGAGGCAAATACTCAGATTGTATTTGGTGGTGGGGCTGGCTTTTTCTTCAACATCTTGGACCTCTGTTGCTGTGTGCTACCACCAGCTGATGTAGTGGATGATCCGGGACCAACCTAGGCTGCTGCTGCCGTACCCACAACCATGGTCTGCCCTAACGCGATCCTGCGATATTTAATGGAACAGACGACCTCGATGTGGAGGATAGGCTAGCCTAATATCGCCGTGTAAGCGCCCATAATGAGTGTGACGACCACGCCAAAATCGATAATGGGATCTTTCACTTTACGGACGTGGCAATTCTGTGGTTCAGAAATCATGAGTTAGATCTTACAACCTAGTCAACCTCCAGGACAAATTCACAGAGGTATTCGCCCATCCCGCCATTCCCTGGCTTTGCACTGAGCAGCGCTTGTGTAGTTGAACTCAACGCAAGGACTCGAATTTTACAAGCTACATTAAAGACGTGCTCTCGTTCTGCAAGAACTCAACACATCTCTCGATTGAGCATACAAGTTAAAGTACGTCATGAAAGATATCCATGATCATGCATTACAGATGCTCGTCGCCAAGGTCCACATAAGCTTGGCAAGGTAATTCAGCTCTGCCAGCAGTATGCCGACCTGCGCAAGCAGCGTTCTACATGGCTCGCCCTTCTACAATTCTACTGAACCAGCCGGGTGCTTCGGAGTCGACAACTGTTTCCTGAGCGGCTGCATATGCCGCAGAATGCCGCCAGCTCGTTCGTTCGTTCCTTCACATTCAAGGACGAGTGGCGTCAAAAGCATCGCCACTATACACCTACTACAGCTACATACTTTGCTCCCGGCTCGCTAGTCTAGTTGTAGGTCCCGTCTACTCCTCCGGTCCTATCCACCAAGCTGCTCACAAGGTACCATGGTCCCTACAAGCTACTGCAACAAACATCTGCGATTATCTACTTGATTGAGTCCATGGAAGTGTCTCCAAACCAGCGTCATCGAGGCCTGGAAATCGTCCACGTCTTCCGGCTCAAGCAGTGCCACGGCACCCCTATGTTCTGCTGCACCTAAGTCGCCAGGATGACTCCTCTTTCACGAGACAGATTGTATGCACCCACCAATATATCACGCAATGAAAACACGTATACAGCTGCAGTGAAATTTCAGATTAGGGAGTATCAAAATCATCAGTGAATTTTCTGTAAGCAGTAAAATTGTCACTTAGTCAGTGAAGTGATTTGACAACTTTTCTACTATCGATGGGCTGCGCACAAAGCCCATCAACAATAGGAAAGGCCCTTAGTTCAAGGTACTTTAGAGTGTTGTGTGTCATGCGTATCACTGAATGCATGTCTCTATAATGAGTTCACAGGTTCCCGTGTGAAATGTTCTTACCGCTGCAAAGCTACATCAGGTGCTGTTAGGTAAACTCCCCCATTGTACCTCCTATTCTCAAACGGCCGTCGCCTCGAGGCTCTTCTTCACCTCGACCAAATTGAACACAGTGTCGCCCATCGACTGAAGGAGACTGCCATCAACTTCTTGAGGGCGAAATGAAGTTCCTGCACTTAAGTGCAGGAACGTTATAGAATGCACAGGATAAACTAAGCTGGGATTTGCTGTGTTGGGGAGTGAACACCATGGTGAATTTTCTACCCGTAAAAGTAGAACGCCAAAGCACTCTATACGTTTTGTGGAAGTATTGTAATGCAAAACAAACGCGCGACGCATGAAATTTTCGCAAGTGTATTGTGCCTATGCAATCGATTAGGCTTTTCGGCTAACATTTGACTGAAACTCTCAGTTGCCTTTAACACAAATAGTGTTCCGGCGCTGTCTCTCAGCAAGCATGTACCACGCTCAATATATTTGTTTGCGATGCAGCCACCGCAGCCGTACAGCTTCGGCTACGACAACGCTGATGAATACGGTACAAAATCCTTCCACAAGGAGCAAGGTGACGCCTCGAATACGAAGACGGGCACCTACGGCTACTCGGACGCGAACGGTATCTACCGCCAGGTTAAGTATATCGCCGACGCCGGCGGATTTCGGGCCAAGATTGACACCAACGAGCCCGGTACCGAGCCCGGGGCTACCGCTGACGCAGTCTACAGCGGGAGGCCGCTTCCTGCTGGTCCGCAATACCGTGTGATCGGTGGTTCTTCCCGCCTGTCGGCTCCCTATACAAGTGCTTCAACTTACGGTTTCGGCTACGGCAGCCAAGGTCCGTGGGCCGGCTAACGAAAATGTTTTAAAGCAATAGAGAATGGGTGCTGTGGAAAATAGTTACAGCCTATGAACGGTGTTTAGAAATCAATAAATTATTTTTCCTTTCAAGTGGTACCTTTTGTGCGAGTTGGTTGTTTTCCTTCATATATTTCTCCAATTTGCAATATCCCTAAGCTGGCATTCCGAAGTGCATCTTTAGGCGCATCGGCATTTGCTTTACTTATAAATATCTAGTGCATAGCACTCATAACTTTTGCTATAACAATCGAACAGAATAGCTGCAAATGAAATGGGAAACCAAGTGGAGGGCAGCCCAGTGTGAGATGGCATAACAATAATTATAAATTGGCAAAAAAAGGTGTCGGCCAAAGCAATTGGAGGTGACAGGAAGAGGCCTTCATCCTGTAGTCTACCCAACATAATTATGCTTATAATATTCTACAATAACATTATAATAATTAGAGCTATCAAGAAGTGTATTTTTCTTGCGTAGTAGAGATCAAAATCTTCCAAAAGTGAGAAGCAAATGATCATCTTCAGAACTGTCAGAGAAATAAAGAGATCCATTTATTATGATAAAAAGCTGAGAGGTTGGCCTCAATGTTCTGAGCTGCTGCTCAGCATGGGTGAAGGCAGAATGCAGTGAGGCAGTGGTGTTGAGGGTGAATATCTTGCTGCCTAAGCTTAGCAGCAAAGTCTCTTCAAAACGTCAAGCATAGGCAACTCTCGTGCAAGCATTTGATGAGAGCCTTCAGAATATCACGGTGACAAAATCCCGCCAAGGTCCCAATAAAAGCTTTTCAGACTGAGGTTAACCGGTAGGTTTGAACAATTGTTGTACCAATGAGTGATAAATAACGCGGTCAGGTGCACAAGACGTGTTCTGTAATCTGCGGTGGCTCTTCCTCCTAGCAGTCCGGACTGTCTGCAGGGTCAATGATGCGCAGATATTACTTATTCGCAAGCTGTAGAGCAAGCTTGCAGAACTTATTTTGATCGTTGGCGGCGTCTGTCAGGGTAAATTCTGTGAAAACGTTGGTGACAATGAGTCTGTAGCGCCCAGTATTTTCTAGTGTCTAGTCAATCATCGAAAGCAAGTGACGTACGAGGAGGACCACCAGTCGAAATACACTCTTAGAGGTTCCCAGGAGTGGTAAACATATGTGGATCAGACGCGTTCTTTAGGAATTATGCCTTTGCGTAAGAAGCAGCATGGCAGACCTAAGACCTATTCGCGGTGCTCGCGCTTGTAAGCTCTCCAACAGTCGTAGACAGTAAGGACGAATATTTCTAATGACCGCTAAGCTATATCGTAGGTAGCCTACAAAAAGTGCCTCATAGAATTTGAGCAATAATCACTCTGATGGTCCCCACTCCATTCTTACAGCGTATCTAGGAATGTGAACGAAGCTGTCTAACTTAGACATCAGACTGTCACGTGTTGAGATCAAGACAAGTTTCGGTCAACGATGACACGTTAGAAACTGTGATGCAGTTCTTATCGTATTGATGTGCCATCCATTGTGATGCGATATTGGTGCATCGCTCGCGCGTAAGCACTAGCGCTGCACACTTCGCGGTTGCCAAATGTAGACCTCGTAGGCTCAATTAGATGTGACAGGTGCTGCTAGTTGCAGTCATTGTTGCTAATTGCAAGAACACTGACTGTCATGACTAGTTACGAGTTGCAGTCTTGCAGGAAGTTTGATCGTGAAACAGTTAAAGCCCATATGCAGATAACGTAAACGTATAGGCTCATTCTGACAATTTCTCGTACGATATCATCAAATCCTATAAGCGTTATATTGAAAAGCGTGGGACTTGGGGAAAGCCGCAGCGGGCATGATGGCGACTGCTCCTCCATCCGTCATCAACGAGATAGTACAGCCTGTAAGGTACTTCATCATTCAGTGAAACATTGTAACATTTACGTAACATATCATCATATGCGCCTTTTACATCCCAAAAAGTGTGCTGTTGGCAAGCACCGACACTTCTTTTCCTGCTCGGCACTGGAAACCAAATCGATCACGATGTCAGTGGTGTGTCTTCCTTTGCGAAAGCCCGTCATCGCGTCTGGGTAAAGATCGCACTTCTCAAGAATTCCTTGCACTCTCGTAGACACAATTGTTCCCCTTATCTTGCCCACAAAGCTTGCTAGGGCAATGTGTCTGTATAACGATATGACATGGGGTGATTTGGAACGTTTAAAAGGCGAGACGATGCGACTGGTTTTTCGTTTGTCGGCCATGGTACATGAGAGACACGATGCCTTAAGTAGAGAGGCAAGGCCCTTACGCGCTTCTTCTCCAAGATAAAGGAGCGAGGTGTATGTAATGCCCTCTGGTCCTGCTGCTGATTCTTGCGTCTGGTTCTTGCGTTGTGAATATTAGATCAAACCTGTCATCCAAGGCTGATGATGTTCAATGGTCAAGGGTTCACCGGGGGTAAGGGGTTACGGACACAATAATTTCACAGTAGACCTCTGCAACCTCCACGTCGCTTCTATAAGAACACATTATAATCATGGTGTAACAGCTACCATAGGGGAGCTGCGCGCGAGTAATACTAAGAATTCTAAGTGAAATGTATGGACGCTCGAAATTTGTAATTGCATCACAATATCTTATGCTCAAAATATCGTGGACAGGAAGTCAGTCGGGTTATGCCTTCTGCATTATTATTTTCCTATCAACATCTTTTTCAATGTATATTTCCGCGCCCTTTTAATCCGAATGCAGAAAATGGCCTATGCAGCGCCCCAAGTAGTTTTTCGTAATGTTGCTCCGGTTGAAGTTAACAGAGCCCGTATACAGGAGGAGCAATGGTATTTGTTTAAAAATACGGATGCTGCTTCACTCACTTTCCTGATGTAATTATTCATCGATAATTTAATAGACAGTTCTTTTTCGTATCAAATGAAATAGCTGATAATACATACTACATGCTCGTGCCCAGATATGCTCACTGATGAAGCAGTAGTAGACAGAATGAAATATTTGATAATATATACTACATACTCGTGCGGAGATATCCTCACTCCTGAAGCTGTAGTAGGCACAATGTGCCTAAAAGCAGAAAGAAGTTGTTGGACAATAAGGCTTTAAGAAGCCAGCTTTAATAGCAGTATTTGTTACTTAGATATTTCTGTGGTAGGTGCACGATTCGACACCCACCGCCAGCACCCACCACAAAAAACAAAACAAAAAAGTGGGTACAGGCGCTCCCGAAGCCGGCGGCCGATAGTGTTTGGGGTGCATTGCCGCGGGAGTGAACCCGGCCGCGGTATGCCCTACTGGGCACCTAGTTTTCTGTGGTACCATTCAAACTTCTGTGGTAGCTTTCTAATACTTGGAATTTTAAATATACATGGAAGCAATTAGCGTGAAAGGTAGCATGATTATTGTATTTGCATTGCGGCATGTGAGACACGTTTTGTTAAACAAATACGTTTTTGAAATTTATAGATGCCAGGCATGAGCTTTGTGCGCTTTTGTCAAAAGCTGATAATCGTGGGATTCTCCCAATGATTCTGCATGGCAGCTGCTTATGCAATTTTCTGAAGGAAAGATGGGGCGCGACAAGCAAAGGTATTTCACTCTGCTTGCATTGAATTTACGCCATTAGCAGTCTGTGACTGGTCTGAACTTCCCGGCCTTGTAATGGTGGATGCTATGATGTTATGGTTCCCCATTTTTATATTGACTGCACCTATTTTCTCCCCACAGGAAGGGCATTCGGTGTTGTTAACCCCGCCAATGAATGAATGAATGAATGAATGAATGAATGAATGCAGATTTCGGTATATACAGCGTTCTTTAGCTGATTTTCTTCAGCAGCGTGCGAAGAAAGGTATTTTACTCATAACGAGCTTCCTTGCAGGGTCCGTTATTGCCAAGCTGGGGATGGCCGTTGTGCGCGATTTATTTCACCAAACGCTGAGCCTTGTAGTGATAGGTCGCTTTTCGAGTACCAAGCGGGCAGTTTCCATCATGTCTTGTTCGAGGTCGGTTAGTGCAAGTTGGGTTCGCCTTATAAATGTGGCTGGGCTTGATCCATGAATTGGGCATACCCCGAATATATGCGCCATAGTTGCTGGAGTTGGCAGTTGATGCAATTGGGCGTCATGATATTTGGTCGATTAAATCTTGCCAAGCAATCGAATTGTAGAGTTTCGCGCTTGTAATTTGCTTCGTGTGACCACGTAGAGGTAGGTGGATCTCAGTGGTCGGGCATCGTGTTTCGTGACTCATTTTAAGTGAAATTTAGTCTTCGACTGCGCTCCAATTTTGCTTGATGGTTTACCTTCGCACTGTCATCTCCGACTTCCTCCTTGCTTTGATGCTGCAAACCTGCAAATTAGCATGTTCCAGGAATGTCGCTGTGTCGAGGAATCTAATGATTTTTTATGAGGGTGGATAATTTTTTAAGTTTGGAGGCTTGGCTGAGGAACTACTTGGTATTTATTGGCAATCTTATTGGGAAGAAACTAAAGGAGACACTGACTGCATGTTCCATTTTTATTCGGCGTTAAAGGAACAAACGTTGACGCGAATACTGCGGGGGTCTGACTTTAAGCACTGCTTCAGCACTAATTGCAATTGCACAGGTACGCTGTGCCTGCAAGACTAACGCTGCTTCCACAGGCGATTCAGGAATATTTCATAGGTAGGAATATCAAAATATGGCCGTTCGCAGCCAGCGGACGCACTGTAAGGCCACGTCAACGGTATCAGGAATGAGGTTGTTTCTGAGGAGGCATTTCTGCGAAAAAGAGCAACACGACGAGAGATGAACATTGATTAAAAATTTGCATTATGAAACATCAAAACGTGTTTTCAGCTTATTAAACTTCAATGTGCCCGCTGCGTTATCCCGCCATATCTGAGCAGCCTTTAGTGGCGTCGTTAAGTTTCCAACAGGACTGACTACTTAAGGTTCAGTATTATAGGTACCACTGCGTTAACGTTTGTGTGCATTCTGAATATTAGCTACTCCGGTAAATTATGCTTCTTACGAGCGCGTTTATACCTTTAAAAGAACAGGAATTAGTTCCAAGAAGTGTGGCGCTAACGACTTGACCAGTTCAAAAGCAATGAGAAAAAGCTACAGCGGTCATTCCCCAAAAAAGAACAAGAAAAGAAAAGCATTTGAGCTATGTTAATCGGCAATATGCGGGACGTTAAAAGAGATAAAGTGTGGGATAAATCACGGAAACTGTGCTTTGTCTATAGTCGGAGGAACTTAAAGCTTAAATTAAGGTAGGCGGATAGTCTGGAAATACGATTGAAAAAATTCCGTTTTTTAGTTTGTGTTTTTATGCAACCTCCCACATGCTTCTACCGACCACATGAAATCGCGTATATGCCTTGTGCCGCTAAAAAGTTACAGGCTAATTTGTCGCGCACATCATTATTACTAGAACGGAAACCGGGAAACTTTGGTCGGTTTCACATTGCACTTTGTTAAAATAATATAAAAAATATATATTTGTTAAATAATATAAAATAATATAAAAAAATTAATCATTTATGGCTCGCATCTACGAAATGTTCTGATAAACGTAGCATGTGAAAATGTTTTGCTCACGATTTGCTTTAAAGTCGCATAAGATGGCGTTTCAATGGTCTGATTTGCAAAACCTGTACAAAGAGTCGCGTTCTAGAGGCTCTGGGATTCAAAGCGTATGTATGAATTTAAACGTCAGCAGTAGAGATAAGAGAGAGACGCTTATATTATTGTTGGGCAAAAAAAGGAGTTAGAGCAATGATATAACTAGAGTCGTTACAGTGACAGATAACTCTTCAATATGAAGATAAATATTTGAATTAAAGAATGAAAAATCAATTGGAAAGGTCGGCTAAATGCTAGACTGCAGTAGATCGTGTAAAACCTGATTAGACCGTGCAGGCTAGGTGACTATTAGAACTCGCCCCATATCGAGGGAACGCCAATGGCAATTATAATTATCCTCATTGCAAAAGTTTTAAAAAGAATGTGTATGTGTGCCTTGGAGTCCTCACGTTTGGCCGCTTCGATGATTAAATTTTACCAACAAAAACCACGCAACTCTAGATGTCTTGCGGCAAACTGGTATATGGTATATTCATGGTAGAACATGGTATATTCAGTGAAAAAGCTTGCCATGTAAATGACGGAGGCAACTGGAGAACAAAAAAAATGGCATCTACAAATGCTAGCGAGTTTCTGCTAAATATGCTGTTCTGGAGGTCATACTTCGCTAGGAAGTTCGCTGTGGATCAAAAATAAACGCACAAATATTTCTGTCAAACAAAACCTTGGTTGTAGTTAAATGACGGTTCCACATTTTTTTCCCGGCTTGGGGTGCTAAAAGGTAAGGACGAAGAACACGAGAGAGGACATTAGCTACAAAAAACCAATGTTAGCACAAGAACTTTAACCAGGGGAACTTCTTTTTCAGTGGTTCTCTATTGTCAACAAAATAACACCGCTAGCTGATCAGGATTTTAGTGCGAAGACCCATGTGAGAAATCCGCAGTTGTCGATCGGTGCTTGTGTGCTCTCGCGCCCGAAACCTACACACTCGAGTATGAGGAACGCGGTAGTTCTGGTGCTCCGGATTTATTTCGACCACCTGGTGCACTTTATTGTGGAGCTAAACCTAACAACACTAGCATTTTCGCATTCAAAATCTATTGGGACGTAGCCACCAGGGCCGCAAGTCGACCCTCCATGGAAGCGATGAGGCGTGCCTTGAGGCAACAAATGGCTAGACACTACGCAAGCGGCATCTGTTTATAGCGATAGAAACACTCCTTAAAAGGGTATATGCAGCCATGAAACACCACACCGCAAGCATACTATCTGCAGCGTCGCACATTATGTTTTCCCAACTAAACCCGTTATCCTGCAACTTGTGAATGCTCTTTACTGAAGTCTTTATTGATGTAAAAATGTAGTGAGTGCATGCTGCCACCAATCTTTTTCTTAAGAAACATTTTCGTTTCCGCACGCGGAATAGAATTCAAGAAATATTTCAATTGGCCTTTATTATTCAATTAGAGAAACTGCTAGACTATCCTGTTCAAAAATATTTTAAAGTGTGGCTGGTCCTGCGGCCTTGGGTCCTAAACCCAATAGCTGTAGGCTGAACTGCTATAAGTGACAATGCACGTCATATCTAATACGTTGCAATTTTTTGTCCATATTATACAAATGCTCCATCGTTTAGTACAACCTAAAGCACTGACTGGTACACCTCATATTGTAGAATATTTGACGTTCATAAGAATAATAGTCCGTAGATGCCACACTTCTTCCGGTCAGACTTTTATAGGGCCAAATACATGTAGGAAAATACAGGCAATCACGCCCGTCGGACCTTGGCCTAGCATTCACAGTAACTGAGCGCGACAGCGCTCGTGCAGTTCACCTGGGGTCTTACGCGCCAAAGCCATGATCTGATCATGATGCACGCCATCAGTGAGGTCTAAGGATTAGTTTTCACCACCATGGAATCCTTACCGTCCCCCAACGCACGGGACACATGCGTCTTTACATTCCACCCCCATCGAAATGCGGCTGCCGGGTCTTCATCTCGCGACCTCGCGGTTAGCAACGCAACCCAATAGCCACAAAGCCACTTCGTCGGTTCGCTCCGGCCATTGTGCACGTTTCGCTTGCTTTCACTGACATACTGACACAAAATCTCGTTGTTAATTGCCATTGAGTTAAGCGTACAAGAAATGGGTCACGATTTCCCACACGTAAATTCTTCTGTTTGAGAATTGTTCAGTTAATCACTCCTACGCCACAGCAGTTCCTTTGATTATTGTGTACGGTGATGAAAAGGGTACCTTACCCTCCCATCGATAAGTAGACCCATCGCATCTTGGAGGTCCTTTCCTTGATAGCTCTGGAAGAGGCGTGCCCCTCAATTAATGGCAAATCACTGTCATTTTCTGAACACTTAGAAAATAACATTGGGCAAACAAGGAATGTCGCCAAAGCCAACATTTGATAAAGGAACTTCTATGCTTCCGTAAAGAACCAGTGGATTAGACTGAACCGAAGCAAGAGACGACATCGTACTAGCACAGATACATGCAATTGTAATTGCTGGCGACAACTTGCTACGGTTCTTGAAGGCAAGATGCCTTCATAAGGGGTTCTGCGTCATGGTTGTTGTCCTGACCAAGGCAAGACCCCTCGAGGAAGCGTTTGTCGCAGTGACATTTCTTGTTCGAACACAGTTTCCATATTAGGCCTACATCTTCCTGTGAACTTTGATTTTGTCTTGTTGAAAACAGTCTTACTACACAATCGAAGGATCTCATTAGTGTACAAGAATTGAGCGCCTTCCTTATTAGAAGTGCAAAATTTACGCAGGCAAAGGTTTAGAACCATAGCTGCAGTGGTAGAAGCAGGTCTATTCCAACATACAAAACAAAACAAAATTAGCAAGAGGAGTGCAGGAGCACGTTGATGAACCTCTAAAAAATCAAGCGAGCTTTAGAAGTTAAGTTTGTAAGCTTGACAAAAGATCTATTGTGATCTTCAAACGCATAATCTGGTAATTTTTAAATTTGTTTATACTTTCCAACAGTAGCAACTAAGCAGACTAAAATATTTTTCGAACCAGCAAAAAATTTTCTAAAATAAAGTATGGGGTCACAACGAAGTATTCCTCAAGAACACATCTCACCTTGGCACTGCTGTGAGAGTTACAAATAACATTTATTAGTACTAAAAGAACTAAAGCCCAAGTCCGGGCCTCCTGGCCCAGCGGCTTCCTGATGTGCTGCACCAGAACAGGCCGCCAAAGGTTTCGAAATATCGTGGGGGTGTGGTCCACTCCTCCCAGCTGCCGGGACGCTGGTTGTTTGGAAGTTTAGAAAGTACTGTCTTTCTGAAAATGGAGTTGGCAGGGCACCCCTATGAGGTGTGTCTATTTCATGGATCGGCCGTGCATTGTTTCCAAGTGGGGAGGCTGGGTCTCTGTTAATATAATGCGGATTGTGTACCGTGACTAATATGTTTGTGCTTTTCCTGATTGAGGGCGTCCTCTCTCCAATGCGTGAAGGATGGTATGTTAAGAAGTGTTAATGCTTCCCTGCGACACCTTAAACTATGCAGCCTTCCAATTTGTTGCTGGGATTGTAAGTGTCGCCAGCATTCTCGCCAGCAGTATTGCTCAAGCCCCTCCTCAGTTGTTTCGTGCAGTACTGACTATGGGCCTGCTAATTCACTGAAGTCTACTAGCTGGGACCGAACCAGGAAGCTGTGTCCGAGTGAACCCGGCTGTTTAGGAGTTGGTGAGTCTGAGACCTTGTGTGTTCAACTGAGCACAATTTTGGTTAGCTTGAGTCCGAGTGAGGCCCTACTGAGGAGGCGTTGGATCAACCTGAGTACGCGTGAGCCAGACTGAGTAGAAATTTCGTGAGTCTGTCCGAGTCCGAGTGAGTCTTAAGTGAACCATATACTTTATAAGTGAGTGAGTGACGTAAAGAAACGTCACTAGTGTTGCAGCACCAACGCGATGGGTTTCACATTGCACTGCGATGTACGCTGCGCTTTTTACTACCATAAAACATCCAGCACTGAAATACCCGGATATCGTTCGTGTTGTCATACGGCTCTGCAACTTTTCTACATCAACAGCTAGAAACTGCGAGCGCTCACGTTTTGGAAGTAAATTGCTGCTATAAAGGGCAGCGGACGCGCGAAAAGTCTCATGTGAGGGCTTGTAGGACATTATTCCGCAGTTTAACACGTGCGTCTGCGTTGTAGTTGGAGCCTCGGGATTCAGTGCTGGGGGGGGAGGGACGACCAGGTTTCGAAACCGACCATCGCACATTAACATGATTTATTTCTAGAGGCAACTAGCAACATGTAGTGCCCCAAGTTGTCCAAACGCGGCCAGAAACTTATGAAGTGGGGCAAAGAACGAGAGAAAGCTGTTTCATTAAAAAATAATAGGGACGCAAACGTCAAGCCAGCATCCTCTGACGCCGTCTAGCGCCCTTTTTTCCGGGGCTTATCTGTGCGGTGACTTCGTGAATAGGACCTCCACGATTGATAAACCGTTTCAAGACATTCTTTGGTAAACGGGAAACTTTTAGTGGTGCCTTCGTCACGATCGACCGTCGCCATTCGCTCCCAGTTCCGCTCTTTTGCGTAAGTACACTCCGCGCGCTCAGTGGCTAGAAATTCACGACTGCGCATCACATGTTGAGGGCTTATTTCCCATGAGCCTTTCCTTGAAATTTTTATTGTGGATAGCATTCTTTCGAAACTTCAGCCACTTTGCCTTATGTATGTATGTATGTATGTATGTATGTATGTATGTATGTATGTATGTATGTATGTATGTATGTATGTATGTATGTATGTATGTATGTATGTATGTATGTATGTATGTATGGAAGCATGGGTGGATGGATGGATGGATGGAGCTGCAGCGGCGCGACAATCGGTCGCATATCCGCCGAGAAAGAAAAGCGCCGCGTGCTCGTGTCCACGGGATAAAACACGCTAGCACGCCTGTCCCGAGCAGTCGCCATCCGCCTGCCGCTCTCCGTGACCATCGGCAGCATCGCTGGCCGGCTCCCATTAATATTCGCCGCGGCGGCTTCATCTCCTCAGCCACCTGCAGATGTGTGCGTGTATGTATGTATGTATGTATGTATGTATGTATGTATGTATGTATGTATGTATGTATGTATGTATGTATGTATGTATGTATGTATGTATGTATGTATGTATGTATGTATGTATGTATGTATGCATGCATGCATGCATGTATGTATGTATGTATGTATGTATGTATGTATGTATGTATGTATGTATGAGTGTGTGTGTGCGTGTATGCGTGCCTGTGTGTGTCCGTGCCTAGCCTCTTTCCAGCGATTTCTTTGACTGGGTACGCTATGATTAAGTGGCCAGCGCATCGTCCTGTTATCATGATGGAATAGAGTGGAAAACCAATTGGCGGGATAGCTTGGCTTACTGGGCATGTAACACAAGGTATATGATCCTCATCAATGGCCCTGTAAGGCGCGATTGTCGGTCACTGGGTTTGCGCTACTCAGTACGAGCCGCTCTCCGACGAATGTGGAGCCTTGCGCATTATGACATACACAAGCCCACATGATAATAGTGACATGCTGTTCGGTTGTCTCGGTATATTACCATTATCTCTGGCATGCGAAATGAAAGTTGCCATTTTGATTAACACTTTGTTACATGGGAATCATTCATTATCACCTAGCCTGTTTATTACACCCAACCCTAATACAAAGGGTGCAACAAATATAAATTTCAATCTACCAATCACTCCTAACACTTATGGTCAACGACTACTTGAGTTTAATGGTGCCAAAATTTGGAGCGCAGTACCTCTTGAGGTAAATGGCCAACCATTTCGTATCTGCTGTAAAAAAACTGTACCTATCAAAAAGTACGTGATTTTCCGTCAGTCCGGTTCTCCACTTGTTTAATACTGTGCCAGATTATTCCTTCTTGAATCTATTCAAAGGCTAAACACTTGAGCACAGTCCTTTGCAAATATATTACTTCTACGTAAGATATGCTATTTCTTTTTTGTTTTGTTTTTTTCTGTATGTATTCTCCTAACAGTTCTGTTTTATTATTAGTGATTCATATGCACTGTTTCCTTTTTGTACTGTTTTTAATTGTATGTATCCACCTAACTGTATTAGATTGTATCACTAATAACTAGATAAGCCCTTGATTTTGTTGCTGCTACTACATATATGACTATTGGGCCTACACTAGCCTTCGGCTACTGGCCCTACAGTTATTTTGTACAAATTATTACAAATGAAAAATAAACTGAATTGAATTGAATCTAATTGACGTCAGCTTGGGCCACTGGGAGTGTGCTGCTCTTCAATAAACCTCTCTGATAGGAACTAGGGTCGCAGAGTGCGTGCGACTGGTTATGTGTCACTTTGCAGAATAATCGGGATCTAAAACATCATCGACAATTTTGACCAATAATGGCATAAAATGCCGATCGATTTGATGTCTCCAATCATCTCTACATGACGGTCACGTGACGCTCTTTCTGGCCTTTTTTTTTCTTCCTCTGTGCTTGGTGCTTGCATTCAGCACGATTGACAGCAAATACGCGAGCAAGAAGAGTCAGAGACGGAACTATGCATCTGGGCTTATGGGACTTACTGCCACAGACTAAATCACTCTTGATCCTGTAGACCATTCAGGACCTAAAATTCTTAGCGCCTAGCGTGATGTAACAACAACGATCCTAAACAGCGAGCCGGACCTTCTGCGTTGCTAATCGTAGCAAAAAAGCCGCATTGCGTAAAGTGATGTTTTGTTTTTGTTACAAAATTTGCAGCACCAAGATTTGTTTCCACGGCAGGCCTCCATGCCGCAAAGGGCCAGATGTGCTGAACTGACGAGAAATCCTAAGTCAGTGAGCCTGTAGGCCATGTGAACCTGCCTCATTCTGGTTCTGGTGAATGAGTCGAAATTAGACCGGCTGAGTAGAATTTTAGTGAATGTGAGTTTCAACGAGCCCGGCTCGGTAGAGTTAAAGTCCGTGTAAGATTTGCTGAGTACAGGTTTGGCTAATCAGACATCACGAGTTGTGAGATAGTCAAAGTGAGTTTTGTGTATTATGCCGATCTCTGGCGCTAAATATGCCTTCCTGTATGAATACACCGTTAAACTTGTGTGATCTGTCACCACACCTGCTCACATACATATTGGTCGAGCTGATAACCAGTTGTACCCCCTGCGGCTTCTGGGGAGATTTTTCCAAATCAGGGAGCGAATTCACAAACGTATTTTTTGTAAGGTGTTTCTGGGATGAGCCGGCCGTCCTTGCTTTTACGTTCTCCATGACTGACCTACGCTTGTTTTTCAAACCTATTTTTTGTCAGAAGTGTTTCGAAAATATGGGTCTAGGTGTTCAAATGTATTATATATTAAGAGTGTAGGCTTCTTCCAATGTAAACAGAGAAGGAACTTAAAAAGTTAGTTAACTTAAGTAGGAGTTCCCTTATGCGGACATATTTTGAATGCCTAAATCCAACTGGGGCGCTTCAAACTTTGCTATCACATCAGTCATAAGACTTCCTCTAAATAACATCGATTTTGTAGCACATATTTTCTTTCAGGCAAACGCGGAAAATTACGACCGAGATACTTAAGCTGAACGATAGGTGAGAACCGATCAGCGCGAGAACAACGGAAGACACAGATATTGCAGGACACCCTTGTTCTGTGCCTCTCTGCGGCTGTGTCTTCCGTGGTTATCGCGCAAATTAATAAGTATATAAATTGCAGAATACACTTGTCAAGCTTTTGGACCCTTGTACGTGCACAAGTAACTTTCTATAAACATTATATTCCTCATGCAGCGGGTTCAATTGTTGCATTGATTTTCGCACGTATCGCTTAAGTCTTGTCTTTGTAGTGGCTGCATAGGTGCGTTTTACATATACTAGACATGAAATTGTTAGCATTCTCATATCTGACATTCTTGAGGAGGGTTTTTATCAGGAGGCCATATTCCGTAAACGCGACAAACTCACTGCAGAAGTTATACCTTCTGATCCGTTCTGTATACGTACGGTGTTCAAGCTTCTGAAGCTACCAGAGGTGTGTTGAAATGAAAATTTCAGTGAACACTAATAATTGGTGCTTCAAAAGCGTAAACTCGAGCGAAAAATAAAAAACGCATAACTCACGCTTATTTCTGGCATTAAGTTCGCAACTGTCGCAGGAAAGGCAACACAGAAATTGTTTAGACTAAAGCACATAAGTTCCCGAGTGTACATTATATCTTATACCATTACCGTCGTTTCTGCAATCTTGTCAAGGGTCACTGTCCACACTTGTTTCTTTGCTATGTTCGCACCTCCAATAGATTGAACGAACCAAACAAGGCGAATATGCCGCAGAAAGATGAAGGTCAAATTTGACTACCAGATAGAAGAGAAAAAAGCAAAGGATGAATTCTAAGGAAACGTTTTCCTGAAGGACAAGTCCACCTTGTGAAATGTATTAATGCCGGCTGAGGCTGTCTTTTTGAATCACCGTTTATTTCGTTGTGCTTACGTTCTGCAGCATAACTGTTAGAGAACAACTAAGTCGTCGTTTTGAGCAGGTAGTAGCATGCAGTTTACTTACTGAACTAAAGCGGCTCAGTGCCATGATTGTGTTCTTCACCACACACTCCGTCATAACTTCGCTGTATTGTTTCTTGTTCTGCCAAAATGAACAAAATTAGCAACATTATATAAAACCGACCACCACTCGGATAAAACGGAGGTATATTTTTTATTGTTTTGCTTGTCCCTAACAATATTAGTTCGAACCTACTGGCAAACACGTACGTTGGTGTGTTATGTTCCATATTTAAAAGGCTAAGCGTAATGTTGTACAGTCAAAACTACGAAATTTCTGGCAAGGAAATAAGGACATAAAACACAACAATCCCGGACCACTGCACCACTGATTGGTAATCTAAAATACCAATGTATGTAATACATCACATAATAACTAGTAAACCACAATCACTTCCACCATTCGTTTTTTCTTAGCCTGTCGCTGAATGCAGCAACTGAAACATTGTAAGATAAATATGCTTTCGATGGTACAGGGTTTGTCTGTAAAATAATGAGGTTGGTTCTGGTAGAAAGAACGTTTGATTCGATGGGTACAAATTATTAAAGTTCTTGAAAACGTTGGGCGTCGATCATCGCTGCCAACGCGATACCCATTCTGCAAAGGCTCCCTGGAAGTCCGCTGCCGTAAACTCTTTAAGAAACTCTGTGACAGCCGTTCGGCGGCGGGAACATGGTCGATACGGTGCCTTTTCAGGCTTCTCTTCGGCTTTGTGAGCAGCAAAAAGTACGCCAGGCTCACATAGGGGTCACACGGTTTCTGCGGCAAAGTTGCAGCCCCTATGCGGGCCAGGTAGGCGGTCGCAACGAAGGCGGTGTGGGCTGGAGCATTGTCGTGGTGCAACTTCCAGCAATCGGCAATTTCTGGTCGTTGCCCTTTGACGACTCTGTCAAGCCGCTCAAGGGCTTCTTTGTAGATCATGGCGCGGAAAGTTTATGCCGAAATCGAAGCCTTTTGGGGATCACCCCACGCTTGTCACCAAAGACAATGAACGTTGGGTGTGCCTTGGCCTTGGACATCCTCGGTTTCTTAGGGCGCTGTACCACTCCGTACATGGGCGCTGGGTTTTGGAGTCGTACTGGAATACCCATGATTCGGCGCCTGTTCTTACGCCGTCTAAAAAGTCCCGTTCAATTTTTAACTGCACCAACGTCTAACGGGAAACGTCAACTCATAATTGCTTTTTAATCATTCAACACTTCTGACATAAATTTCGATCAAACCTTCAGCATGTTCATATTTTCAGAAACATTATTGGTAACCGTTGTTTTCACATTTTGAGGTCTTCGGCGAATATTGTGATGCTCAAACGACGGTTGGAGTCAACGAGAGTCTTAACTTGGGCCACATTTTCTTCCAAACCCCTCGTTGAAGGGTGTCCCGTGCATTCTTGAACTCACAACCACCGGGAAGCCTGGGCCCTTGACACGGTGCCGTCTTTGTAACCGTCGTTAACCAAGGCAAGCGTCCCGGTAGCGGTTTTGCCAAGGTGAAAGCAAGATTTAATCGCGTACCGCTGCTCCAGCGAAGCTCCATTTTTTACGCTTGCTGCCGTGCCAAAAACTGGAAAACAACTTTTACGCAACTGCCACCTGGTGCTTTACTTAGCTTAGAACCCCCACCACAAATCCCGCCTCCGGGGAGCACGCTACTGGTGACTGCAGCACCGCGCCGGAGACAGCTGATTGCTTTACGGACAAGCCCTGTACACTACAAGTCTTTAGCAACGTAAAGATTATGCTAACAGTTTATCAACAGGCTAGGAAAAAAGGATCACATCTAAAAGGTGTAAACTGTATATTTACCTTTGCTCTCATTTCCGCGTACTTCTTGAAGCAGAAGCGTATGTAGGTACATATTGCCTTTAGGCCCTGCGACAAAAACGAACACGTTCTTTACAAATTTTATTGATATGCTGCAGATTACCTTGGGCACATTCGACATTGGTGTTGATGGTAAGAACATAAAAGCATGTTTTAATATGTCTGTGAGTTCTGGAACAAATATCTCAAAACTACGCACGTACAAAAATACTGATAGCCACGAACAAGGCGGAGAAATTTACGATACCGTTACTTGCGCTCAGTCATTTTTTTACCACAACTGTATCTCTCATAATGGGAAAACTTCAGGAAATTTTTCATATCATTAGATACGTTGTCAATCGTAAATTTCATCATAGCCTCAACATACCCATATTAGAATTGAAGCGCGCTGGTCCCTTTCCGCTGTTAATACATCAACGTGAGACTGCGACTAAACGATAACCACTCTCATGGTAGCAATAGCATTGAGCTAATGCCATAGCAATCTGATATCAATGCTTTATCAGAAATTCTAATCTCTGAAGAGAAATAAAACAAGAGAAAGACGTACGGTTATACTAACAAGATGTTTTTCTTTCATTTTTCATCTGATTTTCTCTACAATTTCTTTATTTTAGAGTAGCCATATTTGGTATTTTCGGATAGTTTGCGCTAGAGACAACTACATTCTAATTTTTCCTCATTTCTGAGCGCATGACATGCGAGATATACTCAGCTTCGCACACTTTTTCATATGTGAAGCGGTGGTGCGCGAACTCGAATAGACAGGGTTTATTGCTCGTAATTGCACGTAAATATTCCTATATACAGCGATCATTTCAAAACTGGCAATAACAGGCGCATATATATTAACACTAACATATAACTAAGGCCACACGCATAAACTCCCCTGCATAAGATGCAGTGCCTGCGACGTAAGCGCTTATGGCACGTGACATCGGTAAATCATCCTCTACAGCACGTACAAAACAGCTACTGAATGCGCGCTGTGCAGAAGCTAGCAAGAGAAGGAAAATATATTCAATAGCCATGTTGCGGTAAATGCGAGAGAAATGCTTTAGCATTATGTTGGTCCACATTGAGGTGCCGGATCCATGTTTGAATCTGTGTTCGACACATTGCAAAGTTGTTCAGGAGCTCACTTGGCACACGTTCTGCCTCATTGAGCAATGAAAGGCAACTGTCGCTGGTCCGGAGCCGACCACCGTCAGTTGTATTACACACACACACCTTCGCACACACACGCACGCACACACACACACACACACACACACACAAACACACACACACACACACACACACATATATATATATATATATATATATATATATATATATATATATATATATATATATATATATATATATATATATAGCGTGTGTGTGTGTGTGTGGGCGTGTGTGTTTAAAATTAGAAGCAAGGGACGTTGCGTGGTTGAGACGCCATATATTTTTCAAAAGCACGCGCCCTTCTTCGTCGCCCACTTCTCCAGCCATCGCGTTCTTCTATCGCCTCACGTTTCCCCCTCCCCTCGAGAAAGTCTCATATGAAAAGGTGCGAAATAACGCTGTGATATGCTGACATGCACAATGTCGCTTTCACTGTCCATGCCTAAAGGCGTCACTGAGCGGTTCATGTCATAGTTCACTGGTGATACCTTGCGCAGAATCTTGTAAGGACCTTCGATGACGGAACTCAACTTGCCATTGTTGAGATGCCATGATGTTTCGTAAAGTACCGAGTCAACGACTTGAAGATCAAGCAGGAAAAACCTCTACTAGTTTACTTTGTTCTTGTTGTGGTAGGAGAGCGATTTTTTAACCGCAATTTTCCTTGGTTCCTCCGCACTTTCAGCTCGTTGCTTAAGTATGACTGAATAAGAAAGAATTCCATACTTCAGGTACGAATGTGGGTAACCAGTGACTTCGTGAGGTGTTCTATTGCATTCGTCGACGACATACCATAGGAGCTTAGTCCAAGAGTTCCATGGTTCATCGTTGATCATGTATTTAAGTCTGGCGACTATGGTCTCATTGTTGTCCGCTTATTCATACAGTCGCGTTGGGAATGTTGAGACAACGTGAAGAGCGGATGTATTCGGGTATGCTTTAGCAACTGCTTAGGTTTTATGGCTGTGAACCCTGTTCAATGTTCTGAGAGGAACTTGCGTGGTTTGCCGGCAGCAAAAATTTCTTAAGCATGAAATGTAGACGGTGCTGTTTTCAATTTTGTGAGCGAACGCCCATACATAGCGAGTGGCATGGTCAATAACCAAGTGGATGAATCTTTTGATGAGCCGTATCCAGTAAATCCTCCAATGGTGCCCATTGCACGGACATAAAAAGGTTCTTCAGCTAGAGGCAGTGACTCAAATGATCCGTACTTTTTTGTCTTGGTCTTATATTTCTGGCATGGGTCATAATGTCGAATGTGGTTTGGGACATCGGTTACTATATCTGGCCAATATTATTGTGAATACAGAAGTGACAATGTCTTCTTCACGCCGACATGCCCAAAATATTGATGACCGTTCGTAAGAAAATTTGGGCACAGCTCATAAGGCACGTATATCTTCCTTATGCCTTTCTTTTTGACGATGGATATGCCATTTTCTAGCAAGTACGCTCCTCTGAGGCGCTCGTTGTTACATTTCTGAAGATCGGTGGGGGAGACAAGCAGCGCTACATTAGCTCTGGAAAATGCGCCAGCTTCAACATGGCTTACGCCTATTTGATGTTTAGTGTTCACCTCATGCATTGACAGTTATTTAGGGGGAAAATGAGACATCCGCCCAATCGTAGCAATTACTACAAAGAAAACCCATACGGCTTCCTCGAAAGAAAAGCCTCGCTGTTGAAGAAAAATTCGTCCTGATGCATTGATAACTTCAATGGCCACCGAAAAAGCCGACCTTAAGGATTCCTGAGATTCTTCAGCCACGGTGGCGCAGAATGATCCGTTACAACAGTGAGCGGCTTCCCATGAAGTTTACAATGCCACTTATCTATCGCATCTATTCTCAAAAAACATTATCTCTCTCTCTCTGATGGCGTAAGCCTCGTGCTTGAGTAACTTACGGGAATATTATGCGAAGGGGCGCTCATTGCTTTTGTCATCTGGCTGCTTCAGCACGGCACCAATTCCTTCACCACATGTATCGCAGTATATAGTGGATGGTCTTGAAACGTCGTATATGCGAAGCCATGGTTCTTTAGTTATGCGCTTCTTGAGGTCCAAAAAAGGCTCACATCTTTCATTTTCATTTGCACACACCTGTCAATGTCCATTTAGTTTCCTTGTGGAGAAGTTTTGCATTGGAGACTATTGCATTCAAAACTTTTACATTTGTCCTCTCGTGCTAGTCCAGCAGGTCGAAAAGAGGACAAGACCCCGCTCGTCCAACACCATTGAAGCCCTGTGATGATCGGCGATATCCCCTAGGCCTTTCAATTTTGTTATGTCTAGACTTACACCGGTACGCCAGCCATTGAATGCATACATTTACCCGTTATATTTACAAGTTCAAACCACCGGAAGATAATTGGCTGGTCAAGAGCTGAAATTTCAAATAGAAAAAGAAAACACTACGGCCACATTTCTTGACAAGGTGGGCTTTTATTTATCACAGCATAGTACAAATCATGTTGTCTTCGGCAGCAGAAAATTGTCTAACCCCTACCCCCCCCCCTCTTCTGCACCATCCCGCCAAAAATCTCAGCTTCACTTTCAACGGTTAAGCTAGCATGCAAATAGACGAGCATAGACACATGACAATAGACGAGCATGGCAAAGCAACTAAGTGAATTAAGCAAAATTCACTAACTTTGAAGGAAACTACCTTGATTACACGTCGGACAACATCGAAAACAGGAAACACGGAGAGAGCCGCACGCAAGCACAATCCGATTTGGTCTCCCGCTGTTGTACGCTGTATGCTTCCTGGGCCTCAACAAAAGACAGCGCACACAGGAGGGAAGTCAACATGGTAGCAACGCGACTGGTGACGGGTGCACCGGGCTGCACATGACTTGAAACATGCGTCAATCAACAGGCCGGTACACAAAGCAAAATGCCAAGAAGCCAACTAAATCATTCAATTGCCACACCAGAGCCAATAATGGTCTACCAATAAGGCGGTGTCATGGACACTCAGTTCGCAGGTTTCGGACTGCGGACCGACAACTGTTACCGTGGGGCATTCATCGGATGAATAAATGGATGGATGGATATTACGAGCGTTATTGTCGCGCGGCTTTATGTCTACTTTGGAATATACACAGAATACCAAGTATTTTTATGTAGTTCAAAGAAACATAATACTTTTATAAGCGTTCTTATATATGTCATGTCCTCCCAGTGTTCCCCTTCTTTTTTCATACTTGCTACATTTTTCTGCCCTTTCGCTTTGTTTAATTGCAAATGGCATCGCACGTACGTCTCTTCAGTCCATATTTCTACTTTTTGTATTCTTCCAACCTAGCGATTGCTTTAGTGCAGCATGAATATTTGACACACAGATCGTTGGACGCCACAGTACCTGATTTATTTCAAGTTAACCTAAATCCTAGAATATCATACTGTTCCCACAAATATGTGCAAGGATCTGAATACATTTTGATCATTCTATTTCGTATCCACACCGATATCCATTTTCCTGTGCGCTAACACCTGCTTTACACATCTCTTAGCGGCAATGGTGTTGGGCTGCTAAGCACGAGGATGTGGGATCAAATCCCGGCCATGGCAGCCATATTTAGATGGGGGGGGGGGTATCTCGTGCATTGGGGGAAGATAAAGATCTCCTGGTGACTAAAATTAATCCAGAGGCCAACACTCCGGCTCACCTCATAATCAGATCGGGGTTTTGGCACTAAGACACCAGAATTCAATTCAATATCAATTGTAGTGCTTCCATTGTAGGCACGATAGTCTAGCCATGCCAAAAATGAGGATACCATATACAGCAAGCCTCCTCCAAATGGGAAGATGACAGATCCCGGGACACCAAAGGCCCCGGAAACAACAATGTTCACAACGCTGCAGGGGTGTGGTGTGCATGACTTCGCCAGGATAGCAACGACCTCATGAGCGACAGATAAAACCAAAGACGGGTCGTTCAATCAGAACAGAAAAGCAACGCACCACATCACCGGGTTATGAAGATCACGGAGAGACAGCAACAGAGGAACAAGGAAAAGTCTGGCAGAGGTCGCGTTAACTACCTTGCATGGTAAATAGTAAGTCGCTCTATGGCTTCAATGCTGACTGCATTAACATTGGCATCCATTGACACATGCTTTCTATGGCTATTTCAGCTCTAGACCTGTATCAGATATCAAATGTAGGTATAAACGATCAAAGGAACCGTAACTGATTTACTGCGCCATTCGTTGCTTGCCTATTTTCGGCGTGTACATTTCACGTGCATGGCTAAACACTTGACACAAGCGTATGAATACTCGTCAAAACAGGGACTCGTTTTAATGCGCGTGCCGACAGTCTTTTATCTTGTGAATACAATGGTGAAATTGTTCTAGTTTCGCATCTGCTTGATTCGAAAACATAGGCAGAAGGTCAGTTCAAAAATATTACCGCCAAGCACTCCCTACAAATAGTTAACCAGCGAAGCTGGAACGTGCGGCACTGGTGCTTATCACTTAGTTAATCCCGACGGTTCATTAAGCGACGGTTTGGTAAGCTGGCGGATCCTAGTTACGCAGTTGCTGCTTGCGCTCGGCTATACGAGCCTGTTCTTGTACCCGGGCTGCAGCATCGGCACGGCGTAGACAAGGTCGTTCCCAATTCAGCTCGCGGCGTTGCTGATCGAAAGCTACTTGCTGCTCAGGGGTACTTATGACGCGCGGCCTAGCCATTTAGGAGACGGAGAAAAGCTGCTGCAAGCGCACTCAGGTGCGACGGAGAGCGACGAAGTCAGAACTAGCGCAGCCAATTGAACAACTGTCCTTTTTTTTCGCGCATGCGCATGCGCTCGTGCCGGAGGAGTAGAGACGACAGACGGACGGACGAATCGGCTAGCCATATACAGCTTCGCTGTAAAAGTAATATTATACCTTACATCATCGCAGTTAAACATGTAAATATTGCAACGTAGATTACAATGATTTCCTGAAGAAAGTGTGCAGAAAATATTCGTTCCTCGCAATCTGTCAGCATTTCTTCTAGCGACAATATATATATATCTGTCTGAAACATGCTTGGAGCTTTATTAGGAGAGCGTCAAGATTGAAATGAAGGAACTCTGCCAGAGCTTGCTGAAATCAATACCCCGTTCACTTCGACATATCTCATTGTTACTCATTCAGCTAATATCTTAGAAACGAGTTCGAAAGATTGACAGTAAATACATTACCCGTTGGCACAGATTGGGAGGTAGGCCATATCGCATAACAGTGTAAGTCATGCAGTGCTGCAAAATTTTAGATCCCAATTTTGCGGCTTTTCCTGCCGTAATCACAGCTGGAACAGAACACAATGTGAATTATTTCTCAAGAACTTCTAAGATAGTTTCACTATGGTATGGTTTTCATACAAATTTTATTCAGCCGCAAAAACACAGATTCTATCTAGGTTTGCCATGATTTTTGGTAACGCTGTCGATAAAAATTCTATTCTTTTATGCCGTTCCATGAAAAATGCAGCGACTGCTGCCTAGTTCAAGCGCTTTGCATTTCACATAAGTGTATTAGACGTATGCCATCGAAGTTCATTGGTGAAGAAATTTAATCTCAGCGTTACAATTATCAATTCTTAGTGCAGAATTCGAAACTCGCATGTGAATGCACAGGAGATACGGTTTTGTTTTTGTTCTATTGCGTACTGTTGACACTGGCTTACTCTTAATTTGATATGACACCTTTTTCAATAATTTTCACATCCTCTAGGATTACGATCTTCCCCGAAACCCATTGCCAGTGTGCGGCGCTGGTAGGCGGCAGTACAACTTCAGCCGTTTCTAAGAGCTGGCTTAACGCGATGCAGCCCGTTATCTGAAACTCCATTACTTCTCATGTAGCTCTGTCTTGCTTGCCATAAAACAGATGTAACAGTTATAACAAACATAGTATGCATGGATCTCTAATATAGATAGGGATTTTGTAAACCTAATACATTTCCATTCATCAATAGTTTACATACGCAAAATCGCGAATTTCATCATCGCATTGGGATCCTTACATATTATATTAAACACAGTGACCATGTAGTGTCCCTAACTTGTACTGTCGATATTTCTTTATTCATACATGCCTATCATGAAACACATCTGGTGACATGCCCGTATTCATCGTTAAAACTTACATGAAAGGGTTTTTATTTCACGAACAAATACCCGTGTCGTGACGCATGCTGCTTCCTCGTATGCCTTCGTGGCATTTTATTGAAGCTACATGATGCAGTATTATAACAAATCTGGTTTGCGGAAGACCACAAGGTGAAAGAATGCTTATGAAAGAGAAAACAATTATTTACACGATGGCAGCACGAAGCCACAAGAATGGGCAGTACGTGTTTGAGAAATCCGTGTTCGGTTTCCTTTGTAGCTGTGGGGTGCAGTGAGGTTAATAATTTTTCCTTTCCTGAACTTTCCACTACTTTGCGGTCTTACGAAGAAATGATTTGCCATACTCAATGTCCATGTGCTTCCAGTGGTCGATTAATTCGCATCCGGTCTATAGTCAGCTAGCCCCCTGGTCCGCCCAGATGCTACAGTGACCGCCTGGGAAAGGTTTTATTCGTGTGTTCGACCCCTGAACCAAGGCGAATTTTCTTCCAACTCATAAGCTTTTTTATTAAATATACGCCTCGTGTTTCTTTTGTAGCTTCGTGCTGCAGTCAGGTGGATGATGATCTTGCCTAACAATGAATTTCAGCGAGCTTGTTGTCACGACGTATTTCGACGTAATCTAAGCACAGGTTGGCCTGCAGCAGTGAATGACGGGCAATGAGCGCTACCAAGAGGGCGCTGCAGCAATTCTCGGGCATTAATTCAACTTTCGCTCTTCGACGCTCGGGATCAGCAATTATAAAATGACTTAGAATTATGGGCTCGCTTCGCTAATCTGCAAAACGTTATCTATCCCGCCTTGCTTAGTTGCTGATGGTTCTGTCTATTTTTTGAAGGCCCGATATCGTCAGAAAAAAGAGCAAAAAAGGGCATTTTTACGTTTTCGTAACTGGCGACTCTAGAACGACGGTGCTGCGTCGCGATATACCGGTGCGAAGGGCGAGGCTTACTATTTGCGTATGCCAGTTATCTGCTCATGACGCGTTAACACCTAAATCTACGCCGAAAATATTACATCTAAAGCACAAGATTCACTACATTGTTTGCGGGTAGGTGTATAATTAGGAACCCTAAGATAAGTGACTTGTGTCATGCGGTACAGTATTCAATATGTGATTTCAGTCTCTACATGCAAGAAGGGTGCAAGACAGAGCGCCTTTTCTTTATTTCCCTTCTTGCCCCACAATAGGCGCACCTAGGGACCTATAACGTAAAACTATTCCCATGTGCTTTTATTCCAAGCTCCTGACGTCAAATTTGTGTAACCGCAGACGCAAGCATCGGGCGGTCACCCACAGGGTTGTATGAACAGACCAATCAAACGCTCTCCTCGATCATAGGAGGTCACTTTGGTTTGCTTGAAAAACGAATAACATTGTCTACATTGAGCAGCTTGTCTTATCTAATTCGCTGACAAGAGGCTAGGAGCTCATTCAAGTGGAGAGGGATTCAATGGGGCCGAGGCAGTGCGCTGAAATTCGATAATCGGATGAAGAGCGTGGTGCAGGCGTTTACTATTGGTCCGCTTTTCCTTACTTAGCTTGCGGTGGCTGGTCGGAAATCGCAGCTGCATGCAATGGAAGCTTAATAATGACACTAAAACGGATCCTCAGAAAGAAGCACTGGTAAAACGAGATCGTAAACATGCCGAAAGTGCCCGAAAACGTTACAATGCCACGCAGAAAGCTTTATTATACACAAATAAACCGATGCTCTTTGGCAGGTGCGAGTAACCCGTGCCTGAGTGATCGGCGGCAGCTATCTTTTATTCCATTCGAAATGGGGCAGCCTACGGCTATTCAGAAGAAAATTCAGTTTTGTTCGGCATATTAATGCATCTTTAACGCGTACACGTCATTTTGACTCGGTGAATTTTCCCGGTTTTGTGACGTCGCGTGACACGCAGGTGATGTGGGTGCAGCCCGAAAACTCTTGACCAATAGACGAGGGCTAAAGGTGAAAAGGCGTCGAATCATAAAAAACTATTTTTCTTCTGTTCGGTCAAATCATGCATAATCAGTGTGTGCACGGCATATCAGATGGGGAGCTATCGCGGTTTTCGTGACGTCGCGTGACAAACAGGCGAAGTGGGGATGGTCTAAAAAAGTTTTTTGTCCAATCGCGGAAGACTACTTGCAGAATAGGAATAGAAAAATTTTGGAATAGCTTTACGTTATTGCGCCCGTAATTCCATGTAGGCATGCTTGTAGGCTGAATTGTGTCGAACTTTTGATTATGTAGGCATGCTTGTAGGCTGAATTGTGTCGAACTTTTGATTACGGGACGCATAGCACTGCTCGTGGGCCCGTCTCTCTCTTTCATAAAGCGCAAGTCGCTCCGGAAAAGGTGTTTATTACTGTTTTGGTAGCGCAATAAAGAATACCAAATCGCATCGTCTGACAAATAGAGCATTCAAGTGCAACCACACCCGTATATTGGTTAGATAGGAGCCCGTATAAGCCCAACCATACTATGTTCTTTATATATATTGTCCAAGCTCATGACAAGCAACTGGGCTGAAGAGTTTCGTTCACAAATTCAAACGACGGGCACGCAACCCCCCGGCGCCATTGCCATGCGCATTTTGCAACTTTCTGGCACTGTATGGCACTCGTGCAATTTTTTAGGGGTAGCATTGAGTTAGTTGTGTACAACAATAGTATTCCCGACAGGAAAGAAACCTGGGTTGCTGTGAAGGCTGCGGTTTGGTTGCCAAATCCAATTGCTCGAACGTCGACAACATTACCCGCATCAAGGTTTAACTCATATACACAACATAATTAAAATATCATGCGCATCTAAGCAGGAACAGTGACCTGCCTTCAACAAAGATATCAGTACAATGTGAGTGTACTACCTTAAACAAATCATGAGATAATGCTTTCATATCCTAGGGCAACAATTTTATTTATTTTTATTTATTTATTTCATACTGCAGACCTAAAACAGGTCCAAGCAGGGTGGTTAAACACAACAATATTACACTGCATTATTCAATTAAGTAAGGTGGTAAGACACAACAGTAATACAATGAGTCAAACAATTGAAACAGGCAACAACGAGTTATTCCAGTCTGTTATAGTTCGGGGAAAAAAAGAATACTTGAATACATCCGTCCGTGCAAAATAAGGTGTTAGTGAATTCGGATGATGGTGTCGAGTAAGCCTAGACGTTGTACTGAACAGATACGATGCAGGATTAATTGATAAGTCTCCATTAATAAGCATGGTTAGAAATCGAATTCTTAAGTGTTGCCTTCTCTGCTGAAGGACTTCGATGCCATTATCATGCATTATTCGTGAGGGGGAATCATAGCGAGAGAATTTAGAATATATGAATCGTACGGCTTTTTTCTGTACCCTTTCGAGACATTTAATATTTTGTTTAGTAAACGGGTCCCAAACAACACATGCATATTCAAGTTTAGGTCTAATTAATGAATAATAAGCAAGCAGTTTTACATTAGGTGGGGAATTTCTAAGTTTATGTCGCAAAAAGTATAATTTACGCAAGGCTGAAGAACAGATATTATCAATGTGTAAATTCCACGATAAGTTGTTAGTAATTGTGACGCCCAAATACTTATATATTGTTACTTCCTGCAAGGCCAACGAACCTAACGTGTAACTAAAGGTTAGTGGAGCTTTCTGACGAGTGAAGCGAAGAAAGACCGTCTTTTCAGCGTTAAGCCGCATTCCCCATGTTTTGCACCAATCAGTAATGCCAGCTAGAGAAGCATTTAAATCAGTTTGATCATTGGTTGAAGTGATTTCCCTAAAAAGCACACAGTCGTCAGCAAACAACCTAATTTGCACGCTGGGATGGATTGAAGTAGTAATATCATTTATATAGAGTAAAAAGAGCAGCGGCCCTAGGACACTTCCTTGAGGAACTCCCGAGGTGACCGGAAGACAGCCAGACTGTTGCTGATTAATTTCCACGAACTGGCGGCGATTTGTTAGGTAGTTTGTTATCCATGCGATTAATATTTCAGGGAGCTCAAAATGTCTAAGTTTTAGTATTAATTTGTCATGTGGAACTGTATCAAAGGCTTTGCTAAAATCAAGAAATACGGCGTCAATTTGACCATTATTATCGAGGCATGAGGCGAGTGAATGAATTACAGTGACAAGTTGTGTAACTCTTGAATAGACTTTTCTAAATCCGTGTTGAAAATTAGACAGTATTGAATGTTTATCTAGAAATTCGTTATTCTGATTGCCAATAATATGTTCAATTAGTTTGCAACATGAGGATGTCAATGATATTGGCCGGTAATTTTCTAACAATGAACAGTCACCCTTCTTGAATACGGGTACAACTCTGGCTACCCTCCAGTCATCCGGTAATTTTCCAGCAAGCAACGAAGCATGAAATATAATAAGAAGGAACCTTGCAATAGTTTCAGCATAACGTTTCAAAAAAATGTTCGGAAGGTTGTCAGGACCGCAAGAAGATTTAGTTTTTAAGTTAACTAGAATCGAAACTAAGCCAGGGTATGAAATAAAATTAGCTTCGGATAGGTGAAACGTTTTGTCTGTAGATGAACTAATGCCAGAGTTAGAAAATACACTATGAAAATAATAATTGAAGTGACTCGCAATTTCCCTGTGATCGGTAATGATTGAACCATCGATGTAGATTTGTGCTACTGGCTTCTTTTTTTCGCTCAAGTAATTCCAGAACTTTTCGGGCTGTTCAACAATAAAGTTTGGTAGTACTATATTGAAATAGTGTTCCTTCGAGGTGCATACTGCACGCGCAAGGTTTTCTTTCATTTCTTCAACTCGATCAGGTTGTAATCGTGTTTTCTTTGATCTTTTTATCTTGCGGGTCATATGGATAATATCACGTGTCATCCACGGTGTTTGTTTGCGGACTAGTTTGTATTTATCAGGCACAAATTTATCAATACAGAACTCACACATGTTCTTAAAACGGTGCCAGAGTGCTGTCACATCACTGTCGTTAAAGTCGGTGAGACATGTTTCCATATGTTCTATTATGGCTGCATCATTTGCGCGTGAGTAGTCCTTGAAGGAACGCTTCACAGGTTTTTCAGATGGGGTGGAAGAGACTATGGATATATCGATACTGACAAGTAGATGATCAGATATACCTTCTACAACTGCAACGGTATATTCAGTTAACATTCTGGGCAAAAATACCAGATCAAGCAAAGATTGGCAAGGTCCTTGCACACGTGTGGGTTCCTGAACGACTTGAATTAGGTCATGCGTTAGCATTATGTTAAGCATGCTGTTTAAATGTTTATTGTTCCGTGAAAGTGCTTGCCGTGAAATTTGCAGCACATGACTCTCCCGTGTCGCAATTAAAAGGTAAAGATTTCGTATAGTTATGCTAACGTTCGTTCTCTAGTTAGGACGTGTGTTTACTATTAATTGTTATAGCTTTGAGTGCCACTAGTTTTTGGGTGGCATAAGTATGCCCAATAATGAGTTACATTCGTAACTCATAGTTTAAGCAGTCTTGTTCTGAAGCCGCAAAAGAATGCGACAACTTGATATATCAGGGACACATAACATCTCATGACATTTCTTCGAGAAACATATGCTGGGGCATTATAACGTAAAACCGGGCGCTACAGCTTAAATCTATTCCGAACTTTTCAATTGGAATTCGCAATCTGCCCTGCGCGATTGTTCAAAAGCTCTTTCGGTCCACCCCCACTTCACCTCTTTGTCACGAGAAGCCACGAAAACCACAGTAGCTCCCCATCTGACATGAAGTGTACAGTCATGGTGCATGATTATACCGAATAAAACAACAGCAATAACTTCTCTTTCCTGGTTTTTGCGTCATCAGCCCTCTGTTATAGGTGAGAATGATTTTGGGCTGCATCCGCTTCGCCCTGTCCGTTACACGACGTCACAAACTGCGCAAACTGACCGCGTCAAAGATACGTATACGCGTTAATGCTGCATTAATATGCCGAAGAAAGCTTAGCTTTTTTTCTGGAGACTGCTCCGTTCCGGAAGAATATAACATGGCTGTCCACTGATCGCTCAAGCATTGGCTTCTCGCAGCTGCCGGAGAGCATGGGTGTACTAGCGTATAATAAACTTTTTTCGTTGCCGCATAACGTTATCGAGCGCTTTCGGCACGTTTACGGCATCGCTTTGCCTACTCTTCCTTGCTGAGTATCCGCTTTCGCGGCATCCTTAACCTTCCGTTGTACGCCGCCGCGATATTCCAGCAGCCATCACAAGCGAACTATGGCGAAGGGGACCAATCGCAGACGCCGGCACCACCCTTTTCAAACCTGTTATATAATTTTAGTGCTGGATCGGCCCCGTTGAAACGCTTTCTACGTCAGCATGTTCATCACCTTTTGTCAGCCGTTTAGATAACAAAAGCCGCTCAATGTAGGCAATCTTTTTCGTTTTGAAAAGGCTCACTCAGCAACTCGCCCAGCCTGCCGTGTTAATTCGTTTTGAAAGCAAACAAAAGTAACCTCCTATAAAGTAGGATAGTGCTTAATTCGGCAGTTCAGACAATGCTTCAGGCCACCTCCCTATGCTTGCGCCGGCGGTTACGTAATTGTGATGTCAGCAAATTAGAATAAACAACATTGGAATAGTTTTACGTTAAAGGGCCCCTATTAGAATCTGTTTTTATTCCTGACGTCAAATTTACGTCACCGCCGTCGCCTTGTTCGAACAACTCAATCAAACGCCCCTTGTTTTCTTTTCTTTTCTACCCTTATCGCATCTTCCTGTGCAGAGTAGTCAACGTATATTTCACCTGGTTAGCCTCTCTGCCTTTCACCTCTCGTTTTCCTTCCTTCCTTCTAACCTAACGCTCGCCTCCATTATAGGAGGTCAGTTTTGTTTCCTTTGAGAACGAATAAAATTGTCTATATTGAGCGGTATTTCTTTATAATTAGCTGAAAGGAAGCGAGGAGTACACTCAAGCGGAAAGGGTTTCGATCACTCTGAGCTGGGGCAGTAAAAATAGATAACTGGACAGGGAGTGGTGCCGGCGCCTGTGACTGGCCCGCTTCCCCTTACTTAGCTTGCGGTGGATGGTCGAAAATCGCGGCCGCGTGCAACGGAAGGTTAAGAATGCCGCTAAGCCGGATCCTCAGCAAAGAAGAGTTGGCAGAGTGATGTTGCATACGTGCCAAAAGAGCGCGATGATGGTATATGTCCACGATAAAAATTTATTATGAGTAATGAAACCAACGCTCTCCTGCAGTTGCGAATAGCCAGTGCCTGAGTGATAGGCGGGCATCCTTGTTTTATTCCTTTCCGAACAGCGCAGTGTCCGGCTATTCAGAAAACAAATTATTTTTTTCTGGGCTTATTAATGCATCTCAGACGCGTACACTTCACTTTGAAGTGGTGTATTTTCCCCGTTTTCTGATGTATCGGGACAGACGGGCGAAGTGGGTGCAGCTCGAAAACATTTGACCAATACTGGAGGGCTAATGGCGAAAAGGCACTGAATCCGAAATAATTTTATTTATTTTGTTCGATCTATTCATGCATAACCAAACACATCACCTCACATCATATCACATTATACCGATAGGCAGGTATCGCGGTTCTCATGATGTCGCTTTGCTTAGGAATAACACCAGTATTGCGTCAGTTCTACGGCAATAAATATTCAAGCAATGGGCCTCGTGGTTAACGGAAACATAGATTAGATTTACACGACGTTGTTAAGGCCTGTGGTTAAGACTTAAATCGCAGACACAAAGACAATACTTACTGTAGTCCCCTTCGCAAACATCAAATTTTTCGCCGGTGGAATTTGTCAATGTGCAGTGGCAGTAATGCAACAAAATGCAAATCACTGCCAACTTCATTGTGACTCCGTGCAAAGCGTACTTATGGAAAGACAGTGACGACCAAATGCGTCGAGAAAATTGGAAAGGAATGTGCAAGCATTTTCGACTCATTCAGCAAGCACTCACGAGAAAAAAATACGGTCGTCTTAATGCATGTCAAACGTTTGAGCAGTCAAGTGAGCGATGTGCTGTACCACGCTCCCTGGACAAACAATGGAGACATTCATTTTCTGTTCTTGGCTCCATCAAATTCTAAAGGAAGCATCATACAAAAGAAGCACATGCTAAATAACCCAGCCTATTATGCTGAACAAGCAAAAACCACTTTAGGAATTTTTTAATGTATTTTGAGCGTGATGTAGTGGATTGGAGTGCACTCGAGCTATATTTGTTTTCTATGAAGGGGAACAGAAGCAGAATGATTTATCGCTTAAAAGTAGGCATGGGCGAATATCTGAATTCTGGAATGCAAATGATATACTGCACACTAAGTATTCGTATTCGGGAACTAATGATTTGCTATTATAAGATAGTCAAATATTTTCCAACACGCGAGTGGCAAATTCTGGTTACTGTTTTTCGGCTACAAAACAATATATCACAAATTATCAGAAGTGAGAGGAAGACAAAGCTTTACACAGCAAGGCAGCCACAAAATCTCCAGTGTGAAGTTGCAAGCCTACGTGACAACTTTTAACTGTTGCTTATCTGTAATTTGTTTTTGGCAGTCTAGTATGTAGTACTTTCATTTTTTACACTACAATCAGTGATTTTTTCCTAACAAGGGGCCCGTTTATATTCTTCTACTGCACGCAAGTCCTTCAGCGACTTTTTCATTATGTTATTGCTTTGAACATCTGATATATTTTGGCCACCATTTATTTAGTGTATCTAGAAAACTCGTGATAGAAGAGGAATATTTTCTTGCAAAGCTTTCTTGTAAGCAGGTCCTAAAATCGTAGAGTGGCGAACCATGCAATGTTTAAATTATGATTATTGATCGTGTGTTTAAAGCAAATACTTTGTGCTCGATAGTTATCTTCCCTTTCTTGAACCATTCAGTAAGGACGTGGTACCTAACTATACCGAAATATATATTCCAGCTGTAAGTACATGTCTCGTCACGTGGCAATCCGATATTCTTATCCATATTGAATACTTATTATTCCTATTTGATACATATGAGAAAAAGTTAGCATTCGCCCAACTCTACTTTATAAGCCAAAATGCAAGAAAATTTTCCACCGCTTAAAAACATAGTATAAGATAATCTAAATATGGAGGAGTCTCCGTGCAAAATTTTACGTTAGAATTACGAGCGGGAGCGTACAGAAACTGAAGGAGAAAAAGCGCCATTGTAGCTCACTGAGAGTGGCGCAGGACCTAACGCCCGGCTCCCCGCCATGACCTTCACAATCTGCGATATGACATCACTGCGTAGCGTAGGTCAGCAGGCCCTGTGGCATATGGCGACGAGTCCTCTCCCCGTGTCAGATGATCATACTAACGCCTGCTCTGTTTAGTATCTGGGTTTTTGCAGTGCGCCTACGTGATCCGGCCAGAGTGCCCAGCGCCCGCGGCGCCCTGGCAGTTTTAGGCCGTGGCGCGCTCGAACCTACGTCATAGCGACGCTACGGGGTGCAAGCATTTTCTTCTCCGCTGCTCTTTGAAGTCCGTTGGAAAAGAATTCGCAGTTCCGCAAGAAAGGCGAAGCACTGATTGCGATAGCAAATTCGTAGATAGCTGTATGAAATAGGCATAGTAGTTTTGTCGGCCGTATAAGCTTGTAAACATTCCCTGACTAACAAAATTAACAATGCAAAAATGAGTAAACGTGGCTCAACGAGGATGTATAAAGAACGAGACACAAACAGACAGCGCTGTCTCTGTGTGTCTGCTTCTCTTTACGTCCTTGTTCAGTCGCGCTTACACATTCTCTTCTGGATTCAAACCAACTGGCTCGCCAACGTGTTTTAACTAACTTCACCAGCCCGGTGTCACGCGCGCACAGGCAAACATCAACACATTTTGCTTGATGAGCGCGGATACTCGGTGTCAAAATTCTGAAGTGAGCGTGTGAGCACATGGGAATTGTGCGAACGCCTTTGACTATTGTTGCGCGTAAGATCGCATTGCTGTGTGCATTCTTCTTGTTTTTTTTCTCTCTTCCTTCTCCATTTATTCCGTTTACCCCTTTCCCCAGCACAGGGTAGCCAGCCGGTATTTACACTGGCTAACCTCCCTGTCCTTCCTTCCCTTTTGTCTCTCTCTCTCTCTCTCTCTCGGTGAATTTTTAATTGCACATGTGTATAAAACTAATGAGACGCGAAGAAACCAGACAAAGATCTACTCATTGTTCCAACTTCTCTTTGTTCTTTTCGCAGTGCCCGCCTTCTCCCTTTAGCATCTGTGTACGTATTGCTTAGGAGTCTTGAACTGAAAACCGCCTCTACCTCCAGCAGTACAGTCTCATTTTGTTCGCTGTTGAGTTTGCTCTTTCCCAGCACTTTGCCTAAAGATGACTTGACTGATCGGATAAGTATCTGTCACCAGCCGCCCCACCAAGGCGCACCTGGCATAATAATTTTCCTTTCTGTGCGATGCGTCAAGAGCAAAGATGCAAATGAAGAGCTTTTCATGGTGTTCCAAATGTCCCATAGGTCTCTCGATGCTCTCTCAAATGTGAGAGCATTGTTGGACTACAGTGTTGCGGGCACTCCTCTGCGAGCCAAAAACCTAGGGAACGCAAGTAAGGAGCTTCTACAGATTCCATTCGTCAATTCAAAGTGTACAGCTCGCGTGGTCGCATACGTGAACAACAGAATATAAGCTTTACATGTAGCACCATCAGTCTCATGTTGCTTTACATATAGTGGGCCTGCAAAGTCTAATCCCACAACTTCAAACGGCCGTGATGTGAGAAGCCTGTCTTCAGTCATTGGTGCAAATAGCACCTTTACAGGTTTGCCGTTGTATTTTTTGCAGAGAAAGCAAGCATTCATGATTCGTTTGCCTTCTTGTCGAGCACGTATAATCCAGTAACGCTGTCGAATCTGCATCATAGTGCTTGCCACACCACCATGTAAAACCCTACAGTGAGCCTCAGTAACAACTAAGGCCGTAAAGCGATGTCGTTGCGGTAGAATAACCGGCTGCTTTTCGTCATAGGTAGCGTTCAGTCTTTTAAGTCGTCCACCAAGTCGATGCTGCCCGCGGTGATCAATTTAAGGGTGGAGATCGCGCAGTACGGAGTGTTTCTGGACAATGTCTCTAAGCCGAAGGTATTCAAAGTCATTCGTGAATACTTCAAGCTGGACAAGACAGATCCAGAACTTTTCAGCCTTGTTTAGCTCCCCTGTTGAAATAGTTCCACCGAGCGACCATTGAGTGAGAAGACTAGGTTCACAAATCGAAATACCCAGGCGGTGACGCGCAGGAGCTTCTGTAGGTTGCCAAACTTTCTCAAGTCAATCAGGGTGTCCACTATCCTTGACGCTTGAAGAAGTACATGTTGAGTGTCACACTCTGTCTCTTCGTAGATCGGTGTGCGCATGTCCGAGTCTGTAGGCCAGGTTGATCTTGGCTAGGATAACCATTCAGGTCCCCTCCACCAACTGCGACATGTACGTAGAATCTATAAACACACGCCCCTAGTCAATAAATCTGACGGGTTGTCTTCTCCTGGGCAGTAACGCCATAGCAGTGGGTCAGCAAATTCTGCGATTTCAGTCACTCTGTACTTTACAAACTCACCCAACTTGTTGCGGTCACCCGGGATTCAGCTCAGTGGGATCGTTGAGTCTGTCCACATGACACAGCAAAATGCGTTGAATCCCACGATGAGCGGATGTATTTTAATAATCTGGCTCCTACTACCGCAGCCATAAGCTCCAGCTTCGGCAGTGTTAAAATCTTGGTAGGTGCTCCTCGAGACATCGCTACTATTAGTGATGTAGCTGTATTTTCGCCATCATCAACTGTTCTCAAATACGCACATGCTCCACAAGCCTTCAGGCTGCCGTCGACGAATATGTGCAGCTATAACTTCTCGACCGCTCCATATAGGCCCTCTCTCACGCAGCGTGGAATCTTGATGAAGCCAAACTGGATTACGTCTGCGCACCATGCTGCCCACGTCGTATTGATATCCTCTCGTAACTGGTCATCCCGAGACTGGTCTAAAACCCACAGGCGTTGAAACAAAAGCTTTGCAGTGACGGTGAAAGGCGAAAGAATACCAAGAGGGTCGAAAATCGGGGAAGCAGCCTTGAGAAGTGTATGTTTTGTGTCCAGCTGAGCTGAGGCTAAGTATTGGGTTATAGGTTTAGATGAAAATTTGAAGTAATCAGTTTCGGTACTCCATTGCATTCCCAAAACTGCAGTTGATTCCCTTGATGCCCCTTCCACTTGCTCTTCCTGGTTGTCGAAAATGTTCTGTATTTGCTGGTTATTGGCTTTCCATTTTCTGAGACACATGGCTGCATCTCGCATAATTGCCTTCGATTGCTTGTAGATGCTCATACCATCTTCGAATGTCTCTGAGCCCACCAGTAAATTGTCTACGTAAAAGGACTTCTTCAAAATAGAAGCAAGCGATTTGTCCTGATAAGCGTTGTCCTATTGGGGATGAATAGTTGCCATGAGCTAGAAAGGGCTTGATGTTGATCCAAATAGTACCCGGGTCATGCGTCATTCGACAATGTTACTGTTTTGGGTGACGGGAATGGCATCAACCTAGAGAAACCGCGATGCATCTCCGTCGGTCTCCTGTGTCTCAATTCGTAAGAGTGCCTTCTCGATATCCGAGTTGACGGAGACCGGAAACCACCGAAAGCGAAGCTGTACTTGCAGTAACTCTGGGTTGAGGTTCACCCCTTTATCTAAGTAGTCGTTGAGTGACGGAAAGCCTTGAGCTTGTGATGATGCGTCGAATACAACCCGGAGCATGGTGGTCAGCGATTCCTCTCGTAAAACTTCTAGATGTGGCGTAACTTCTATATGTGGCTTCTAGAAGTGGCCCGATCAATACGAACCCTCTTAGGTACAACTTCAGCGCGTCCTAGTTCCAGGTATTGTCGGATGACTGTGTTGTATCGCTCCAATAATTATTCAATCATTGATAGCCTCTTTGCTAGCGAGGTATCACCGTTGCTTCCAAGTAGCTGTTTCTGATCTTCTTTCCAAGGAAGCGCCATGGTGTATCTGCCATTTTTTTGCGAATTGCTCCTCAGAACCCTGCAATGTACTCAGGAGAGGGAGTTTCGCCAGAATCTGTGATGCCCATTGCTTCGAGCTGCCAGAACGACTGTAGAACCTGCGAGGTTGTGTCATCGTCAGCAATCGTTTCCACTCGCACAACGCAGACCATAACGTTAGCGTCGCAGTCAAGAAAGGCTTTTTGGCGACTCGGTCCTTGCAGTATCCATCCAAATTCCGTGTTGATTGCGACCAGTCCTGGAAATTCTATGCTCCTTGCAACTTCTCCCGTCATAATTTCCCAAAGCTGGTCAGCTCCAATCAACAAGTTGAGGCCGTTCCCAGTATCCGCTTCAAGAAAATTCTTGTCCTCAGCAAGAAATTTGCCCTCACATCGCAGCTTCCGAATGAACTTGTTATCACCTGTCGGCGCAGGAATCTCGTGACAGATAACTGGCACTATATTTGCTTGAACAATATGGATGTCGGAACAGTCCTGACTACGCTGTGGTACTTAAACAAGCTTTCGTAATTCAGCAGAACTTGGGGATGCGTTGCCAAACGTGTTGAATGAAATTCTGGTTTCTTCCAGTACCTGCAGTTGCACTTTTACATCCAGATCTTCTGTGATAAATGATCTCTGACTGCCTCCATCTATAATCCCTCTGATGTATCTGGACCTGTTATTTTTCACGGCAAAAGCGCGAAAAGTCTGCAGCTACACTTCTCTGTCCGTCTTTGCTCAAGCGCTTGTCGAATCTCTGTCGCCACGCATTACTGATTGCGACGAGACTATCCCTGCGGTGCCACCTGAAGGCACCGCTGGTCTCGAAGTTTCCGCTGTAGTGTCTTTCTGTGTTCGGGTCACACATACCCGAGGCGTGTCTTCCGTGACAAGCTGAGCACGTGAGTTTGACGTGGCAAGACCGTGCCTGGTGACCTCATCATCGATGTGCATCTATAACAGCGGTTATGCTCACCTAGCTTCTCTTTTTTGAAAAGAACAGATAGATTGGCGTTGCAGGCGCGTGTGCCGTGCTTCTTAGATCGAGAGAAGAAACAATCGCTCCAGCTGCATGATGCACTGTACAGTATGGAAGCGGTGCTGCTCCCTCGAGTTCTCTCAGCACGGTCATCGACAGATCGTTGTGACGAATTGTTGCACTGCTCTCGGCTTTCTAACTCAACACGTGTGAACATGAGCAGCCATTTTGACTCTGCCTCCGATGTTGCAGCTGCGAGTGCTGGCTCAGAGATGTTCGTATCAGGCCCATGTTGACGAAAAGTGTGACTGCGCTTTCGTTGCGTATATGCAAGAACGATCTCGTATGACAATGCCGTCTGTAGAATATCTATCAGCATTGCAGAGAAACTGAGAGGGTACTCTTAGTGCAGTCAGACAACGGATATTTAGTTGCGCGGCATCATACAGCTGCCTGAGGCCGCGTACATCGCTTCCGGACTTTACATGATGTAGATGGCGAAGCGCTGTCAGGTTGTGCTGCACTATTCTTTAAGGATTGCCAGAACGTTCTTTGAGAAATTCTACGGCATCTAGTAGAAAGCTTCCAAAGTCGTTAACCGGTAGTGGTCGCTGCCGCTTCCTCGGCAAGATCATGCCTTAAATAGAAGAACTTCGTCGTTGTCGATATATCGTTGTTGAGGTGAACAGTCTGCTCGAACTGCTCCCACAAAGGTGCCCATTTGTGAATGTCGCCTTTAAATGTCGGCATATCAAGATTCGGTAGCCTTGGGCCAATTATGGGCATAATGTAAGGAACTGTCGGGATTGCATTCTGAGGAGCAGACTCCGCTGTACTGTCCACGCGTCCCAAAGCGTCAAACTTGCACCGAATCTCGGCAAGCATGCTGATAGCTTGATCGTGACATTGTGCAGCAGTTACGTATTCTGCTTCGAGCTCATCGTCGGCAATGTGCTCTTCGAGTGCATCGTTAAGCTTCGAGAGCTCGTTGCTGCTAGCATATAGGCGGTCAAGAATACCCGAAAGCTTGGGCTTTTACACGGTAGGATCTCTAAGTAGCAACTGTGCTTCCTGCAGGATCTTCGTATTCTGGGCTCGTCGTGCCGACCGCTAGGTCTTGAGGCGATCCATCCGATTTGCTTGATAGATGTCTGGTCTCCACTCCGATCATGAACGATGCGTTGTCCAGTCGTTCCTCGCCGCTCGCAGCGCGAAGTGGTGGAGTAGAAGGCCCTTAGAGACGATCGATGAAGGTAACGAGTCCGCACGGAGGATTTCGGCGCGAAAAGGCATAAAACTAATGAGACGCGAAGAAACCAGACATAGATCTACTCATTGTTCCAACATCTTCATCTTCTTTTCGCAGTGCCCGCCTGCTCCGCTTATTCTTCTTTTTCTACAACATGTATTCTTTCTTGCTACGACACTAATATGTATACTGAATTATCATGCATGTAGGGAAGGATAAACTTTCAGAGCAGGAAGTAACCTCGACAGGGCGCATCGTATCAGTACGGGCACAGGTAGAGCGAGCCATAAAAGAATCAAGACATACTGAACATATAGCTCTGCGCTAAGTATCAAGTGCAAAAACACATTTGGTGGTATTACTTTTGTGTGTGCAAGCCTCTGTAACTGCAAGACACCGATAATTGTAGAGACCAGAGATCGCACTAGTCGGGAAATATAATCACTGGTCGCGCCTTTCCAAACAAGTTGTATGGATAAATAGCGCAACCAAGACAGTTGCTTTTAACGAGTATGCAAGCCGCAGAAAGCACATTACATAGGTTCATAATAGGGAATAAATGAATATCTTAAACCTTATAACATTGGAGTGTACATCGATCAAATGATTGAACTGGCCATTTTATGTTCAAGTGTAGCATAAAAGAATGGACAACATTGCACCACCCTCAACTAACAGAACAGCAGCAAAAATTAAAAAAAACTACTGCACTGGTGGTTCTGTTCAACATGTGGCTCTCCGGTACCAGCACACGCAGATACTTTTGTACCCGCCGTGGTGCCGTAGTGGCTGTGGTGTTGCGACAAGCCTGAAATACAAAACTCCCGTATATCATGCATTGTGTGCGCGTTAAACAAACCCAGGGGCCCGAAATTAATCCGGAGTTTATGGCTACGGTACATCACATAATCGAATCGTGGTTTTGGCACCTAATCCCCAGAATTGAAAGCACTTATATTGAAACACACGTGTAGAAAAGGTCCGTGCAAAAACAGAACAAAAAAAGAAAAGCTGGCTACAAATACTTCAGTGCCATGGCAGTGAAAAAGTATACGTTTGAAATAGCAAGCAGAATATCAAAATATATTCACTGTTGAACAGAACGCCAAGAATAATAACAATTGCCTTATGTGTAAGTATACTGATTCAGCTCACGGATCAAAAGAACGAGGGTATTCGTCTCTTAGAGGTTGTAAGGAAACCAAGATGCAAGCAAGCGAAGCAGCAAATGAAAAAAAATTTACTAATCCCCACCCTGCCGAAGTGGATGTCCAGCGAAGATGTTTAAAACTACCAGTAAAAATGCTGAGAGGGAATGCAATGCTTTATAACTTCATAGTAGCAATGCTATTTTATAGTAATAGAAGTAATGGAGGTAACGGTCATTTTCACAACACGCCAATGCCCACAGCGGTGAAGCGACATCACTGAAATAAGTCCCTAGCCTGATTATACACGAAAGGCTAGGGACGTCACTCCCCACGTCGAAGTTGGCGTCGCCGCGGCAGTTAGCACAACAGTAATCTTTACCGTGAAACCTATACGGTGAATGCTACGTGCTTCCCATTCTTATCAGGGGGGCCTTATCATCAATTATGTGGTTCGGGTGCATGTTTTCAGCTCATTTTTTTATTTAAACGGTGGCTGTTTTGTGTGATGCATGCGTGATTTCAAAGAATGTATGCACTGTTGGCTTCATTTTTTCGAGTGCTTGTAGCCTCTGCCTTAAGGGGTTATGAGCTATTAGATTATTACTTGCTTACGGCGGTATGAACCACTGATAAGTCATTGCTTGTATCCTCTACCTTACGGAGGCATGAGTCATTGCTCTACGCTGTATTGCTGCCGGTATCGACCCACCATTGTTCGGTGTCGACGTCATGCCGCGAAGTACTGTAAGCACGTGAAATCTGAGAGAAATACGTGTCACGATCCGCCCGGATTCGTGCACAGGGCAGAGCTCGAGGCACCCTCCGTTAGACGGACGCTCCGCAGCGTGGTGGTGACGAGCTATGACTGACCGCCGAGCAGCTGTGCTCGTCGGTGCTTATTGCGGTGCGATGTCCAATATTGCCGTCCGAGTCTGTCAGGTCACGAGCCTGGTGGGCCAACGAGAAATATGGCCGAGGGCGCGTCACATGCTTGCTACAACCCCTTACCCGCAGTTTGTTGGTTAACTAAAATAAACAAACCTACAACTTCAAAGTACGGGGCTCTGACTCCATCCTAAGCGGGTCAACGGTGCCCGCTACCCAGGTGAGTAACGGTCCGGTGTCCTCCGCCATCGAGTAGTTCGACTGGGCACCGGTGTTGACGGGATGAGTGTGGCAATTCCGGGCGCGGCTTAAGACAGCCTCGCTCCAGCCGGAGGGTCCGCAGTGGTCGGCCTTGTGGTGGCGGGCTCGACACCGGCCAAACGGGCGCCGCCCCAATACCAACGCTTGCGCCGCCGAGGTGGGCGGTGCTCCGCTGGACGCGACTGAATTGCCGCTAGTCCTTCTGCGGGCTGAAACTCTGAAGTGACAGTCGAGGGTGTTGGCCAGGTCCCGAGGCTAGGCGTACCATTGTCGGCGTGTCTGTGACACGTGGCCCCATCAGGCATGCGGACGAGCAGTGATGAGGCGCTGGCAGGAGAGACCACCTCTCCGGCGGATCAAGGTGGGCCAGGACGGAAATTCCTGGCGAAAACTGGAGCTCCCGACTGTGGCAAAAGCCCGGCACGGCACCGTTGGTCAGCATCCATATTCTGCTTCAGCTGCTTCAGGAGCACTGTGGATTGGAGGTCCGGATGCAAGACGTCCAAGGGTGTCTTGATTATCCGACCGAGCAGCAGCTCACAGGGCACGGCCAGTGACATTGTGGGGCATGGTCCGGTACTGAAACATTATACGGGAAATCTGCACCCGGAAATCCCCAGTCTGGCTCTTCTTGAGTTGTCCTTGATGGTTTGCGCCACCCGCTCGGTTGAACGATTTGAAACAGGGTGGTACGGTGGAACCATCATTCGGCGGATTCCGTTCTTAGTCAGCTAGGCCAGGTACTCTGTGCTTGCGAAAGCAGGACCCCTGTCGGACACGATGACGTCCGGCAACCCCTGGCGGCGCAGACCTGTCGTAGCGCTACAATGGTCGCACCTGCTGATGGAGTGGTGACAGATAGAACCTCCACCCACTTCGAAAATCTACTCTACCTCTACCTTAATCTACTCTAACCCTCTTTAAGGCCCTTTTATCCTCCTTAATCAACCCTACTGCTTCCTCATTCACTTTGATCCACCCTAATCCACTATAATCGTACTTAATTCACCTTAATCCACATTCATCTACCTTAGTCCACCCTAATCCTCCCTAATCCACCCATATCCTCCTTCATTCACTTTAATTCACTTTAGCCCACCATAATCCTCCTTTATGCACCTTAATCCTTCTTGATCCACCCTCATCCTCCTTCAAGCACTTTAATCCACCCTAATCCACTATAATCGTCCTTAATGCACCTCAACGCACCTTCATCCACCCTAATCCACCTTCATCGACCTTAATCCAACCTAGTCCTCCTTTATGCACCTTAATCCACTTTCATCAACTTTAATGCACCTTAACGCTCCTTAATACACCCGAATTCATCTTAATCCAATCACTAATCAATCATTACTTTGCTAATCATTAATAATCTCCTATGCGCGGCTGCACAAGCTTTGGTTCGCTTCCCGCCTTCCTTCGGTCACGTGATATTTTCTGTAGCTCACAACGGGACCTTGAAACAGAGGTCTAAGGCTTTCGCTTCATAAACCACGCACAAAGGGATGTGTCACAAGCAATACTAGATCAGACACACGAAGTAAACAATCTGATCATGTGGCAGAAAAATTGTCTGGAGTATAGAACTCCTCCCAAAGCTCCCTTTACATCGGTATACGCCGTTCATACGGCTTTAAGAAAAACCAATCTCCTCATAAACGTTGCCTTCAGCATTATCGATGCTGTTATTAGCATTTCTCAAAATTTTGAACCCCAGTGGGGCGCGCAACTGGCCCAAAAGAACACGCCTCCATAGAATCCTGCGGCCCGTCCGCGGGAGCCCAGGAGGAAAAGCGTGCCGTGCGCAGCCGGCGGGTGAGGAGAATCGAGGAGGAAAGCGCCGTGAGGAGGAGAGTGTCGCTACTTTCAAATTATCAAGGGGCTTTACGTGAAAACTCCAGCGCTGGTTCCCCATGGGAGTGTTTCCTCTAGTTGAATTTCTTTCTCTGATGTTGAAGCACCTGAAGGAGTCCCCGCGCTGCGTGGTGCCATCTCTGGAGCGATGCGAAACCCGCGCCGCGGAGCTCGCGGGCCACTGACGTTCAGCACTCAGCGCCAAAAGATGACAACGAAATGTACAGTGTACTGTATCTGCCTTTTGAACGTCCGCTATCGGAAATAAGAAATAAAACATCAGCGTACTAGAAGTTGCAGCTAGAATGGTATTGCCAAAAACATTAGGAAGGAGTCGAAATCAATATTTTCTGTATCTTGTTTCGGCGGTAACTAGCTTATCTAATGCGGTCCTGTATAAAGGGTTTGGGGCGAGAGTGTGTATAATGCAGCATTAAATGGTTGCCCGGATGACCTCGATTTGCTCGCCCAGCTTTCCGTACCCTAGAATGCGAAAACTACGGAAGACCAGTCGTACAAACTCGGAGAAACCGAGTTTTCTCGGCGCTGGTCTACGCGGTACATAACTATCTCCCGAGGCCATGTTTATGTACAACCAGAATAATGCTCAATTCTGTTTGCCTGAGTTGAGAATTTGTATTTGTATGTGCCCCGGGTGTCATTCATAAATTCGAAGCCGACATTATTGCTTTTGCGTGGAGGCCGTAATGATGTGTTATTGTTATTGTGTGGCAAAGACAGTGTCAAGCAGACACCATTATTATTTCATTTGCTAATCTGTTTTGTTTACTTCAAGTATGTTGTCTTACATCTGCTATACCTTATATTGTACTTTACGTTCATACCAAATCTTTAAGCGTGTATACGGATGCGTAAATTTCCTTGTCCGCCTTGTCTGCTGCGTGTTGCGTGAGTCTATGTGTTAGTGAGGGAGGACTGGGACACTTCTTTGAAAACGTGCTGTGCATTGAGTGCTTCGTACTTTGTATATGTGATCGTCCTGGTGGAATTGTGGCGTGATTGTGACTGTGTGTTCGTATCGTCTCTTGTTCAATAAACTTTTTTCTAAACGCAGCTTTCTGTATTTGTATAAAGGCACCGGCTTTGGGCTTACGGTCCCTTAAATGTCATCGACAACGGGAGTTAAAATCATTTCATGCTTATAACCGCGTCTATCCGCCGAACACCGCCAAAGCACTCCCGCCAGATCCACAGTTATTGACGCTTACATGAAAATGAGCACTTCAAAATTTTTCCTACACCGTACTTGCTGCCCGAACGCATACTTCGGTATGCATGAGAATTTAACAGTACTCCAGGGTAAATATAAAGACAGTCTACACAAGCATACAATGGAGTGTAAAATGAACACCCAAATACACAAACTAACTCAGACTGGTAAATAGTCCTCTAAAATGATTTTACTTAAGTACATAAATACGAATACGTTGCCATAATACACCGCCGTGGGTATTCGCGTCGTCGCTGCGAATACGTTGCCGCGAGTGTAAAACCCGCAGCGACGTAAAACCCGCGCCGCGGACCTCACGGACCGCTGGTATTCAAACCAGAACAGGCAACCCTGTCCCAGCCCCGAAAGATGAAAATGAAGCGTATGGTGACCTGTGCCTGCTTTTAGAACGTTGGTATTGGAAGTGGCATAAAACTTCAGCGTACCAGAAGTTACAGCTTGGGTGATATTGGGAAACCTAAATCATCTTTGTATATACACATCTCACAGGATCGCTCCAAAACATTTTGAAGTTACATTATCATTGTACATAACGATTGTGTACGCTGTTAATTAACATTATTTTGTGCAATGTGACACACAGAACACGGAAGCAACATTTTTGGTAACTTCTTCGGGCAGTAACTAGCGCATGTGATGCGGTGCTGTACAGAGGGTTGGTTAGGTGCCAGAGACAGCATTTTCTTGTTTTGACTGGTTGCCTGAGTGATCTTGTTTTGTCCTCGCAACTTGCCCGGTTAATGACTTGGCTTTTGGTTCAAGGTGAATTGAAGGTCGCCGACAACGGGAGCTATGAGCATGTCATGCTTAGTATTCGTTAGGGTCATTCTAATTTAGGTTATGCATTGCTTCCTATTCGCTAGTGTCATACTTACCACTCCGTATGACTTCATTACAGTCATGTGCAAATGGGCACTTGATTTATTGTATAGCACATTGAGATTCTATAAATCGATTAGGTGTTCTTTACAGCCATGGTTTTTATTGTGAGAGTAACTATATAGACACTTCAAGCGCATTTCCGTTGTCGGCGTTGCCATCGCCGCGAAGTTCAGTATAAAGTCCAAGGGCGATAACACCATTGCTGCGCGCCCTACGCTTTAAGTGCGAGTGAAGGCGTGCGAGGGGAGCTGACGATCGCGGTTCAGCCTCGCCCGCCCGAACGAGTCCACAGCGAGCACGAAGAGTCCCATCTCCCGTCGTGCGCAAGGCACCCAACGTTGGGTGCCTCGTGCACCCAACGTTGTAAATGTTGGGAGTTTTTTATTCCTCTTTTGAACACCAGCACTATGGAAGTTTTTCTGAGGAGGTTTGGGAGCTTTTACAAGTTGACATGGGTATTTTATTTTGCTGCTTATGGGAATTTATAGGAGAAGCGATGGGAGTCCTTACGTACATTTTCGGAAACGTTTGGCTTCTTAAGGAAGTGTTAAAGGAGACCTTTGAGAAATTATTTTGCCTCCTTGTAGGAGTGCTTAGGTGTAAACATGCTAGCAACTGTTCCTATATTTTGGGAGCTTTGCTTAAGGGAGCAATTATGGTTAATTTTGAGAGTTTATTTTTTGGTTTTTATGGGAATATATAAGAGAATGTTTGGGAGTTAATTTTTACAGCTTTAGGGAGCTGTTTTATTAAAGGAGTTTTAAACAGATGTTTTGGGAGTGAAGTTTAGCTCTTTATTAGAGCTTATACAGGTAGGTCGGGGAGTTTATTATGCGCCTTTTGGGAGTTTTACGAGGTTGAAGGGAGTTTTCTTGTGTGTGTTTAGTAGATTGTGTCTAACGCGGTGCAAAAATTATGACAAAGCAATAAAATGTCTGGAAATATATTACAGTTCCAGAATCAAACGTGCTAGCATGATAGTACAATCAATGACTATTAGCATAATGAAAGTGAAATAATTCAATAAGTTGGATACAAACAAGCAAACCAGTTTGACAGGAAATTCAAGCATATTGCAAGCTTCAGTATAGTTGAAAATCCACAAGTGCAGCCAAGACTGAAATTGAGTGGCTCAAAACATCATGAGCTATTGGGCAGTCCTTGCATGCATTAGAACAGGCCGCATTTGTTTTTGCATGTAAACGAGCATGCTACAAAAAATGATGCAAAGGAGGCCAGACAGCACCAATGACCTAGAACATAATGAAAGTACCTTTGAATACCTATGCTATTTCTAATCGACATCTACATACAACTTATTCTCTCATGTAACACGCAGCTGCAAATAAAAAGAAGCAGAGGTAGTACACCCACTCTGAATCAATTTCCTTAGCAGTGTCCTGTACCTGAAATTCAAGCTTGCTAGCTAGAGAACATGACAAGTTCACAGTGAAATGGGCATAATGTGATGACAGTAGTCAAACAGGTGATATCTCAGGCTGAAGTAAATTGAACAAGGGGACTAGTCGTCGTCAGGGAAAGAAAATCCAAGTAGACAATTTCAGCTCACACATGCATACACAGATGTCACTAGGTAGGTTCTTGTTGTGATGCCCCATGACCCAAGTCAGCATCAAAGAGGTTCATTAAAGAGTGGCACATATGCAGTGGCACACACCTAGTGTACACACACAAGTTTGCGTCAAAAAAGTTCATTGAAGAGCTGCATATACCCAGTGTCCCGCAGGGTTTATAACCAATGGCCACAGTGGCACATACCCATGGTTGCCCCAGGGGGCACGTACTGAATTTCCACAACTATAAGGAGCTTTTTCAAAATTTCTTGCCTCAGAAGACGCCTCGCATTATATAACCGACATTGACACAAACAACAAGATCACTCATAGAAATCGGTGTCAGCAACCTTCCAAACTCCCCTACTTCTACACACCTTGCTTTCCCAACTAAATCCCCATGTTGAGCATTTAAACTTGCCTCACCCTCCCTATGCACTCAGTCATTTTGCTAGATATCCATGTAGTGGAGAAAAGTGACCCATATAAATACTGCCAAGGAAAACAGTTGTTACCCTAACGAAAAAGTCCGCTTCTCAAAAAGATTTATCCACCTGATATAACGCTTGTTCGACCTCTGCCGATCACCTTCAGCTGAATATTGCATATCACACAAAGCAGCCATTTAACTATAATTTTTAGTTTTAAAATGAAAGAAAAATTTCTAATACAGGAATCCTTAACAGGAACCTGTAAGTAATAACCATAATACAGGAACCCTTGACAGTATCCATAAGTGTGAAATTTTTACACAGGCAAAGAGGCCAACATTTAGCCACCAGGGCACACACAAGGCACTATTACAAAAATTTCCTCTGCAAAAAGCCCTAACACCCCGACGGCAGGTTGTGTCTTGCGTGGAGCCAGGCACGCATTTCAAAAAATAGGTATTTTGTATTTTCTTCCGCAAGGTCAAGGCAGACAGGCTGTGATGCTGTCCAAGCAGTAGTGGCCTTCAAAATGGATCCACACAAAAAGCCATGGTACTGTTGATATGGCAGTGCATGATAGGGAGCATCCTGAAGAACCAAACGTAAATAGGTTATGTACTATTGTATTGCAAACTGACACCGCATGAATATTTAAACATAGCATCACGAATTATTCAACAGTGCTGGGCCAGTCAATGCTACCACGCCAAGTGTATCTTGGCCACCTCAGATTTTAGGAAAAATTACAGCCCATTGTACATTAGGACAGAAAGCTGAGCTAGTTGCTAAGGATTCATTATGCAAAAAAAGGTCAGGTGCGCAGACAGGACACAAGAGTAGAGAAGTGGACAACACGAACGCATTGTACAGTTGCAGACTGGATGAAGTCGAGAGTAGGACAAAAGCCCATCTGGTCGGGATGATGCATACTAAAAGAAAGAGGTCCAGACACCGACCAAAATGGCTTAAAATAGTTATTTAAGTTTTGGCTCCACCATGGGAGCCTTGTGAACAAGACTCCCAGGGGGAGCCAAAATGTAAATAACTATTTTAAACGATTTTGGCCAGTGTTCGGACCTCTTCCTTTTAAGTTGATTAACGCACACACACAATACTTCGTGAAAATTTCCCATCGTGTGAGCATCGTTATCTTGTAGACTAAGGCTGAAACATCACGGCACTGACAAAGCTACAAACAAGTGTTTCTATGAATGACCAGAAGGCTTTCTAGAATGTTTCATTCATTGCGATGGACCATAATTGTTTTGTATCTGCAAAGATTATCTTCTTATTTCGACTTGGTTAAATAAAATAGATCTTTGAGCAGTTTCTGAAAAGTATTTTCATCCCGCTAGGGTGGTTTATAGGTACAAATAACCAATTTAAGAACCCCTATTTTGTATTGAAGAAAGAGCTTATCATTAAAAGAACATCTAGTTGCATGATTAAAAGTTTCTGAAACTTTGAATCAACTCTATATCTGTAGAAGCTCTTTAATTAGGTATTAGGATGCCTAGCAGCACTGACAATGAAAGGAAATTATGACAACACATTAAAAAACTAATAAAATGAATGTGCTCTTGATAATATAATGCGTTGTTTTATTATACACAGATTATACAAAACACCAGCAGTAATGCGCATATCTTCAGATTGCACACACAGTTCACCAACATAATAATAAATACAGGTCAACATCATAAAGCAACACAGGTACTGGGGTTTTTCTTTCACATTGTCCTAAAAAACCAATCACATGAGCATTCAGCCATATTATAAACAGCACCTGCTTGCATGAATTGAAGGAACTTTCAGATGTGCAGAATTGTTTAGGAGCATTTAAGCAATGGGCATGGCACTACTATTATGGTTAATTTGTTGCCTGTAAAAGTGGTAAATCACGTGAACTGCTAGTTGTCCTGGTGAAGGATATTGCAGAAAATGTGAGGACAAAAACATTATAGGAGCAATTTGGAACCTATAAATGTTAAGAAAGAAGACAATGTGCTATGTTACCATGCTCAGTCATGACAGTCAGATAAAATAAAGTCAGATACCATGACAGTTAGACAAAAGATGATACAAAGAAAGTTAAATATAGATAACACAGATGCAAGCATCCTGCTTCTTTATTGCTGCAAAACTCGGCAGTTACAGAAGTACTTCATCCCCTGAAAAATAGTCTTAGCAATACGTTCACTATGGAGTTCTATTGAGGATGCATCAAATTTGCATGCTTCAAGTGGTTTGGGCTGCTCAGAGACAGACATCTGGCTTGTAAACGCAAGAGCATGACGAAATACGGCAAGTGCTCCAGAAAAATGCTTACATGGTAAGGGAAATGCCAAAAACAAGAACGTGGATGAAAAGACCAAACTGCCCCAAAGTCAAATTTTAGCAATGTTCTTTAAGGTTTTATGAAACATAATTACAGTTCTAAGACAAAACAAAATACCAACATGATATGCAGAGAATGGGTCCTGGAAATGACCTCACTAAACAATGACTACATATATAATGACGACACATACGCAGGAAATTTCACAATACACGACATATAAACTATGTGATTCATGATGCACCCATGTCATACATCATATTGTTCAAGTAACCTACTTCTTTATTCAAGACCCCTATAGATGGTTTGCTAATGCAGTTATTGGTTTCTTGGATGGAAAAGGCCTAGTATGCGAATCTGCGCTTCCCTGCCTTATAATTGCAAAGCGCATGTGTACAGTCAAATTTTGGCACAGTTAGGCCTCTTTTGCAATGTTTTGTGAGATATCCACATGCTGTTACCACCTACATCTGTGCCTGATGCTCCTGCAGCCTGCCATTACCACAAATCCTGGTCTATCCTACGTAACACTTGCTGCAGAAGGCATTAAAGGCACTCAAAGGTGCCCCAAAGACAGGCTGAGCATTCTGCGCAGGTTAGCAAAGTCTGAAAAACTTGCAGGACATTGTAAAAGATGTCAATACATGGCAAAATACAACAGCACAAAATATTCAGAAAATGTAAGGCTAAAAGTGCACACTGATATATAAGGGCCTTCCTAGACAAAGCAATAAATGCAATAGCACACCTTCTATTGAAATCTCGAATAGAAAAATTGATTACTTGAAAAAGATGTACGGTACACGAAAATAGAATGAGTGATGTATCTTATATGTTACGTATAGTCAATTTTTGCTGCAAATGTGAGCCTTTCATGCATGCATATAATCGCACTCATGTACTAAAACAAGTTCATGTACAGTGCTCATCCTGTGCATTTCATGTGCTTCATTTTATAGTGTAGTAACTGCTTCCTAATGCCAATAACCAACTCTCTCAGTTTTCAGCAATAGTATGCAAGATTATTTATACTTAGAAGTATGATAGCATGAAAAAACAAGAAGAAAGGCCAATCAACCGGACCAGCACCAACTACAAGCTGATTTTGCTCCTGGATGGAAACGAGTATTAGTAACCATAACCATTATCAGTGTTTCAATGACGGAGTGGGTGAACCCAGAACTTGCATGAAGAATAACTACAGTAGCCACCTGGCTGCACATATGAGCCATGGGTGTTTCCCTACCTTCCAGCACGTGAGGTTAGTTGCAAAGAGCCCTGACAGAGCTGAGAAGGATGTGTTTTCCACATTAGCAAACAACGATCGAGATGTGTCAGAAAATAATCACCATCTCTCGTCAAAAACATGTAATTTTTATAGAGCGTATACCCTCGATTTATTACACACATTTCATTAGGTGACTACAGTATTTACTTGAATCTAGGCCGACCCCTATTCTAGCCGACCCCCTAAAGTCCGAAGCCAACAAAAAAAAATGTATTACCTCGAATGTAGGCCAAACAAAAAAGCCAGGACTGCATTCACAAAATGTAAACAGCATTTATTGAATCTGAACGTGCAGAGCTCATTCAACGTCGTCTTCATTGCTGGACTCGTCGCTGTGTTCCTTGTCCCTGTCACCTTCAAACAGTGCACTATCTTCGGTACCGTCAAGCGCATTAGATATGCTGCACTTTTTAAAGGCGTGCACGATCAATGTACCTGGGATGTCGTCCCAGGCTGAGCTACCCAGCCCGCCAGCTGCGATAGCGATGCACGTTTGATGCGGCTGTTGCCATTAGCATGTGGTCTTTGTCAGTCAACCAGTCCGTGTAATATTTCTGCAGACGATCCTTGAAAGGTTTGTTGATGCAGACATCAAGTGGCTGCAACTGGCCCGGCATGCCGCCCGGTAGGACAGCGAGGTCCGTGTTCACTTGTGCGAGTGCAGCCTTCACGTTGTTGGTCAAGTGCCCACGGTGAGAGTCGACAACAAGGGGCGAGTTCTTTGTCAAAAGGGCTCCTGGACGCCATCGCCACACAATCTTAACCCACTTTTCCACAATCGCACCCGTCATCCATCCATTCTCATTTACCTGCACAATGACATTTCTTGGGAAAGTTTCTCGAGCAGGCACGGTCTTCCTTTTAAATATCATATAAGGAGGGTGTTTATGTCCATCAGCTGTGCAGCACAGCATCACAGTTGCGCACTACTTGTCGTAGCCCGCAGAGCGCACCTTCACCTCCTTGGCATCCTTTTTATTCGCGGTGTACGCCACTGGCATATCAAAATACACAGCCGTCTGGTCAACGTTGCCGATTTGCCCAAGGTTGTAGCCTGCCGCTACTCTCTTTCGCAGCACATGGCGCTGAAAAGCTATCAGCTTTTCTTCGAAATCGCTTGGCAGCTTCTGGGTGATTCAAGTGCAACGTCGGAGGCTGAAGCCAAAGCACTTCATGAATTTCTGAAGCCAGCTCCGGCTGGCTTTGAAATCCTTTGGCATTAGGCCTCGCTCCCTCGAAAGCTCCCTAGCTTTCGCATGGAGCACTTCTGTTGTCACTGGAAGGGCAGCTGCTCTCTGCGTCCGAACAAAGTTGGCCAAAACTGTCTCCACTTCGTGGTAATGGCCTTTTCTTGGTCCGCTAAATGCCATCCTCGTTGCGGCGCACACAAAGAGCTGCTGTCGCTGTCCCCTCCAATGACGGACGTTTTTCTCGTCGACGCCGAAGTCCCGCACGGCTTGAAGGTTCGACGATGGCTCTGCGGCTATCACAACTTTTCGCTTGAAAGCGGCACTGTAGTGTCACCTGCTTGGTGCCATAGCAATAACACCACGCCGCACACTGATACGGCCGACACAACACAGATCAAAATGGCAACCTCACTTGGGTACGGCTGGCTACTGGCATGGCTAGTAGCTGCTGCGATACTGACTTTTCTAGATGGCGCTAGCTATGTACCATATTTAGCAGTTTAAATGAAAAACTTGCGCGTTTTGTTTTAAATCCTCGAATCTAAGCCGACCCTAAAGTTAGGAATATGATTATTTGAAAAAAACTATCGGCCTAGATTCGAATAAATACGGTAATTTGTTTCGCTACTTTTCTTAGTGCCCCATACAAGATTAAACTTTTCCCTGCCAATTTTATTTTCAGAAAACCACCGAAATTTCCAAACTATTTTTATGAGCTATTTTTTCTGAAGAGTTTTCATTACTGCAATATCCGCAGTTCGTTTACAACTTTCTGCTGTCTTTTACTAACTGATTTTCATGTTTTTAGGTTGCAAACAGACAAGGATGCAGAAACAGTCTACAAGAAGCATATATTTTGGAAGAAAGTCAAGCGTACTTTTTTTATTCTCCATGAAACATGTTCTTCCAGGAAGGAAGGGGGTTAACCGAGGGCCCCGATTTTTATTAGTCATATCATAAGAAGGCAACAAGCACTAACACCAAGGACAACATAAGAGAAATTACTTGAGCTTAATAAAATAAATAACAAAACGATAAATTAATGGAAATAAAAGTGGATGAAAAAACAACTTGCCGCAGGTGGGGAACGATCCCCCAACCTTCGCATTTCGCGTGCGATTCTCTACCGATAGAGCTACCGTGGCGCCGTTTTCCGTCCATTTTCTTCGGTATTTCTGTTTCCTTGTAGAACCCTGGGAGTGTTATCCAGCGCCACCACCCACAGACCTTGGCGGCAGAAGTGAAACACGTTTTCTGCTGCAGGCGTCACGAGAATGTGATCTTTGGGTGAGGGCAACTGGTGAATAAACCCACACATGCTACCTGAAGGCATCAATGTTGCCTGATACGGGACACTCATTATGTAATAAATGTGAAGAAAGGGGGCTAACCGCGGGGCCCAATTTTTTATTAGTCATATCATAAGCCAACAAACACTGACACCAAGGACAACATAGGGGAAATTACTAGAGCTTAATAAATGAAATAATGAAACGATAAATCAATCGAAATGAAAGTGGATGAAAAAACAACTTGCCGCAGGTGGGGAACGATCCCATAAGTTGCGGCAAGTTGTTTTTTGATCCACTTTCATTTCCATTAATTTATCCTTTCGTTGTTTCATTCATTAAGCTCAAGTAATTTCCCCTATGTTGTCCTTGGTGTCAGTGTTTGTTGGCTTCTTATGATATGACTAATAAAGATTGGGCCCCACGGTTAACCCCCTTTCTTCTCATTTATTACGTAACGAGGGTCTCAAATCCGGCAACATTGATGCCATCAGGTAGCATGTGTGGGTTTCTTGACCGGTTGCCTTCATCCAAAAAAGATCACGTTCGCGTGACGCCTGCGGAAGAAAGGGCGTCCACCGCCAAGGTCTGTGAGTGGTGGAGCTGGATAACACTCCCAGGGTTCTACAAGGAAACATTAATACCCAAGAAAGTGGACGCGAAACGGCGCCACGGTAGCTCTATTGGTAGAGAATTGCACGCGACATGCGAAGGTTGTGGGATCGTTCCCCACCTGCGGCAAGTTGCTTTTTTCATCCACTTTCATTTCTATTTATTTATTGTTTCGTTGTTTCATTTAACCTGAAGTAAGTTCCCCTATGTTGTTCTTGGTGCAAGTGTTTGTTGGCTTCTTATATGTTATTGCAGGTGCGGCACGATAAGTAAACCGCAGAGTAGTAAGCAAAAAAGGTGTTTTTTTTGTAAACAGGTTGATAGGGACCCACATATTCCTCCCAATCATTAGTATTAAGTTGAAGCTCCAAACGTGAGTTGTTAACTTTCCAGCTTCAATTCTTTACTTCAGATGAACAAATACATGACATATTTTGATATATTAAGGATTCTTGCACTGGACAGGCAACCTTTGTCACTGCAGCCACCTCACTTTGCACGGTCATTTGTAAAACCCAGGGAAACCAACTTCTGCACAATTTCTGCTCTCTGCACCCTCCGATATCATTTTGCTCAGAAACTGACATCACTCACACCAAACTGATGACAACATTGCCGCTTGTACATGGCAACGAGTAGGTAAAATGAAATCACTGGACCAGTCAGACTCATCACTATCCCACAAAGAATGAATGTGGTTATAATTGCACTCCCTCCAAGAATAAAATCGGGCGGTACTTGGTGCGAGCACTTTCAACGTGTTTCTTTGTGCCCATTTCTTCGTGCTATTTGTCTACTAGTATGTCTGACTTAGTAGCTTAAGCAGAAGCTCTCCTATAATATATGTTGTCCACTGTAATTTTATTAACCAAAACTATGCTGGTAATGCGATGTGAGCTACATAACAGGGACATAGAAGTTCGTTGTATCTTTTATATATTTTATCTTTGTCGCATATAGCACACTTCTACTGGTTCAGGTGGGTTACTAGAAGCGAAGGAAATAGCTTAGCTGAAAATATGTGTTCTTTGCTCCAAAACAGCAATACTATAACTGATGAATGCCCGTGTAACTTGGCGTTGACTGTTCTGAAGACCAAAGCAATGAATATTGCACAGTGCCATGCAGCAGTATTTACACCATGTCTTGATTTCCCTTCAAGTGCATCTCTTTCGATCACCTGAGGGATGTTTTTAGCACACGAAGTGTATCCTTGTTGGCTTTTGACTTTTAGCAGTTAGCGGAATGCACATAGAGAACTGGCAAGTGACCAGCCATAACATACCCGCTGTGGGGGCATAGTGGCTATGGTGCGGCGCCTAAGCCCAAGGGCTTGAATCCCAGCCACAGCGCTGCCACATTTTAATGGGGTTGAAATGCAAAAATACCTGTGTACCGTGCATTGGGTACAAGTTAAGGAAACCCAGATGGTCAAAAGCTTCTACAACATGATGACATCATTTTGAAAAGTTGGCTGCCAGTACAGAAACATACTGCCCTGTGGTATCATCTATCATGCATTAAAAAAAGTGTGTAGTGAAGCCAAACCTATGGACGGCGAAGCAGAACTTTGTGGTTTTACTTCTGATGGACCCAGCACAGCCTCAGTTGTACAGGCACAAATTTCAATGACAAGCCTTGCTCATCCTCAGTAGGGAAATGGTTAAGTGCATTTCGCTTCCTAGTTTCATGTTCTGCAACTAAAATATACAATTATGTTCACTTTCCTTTTTTTTGGGGGGGGGGGGGCAACAACTGAGCCCAATTAACTAATCACTGATCTATCTTGCAAGCGATGTTTGCCTTTCTCAGTAGTCTATCTAAAGACAGAAAACTAGGCTCAGGTGTTTTTATCTCTAAAAGAAAAGACAAGCTTTTATACGGCAACCTATCAACTTGAAGCCCACAGTAGTAGTTCAGCTTCTATGCCATCTAGCTGTTCAGCCCGAGTCAAATAAAAATTAATGCAAAAGTATTAGTGTTCCATGCTTTTAATGCACGGTAAAGGGACACTAAAGGAAAATAATGAGTTAAGTTAGATTGAAGGTTAGCCTTTCTTAATAACAAATTCATAATTTGTAGCAAGAACAGAGCTTTTCTCCGCAAGAAAATTGGAGAACTGGAAAATCAAAGAGCACCAACTAATAAATTGAACCAAATTCTGTAGTTTCATGTGCCAAAACCACAATATGATTATTAGGCATGAAGTACGAGGGAATCAGGATTAATTTTGACCGCCTTGGTTACTCTACTGCGCATACAATGCACAGCACACATGCATTTTTGTATTTAACACCTATCATAATGCAACTGCCACACCCACAATTTGATCATCCATCCTCAGGCTTGGCAGCACAACATGAAACAGCCCAACTCAGAGCCCATGCTTGTCAGCAACCTTCTGCAGTGAGTGCGTCACTTGGTGCTCATGGGGCAGTACTTCCAGCTGCTTCAGCTGCTTTTAAGTTTGTGCACTGCTGGCTTGTGCTGTTCTACAGCCCTTAAAGCCCAACTACAACAAAAGTTAGGGCTGCGTAAACAAATGATTCAAACAGTGTAAATAGAAAACAGCCTTCTAACATTCTTAATAGCGGGACTGAAATGAATGCCACAATTACCAGTAACTGGCAGTGAGGCATGACTCAGATTGCAGGGCTCCTTAGTGCGGCCTACGAGATAAGGGACCCCCTGCAGCTGCCTGCAGTGTGATAAAAACCTGGAGGCGATGTGGACTCTCGTCATAGCCACTAACCACCAGGTTCATGCGTCATCTGCTAATACACTATTAAAAGAACACCAAAAAGAAAATGAGAAAAAGAAAAATGAGACAGTTACCAGCCCCTCAGCTTTGCCAAGATCACTACAGTAGTATTTACTACTCGTTTATTACCAATTTAGCCAAAGTGAAATTTCATTGCATTTGGAATTTAAGCTTCTGTAGTAGGGGTATTGAGATGTGATGATCACAATGCTCCTGAGCTTTGTGACATTGCATCACTACATATTTGACAAGGCCATGGTTCAATGTGTTTTTAGATACATTGATATCTTAATTCTTTTACAACCTAACTCTAATATGACACATGAGAATACAGTAGATTACATCAGAAATCTTTTTAACGGGCATGGTAAAGGACTAACCTTTACACCTGAGACACGCATGGCGAAAGCATTGTTAGCAAGGCTCCCACGTGTTTTTAAATAATTTTTCACCTTGGTCAGTGTCAGTTCTGTTTTTTCCCTTAACTCTTCCTAACCGGACAGGACTTCGTCAGACTCAACTTCATTAACCCATTGACAATGCGCTGCATATCTTAGGTAAACATTTGATGGTCACCCTAAAGCATGTTTCCCGAAGTTACCAACAAAGAGCAAAGAATGGTTAGCTACTGTATGAACCAGCCTACACCCTTGTTAAACCCACTCTTGCCCCCATGTGCCTTGAATAGGCTCTAAAAATGTGTATTCACACAATGCGCTATAGCTTTTGTGCTCAGGTTGGCAGGTTCACAGCAGCTGGCCTCCCTCACTCTCATCATCGGAATCTCAGAATCCCTACTGCGAAAACTACAGGAGTTGAAAGCAGCAAAAGACAAAAGCACGCAGTTTGAAGCAGCCAGAGGCACTGCCTCATGAGCACAGCAGTTGCACTGACTGAAGAAGTTTGATGACAAATATGGGGCCCATTTGTGCCTCTGGTTTCGAAAAAGCGAGCTTTGTTCCCATGCTTGAGTGTAAAAATACAGCTGCTTTTAACAAAAGGCATGCAACACCGTTCATGAATTGTGCCACTTGAATGGTTTACCAAATAACCTCTTACTTCTGGTAAGCTCTACACAAGCCAAGTTGGACGCTGCACTGATGAAAGGGCAAGAGAACATTTGCAGAATATAAAAACAAAGGAAGACCAATGTAGGTGAGCATTGTAACACATGCACTTGTCATCCCTAACTTCAAATATATTCTTGGGAGGAGTAGAAACACGAATGCACAACTGATATCATAAGCTCTTCTAATATCAAAGAGTGGGAGTGACTGTGTAATTATTCATTTTCTTTTTTTCTATTTCTCACAGGTATGTGTATGAATGTTTTTTGCTTTGGGTTTACACAGATTGCTACACCTCAATTTGTTTGACCCTGTTCCCTTCTTTGCAATCCTTCATCCCTCCCCCTCTTTTATGAACTTCCAGAGACATTATATGGAATAGGTCCTGCTTTCTTAGAAAACATGGCACACTGGATTGGCACTGTCTACCACTGCATGTAAATTCTTTTGTGTTTCTGGTTTTTATATCAACTCCTGAAAGAGCCCCACAAGAGTAGCTCCTTTCCTCTCCCCTTCTACCACAACTCAACACCTCGCTTTGTGAATCCCTTCCATTTACAGTCTGTCTTTTTTTTCCTTATTTAGCATGCACTACTCTACACAACAAACTGGCTTATACGGATTTTTGCTCATTTTATGTCGCATCGATCTTTATTTTATAAAAATTCTGTTCTCATATGAATTGAAGGATGAGGTGGCACAAGCATGTACAGAAATTTTGGACAGTGCACCTTCCGCTATTTGTCTATCTTCACTGCTATGTGTCGTGATCATGTGACGAGCATACAACACTTTTTTTTAACTGACAACTGTATAATAGGTTACATATGCAACACATGCAAGGCTACATGCCGGCTTAGCTCGCATGGTCTGGGCCGCTCTCCCAGAGGCATCGTTCCACATCTCACATGATGGTGTACGTAGCGCAATCTCGTTGCGGTGGCGCACACACCTCCCTTTCTTTAAAGTCGCCCCAGTCATAAGTTGAGCCGACTTGGAGCTCTTACTTCTCACGTGCTCTTCGAACTCTTACGTCTACTTCTTGTGAATGCTCCAGGTTGCAACGGCTATAAATGCTTACTTGTGCATCGAGTGAGACCACTAGCTGTGCTCACCCACATATGAACGTTAAGTGTGAGCTGGCCCAACTACTGTCCCTGTTGCAGCACCGGACAGGATACGGACGGCAGTCTGTGGTTGAATAGGGTCTTTTTTTAAAGTCCTGTGTTGCCAGTCGTATTACTTGCACTGCTTGACCGTGTATGCTTAATTTCTTTTTTTGAATGTCCCGGTGTTCCCCAGTGGCTTCAGGATTCTTGGTGCCACCGGCACATCGTTTCTGAGGCATCTTCCTATGAGTTCAGCAAGTGTGAGCCCTTCTTTGTCTGGAGATCATGATGAGCAAGTAGAGCCTTGTGAATGTTGGATCACTTCTTGAGCAACTGCTTAGCCATCTGTACAGTTCTTTCTGCAGCGCCGTTGCTCAGGTTTAAGTAGGTGCTACTGGCTACAACACATAATTCCCATTGCTTCACAAACATGGTGAATTGTGCGAAAGCGAACTGAGGACCATTGTCCTGTCATATAATCAAAGTGAGCGAAGATCTGGCTCAGTGCTTGAGTTATGTTCTGTGTGGTAGTACGCCTCAACTTCATGTGTTCAAAGAAGCTTGAGTAATGGTCCACCACTACGAGGTAATTCTCTCCATTCTCACAGAAGAGATCAATTCCAATCACTTCCCATGAATGTTTTCAAAGTGGGGTGTGTACCACGGGCTGTGTCTGGTTAACAGTGCTATTGACAGACAGGGCATTTTGACACATAACTCTGGATGTGTTGGTTAATATCTGGCCACCAGACTGACTCAGTGGCTCAAGCCTTACATCTTCCAACACGCTGATGACCAGTATGCAAGCGCTCAAGCACATCACTATGCATATTCAGCGGGATGATAACGTAACTGCCTTTAAGTAAAGTGCCATCCACCAGTGTCAGTTCGTGGGCAAATTCTGCACACCTCTGCACTTCTAGGGGAAGCAACTTGTTTGGGCCACGATGTACAGTAGTCCCTGACCCTTCCTAAAACGGTATCATTCATTTGCGCGGCCTTTATCCTCTCTAGCAAGCCTTGGGAGGCAGGTGGCAGTTCCAACGTAAAAATTTCGTGTTCTATGCTGGCCTCGCTGAGGGTCCCTGGGCTGCTATTGTCTGTTTCTTTCTGCAGTTTCCTTGAGAGCACGTTAGCGGGGCATATTTACTTGCCAAAGATGTGGGAAATGGGGTAATCAAACTCCAGCAGTCTCATTCGGACCCGTTGCAGATGTGGACTCAGTTCACCCAGGCAGTTTGATGACAGCAGCAGCACTAGCGGCTTATGGTCTCTTTCTACGTGAAACTGCAGACCCACCAGGTAGCAGTGGAAATGCTTGCAGGCCCATGTAACTGCTAGTGCTTTTTTCTCTATACAAGCACATTATGTCTCTATGTCAGAGAGGGACCTTGAGGCACAGTCAACTACAAGCCTACGACCTTCTGTCTCTTGTAGGACTGCCCCAAGACTGTAGGATGATGCATATGCAGACGCAGTGAGAAGACTGACGGTTGTACTGGGTGAGCACCGGCATCGTCGTCAATGGTTTTTTGATGGATTAAGCATCACTGTGAAGCAGATCACGTAATGGTTTTGTGAGCTGTGAGAGCCTTGAAAAAAATATACCAGGTGGCGGGCCCCATCCCAAGAAGGACCTCACTTCTACATCCTTCGTCTGTTGGCTCTGCTACCTGACACAGCACATTGACCTTTTCAGGGTCAGCACTGATACAGTTTGCCAATACAATGTGTCCAAGGAATTCCACCGACTGCTGGTGAATGAGAAGAAAGGGGGTTAACCAAGGGGCCTGATTTTTAGTAATCATATCATACGAAGCCAACGAAGACACCAAGGACAACACAGGGGTAATCACTTATACTTACTGAATGAAATAAATTATAAATTAATGGAATTGAAAGTGGACGAAAAAAGAGCTTGCCGCAGGTGGGGAACGATATCACGTCTATGCATTACGCATGCGATGCTCCACCAATTGAGCTACAGCAGCGCCGTCTGCTCATCCACTTTCTGGGGTATTTATGTGTTACTACTACAACTAACCCTAGGAGTATTAGCCAGCACCACTACTCACAAACCTTGGCGATGGATGTGGTGCATCCTTTATGCTACAGGCATCACAAGTACGTGATCTTTTTGGGTGAAAGCAACTGGTCAGTAAAACCCCACACGCCAACTGAAGGTATCAATGTTGCCAGATTCGAGACCCTTGTTATGTAATGAACGAGAAAAAAGCAGGTTAACCGAGGGGCCCGATTTTTATTGATCATATCATAAGACGCCAACAAACAAAGATACCAAGGACAACACAGGGGAGATTACTTGTACTTACTAATTGAAATAAAGAAATTATAAATTAATGGAATTGAAAGTGGATGAAGAAACAACTTCGCGCAGTTCGGAAGCGATTCCACATCTTCATATTACGCGTGTGATGCTCTACCGATTGAGCTACCATGGCACCATCTTCCCATCCATTTTCTGGGGTACTTATGTTACTACTAGAACTAGCCCTGGGATTGTTAGCCAGTGCCACCACTCACAAACCTTGGCGGGGGATGTAGAGCATCCTTTCTGCCACAGGCATCACGAGTATGTGATCTTATTGGGTGAAGGCAACTGGTCACTAAACCCACACATGCTACCTGAAGGCACGAATGTTGCCGGATTGAAGACCCTCATTATGCAATGAACAAGGGGGTTAACGAAGGGGCCCGATTTTTTTTTACTGCTGGTGTAGTACACACTCTCTTGCGTTTAGGTTGATGCCAGCTTCTAGCAGGCGCTGAAGTACTTTGTGCAGTCATGCATCATGTTCTGCCTTCGTGCGGCCAAACACTATTATGTAGTCTTGCAGACATGCTTGGCCGTCCAGGCCTTCTAGCGGTCTTAGCATTTCCCTGTATAAGTATTCAGTTGCTGTGGAAATTCCGAAGGGCAATCGGAGCAACTTAAATTGCCAATTGGCATCAGGAAAGTGTACCTCTAGCACACAGGAAACCAGTAACCAATTACCGGCCCTTGCGTCAACTTTGCTAAACCAGGCAGCTCCGGTGAGTTTGACCAGGCAGTCGTCAACGGTAGGCACTAAGACTCGTTCTCACAGAATGTTCTATTTCAACCTTCCAAAGTCACTGCAGATTTGCAGCTCGCCTCCTTCATTTTTCGCAACTACCATAGGTGCACGCCACTCTGTAGTCTCTTCGACCTTTATGATGACACCCAGGCTCTCCATTCTCTCCAACTCACATTGGACACTCGGCAACATGGGCAGAGGTACTCGCCTCGAGTACATAATAGCACACTGCTTGGCATCAAGGAGTAGCGATATTTTGTAATCGGTCTTGAGAAGGCCCAAGTCAGTAGCCAGGTAGAGGTACCGGCATAAAATGTTGGCTGGGTCACTGACCTTGCCTGCTGAATCTGCTACTTCTAGGAGACTTGGAGGACATTGAAGGACTTGATTGTGGGACGTCAAAAAGTGCGTCATGCAGCTAGTCTATTACATAAATTTCTTCTTGACACAACCAGCCATTTCAGCACAGTGTCGCAGTGAAGAGTCTAACCGTTGCTATTTTGGTCCTGCCGGGTCCCAGCAGCTGTTCATTTGCTTGCTTCAGGTTGCCCATGACTTGTTCGCCGTAGCGGCTTGTTGGCATGGCAGTTACATTTGCACCAGTGTCTACCTTGAACTTCATTTGCAAGTCATTGACCATCACATTGATTTTCCATGGCCCAGGATCCTGTTGGTCAGTTAATTTGTCCAAGTAAACCTCTTCCAAAACAGCTTGGTATGTGCTTTTTGTTCTGCTTTTTGGAACCAGAAAAGCATACGGCAGCAGTGTTCCTTTTTACTGCAGGCACTGCATGTTTTGCCATTCGCTGGGAACATAGTGTGTGATGGTTAACCATAGGTGTTCTGTTGAACCATACTACTTGCATGTCTGTGCAGTGTGGTCACGCTGGTTTTTTCGATAATTATTTGACTTTCCTTTGCTCTTTGAGAAGCTGCACATGGTGTCGACAGCTTCAGGTTACTGTAGCTGTGGCCTTAGGTCCTTTTGCTGCTGTTTATTTTCACTATGTTGTGAGCAACATTGACAGCGGCTTCCAGAGTAAGCTCGGCGTTAAGTTGCAGCTTCTCACTTACCTGCGTGCCTGTGGGACCGACCACGAGTCTATCACAGATCAGTTCCTCTTTCAGGGCACTGTACTCAGAGGCTTCAGCTAGTCTGAAGAGCTCAGTGATGAACATATCGGCTGTTTCGTGCGCGTCTTGCTTCTGGCTGTTGAACTTTGCACACTCGTATAACATGTTCATCCGTGGCAGGAAATTTTTTATGAACACTTGCATTACTGTGTTGTAGTTGAGTTTCTAAGCGTAACAGACCCTGAGCAAGGCTTGGACGTCTTCGGCTTCACGACCCATGGCATAAATGAGTGTGTTCAGCTTCGTCTCGTTGTATTGCTTCTTTAGTCTGGAGATGGCTCTATAGCACTCCCATCTCGTGAACCACTGTTTCCACTCCTCGGATCGCCAAAAATCAAGTTTTTCCGGCAGTTCGACGACGAACGAGTTGAGCGGAGCTGCGTGCTGGGCTGTGGAAACTGTAGGCGAAGCCATGGGTAGCAAAGTTTCGCATTCACCGCACTGCGCTGCATGTGTAGACTTCTACTTGCGCGGTGCATTCCTCACAGCGTTGTCGAGTATCCCACAGCTGCCTCCATGTCGTGACCGGATGACGAGCATACGTGATTGAGAAAACATAAGTGTTTACCGGGGACTACTTACTAGGTTGCATATGCAAAACACGTACGGCTACATGCCGGCTCGGCTTACACAGTCTGGTCCGCTCTCCCCGAGGCATTGTTCTGCATCTTACATGACCGTGTACGAAGCGCCAACTCGTTGCAGTAGCTCACACGACACAGTGTACCAGTGTAACTCAATGAGCAGCAACTTCAAAAGAAGGATACTTCGGAAGGCTGCTCAAGTTTAAACAACTCTCAGTTAACAATGTCAGGACGATTTGCCCTCTCATTAACATGGACATTTACGACACTAGACCGTAACTTCTGTGCTACATTATAGCACAGTTTTGGTCCGAATTAAAACACTGATATAACACAGCAGAAAAGTTAAGAATAAGAGCCATAAATACGCAGAATATTAGAAAGGCGTGCACTCTCATTCTTGCTAACTGATCATTTGTTGAAATTCCGGCAGTCTTCTGAATTATAATTTTTAAACGTGCTGCCCATTGAGTTATGATAATGCATTGCGGTGAAATTTGATAGATGGCCGCAGAGCCAATTCAACATTTCACCTTCAACCTCAGCTAGTTACCCCTATGCTTTTCTTGGCTTCAGTGCCTTAATTCTTTATTCAGAGATACCCCGCATTGCCCGGGGGCGTGCAAGCAGGGGGGTTACAACTTCGAAAAAAACATCTTCATTCGCACAGAACACTTGGTCACAAGTTAATTGATTCCACTCTGTTGCAGTTTGGGCAAAAAATGATAGCATAAAGGTTCGTTCTAGTTCGGTATTCTCGAATTTCAAAGTGATGATCTGTTCTTTAGATACATGGTGCGGTGGTTTAAAATAAGTGTCTCTTATTATTCCGGTTTTGTTATTATATATGCTAAATGGCAATTTTAGTAGTAGTTTCCATCGGCGAGACGAGAGCGCTTCCCATCCGAGCTCACTTTTCATTGTAGTGCAGCTCTCCTCTCGCTAGCATCGCCCATGAACGAACCTTCCCGCTCTGTTTTGTATTCTCCCGATTTGGTTGATCAAGGTTTTCTGACGAGGGTCCCAAACACAACACGCATACTCCAAGATCGGACGAATGAATGAAATATAAGCAGTATTCTTCAGGGCAAAAATGAAGATTTCAAATTTCGCTGAAGAAAGTTTAGCGCTCTGGCAGCATTTGCAAATACATTACTCACATGTGTGTTCCAAGAACAATCACTTGAAAACATCACACCCAAATATTTATACATATATTGCTGGTCAATAATATCAGTGTTAAAAAAATAACGCGTTTGTATAATTTTATTTTTTTTTCGTGAAAAACAGATGAACACATTTTTCTATTTAGTTGGATTTTCCACTTCTCAGACACCATGTGACAATGTTAGTAAGATCAACCTGCACATCGATGGAGTCCTGTTCATTTTTTATTTTTCTATACACTATGAAGTCATCGGCAAACAAGCGTAAACGCGAATATATCCCGTCAGGAATATCGTTAATATAAACTAAGAACAATAGCGGCCCTAAAAAAGACCCTTCAGGAACTCCCGATGTGACCTCGACCCAAGGAGAAGTAGCACCGTTCCGTATTACGCACTGCCAACACTGCGACGAGTAATTGGCAATCCAGTTACACATTTCTTGATTAACATTTGCCTCATGAAGTTTTTGATGCAGCAATGAGTGACAACCCATGTCAATCGCCTTTCGAAAATCTAAGAAGACACAATCTGTTTGCCCGTTCTCATCCACCTGAGCCACTGAGTCATGATAGAATTCAATTAGCTGTGTTGTACAGGACAGTCCCTTGCGAAAACCATGTTGATTATCAATTAATAATCTATGTTGTAATAAACGTTTCATTATTTGTTTGTACAAGATATGCTCTAATATTTTACAGGAAATGGATGTTAAAGAGATAGGCCTATAATTGTTTACGTATTTTTTTGGACCACCCTTATGAACCGTAACTACATGTGCCATTTTCCAATCATCCGGCAGCACTCCAGTAGAAATAGATTTAGTGTAGATTAGGTAGAGGTAGGATGCGATTGGTCAGGCACAGCACTTCAATATCCGGGGAGAAATACCATCTGGGCCGGGGGCATTAATTTCATCTATACTTTGTAACAATGATTCGATACCACCAACACTGAATTCGACAGGTTACATTAATGGCTCAGTTCTCACATGAAATTTTCCAAAGGTTGTTTTGGGCAAGCAATGCAGAATGAAAAAATCATTAAAGCAAGCTGCCTTAGCTGTATCATCGGATAGGACCTTATTATGGTGAACAATTTCATTTACTCCCGTTGAGTCAGATCCGCATCCTTTTCCGTATTTCCAAAAAAGCTTTGGATTTGTTTTCATATTATCATTAAGTCGATTGAATAATGACCCTTTCCAATGTGACCTTTAGTTCTATATTCATTAGTAACTTCGACCTGCTTCTTAAACTGATAACTGCTTTGTGTTCTTTTGAATGCATTATATACTCTTCTTTTCCTTATTAACCTCAGAATACTAGGCTTCACCCATGGTTTTTTAGTTTTTCAGCCCAACTGAATGGACACTCGGTATACACTTTTCTGTCAGTTCTGTAAATTTTGTTTTAAAGAGAGACTACATTTGTACAACATCAGAATTCTCACAAAGATAATCAAAAACAGACAAATGAGCAAATAATTCCTGTGAAATGGCAGAATAATCACCTTTATCAAAGAAAAGCCTGCTGGCTTTATATGGTCGTGATTAAAAAAAAATGAAACCCGTTTTCCTTCTTCTCATTCATTCTTGCGAGGGTCTGAAACCTCATAGCCTTGATGCCTTAAGGTAGCATGCATGGGTTTATAAGCCACATGCCTGGTCGCTTCAGTTCAGGTGTTACACGACACCATCATGCAAAAAAGGATGTTCCACATCTGCCCACCACGGCTCTAAATGGCGCTGGCTAACACTCCCAGGGCCACGTATACCACACATAAATACCCAAGTAAGCACAATTGGAAGCGCATCGCGTGTGTACTGCAAAGGTTGTGGGTTCAGTCACCACCCGAGACAAGGTCTTTTCGTCTGCTTTCATTACTTTTTTTCAATATTTTCTACATTTCAATTTCAACCACAGCTAATTACACCAATGTTTTTCTTGGTTTAATTGCCTGCAACCGTTATATCACCAGCAAAAATAAGGTAACAAGAAAATGAAAAGAAATAAGTGGTGGACAGGGACATCAGTGTTCAAAGAACCACCTTCGTTTTTGTATCTTTAACCAACACGTGCGCCCAATAGGCAACCAAGTCCTCTGGCTGCACATCAAATGACAGATCAAGAGATGCAGCTGGAACCCACAGTCAAATATATGTACAGCATACCAATGCATCTCCTCCGAAGGTAGTGAAGAGCACAGGTGCCTTAGAGCTGCGTGCCACGGTTCCTCTTGCCAACCCATGGAAAGGAGCATAAGTGATGCTGTAGAGCTTGCCGCTTCAAGCAGCGTTCAGGTAGCCATTCATTATTCTGCACGTAGTATCCAATGTATTGTAGATATCAAGGCAGCTTCAGTCCTGCAGCAAATAAACTGATCAGTTCTAACCAAAATGTTGAGATGCAGGCACTTTGGCAGACGGATGCCAACATGTTGAAGTTTCTGGGATGCCAGTCATAATTTCGTTAAACAATATATGGGCCACTCATACAGGGATGGAAGCAGTCAAATAAGTTTTGGAGCAGCTCTGAGAGCAGCAAATTTGACACACTGGAGCATGAATTGCCCGTTTTAGAGCAGTAAATACATGTTTACATGAGTAGCTTGGTAAAGGTCAATGAGTGAAATACAGGCATATGAAGAAAATGTGTTCCTTAGTTTACAGAGCACTATTTGGTTACGGCAGATCAGTTCTGCGGAAGCCTGCAAGGCAAGTAATATTCATGACAGGAAAAATTTTCACCCACCCTACTTTAGCATGAAGTTACGAAGGAAACCTGTACACGGTTTCTCGGAAACCACCATTAAATTACATACTGGATGTGACAACTAACTGTGGCCAAGGAAAAAATAAATGAGTGCTTTCCGTGAACATCGCCCACTCTATTTTGATAGGCTTATGTTAGTGCTACTGAAGTTTTTTTTTCCATTGTGAACAAGCAGTTAATATGTAATTGTAATGAATGTTTATTTCCTTACTTATCCAAGAAGGTGCCAATGCAAAGGTTGTGGAATACACCGAGAAATGACCGATAACAGTGTTACAACGACCTAGGTCAAGTGTGGTCCTTTTTTTTCGACAAAATAAATACAAAACATGCAAATTTTTCTTTAAAAATTCACGTGACAAGGCGCCCCGCATCAGTAATATAAGTGGTCTCAGACGGAAACATTGTCATCAGCGTACTGCATATATCACGAATGTGCAAACCTGGGGCACAGTCTTGTAAAGGTTCGCAAAGTGAACGATTACCAAGATCGCGCTACTTCGCGTTTGGTAGGGACTGTACTTCCACGCCAAAAACTGCTGACATGTCGAGAAAAAACTGCAGCTGCTCATTCCCAGTGCCCCTATTTGGAAAAGTTTGCGTAAAGATTGATGCAATATTTGGTGCGCTGAAGCGCTGTCATCGTCAGGACGGTTTATTTTCACCTTTTAGTTATTTCACGGGCTTTTTCTCGTTAAAGGAAGTCTTCACAAATCCTAGGCCATTTTAAATGCTGTTACCGGGCATTTGTAACCATCATACAAAACTTTTTCGCTTCTCATCGATTAGGTATATTTAAAAAATTAGCTAATGAAACATGTTCGTCCACAATGAATGAGAAATATTTGCAGTGGCTGCCATGAACAACACTCATCAAGGTACAGCGAACTCCATTCGAGTAGTTCCCTCTGGTAATTTTTAATTCTTGGCCACCTGCAGTTGTAATAGCAGAATATCGCAGAATAAATGTGAAGTGACCTACTGGTCATTGCATCTTTGCCAGTATTTTACACAAGTTTTGACACACTGGTTGGAAAAAAGACGGGAACGGGCGTGTTGATTGCACTTGAGCTGTGGTATACAAGTTTCCCGTGTCGTGCAAGGCATCTACATTAGACAGACAGGAAAGGGTATCAATGATTGCTTGGGCGAGCATAGTTACAACCTTCATAAAAGTTAACGAAGTAGGTCCCTTGCCATGCATTGCAAGACTTGTGGATGCAAACTAGTTTTTCTAAAGAATCTGTCATCATAGGATGCAGTCGCACTCAACTGATGCGCGAGATTATTGAGGCTAATGGCATTGCCAAATACGTTAGGATGTGCATGAGTACACCCTCCTAACTTTATCAGACAAGGAACTTTACTTTCTAAGTTGGTCGGCACATTTTCAGTGAACTGCAGCCGTATGCTTCTTGTAAGGTTGTTGTTTCAATTGTTTTTCTCATGTGTGCTGTAAGTGGCGCATATAAAGTGCAGTAGGGTCATGGAATAAAACCAGTTGGAAGTTAGCGCTCATCCTCCTGTTACCCCTATATTTTCTTTCATGCTCAAACTGAGTTATGCTAAAGCAAGACAAGAATTCTTTCAGTCAGTTTGTGCCTTTGAACCGGTTCAGTGTCCAGAGTGCATGATGATGCTATTCTAAAGCGACATTGAAAATATTGCTTATTTTCTTTGAATAAATAAAGTTTGGTATTAAGTTTCACACTGCATTTTGGAAGTTTGAATTACCTTAGTATAAATTTGTATTCTAGAATGTGAAGCATGCAAACAAGCATTTCCAACCTTAGACATTTCCAATGATATCTAATCACTACAACTTAAAGGAAACGCGCTACGATCTCAAACAGTCGCAGCTTCTATCCGCGGTTGTTCTATATAAATGCATTACGCACCGAGAGAATATGATCAAATCTTAAAGCTAAAACTAAGGTAAAGGCTTGTACCAACACGCTTAAACAAGGGAGAACGTATCAAGACACATAGTGCGGATGTAAAAAAACAAACCTTGGAGTTTTACCTTTTAAAACCACGATCTGATTATGAGTCACGCCATAGTGGGGGGTCTCCGAAATAATTTTGACCACCTCGGGTTCTTGAACGTGCACCTAAATCAAAGTACGCGTGTGTTTCCGCATTCCGCCCCCATCAAAAAGCGGCCGCCCTGGCCGGGATTCGATCTTACGACCTCGCGCTTAGCAGCCCAGCACCACAGCCACTATAAGCAACCACGGTGGGTATAGTGAAGAGCTGTGAAAATTTTTCCTATACCAGAAATAGGTTTTTGGCCAGGGGCTCAATAACCGGGGGAATCGCGCCCTGCCTGGCGCTGCTCACAGTGCCCCCTCAGCAAACCGGGACATTTGCACACGAGAACGAGAGCACCAAGTCCGGCCATGACTGGTAAACTATATGACGATACATTAACGAAATATACAGTAACTAAAACAAAAGGACGAGTAAAAACGAGACGTGTCGTTTTTATTTAACTGACACATTATCTTCGCGTATTTTCCCTCCTGTACGATATAGAGGTTACACAGCTCTGCTTATTCCATATCAGTAGTATCGTCTTACATCATGCATGCGCACAGAACACATCAATACGTTCTGGATATCGCAGAAGCCGTTGTTCACGACGTGAGACACACGATAGCGAAGACCAATGCGATCGTTTTAAAAATAAAGAAAAAAATTGTTTGCGTACGACAAACTTTGCAAACAAGAAATAAGATATAAGCTTACCAAAATGCTTCGTCCAGGGTTGGTGGTGGAGTTCGTTGGCGTTCACCGTTGCGCATTACGCTGTGTTGTTAATCACGCCGCCCTCGCTCGTAGGCGTGAGAAGAGCATCAAAGTATTATTATTTTCTGTCAAATACTGCTGCCTCGCAAGTACAAACCGAAAATTTTGAGCTGTCTAGCGACGCCCGCATACCGGCACACAGCAGCTTCCCGCGCTCAAATGTCACCGTGGATTCAAATTCGCGCCGCGTGGATTTCGATGAGCTGTTGTGGCGCCACCTAGAAGAGTTTAAATATGGACGGAACGAAACAAAGTTCTAACGTATGTCCGTCTATATTTCTTTATATTTATTTATTTCCGTGTAGATTTCTTTATATTGATTTTTTTTAAGATATAAGGCACATGCTGTTTAGAAAATACTCACGACAAACAATGCTTTAGTCTAGTTTCTTTGGCCCCTCCGATTTATGTCCATTGTCAGCTGGACTGCGGCCTTTAAAAGATATTCCTTACATATTGTGGCTCAATATTGAGGGCACTGAACCTGGTTGAATGGGGTTTAAATAGAGGGACAATATTTCGTTCTGTAGAGTATTGCTGCTGGGGATGGAGCGAGTATTAGGCCGCTTCTCGTCGGCAAGAGGAGCCGGGCGAGCAAGTCACGAAATGCAAGAAAACGAACGACATGCATTAATACTAGTACATTCTCGCTTGGGTGACCAGTGAGAAACAGCATAATTAACAACCTAACAAATACAATGGACAGCCGCCAAAATCGTTGGTCAACTAGACATGTTAATGATGAGTCATACTGTACGTGATTCTTTCGTGTTTGTCCGTTTGCAAACGTGTCGTGAAAAGCTTCGTTTATTCGATGCTGTGCCCCATTTTCACCAGAAAGAGAAAAGCGGCGTGTTTCTGTTGACGCGGCACGCGCACGGATTTACGGGCAAGCCGCGCGTGTCACGTTCACACATATCCCACGAAAGACGGAAGCAGCTATTTGATGTCTAAAAGATGCCTTGAACGGCTAATTCAAGTCTGGTAGCTGTCTTCATCAAGACATTTTGTAGCCATGGACGTCTAGAAATACTTCAGTAAGCCCTGCTAATGTTACGCTAAAAGTTGGCTAATGGACAGCTTGACAAGAACAACTGAAGACTTTTATTAGACATTCCCAAATTTCTGCGGCAGCTGTTTTATTAACACATTTGCCCACAGTTACAATTTATTTTAAACGAGGCATGGACATCAGAAGAAAAGTTTATGTTGTCGGATAGAGTGATGCACATGTATTTTTTCCAGAAGTGAACCATGGGAATAGTGTAGTACAGCCTCATTGGTCAATAAGTGTTTTTTAATTAGACCAATAAATTGAATGCTGCCTGTCAGAATTATTTTGCAAATAAAACAGGATCTGTATTGTGCGCTATCATGCCAATGTTTGCCCATTGACCTAAACAAGAACATATCTGCATGAAACACGTCATTATTGACAAAACTTCGCCCTGCCGGGTCTTCACCAAATTGAAATTGTTTCTAGGGAAGAAAAAATCTTGTCAGTGATGCTGTAGTTCAGGCCAAAATTACATCCTGGTTTCAGCTACAGGGGGCACAATAGCCTTACATCAGTATACGAAACAGAACGCTGTGCTGCAATGAGTTATGAAATAAAGGATAGTACACATCTGGAAAAGCACTCTGCGAAACACTCTAACTGGCAATATAAATATTTTTCTGATGTCCATGCTTCATTTAAAAGTAAATTGTAACTTACTTTGTGGGTGCCTCTTGTAAGGTAACGTCACATGCTTGCACAGCATCACGCAGAAATAATGGCCAGTTCTTCGGCATACCATGCATTAGAGAATTCCTTGTACGTTGCATGTTACCAGAACTGAAAGATAAATCATAATATGCTGTTATTTTTTTAATACACTGTACGATGAGCATTTTATGCATAAAAGATGATTGCAAGCAAAAATGCAGCAAGACATCTACTTCACGCCATGTCACATACTCATACTTTATTACCTAATAAATTAGAAAAGATTCAGGAAATGTAATTAACAAGAGTGACAAATAGCAGCAAAGTTGATCATGGATAAAACTTGAAGATGATTGCCGCCACTGCCAGAGCATGCCAGCCTTCGTAGGAGAGCACTGGCTGCCCACAAAAGCTTGCTGTCACAGGCCACACATGACAGTTCTTGTAGACATAGGCAAGCAATGCCTGCACAGAAGAGGAAAAAAAGGCCAGAGAGGAAATGGGAATATTGAAATTTCAACTTCAATTAGCAATATGTGCTAAATAAGAAGTTTGGCTCACATTAAAAATAAAGTTAAACACTCCTTTCTCTTAAATTACGGGTATATTAAGGTATGTATGTGATGTTTAAAATTGTGATTTTTAAAATGACTAGCATATTTCCTGGCATATAGTCATTAGATTGCATAGCAGAGCCAGTCAGCCTTTCAATTATTATATGGTGTTTTGTGGCTAAAAAGCCACTTATCAACCTGTCAAACAAACATGAGAAGCTTCCTGCAAAATATAATCAGTTTAAAACAGTAATCCACTCTGCAGGTAAATGATGTACTAACTTAATTAAAATGTTAAAGTTTTGTATTGTTAAAATAAAAGCAAGTTTGGCATTTTGCACTGCCTAGCTGTTGCCTTTCTTTCAAACTTAAACATGACGCAGTACAGAGTAAGCAGGTAGCATGCAAAGGAGTACTGGTGATGGAGTAGTGTCAAAAGCAGCACTCCTAGCTGGATCAATCACTTTTCTTGAAATATTTTATGTGACCCTAATAGACTTAGGGCAATACCTCACACAAATGATGGAACACCTTGGAAGATGCGTCATACAAAATTGAAAGTATCTCATGATGTGATCAAATGATGACATTGCCCACTGTCTTGGAAGTGTTAGCATGCTGTTTGCGCAAGAAAGTGCAAAGTGATTCGTATAGGTAGCGAATTCATCAATGCATCTATAACCTCAGATAATTCTGAGCATCTATGTTGACTCGCAATTGAAAAGCCACTGCACACAAAAAGATGTGTTCAAGTAATAGTCTATGCTGAATAATTGGCCACCAACTGAAAAGGCAAATGTGGCAGGCTGATGGGCTAGGGCAAATAGATTGCTAAATTCTGATAACACCTCCAATGATATTTTTGAAATAGGTGATAAAAACACCGAGGTTAAATTTCTTATGACAAAATTTTAAAAGCACCTCTGCAAACTGCTGGAACCCTCAGCATCATGCCGGTTCTACACGCACATGTGTTGCAGCGCAATCTATATCTCAGACGCAGGCGCCTCCACACATCACTGTGTGATCTCCTCAAATAGGGTTAAAATACAGTCTGGCACAAGCTACCTGATGTGATTCATTTTTCAAGCGCCTACGAAATGCTGACAGTGGTAGAGCGAAATTTAAGTTCGTCCTTGTATGGAAGCCTCGGCCCATGTTTTATCAACTGTAGCGGCACAGCACACCTTTTAAAGCACAGATAAATCTTAAATTACAATGCTTGCGTATGATGTACAGTAAATTCCTGTAAAGAAGCTAAATCACACAGAAAACATTTAGAATACCGAAGTAATCAAATACTGGCTTTAATACGTTTGTGCATAAGAGAAGCAAGATGTAATGTACACTGTTGTAGCAAATTTTTACTCGTGTATGGAATACTCGTATGACAAAAGAGTTAATTTTTGAGTTCTTACATAGCAGTGAGTACCTGCAGGTAAATTTTGTAAGGCTTAGGGAAACTAATTATTAGTAGAACTCTGTATGTGCACTAGCACTGAGAAATTGGTTATAATAGTGGCAGCTTATAATGGACCAGTGAAAAAAATGCCCGTTTGTGAGACACCAACTAACTATTTTACCACGAAGCGCTCCCTGGGCTTAACCCATATAAAAAGCACTGGGAGGACCAGAGAGGGTACAGTATATTGGCTTATACTGATCATGATGAGGTCCCGTCATCCAGCTAGCGCCAAGGTACAAGAAGGATGTCCAGCCGTCTATAAAGTGAAAGGCACAAAATAAGAGTGCTTCAAGTCAGTTGAAAGACAGATTTGCAATTACAAATAAGGTGACCCAGTCACAGTCATTCATTAATAAATGCCAAGCTGTTGTGATTGAACTCCCAGATGAAGCACCTACTAGGCTGAAAGTTTTGCTGCTTATTTAGAACAAAACACAAGAAAAATTAGTACATCTGCAGACGATTGCATTTGGAATTGTATAGATGAAGTAAACATTGCAGTTATATTTTTGTTTTGCAATAAAGTGGGAACGCTACAAACTGCATAGTTACTGACACACACACGCGCACACGCAACGCTGTAGTCCATGCAAGAACAAAAGGACACAAGATAGGGCGAGTTCAGTCTGGTTCAGCATTACAGCCAGCGCGTTGTCTTCGAATGCACGCCCTTCAGTTGGTTCGTGCTACGTTAAGCGGAAAGACTAACAAGCAGGGCAAAGTTCTGACTGGTGTTGCAGAAGTCGTGGAGCGCAGCAGTGCTGAACGGCTGAACACAAGCAGAACCCTCGTATAAAAGTAAAGATGACGAAAACCCGCAGGACGATAGAGCCCATCAATCAAGAATTGTCGCGGGTAACACCTAAAAATATTCATATTGTTGACGAAAAACGAAGTGCAATGTATTTCACTTACCGGAAAAAGTGTTATCCGAACGTGCGACGTACAGTACAAAGACGAACCGAGACACCAAGGCGGAGATCGCATATCCCACCATTGTGTTAGTAAGTCGTCGGCGAAAACACGCAATACAGCCGATGTCCCGAAGCACTGATGCAAAACACGCGGTAAACAGCATCAGCACAGCTAAATAACTCCAGTTAATATCCAGTATAAATGTACAGAATGGCTTAGAATGACGCACAACTGGCATAACGAACCCACGACCGAGATTGCGGGCGGCAGTGGCCGTTTTTTCAAACTTTCTTACTCCCAGTGTTTCCAGCGCGGAATGATATGTCTGATAAATTTGGATTGGGCAGCCAAAGTGATCGCAGCGCGGTGGCTGTGTGGCACCGCTGTGCAACGCGGGCGTTTCGCTCCTGCACGCTGTCATATACCTACTGCGCGAGCATAGAATATTTTCCAGGCGTCGTGGGCGCGCCCCGTACAGAAAACAATAACACGCCCTTGATTGTTGAAGTTCTGTTGTGAAATTATTTAACATTAACTTATGCTGCTTCCAACGAGTTCGATTTGTCTGTGGCGTTTTTTATTCGCTAACGCCCACGCCCGACGGTAACCGCATTTTTAACACGTCGTTTGGAATTTTATGCACTTTTAGACAAAAAGATCTAGAAAAGTTCTTGAGTTAGACATTCTGAATGTGTTTACCGAAATAGACTCTAGTGACACCAGTATTAGGTTTTGCCGCAGATAGAATATATACTAGCATATTCCAAGTGCTGAGGTTATGTTTGGAAGAAATTCTATTTTCAGTCTTATCGTAGACCAAGACGTCTATAGCCGTTTGCAGCCATTTTAAGAAGTTTTTAAGAGGTTGTGAGTTTCGTGGGATCGCTCAATAAAGCACTCCGGCGGTATCGACATACCGGCCACACCACTGGTGGTAACGGCTAGTGGTACCGGTGGTAACAGGAGCCGAAAGGACCTAGAACCTCAGGGCACTACAAGAATATATTTCATGGTTTCACACCTGCTTACTGCTTAAGTGTACAAAATACATGCATGGTATCGCACTGTACTCGTAATGCAAAAATAAACGAATTAAAATTAATTTGTAAACTAAGAAACCAAGGTGAACCTTCAATAATTCACGAACAGGTAGATTCACACTCAACTGACTTATGAAACAGTACGCTAGCTGTGTCAAGAGCCTTAATTATCGAGCAATTAAGGATGGTGATGTGCAATGCCTTGGGGAAATGTATGCAGAAGTAGGACAATATAGCTGTTGCCCTGTTTTTGTTCATTTCCTGTCAGCTGATTAACCACTTATTCATTTATTTCTATTTATTTTCACATACTGCAGCCCAATTGGGCTATCACAGGAGTGGGTTTGTACACTGCATATAACAAAATATTCTTCTGCCCAAATAAACTTCAGCACCTTAAGAAACATGATACCTTCAAAATAAAAGATACAATCAGTATAAAAAGCACAGCATAAATCAAGTTAATTTATACAAAAATTTCTCTAAAGGCAGTGACCTAGTTTCACCTGGGAGTAATTAAGTTCCATTTTTCTCCATTTTTCAATTGTATGAGGAAAGAAGCTATACCTAAATAGGTTAATATGCGGTTGAAATGGTGAAAGGCTAAGTTTGTGGCTATTACTAGTAGGTTTCAATATATCAGGAGACAGATAGTTGTTCTTTAATGAGTAGCGTGTGGTGTTAATTAGATTATGCAACAATTTAAGGCATTCACGACCACGCTGCTCAGACAGAGGTTGTAAACCGAGTTGGTTTTTATTTAGGTCTTTATTCCAAAACATGGAGAGTTGGAATTTCCCCTCACAAGGCACTACTGGAAATAAAATCACGTTCAGTGCTTGTCGAATGGGTGCCGCAGTGTTACAGTTGACCTACAAAGACGGGGCCGAGCCCTTGCTCAGAAAACGGAAGAGATGCCGGACTCTATCGAGCCCCGGCTAACTTTGAGCACTGACTGTGTTGATCGGTATACTATATATTGTACTATCACACAGTACAACGACGTATAATAATGGTTAATACAGTAATAATATGTACATATAACAATGATAGTGATTCAGATCTGCATCACCTTCCTTCATGCCACAGAAAATGTCTATGAAACTCCTTGCTGTCAAATCAATAAATATAGTTCAGAGCACTGTCGCGTTGTCGCGACAGTGTAGAATAGCACACTGGCAACATCACTTCAAAGCATTAACTCTTTATTGGTCAAACCTGTGCCAAAAAAACATGTGGCACTCAAAGCACAACAACCTAGTGGCGAGCATGGTGTGTCAAGCGTGTCACATGACTTGTCGAAGGTCGTAACGTAATCACTGCTGATATATATATATATATATATATATATATATATATATATATATATATATATATATATATATATATATATGTACCTCCCGCAAAGTACAACACTATTTTCATCTCGCGTTGACTGATATCTTTCAGTTGTTAGTGGGGGAAATGCAATCCACAGAAAAAGGACAAACAATTGTATGCATGTGTCAGTATAATCACGCAGTATCAGGCTGGGCATCAACCGAACTAATTCTTAATATCTGTAAGTGTGGCGAGGAAAGCATATGTCGCCTTGAAGAAGACAAGCCCACTTGTTGAAACGTTGGCTCCTGCTTTCACCATGTTCTCGTTTTGCTCATCGTCTTGAATTTCCATCTCCCGCCTTCCCAATGTTCTCCCTGGGTTTGTATACATGGTATTTTAACACGCAGCCTAAAAGATTGCAGATTCTTCTTCTATATGCATAGTTGGTATGTAATTGTGAATCAGCAACACACTAAAATAAACGTTTTCTCCTAGCATAACACTGAAGCATACAGAGCTGAAAATTTATTGTGCTTACCAAGGCGTCATTTCACATATTTAAGAGGTGAATCATTTTCCTTTGTGTACATGTGCATTGGGCCAGCTCCCAGATCAAACTATATGTCATCAATCTGCACAGTTGGCACAGTAGGAATTCCCAAGACAAATTTTAGCACAGTGCCTTGTTTACACTTTTCTACATTTCTGTATGCAAGATATAAAACTACAATTTCCACTGAAGATACTGTGCTTGTTGTGCAGGCCATGTGGTAATGCTAATGGATGGTACCTGTAAAATAATGAAAGACTTTCGTGAATATATTGGCACAGCAGCACCTTCTGTTATACTGTATGTATAAATCTAACCGGCAACACAACCAAGCAGAGGTATTTTGTGTTGTAGGCGAAACAGGTGGCCACTTAGGTTTGGCAGCTCTAGATGGGCACATCACACCTAGTCGTTCCTTATCCCACTTTAACATCTACATTTTACCAATGGGCAAAGTACAATGTTGGATTCCGTAAGATATCCAATTTCAAATGCACTATGGATGACTGACTTTTGAAATAACAATGACGTGATGCCTGGAAACCCATGCACCAACTTTTTTCCCATACTAGTTACCAATGCCTTACAATGTGCCTTAAAATGCTTCATATGATGCGCCTGAGTTTGGTGCTAGAGTGGAGAGAAGTGCAGTAGTTAACTTTACCTGGGGTGGCAAAATTGCTCACACCACTGCTACATCAAAGTAGCAATGTTGCAGTACTCAATGGTGCCCTTAAAGGCTTTCAGTTGAGCACATCACATAACAGGGGAGGGAGGAGTACAAACATAAATGAGATTACAAAGTAATAGTTACAATAAATAATAGGACAAAGTACAGAACAAAAGTATGCTAACACTGCTTAGCTATTAAGAAACAGAATGTAAGAAATCATAAGAATTGCAAAACGAAAGTTATGCATACAGCACAATGAAATGTTGAAAATATGCATGCTCACATGAACTACGGTATTAATGCAGGTATTTATTAGTAACTCACAAAAACAACTAAACAAGAATGTAATAAAAAAGGCAATTAATTAACAGTGCGTAGCACGTCGTAAAATTTTAGTGTCAGATTCTGCGGCAATATCAGAAGGAACGCAGTTCCATTCAGTGATGATGCAGGGTGTAAAAGAGCATGCATATTGTAACGTGTGATTTGGTGTGCACTTGAATTTGAGGTGGTGATCCCGGCATGAAAAGACGACAGGTGGTGACTGAAAGAAATGACTGTGAAGAGAAATATGAATATAAAGTTTGTCAAGCAGGCAAAGACGCACAGATTTGTGGCGAAGGGATAGTGCTTGTAAATCAGTATGCACTTTTAATGATGACACGTAAGTGTAAGATGAATAGTTGGAAAATATGAAGGAGCGCCGCCCAGTTTTGAACAAATGCAATCTCGTCAACAACGTATACCTGCCAGAGTACTATATTATCGACGTGTATTTGAGCTTTGTGTGGATTAGTGTAGCGTAAGCAAGTTTATGTATGTTGACAAGAGCATGCTTTAGGTTTCATTTGATGATGCCAAGAGAGTGACCAAATACTGCAAAGGGGGAGCAAATGTGGTGGTTTGATGTTAAGTTGTAATGTAAATGAAAACCTGTGCTGGTAGTTAAATGTTCAACTGGGATCTTCAAAATAGTCGCTGACGTGTGAATTAATAATGTGTTTCATAAGTTTGCTAATTGTGCTGGTTGATGATTTTCATTGGTAGTTAAGGGGTGAGAAACACTCGCCGGATTTATAGAATGGGATGATTTTAGCCACTCACTAGTCCTAGGAATGGCCCCAGGGGGGTATGTCGAGACACTGTGACACATTCTTGAGTAGCTTGTTATTAAATTCGCTGTGACCTGATGTCGAATAATTTTTTAATCCGTTCAGTAAGGTAAAAATGCCCGACTCATTATTAACAATTTCAGACATGTCAGATTGCATGGGGAAGTCAGGGCATGCAGTGATCTCTTCGCAGGTGGACACTCAACAAAACATGTCATTTAATGACTGCACACACTATAACGCGGGAACTACGTCACCACCAGAATTAGGATTATGTCAGGCTGTGAATATGGGTTTATTACGTGCCACTGTTATTAATCACTTTATAATCACTGTTATTCATAATAAATCATAGCTGTAAATTTGCTGACGCGTGGATATTAGTAGCATCTGTCATTCTTTGTCACATAATATGTATCTTTGCCATGCCATGTTTTCTTTTTTGTTAAAGAGAAGTTAAGCAGACCTACTATAACTGCATGATCAGACAGCCCGTCCAGGTGAGTAATGCCAGAACAGATTAGAGGATCGCTCGTCGAGATGAGGAGGAGGAATAAACATTTATTTTTCAAACAGTCTCTCGGGTTAAATCCCAGTTCTACTCTTGGTGGCAGGCCTCCTCATTCCAGGAACCCTCTGGCCTTCGCTCCCTCCTTGGCCCTGGCGACGAGGTGTCATTGTTGTTCCAGGCCCTCGGAGACGAGCTTGGCCTCCCACGTTTCAATGAGGTCTTCGCTTTCTTGTCTGGCGTTATATTCTTTCGGTGAAGGCGATGCGTCTGTATCTAGATGCCATGGACACTCGAGGATCAGGTGCGCCGAGGTGTCTGGTAAGCCGCACATTGGGCATTGATATCCTTGTAGCATTGGGTATAGTCCGCGCATGAGTATTCCGTGGGTGTAGGTGTTACTCTGTAGTCTTCCGAGTGTGGTACTTTCTTCTTTGGTGACCTTTGGGTGAGGTGGTGGTTACACCCTGCATTCCAGCCTGTGATGTTGAAGGATCGCTGAGTAGGTGACGGGTACGGTCTCTGCCCCTGCTGACGCAGACCGGGCATCTTGAGAGTAGGAAGGGTTGGCCCGGCAGGTGTGGCCTCGGGCCGCGGCATGTGCTGCTTCGTTCCCCTCCAGCCCGTCATGCCCAGGAACTCAGGTAACGCAGGTGTAGGGGACGGGAATGCTGTCGTGCTTCAATATCTTTAGTGCTTCTGTCGACATGTGACCCTTAGCGTAGTTCCTGGCAGCTGCTTAAGAATAAGAAAAAACGACAGCTGCGTCCTTGCACGTGGTAGTTGCTAGGGTGATTGCAGTCTCTTCTGCAGTCTCAGGGTTTTGTGCATGGACTGTGGCAGACGCTAGCTATCTGCCCTGAGAATCTACGACGTTCAGGGCGTAAGCATTTCTTCGCGGGTATCTGGCTGCGTCGATGTATCTGGCATCCGGATCTTGCCCGTGTCTTCGCCGCAGGGCATCCACTCGGGTTTGTCTTCTTTCCTTGTTGTACGTGAGGTGCAGGTTGCGTGTGATTGGTGCTATGCACAGGGATTTGCGGATGTTTGGAGGAATTCTTCCTTTTAGGTCCATGGTGGCTTATAAAGGTTTCACCGCAGCTTGGCCGTTGCAGCATTGATCTCCCGTTGGGCGTGAGGTTAAGTCATTCGAACTGACTGGCTTTATGAGCTTGCTAATTCTTGCCAGGGGTTGTGTACGCCCATCTTGAGAAGTCTCGTAGTCGAAGCCGTAGATGGTAGGCCCAGGGCGATTTTGATGGCTTTACACATTTGAATGTTATTTTTTCTACCTCTGATGAGATCTAGAATATTGGCCAATGTACATGATGAACAGATTGGGAGAGTAATGAGTTGAGGTAACGGGAAGTGTAGACAGGAAGGAAGGAAAACATGCTATTGAGCGTGAGCAGCTGCGACAGATTCTGTTGTCCATTTAATAATGGAGAAATTAAAATTGCCCTAAATTATCAGAGTAGAATGCCAAAATAGCATATGCACTTCATTTATAATGTTTTGAAACTCGCCTGAATATGCTTAATTTACATCCGGAGGGCAGTAGTATGCGCTTATAATAACATTCTGCTTGAGCATTGAAGTGAAATGAAAATGTGCTCTAGGAATGAACGAATGCCAGTTGGAACTGCAAGAAATTGTTTTTTAAAGCTATGAGCACGCCACCTTCTATGCAGCTGCATCATTCACAACAAAAAGTGTTGTATGCAGATGTGGAAAGTAAAATTTTATTGGAGATGGTATCGTTTAGCCACGTCTTGGTTAGTACAAGAGATGTGGCGCATGAATCACTGAGTGATGAAAGTGACATATATTTTGACATCACACTTCAACCATTTGTGTATAAGAATGACAGGTTTGTAGAAATGTTATGGGTGTGTGGTTGCATAAACTGTCGGTTTCCACACTTGCAGAAGATGAAGGTTTGGCTTGTCATTCCAAAGAATGCCAAGACATATGCACTGCACAGTTTACTTCCGAGTCCCAAACGTACGTGTTGTCGTTGACCAAGAGCTTGTTAAAAAGCAAGCAAGCTAAGTGTGAGCTGTCTCATACTGAATACAAATTGAAAAAATAATAAGAAAATTAATATATCTGTCATCCTGATTGCTGATTTGCTGTTCCTAAGTGATGGAGTAGTGCGAAAGTGCCATAAATATTTTATTTGTATATATTGTACTCAATCCACCGCAACAGTAAAAAAAGGAAAGAAAGGAAGAAAAATTTAATGATGTGAAATTATACAGATGGAGCACCCTTTCTTTTCATGCTGAAGTAAACAATCAACATTTGCACATGTGAATACGATATTTGTGCATGCATTAGAATTACTTTCACCACTCACATTATGTCAGCAAGACTGCAATGTGGGCGAATTGGTTAGGATTTATCTTAGTTTTGGTAACAGCTAGCGCAAAGCTCCGATGAGTAGAAAATGTTATTAAATACACGCGCAGGGCTGTTAATGCTTTGTCAACACTTTTCTGTAACGCTATGTGTCATATCAGCGACCACAGCGACTAGGCCGGTATGGATAAGCGTAGGTTATCATCAAGCTATTCCTTGTCATTTCACGCGCTCATAACCACGAGTTGTTACGATGCAGCAGTTTCTTGCCGTTTGCTAATCCGGCTTGGGCAAAGCTTCCGTCGTTGTGTGCCGGCCTCACGTCCGCCGTACGCGATGCCGGCCGGGCAATAATAGATTGACCTTTGGTTGGCATGCTCGCTGCGTGAGAGAACCCCACAGGTGAAGGGCATGTGAAAATAGCCCATTCTTACGACGCGGGGTTCGATATATGACATGTTATTAGCCCGAGGGTTCTTAGATTAACTGCGTAGCAATTGCGCGGCCCAATGCTTCTCGCTGCCCGATTGTAGACGGTGGATATTGTAAATTTGTAGTAGGAATGAGCATATTTGAATTTCGCTTGCGTTTCGCTCGCGCAAGAACTTTCAGCGATTCGCTGACTTCCCGGCTGTCGCCAGTGAATGTTCCCCGGCCAGACGCTCCTAGGTCCAAGCCCGGCCCGGGCCCGAGTCAGCAATTGCTTGCCCGCCCCGAGCATCCTCGGACCGAGTTTGGCATATGCGGCCGAGAACGCTTCCTGTGTGGCCACCGCTATTCGTAAAATCATGTTTTGTCAACAATTAAGTTAGCGTGATGACGGTACGTGACAGCTCTGTTAATTTGCATTCGCTTTGTTTTTCTTATTGTGTTACACAGTAGGTGCGATTGCAATCACTTTATTCCGACGGTTATGCTTAAAGCCAATATATATATATATATATATATATATATATATATATATATATATATATATATATATATATATGTATATATATATATATATATATATATATATATATTTTGTTTTCTTTTTTTCCTGCGTCGTCGTCGGCGATAGAGCAGGCAGGCCGGATCGAGGTGCCGTACTCGCTAGGGACTTTCCTTGCGGTGCGGCGCGTACGCTATCACCGATAGGTCATTTATATGGACGGTAGGTAATAATAACAATGGTAACCCCGAGAAAGGAATCCATGTGATATACTGGCCCTGAAGATGGGTTCGTGTTTGCCGAATCGCACCGTATGTATGCATGACTCGGTCGAATTGGCACGTACTGTTGCGAGGCTCTCATGATATACATATTGCTCGCCGACGACATGCCGATGAAATGATGTTTAGTATTTTTCTCGCACACAACTATAAACGAACTTCCTATTAGCGTGTAGACGAATGATGAGCGCGGCATATATGTACAGTACCGTACATATTGCATATGTGCAAAACATATGTGCATAAGGGACAGGAGTTGGCTGTGTCTGAACCCACTGATGTCTCCATTATAAACGTAAGCAGCAGTGCTTGTGTCATGCCCTGCTGCTTAATTTCAATTAGACTAAGAGATGAATGAAAGGCATAGATAGAAACATTGAGATGAGCATTATTTATGTTCTTTTGCAATATCATGCTGCACTTACCGCAAATTATAAACACTGCATTAAACACTGCAATAGTTGTCTCTAGCTTGCTCATTTTAATAACAGTTCCATTCACAGTCTCAACTGAACAGCGTTACACAACATATTAACTTATTGTACTAAAGTCTAAAAGTGTCTTGGTTAAGCATGCATTTACGTATACTGGATGAGTGAGAGGCATATGAACACACTCAGTGCTGCTTTCCAACCAAGATTATTCGATTCATTGAGCAACCTGAACTTAGGCCTCCGCAGGTGACTGTTCAAGTCAATTAATGCACATACATTTGCCCACATCTACCGTTTGTTTTATATTGATTTCACTCTTATGAGTAATCACGGTGGATTATATGGGATATTACAATTTTAAACATCGAAGGCCATAATAATGAAAATAATATAGCCTTTGAAAACAAAAAGCATAGACAGGCCATCAAAATGACAGCAAGAATAAATAATAAATAATTGTTTCTTTATAAAAAAGCCTAATAAACTCGTAACCCAGCATGGAGGAGATACTACCTGTGGTGTCCACAATTTAGCTAGTGGGGAGGCCTGAATGGTCCGCTCAACAAAGAAAAACACTGGTCAGGCATTTTGGAAGCTATACTACACAAAACTACCACCTTTTCACAGCTGTACTGATGATGAAATGCTTGTACACAGTTTTAATGTGAGAATTCCATCGGTCTGAGAAAATCCATGATTTAATCACTCATGACATGCCTCTTGGCTCTTGAAAGTTGAGCTCCAAGAGTGGTATGCTCTGTATATCACCGACCGCAAGCACCAGACTAGCAATACCAGAGTAACAGGGAAATCACCCACAGCAATCACCTCTGAAAATTTAGTGAATGGAGTTAGAGAGCTCTTCTGAATTACCTTTCTAACAGCGGAGTAACACTGTACCATTTTGGAAGAATACATTTGTGTTTCTCTGACATGACCCAAATACCTCAAGTGGATCCCGGCACATGTGGGAGAAGTAACCATGAACGGCCCTCCAAACCTCACGAGAAGGCCCATCGAGCCGCGCGAGAACTAACCCACTGCGGCTCGGACAGTGACGGCCCAACACCCAGCAACCCCCGGGGAAAAGAAGAAGGACTGCGGGGAGGCGACGACAACAAAGTAGCGATACGAGACAACAGGGACAGACTGGTCAGGTACCACGACATACTGACACACTATACGAAACAAAGAGAAACATACCCACAATCCTGCAAACAACTCGACAGGCCTCAAGAAACAGATTGGAGAAGGTTGCAAATCAGAACGTTCCGAAACCCAGTACATTTAAACAGAGTAAATACAACACTCAGACACAAGCTGCAAGCTCTGCAAGCACGAACATGCAAACATGGCACACATCATATGGAAGTGCAGACAGATCAGATTGGTATATGTAGAGGACAAGCTAGAACAAGGCCTTCTCGAGGAGCGGTGGCTAAGCGCTCTGACTAGCTAAGAACTACATGACCAACTATGGGCTATCCAGTGGGCCTGGGCAGCGGTGGAAAGGCTATGCCTCACCGCACATAATACCCGGGTGGCCCGAGTCCAGGCTGGCAACCTTGCAGATCCTTTTCTCACTAAAGTTTTTTCCGTATGTCCCTCCCTGGTCAAAAAAAATTTACCTTCCTAAACGCCAAGTGCATCTTTATAGGCATGACTTATAGAGATACATTGGCAATTTAATCTCTTCACCATGGATGCTAAGAAGTCTCAAAAGGCAAAATTCTCCTTGCTTATAGATACTCCATTTCAAAGAACATTTGCCCTTTTTACACACAATGCTTTGTTTGAGGTCACATTCAGAGCAAGTGAAAAGCACAATTACGCCTATAATTCCCTGCCTGTAATGATCCTTTGTACAAACTTGCTGGGAAACAGTATTGCATGAAGCTACACTGACTCTCTACAACTACAGAAGATTACTCTCTTCATTCAGGCAGCAGTGACATTTCTTTCCATTCATAATAAGTGAGTCAATATGCCTGCGCTCACATTATCAAAATTACGTATTTCCTGATGATAAATTGCAGTTAAGAAGACTGTGTCCTTGACAGTGCTGGCAAAATTGATGCAGCAAAGGCTGCAGAATTTGAGCGTAAAAGCATGTGTCGCATCAGAGCAAACTTTCCGGGGTAGAAAGACGGTAAGTGAGCCTGGCACAAGAGGTGCAGGTAGATACGTGTCGTTGATGTTGTTGTGTGCTTTGTTATCTGCCATGATATTGAAGATGCCAGGGATGTGTCCCTGTACCTAGTGTAAGCAAGCATTAAAAGTGAGTAGTTGTGAAGCTTGTGTATCTTCTGACAAAGCTATGTGGCTTTACTGTCTTGCTTCAGCTGTTAAATGGTACTCAAGGAATTGGTGTGTGTCTGTATTTGGGCGATGTTCGATAAAAATGAGGCTGCCTCATTGGTGTCATGTGTGACTTTATCGCGTACCAGCCCTGCTCTGCAGACTCTTGTCATGTATGGTATGAAGCTGAAGTAGAGTTGTAGACATCCATTGTATATTCCTTATTTCTATAAAGAGGGAAAGGCTGACTCATACTATGCTTCCATCTCCTGTAATAGCAGCGTCTGTACAAAATACATTGGTCCAAAGGAATATCAGTGTCCAGCCGTGTCATAGCCTTATGTCTGTTCTTGCACCCAAGCAATCAGAAGTGACTGCAACATAATTCATATGCTCATTCCCATTGAACAAGCAACGCTGTCATGGTGTTCACCTGGGCATGTTCTTCAGCGAACAGAGGGAGAGCAGCTATTGCCCTCATCCCATTCTGAATAATGATCTCAATCTGGTCCTTATGCTTCGGTGAGAGCCAGTAAAACTGAGCTTGATAAATAATACGGGGCTGGAGTACAAACCAAACAACATTACTGGCTACTTTAGTACATGACCCTCCATATTTTGAAGCAATCCTTCATATCAGCTGGAAGGTTGACATTGGTGTCTTCTTTACTTTGCCCAGCCATTTCTATCGTGTTCTAGATTGGCGAACATCGAGAGCAAGGATCTGTACTTCTATTTTTTGTAACAAGGGCCAGTGCCGTAGAGCCAGGAATATTTTTGTACATGTGTTGGGGGAGGGGGGGCGATGAGAGCAGGGGGCAGGTGAGGATTGTCTGCACATCGTCTTATGCCAGGTAAACAGAAATTTTGGGTTTGGGGGCCAGAAGTTACGTTCCCGGTGTCGAGCATGCTGCAAGGCAATGCCGGTCTAGTCTGGTGTGGTTGGAAATGCCTCTCTCAAACTAATTGCCAAGAATAATTAGAAAGCTATACTATGGCTCCTTTTCCTTGCAGCAAGGTGTGTATTGTGCAAAATGAGCGATGCACGAATGATGGGTGTCGCTGCATCTATTCCTGCCTGCAAATGTGAGCCACCATTCAGGAGCACAGCAGTACTGGGCGGTAATGCTAGTAAATTGACATAAGTAGCAAGGCTTCATTATGCGTGCACTGGAGTTAAATGTATTTTTGATTAAAATGGCTGTGACATATGAGTAGGCTTTGTTTTTTGTGGCTACTATCTGGCTTTCGTGCACCCCCTGCATGGGCTGTATTATTCTTGCATCCCTCTGACAATAAACATTTGCTTGTGAGTACTTCTTGCTACCTTCATTATTGATTTTTTTTTCTTGGTACCCACATCCCCATCTTTGCTATGTGGCCTCTGGCTGTTTAAGTTCTTAGGAATGCAGACTTGTATGATGTTAACATACCTGAAATGAAGCAGTATGCACACTAAATACTAGAATTACAGAAAGCCACTTCTGTAAAACTAATGGTTAGTCTTGAAAAGGGTCTGCTGAATTTGGCACAATGACTGATTTACTGAAGCTATAAAAGCTGCTTGCCTGAATAAATTTTCCAAGACAAATACAGCAATATGTATGTCATGTTTGACTAGAATTCACAATTACCTGAAACATATTTGCTTTGAGAATTTGTCCCAGGTGCCAGAAGCACACTTATTGGAGAAGCTTAAAAGCAATACAATGACAGCCACACACCTCTACCACGTGGAATAAAAAAATAACCCAGACGGTAGCACACTACTCAGCGAGATAAAAAAACAAACACATGTCGCCATTTATTGAAATTGCTCTTTATTTTTAAAAGTTCAATTCAGAACAAGTTGCTGCAGAGTGTATTAATGTTTACGTCGGTTTCCATATTACATGCCCCTCTGTGGCAAAAAAATGTTGCACATACACAATCAATCATGCATGGCCTCCAGCAAAGAGTGCATTTCCTGGATGGAAACTGAGTGAATCAAGTGACATGTGGCTCATTTGTAATTGCACGTAAACTTGGTGGCTGATAGCACTAAGGGCAAGTAGTAGTAGTATAAACTTTATTTCCCTTAGTGGTTTGTGCGGTCGGTGCGTCCCTCAGTCCAGAGCTCCACTGGTCTCTGTGCTTTGCTGGGCTTGATCGAGAGGAGCTCTCTCGCTCTCTGCATCTTCACTAGCAAGCCAAACATCCCATTGTCTGTTACTTGGCACTTGCACCGTAAGGGGCGAATTAGAATTTGGAGACTGTAGTTTATACATTCATGTTACGTGGGCAAGAGTTGGCAGCTCCCCCGCACCAAGAACACATACTTTCATAGAATGCAAGGTGTATCTTACTGAGTATTTGTAGGCGTAGATATGTGTTAGTCTGTACACAGCACTAATGCCTGGCCTGTTCTCCCATAAGGTTGCGGTGCGGACGCCTGTATTTTTGTCTCTCTTTTTCCTGGTTTTTGACGGTGTCGCGTGGGTCAATGGGGGGTTCCTTGAAAGGACCGACTAGTGTTTGGATGCTTCTTGCCCGAGCAGTTCGGTCCGCCCTCTCATTTCCCTCGAGTCCAGAAAGCGCCAGGCACCAAATTACCACCTGGTGCAATTCTGGGACTTTTGCGTGGGACAGTACCCGTCATTAACGAGCAACATGCTGCCTTACAGTACATCATGGCCAATGCAGATTGTTTCTTTTGCTTCTGCATCTGGAAAGGCCAGTGCTATGGCTGCTGCATCCACGGTACAGGTTGAAGGGTTCCGAATGGAGGTTGTTATCACTGTGAACCGATTGAAGGCCACTATTGTGAATTTGTCTGCTACCACTGTACACGCATTTCTGTAGTATATGTCTGGATTTCTGTCATATTTCTTTTGTAAAGCCTTTGATTGCGCTTTTCTGCTTTGGTGGTGTTCCGTGCTCATATTCTTTGGGATTGGTGAAACTAGAATTTTCTCTCTTGTTTGTCTGGGTAGCGAAACTGTTTTTTCCCAGCCATACTGAGCTCTCAGGGGATATCCCACCTTTTGCATAGGGCCTTTCCTTGTTTTGTCGAATTCAGACGTTCTGTCTGAGGTGTGACCACTCCTGTGGCATGTTCTTCATATGTGTTGTGAATACCAAGAGCCTCCAGATTTTCGGCACTTGTGTTTTTGGGAGCCCTAACTGCCCTGATGATGGAGCTCACTTTAGACATTTCAGCCTTATTCAGTTTTTGAAAGGAGAGGCTATAGGTCACTCTGATAATAATGAATGCTTGCACAAGTCTGACTGCCTCCGCTTCTTTGAAGCCTCTTTGTTGTTTTGTGACTCTGTGGATCATTTGTGCCACATTCCATGTTCTTTGTTTTAATGTTTCTAGCATGTGTGATGCCCTGCCGTTGTCTTGGTACAAAACCTCAGAATACATTCAGGTATGTGGACACCAAGGGCAAGAAACAAGAAAAAGAATTGAGATTGGCTAGGGGCTTTCTTTTAATGCAGTGAAATGTAACTAAAGTCCAAGTATGCGTTCACACGACATCCGCACATGAGCATAGTTTACTAAAATACATCAAAGCCTGACCAAGCAGACAAATTCGCAGGCTTATTTGAATTTATTCCATTTATCCTTTGCAGCACTGGTCAAACGTGCAATACATGACTATGAAGACGCAGTTGGTGTCTGCATACAGAAAAAGAAATTATATGCTGTAACTGCCTGAAATTTATTTCTAATGCACAAACTTTTGGGCATAGACAATTTGGTACAAGAAAGTGCTGGTACGGATTTCCCAGTGAAAATGCATGCAGTTTTAAGCTTATTTCACAAAACTGATAAAATCAACATAATTGTGTGCACACACTGCATGCCTCCGTTTAGCACACAAGCAGGCTGGCTGTTTGCATTGTTCATGCTGCATAACAGTAATTTGCCGCCTTAAATATAATGTTGCTGTGACACAAATCACTGTCACAACCTATATCGACACTTAGGGAATGGTTATCAAACACACCTCATGACGAATTAATACAACACTCTTTGACCCGCCGTGGTTGCTGTAAGTGTCATTGGCGTTGTGCTTAGTATTAAGCACAAGGTCGCAGGATCAAATCCTGGCCACGGCGGCCGCACTTCGATGCCGTGGCGTGCAAGAACGCCCGCGTGCCGTGGCTGTGCACGGTAAAGAACCCCAGGAGATCAATATTAATCCGAAGTCCCCAACTGCATGCGGCGTGCCTCGTAATCAGATCGTGGTTCCGGCACGTAAAACGCGAGAAATTGAAAAAAAAAAGACAAAACAATGTCTCTTTGTTATGCGGCACTAGCTTCTTGAGCTTTCTTGAGCGGACCGACGGCTCTCAACACCGCAACATAAAAGGTGTGGGCATTATGTGCATTACGCAATGGGTCCACGCCGTACTCACCACCGCAGCTGAATATATAAGGCCGCGTGAAACATGAGGCAACTGGGCACGCGGTAATCCGAAACGCGCCGTTTCCAAAGCAGTCGACACTGTACGCGCTCCGATTTTGTGAGGACTGTGGGTGAGGTTTCACTAGCCGCTTTCATATCGTGGCGCAGTAGGGAATGCCCGAGCACGGCCGCGCGAACCACAAAAGTGTATTGTAGTACACAGATCACAAGGCGATGGCTACGCGGTGGCCGATCACCGCCGTGCTGCGCAGTGGGGCAGGTATTCTTGTGAGGTTCCACATTACACGCAACACTCTCCGACGGCCGCCGTAATTCTCTCGTAAGAACGCACATAGACACACACGCAGAACTTATACGAAGAGCAAAACAGGTGCCGTCACCGGCGCCGACGACAGTGGCGCTTCGAGGGCTTTGCCTTCAGTTTCACTTTTAGTTGATGGAAAAACAAACAGAAGCGAGGACATTCTACGGCCGAAGCCGTCGAAGTTTTGCATGGTCCCGCTTCCGAAGTCAGGTCGTCAGCTGCCGACCGGCGGTTCTGGCAGCGCGACAGGACATTGTGGTCGACGAGACGAACAAATCGTCTATTATATCGCCCTAAATAACCTGGCTTGCACTCTGGAAATGTATAAATTTGCAGGAATAAAAATAAAGAAAATCAACCACTTGGACAATATATCTCTCCTTTCTCGTCTCCTTCTCACAGATGTGTATAATAAAATAAAATAACCCATAAAATAAGAACCAGAGAACTCCGTTTACGCTAAAGGGAGGCCTCTATCTTCTAAACTCCCTCTTGAAAAGGATGTAGAATTGAGGTTCTTTCTCCTTCTTTCATCCCCACTTTGAGAGGGAGCGAAATGGAGGACATTGAACCTTTCTTCACCACTGTAAGGGAGCACGGTTTTCAGGCACGTAGTCTCAAGGGAGGTCACATCCCTTAATATGCCCTTTTCGGCTCATTTCCGTTTACAGTGTAGCAGCACCCGAGAGTACTATGTGCTTTACGTAAAGATTCTTACAGAGCTCACACCTTTGTGGCAAGTTGTCAGTACAGTTGTAAGAACTGTGCTAGATGGTAGCCGCAGTTTGTTGTCAACAAATACATTGAGATGGAGCTGTCACAGTTGCATAAAAGCATACTGGCTCGCCGCTGCTTGGCACGCTGAAAACGCCAGACTATAACTTTCCCCCTGAGGAATCTGTAACGGCAACATGCTACCACATCCAAAGACGGCTCTCAACGCTGGAGAGAACAAACGCATCCGCGTCGGGGCTACGCACGTTCAACTGGCCAATGAGAGTGCCTGCGCGCGTTGAACACGCGCCAGCCGCAGCAACATGATGGCCGAGCTCGCGAGGCCAATCGCGTGCAAATGCGCGATTCGTATCCTGCCCACCAGAAGCCGCAACAGGTCAAGCAGCGTTTGAGGACCATAACGCAAGACAGTCGCTCAACACAGATGCGTGGTTGGCGAGATATTGAAGAATACAACGAGCGCCTCCGATGTTGCAGGGTGGCCGAGCAATTAAGCGAATAGTAAGCGTGAAATAGGGACATAATCGAGATATAATCAATATATAATTATCGAATAGTTTGAGCAACCATGTACGTCGACGCTCTCTTCTTTAGTGTCAACATTGGTTAACACTCTCCTTTCTGTAGGTTAAAGTGTTGGCGCAGGTGATTTAATTTGCCAGACTGCGTACCAAGAACTTCAATTTTTCAGAATGAAACCTAGTGATGAGGACTTTGTTCCCTAAGGCCGTGTGTGCAATGCGTGACTGCTGTGTCTCATGACTCGCTCGCAAACCCTATCTGCGTACTTTGATGACGTCAATTCTATACTAATGACGCTAATTCTAAAATGTTGACCGAAATGTCATAAGATAAATGTGGACTCCGCAGTTACTCTCGCAAACACGGCATAATATTCATGCAGATGAATATATTCATGATTCTGGCCATCGCGACCGCATTTAAATTGGGGCAATGTGCATAAACGCCCGTGTTCTCAGCACTAGGCACACGTGATTTACACGCAGGCAGTATAACTTCATCTGAAATCCCCCACTACGGCGCGCCTGACTATCGCATCGTGGTTTTTGCATGGGAAACCCCAAAACTCATTATTGAAGCATTTCTTACATTTATTACTCCGTATGGAATTCCAAATTCCATACAGAACTGCACCGTGACTAGAGCCGCCAGTTGAACTGATTGGACCTAGTCGTCGGCATCTCCGTGATATTTCTTACAAAGACCAAGCGAAAGGACATCGCCTCTCGCGCCGCAGGCTCTGTGCGCGCGTGAAAGCATGGGAGGATGAGCCCACGAAGATGGCTCAATCTCCCATTCACAAGGGAGGAAGGAGGGGAAGTCTCGCGCCTTCTTCCATCGCGTGCAAGGCTCCGGGCGAAGGAGGGAAGGGCAGGCGGTCAACACCGGCGGCGTATGTGCATGGCGCGGCCGCGCGGGCTCAGTCTTGAAAGCTATCCCCGATGGGGACAGAGTGCGCCCAGTGCCGATAGCTTCGTCTGCGCTGTGTTATCACCGCTTAGTTCAGCATGAAGGGCGATTCGCTCGTTGCTGCTTTTGACAGCCAGTGTGCGCGGTCATGGAGTGAGATGTGTTGATGTCGGCTTATGCGCGCGTTATTTTGGTTAATGCGGGAATGTTTACAAGCTTCTAAGGCCAACAAAACTACTATATTTACTTTGTGTAGCTTTCTACCCTTATGCTATCGCAATCGATGCTTCGGCTTTTGGGCGAAACTACGGCTTTTTTATTTATATACTGTACCCTCAGGGCTCACATTCAACAATTACTTCAGTTAGACGCTGATACAGCTAAATATAAAAAGGGGAGAACACTAATAAAAACAGGGATTGTACATTCATGGTACACAGCAAATATATTGCAGGTTATAGCGACACCTTAAGCATATCAATATAGCAAAAATACTCAAAGCTATACTAGAAAACAGGAGACATGGTTGTAGAATTACAACTTAAGTATAGATGCATGGTATACAGTGCAAGTTAGAGTGAGGTGACAAGCACCTAGTGAAACAAAATTAGGCACATACAATGCGTACGATCTGTAGGTTATGCAGATCACACAATGTAAATAACTTAATAGACAATAGTCAAAAGAAGAAAAGATAACTGTTTCGCTATGCATGCACCCTAAGGCAGACTAGATAACGCTGGTGAATGTGTTACCAAAATCACCGGTCTTAGTAATATAGACTAGTTCATCCGGTAGGTGGTTTCATACCAGAGTCCAAAAATGCACGAAAGTCTTTGTAATTGTTGGTAGTTGTGCTTCGTCAGAGAACGATTTCCTTAACCCGCGTTGACAGCAACTACAGAAATTATTCGAGTCCAGTAAATTTGCAAGGTGAGTCGAAATAATATGTTAAGAAAATTTTACATGGTGCTGATGTTAAAGAAATGGGTCGGTACTTTAATGGATTATGCCAGTTCCCATATTTAATAAGTGAAGTAACTTTACCAGCTTTTCGTCTCTATGGGTTACACACGGTGGTTATATGATCTAGAAAAAATACAGACAGGTGTGATAAAGTTGCTTTCTGCAGTGTTTTAGAGAAACATGAAATTAATGCCACCACTACGATGCGAAGGTCACCCCTTTATCTTGAAAGTTCTGGCCCGGGTGCCTCTTGGGTCAAAAGTAATCCATCTATGGTCAGAAAATGTATGGTTGAAAAAAGGGTCTATTCGCTGATATGCGTCATTGGGCAAACGTGTTGTTAGGTCGAGAAGTGCAAAGGTCATTCGGAACTTGATACCCTGGAACGTTTATGAGGCTCATTGTGCTACTTTTCGTTCACTTCACAGTGCTCCAGGAAATTTTTGGCTTAGCTTTTTTTTCACAGACGGCAAGCTCGAGTTAACGAAGCGAAGCAGCGACATGTTTAGAGCGCTTGTGTAATATTTAGCTGCATGTGTATATACTAAGGATTTATTAGTGTTTAATGATCTTTTGATGAAGCAGGAAAGTCAGCATTCTTTATTAGATAATATTTTTAGACTGTCGTTGCACCAAGTGGCACTAGAAGAGTGAATAATTAAGCGTAGTGGAATATATTTGATGATAAGATGTACTGCGGCAGTTTTAAAAGATAACTACATTTCTTGAACTGATAGGTCGACGTGCCACAAGGAAGCGGTATCAAAAGGAAGTGACATTAATTTTGAGAGCTCAGAATTATAAGCTTTAAAATTGGCCTTTCTGTAGTACCCCATATATTCAGTGCACTTCTTTTCTTCTGTTCGGGGGACGGAAAAAGTTCATTGTAAGATGTACATGATTCCATAGGCCAGGCACGTGGGCCACTGGTTAACCACTACAAGGATGAGTGACTATAATCAGGTCAAGCAAAGCACTTGTAGCACATGTGATTCGTATTGGGTTTATAACTAGTTGTGAAAGGTTAAAATCTTTGCAAACTTTAAAAATTTTTGTAGCCACTGCAGATTCTGGCTTACGAAAGGGCAGGGATGTCACCATTCGATAGCTGGAAACATAAAGCCGCCTAAAAGAAACACATTTATTCCTTCAAAATTACAATATGGATTACGTGAACGATTAAGTGTATTACGTGTACATATGATTATATTTGGACCCCACTACATAGGCAGCACAATATTAGTTCTAAATTAGTTGCCAAATTCAAAAGCAATGTTTCAAAATTTGAGTTCCAGCAACTAAAAGACCACTGCCTATCTTATAGACATGGTGTAGTCGATATGCACTCAATTTCTTGTTGCACTGAAACAGTTCGCTTGCACCCACCGTAGCTGCTTAGTGCTTGTGGTGTTGGGTTGCTGAGCACGTGGTCTCGGGATCGAATGCCGGAAACGCTGGGCGCATTTCGATGAGGGCGAAATGCGAAAACACCCGTGTGTTTAGATTGACGCGCACTTAAAGGAACCCCTGGTGTCGAAATTATTCCAGAGTCCGTCACTCCGGAGTGCCTCATAATGAAATCGTGGTGTTGGCACGTAAAACACCATAATTTAACCGTCAGTTTGTGTCTATTTTCTGTGATAGCCAGGTTTCGGTTAGTAAAACAAGCTGAGCTCCAGTGTCGTTATTAAAACTATTTCTATTAAGAAAAATGCTCCCAATGTTAGTAAAAGTTACGGATGCCGCTGAAGGTGGCGCTATAACCATTGCGTGTGACTATTTATTTCCGTCGTAGACATCTACAGCACTGCTAACAGTTTTAGTCGTCGTTGAAGCTATAGCACTTTCCTTGTGAAAAGATTGTTTTCTGGCTTAAGTTGCTGTTCAAGCCTATGCCGAATTTTACAATGTACTCAGGGCGTGTAACGTGTGAAATTGGAAAAGTATTCGTTTACGCTGATGTCAGCTCCCCCAAGAGCAAGCCATTTTGAACAATAGCAGTTCTCTTGTCTAGGTTGTGGCAAGCTTCACTGTAACATACCGTTTTTATTTGGAGGGGGGGGGGGGGGAGACGGTGACAAATTTCCCGATTCTATGTTCGCGTCCTATGCTTTCTAGTGGTAAACGTATATCCACTTTGTCTCAGGTAATGCAAGTAAATGTTTTATTACGCCGCCTCCCACTCTCAGAAAGGGCGTTGGAGAATCCGAAGAATATAAGATTGTCTTTGCGTTACCTGTCTTCCGCCAAGGATGCAGTGCCGGTTATCGCTGAACGCGTTTTTATGGCTGTGCGAATAGTACTTTTCGAGACCGAATCAATGATGAACTGAATGTTGCAAAAGCGAATCTAATGAAAATCAAACAGTTTTAGAAATATTTCCAATAACAAACAGCCGTTCTTACCATCAAAAGAAAACAATCTCCACAGTTACTATATTCATACCATTAAGAAGTTTCTCTCGTCGTTTTGCATATTATGACGCATTGTTTATTAAAAGCTTAAATGAAGTGTTGCAACCGACTTTAATTCGCTTAATCTGGACTCATCGATGAATGCCAATGGCAGTGGTTGAGCCGTAAAGCTCAACTTAGCTCAACTCAATTTTCTTAGCGACGTAGCGTGCTCTACTATGAAACGTCCGGTGTTTTATGTCTGTTAAGGGTAGGGGAGAACTCGTTGCGGACTTTTGCAGCAATTTTATGCTTGATCACGCACAGTTGGCGAATGAAAATATCTGAAAACTATTAGAAAAATATTCGTATTTACGGATGGGTACTATTCGACTCAAACACCTAATCGAATAGGACATCATTCGATTCAAATGTTTCAACTGTATGCACACCCCTGGACATTTTACATTTTGACACGTGTCACTGATTTCATGCTGCGAAGTGTCGTAGCCAAGAATCTGAATTTCCAGAGGTGGTAGATATTATCAGCGATGCTGGCGATGATGGATCACTGTGACCGCTTATGTTCTCCTATCGCTTGTGACCTACTTAATTGATTTCTTTCAATACGAATGCAATTCGCATTTGTCTCTTTGAGATTTTTAAGCAATTTGACTATAACTTATCAACAGGACACCGGTTCGACTCTATGGCGCCACTCACCAACAAAACTAAGGTACAAAAAGCATCAAACGCTGCTTTAGGCCATGGAAGCACAATCATAAAGGGGTTTTTAGACCTGGAGAACTTTGCAGGCAGCATGAAAACGCGACAAACCTTCACAAATAGGAAGCTGTGTCAGACTACCATCTTGCTTGCGCTTCGGCGTACACTGGTTACGACCTAGGTGAAGTCGGCTTTAATGCTCGACGTTATCGGCAGTGTAGACTTCACAGTGCCTAAGGGTGATGTTGCCAACCTTCCGGAAAGTTATGAGGCACGCTCCATGTTTCAAAGCCAGGATGACTGGCTGTAGGTGAGTGGTGGTTGCACCCCGTTGATACACCTGAAAATTGCATTCCTCTGGCTAAAGACACCAACCCACTCGGCAGGATTCCTACCTGAACCCGTGAACAAAGCCAAAAACAGTACAAATAAGACGATGGGGTGTGAGACTGCCATCCTGCTTGTGCTTCCATGCCAGCTCATGATGGGCAACTCGCGAATAGGTTAGGAAGGTTTGCATACCATGTCCGGTGGAAAAGCGGCATGTGAAGATAAGTAACTCTAGGGTGTCTACCACGTTTACATTTCCAAATTCCCTGAGTTTTCCGCGTTTTGGAAAAACCCACCAGGGGGCCGTGGAGTACAGACGTGTCTCACATGGGCTTCTGATTCTTGTGCTTCTCACCCCGGAACAAGGCCAGTGATGAACCCACGTTTTGCACCGGTGCAACCGGCAAGACGAGAGTAACCGGTGGACACTAGCCACTTTCGGGTGAATGCACCTTATCTCAAGATATCAAGCGTTACGACGACCGCCCGCCCGCTCGGTTAAGCCTAACGCCAGAATCAGCTCCCGCAATCTCATCGGCAGAAGCACCTTCGCGCCGCGCACCCCGTGAGCACGAGCACACGAGCGCTCACCCACGCCGCGGCGGAGAGCCGCTACGATGAGCCGAGAAGCAGCTGCTGCAAGGGAAATGTCAAAAAAAGAAAGAAGATGAAGCAAATGCAATGCAAACAGACCGGACGGAAGAAAACACCGGGGGAGGTACCTGGAACTATGATGCAGAAAGCGGCCGAACAATCGAAGCTGAAAGCGCCTAGATCACAAGAAATAAGAAAGCCAAGGACACCTCGAATTCAAAGACGCCGGCAAAAAAACCAACTGATGAGCAAACGCCCAATGCAGCACCTTCACAGCAACAACGCAGGCCCAGGATGCCGCCCCTGCCACTTGACGACTTTGAGATCGTCTACAGCCCGCAAGCAGGTCTCGACCTCGCCAACTGGAATACCGTCGCAGTCATGCACGCCATCGGTAGAGCAAGTGGACTATCGCAGCAGGACTTCAATTACAAGAGAGAGAGAGTAGAATTTATTGATAGGAAAGACAGAGAGGTCGACCTGAGCTAGTGCGCTCTAGTCTGCTACTCTGCACTGGGGAAGAGGGAAGGGGAGTGAAAGTATTGGGATGGATGATGATGATAAGAGAAGTGATGATTGCTTATGTAATGAGGAGGGAAGATAACCGATGGTCATTAAGGGTTACGGACTGGATCCCAAGGGAAGGGAAGCGTAGCAGGGGGCGGCAGAAAGTTAGGTGGGCGGATGAGATTAAGAAGTTTGCAGGGACGGCATGGCCACAATTAGTACATGACCGGGGTTGTTGGAGAAGTATGGGAGAGGCCTTTGCCCTGCAGTGGGCGTAACCAGGCTGATGATGATGATGATGATGATGATGATGATGATGATGATGATGATGATGATGATGATGATTGCTTATGTACATGAGACAGTTGCCTCGCTAGAGCCGCTCGTCGAGCTTGGTGTCCTGCAGGAACTTCAACAATACTTTTGTTGCACGCATTGAAATTGCAGTGTCAGGCCATGGGCCGAGAACAGCTTCCTCCGACAGTAGTTGTCTGCCAACGCTGGCTAGGAAGCTGTCTAGCGTCCTTCGCTCCAGCATATATGCTGGGCAGTCGCACAGTACGTGTTGCAGTGTTTCGGGCATCTGGCAGTGTACACAATCAGGGCTGTTCGATTGGCCGATGAGGTGTGCGTAGCGACGGGTGAAAGCAACGCCGAGCTGAATCCTGTGTAGCAATGATGTTTCGCTCCGTGTAAGCTTCGGGGGCAAACAGAATTTACCGTCTGGGTCAATCGTATGTAGACGTCTGTGAATGTTATCAGAGTGGGCTCTGTAAGAATTTGTAAGGTCCTGCATGAGTGCCTTGATCATGGAGTTGGTTTAAGGTCGCGAGTAGGCAATCCGTACTTCATCAGAGGAAGAGGAGGCCGATCTTGCCTCACTGTCAGCGAGTTCATTACCAAAAACCCCACAATGGCTAGGCAGCCATTGAAAGGTGATCACGTGGCCACTTAACTCGGCACTGTGATAAAGTTCGACGATTTCCAGCACGAGCAGATAGTATGGTCCTTTCTTTAAAAAGTATTTTAGCGACTGTAGCACTGATTTGTCATCACACAATATCGTCCATTTATGGGGTGTCTGCGATCTCATAAAACGGACAGCCTCCCGTATTCCCGCAAGTTCCGCAGCCGTAGATGTCGATTTGTGGTCTAATCGAAATGGTTGAGTAATTTCAAGTTGTGGGATTACAAATACGGCCGTTGTTGCAGATGGAGTGACCGAACCATCGGTATATACTTGTACAGTCCCACTATATAATGCAAATATATGGGACAGGGTGAGCTGCTTCAAGCCTGTGGAGGAAACGTGAGATTTCTTCCTAATTCCGGGTATCTGAAGGCTCACTAGTGGTCTTGGCAATGTCCATGGAGGTGTCGCGGGGATGTAGGTTGCCTGGAATCTTGCAGGTACAATGCTTGCGTGACATGCCATACCTTTAGAAAAAGCACAGTCAAGGCTCGTGCTTCGAAGTGTTGACAGTGGATGGTGTGAGTGTCTGGTTAGCAGGCGAAGATAGGTTCGCACAGGTTCACAAGACCTGTATATGCCGATAGGACAAGCCCGTGCTCCCGCTATTGTGCCCTTAGTTGACGTGCAGCGTGGCAAGGCAAGACATATCCGTAGTGCTTGTGCCTGAAGGCTCTCCAGCGTGCGGATACAAGATGACCCCATGTTAGATAACACAGGCATGCTGTAGCGTATGTAGCCCACAAAAAGTGCCTGGTACACTTGGAGCAAACTTCGCTCAAAGGGGCCCCATCTCAGTCCTGATATTACACGAAGAACGTGTACGAAGTTGGTCAGTTTATCCGTAAGCGCAGTAACATGTTTGGTCCAAGAAAGACTGCGGTCTATTATCACGCCAAGAGATCTCTGGTGGGTGACTAAAGGGAGCGCCGTTCCGTCGACAACGATTGGATAATGTGACATTGATTTGCGCGTGAATGCCATGACTGCACACTTAGTTGCTGAGAGTTGCAGGCCTCTACGGCGCAAGTACTTCGCCGTTATGGTAGCCGCACGTTGGAGCCTTGCACGCACTTGTGGACGAGTGACCCCAGATGACCAAATACAGATATCATCCGCGTACGTACTGCTACGCGCTGTTTCAGGTAGCTCGTCTGCAAGGCCGACCAGTATGATATTGAACAATATTGGGCTAAGGACACCACCCTGCGGAACACCCCTGCGAACGTAAGTCTCGCCATCCGAAATGGACATGAAAATGGTGCGGTCACTGAGGTAACTCTGTATCCATGCACACCCGGCCACCAACACCAATATCCTCAAGCGCCTGAAGAATCGAATGGAGGAAGACGTTGTCGTGGGCACTTTTGATATCCAGAAATATTGCGCATACCAGGCGACAGCGTCTCTTTTCCTGTTGAACAGAAGATACTAGGTCGATCACACCGTCAGTGGATAATCGGCCTCTTCTGAATCCATTGATGAAATCAGGGAGTCCACCACTTTTCTCGAGTAGCCATTCCAGTCTGCTCAGTACCATCCGCTCCATCACTTTACCGACACAGCTTGCCAAGGCTATTGGCTGATAACGTGAGAGATCATGTGGGCATTTCCCAGGTTTTTGCAAAGCCACAAGACGACTGCACTTCCAGTGATTAGGCACAGTTGCTGTGTCCCATGTAGAGTTGTAGAGCGCCAGGAGAATTTCTCGAGCTTCTACTCCAAGTTGACAAATCGCGGAGTATGTAATTCCGTCTGATCCTGGACAAGTTGACCGGCGGGAAGAAGATATCGCAGCGTCGAGCTCGTGTAGTAAAAGGCGCGTCCAGACGGTGATCACTAGATGACGAGAAAGTCAGTCGTGAATGGGTTGGTATATCGTTCGAGGAGCTCACGAGTAATTTGCAAAGTCATCGGCGACCTCAACTTCACGCCGGCCTTGCCGTGTGGCCACAACGCTGAACAGGTGAAGCTGTTGTGGAGGCGAGCGAAGGCTTCGTACAATTTTCCAAATTCTAGAGGGAGGATTTCTCGGATCCAGAGAGCCACAGAATGATCTCCAGCGTTGTTTCTCAAGCTTTTCAAGGTGGCGCAGGACATGACGCTGAGCCCGGCGTGATGCAGTGAAGTCTAATGGTGATTAGGTCCTTCTGTATTTCCGTTTTGCTCGACGCCGTATCGCGCGAAGTCGCTCGTACTGGTCATCAATAGATGATCTAGGTGAAGGTGCGCTGAGGTGTTTTGTATTGTCACGTAAAGTTGCCGCGATGACATCTTCAATATAGGATGGTGCTTGGATGGTTTGACATGCGGTGGTCCCAGTTTCTCGATATGTTGGCCAATCGATAGAACGCACAGTCTGCGGAGCTGGGGGATGAAACCATTTCAACTGAACGTATGTTGGTAGATGGTCACTTCCATGGGTGTCGGGATCAGTACACCATCGTGTAGCAGACAGCAGGCTTTTTGAAACAAACCCAATGTCAAGACAACTGCTGTAGTAAGAGCCTCGAAGGTAAGTTGGCGAGCCATCATTGATCACCATCAAGCCTAGACTAAGCATGAATCAGCCAAGTCTCTACCGCGGGCGTTCGTCGAAGCAGAGCCCCACATGGGATGGTGGGCATTAAAGTCACCGATGACTATGTGGGGACCCGGACAAGCTTTCAGTATGGACAGCAAATATGAACAGTCTACGCTCGATGTTGGGGGTATATATCCACCAATTAATGAGAGTGTGTGCCGCTTGTACTTCAGCGTTATGCAAACGTACTCGTTGGAAGCGTGTGCAGGAATGTCTTTACGAAGGCACGTTAAATTCCGACAAACAAAAGTGAGCACTTTGCTTAAATTGTGATCATTCCTTGACCACAGTGGCACATATCCAGATACGCGTAGTAAAGACGTCATGTTTGGTTCACATATTACAGCCACGGGAAACTGGTATTTGAACATCCATTGCCGAAAGTCTGCGAGGTGGCCTCGTAGGCCTCTGGCATTCCACTGCATTATTGCAGGTCTTTGTAGTTGGTTTTCAAAAGAGAGCGCCATGATGCCTTATTGTAGAGGCGCGAGGAGTGGTTCCAAAGCACCTAGAACATGTAGCGCGGTCTTAGCAACCAGCGTCTGTAGTCCGCAGAGAAGTGAGCGCATCGTAGTTATCAGGTGTTTCAGCATACTTCGGACATTTTCATTTTCTGTCTCATCATTCTCAACCACCTTTGCAGACACATCACCCGACGCATTTAAGCCTGTTTGTGTGGGTGGGAGCGACGGCCATTCAATGTCAGAGTCGGTCGGCGGAAGCGTCGTTTTGTGCAGCGCATGTGTTCCACGTGCTGCTGCCGAAGAATGTACGTCGGGCCCGCATCTTGATCGCAGAAGCAAACTTGGCAAGCGAGGAGTTTGCCATGCGGCCGATGGTCCAACTGTACGGGAAGTACTCTTGTCTTGCTGTCGTCTGCGGCGGCGTATCGATGTAGCAGCCTGTCTGTGAGTGGAGTTGTCCCGCACCATCTTTCAAAGCACTAACATTTCGTCCTTGATTTTCTGGCAGTCTTTTGATATCGCTTCATGTGGACCGGCGCAATTAGGACATTTTAGGGCAGTAGCATCGCAGCTATCTTTTTGATGGGCCTCTCCACACCGTTGGCATGTTACGCCGCCCTTGCAAGCTGCGCTTACGTGTCCTATTTTGAAACACTTCCGACACTGCACCAGTTTTGGCACGTAAGGGCGCACACGGTGCATTAGGTATCCTGCTTTTACGTAGTCAGGTAATGTTTCAGAGTCAAAGACTATTTTAATACACCGGGATTGACCGAAGCGGTGAATCTGCACTATTGGTGCGGTGGAATTCAAAAGCCTCTGGAGGTCAGTGTCTGCGATTTTTTTGTCCACGTCAGAAATAACGCCAGTCGAGGTTCCTTCTCAATAGGCAAAGAAGGAGCGCACTGGGATGTTTCCTAGTAGTGTGGCAGCCTTTAGCGTATCCAGAATTGACTTGTTATTCACGTCCACCGAAAGGATGTTCCTCCGTGCGTTAATTCTGATCTCGCTGACTTTGCCTGGCGCAATTCGGTCCAAGTACTCTGTTAAGGTCTGCCTGTTCAAGGTATTCAGATCGTCGGTAGCTGTGGTAGGGACGTAAGCAACAGTGAATGATTGCTTACCACTGTCCTGCCTGGGCAACGATTCACTGTCTGTTGATGTCCTCCTGAGTTTTCTCTTCAAACGGCGACCCACGGCAAGTGTGAAATCATTGTCCGATTCTATTTCTTCAACCGTTGAGCTGTCGGAAGATTCAAGGGCGACAGTGGAAGGGCCAGTGGGTCCGTTGTCTTCGCTGCAGCCAGTGGTGGACGACCAGGGTCAAACACTTGATTGGGATTCCTATCCGCCATCCTGGAGGATGACGTAGTGCCCTTTGCACAGCCTCTGATGTTGAAAAACGTCCGAGACACAGGAAAATGAAGAGACCACAGCTATAGGCGTTCTTCTTCCGAGGCACTTCTTCTTCCTACTTCAATGACAAAATACGCGTACAAGTACAAGGAATCGAAAATTTAATCATCGCAAGCACGGGCGACAAGGAGTACGCCATGATGCTGGTCAGCATCAACAGAATACAGCTCGGAGGCACTTACTACAACGTCAAAGGCAACATAGGAACCCCAGTCCACGTCTCCCGAGGCGTCATCAATGGCCTCATACCAGGAACAAGCACCGCAGAACTTATGGCAGGAATCGGAGCACCGCCGCGATACACCGTTATTCACGCCCGAATGATGGGTCAGTCGACCGCGGCAGTCGTATTCTTCGAAGGACCACACGTTTCCTGCTACATCATGTTCCAGAGCGCAGACTTCCGCCGCAGAACATATCGCAAGTGTGTGCAGTACTGCCGCACCTGTAGCAACACGGGACACTGCCAAGACGTCTGTCCGAAACCGATCTCAGATTTTTGCTATAAATGCGGCAAGACTGGACAACCACAATACCATGACTGCAAACCGACCTGCAAGCTCTGCGGAGAAGCGCACGGAAGCTGCAAGTACAGAGTGCAAGAAGAGACTGAAGCGAAGCCCTCCACCCTACAATATACGGCAACAGCGCCTTAACTGACTACAAGAAAGAGACAACCACTGGAGCTCCAGCAGTGACGAGTTCCCAGAGCTGGGCACCTCGGCCACCTGCTCGAGCAGTGTCAGTGCGGGCAGCTCGCCCAGGCGCAGCAGCTCCAAGCCAATACTGCGAAGTGCTTCGCGCTCACCTTCCCGCTCTCGCTCCCGCTCAGTCAAACGTGCGAGCTACCCCGACGCGGTAAACGGCTCGAGCGACTCGCGTGGTACGAGCAGGTTGGATGCATCGACCGAAGCGGCAGTCATACGGGTCCTAGAAAACAAACAGCAGAACCAGCAGAGCAAACAGCAGAATCTGCACAGCCAGCAAAACCTCATAGACAAGCTACTCCGCAGTCAACAGCAACAGCAAGAGCTCACCGACAAACTGCTTTAAAAATGCAAAAAAAACAACAAGAACTCGCAGACAAGCTGCCTCAAAAATGCCACGAACTCGAAAACATAAACAGACAGTCGGGAACGACGGTGACCAATGCCGACGTTGAAGCCATAGCAGATGCAAGGTGCCTGATATTTCAAGAAGCCTTTATGAAGAACATTCACACCACAATAGAAAAAATTTGTCCAATCAGGGGCCCTATAACGTAAAACTATTCCAATATGTTTCTATTATAATCTCTTGACGTCACATTTGCGTAACCACCGACGCAAGCACCGGGCGGTCACCCGCAGGGTTGTCTGAACAGACCAATCAAACGCACCCCTCGTTCCTAGGAGGTCACTTTCGTTTGCTTGAAAAACGAATAACATTGCCTACACTGAGCGGCTTGTCGTATCTAATTGGCTGACAAGAGGCGAGGAGAATGCTCAAGTGGGGAGAGAATCGCTGGGGCCCAGTCAGTGCACTGAAAATCGATAACCGGATGAAGAGGGTGGGGCCGGCGTCTGCGATTGGTCGGCTTTTCCGAACTTAGCTTGTGGTGGCTGGTCGGAAATCGCGGCGGCATGCAACGGAAGCTCAAGAATGACGCTAAAACTTACCCTCAGCAAAGAAGAGTTGGCAGAATGAGGTGCTAAACGTGCCGAAAGTGCTCGAAAACATTACACGGCTACGCAAGACGCTTTATTATACGCAAATACACCCATGCTCTCCGGCAGGTGCGAGTACCCAGCGTCTGAGCGATCGGCGGTAATCATCTTTTAATGCTTTCGGAACGGGGTAGCCCAGGGTTATTCCGAAGAAAATTCAGTTTTGGTCGGCATATTAATGCATCTTTACCGTGTACACGTCACTTTGACGCGGTGAGTTTTTGTGGTTTTGTGACGTCCCGTGACAGGCAGGGGAAGTGGGTGCCGCCCGAAAACATTTTACTAATAGCCGAGGGCTAATGGCGAAAACGGGTCGAATCAGAAATAACTGTTTTTCTATTTTCTGTAAATCGTGCAAAATCAGTGTGTACACATCATATCAGATGGGGAGGTATCGCGGTTTCGTCACGTCGCGTGATAGACAGGGGAAGTGGGGGTGGTCGAAAAAAGTTTTTGACCAATCGTGGAGGGCGGATAGCAGAATTGGAATAGACAACTTTGGAATAGTTTTACGTTATAGCGCCCAAGCAGTCGTAGAAACAGCCGCGACCTTCGAAAACAAGATCGCCACGTTAAACGCCAAAATTGATGGGATCGCACCACAGCTCGACGATTCGCGTCCCACGATTTGGAAGAAGGCACAGGCGAACAGCCGCAGCGACTCTCACTCGGTCTCGCCTACTCGCGATCGCCGACGCGAATTCGAATCCTCCGAAGATGACGACCCCTAACCACAAGCCGAAGAACCAGCATTCAAGTATACGCATATGGCAATGGAACTATCGATCATACCGCCCTCGACACGCCAATCTACAAGAATTCGTCAAGCTGAATCAACCCGACTTCATAGCACTACAGGAAACCAACACGCAGAACGTCCGATTGCAAGGATAAGCCACATATGCACAAACCCGACGAACTGCCATACTGGTGAAGAAAACTCTCACAACCCAAAAACAAGACGTAGAGAACACCCAGACCGAACACACCTTCATCGGGGTTTCACCGGAACGAAATACGCAGAAAAGCCCATTCGAGGCCAGCGTGTACAGCCCGCCTCGCGACCAGCTACCGGACTTCGATGACTTTGTGCGAAAAATCAGGAAATCCACGAATAGACACCAACTCGACATAGTGGAAGACTTCAAAGCCTCGCACACGGCATGGGGCTCTCATACCACCACAAAGAAGGGTGCTGGAGTTCATGATGCCGCCCAGCAACACAGACTCACCCTCTGGAATGATCCTCTGCAGACCAAGAGAATTGGAAAGAGCGTCTCCAGGGACACAGACCCCGATCTAACCTTTACTGAGGACGTCCCCTAGGCAGAGTGGAGTCGACTCCAGGAAACCTTAGGTAGCGATCACCATATCCTCCAATTAGATGTAGCACACAACCGTAAACAAACCAAGACCGGAATTGCACAGCTAACCGAATGGAAATCATTTAGGGACAAGCTATATTCCGGAGCAAGCATAACTGACATTGACGATTGGCTCACAAATGTATTAGACACAGCAGAACGTTACACCAAGATCATACAACTCGATGCCGATGCACCCGCTGTCGACGCGCACCTCCTCCATCTCTGGGAGGCAACAAGTGGCCTCCTGAAGAGATGGAAGCGACAAAACCTTAACAGAAAGCTAAAAACACGTATCGCTCTCCTTATCGAGCAGGCTCAAGTCTATGCGGACCACCTCGCCAGGCAGAACTGGCACGCTTTCTGTGACAAGCTACAGGGGACTCTGAGCACGAAGAGGACCTGGCACCTCCTACGCGCACTCCTGCCACTGAACCCACCGAAACGAAACAGAAGCAACATCTTCACATTCTTACCCACAACCACGCCGGATCAGAAGAACACCTCTTGCGAGAACTACAAGAGAAACTATGCGGAGACGCACCCTCTACCGCGTCAACTCGCAGCAAAGAATACTCTGGGAAACCGAATCCAGAACTCGACCGACCCTTCACGAAGGCCGAACTCCACGTAGCCCTATCCAAGCTGATTAGAAATACTAGCCCTGGTAAAGACCGGATCGTTAACAAACACCTACGCAACCTACCGCCGCAGGCCACCGAGGCTCTCCTCCGTTACTACAAATAAGTGCTGGGAGAAAGGTGAACTGCCTGCTGTGTGGAAACACTCGGACATCACCACGATCCCCAAGCCCAACAAACCTCTCAGCTTGGAGAACCTACGCCCAATTTCCCTCACCTCGTGCGCGGGAAAGCTTTTCGAACATATGGTTCACGACCGCATTACCCAGTACCTGGAAGACAACGGCCACCTACCAGACACCATGTTCGGCTTCAGTCAGCACCTCTCAACGCAGGACGTGCTCTTACAACTAAATGAAGGCCTTCTAGATCACCTAAACAATCCAAGCAAGTACTCCATAGTGGCACTGGACGTCATGGGAGCCTTTGATAACGTTAGCCACGACGCGATCCTCAACAATCTCGAAGACACCGGCTGCGGCGCTAGGACCTACGCATACGTCAGAAACTTTCTGATTGACCGCACGGCAACAGTGGGAATCTACAACATCCGCAATGGAAGCTTCCTACTTCCAAACAGAGGCACCCCGCAAGGGTCGGTCATTTCATCGCTACTTTCACCGCTTAACGTAGCTATGATCAAGCTACCCCCACTCCTCGATACCATACCAGATCTGCGTCACGCGATGTATGCTGATGCCGTCAAGCTCTGGACCAGAGCTACGAACGTTGGAAGGCAAGAAAGTAGCTTACAAGGAGCCGTCGACACCATCGAAAGCTATCTCCGAAACTGCGGTCTCCACTGCGCCCCAGAGAAGCCTGAGCACCTCGTCCTGAAAGCAACAACGAGAGGCCGACCAACCAACTACGAAGAGCCCGGCCCCAGCATCACACTCAACGAGTCAATAATCCCGAAAGTCGACACCATGCGAATACTTGGACTCCACATCCACAATGGCGGATCGGGAGCTGCAAGCCTACCGAGGCTAGAACGCAACCTTTCGCAACTCACGCACCCTATCAAGAGGATTTCAAGCCAAAGAAGCGGGCTCAAGGAGCAATACACTCTAAGAATAATACAAGCACTGCTCACCAGCCACATCACATACGGCACCCCGTACCTGGCTTTAAAGAACGGCGAAATAGAAAAGCTCAACATCATGATAAGGAAGGCAATCAAAGTCGCCCTGGGACTCCCCACCATGGCCTCTACATCACGTGTCCTTAAGATCGGCGTCCACAACACGTGGCAAGAGCTCGCCGAAGCGCACAAGAACAGCCAGCTGGAACGACTCAAGCTCACGCCCACAGGGAGATCAGTACTGCGACAACTAAACGACAGCGAGACGTATGTCGCAGACACTGACAAGAGCGAATACCACTCGACGTTCGAGAACGCATTTGCATCGCACGTGTCCCACGCAAATTGCGTCCCATATATCACAATAGTAGAAGACAGGCTAGAGCCAACGCCACCAAACGAAGTTTCAAACATGCCCACTACACCGACGCGGCCAAGTATCCGCATCGAAACGCGTATGCTCTCAGCGTCGTAGACTCCCAAGGCTCCGAGCTAGCATCGGCAACCATCAAGGCACGTAACCCGGAAACGGCTGAAGAAGCGGCAATCGCTCGGGCCACCATTACATGCGCAGACTCAGCGGTTATATTCACCGACTCTCAGGCCGCCTGCAGAACTTCTTGAGGGGCCGCATCTCGGCCGATGCACTCCAAATACTAAAAAGACCAAGCACTCCGCTCCCGTACACCTGCGTAACGTGGGTACCCGGACACGAGGGACTAGAGGGGAACGAAGCGGCCCACGCCGCTGCCCGCGAGCACGTCAGCCGGGCTTCCCTCTCCCAATGTGCTCTCAGACCCGCGACAGAAGAGGCGGAGGCCGTACCCACCAACTATTCGGCCATATTGCAACATTACAGGCTCGAGCGTCGAGTGTACCCTCCACCGCACTCTAAACTCGACAGAGAAGAAAGCCTGATCCTCAGACGCCTGCATCGATAATGCATCGCCTCTACCGGACGTTCTACGGCTACCTCTGCCCACTCTGCAACGTACCCGACGCTCTGGCATACTTGCTCCTAGAATGCCCGTGGCAGGAAGGCAGCGAAATGCAACCAGAGACGCATGCAAAACGAACAGAAGAAAACGACCTATTCGAAACGTGGGAGGCCAAGCTAACCCTCGGGGACCTGGAAGACCAACGATAACTCATCGCCAGGGGCCAAGAAGGGCAGTCGAAGCCAGAGGGTTCCTGGACTAAAGAGCCTTCCCACCTTAGGGTGATACCCGTCCTCGCTCGGGACACTGTTTCGTATAATAAACGTTTCTTTCTCTCTCTTCCAGGTTTCCCCTTGGTGCCTTTGCAAAACTCCCTGAGTAATGCCGAGCTATGTTTTATGTGAAAACGGGCTGAAACCATATTGCCCGAGGCTGTCACTCTCTAGTAAGCATATGAAAAAATTTAAGAGAAACGAGTTCATTCAATTTGAATACCAATGAGTAGTCTTTTGGTTATTCAAAGCGAGAATAGAAGCGAGGGGTTAGTAAAATGCACAGCAAATAAAATTCCTCCACGTGTAGGTCCTTTCAGTTCTTATCCTCCTTTCGCCACTAGCTCGCCCCACGTAGCATTTGAAGCATCTTATTGGTCAGTTGCACAGTCCTCGTCCGATTTTTCGAACTTCCTAGGGGCTGCGAAAACGTTCAAAAATCGGCCAGGTGGAAAAAATAAATGCATGTCATTTACTGCCCTTAAGAGCTCAAACCGCCACAGGCGCATTCGAAAACGCTCTGAAGGCCTGTCGGCACACGTATTAGGCATATCCGTGCTCGTACTGTGAGAGGAGATGCCAGGTGCACACGTGTTTAATTAAGGAGTACATACTGGTCCCGTGGCAATAGCCCCTTCCCACACTTGTTATGCTTCACTGCAGTACTGCATGTGCGATTAACCAGTGCCTGATCGATCGGTGGCAGTCATCTTTTATTACTTTCGGAACGGGACAGCCTGCGGCTATTCGGGTAAAAACTCAGTTTTCATTGGCATATTAGTGTATATATTATGCGTACACGTCACTTTGAGACGGAGAGTCTATGCGATCTTGCGACTTCGCGTGACATGAAGGTGAAGTGGGCGCAGCCTGAAAACTTGGACCAATAGCCGAGGGCTAATCGAGGCGTCGAATCAGAAATAACTATTTTTCTTCTGTTCCGTAAAATCATGCATAATAAATGTGTGCACGTCATATCAGATGGGGAGCTATCGTGGTTTTCGTGACGTCGCGTGACAGACGGGTGCACTGGGGATGGTCCAAAAAGTTTGTGACCAATCCTGGAATGCTGATTGCAGAATTGGAATAGAAAAGTTTGGAATAGTTTTACGTTATAGAGCCCCTTCACCAACTAACATTTATGTACAGAGGCGAACCTGACTTTCAGAAACCGGCAACACACGGTGTTTTTCAAGCTTCTAAGCGAATTGCGAAGACCTAGAAGGTGGAGTCGGTGCCGTTGCTGACAGCAGTGAATTCTCTAAATTATATACATGGCACCCAACGACAAGAAGCTTAATAGCGAACGTCGAAGCAGCTAGGGCTAGCGTCGCCGCAGTGGTGGCTGCGGCTGCCAGCGGATCTGCGTGCGAGAGCGCCGGTTCGAGGCGGCGGGGTAATCAAAATGGCCACGGTAGTGGTTTTGATTAATGCCGTTTCGGGGATGCGGTAACGCCAAAAATCCGGAAAATCGAACGGCGAAGCGTTCTTTCGTCTGCAATTTCAGACGGTCTGATGCATTGACTCGGTGGGGTACGTGGTGGTGCCGCGAAGCCGTCCAAATTATGGGGCATACGGAAAGACGGTCGTTGACTGTGCACTGGTAACTCCTCCATCCGACGACAGGGCATCAAATGATTCATTACGATTCCTGTCTGCTGCTACTAGAGCCAGCATTACCACGACTTTCAACCCTTTCAATAAAATTACAGCAAGCTTTCGGTGACAGAGGCACAAATTTCCTGAGTTTTCCCTGAGTTTCTTGAGACTACTAAAGATCCCTGAGAATTCCCGGTTTTCCCGATTGGCAGACACTGGGAACTCTTTTTTTGTGTGTGTAAGATGTAAGATGCCATTCGCGATGCCTTAGGGCTTTAAATCTGCAAGAGATAGGGAATAATTGAGACGTAGTACTAGTGCATAAGCAGGGAGACGGGGGAAGGGGGGGGGGGCTAAGAACCGATATAGTAATATACCTATTAGCTTATTTTTGGTATCGTTAAATTACCCACCTTAGTTTCCAATGAAATCACGACTTCACTTGATTTGAGTCAACAATTCAACGGATTGGCTTTTGGAAGGGATACTTAACGATGGATAACACCAGGGTCACCAACGAGGTAATTAAGAAATCCCCCGAGTACAACACTCTTCTATATAACAAAACTTACAGATCACGAAAAGACGTTAGATTGAACTAGTGTCTTGAGATCGTAGGAGCTGCGTATTTTGCAAGCTGATAATTGGCGTCTACTACCGCACTTTTGAGTTTAATGCTTCAGTCTTGTAAGTACTAGCGGAGCTAACCTGCTCAAAATGCATTTCCTTTCGGGGACATGAACTTCACTCACCTTGATTGGCCTCTATTTTCTTCATCTTCTCGAACGTCGTTAGGTTTCGTCAGCTTTAAATTGAATTTCCACCTTTGACAGCTTTGCAAAGCAACGCTGCGTTTCAACATGACTTGGAGCTTAGCCCTCTTCCCAAAATAATTGGGGCCATCCTCTACCTTGATGGATTTAACAAGCACAAATTGCAACAACTTGATGATAAAGTGCCAGGTAGCTAATAGACAAGTGTAAAAGTTAGCGTAAACAAGATCATGGGAAAGATAACTGCCATAGTATTATTACAGAACTGGACGTATTTTCCCGTCACGCTTTCCCCCGCAATTTCTGACTGGGTTCCACGAAAAAAAAGAAACATCGGGCTTTCCTATAGGAACATATTGCACTTAGTTGATAAATAAGTACCGATGATCTTTGTACCTAATGTCGAGATATATTCGTAGTTTGATAGCATAGTACGTAGGCAAATGAATAAAAAGCCTTTTCAGGAAAAAAATATTATCACAGCATGGCTGCTGAAACGAACTAGCTAAAAACATTGCTGAGCGCTGTCCGTCGCCAAAAATAGTTTACTAAAGATACTGCGTCTTTGAAAACAATCAAAGCCAACAAAATTTTGGAAAATAATTTAGTGGAAGTGAGTCTTAGTCGACATTTCTTTAAGAGATAAAGAGTCTGCATGAGTGTTCAATTATGATGTATTCGTAAATTGTGCGTGAGGACCTTCATTCTAACGTTACAATACCGATCGACAACGATTATAATCGCATGGAACCGATTGCACTGCCACACATCGTCGCTTTTGCTTTGTGAAGACTCCATCCCTCCAGTAATCCGCATTGAGGCTTTTCAAGAAACAAGAACCATATATATATATATATATATATATATATATATATATATATATATATGTGTGTGTGTGTGTCCGTGCTCCTCCAGGAGTTGCTGCGAATCTTACTGGAAAGGCAGAAATTCATCCAACCACCTCCAGTGATCACCTGAATACCGAAATATTAAGCACACAGCCACTATAAGGTCAAATCTTCTGTCTTACAATTATTCAATCGTTATCATCTGGTAAGTTTCCTGTGGATTGGCAGAAGGCGACTGTTGTTCCCGTGTTTAAAACTGGTAGGCCAAACACTCCTCAAAACTAGCGTACGATCCATTCTAGCTGCATTAGTTGCAAACTTCATGAACTTAGCATAGCTTCTTATACAAAGGGCCCTATAACGCAAAACTATTCCAATATGTTTTTATTCCAATGTCCTGACGTCAAATTTACGTAACCGCCGACGCAAGCATCGCGCATTCACCTGCAGCGGTGCTTGAACATCCCAATCAGACGCTCTCCTTGTTTATTGTAGGTCACTTTGCTTTCAAAAGGAACGTCATTGCCTACATTGAACGAGAAGAAAAGGGGTTAACGAAGGGACACGATTGTTATTAATCGTCTTATAAGAAGTCATAAAAGACGCCAAGGACAACACAGGGGAAATTTCTTGTACTTACTGATGTAATTAAAGGATTGATAAATCAATGGAAACGAAAGTAGATGAAAAAACAACTTGCCGCAGGTGGGGAACGATCCCACTTCTTCGCATTACGCGTGCGATGCTCTACCAATTGAGATACCGCGGCGCCGCTTTCCAATCCATTGTCTGAGATATCTATGTGTTACTACTGGAACTAACCATGGGAGTGTTAGCCAGCGTCATCACTCACAAACCTTGGCGGTGGATATTGAACATCCTTTCTGCCGCAGGCGTCACGAGTACGTGACCTTTTTTGGGTGAAAGCAACCAGTCAATAAACCTTTACATGTTTCCTGAAGGCATAAATGTTGTTCCCCATCTGCGGCAAGTTGTTTTTTCATCCACTTTAATTTCCAATAATTTATAATTTCTTAAATTCAAATATTAGGTACAAGCAAGTTTCCCTGTGTTGTCCTTGGTGTCCTTGCTGGCGTCTTATAATATTACCTACATTGAGCGGTTTTTCTCATCTGATTGGCTTAAAAGATGCGGAAGAGCACGGTCAGGTGGAAAGGATTTGTATGCGGCCGAGCAAGCGCACTGAAAAAAGATCACCTGAGAAGAGAGCGGTGCCGGCGTCTGCAATAGGTCCGTTTTCCCTTACTTAGCTTGCCGTGGCGTGTCTCTAATTGCGGTGGCGTGCAACCGACAGTTAAGTATGCTGCTAAAACGGATCCTCAGCAAAGAAGACTTGGCAGAGTGATGTTGTATACGTGCCGAAAGGGCTCGACAACGTTATACGGCCAAGAAATATGTTTTGTTATCCGCGAAGAAACCCATGCTCTCCGGCAGGCATGGGTAGCCAGTGCCTGGGCGATCGCGGCAGCCATATTCTATTCCTTTAAGAACGGGGCAGTCTCCGGTTATTGAGCAGAAAAAAAAAAAGTCTTGTTCGACCTATTAATGCAGCTTTAACGCTTACAAGTCACATCGACGCAATGAGTTTTCACGGGTTTGTGACGTCGCGTGACAGACAGGCGAAGTGGGGATGACCCAAAAGAAGTTTTTTGACCGATCGCGGAGGGCCGATGTCAGAATTGGAATAGAAAAGTTAGGAATAGCTTTACGTTATAGGCGCCCCTATACAGAACTTGAAAGAGATACTTTCGTTTCCTTTATTCAGCATGGCCTTCGAAAGAACGTTTATTACGATATACAGCTGCCTGAATTTAGGACGGATTTACCTTTCGATATGAACAATACCGAACAAAGGGGTCGCCTACCCTTCTACTTAAAGAACGCGCTTGACCGTGCCGCTCACTGCTGTTTATTTTCACGAATATCCTCCCTTTCGCTTGATACAACTATATGGTATTTGCTTAACTTAATCGTATCTCCACCACAAATTACTTTCCTTTAACTGTTCAACTCTAGTTACATATGTTTTTTTATGGTGTTCCAGGTGTTACTGTTTTTGGAGCTCTACTCATTTTATTTTTTATACATAATCTATCCATTATTATACTGTAGAAAACTTGCTGTTTCGCAGAGAATTGTATTGTCCACCGCAGAAGAGCTTCTTTTGATGATCATAATATAACGCAAGAGGATGTTTCCCTTATAAGCAATTGGTGTAGAAAATGGCAAATTAACCTAAATTTCAAGAAATATTAAACTCCAGCATTCAAAGGTTAAATTCTCGTGTTTTACGCGCCTATACCACGATGTGATAATAAAGGACGCCGTCGTGGGTGACTGCGCATAAATTTGGACATCTGCGGTTCTGTAACGTGCACCCTAGAACGCTACAGGGACGCTTTTGCATTTCGACCTCGTCGAGATGCGGCCGACGCGGCCGGGTTTGTGTACTCCTCCCTAGCAATTAGTAGCGCAACGCCAGAACCACTACGCCACCACGGAGAGTAGCTCCGGCTCCGACCTCGAACCTCCATGCGGGCTTCACTGGGGTGAAGCATCACTTCTGCGCCGGCTGTGAATGAGAGTGGCCTTCACGAAGGCTTGCACTACATCGATTGTAATGCTCACAGAGATGCGTGCGACTTCGGCAGCGGTGAAGAGAACATTCAACAGTTATTGTGGCCCTGTGATCTATGGTGGAGCAAGTGCCACTACAGTGCCATGGGATCAACCCGAGCAGAGGAAAACCGCAAACGAGCGAACGGTCGCCCTATTACAAGTACGATGTCAAACTTAAAGCAAGGCGTTCGCGGCTTGTGATGCACAGCAGCTTCTCCATGGACGTAATGACGTAATTATTAGTTATGAGCACTTACTTTCGTGGCACAAAGCCTTTAATTTAATTCGGTCACACTTGACACAAGATCACTGCAAAAGGCATTTCATTGCCCTTTTACTGGATGCTTCTATGATCCAGCTATGATCATTTTCGACCCCGCAAATGCACTACGCGCTTGTTTGGTCAAGGATGGGAAAAATTTTTGTCGCAGAAGAATCAAGGGCTCGCACGATCTGCATCATCAATAAAAATAATTAGGAGAAAGTTATCTACAACTGCGTGGATCGGCCACAGATGGTTTGACTGCGGAATTTCTTCTGCTCATCCATTTCAAGAGAACTGGATGCATTTTAAGAATAAGTTATTTTCTATCACCAAATTCTACAAAAGCCAAACAAAGAAGAGTAATGAACTTTAGGCAGAAACGCAGGAGCTATACTGCACTTACGATTTCCTTGCCTTAATTTAGATATAGATTCTTTCATTGGGATGCAGATGTCACCCAATTCCTTGGCTACGTAATGCAAAGAAGGGGTGAGGTGTGCGGACACGGACACGAGGGAACAGAATTCGACAACACAAGCGTTCGTGTTGTCCACTTCTCTTCTCCTGTATACGTGTCTGCATGCCTTACCCCTTCTTTGCTTTATGAATCCTTACCAACGAGCTCAGCTTTATGTCGTCCTTGGCTAGGAGTACGTAACTTCAGCTAGAAGAAGGTGATGGCGGGGCATTATATAAAATAAATAGTTCTATTTTGACATCCAAACTCCTTACGCACGTGTTACTGAATATTTTGAGTCTGTAAACATATTCCACTAAATTATTTTAACCTTTATGTTATACCGGTTGCCACAAGTGAACATTTGGGCTCTAATTTTTTTTTTACGGAGTCGCTTTTAGACTTTGCTAATTCAAGCACTATTGTGGGGAATTATACAACTTGTGGATGTTAATGTTGATGTTACAAGGAGATCTGCTGTGCAAGTTCCAATAACCTAAATAATGCTTCTGTATGGCTTGCTAACGGAATCGATTCCTCAATGAGCGCTAGAAAATCGTCAGCAACATTAATAGATCTGTGTTACTCAAACTTTCGATGTGATGCGCCTCTTTCTGCCATGTTTCAGTCAGGTTTAGGGGGGCTTATGCCCTTTTTGTGCCATTTTGCCGGTATATAAGAACGAGTCTTTCCTATTAACACTCGTATAACCAACGAATAAAATATCGCCATTTTCTGTGCACTGAGGGCCGCAACCAACTGGACGGCTGTTTGTACTGCAACTAACCGAATGAAGTTCATGAAATGCTCACCACAAAAATTCTTAAGTGCAATGCCGGTTTTGGTCATTCTACCTATACCATCGCATAAATGACACTGCGATAAAAGGTTGGATTTCTGAACAAGTCTTTTGTTCTAGCGCTGATATTTTAGCGATTTTGTCGCTAGATCTAGTTGACTTTCCCTCTGTCTAGCAAAAAAAATTTCCTTTAGTGACGTCCGACTTCTTGTGGCGACGTATCAGAACAATCGGCGACCTTTTAGCAACTTTGAATACAGAAAAAAAATTCTTCCAATATGGGTTTTTAGAAGCATTGTAAAAGAAGCTGACAGAAAATGGCTGTAGGGGAAATGGCTTCTGCGACCATGAGGAAGGAACCGTACATTCGGGAATGTCGTACGCTTCCATTTGGTCGAGGCAAGCGGACTTCGGATTGTGCTCACAAAATGCACATTTTTTTCGTTCTTTAGGAAATTCATTAGAAATGGTCCTAATGCTGCGAGTACGGCTGTTCGAAGACGTGCGTTTGATTGGTGGACGTTCGCAAGCATAGCGGCAAAATAAAATTTCAAAACTTATGGAAATGAACATAAATTTTATGGAAAGGTGTTAGAACGCACAATGTGAATCATAAGGTTTATGAACTCTGGGAAGGCGTACAGTTGATGTGCCATAAGTACCGCAACATTTGAGCGGCTGGGCTGTTTCACGCGAATAAACGAACGACCTCTATTTCTCACTGCTTTCGAAGAACTAATTAACGCGCTGAGCATTCAAGTCGATCGAGGGGAGACAACCTAGTATTTAATCTGCATAGTCGTCACGTTATTCTGATCGCCGTGTTGGCATGAGCAAGTTTGTTTCGCATAATTTATGTTTGCCTTCAGGAACGCCGTAACTAGAAGGTGTGCACACATAACGTGAACAAAGTGCAACTTCAGGACGGGACGATCAGATGACGCCTCAGGCCTATAAGCGTGCTGAATATTTTATCTAACGATGTTAAAGTAAACGCAAGGTACCATGTGTCACTATGCATAGTTTTCTAAACGTATCAATAAGTGAATTTAAGTGTTCTAAGGCTTGCTAACAAATTAATTGCCTTTTCTTCACCTGGGGCCCTATAACGTAAAACTATTCCAATATGTTCCTATTCCAATCTCCTGGCGTCAAATTTGCGTAACCACCAACGCAAGCACCGGGCGGACACCCGCAGGGTTGTCTGAACAGACCAATCAAACGCTCTGCTCGTTCATAGGAGGTCACTTTTGTTTGCTTGAAAAACGAATAACATTGCCTACACTGAGCGGCTTGTCGTATCTAATTGGCTGACAAGAGGCGAGGAGAACGCTCAAGTGGAGAGGGATTCGATGGGGCTGAGCAACTGCATTGAAAGTCGATAACCGGATGAAGAGGGTGGTGCCGGCGTCTACGATTGGTCGGCTTTCCCTTACTTAGCTTGCGGTGGCTTGTGGAAGATCGTGGCGGCATGCAACGGAAGCTCAGGAATGACGCTAAAACGGACCCTCAGCAAAGAAGAGTTGGCAGAATGAGGAGGCAAACGTGCCGAAAGTGCTCGAAAACGTTACACGGCCATGCAAGAAGTTTTATTATACGCAAATACACCATGCTCTCTGGCAGGTGCGAGTAGCCAGCGCCTGAGCGATCGGCGGCAGCCATCTTCTATTTCTTTTGGGGCAGCCTGCGGCCATTCCGAAGAAAATTCAGTTTTGTTTGGCATATTTATGCATCTTTATCGCGTACACGTCACTTTGACGCGGTGAGTTCTTGCGGTTGTGTGACGTCGCGTGAAAGGCAGGTGAAGTGGGTGCAGCCCCAAAACTTTTTACCGATGGCCGAGGGCTAATGGCGAAAGAGGATCGAATCAGAAATAACTGTTTTTCTTTTTTCTGTGAAATCATGCATAATCAGTGTGTGCACATCATATCAGTTGGGGAGGTATCGCGGTTTTCGCGACGTCGCGTGACAGACAGGTGAAGTGGGGGTGTTCGAAAAAAGCTTTAGACCAATCGTGGAGGGCTGATAGTGGAATTGGAATGGAAAAGTTTGGAATAGTTTTACGTTATAGCGCCCCTGCACAGAGGCCAGTAAAATGTGAAACACCTTTTTGACCTGTTACTCCATGTAGTATATATTATAGTGTTTTAAAGGCACCTACGATATATCCCAAGATTCGACACTGGTAGCGATAATTTCATCGACCTTGTAAAAAAAACTTTCCGACTTCCTTGCTTTACTTTAGCAACCTGCTGTGCAAGTGATGGTAGCATTGCCTTCAACGTGCCTCCTGCTTTATTAGACCATACTATCTCGTCACGTCAGCGACATGTATATTGAGTCTTCCGCCTCAGGGTCATCAAAGCACCAATCTTTATTTCCTGGGGACCAAAAATTTCACCGCACGTACATTTATCACCTGCTGTTTAACTGCCCGAATATTGCTGCAACTTTTTTCTCACGCAGGAAGAGCAGTGAAGTATGGCCTCTGCGTGCGTCCTACAGTTTGTAAGAAATTCTGTAGGAGCGTGACCCTCGTTTATATAAAGCATCTATGATTCTTTTCTGGTTAAATTTTGCCCAGAGATCAAAAGCTTCTGTTATTCTCGCAGTAAAGAAAAAAAAGTTGCAGTTTCGCCCGAAAGGCGTAGCATCCATTGCGATAGCAAATTAGTAGAGAGCTATACGACGTCAGGATAGTAGCTTTATCGGCTGTATAAACCTGTAAACATTGGCTTACTAAATGAATTAACAATCATGATATCAGGAGACACAAGCACACATGAACACATTACATTCGATGAGCGAGGACAGTCGCTGTCAAAAGGCAAGCACAGAGAAAGAAATTTCAGCAAGAGCGGACACTCCCATAGAGCCCAGCGGCCAAATTGACTGTAGCACACCAAGCGGATGGTATTAACTCTTTCCGGTTTCGGTTTTGGGCTCGCGCGTTTTGAACACCAGTTGGTACACGCCGCGCCGGCTGCGCTGCTCGGCGCAGCATTCATTCATTTTTTTTTCGCTCTGCTGAACCCCGCGTACCGTTGGCGTGAAATCGTTTCATAATTTAGTAGAAATGATTGCGATTGACCTTTACAAAACTGCGACGAATCCGTCAGGTGCAATTTCACAAACAAAACGAAAGACGTCTTCTGAAATGACGAAATGTTCATTTTGCTCTATATAAATGCTCGTTCCGGGCTTCTTCTGCATTCATCCAAAGTTGTGGCACCAGGTAAGCAGCAGTCGTCGCCGTACGAAGCTCCACCGGACGCCATCAGCTGAAAGAATGTAAATTACAAGCATGTCTCATTTTGGTATATTGACCCAACAGGAGTATTGCGTGTAGAGGCGAAACGTGCGTAAGAGCTGAATGAGCGGCAATACATATAAATTCACTTTTACGCACATTTCGCAGCAATGACTCCTCCCATACAATTCCATAAAATCTGAAGAAAACATCCGATTGTCAAACCTCCGTCCCTTCCCAGGCATTATTTCCTGCACCTTAAGAGCACAAATACACGGGTGACTGCGCGTTTGCAAAACAACTTGGCCACAGTCGACGCGCTGGTACGCCAAGTACACAGAGATGGCTACAACACAGGCGCAGCCAGACCATGTTACACGCTCGCAGAGTGCCTTCTAGTCGCATTCACGACAGATTCGTGAGTGCGACTAGAACAAAGAGACGCCTCGATGTTCAAGATACAGCCTTCGTAGAGTGTGTGCTGTGGTATGCCTTCAGAGCAATGTAATATGGCAGCAGTATTAGTTCAAGCGATAGAGGGGCCCCTGGTGAGCAATTATACAGGATGACTAAAAAAAGGCCGTGACAGACATCAGCTTCGCCTCTAATATGGCGCAATGCTGGCGTCAACTTGTTTTCTTTTATTTGCTATCCTCCCTGTATTTCCACATTTGATTCGCCGAGAGAACATGCCATTATGGCTGGGTTGTGTTAGGTCGTTTAAGTTTTCTTGACGCACGGAGACCTCAGATTCACGTTCCCACATTTGGCGTAGCTTAAAAGTAATTGTAGACTGTAGCGTTTTGAAGCGATGTTCACTTCGCGGTAAACGTGCACACATGCAGACTTCGTGATGACTGAGCTGCGGGATTCTATATATGAAATTTGTTGCTTCTAGATGCTTTCGCAGTTTTCTTTTTGCCGTGCGAAGCAACTGAAGAATATCAAGAAAAATTCTTGTACTTCTTGTACGACGAACTACTTCTGGTACCAGTGGTAAGTATTTCATGAATAAAAACACTTCATTTAACTATTTAGCATTTCACGGTACATTAGGAAAAATATCTAGCACGCCTACATAAGAAACTAAGGAAATAAACAATAGCTATAGTGTTTGAAGAAGCGCCGGCTATAGTATTTATGAAAAGGAATATCTCTTGGCGACATCTTGCTAGTAAAGACCTGGCTTCCGCTCAGCGTCAGTGTGAATTGCTAAATGCTCGCACGCATTACTTGGCCGTGGATACGCTACAGCTTTCCACGCGAACACTTGTATTTGGGTTTGCAAAATGCACATGGGGAGAACAGTAAAATGTTGAACCACAGTCAGACGGGAAAATATAGCGACACTTTGAGCGAGTGCACTTACCCGTTAGTGGCCTTCGATGGCTGTGAGACCGAAAGGTTAAAGGACACCTGCTTTGGAGTACCATTGTTAGCGAGTGTAATCAACGAACTCTCGCTTCGCTTAAGTGTCTTGCCTCGTTAGCAGTTGTTCAATTATAAATAAATAGATGCTCACTGCTGAATTGACACAAAGGGCTAGACAGACCACTTTTACGTGATTTTAAATGTTTGGCGCGCCTGACTGACACCAGTGAAGCTACAACAAGCTAGGAACATAAATTTTTGGCACCCGTAAAATTGTGGATCACGGTGACCACTATCGTGACCCTCCTGATTTTGATTTCTTCGTTGCTTGTATTGGCTCAAAACGAATTGACGCACTAATGAGATTCTTGTACTTAGAAAAGAAGCAGGTTACTGACCACACAAAAATACAGTTATGTTTTTTTTCAAGACATTGTGCACAAGAAATTGTTCTCCAGTGTGGTGTGTTAGGCTCGCCAAGCGTATCAAATCACACGAGAGACTCTGCGTTACGCATCAAGATGTTGCGTTCCTCTCTTTTTAATTGTTCAGAAAAAAAACTGAAGCTTTCCATCTATGGGCACAATGGAAGCGGACAAGAATTAGCGACAGTTTTTATAACCGCATCCCGAAAAATCACGTTGTTTGTTTAGTCTAAAACGTCATCTCCTTCTTTGCTATCGAAATTTACCGGATGAGGGCGTATTCCATCAATGCCTCGAGTAGATTATGCTACTTTAAATATGGACTTTGAAGATTATTTGAAATGGTCATTTCTTTTCAAAATAAACCAATAACTTCTTTTCTAAAACTCAAAATAATGAAAATCTTTTCAACTTATCAAATATTTATTGATGTGAATCCCGAACGAGACTTCGTTCTGCTGTCTAGCACCACGCCGCCGAAGTTAGGCTCAGCCAGCCGAAGCACGTTCGGTCGGTGCCTCCCTAGATTGGTTCTTCAGACTGGGATATACCACCCCTCGAAGGCCCTCAACTCCAGTGTCACTTTGAGCGGGCTCACTTCAGCGTTATCGTAATCCGCAGGCTGTCGCAGCGAATACAATACTGACACCTGCTGCAGAAAATACTTGCCCACTTTGGCAATCGTTTAACTGAAAGTGCCTAACATCGGTTGCAGTGCTCGAAAAATGCCCAAAATAGTACTCGGTGGTTCGTTTCCCGATTACAGATGTTCTAAGCCCATTTATAGGGTTACGTAAACAGCCGTTGCACCTCTGACAACAATATTCATGTCGCTCTTTAGGCGCTGACCCTTCGCCATTGAAGTTCGCAGTGCATCGTAAGGGTGTTGTATGCAATGTATATTTTATTCGCCCGTGAGAAATGAACATAGGTATGTGATTCTGTAAATACAGGCTATATCACCAACTTAAACCTGTGCTGGCTTATGTACGCATACGCAACTGCCATTAATTATAAATGACACTTTCGTTCCTCCAAGAAGTGTGTCACAAAACTGGCTGTTGCTGCGGCGAAATGCACTGTAAAAAAAATCTTACTATAAAGCACAAATTTTCTGTCAAGGCAGCCAGAAAATTTCTGCAAAGCGCTGTTTTCTATTTTTTCTCTTATTTTACAAGTTCTTCCCGTTTTACATTAAGAGAAATTTAGTGTTTAAGGATAGTTATCTGTTTTGTATTGCAGGAAAAGTTCTGTTTCCTATTTAAATATTTTCTGTTAATTTAATAATAATTTGTGTTTTATATTACAGAAAAGCTATGCTTCACGTAATTATCCCTTTGGAGGCACAGAAAAGGTTCCATTTCCTGTTTATATTATTCTGTTACTTCACTCTTTTTTCTGTTCCACTGTACAGAAGCGTGATATGTAAAGACAATTTTCCGTCGTGATGAGTAACGGGCGACCCAGGATTGTCGCTCAAGCCAACGCTTTGAAAGGGCATATCTCTTCGTGGGAGCGGCAGCATCCCTCACGAAGAGAATTTTGTTTGTAGAAACGTTCACTGCAGCCGATATTCTTTGTACAACCAATTTTTAACACTCCTAGCCTCAATATTTTGTGAACTTCTCTCATGTTTGAGTTGTGTGTCGCGCGTCACATAACAAACAATAACAAATAATATGCATGGACCTGGTCTCAAAATCGAAGTTAGGCGGTATGTGTTGTAGCGGGTGGCAGAGTGACGGAGACGATCCAAGAGCACGTACCGCAATGTTTTATTTCAGTGACAGCGAACTATATATATAGGCTGCTTGCCTATGACGCAACATAAAAAGAACGAATCATGTTTGACACGTGTGGCACAGCACTTTATATCGCTTCTCCCTTTCTTTTAAAACTGCAGTCTTTGCACGGGTCTTCGTTGTTGGGTAGACCTCCGTAAGACCGGCGGACTTGGGGGACAGAGAGCCTGTTCGGCTGTGAGGGACGTTGGAGGTGTTGTTGAAGGAACAGGCGCAGCGCCACTTGCTTCTGGAGTGGCCAGGCTGCACCGGCCTTCTGGCGTGGACGTGGGCCGATTCTTGTTGTCATTAATCATGTTCAAGGGCACGCCACCCCAGTGGATAACTCTGCGGAAAGCCTGGAGCAAAGATTTCTTTTCCCGTGATTCCTGCAATGTGAAGACTGATGAAATATGGCCTTCCTCCGTTTCGGATACAGCGCTCTCATAACGAAATGCGTTAGCGATGCCATCGCGGCGCCTATGACCAGCCCGGAGCCCCGGCTGGGAGCGGCATTTTCTTGCGAAATGACCAGTCTTTCGACAGCGAAAACACTGCTCCTTTTTGTGCGGACAGTCGCTTGCTTTGTGATCGTGGTTTCCGCAGCGTGCGCACTCAGTATGGCTTTGATTACCTTTGGTGAAGGTCTGATATCGGCGCGATTTACTCGCTACAGTGCACACCGCTGCCTCATTATCAGGTCTAGTCATGGCGCTTACTTCGAGTGCGGCTGTCTCTGCCGCTATGGTAATCGTTTCAGCTTGGGCAAGTGTAAGCTCAGTTTTTTCAAGCAGCGTCTGCTGCACCGCCCGATTCCGGATGCCACAAACAATGCGGTCCTGTAACATACGGTCCAAACTAGTGCCGAAGTGACAATTATCCGCAAGCTTGCGTAGCTCAACAACATAGTCCCGGACATATTCGCTTGCAGCCTGATCCCTTGTAAAGAACTTCTAACTTGCGGCAATCTCATTAGTCTTCGGCGCATAGTGGTTATTTAGGATGGCAAGTGCGTCCTTGAAACTCAAGCCATTTACTTTCTGGGGGGCGCAGTGTCGAAACTAAGAGCGCCCTTTTCTTTACATCTGTCTTAATTTCATTTGCTTCAAAAATGCCTGCAGTCGAGTCAAGTAAATATCCCACTTATCTTGATTTTCGTCGAAACTTGGGGTACCGAGGTTCGTAGCCAGGGCCATGACCGCCGATGCTCCGTAGACTCGATTGCTTTCAGTACCCAGCAGGACCCGCAGCGCTTCCGAGACGCCACTGTTCGTGGCGGGGGTTCCGCGGGGTGGTCACTCTCGTCGCCACTGTTGCAGCGGGTGGCAGAGTGACGGAGACGATCCAAGAGCACGTACCGCACTGTTTTATTTCAGTGACAGCGAACTATATATATAGGCTGCTTGCCTATGACGGAACATAAAACGAACGAATCATGTTTGACACGTGTGGCACAGCACTTCATATCAGTATGCTCAAAGCTGCAAATGTTCAACTACCGCGCAAAAAGAGAAAAGTCACACGTAGCGCTCGTGTTTTTATCCGTTTTACTTTACTCAGTTTCATTGCGCTTCTGTTTAATATGGTCGAAACTTTTTCTCTTAGTGACTGCGAGAAATGATTTGTAATTTACAACATTCTAGAAGAAAACAGAATTTTCGTTTTATTTTACATCGAGATATGACTAGACAGATAAATATAAAAATAGGTATATATAGTTAAGTGCCTATGCGCACTATGTTCAAGAAAGGAGCAGCGTTCCTTTTCCTGCAGGTGCTTTATAACAGCCTAAAATCAATTTCCCGGGCTGTGGATAAGCTTTCGCTTCCCATGGAATGCACGCCTACGTAGAGAAGGAAGAAGAGGAAAATGCTCAAGTCACCAGACCCAGCTCCGGGCCGTCAAGAGGGCTCACGAGAGGGCGGAGGCTCACGAGCTTCCCGTCCCAACGGGGGCGTGCGGCCCGCGACGCCTGCCGACCACGAAACCAAGAGTGGGTGGGGAGGGGTTCCTCAGGACACAATAAAGTCATTTCCTCCGCCTCTGTTCCAAAGCAGGGCAAGCAAACCAAATAAATACGCACGTCCTTCTGTATAATAGGCACTGATGGCCAAGTAACGGAATTCCCCCGACCATGTCAGTAAATTTCTTTTAATTAGTCACGGCATGCATTCATACGTAAATTTGTGACACACATATCGCACCGAAATGGGTGTGCAGTGTGTCACAGTGCCAAGATATTGTGAAGTGCACATTGAAGAAATATGCGTATTTGCCAGATGGAGTTACAGTCGAACGCTGTTTTCATGTAAAAGGAAACTGTTGTGTATATTGGTTTAACCTGCCTAGCTGAGTCGCAAAAATGCAAGACTGTTCTCACCTGAAAATTGTTTAATCTAATTTTACTATAACGCTTGTTTTTTTTTATGGATGAATTCTGGGGTGGTTAAGTGCCAAAATCAATATTTTATTATGAGGCATGCCAGAGTAGGGGATTCCGGATATCTTTTGATCACCAAGGGATCTTCACCTTGCCTCTAATTCACGGGACACAGGCCGCCCATCAAAATGCGGCGGCCACGGGTCAGAATTCGATCCCGCGACCTCGTACTTAATAGTGCAACACTGTGACTGTCTGACATTATTCGATTCGGTGAAGCACCGATCGACGGGTGCCAAAAAGTCGTGAAATGGGAACCGGTGAGCAAGACAGGTATTGACGGCCACTCGGGCAAGCGGCTGAAAAAAGGCGAGACAAGTTTAAAGATTTTTTTGTGGTTGTTGTCGGCGCAACCGTGACGCCGACAGCTGTTTGTAGGGACCTCAGTGTATTATCTGCACCGCGTGTGCATTGAGAAGATTGCTAAGATGGCAGGGATGAGAATACCTCGAAATATGGGGTTTTTCAGTGCAATCTCGAGTCCTCGGCAGTGTATGTGTGCGTCAGAACGTTTGGCACCGAATGGCCGGCTGCCGTCATGTCTTCTGTGTTTGTCAACGGACAATAGAGGTCCGCCATGGACTGAAGTAAGTGCATGTGTGTCTGTGTGGTGCAATGCAAGTACGCGAATTCTAACAGCAGGGGCGACTTACCAGTTCCGTCGCCCTTAATTGAAAGAGGTGCGGCCAAGACCTTGGGAGGACCCGGGATACAATTGGGTGAACTTGGTTGGATCGTCACCAATATCTCCAGTTCACCGACAAAGGAAACTAGGGAAAGGAGAAGTTATTTAAACGCAGATTTTAGACCTAGCTATGCAGTCTGGAATCTTAACCTATGAGCTACTAAGCGTCGAGAGTATAGTGCCGTCCAGTATCACCTTGGCCGCCTAACCATGTCTGAACTGCGAGGGACTAGTTGACTTAAGAGACGACAAACCCAACATCCACAACGAAGCTCACGGTAGTTGCCCTTAAGTTAGTTCAAACTCCTCGAGGGATGCGTAAGATCTAGATTCACGGGAAACTTAGCACAGCAATCGCACCAACATCGGCTAGCCAGCGTTCTTCAGAAAGCTATGCCGTCGACTCCATGCTTTATGGACTTCCAAGTGCTGCCCGGCTATGCGTAGGCCATCATTTTATCCTTTTCAACTCTGTTTAGTGGACCACCGTTAAGCGTACTCTGGTATAATGCTACGTTTTATATCCACTCCTAATTCCACATTTTATTGCTTTTGTCGTTCTCATTGCTCTATATTAAGTGCATGTGTTAATGCTTTTGTGTTTCTTTACATTTGTGTTCGTTGTCAGACGATAAATACTTTCTTTCTCGCGACTCTGACCTCTTCACTGTGTTCACTTGAGTACGGAACGACCAACCAGCTTGTATACCTCGTCGGCGACTTCGCGCCGACGGCGAACGGCTGACAAGCCGTGACATTAAACTGGCATCCGCGACGGGACCTTCTGTACAAAAGAATCGTGGAGATTGATCGATTGGTGCTGCTTACACATTGTTTCCAAATGCAGAACGCAGGTCGTGCATGCGAATTGTAGGCGCACAAGTTATGGAGGTGTAGCGGCATTTTAGATGGAATGTAGATCGACGTGTGCATAAGACGGAGCAAACAGGCCTAAAGGGCACTGAGCTCAAGACATGGGCTGCGGAACAGCAGGGGCAGGCTGTAGCCAGAAAAGAGCGTGTGTTGGCTCGAGAGGAAACGAAAGAAAAAGCGCGCCAAGAAAAAGACCGGGAATGACTGGCGCCGAAGGAAGACGGAGATCGGAAAATACGGTTGTTACAATTAAATATTAAGCTTACCCATACAGAAATGTTTCCTTACTTTCTTTAGAACCTTTATCAACTTTCTATCAACTTTATTAACATCCTAATGACTTTTACTTTTTAGTAACGTTTGTCAAAAGAAAGGTGGCTTCTTTCTTTCTAACTTCAGTATGTAAAAAACAAGTCAATGGAATGTAAAGACATACTATTTTAACTTTTTAGAAAAACCATTCAATAGGAAGTTATTTATTTATTGAATTTTTCAATTATTCTTACTGTGTGGCATTTACGTATTATTTGACTGTGTTTCTTTCAAGAAGTTGTGATGCACAGGAAGTACGGACCTCTCTTGTTTTGTTTAATACTGTTGGTCCCACCCACTATTCTGTCCATGGTGAAGGGGCAAAAACTGCGCAGTGTGGAATGCGCAGTAAAAAAAGAAGGCTCTATTTATACGTAGTTTCTGAATTAAGCGTAGGTTTGGCAAATAATGTGCATGATTGGTGGCCGAGGGAGGCTGAAACGGAAACGGAAATGATTATGCTTTTTAGGGGACGTAACCGAAGTTACAGAACGTGCATGAATATTATTAAATACGCTTATAAATATTCAGTGATGATGGCTGATGAAAGACAGTCTTCTTTCATGCACAGGTGCAAATTTGCTTCATTTTCAATCAACTTTCTAGTTACAGAGGTTATTAGAAAGTTTGTAAAAATGATTTACTGAAGAATGCACCGGTAACATAATCTTAATTATGAATAAATATGCAAAGACTGGCTGCTTATAAACATTTCTTTTGCACAGTAACTGTCCTTTTTTAACTTTTAATCAACTTCCAAGTAACATTTGATAGGAGAATGTTCATAGAAAGAAATTGCTTTTAATACCGGTCGCTAAGAGGAAATATGGCCTCACCAATTCAAGATGAGGGCACATATTCTCGAAAACACGACACCTAGCGCCATAGGAAGCATGTATATGAGCGGTGATCATGAATTTGTGCTGGTAGATATCAAAGAAACCGCAGGCCATCCAACATTGCAAGCAGACGGAGCTGCACGGACGGCGCGCTGATTAGCTCGTGCTCGTCTAGTAAAGCTCGCTCATGGTTCGGCTTAAGTCCCTGTATGTGCTTTATAAATAAGGACGTCTACCTAGACGCTGTAAACCGAACAATTGGGGCCTACATGTCTGCCTTCCTCCCAGCTACGGCTTCCTTTTAGTAACAAAGTCTGCCTCGAAGGCCGTGCTTTTGCAAACTGCGTGCGCCTGAAGCGGCTGAGAATCTTCAAGGTAACATCCGCTTCGTTTCTTTATATACATTTCCTTAAACTTCGTATCAAAAAGTGAAAATACATATATTTAAGAAGTACACCCTTTTTGGACCCAAAAAATTTGTTAAAGGGCCCCTATCGATTGTTATTAGGAAAAAGCAGGCAATTTTCTCATTTAAGATACAATTTTCGAACAACCGCAGAGTGGCGTTACCACAGTATTTGTTTGGTCGACGTACCGTGTTGATTGTACTGAATGCTCCTTGCAGTAAGGCGGTAGTTGAATTATATTTCAGAAGTGCTTACACAAAATGTGCTCCTTGTCGTGTGCATTAACCATCGGAAAGTCTCCGGGCTCGTGTATCGCCATTAGATCGCTCTGTGTTTCGAGCGATCCACCAGTGTCGACAGTGAGTGTCCTACTACAGCGCCCGTCCCAGCTGCCTTCGTTTCGCCGATCTGCCAGCCCGCGCTCTCGTGAAGTCTGTGCTGGGGCTTCGAATCGTAGTGTATGGAAGACTTTGTTGAAGGTTGTACTTTTGTGGAGCAGGAGTTCATGAGAATTTCTACAGTGCTCGCGCCAGAAAAACGTCGGTGCCACGGTACCTGTGAGACGAAGGAGCGTTTGCTATGTCTTGAAAGGGTAAGCAAGTTTGGTGCTTGCGCGCATTCTTGAAGCTTATGATTTACGTAATTAGCGTGGCGTAACTAGCTAGAAGAGAGCGCTCTCTGATCGTATGATGGCCATGTTGCTGTGCACATTTAGCAAGAAATTTCGCGAAAGATTCCTCTGATGTTACAGCGTACTTGTATTCTGCTGTGAAATATATGCTACCCGCCTTGATTGCTATGTTTGAATGGGCACACAGTAATGAAAACGCTGAAAGTTGCTGTTCGTTCGGTAGTTTCCTGGCAAGAAGTTATTCGTTATATAGGCATTCCCGCAAGTAGAGTACAAGTGTAATGTATACGTCGATGTATCATGGGCTTCGCGCGTTGGTACACGATTGCTATGTTTGACGGATAAGCAGATAGAACCTTGTATGAAGATTTTTGTATCTATATAGTTCGGTTTGGAGTTCCGCGTCGCAAGAACCTGTGTGTATTGCTTATGTTCTTAAGTGTCTTCGCTTATTTGTCTTCTATCTTGCGGAGAAGATATAGGACGATATTACAATATTGAGGTTTATTTTTAATCGACACATTTCAATCAGACGCTGGCTTTAAGAAAGACATAGATCGACCAAATCTTAAGAACGGGATGTCAGGTCTGGCGATCCTAGGTTAGGACAGTGCGTAATAAAATAAGGACTGCGATTTTGCAGCGATACTTACCCCTCGATTCTGTGCCACTCTTGTCGCGCACCGCTAACGGCCGGCTGTTCCAGTACGTAGCACGGGCCGGCGCGTCGGTCAGACCACTAACGAATAGCGAAAAAGAATAGCATCAGTACAAAATCGCGGTCTAGCTTTCAGAATGCTTTTCATGTGCTCAATATTTTTTTAAATCCAATGCTCTATGTTTTACTACATATTTGAGTTTTGTTGTTGATTGTCCTGGAAGTCTGTTGTTGCTTCTGATTTCATTCCTTATTGAAATTCCACGTGTTACAAAATAGCAGTGTAAGCTCCTGAGATATGACAAATTTGTACAATCAGATGTACATTCATGCAGCTGGATGTGTGAGGCTCTCTTTGCAATTCCACTCGACACGGGTAAATCACAAATTTCCAGGTTGACAGTGCAATATACTTAACCTTTCTTACTATTGAAGGCTATGCGGATTCTGGAGGGACCCCTACATCCCGCAGAAGCCTGCTACATTGCTGGAAGCTGGACAGCACGACGATAAATCACCTCATCTGTGTGCTTTCACAAATGTGCGTACAAAACTGGCACTACGTTTTGAGTTGTAGGATACAATTGTGTAATAAGCAATCAATTTACTGTATTGCCATTTTCAGGTTTTCTAGTGGCTGATCACGAATTTTATGTTTTGGTGGAGTGCCCTCAGTGTAAAGAACTTGCCTAAAGTAGCCTCCTCTGAGTTAAAGGGAAGCTGAAACTGTTTTCGATATCCAGGAAATGCTATGGTTGGGAAGAAGAGACCTATTATTTTCGGTTCTGAATTTTTTTTTTGTATTGTCAATATATGGGGCAGAAATCGCTTTCTAAATCCCCCCGCGGACACGCCCCCGTCGCTACCCGGAGCGTCGGGTGAAGAGGCAGCCGGAGGAGAGAACCCGCAATAGTGACGTCATTCACGGGGACCGTACTGCAGGATCGGCGTGCTGGCATGTGCTGGCATGTTTCTTTCCGTCCTGCGCTTTACTAAAGGACGCTATGAGAGATCTGCCGCCGCTCACGTTTGTTTTCTTTTGCGATGTTCGTGAACTGTGCTTCCTTTCTGTGCTGCGTGAGTGCCTACAGCCAAGGGCGCCCAACATGCCCTCGTTCTGCGCAGCATTCGGGTGTGCGAACACAGGCGGGCTAGACGATGTTGTGTTTCCCTTGTTTCCGAAGGACAAGAAAGTTTCAGCGCAGTGGCTCCGTGCGGTGAGGAGAGATAATTTCTTTCCGACGAAATCAACTGTGCTGTGTTCGGACCATTTCCGCGACAGTGATTATCATCGGAGCTTGACAACGAAGCGGGCAATTGGTATTCCTATTCAATCGGCGCGACTGAAGGCCGGCGTTGTTCCGTCTACATTCCCCCACAAGAGAAACACCTCGCCACTTCCAAAAGCGGCGTTCGCCAAGAGGAGAAAGGGTGAGGTAAGGGTTTTAATGTGCACACGGGATATTTAAAAAAAAATGATCACCTGAATGTCGAACAAACGGCCTTACAGCGGCCTGTGACGAAGCGAGGTAGAGGCACAGCCGCGAATATGCACATGCGTGCAAAGTGCTTGCCGTTATCATCCTGTTTTTCGACGCCGCTTTGTCACGGAACACTGTACTACGGCTGTTTGTTCGGCGCTGTTTTGGTACGGTGAAATAACTGGCCGGGGGTACACTTGCGCATTCAGTGATATTTGCTATTCGTCCTACCACGCAGTGCCCGCAGGCTAAGCTGTTCAGCATTCGTGTTCAAATCGCACGACATAAGGCGTTACGGTAATATTTTCATGCTTGGTTAGAGTAGTTGAACTCGTCGTGTAAAAACTTCGTTCTGCAGATTTCCCACTCACAGCTTGCTACCAGCAGCGAAATGCCGCAAAAACGAGCGTCGGCACAGCCGCGCCCGTGGCAAGGTCAACGGGCTCAAATAATGAAATAACGTTGTGAAGTGTTGAACTTGTAAGCGTTCGACGTGGTCTAGCCCAATACAATCATCGCTGCTGGACAAAAAATGTTTTCTTGCCTATAACTAGCTTTGCATCACGCATGGCAAAATTATTATTTGAAAGTAAATATAATACATTACTCATTATTTTCGTATTACACTCATTGATTTGAATTACATTACCAATTACCGCTTTCAAAAAGGTAATGGTATTTTGCTTCCAAAAAGTTTTCATGGACACAATAAGCAAAAAGCAAAGTGTAAAGGGATGCCAACCTTTCTTCAAGGTGACATACACTTGCCAACATTTCATGCCCTCCTCCTCCCCCCCCCCCCCATGTGCCTCCACGACATCTCAGGACACACGTTCTGGCGCAGTACGCAGCTTACTGGTGCATATTTCACGGAATAATAAATTACATTAGCCATGAAATTACAGACACCACATAATTTACATTACTAAATCACTAGACAACTAATCCATCACATAAATTACTGAAAAGGTATTTCAAAACTGTAAGTAATCCAACTGTTGTCATATTTGCTGATATGCATGATATGCTGAAATTCATGATATCCATGCCTTGCATTCTTTCAGGTTCTAGCAGAGCACCTTGAGAACCGAGCCCCTGATCAACCTGTTCCACTACCATCACCAATCGAAGAGTTTGAAGCAGCCAGTGTGACACAGGCAGATAATGTTAAAGAGTTTGAAGTAGGCAAACGCGGCACTTATGTTCCCGATCGTGCATCAACACGCAAAAAACCACGCAACTTTAGACAAGCCGCGGCAAGGTGCATGACATCGTGGAACTGTACCCGTGTTTACAATCTAATGAGACGTTAGTGCTTCGGCATTCTTCCAGCAGCAAGTTCCCTGCGACACTTTAGCGCGTTTTTTCTCCCGTCATTGGAACGTGCAGCTACATGGAAAGACATATGTACCAGCTAAGATTTCCAACGCGCGAGAAGGTGCACACATCGCTCTCGCTGTTGGCACACTCAACATCGTCGTTGCCCCCGTTGCCCCCGTTGCCGCCATCGTTTTCTGTATCGGCTGTCGGTTCGAACAAGTACGGCGAAAATACAAGCTATCCAAGATAGCGAGAACGTTCCATAATGCTTACAACTCAGCTGTGAAGCCAGAACAGAACAGCGTGCTACGCTCTGAAACGGCAGCGCCGACCGGCGATCCTCGTGAATGACGTCAAAGCGTTGCCGACCAATCACAGGCAACGGCGGCGTTCGCGCGATGGCCTGAGGCGCTGGTGCGCGTTTTCTTGCAAAAAACAGCCGCTTGCTTTTGTTTCCGCCCTTTTTAAACAAGATTTTCGTGTTCAGTGGACTCAAAACTGTAGAATGCCGCAGGGAACTAATTTTTTCGAAAACTGTTTCAGCTTCCCTTTAAATTAACTTGGAGCTTGAGTAATTACGTCTGATATACTACATATAGGCTCTATATTAATCTAGCCAAATTGCCTTTTTAGGAACCACGAATTGAGGTTTCGTGCTGTGAAGAATGTGCTCTAGAGCGTCTAGAAAAATGTGTCCTACCACCTAACGACATGGTTAAGGAAAAATTGCCTTAAGCAATGCTTTCGCACAAAAGTTGTATGATCAAGAGTTTCACGGAAGCCTGTGTGGTCGGTATGAAACATAAAGACATAGACCAACCAAATACAACAATAAAAGGAATACATTTCAGCTTCCATATGGAAGCCTTCTTCACAATGGGGAAAAAAGTAGAAGTTCATATTTAAGTACGTTTTAGCATAAAACGGGGGAGCGCTCCTTGGTTTCAGATGAGCGTGTGTCCTGTTGATTGTATCTTAGGGAATCTGGGTACAGGCATGGCTTCCAATATACTTCGTTACCGATTATCCTAGAGTTCATCCAGTCACTATTGTGCTTAGCCATTGCTACATGCTCTGCCAAAGCATTTGATGCCGCTCTTTTCTTACCCACATCGTTCTGATGTTGGCGTAGCCATTGTTTAACGTTGCTGATCGCCCTAATGTAGATAGCATTCATATACACGTTATGTTTCAAAGGTCAGAATTCATGTCAGTAAAATTTTATACGGTTTGTTACTGGAATGGCTGTCTCGTTCGTTTAGCATGACTTGTCACTAGGATTGTTCTCTTGTTTGTTTAGCTTCTTGTCAAATTCTTATTAATTTCATTTTGTGCAAAATGAGATGTTACAAACATACCTTGCATATACATGAAAAAAAGGTTTACGACAGAGATAACATAGATGCATGGGACATGTATGTGTCAATAAAATACTCTAGAAACCATTTCTGCCTACAGAAATAGAAGTTATGTCTCGTCGAGGCCATGGCTGCTTGCACTAATGAGCCTGCAAGCGAAAGTTTTCTCGAATCACTACTTTTGATATCAAAATGCTTATGTGGCATGTACACACTGCTTGCATCAATTTTTTATTGGGATGAGCTGTCTAAAATTTAGATTTGAGTAAATGGAATAATTACCTCATATCCCCAGTCTTCTAATGGATCTAATCTATGCTTCTACCTTGACAAACCTTTTATGAAATTAGTTTGTTGAGGCCCTATATACAGGGCTTTCTAAATTGAATGTGTCGGTAACTATGAAACACTATGCTGACTATGAAAATGCCGCTTGGGCATGTAGTTTATTCACATTGTCAGACAAAATATTTACTCCCAAGTGCAGTCAGTAAATTGAAAACTGCATGTCTGTAAGGGGAAGTCAGACAATTGTATTCCAAGACAATTGCATCTTGTTTGATAGTTCTCGAGCACTTGTGCGTCACTAATCGAACACAGCTTGACCCTTAGCCCAATGCACAATCAGGCTTGAAGCTTTCAATATAAGGCAATTGCTATAACAGCACGAGATCGCACTCCATGCCATGGAGTGGTACGCATTTGCTGAGATCTAGGCAGATGCATGTCTTTCTTTTGCGTTGAAGTTCCCAATACTTTCTAGTCTTAGGTGAAATTACACAGCTCAGCACAATGCATGTATGGTATACATATGGCTGCTTTATTCTTTAAACTGAATCAGCAAGAAGCAGCTACTGCCGTTTTTGCAAACCATACCTTATTTCCTAACCATTCCTTGATCAAAAGTGTATAAAATGAATCAGTGCTTGTTCTATTGTTTCACATGTAGTTATGGGTGACGGTGTATATGTTGAAAAGGGCCTGCTGAAGAGGCTGCTCCTCGATGCTAACAACTCAGGCTTTCAATTCTCGGGGGGGAAGGGGGTCTCCTTAACGCTCTGTTTACAAAATAAAGAGGTTGAACGGAAGTCCTTCTTTGGGCGGCTGTCAAATACCTTCCGCAGAAGCATCCGTTGGATTCCAGGAAGGTAAGCGCCATACCTTGTACGTGTGTGACAAAGAGGCATCTCAAAATTCGTCGTGCACTTTTCCACAAAACTGCTTTGATCGCAATTTCAGTGCTATCTTAGGGTAATGCTTTCTTTCCTGCTAAAATAGCTATTAACATGATTATATTAGCATACTATAATGCAACCTTTGCCAACATAACTAGAAAATTGTCATTACTGTTGGCATATGTATTTTTGTTATGAATGCACTGATAATATAATATCCTGTCTTGTGGAAAGCTAACATGTTTAGTAACAAGCTCCCTTTAACAATGTCTGCGTCCACAGCAAAGGCACCTTATAATCTTGCTGTAGAACGTCCATAATGTCTGGTCAAATGCTTACATGTTGCTTGTATAATTTCTTGGTTCTGAAGTGCCACACGCAAGTCAACTCGTCTGTGTACCTGAGCCAAAGCAACGCTGCAACACAGTTTCGACTGGCACCTTGCCTTTCCTAAGATAATTCACACATGAAACTTCCATTTACAGGCCACGATACGAATATGGAAGTTCATTAAACTGATGTTGATTTACAGCTTTTCTTTATAGATGACAATTGGTGTGATAGAGTTTGTGTCGTGCATCTATTGGTGTTACGCACATCGATCACAGCCCCATCTCTTATGCACTAATTCAGCTATTTTATGAATATAAGGATTTTGCCCAAAACAGGTGGAGATGTTTAGAGGTCACAGGGTTGAAAACGTGTGTCTTGTGCACTTCCTTTTTCAGAAACAGATGCATGGTGTGTTGCAATGTCACCGTAGCAAAATCAATATACTGCCTTAATTTCTGCTGTTTTCTAAACTACACAACACAGCATTTCAGTGTACTTCCAGGGCAGCTGAACAACTCGTCCTGATTACTAGCCCGGAGATTTTAAATGGATGTGTTCAAGCACAAATGCAAACCTGTCTTCTTCTGTAGCATGCCACACCTCGCCACTAGGCAACCATTATTCGCCACAGACAAATATTTGACAGGATGTTACTAGCACGTTGTTAGGATGTATAAAGGCGGTTAATAAATAATCGCTTCACAGTTGACACTTTCTACCGACATAATATAATAACCAGTCGGTAAGAATTCTATTGACATTTTTATATCTATATTTTCAATTCAATATCTGTGGCCAATAGTCGGTAGGAGGTTACGAGGGAGCTGTTACAGTGTCTAAAGACGGTTTATTAAATGTCGATAGGTTCTAGTAACATTCGTCTAATGACGGTTTAGTCAATGTTACTAAAAAATTTTGTAAGGGTATTCAAGGTAGAAACGAGAGCAGGGCAAGTGATGATCACCTTGACGTAACAAGAGTTGGAAGCGAAGCAGCAAAAGTGTCAAGGTACTTCCTTACATGCGGAAATAAGCGCGCGCCAGGCAGCGCTTTCCCGGCAAGAATTCTCTAGAATAACAACTTGGGCTAATGGTTTTCCATCCTGGTGTTAACAATGCAAAACGCAAACGGGACAAGAGACGACAAGATGACACCACAAGCGGTGCCGCAATAAGTGCGCCGCCGTGCGCGCGCTTATTTCCCCAAGTGAGGACGTGCCTAAAGGCGGTCTCGCGGTAAAAAAATATACTCTGTGCGAGACGATGGTTCGGGAAGCAATTTTATCGCGGCGCTACGTTTCTGTAAACACGAGCGAGCCACTCACGGTCGCCGAAGTCGTCACGGGAGCGATGGGGTCAATGCTCTCGCCGGCGAGCCCGACCTTGGCGTGCCGTTCCTAGCAGTCGGGGAGGAACAACGACTCGCAGGAATTCTCGCGGGTCCCCGAGGCATCTCGAGAGAGATCGATAACTCTCGCCAGCTCGCCGCTCTCTGCGACAGCGAACGCGCAGCAGTTTGGCCTTCGGAACGCGGCGCGCGTTATTAAACGGCCCGCCATTGCGCGCGCTCATTTACGCAAGTGAGAACGAATAGTACATTCGGGCGCCCTCAGAAATGGCTCACGGTAGGTGCAATGAAGTCACATGCACGGTTCTACCGATGGTAGAAAGAGAGGCTTATCCCTGTGAGCCTAAATGTAAGTTGACGGGGGATGCCAGATCCGTTGACCGTGGCGTAGTTGCAGAGGAGCCCATTCATCGAGACCGGATTGAACGCGACGAGATATTGCAGCAATGGAGTCCTAGAGAAGCAGCTGGGCCCGCTGTTGACGATTAGGCACCGTTACCCAGAGAGTATGGCGAAAGGAGTTCTTGCAGAAGTCCTAAATGGCCCCGACTCATAAGGCAAGAGCACCAGCGCAAAGCTCAATCGGTCAGAAAAGTGTGCTAAAGCGGAATGTAGGCAAAGCACTGCAATTGTGGACAGCTCCCAGATATGCGAGCAACGTTGCGCGAGTGAAAACAGCTGCAATGTCCCGAGGTGTTTGAAGCTCTCCGCCATTCGAGATAACTATGATGGGAATAAATTACCCGCAAATCAATCAGACTGTGCGGCTCACATGGCATTCGTGACCGATGATATGAGTGCCGGTCAGCACGAGGCCCGAGCAGACGGCTCGGAAATGAGCACCAGGAAGCGTGCTAGGTGAAAGCGGCGTCGCAGAGTCAGGAGTGGGGCAGAAAAGACAACGTGGCCGAACAAATCAAAAGGCGCTAAATCTCAAAAGGCGTGTTTGTCACTTGGGAATTTTACATTCAGAGCCAATCAGAACCGCCCGACTAAAAAGAAAGGAAAGGGCCGTTCGGGGCGAAGGTGGATAAAGGCTAGGGGGCAAATGTGCTACCTCTCCTTCAGCTCTATTCATGTACTATGCATGACACAGGTGAGCGAGGTGGTAAGACGACACGAATTGGTCATGCGCGGCCGTGAAGTAATAGTCCGATGCCCAGAAAGCATGTTGCCAGTATGTACCGTTTCGGGAGCCTGCAGCGAGGGGAATGGCCGACGTGCCCTTTGTATTACCTGGCTGACAAGACAAGCTATCAGACTGCGCCCATCTCGAATTCGGCTCAAAAATATGCCACAGATGTAGACGTTGCGTCCTCGCAGGGGCGTCTGCCTCTGCAGGCGTTTGGTGTGTTGAGACATCAAGTACCCGAGCACGGGAAGATTGGACCCTCCCGCGTGTAGCCGTGCGCCGCTTAGCCGGGTCTGGGGAAACGGGGATCCTGATGGTTTAGCCGATGCCGGGTGTTAGGACCTGTAAAGACCCCGGCGGATACAAGACACCTCTTCGGCCATTGCTTCGCATAGATGGCACCCCCGGACTGACCAACTCGGGGGAAATCGGTAGTTGCCTTTTCCTGTCTCTTTCTCCCTCCAACCTTCGTCTTTCTCTCGCTTTCAATCTTTCCTGTCCTCTGTTTATTTTCGTGTTACCTCCAGCTTCGTAGGCTGCAAAGGTTAACTTTGTGCATTATATCCAGTCTTGGGTATATGTATTCGGTTATAGCGACAACAGCCCCACTCCCTCCCTCACTCCTATCTCCCCACGGCCTTTCGAGCGACGGAATACGGCGCGTTTGCTTACCGCTTTCTTCCTTCCCGCGCGCCATATTGAGCCGCGATCATCGGCTTCCGTCGCGTGCTTTCACTTGCACATACAACATTCGCCACGCGGCGATGGTCTTATCGCTCTTGGACCTGATACGGAACATCACGGCGGTGGTGAGGACGGCAAAAATGCGCCTGCAGTGCCCATTCAACTGCTATCACAATAATAGAAACAAAGAGACGCCTCGATGTTCAAGATACAGCCTCTTTAGAGTGTGTGCTGTGGTATGCCTTCAGAGCAATATAATATGGCAGCAGTATTAGTTCGAGCGACGGAGGGGCACGTGGTGAGCAATTAAACAGGATGACTAAAAAAAGGCGTTGACAGACATCAGCTTCGCCTCTAATATGGCGCAATTCTGGCGTCACCTTCGTTTCTTTTATTTGCTATCCTCCCTGTATTTCCACATTTGATTCGACGAGAGAACATGCGATTATGGCTGGGCCGTGTTAGGTCGTTTAAGTTTTCTTGACGCACGAAGATCTCAGATTCACGTTCCCACATTTGGCGTAGCTTAAATGTCGTTGTAGACTGTAGCGTTTTGAAGCGATGTTCAGTTTGCGGTCAACGTGCACACATGCAGACTTCGTGATAATTGAGCTGCGGATTTCCATATGTGAAATTTGTTGCTTGTAGATGCTTTCCCAGTTTTCTTTTTTCCATGCGAAACAGCTGCAGAATATCAAGAAAAATTCTTGTACTTCTTGTACGATGAACTACTTCTGGTACAAAGAACATCTCTGACAGCAATACTGACCAGGGGTAAGTATTTCATGAATGAAAGCACTTCATTTAACTTTGATCATTTCACGGTACATTAGGAAAAATATATAGCACGCTTACATCAGACACTATGGAAATAAACAATAGCTATAGTGTTTGAAGAAGTGCCGGCTATAGTATTTATGAAAAGGAATATCTCTTGGCGACATCTTGCTAGTAAAGACCTGGCTTCCGCTGAGCGTCAGTGTGAATTGCTAAATGCTCACACGCGTTACTTGGCCGTGGATACGCTACAGCTTTTCACGCGAACACTTGTATTTGGGTTTGCAAAATGCACATAGGGGAGAACAGTAAAATGTTGATCCACAGTCAGACCGCAAAATATAGCGACACTTTGAGCGAGTGCACTTACCCGTTAGTGGCCTTCGATAGCTGTGAGACCAAAAGGTTAAAGGACACCTGCTTTGGAGTACAATTCTAGCGAGTGTAATCAACGAATTCTCGCTTCGCTTAAGTGTCTTGCCTCGTTAGCAGTTGTTAAATTCTAAATAAATAGATGCTCACTGCTGAATTGACACAAAGGGCTAGACAGAACACTTTTACGTGATTTTAAATATTTGGAGCGCCTGTCTGACACCAGTGAAGCTACAACAAGCTTGGAACATTAATTTTTGGCAATCGTAAAATTGTTGATCACGGTGACCACTATCCTGACCCTCCTGATTTTGATTCCTTCGTTGCTTGCATTGGCTCAAAACGAATTGAAGCACTAATGAGATTCTAGTACTTAGAAAAGAAGCAGGTCGCTGACCACACAAAAATACGGTTATGTTTTTTTTTTCAAAACATTGTGCAAAAGAAATTGTTCTCCGGTGTGGTGTGGTAGGCACGCCAAGCGTATCAAATCACACGAGCGACTCTGCATTACGCATCAAGATGTTGCGTTCCTCTCTTTTTAATTATTCAGAGATAAACTGAAGCTTTCCATTTATGCGCACAATGGAAGCGGACAAGAATTACCGACAGTTGTTATAGCCGCATCCCGAAAAGTCACGTTGTTTGTTTTGTCTAAAACATCATCTCCTTCTTCGCTATAGAAATTTACCGGATGAGGCCGTATTCCGTCAATGCCTCGAGTAGAATATGCTCCTTCAAATATGGACTTTGAAGATTATTTGCAATAATCATTTCTTTTGAAAATAAACGAATAACTTCTTTTCTAAAACACAAATTAATGAAAATCTTTTCAACTTATAAGATATTTATTGATGTGAATCCCGAACGACACTTCGTTCTGCTGTCTAGCATCACGCCGCAGAAGTTAGCCTCAGCCAGCCGAAGCACGTTCGCTCGGTGCCTCCCTAGATTGGTTCCTCAGACTAGAATATACCACCCTTCGAAGGCCCTCAACTCTAGTGTCACTTTGAGCGGGCTCGCTTCAGCTTTATTGTAATTCGCAGGCTGTCGCAGCGAATACAATATTGACACCTGCTGCAGAGAACACTTGCCCACTTTTGCAATCGTTTAACTGAAATTGCCTAACATCAGTGGCAGTGCTCGAAAAATGCCCAAAATAATACTCGGTGGTTCGTTTTCTGATTACAGATGTTCTAAGCACATTTATAGGGTTACGTAAACACCCGTTGTACCTCTGACAACAACACCCATTTCGCTCTTTAGGCGCTGACCCTTCGCCATTCGACATCCAAGTTCGCAGCGCATCGTAAGGGTGTTGTATGCAATGTATATTTTATTCGCCCGTGAGAAATGAACATGGTTATGTGATTCTGTAAATACAGGCTATATTACCAACTTAAACATGTGCTGGCTTATGAACACATACGCAACTGCCATTAATTATAAATGACACTTTCGTTCCTCCAAGTAGTGTGTCACGAAAGTGGCTGTTGCTGCGGCGAAATGCACTGTAAAAAATTCTTACTTAAAAAACAGAAATTTTCTGTCAAAGCAGCGAGCAAATTTCTGCAAAGCGCGCTTTTCTATTTTTCCTTTTTCTCTTATTTTACAAGTTCTTTCTGTTTTACATTAAGGGAAATTTAGTGTTTAAGGATAGTTATCCGTTTTGTATTGCAGGAAAAGTTCTGTTCTCCATTTAATTTTTTTCTGTTAATTTAATAATAATTTGTGTTTTATATTACAGAAAAGCTATGCTTCACGCAATTATCCCTTTGCAGGCACAGAAAAGGTTCCGTTTTCTGTTTCTATTGTTCTGTTACTTCACTCTTTTTTCTCTTCCACTGTACTGAAGCGTCATATGTAAAGAGAATTTTCAGTCGTGATGAGTAATGGGCGACCTAGGATTGTCGCTCAAGCCAACGCTTTCAAAGGGCATATCTCTTCGTGGGCGCGGCAGCAGCCCTCACGAAGAGAATTTTGTTTGTAGAAACGTTCACTGCAGCCGATATTCTTTATTCGACCAATTTTTAACACTCCTAGCTTCAATATTTTGTGAACTTCTCTCATGTTTGAGTTGTCTGTCGCGCGTCACATAATCATTATAAAATAACAAATATCATGTCATGCATAGACCTGGTCTCAATATCGAACTTAGGCGGTATGCTCAAAGCTGCAAATGTTCAACTACAGCGCAAAAGAGAAAAGTCACACGTAGCGCTCGTGTTTTTATCGGTTTTTACTTTACTCAGTTTCATTGCGCTTCTTTTTAATATGGTCGAAACTTTTTCTCTTAGTGACTGCGAGAAATGATTTGTAATTTACAACATTCTAGAAGAAAACAGAATTTTCGTTTTATTTTACATCGAAATATGACTAAACAGATAAATATAAAAATAGGTATATATAGTTAAGTGCCTATGCGCACTATGTTCAAGAAAGGAGCAGCATTCCTTTTCCTGCAGGTGCTTTATAACAGCCTAAAATCAATTTCCTGGGCTGTGGATAAGCTTCCGCTTGCCATGGATCGCACGCGTACGTAGAGAAGGAAGAAGACGAAAATGCTCAAGTCACCAGACCCAGCTCCGGGCCGTCCAGAGGGCTCACGAAAGGGCGGAGGCTCACGAGCTTCCCGTCCCAACGGGGGCGTGCGGCCCGCGACGCCTGCCGACCACGAAACCTAGAGTGGGTGGGGAGGGGTTCCTCAGGACACAATAAAGTTATTTCCTCCTCCTCTGTTCCAAAGCAGGGCAAGCAAACCAAATAAATACGCACGTCCTTCTGTATAATAGGCACTGATGGCCGAGTAACAGAATTCCCCCGACCCTGTCAGTAAAGTTCTTTTAATTAGTCACGGCATGCATTCATACGTAAATTTGTTACACATAATCGCATCAAAATGGGTGTGCAGTGTGTCACAGTGCCAAGATATTGTGAAGTGCACATTGAAGAAATATGCGTATTTGCCAGATGGAGTTACAGTCGAACGCTGTTTTCATGTAAAAAGAAACTGTTGTGTATATTGGTTTAACCTGCCTAGGTGAGTCGCAAAAATGCAAAACTGTTCGCACCTGAAAATTGTTTAATCTAATTTTACTATAATGCTTGTTTTTTTTTTATGGATGAATTCTGGGGTGGTTAAGTGCCAAAATCAATATTTTATTATGAGGCATGCCAGAGTAGGGGATTCCGGATATCTTTTGATCACCAAGGGATCTTCACCTTGCCTCTAATTCACGGGACACAGGTGTTTTTGCATTTCGCTCCCATCAAAATGCGGCGGCCACGGGTCAGAATTCGATCCCGCGACCTCGTACTTAATAGCGCAACACTGTGACTGTCTGACATTATTCGATTCGGTGAAGCACCGATCAACGGGCGCCAAAAAGTCGTGAAATGGGAACCGGTGAGCAAGACGGGTATTGACGGCCACTCGGGCAAGCGGCTGAAAAAAGGCGAGACAAGTTTAAAGATTTTTTTGTTGTTGTTGTCGGCACAACCGTGACGCCGACAGCTGTTTGTAGGGACCTCAGTGTATTATCTGCACCGCGTGTGCATTGAGAAGCTTGATAAGATGGCAGGGATGAGAATACCTCGAAATATGGGGTTTTTCAGTGCAATCTCGAGTCCTCGGCAGTGTATGTGTGTGTCATAACGTTTGGCACCGAATGGCCGGCTGCCGTCATGTCTTCTCTGTTTGTCAACGGACAATAGAGGTCCGCCATGGACTGAAGTAAGTGCATGTGTGTCTGTGTGGTGCAATGCAAGTACGCGAATTCTAACAGCAGGGGCGACTTACCAGTTCCGTCGCCCCTAATTAAAAGGGTTGCGGCCAAGACCTTCGGAGGAGGCGGGATACAATTGGGTGAACTTGGTTGGATCGTCACCAATATCTCCAGTTCCCCGACAAAGGAAACTAGGCAAAGGAGAAGTTATTTAAACGCAGATTTTAGACCTAGCTAAGCAGTCTGGAATCTGAACCTATGAGCTACTAAGCGTCGAGAGTATAGTGCCGTCCAGTATCACCTTGGCCGCCTAACCATGTCTGAACTGCGAGGGACTAGTTGACTTAAGAGACGACAAACCCAACATCCACAACGAAGCTCACGGTAGTTGCCCTTAAGTTAGCTCAAACTCCTCGAGGGATGCGTAAGATCTAGACTCCCGGGAAACTTAGCACAGCAATCGCACCAACATCGGCTCGCCAGCGTTCTTCGGAAAGCTATGCCGTCGACTCCACGCTTTATGGACTTCCAGGTGCTGCCCGGCTATGCGTAGGCCATCATTTGTTTCCTTTTCAACTCTGTTTAGTGGACCACCATTAAGCGTATTCTGGTATAATGCTACTTTTTTATATCCACTCCTAATTCCACATTTTATTTCTTTTGTCGTTCTCATTGCTCTATATTAAGTGCATGTGTTAATGCTTTTGTGTTTCTTTACATTTGTGTTCGTTGTCAGACGATAAGTACTTTCTTTCTCGCAACTCTGACCTCTTCACGGTGTTCACTTGAGTACGGAACGTCCAACCAGCTTGTATACCTCGTCGGCGACTTCGCGCCGACGGCGAACGGCTGACAAGCCGTGACATTAAACTGGCATCCGCGACAGGACCTTCTGTACAAAAGAATCGTGGAGATTGATCGATTAGTGCTGCTTACACATTGTTTCCAAATGTAGAACGGACGTCGTGCGTGCGAATTATAGGCGCACAAGTTATGGAGGTGTAGCGGCATTTTAGATGGAATGCAGATCGGCGTGTGGATAAGAGGGAGCAAACAGGCCTATAGGGCACTGAGCTCAAGACATGGGCTGCGGAACAGCAGGGTCAGGCTGTAGCCAGAAAAGAGCGTGCGTTGGCTCGAGAGGAAACGAAAGAGAAAGCGCGCCAAGAAAAGGACCGGGAACGACTGGCGGCGAAGGAAGCCGGAGATCGGAAAATACGGTTGTTACAACTAAATAATAAGCTTACCCATACAGAAATGTTTCCTTACTTTCTTTAGAACTTTTATCAACTTTCTATCAAATTAATTAACATCCTAATGACCTTTACTTTTTGGTAACGTTTGTCAAAAGAAAGTTGGTTTCTTTCTTTCTAACTTCAGTATGTAAAAAAGAAGTCAACGGAATGTAAAGACACACTATTTTAACTTTTTAGAAAAACCATTCAATAGGAAGTTATTTATTTATTGAATTTTTCATTTATTCTTGCTGTCAGGCATTTACGTATTATTTGACTGTGTTTCTTTCAAGAAGTTGTTATGCACAGGAAGTACGGACCTCTCTTGTTTTGTTTAATACTGTTGCTCCGACCCACTATTCTGTCCATGGTAAAGGGGCAAAAAATGCGCATGGCGGAATGCGCTGTAAAGACATGCGCGTAAAGTAATGCGCGTAAAGAACGAGGCTCTATTTATACGTAGTTTCTGAATTAAGTGTAGGTTTGGCAAATAATCTGCATGATTGGTGGTGGAGGGAGGCTGAAACGGAAACGGAAATAATTATTCTTTCCAGGGTACGTAACCGAAATTACAGAACTTGCATGAATATTATTAAATACGCTTATAATTATTCAGTGAAGATGGCTGGTGAAAGACAGTCTTCTTTCATGCACATGTGCAAATTTGCTTCATTTTCAATCAACTTTCTAGTTACACAAGTTATTAGAAATTTTGTAAAAAGGATTTGCTGAAGAATGCACCGATAACATAATCTTATTTCTGAGTAAATATGCAAAGACTGGCTGCTTATAAACATTTGTTTTGCACAGTAACTGTCCTTTTTGAACTTTTAATCAACTTCCTAATAACATTTGATAGTAGAATGTTCATAGAAAGAAATTGCTTTTAATACCGGTCGCTAAGAGGAAATATGGCCTCACGAATTCAAGATGAGGGCACATATTCTCGAAAACACGACACCTAGCGCCATAGGAAGCATGTATATGAGCGGTGATCATGAATTTGTGCTCGGTAGATATCAAAGAAACCGCAGGCCATCCAACATTGCAAGCAGACGGAGCTGCACGGACGGCGCGCTGATTAGCTCGTGCTCGTCTAGTAAAGCTCGCTCATGGTTCGGCTTAAGTCCCTGTATGTGCTTTATAAATAAGGACGTCTGCCTAGACACTGTAAACCGAACAATTGGGGCCTAAATGCCTGCCTTCCTCCCAGCTAAGGCTTGCTTTTAGTGACAAAGTCTGCCTCGAAGGCCGTGCTTTTGCAAACTGCGTGCGCCTGAAGCGGCTGAGAATATTCAAGGTAATATCGGCTACGTTTCTTCATATACATTTGCTTAAACTTCGTATCAAAAAGTGAAAATACATATATTTAAGAAGTACACCCTTTTTGGACCCAAAAAATTTGTTAAAGGGCCCCTATCGATTGTTATTAGGAAAAAGCAGGCAATTTTCTCATTTAAGATACAATTTTCGAACAACCGCAGAGTGGCGTTACCACAGTATTTGTTTGGTCGACGTACCGTGTTGATTGTACTGAATGCTCCTTGCAGTAAGGCGGTAGTTGAATTATATTTCAGAAGTGCTTACACAAAATGTGCTCCTTGTCGTGTGCATTAACCATCGGAAAGTCTCCGGGCTCGTGTATCGCCATTAGATCGCTCTGTGTTTCGAGCGATCCACCAGTGTCGACAGTGAGTGTCCTACTACAGCGCCCGTCCCAGCTGCCTTCGTTTCGCCGATCTGCCAGCCCGCGCTCTCGTGAAGTCTGTGCTGGGGCTTCGAATCGTAGTGTATGGAAGACTTTGTTGAAGGTTGTACTTTTGTGGAGCAGGAGTTCATGAGAATTTCTACAGTGCTCGCGCCAGAAAAACGTCGGTGCCACGGTACCTGTGAGACGAAGGAGCGTTTGCTATGTCTTGAAAGGGTAAGCAAGTTTGGTGCTTGCGCGCATTCTTGAAGCTTATGATTTACGTAATTAGCGTGGCGTAACTAGCTAGAGGAGAGCACTCTCTGATCGTATGATGGCCATGTTGCTGTGTACATTTAGCAAGAAATTTCACGAAAGCTTCCTTTGATGTTACAGCGTACGTGTATTCTGCTGTGAAATATATGCTACCCGCCTTGATTGCTATGTTTGAATGGGCACACACTTATGAAAACGCTGAAAGTTGCTGTTCGTTCGGTACTTTCCTGGCAAGAAGTTGTTCGTTATGTAGGCATTCCCGCAAGTAGAGTACATGTGTAATGTATACGTCGATGTATCATGGGCTTCGCGCGTTGGTACACGATTGCTATGTTTGACGCTTAAGCAGACAGAACCTTGTATGAAAATTTCTGTATGTATATAGTTCGGTTTGGAGTTCTGCGTCGCAAGAACCTGTGTGTATTGCTTATGTTCTTGAGTGTCTTCGCGTATTTGTCTTCTATCTTGCGGAGAAGATATAGGACGATATTACAATATTGAGGTTTATTTTTAATCGACACATTTCAATCAGACGCCGGCCTTTAAGAAAGACATAGATCGACCAAATTTGAAGAACGGGATGTCAGGTCTTGCGATCCGAGGTTAGGACAGTGCGTAATAAAATAAGGACTGTGATTTTGTAGCGATACTTACCCCTCGATTCTGTACCACTCTTGTCGCCCATCGCTAACGGCCGGCTGTTCCAGAACGTATCACGGGCCGGGGCGTCGGTGAGACCACTAACGGATAGCGAAAAGGAATCGCATGGCTACAAAATCGCGGTCTAGCTTTCAGAATGCTTTTCATGTGCTCAATATCTTTTTTTTTAAATTCAATGCTCTATGTTTTACTACATATTTGAGTTTTGTTGCTGATTGTCCTGGAAGTCTGTTGTTGCTCCTTATTTCATTCCTTCTTGAAATTTCACGTGTTACAAAATAGCAGTGTAAGCTCCTGAGATATAACAAATTTGTACAATCAGATTCACATTCATGCAGCAGGTTGTGTAAGGCTCTCTTTGCAATTCAACTTTCCACGGGTAAATCACAAATTTCCAGGTTGACAGCGCAATATATTTAACCTTTCTTACTATTGAAGGCTATGCGGATTCTGGAGGGACCCCTACATCCCGCAGAAGCCTGCTGCGTTGCTGGAAGCTTGACAGCATGACGACACATCACCTCATCTGTGTGCTTTCACAAATGTGCGTACAAAACTGGCACTACGTTTTGAGATGTAGGATACAATTGTGTAATATGCAATCAAGTTACTGTATTGCCATTTTCAGGATTTCTAGTGTCTGATAACGAATTTTATGTTTGGGTGGAGTGCCCTCAGTGTAAGGAACTTGCCTAAAGTAGCCTCCTCTGAGTTAAAGGGAAGCTGAAACTGTTTTCGATATCCAGGAATTGCTGGGGTTGGGAAGAAGATACCTATTATTTTCGGTTCTGAATTTTTTTTTTGTATGGTCAATATAAGGGGCAGAAATCGCTTTCTAAATCCCCCCGCGGACACGCCCCCGTCGCTACCCGGAGCGCCGGGTGAGGAGGCAGCCGGAGGAGAGAACCCCTGATAGTGAGGTCATTCTTGGGGACCGTACTGCCGGACCGGCGTGCTGGCATGTGCTGGCATGTTTCTTTCCGCCCTGCGCTTTACTAAACGACACTATGAGAGATCTGCCGCCACTCACGTTTGTTTTCTTTTGCGATGTTCGTGAACTGTGCTTCCTTTCTGTGCTGCGTGAGTGCCTACAGCCAAGGGCGCCCAACATGCCCTCGTTCTGTGCAGCATTCGGGTGTGCGAACACAGGCGGGCTAGACGACGTTGTGTTTCCCTTGTTCCCGAAGGACAAGAAACTTGCAGCGCAGTGGGTCCGTGCGGTGAGGAGAGATAATTTCTTTCCGACGAAATCAACTGTGCTGTATTCAGACTATTTCGGCGACAGTGATTATCATCGGAGCTTGACAACGATGCGGGAAATTCGTATTGCAATTAAATTGGCGCGACTGAAGGCCGGTGTTGTTCCGTCTATATTCCCCCACAAGAGAAACACCTCGCCACTTCCAAGAGCGGCCTTCGCCAAGAGGAGAAAAGGTGAGGTAAGCGTTCTAATGTGCACACGGGCAATTTTTTAAACGAATGATCATCTGAGTGTCGAACAAACGGCCTTACAGCGGCCTATGACGAAGCGAGCTGGACGAACAGCCGGGAATACGCACATGCGTGCAAAGTGCTTGCCGTTATCATCCTGTTTTTCCACGCCGCTTTGTCACAGAACATTGTACTACGGCTGTTTGTTCGGCCGTGTTTTGGTACGGTGAAATAACTGGCCGGGGGTACACTTGCGCATTCAGTGATATTTGCTATTCGTCCTACCACGCAGTGCCCGCAGGCTAAGCTGTTCAGCATTCGTGTTCAAATCGCACGACATAAGGTGTTACGGTAATATTTTCATGCTTGCGTTAGAGTAGTAGAAATCGATGTTTAAAAACTTCGTTCCGTAGATTTCACACTCACAGCTTGCTACCAGCAGCGAAATGCCGCAAAAACGAGCGTCGGCACAGCCGCGCCCGTGGCAAGGTCAACGGGCTCAAATAATGAAATAACGTTGTGAAGTATTGAACTTGTAAGCGTTCGACGTGGTCTAGCCCAATACAAGCATCGCTGCTGGACAAAAAATGTTTTCTTGCCTATAACCAGCTATGCATCACACATGGCAAAGTTATTATTTGAAAGTAAATGTAACACCTTACTCATTAGTTTCTTATTACGCTCATTGATTTGAATTACATTACCAATTACCGCTTTCAAGAAAGTAATGGTATTACTTTACGATTGCTTCCAAAAAGTTTTCATGGGCACAAGAAGCAAAAAGCAAAGTATAAAGGGATGCCAACCTTTTTTCAAGGTGACATACACTTGCCAACATTTCATGCCCTCCGCCCCCCCCCCCCCCCCCCCATGTGCCTCCACGACATCTCAGGACACAGGTTCTGGCGCAGTACACAGCTTACTGGTGCATTTTTAACGCAATTAATAAATTACATTAGCCATGAAATTACAGACACCACATAATTTGCATTACTAAATGACTAGACAACTAATCCATCACATAAGTTACTGAATAAGTATTTCAATTACTGTAAGTAATCAAACTGTTGTCATATTTGCTGATATGGATGAAATGCTGAAATTCATGACATCCATGCCTTGCATTTTTTCAGGTTCTAGCAGAGCACCTTGAGAACCGAGCCCCTCATGAACCTGTTCCACTACCATCACCAATCGAAGAGTTTGAAGCAGCCAGTGTGACACAGGCAGATAATGTTGAAGAGTTTGAAGTAGCCAACCGCGGCACTTATGTTCGTGATCCTGCATCAACACGCAAAAAACCACGGAAATTTAGACAAGCAGCGGCAAGGCGCATGACATCGCGGAACTGCACCCGTGTTTACAATCTAATGAGACGTTAGTGCTTCGGCATTCTTCCAGCAGCAAGTTCCCTGCGACAGTTTAGCGCGTTTTTTCTCCCGTCATTGGAACGTGCAGCTGCATGGAAAGACACATGTACCAGCTAAGATTTTCAGCGCGCGAGACGGTGCACACATCGCTCTCGCTGTTGGCACACTCAACATCGTCGTTGCCCCCGTTGCCGCCGTCGTTTTCTGTATCGGCTGTCGGTTCGAACATGTACGGCGAAAATACAAGCTCTACGAGATAGCGAGAACGTTCCATAATGCTTACAACTCAGCTGGGAAGCCAGAACAGAACAGCGTGCTACGCTCTGAAACGGCGGCGCCGACCGGCAATCCTCATGAATGACGTCAAAGCATTGCCGACCGGCGGCATTCGCGCGATACCCTGAGGCGCTGGTGCGCGTTTTCTTGCAAAACAGCCGCTTGCGTTTGTTTCCGCCCTTTTTAAACGAGATATTCGTGTTCAGTGGACTCAAAACTGTAGAATGCCGCAGGGAACTCATTTTTGTCGAAAAGTGTTTCAGCTTCCCTTTAAATATACTTGGAGCTTTAGTAATCACATCTGATATACTCCATATAGGCACTATATTAATCTTGCGAAATTGCCTTTTTAGGAACCACGAATTGAGGTTTCGTGCTGTGAAGAATGTGCTGTAGAGCGTCTAGAAAAATGTGTCCTACCACCTAACGACATGGTTTAGGAAAAATTGCCTTAAGCAATGCTTTCGCACAAAAGTTGTATCATCCAGAGTTTCACGGAACCCTGTGTGGTCGGTATGAAACATAAAGACATAGATCAACCAAATACAACATTAAAAGGAATACATTTCAGCTTCCATATGGAAGCCTTGTTCACAATGGGGCAAAAAAGTAGAAGTTCATATTTAAGTACGTTTTAGCATAAGGCGGGGCAGGGCTCCTTGGTTTCAGATGAGCGTGTGTCCTGTTGATTGTATCTTAGGGAATCCGGGTACAGGCATGGCTTCCAATTTACTTCGTTACCGATTATCCTAGAGTTCATCCAGTCACTATTGTGCTTATTCATTGCTACATGCTCTGCCAAAGCATTTGATGCCGCTCTTTTCTTATCCACGTCATTCTGATCTTGGCGTAGCCATTGTTTGAAGTTGCCGATCACCCTAATGTAGATAACATTCATATACACGTTATGTTTCAAAGGTCAGAATTGACGTCAGTAAAATTTTTTATACGGTTTGTTACTGGGATGGCTGTCTCGTTCGTTTAGCATGACTTGTCACTGGGATTGTTCTCTTGTTTGTTTAGTCAAATTCTTATGAATTTCATTTTGTGCACAGTGAGATGTTACAAACATACCTTGCATATACATGAAAAAAAGGCTTACAACAGAGATAACATATATGCGTGGGCACATATATGTGTCAATAAAATACTCTAGAATCATTTCTGCCTACAGAAAAAGAAGTTATGTCTCCTCGAGGACATGGCTGCTTGCACTAATCAACCTGCAAGCAAAAGTTTTCTTGAATCACTATTTTTGATATCAAAATGCTTATGTGGCATGTACAAACTTCTTGCATCAATATTTTATTGGGATGAGCTGTCTAAAATTTAGTTTTGAGTAACTGCAATAATTACCTCATATCCCCTGTCTTCTAATTATTCTAATATTCTGGGCTTCTATCTTGACAAACCTTTTATAAAATTAGTTTGTTGAGGCCAAATATACAGGGCTTTCTAAATTGAATGTGTCGGTAACTATGAAACACTATGCTTCCTATGAAAATGCCGCTTGGGCATGTAGTTTGTTCACTTTGTCAGACAAAATCTTTACACCCAAGTGCAGTCAGTAAATTGAAAACTGCATGTCTGTAAGGAGAAGCCAGACAATTGTATTCGAAGGCAATTGCATCTTGTTTGATAGTTCTAGAGCACTTGTGCGTCACTAATCGAGCACAGCTTGACCCTTAGCCCCATGCACAATCAGGCTTGAAGCTTTCAATATCTGGCAATTGCTATAACAGCACCAGATCGCACTCCATGTCTAGGAGTGGTACGCATTTGCTTAGATCTAGGCAGATGCATATCTTTCTGTTCCATTGAAGTTCCCAATACTTTCTAGTATTAGGTGAAAGTACATTGCATGTATGGTGTACATAAGGCTGCTTTATTCTTTAAACCGAATCAGCAAGAAACAACTACTGCCGTTTTTGCAAACCATACCTTATTTTCTAACCATTCCTTGATCAAAATTGTATAAAATGAATCTGTGCTTGTTCTGCTGTTTCACATGTAGTCATGGGTGACGGTGTATATGTTGAAAAGGGCCTGCTGAAGAGGCTGCTCCTCGACGCTATCAACTCAGGCTTTCAATTCTCAGGGGGGAGGGGGGCTCCTTAAAGCGCTGTTTACAAAAAGAAGAGGTTGAAGGGAAGTCCTTCTTTGGGCGGCTGTCAAATACCTAGCGCAGAAGCATCCGTTGGATTCCAAGAAGGTAAGCGCCATACCCGGCACGTGTGTGACAAAGAGGCATCTTAATATTCTTCGTGTAGTTTTCCACAAAACTGCTTTCACGGTAATTTCAGCGCTATCTTAGGGTAGTGCTTTCTTTCCTGCTAAAATAGCTATTAACCTGATTATAATAGCAGTTTATAATGCAACCTTTGCGAACATAACCAGAAAATTGTCATTACTCTTGGCATATGTATTTTTGTTTTGAATGCACGGATAATATAATATGCTGTCTTGTGGAAAGCTAACATGTTTAGTAACAATCTCCCTTTAATAATGTCTGCCTCCACAGCAAAGGCACTTTATGATCTTGGTGTAAAACGTCCATAATGCCTTTTCAAATGCATACATGTTGCTTGTATAATTTCTTGGTTCTTAAGTGCCACACGTAAGTCAACTCGTCTATGTACCTGTGGCAAAGCAACGCTACAACACAGTTTCGACTGGCACCTTGCCTTTCCTAAGATAATTCACACATGAAACTTCCATTTACAGGCCACGATATAGAGATATGTAATTTCATTAAACTGATGTTGATTTACAGCTTTTCTTTGTAGATGACAATTGGTATGATAGAGTTTGTGTCGTGCATCTATTGGTGTTAAGCACATCGATCACAGCCCCACCTCTTATGCACTAATTCAGCTATTTTATGAATATTAGGACTTTGCACAAAACAGGTGCAGATGTTTAGAGCTCACAGGGGTGAAAACTTGTGTCTTGTGCACTTCCTTTTTCAGAAAGAGATGCATGGTGGTGTTGAAATGTCACAGTAGCAAAATCAATATATTCCCTTTATTTCTGCTCTTTTCTAAACTACACAACACAGCATTTCAGCGTACTTCCAGGACAGCTCAAGAACTCATTACTAGCCAGGAGATTTTAAATGGACGTGTTCAAGCACAAATGTAAACCTGTCTTCTTCTGTTGCATGCCACACCTAGCCACTTGGCAACCACTATTCGCCACTGACAGATATTTGACAGGATGTTACTAGCAAGTTGTTAGGATGTATAAAGCGGTCAATAAATAGTCGCTTCACAGTTGACACGTTCTGCCGACATAAGATAATAACCAGTCGGTAAGAATTCTATCGACACTTTATATCTATATTTTCAATTCAATATCGGTGGCCAATAGTCGGTAGGAGGTTACTAGGAAGCTGTTACAGCGTCTAAAGACGGTCTATTAAATGTCGATAGGTTCTAGTAACATTTGTCTAAAGACGGTTTAGTCAATGTTACTAAAGCATTTTGTAAGGGTATTCAAGATAGAAACGAGAGCAGGGCAAGTGATGATCACCTAGAAGTAACAGGAGTTGGAAGCGAAGCAGCAAAAGTGTCAAGGTACTTCCTTACATGCGGAAATAAGCGCGCGCCAGGCGGCGCTCTTAACAACACGCGCCGCGAAAGGCGCTTTCCCGGCAAGAATTCTCTAGAATAGCAACTTTGGCTTGTTGGATTTCCAACCTGGTGTTAACTACGCAAAACGCAAACGGGACAAGAGACGAAAAGATGACACCACAAGCGGTGCCGCAATAAGTGCGCCGCCGTGCGCGCGCTTATTACCGCAAGTGAGGACGTGCCTAAAGGCGTTCTCGCGGCAAGAAATACTGTGTGCGAGACGATGGGTCCGGAACCAATTTTATCGCGGCGCTACATTTCTGTAAACGCGAGCGAGCCGCTCACGATCGCCGAAGTCGTCACGGGAGCGATGGGGTCAATGCTCTCGCCGGCGAGCCCGACGTTGGCGGGCCGTTCCCAGCAGTCGGGGAGGAACAACGACTCGCAGGAATTCTCGCGGGTCCTCGAAGCATCTCGAGAGAGATCGATAACTCTCGCCAGCTCGCCGCTCTCTGCGACAGCGAACGCGCAGTTGTTTGGCCTCCAGAAAGCGGCGTGCGTTATTAAACGGCCCGCCATTGCGCGCGCTCATTTACGCAAGTGAGAACGAATAGTACATTCAGGTGCCCTCAGAAATGGCTCACGGTAGGTGCAATGAAGTCACATGCACGGTTCTACCGATGGTAGAAAGAGAGGCTTATCTCTGTGAGCCTAAATGTAAGTTGACGGGGGATGCCAGATCCGTTGACCGTGGCGTAGTTGCAGAGGAGCCCATTCATCGAGACCGGATTGAAAGCGACCAGATATTGCAGCAATGGAGTCCTAGAGAAGCAGCTGGGCCAGCTGTTGACGATTTGGCACCGTTACCCAGAGAGTATGGCGAAGGGAGTTCTTGCAGAAGTCCTAAATGGCCCCGACTCATAAGGCAAGAACACCAGCGCAAAGCTCAATCGGCCAGAAAAGTGTGCTAAAGCAGAATGTAGGCGAAGCACTGCAATTGTGGACAGCTCCCACATATGCGAGCAACGTTGCGCGAGTGAAAACAGCTGCACTGTCCCGAGGTGTTTGAAGCTCTCCGCCATTCGATATAACTATGATGGGAATAAATTACCCGCAAATCAATCAGACTGTGCGGCTCACATGGCATTCGTGACCGATGATATGAGTGCCGGTCAGCACGAGGCCCGAGCAGACGGCTCGGAAATGAGCACCAGGAAGCGTGCTAGGTAAAAGCGGCGTCGCAGAGTCAGGAGTGGGGCAGAAAAGACAACGTGGCCGAACAAATCAAAAGGCGCTAAATCTCAAAAGGCGTGTTTGTCACTTGGGAATTTTACATTCAGAGCCCATCAGAACCGCCCGACTAAAAAGAAAAGAAAGGGCCGTTCGGGGCGAAGGTGGATAAAGGCCAGGGGGCAAATATGCTACCTCTCCTTCAGCTCTATTCATGTACTATGCATGACACAGGTGAGCGAGGTGGTAAGACGACACGAATTGGTCATGCGCGGCCGTGAAGTAATAGTCCGATGCCCAGAAAGCATGTTGCCAGTATGTACCGTTTCGGGAGCCTGCAGCGAGGGGAATGGCCGACGTGCCCTTTGTATTACCTGGCTGACAAGACAAGCTATCAGACTGCGCCCATCTCGAATTTGGCTCAAAATTATGCCACAGATGTAGACGTTGCGTCCTCGCAGGGGCGTCTGCGTCTGCAGGCGTTTGGTCTGTTGAGACACCACGTACCCGAGCACGGGAAGATTGGACCCTCCCGCGTGTAGCCGTGCGCCGCTTAGCCGGGTCTGGGGAAACGGGGATCCTGATGGTTTAGCCGATGCCGGGTGTTAGGACCTGTAAGGCCCCCGGCGGAGGCAACACACCTCTTCGGCCATTGCTTCACATAGATGGCCGCCCCGGGCTGACCAACCCGGGGGAAATCGGTAGTTGCCTTTTCCTGTCTCTTTCTCCCTCCAACCTTCGTCTTTCTCTCACTTTCAATATTTCCTGTCCTCTCTTTATTTTCGTGTTACTTCCGGTTTGGTAGGCAGCAAGGGTTAACTTTGTGCATTATATCCAGTCTTGGGTATATGTATTCGGTTATAGCGGGGTTGTACGCACCGCTGGCGTGCGCTGAACTGAAGGCTTTCCGTCCTCCGTCGTCCCCTGGTTGGGCTCCATGGTGGGCGGCGGCCATCCCTGCCGAAAACTCCATACTACTAGTGGCCATATCTTTTCCCCGAATCCCTGATTGCCCTCATACACGAGGGCGCACCAAAGATATTTTCCACTTTCTTGGAAACAAATCGCCAAACTGAAAACCTGAAACCTGAAAAACAACCCTGAAAGGACCATGAGAATAATTTGTCCTTTCCTAGTGTCTATATATCTCACTGAAAGTCTTGGTGCAGGATATAAAGCATCGGAAATGGCTAGCGCCGATCTCCTTTAGGAACTCCGTGATCCGAAACAGCTTGAAAATCTTCCTGAAGTTGTGTCATTTGGGGAAATCCCATTAACAATAACCCCACACCGAACTATGAACACCAGCCATGGTGTTGTTTCTGACGGCGATCTAATGGAGCTAGCAGAAGCTGAACTGTTAGAAGGCTGGAGTGAGCAAAACGGGATCAATGTTAAAATAATCATGCTCAGGCGCGACGGGAAGGAGATAAAAACCAAGCATCTTGTACTCACTTTCTGCTCAAGCATTCTGCCTGAGACACTCGAGGCTGGCTATGTAAAGCTACGGGTCAGGTCGTATGTTCCAAATCCTCTCCGCTGCTTCAAATGCCAGCGTTTCGGCCACAGTTTGCACCTGCCTGCCGAGGCCGGCAGACAGGTGCAAAATGTAGTTCCCGTGACCATGCCTCTGAAACATGCGAAAACGCTCCACACTGCGTGAACTGTGATGGCGAGCATGCCGCATACTCGCGGTCATGCCCGTCTTGGAAGAAAGAAAAAGAAATAGGCTCAATCAAAGTAAAGGAAAATATAAGTTTCAAAGGGCACGCAGGCGGGTAGCATACCTTCTAAAGAACGGCTGTGCCGAAGTGACGCGTAAGGGGGCAGTGTCAGAACGGCCTCCGGCGGCTCTCCGACCTACAAGCAGTGAGTCGGCAGTTACGCCATCTGCCCCCATGGTGGTTGCAGCTAGCGCTGCAGAAGCGACCATCGACCCCAAAGGTGGGCGCAGCCAAGGCTACCCCAACCTCCCCTTCCGAGGCAGGGCTCTCACGGAAAACTTCTCGCTCGCAAGAGCGCGTGTCCGGCGCCTCACAAGAGGCAATGGACACTACACCTATTCTCACGGCGCCCCAAGCGCCTAAGGAGCGACGAGGCTCCCTTGAACGCTCCAGAAAAGGCAAAACCCCGGTTACAGGGCCTCCAAAGAGCTCTGTAATCTAAGGCATTACTTCCGTTTCCGTACACACAGCACCTATTTACTTCCAATATGGATACACAAATTATTCAGTGGAACGCCAGGGGTCTCCTTAGAAACCTCGATGATGTGCAAGAACTCATAATCCAGAAACACAATCCAAAAGTGCTGTGTACAGAAAACACACCTAAAATCAAAACACACAAGCTTTCTCCTACAGTATATAACTTTTCGCAAAGATCGCGATGATGTTGTCGTATCATCGGGCGTTGTTGCCATTGTTAAATATAAAAGTATTGCGTGTCAACTTTTACAGCTACAAACGCCGCTTGAAGCAGTGGCCGTTCGAGCTGTTCTCCTAAACAAACTCATCACCATTAGCTCGCTTTACATACCCCCACAATACAAATTAAACAAACGCGAATTTCAGTCCTTTACAGATGAATTTCCATAACCTTATGTTGTTCTTGGCGATTTCAATGCGCACAGCTCCCTGTGGGGCGACTCTCGTATAGATGCGCGAGGTCGTCTTGTTGAACAGTTCTTTTTTTCTTCTGGTGCGTGCCTTCTGATTAAGGATGAATCCACGTATTACTGCCTTGCAGCCAGAACCTTTTCTTCAATTGACCTCAGCGTAGTTTTCCCGTCTATACTGCCTGAACTTGAAAGGGAAGTCACGAACAATCCTTACGGGAGCGACCACTTCCCCATACTGCTGAGATGATATAAAGTAAACGAATATCCACAACAGGCTCCTAAGTGGAAGATCGATACAGCCGACTGGAAGAAATTCCGAACGCTCACTAGTATCTCATGGAATGACATGTCTTCTTTAGGAATTCATGCTGCTGTGCAGTATTTCACAGCCTTCATTATAGATGCCGCATCTAAATGCATATGCGAGGTAAGTGGCTTGGCATGCAGACGACGTGTCCCGTGGTGGAACGACGAATGTAGGATTGCTCGTAAGAAACAGAACAAAGCGTGTGGGTTGCTACGCGCCTACCCCACTGCGGAGAATCTTATCAACTTTAAAAAAGTAATATCCCAAGGCAGGCGAACCCACCGACAGGCCAGAAGAGAGAGTTGGCAGAAGTTTTTATAGAGTATTAACTCGTTTGGAGATGAGGCCAAAGTATGGAACAGGGTAAACAGGATAAGATGGCGAGAAACATATTCACTCCCTCTGGTAAATACACAGGGCGATACACTGCAAGATCAGGCACATTCATTTGGGGAGCACTTTGAGCGTGTGTCGAGCTCAATCCACTATTCCCTATCCTTTCTTAACCATAAAGAAATAAAATAACATAAGCCAATCATACGAAAATTTAAACAATATGAACTGTATAACCGGCCTTTCAGTATTGCCGAGTTGAGAGCTGCCTTGAACACATACAAATGTACTGCACCGGGACCTCACAGAGTCATGTATGACATGATCAGAAACATGCACACTGACACACAAGTTACACTGCTCACACCTTGCAACACTATTTGGGCTGCGGGATACCTCCCATCTACATGGAAAGAAGCGATTGTGGTTCTTGCTCTAAAGCAGGGAAAAGACCCTCCATTGGCAGAAAGTTATCGTCCGATAGCTCTTACAAATTGTCTGTGTAAGCATTTTGAAAAAAACGATTAATCGCAGACTCATACATTTCCTTGAACTCAGCAATATGCTCGATCCCTATCAGTGTGGCTTCAGTGAAGGGCGGTTGACAATCGATCATCTTTTGCGCATTGAAGGATATATCCGCGGTGCATTTGTACACAAACAGTATTTCCTCTCGATATGGAGGAGGCATATGACACAGCATGGCGTTACGCGATCTTGCGAGATTTGTCGGGAATGGGCATCTGTGGAAATATGTTGCAAATAATTGAAAGCTATTTGTCGAATCGTATCTTCCGCGAGAAAATCTGCAACGTATTATCACGACTTCTTATACAAGAAACAGGTGCACCCCAGGGAGGCGTGCTCAGTTGCACAGCCTTTATCGTTAAGATGAACTCACTTCATGTTTCTCTACCATCGGCCAATCTTTATTCCGTCTACGTGGACGATATACAAATAGGTTACAAATCTTGCAACCTTACAGTGTGCGAAAGACAGGTACACCAGGGCTTAAACAAGGTGTCCAAGTGGGCAGAACAAAATGGACTTAAATCGACCCCCAAAAAAGCTCTTGTGTTCTCCTTACAAGAAAGAGAGGCCTGGTCCCTGATCCTTCTGTAGAACCGGGTGGACAACAAATTCCCTTCAACAAAGAGCACAAATTTCTAGGTGTTATTCTTGACACCAGGCTCACTTTCATCTCGCACATAAAATGTCTTAAAGCAAAATGTCTAAAAACTATGAATTCACTTAAAATCCTGTCCTACACAACATGGGGTAGTGACAGGAAGTGTTAACTGAATCTTTACAGGAGCCTAGTCCGATCACGGTGAGATAGATTATGGTGCCGTAGTATATCACTCTGCCGCACCGCGCGCGCTTAAGATGTTAGACCCCGTTCATATCTGGGTATCCGCCTGGCCACTGGTGTATTGAGAACAAACCCTGTCGGCAGTTTATATGTAGAGTCAGATGAATGGTCACTCCATTTTCAGAGAACATACATCAGCTTCACCTATTTTCTCAAAGTGCGCTCTAATAAAGAACATCCGTCTTTCACAACAGTTAACGACTTGACATGTGAAACGCTTTTTCATAATATACCCTCCATGAGACTTCCTTTGTCACTGCGTGCAAGAGAGCTCAGCAAAGAAACGGATGTCCCAATTCTCGAACATCGCTTAATGTCTCCAGCAGGTGATAGACGGTGATGTATCCTTTGTAGAGGTCACAAAGCACGCTCCTGACCTCGAAATTGCCGTGCACTTCCGTGAACTTCAATCCAAGTGCTGCTGTTCCGAATTCCGCCGAAATCACATTCTGGTGTATCTTATGCTGCTGTTGGTCCCTTTTTATTCTAAATCTGATGTATTGAACCCCTTAACGAGTATCTTCACTGCAGAAGCCTATTCTGTACTGTCTGCAGTAAAACATATAAAGAAATTAAATCTGGACAGAGCCATAATATTCACAGACTCGTTAAGTCTCGTAAAAGCGCTGAACTCTTTACAAAAGTTCACACATCCTGTTTTCGTTGAACTTTACTCACTCTTGTGCAGCATTTATTTATCATATAGACATGCAATAATATGCTGCGTACCTGGCCATAGAGGTGTCGAGGGCGATGTACTAGCTAAAAAAATGGCCACACCATCGACATCACTAACCACTTTTTCTACGGCTGCTGTCCCTGTCACAGATCTGAAGCCTTTCTTAAGAAAGAAACTGCGACAACATTGCCAACGCATGTGGAACGCAGAAGCAAATAATAAACTCCACGTTATAAAGCCACAGTTAAGTTTTTGGCCATCTTCAACAAAATCTCGGCGAACAGATGTCCTACTCTGTCGCCTCAGAATAGGACACACATTTGGGACCCATCATTCTCTACTTACTGGAAGTGAACCTCGAACCCGTGGTAGATGCGGTGAGAGGCTGACCGTCCTCCATGTGCACCTGGAGTGTTGGGAAGCCGAAACGGAGAAAAAGAAACATTTTTCGCTTGCATGCCATTATTACATTCCTGTACATCCGGCTATGTTTCTTGGTAAGGAACCACTTTTTAACACCGAGGCAGTCCTCAACTTCTTAAATGATGTTTTCCTACATATTATAAGCCCAATAAATTCGTAGAGCATCCTCGTTACAGAGGATGCCACTGTGATAATTGTTTTGCGTAGCACATGCCTCCAGGTCCTTGTGTTTCAAGGGCTCTAAGGAGGCAGTAGTGCTCTAGCAAATCTTATAACCTGATATATTTTACATATCGTATCATCCTCTTGAAACACATCTTAATGTCCATAGTAAACGCATGCGTCATCGCCATATTCTTATTATACAGATTGTACGCACTTTAGAGCGACTATGTTTACGGCCCCTTTACAGCCACCTCACACCAACTTCAAAGAACTCATAATTACATTGCAAACTCATTACCATGGACATGGCGCTCTTTGGTCATACTTGGCCCTTGCGCCATTAAACACCAAACATTCATTCATTCATTCATTCGTAGACGTTTAGGAATGAGAAACAACAATGGAGGCTTTGTAAAAACAACAGTTGTTCGCTTCTTTAATGCCGGGTTAGGTTAAACGCTTTTCGATAAGCAAGGCTCGAGCTGAAGCAAGACTCGATCGTTCTACAAGCTCATGATATTCTCAAAGCGATGCTTTCCACACGCATGGATTGTTGATATTTTTGAAACATTTATTTGCCGAGGTGGCATTGCTTTCTTTTTAAGCAGATGGGCTTCTTTTTTATTATTTATTTTCCTTAAGACAGACGCGCTTGCAACGTAAAGCCCCGATTGTTCGTTGGAGGCCTTTGATGGCGAGCTGCAGCGTCAGTTCGCTTTCCAGAAAGGCTCGCGAGATTTTCCCTTCAATTCGAACGCTTTATTTGGAAGAGCCTTTGTTGATTCCACAATTTTGGAAAGTGATCTTGCCTTTCCTTTAGGCGTGTCCTGTGCGTGTGTTCACAACACGGCAGCAATTTGTGGTTCGTTAGTGCGGGAAATACTCGCATGTAGACATGAGCGCGAATCTTCTTGTAGTTTTGAGTGCGTCATTTACACAAGTTCTGTTTTTTTCTTTTTCTTTCTTAGGAGTGCGTCCATTAAAACAAGCGAGGGAAAATATTAGTGCGTGAGTCGCACAGATGAGTTTCGACCGCAAAGTGAGAGTGACTAGGATAATACATCCATGAAGCGAGTTTGGGCCTCAGTGGCAGTAGTACGTGCCCTGACAACGGATGTAGAGTACGAACAGACTGTTCATGGCGGTTGTGCGGCATATGATATTTGGATTATCATTTATTTAGAGCATAATTGTTTGTGTTATCTTAGGTTTCGAATAACGCGATTGTCTGGCATTGGTTTGGAGGTCCAAAAATTATCCATGTACTTGTAAAGCCCACATTTTTTCGTCCAAGCCGACCAGCAACTGCTCTCCTACATCCGACAGGCAAAACAATTGAACGGTCGGGTACTTCGATGAACGCTTCCCTTAAAGCGGGAGTACCCACTTTAAGGGAAGCGAGAATGTGGGAGCCGATTATTTAAGCCGAAGGTAAGGTCATTCTGCAGTTCAGTTGGATATTTATGTGTTGTATTCTTAGGCTTGTAGTGTTCTGTTGGTTTAGTTTTTTTGTCCTTGTATAGTATGCATTGCACATTGTGTGTATAGAGTTTTGTATACATGGAACGGTGCTTTTCTTCTTTCTCGAAAATGCCGCTCGTGAAAACGAATATTATTTTGTAATATTGTAACGATGTGGGATCGACGAGGATGCGGAGCAGCACCACCAAGAAATATACTTTTATCAATCGCCCAAGAAAAACCAACAACGTCTTCTTCGTTTCCACGGTTAACCTAAAAGCCCGCGCTACTTCAGCGTCGTCTCCACTGGCGCATACCCGCGGCGATACAGTTGTGCCAGATATAGTTATGAGTCATTTGCTTCCCCTTTAGAAAAGAGCATCGTCCCGGTGATAGAGGCTTGAAAAGCAGGAGGGGCAAAGAACTGCGCAGTCTTGTCAGTCCTCATACGAAGCACGTGAACGACCTCGGGTAAATGGCGTCGGCGCTTTGAACATTTAGAGCTCTCTGGAACGACTTCGTAGCTGACGCCACTGAGACGTCGGAGAACTATGTAGGGCCCGAAGTATTTGCGCATGAGCTTTTCCGAGAGCCCACGCTGTCGATCAGGTGTCTAGCCCCCCACTTTGTCACCGATGTTGCATGTTATGGGTATGTGCCGAAGATTGTAGCGTCTGGCGTCAAAGTCCTGTTGTTCGTGGATTCGCGACGCGCAAGCTGTCTAGCTGCCTCTTCTCGGTTTGTGATCTCTTCAGCACCCGTCTCGTTGTCGTCAAATTAATAAGGGAGCGTTGCTTCTAATGTGCTTGTAACCTCATGGCCGTATACAAGACTGAAGGGTGTCTTGCAAGTGGTCTCTTGACGAGCCGTATTATACGCGAAGGTGACATAAGGCAAAGCCTCGTCCCAGTTATGCTCTACGCCTACGTACATGCTTACCATATCAGCCTGTGTCCTATTAAGTCGTTCTTTCAGTCCGTTTGTTTGAGGGTGATACGCTGTTGTCTTCCTGTGGTTGATACCACTTAGACATCGAACGATATCTAAAAACTTGACCATGAACGCAGTAGCTCTGTCCGTGACGACTACTGCGGGAGCGCCATGCCTGAAAAGGATGGATTCCAGAAAAAATGGCGCCGCTTGATCTGCTGTTGCCCGCTGCAGAAAACCTGCGCACTATACCGTAAAACCATTCGAATGTGCTTGTATTCCAATCTCCTGACGTCAAATTTGAGTAACCGCAGAGGAAGCATTGGGTTGTCACTCGCAGGGCTGTCTGAACAGACCAGTAAAACGCTCTCCTCGTTCATGGGCAGTCACTTTTGTTTGCTTGAAAAACGAATAGCATTGCCTACACTGAGCGGCTTGTGTTATCTAATTGGCTGGCAAGAGGCGAGGAGCACGCTCAAGCGGAGAGGGATTTCGTGGGGCAGAGGCACTGCACTGAAAATCAATACCCGGATGGAACCGGCGTCTGCGATTGGTCCGCTTTCCCGTACATTCCTTGCGGTGGCTGGTCGAAAATCGCGGCGGGATGCGACGGGAGCTTAAGTATGACGCTAAAACGGATCCTCATCAATGAGGAGTCGTCAGAACAAGGTCGTAATCATGCCGAAAATGCTCCAGAACGTTGTACGGCCGCGCAAAAGGTTTTATTACATACAAATAAAACCATGCTCTCCGGCACGTGCGAGTAGCCAGTTCCTGAGCGATCGATGGCAGCCACCTCCTATTCCTTTCGGAACGGGGCAATATGCGGATATTCAGAAGAAAATTCAAATTCGTTCGGGATGCTAATGCATCCTAAACGCGTACACGTCACTTTGACGGGGTGAGTTTTTGCGGTGGTTTCATGACGTCGCGTGACAGGCAGGTGAAGTGGGTGCAACCGGAAAATTTTGACCAATAGACGAGAACTGACGGCGAAAAGGCGTCGAATCAGAAACACTAATTTTTCTTTTGTTAGGACAAATCACGCAAAATCAGTGTGTACACGTCACATCAGTTGGGGAGCTATCGCGGTTTTCGTGACGTCCCGTGACCGACAGCTCAAGTGGGCGTAGTCCAAAAAGTTTTTGATGAATCGCGCTGGGCTGATTGCCGCATCGGAATAGAAAAATTTGGAATAGGGGATCTATAACACAAAAATATTCCAATATGTTTTTATTCCAATCTCCTGACGTCGAACTTGTGTAACCCCCGACGCAAGCACCGGGTGGTCACCCGCAGGGTTGTCTGAACAGACCAATCAAACGCTCTCCTCGTTCATGGGATGTCACTTTGGTTGAAAAACGAATAACGTTGCCTACACTGAGCGGCTTGTCGTATCTAATTGGCTGACAAGAGGCGAGAAGAATGCTCAAGTGGAGAGGGATTCCATGGGGCAGAGCCATTGCACTGAAAAGGATAACCAGATGAAGAGGGCGGTGACGGCATCTGCGATTGGTTCGCTTTCCTTACTTAGCTTGCGGTGGCTGTTCGAAAATCGCGGCGGCATGTAACGGAAGCTTAAGAATGAAGCTAAAACGGATTCTAAGCAAAGAAGAGCTGGCCGAATGAGATCGTCAACGTGCCGAAAGTGCTTGAAAACCTTAGGCGGCCACGCAAGAATTTTTCTTATACGCAAATAAACCCATGCTCTCCGGTAGGTGCAAGTAGCCAGCACCAGAGCTATCGGCGGCAGCCATCTTTTATTCCTTTCGGAACGGGGCAGCGTGCGGCTATTCAGAAGAAAATTCAGTTTGGTCGGCATACTAATGCATCTTTAATGCGCACACGTCACTTCTACGCGGTGAGATTTCGCGGTTGTGTGACATCGCGTGACAGGCAGGTAAAATGGGTGAAGCCCGAAAACTTTTGACCAATAGCCATGGGCTAATGGGGAAAAGACGTCGAGTCAGAAATAACTGTTTTTTCTTTTTTTGGTCAAATCATGCATAATCAGTGTGTACACATCATATCAGATGGGGAGGTATCGCGGTTTTCGTGACGTCGATCGACAGACAGGTGAAGTGGGGCTGGTCCAAAAATGTTTTTGAACAATCGCAGAGGGCTGAGAGGTGAAATGGAATAGAAAAGCTTGGAAAAGTTTTACGTCATAGCGCCTTAGCTTTACGTTATAGCGCCTCCAAAAGATGCAGCGGTGGAAAAGATGCAGCTGTAGCGTAGAGGTAGAGCATCCGCCTCGCGTGCAAGAGGACGATGGTTCGAATCCCAGTACCGCGGAATTTCCCACCGTATTGAAAAAAATCCGCGTGTTGATAAAATTGCCCAAACAGGCCTGGAGTGCGGCCTGATCCCGGTAACCAGAACCAGTAACGCACTCCCACACCAGAGCAGGATTGGCCACCCTGGTGCAGAATTTAGCCACAACCTCCTATATGAATACAACAATCAAATCCGGGCCCTCAGTCTCCAGCAGCTGCGAAGCAACTGGCCACGGTGGTGGTCAGTCCTGCGACGCAGCAGAGGGTGCTAAGGATCTCGGGGTCCGGACAGACCGCCATTGGAATCTGAACTTCGCAACGTTTAACGCTACAACGTTATCTAGTGAGGCGAGTCCAGCAGTGCTACTGGAGTAATTAGAGGGCAGTAAATGGGATATAATAGGCCGCAGTGCAGCTAGGAGGACTAAAGGAGCACATACAGTGCCAAAAAGCGGCCACGTCCTCTGCCACCGGTGTTTAGCGGAGAGACGAGAACGCGGAGTTGGATTCCTGATTAACAAGAATATAGCGGGTAACCTGCAGGAACTCTCTAGCATTAACGAGAGGGTGGCAGGTCTTCTTGTGAAACTTAATAAGAGGTACAAATTGAAGGCCGTGCAGGTCTACACCCCTACATCCAGTCATGACAACCAGGAAGTCGAAAGCTTCTATGAAGACGTGGAATCGGCGATGGGTAAAGTCAAAACATACTATGCTGATGGACGACCTCAATGCCAGGGCAGGCAAGAAGCAGGCTGCAGACAAGTCAGTGGCGGAACATGGCATAGGTTCTAGGAATAGCAGGGGAGAGTTATTAGTAGAGTTTGCAGAACACAATAATATGCGGATAATGAATACCTTCTTCCGCAAGGGGAATAGACGAAAGTGGACGTGGAAAAGCCCGAATGGCGAGACTAGAAATGAAAGAGACCTTATCTATTTATTTATTTACAATACCCATAAAGGCCCTCGAAGGAGGGTATTACATAGGGGGGGGGGGGGGGTGCAAAAAACACAAGTGTACATTCAGGTACAGCATACATAAAAAGAAACACGTTTACAAGAAATTTTCTTTCCGTTCAACAAGGCAGCGTAGTCATAATATTGAACCAAGCAACCAAAAAAGAAAAAAAAGCAACGCACATAAGAACATCAGGAGCGAGCGACACCTCATAAAGCATCAAAAATACCAGTGTAAAAGATCGCAGTATCTATAAATAAATGAATAAGCAAAAAACTCTGCGCTAATATGTGGACGTGTTCGACAAGGTGCGCTGCAGTGACCATAGGATGGTAAGAACTCGAATTAGCCTATACTTGAGGAGGGAACGGAAGAAACTGGTACATGTGAAGCTAATCAATGAATTAGCGGTAAGTGGCAATATAGGGGAATTCCAGACCAAGCTACAGGACAGGTATTCGGCTTTGACACAGGAAGAGGACCTTAGTGTTGAAGCAATGAAGGACAATCTTATGGGCATCATTAAGGAGTCTGCTATAGAAGTCGGTGGCAACTCCGTTAGACAGGATAGCACTAAGCTATCGCAGCAGACGAAAGATCTTATCAAGAAACGCCAATGTATGAAAGCCTCTAACCCTACAGCTAGAATAGAACTGGCAGAACTTTCGAAGTTAATCAACAAGCGTAAGACAGCAGACACAAGGAAGTATAATTTGGGTAGAATTGAACATGCTCTCATGAACGCAGGAAGCCTAAAAGCACTGCAGAAGAAAATAGGAATAGGCAAATATTATATGTATGCGTGAAGAGACAAAGCTGGCAATATTGTTAGTAATATGGATAAGATAGTTCAAGTGGCTAGGAAGTTCTATAGAGATTTATCAGTACCAGTACAAGTTACGCCGCAAGCAGTAAACATAGCCTTGAGAGCGATGCAAAGGGGGAAGGTAGCTTGGGAGGTGCAGGTAACAGCAGATTCGTTGAAGGATGGTGGGCAGATTGTTCTAGAAAAACTGGCCCCCCTTTATACGCAATGCCTCATAAACTCGAGCGTACCGACATCTTGGAAGAACGCTAACATAATCCTACTCCATAAGAAAGGTGACACCAAAGCCTTGAAAAATTATAGACCGATCAGATTACTGTCCGTTGCATACAAAGTATTTATTAAGGTAATCGCAAATAGAATCAGGAACACCTTAGACTTCTGTCAATCAAGGGACCCGGGAGGAATCTGTAAAGGCTACCATATTCACACTATCAATTAGGTGATAGAAAAATGTGCGGAATATAACCAACCCTTCTATATAGCTTTCATTGATTACGAGAAAGCGTTGCATTCAGTCGAAACCTCATCAGTCATGGAGGCATTACGGAATCAGGGTGTAGACCAGCCGTATGTAAAAATACTGAAAGATATCTATAGCGACTCCACAGCCACCGTAATCCTCCACAAAGAAAGCAAAAAAATCCCAATAAAAAAGGCGTCAAGCAGAGAGATACGATCTCTCCAATGCTATTCACAGCGTGTTTACACGAGGTGTTCCGAGACCTGGATTGGGAAGAATTGGGGTTAAGAGTTAATGGAAAATACCTTAGTAACTTGCAATTCGCTGATGATATTGCCTTGCTTAGTAACTCAGGGGACCGATTGCAATGCATGCTCACTGACTTGGAGAGGCAAAGCAGAAGGGTGGGTATAAAAATTAATATGCAGAAAACTAAAGTAATGTTAAACAGTCTCGGAAGAGAACAGAAGTTTACGATAGGTAGCGAGGTACTGGAACTGGTAAGGGAATACATCAACTTAGGGCAGGTAGTGACTGCGGATCTGGATCATGAGACTAAAATAAAGAGAAGAATAAGAATGGGCTGGCGTGCGTTTGGCAGGCATTCTCAGATTATGAACAGCAGGTTGCCATTATCCCTCAAGGGAATAGTGTATAACAGCTGTGTCTTACCAGTACTCACGTGCGGGCCAGAAACCTGGAGGCTTCCGAAGACGGTTCTACTTGAATTGAGGACGACGCAAGGAGCAATGGAAAGAATAATGATGAGTGTAACGTTAAGAGATAAGAAAAGAGCAGATTGGGTGAGAGAACAAACGCTAGTTCAGTTGAAATCAAGAAAAAGAAATGGGCATTGGCAGCACATGTAATGAGGAGGGAAGTTAACCGGTGGTCAATAAGGGTTACGGAGTGGATTCCAAAGGAAGGGAAGCGTAGCAGGAGGCAGCAGAAAGTTAGGTGGACGGATGAGATTAAGAAGTTTGCAGGGACAACATGGCCACAATGATTACGTGACCGGGGTCGTAGGAGAAGTATGGGAGAGGCCTTTGCCCTACAGTGAGCGTAGCCAGGCTGATGACGGTGGTGATAGCTCCGCCTTTCTCGGCATGTCTGCTTAGATAATCCGTGGCGACGATTATCCACCTATTGCCAGTAGTAGACGTTGGGAAGGCGTCCAGAAAGTCCATGCCTACTTGTGCAAATAGTGTGGGCGGTACGTCAACAGGGTGCAGTATGTAGGCCGGCTGGCTTGACGGATGGCGGTTTGCGATGTTGGCAATCCAGACATTTCTGAACGTAACGTTTAACGACCGCAGTAACTCTCGGCCAGTAGTGGTTCTGCCGAATCCGTGCCAATGTGCGAGTGTAGCTCGCACATTGGCACTCCTGCGCTAAGTGGCACCCTTGCATTTGCTTCACTTCATCGAAATAAGCGACAGCAGTTCCTCTAGCGATGTGGCGACGCTTCTTAATAAAATTCGTCAGCAAGAGTTCGGCGCTTCCGTCGATTACATTGATAAGTGCTCTGGCAATGGAGGCGCCGCAATTCAGTGCTAGAGCATTGATATGTTCAGCTACACCAGTTCAATTCTGCAGCTTGTCAGAGTGCGCGTGTACGAGAGAGCAACTCCACGGCAAAAGCATCACGTCGTCCGCGGCAATGTGCAAGCGACGTTGTTGTTGCTTCTCATGGGTGACATTATCCGAGCTCGTGGCAAACGTGACGGTTCTGTCACGGATGTTAATCACGGCGCCGTACTCATGTAATAAATCCATGCCCAATGTAGGTTCTTTACAACACTCAGTAAGGATGACGATGGTGGCAATAAAGGTTTATGCGGCGTTTAGGAGTCCGGCCGTGCATTTCACGACAGGTTTCATCAACGGACCTCCGGCGGTTCTTGTGTTGGGCCCGTGTCATGGCGTCTTCACCTTCCTTAGTTTGTTGGCGAAATGTAAGCTTAGGATTGAAAAAAAGGGAGCCAGTGTCAACCAGAGCGGCTACTTGGTGGCCGGCAATGCGAATGGTGAGCTTGGCGCTGAAGATGTCAGCTACGTCTTTCGTACTTGTATTCGTTGTATTCGTCGTTGTAATGGGAGTCGTTTTGGTTATTGGAGTCTTGACGTCATCGATAGCGGGGGATGTGGAGAAGTTAGAGTACAGGCAACCTCACCCCCGGAGGTTGCGGCGGCTAGTTCCCCCGTCGAGGGCTAGGGGACGTGCTCCAAGTGACTTCGGTAAAACTGCAACGAGTCGGCGAATTGTAGCGCACACATGTAGATCCTGCTGATGGAAAGCTCGTCTTTACAGGCCTATTTGCAGTGCCTTCGACTGCTTGTGGAGCAGTTCCCGAGCATGGTATTAGAATAGAATAAACATGGCGAAGAGTCAACTGGGCAAGCCGGATCTAGACTACCTTCTCACTACGTGTACTTTGCTGCCATGCATACGAACGTTTTCTACAAAGACGCAAACCATATTTTCCAAATTGCCCCACCTCCTTCTGGGAGATTTCTACACCTGGCTTTCGAGGAACTGCGCCACCAATGTCGCACCACTCATTCCGTTACTCACGTTAAAAGACGCCCCTGCTCCAATCTGCCTTGCTTTGCACTGCACTACCGATGAGGTCTTCAGTGCTACCAAAGGTACGTTGACCCACGTCACAATCTTGGGGCACCTAAAACCTTGCGCACCTCTCCTGCTAACGACTGATGCCTCCAGCAATACTATGAGCGCGGCTCTGCAGCATATGGTCAACAACTCCTGGTAATAACTGGAGAAGCTTCTACTCGGACACCTCTCGTCCACCCAAGCACAATACTGCGCCTTCTGGCGGCAGCTCCTAAATATCTTCACTTCTCTAAGCCGTTTCCGACGTCTTATTCAGTGCATACAGTTGACCACATACAACAACCATATACCTTTCACAAGCACCTTTGTGTGTCTTCAGCCTGCGCACATTCCACGCACAGTGCATCACACACCCTTCGCGTTCTAATTTACCTATGGCATGGGCAGGTCTCTGGCGCGACCAACATCCCTGCCAATGCTTTAAACCGCGTTAGTGCAGTAATACACGCCATAAACCTCTCTCCACTCAAAGTGCAGCTATAAGCCAACAACACTGGGGTTCAGCTTTTCTGCCCTTTCAGGAGCGCTGCAACTCCGACACAGTCAATTTGGCCGCATTACTGGTGTTTGTGACTTTACCAGTGGTGTTCAGACACTACCTATACATGCGACTCTATATGTCTACACATCAATAAGAACACGTACACACATAGGGTACGTAGTGCGTGCATCATAGCCGCAAATACCACATGCCATAGCGGTCAATGCCAGACATCACCTCAAGTCACAGCCGCTTGTCTATACTGGCTTCAGTCAAAAAGTATATAACTGCTCTTGCTACTTGTAGCCCATTCTCTGGACTTGCGCCGGCTCCTAGAAAAGCTTTCTCACAAAGAGTCTGTCAGTGTAGCAGGATTTGCATACGGTCTAGTTGGTATTTCATTGTACAAATCACTTTCAGCTCGTAGATAGAAGGATTGAAAGAACGACCGCGCTTGTCTCCGTCGTTCATTCGGTTCCTCTATGTACGAGCTGTAAGTGATGCTTACAATGTCAGTCTAGAGAAGACACATTCACCAGAGTAGCTCAGTCAGGCACTGTGAGCACGCCCACAGCATATGGTTAATATTTTCAGCGGTAGAACAGACTTACCAATCAGCATCATCCCCATGCCAAATTTGTGTAACTTATTTCCGTGTATACGCCAACTAAGTCTATGTCGACGTAGCAGTGCCTTCTGGTGCATATTTAGTTTCACCAACTTGTTGTGGAGCGTGCTTAAAATTTCTCCTAGCAGTGGTTAGCATACACCCATATGCGATCAAAGTCTTAAGAACTACATTGGTGATATGAAGAAGAAAAACCGGCAAAGTCATGCATAAACGTGACACCTGAATATTTCTGTTCTATGCATGATCAGTTCATGCTCTATAATATAGTAATGCGTTTTGAATGGGTTACGTTTCCGTCTGAATATAATGCATTTCAATTTTCATACGTTTAAAAGCGTAAGCCACTGAATGCACCAAGAATCAATTCTGGCGATGTCATTTAGAACCACTAGGGGATCGGCGTCGCCATGAGTTGATCTGTATAGAAAGAGAACACCCGCATGTAACCTAACTGTTGAGGCACGCCTTTATTTGTACTATTAATATAGATCGTGAACAGGAATGGTGCGAAGACGGACCCTTGTGAGACATCCGGTGAGAGGGAAATATAGTTGGTTCTATATCGTTTATCACATTTTTTGGGCATGTCCAGTCATATAAATATAAATCAACAAAATAACGCCTTCCCAACAACCAAGAAACAATAACTTGTCCAGAAAGAGAGCACCGCGAGGCTTTGTCAGTTGCCTTTCTGATAGTCTACTAAAGCTCAGCCACGTCTCGTACCTGCAAATAAGGGTGCGAAAGCAGTCAGGAGATCATTTGACCATTTGTGTGATACACGACTGCATACACCTAAATCTCTGTTAGAGCACAAAGATTTTTTTAGGGATGATCAAAAATGTTTGTTGGATGTTCAAAAATGTGTTGTAATGACTTCAAACAGTCAAACAAATTCCACAATGGCGTTTACCGTGCGAAAAAAAAGAAAAACACCTTCAGTGGTTCTGACCAGAAGACTTTAAGGGACAAAAGGAAAGAACCTTTTTTTTTCACCTGGACAATTCTTTGGCTCTACTGTTCGGAATAAACATTTCTTTATTTCAATATATTGGATTCTCAAAAAATATGCGCTTCATTATACCTCCTCCATATGACGCACTAACTTTCCAACCATAGCGAAGCGATAAAATAACGTTTCGCGGTGCAAAGCGGCTAGGAAGACCTTTCAAGCTTTGAAGAGCTTTCAGTTCGCGACCTTCTATTCTCCGAAGTTGAAATAAACGGGTTGATTTGTTTAACATACTTCGACAAAATGCCACTTTTGACGAAGCTGTGAAGTATTTAGTAAAAAGCAAAAAGACGTAAATCTTTTTCTGTAGCAATTTCAATGTTGTGGTGAACTTTAAGTTCACCATACAAGTCCATGGCATTGTGTTTAAAAGCCCCGCGAGTCGAGCAGTGCGCATTTCGTTCTCGAAGTGCGTGGCTCCTTAAAGTATACTCGTCATATCTTCGGTCATATTAACGCCACCATGACTGCACGCAACCTATGGCCCCCTTGCATACTACTGGCAGCCATTGCAAGCACACTCACAGGACAGAACACGGTAAGTAAATTACGCAGGAATGATGAGAGGAACAAATTGAAATCAAGATGTGCGCTGAAAGCACACTCACAATCATCATGGCGATGAATGCGCAGTAAATTAATATACTATGTTATCATAGAGAACATCTTCTAGAAACCAGCATCGCGCAATTAGGTGTTTTCTTTCTATCGCTGCCGCGAAACTCAGTCCTTTAACGGGAAGAGTTTAATAACGACACTTTCACAAAAAAACGTTATACTGAGTGTTTTACTCAATTTCTACGTGTGTCTCAGCAGCTGAATTATAATCATTGTACGTACAATAGAAATTTAAGCGTTTTTCGGGGGTAACTTAGCGCATAGGCGTTTCTTGGACACCTCGAGCGAGTTGGAGAGCTCTTATGTAACGAGAGATTTTACACCATTATAGAGAAACTGCTTCGTAATATGGCGTCTTATATTACCAAGTCTGTGTGGCTTAATTATAGCCTAAAGTTTGGAGGGGGAGCAAGTGTGTACCCATGGAGACGTTGATATAGGCCCTGGTTTACGCTAATGGAAACTGATTGTTTAAACCAACTTTAAGGTGGTTGGCCACCTTCAAAAGTCATTTTCCTTAAGAAGATTGATTAGATGTGTTTTTGTATATTTTGTATGGCCAAGCCTACAATAACATGTTTGGGAATTATAGTCAGTCTTCCAACCCACACCCTCGTGTGGCAAAACCGAAAAGCAGTACTATTTCATTTACATAATTATTATTCAAAGTGCCTTTTTCATTTTATGGTGCCGCCGAGCAGCCAGGCGAACAAAAGGACACTCTAGTGCACTTCATTGGGGTTCCAGCCATGAAGCTGGTGCATTTTAGGCCTCTGTGTTGTTCCTTTACTTTTCACATGCTTTGAAAATTTGATTACGTTTTGCTCAAAACAAGATTTCGTGTCATGTGTCATGTTACGCAAACGTTGATAACTATTTTGAATAAATATTCTGATATGGAATATGCACCCTTATTCTTTACATAGAGCTGTTTGCTGCAAACCAGGACAAAAGGACCTTGTGCAATGTTTTTCCATTTACCGCTCATTTCGAAACGCATTTGATGCAAATTGACAATTATATTTTACTTAGCTTAGTTTTCAAACATTACTTCCTTAATATTTATAACAATGCAATTATGCCAGTTCATTGCATAGGTCTCACGCTTACCTACCTAAACGCCAAAGCTTTACTCAATTCAGGAATTCGTTAGTTATCACTGGTGGCGCGACTAGCACTTTTAAACAATGAAAGCTTTATATTTTAAAGATTTAAATACATTTTTATGTAGCCTTACACCTTAAGCTAGGTAAGCTTGCTTTCATCAATCGCAGCCTCCATAGTGCAGTGTATAGAGTATACGGCTGAGTGAGCATCGCTGTACGTCCGTAGTGAGGTAAAAGTTATCAATTCAAAATTGAAATTAAATTATGCTATTTTATGTACAAAAAGCAGGAGCAGATTATGAGGCATGAGGAACTCGGACATTTCGACCACCTGTGCTTGTTTACCGTGCTGCTAAATCCGACTACACGTGGTTTGACAACGTTGGGAAAATTGAAGACATTTGAAAGAATTTTCTTCTGCCGCGAGAAAGGGTAACTTGATAGCATGGTTAAATGCTTCAAATATACATGTTAGTATACATGCTGTGATAGTGATTTTGCAGATTCAAAGCTAATACCCCTGTGTTTTTTTTTTGCAGGAATATCAGCCGCCCGGAAATCTCACACCTTGGCAGGTGCGTTGTCTTTTTTATTTGCTAGTGAGAAAAAGATTGTTCAAATTACTGCCTGCACTAGTTTTGTTGGCGTACTTGGTTGAGGAGCAAGAATAATGAACGCCTACAATTTCCGCGGTTTTGATAATCACTCTCAATTCCCTTTACCCGTTATGCAGCAACAATAAATATCACTGATATGAAAGAAATAAGAATAAATTGATGAGGCCTATTTTAATATTTATGGTTTCTAACACGCAACCACAAAAAAGCACAGGATGACCGTAGAAAGCGCTGTAGCCTCATATAGAATGAGGCTTTTTTTTTTACCTTGCAATATTTACCGTACATTGCATTTCTCTAAGCCGACCCGGTGCGGTAGCCGAGTGTCTATGTATTAGAAATGCCGTTATCCAGGTCACGTGTTCACTCCTCCGCATTCCGACGGAAGTGGAGAGCAAAAGCGTTGCTGTACCGAACATTGGGCCCATGATGATGTACCACAGGTGGTCAAGACATTAATGAGGAGTCCCCTAGTACAGAGTGCCTCGTAATGTGAACGTGTGAAACTCCATAATATAATTTCATTATTGCGTTTGTGCAATTATTTAAATTCTTTAAAACCTCATAAACTTATTAGGCAGGAAGTCTGGAACAATACGACATATCCTAGAAGAAGATGGAAAGAAACTGGATGGAGGCATGGCAATAAATTGTATACAAAAAATAACAACCCAATCTTCGCAATGTAGTCACGAGGTTGTAGTTAAGGAATAAAAGGGCATGAAAGAGAACGAGATGGAAAAGGAGCTGGTGCTGCTAACTTTCAACTGGAAGAAAACTGAAGCGGAAATTCCTAAGCGTCCAGTCAGAGCGCTATACGAGGTTCCCACGGAAAACTAAGGAAGCTCTGTTGAAAGCACTAGAAAAAGCCTTGAAAGATTGACAAATACGAGGCAGTTGGTGGAGAAGAAGAATGAATTTAATTTATAAATTTAAGGGGGGAAAAGATAGAATTGACTCATATAGACCGTTGACCATTATATCAGTAATATACAGCTAATCAAGGTAGGGGATCAAATTACAGCTGCAAGCATGAGCAATGAATAACGACATATTGGAAGAACTTCGGAATGACTTCAGAATAGGTACGCCCCTGCCTGATAACTTATTTTTCCTTACTGTGTGTATCCAAATATCGAGAGTAGACAGGAGACCGTTATATGCAGTGGCGTAGCTAGGTCGTCTGGCACCCGGGGCCCATAGGTCTTCTGTCACCCCCCTACGCGGGTGTAGCTGGCGGAAAGAGGGGTGTCTTCAGACGCATGTGGCCCCCCCCTCACTGGCCCCTTGCACCCGGGGCCCACGGCCCCCCGGCCCCCCCTGTTGCTACGCCACTGTTATATGTGGCTTTTCTAGACATTACATGAGTCTATAACAACGTAGAGCGCAACATCTTGTACAATATTTTCGAAGGGGAAGGCATAGGCGACGATTGTATACAGCTTTTGAGATATATTTGCCTGGAAAATACGATTTGCGTTGAGTTGAGACCAGTTCATTCTGGCATGCCCCAAAGTTCAGTGCTCGGCCCTCTCTTGTTTCTCGTATATATTATTGACTTGCCGCAATGCGTGAGCTCTAACATTCACTTATTCGCCGACGATTGCGTAGTCTTCCGAGAAATTATTGAACAAAATGATGTTACGATCCTTCAAAACGATATCAACTGTATATCTAACTGGTGTAAAGTCTTACTGATGGAACTCAACACAACAAAATGTAAGGTATTACGCATCTCCCGTACAACTTCTTGCCCTATTTCCTACTTGCTCGAGAATTCCGCTCTCGAATCCGTAACATCCTATTGCTACTTAGGTGTCCACATAACTTCCTCTCTTTCTTGGTCTCTTCATATTAGCAAAATAATTAACAATGCAAACCGCTCGTTAGGTTACCTTCGGAGAAGTTTTTCATCTGCTCCTGTTTCTTTAAAACTCCTCCTTTACAAATCTTTAGTTCGAAGTAAACTCGAATATGCCTCTCCAATCTAAGACCCTAGCATTGCTATATTAACCTCTGCCCTCGAGCTTGTCCAAAATAACTCTGTCCGCTTCATTCTAGGAAACTACAGTCGTACTGCCAGTATCACTTTAATGAAAGAGCCCCTACAGCTTGCGTCACTCGCCTGTCGCCGCAAGTTTTCTCGCCCAAATCTCTTCCACAAGATATGCTACAGTCCCGCCCTACACAACGACCTTATTCTTCCTCCATCATACATTTCCCCTCGTTTCGAACATGCACAAAAGCTGGAAAAAATGTCGTGCTTAACACAAACATGCAATCAATCATTTGTACCCCGCACCTCAGAGCAATGGAACCACCTTCCTGGAGCAGTCACGTCCACTGCCCACTATTCTCAGCTTCATAATGTTTTAAACACAAGTGTATTGCAATGTAACTAACCAACTATGTAACTATATTTGTTATCGGTCAATTGCTTGAATTTTTGTTGCTTCCCGCAATTATCTCATCGTTTTAGATAACATTGTATTAGCAGAAGAAAAACCTGTATAGTGGTTCTTTTCCCGTATGTTCCACTCCCCTCTGTAATGCCTCTAGCCCTGAGGGTAATACTAATAAATAAATAAATGGCATGGGATGAGGAGCGAGGCGAAAGTTGATATGAAGAAGGGATACAGGCAGGCTTGCCTTTATCCCCACTGATGTTTGTGATGTACATGGTGAGGATGGAAAGCGCGCTAGTGTGAAGTGATATCGGATTTAAACTCTCATATAAACATGCCAGTACAGTAGTGGAGCAGCAGCTTTCAGGTTTGTTTTACGCGGATGACATTGTGTTCTAGCTAACAAGCAAGGTTATATGCAACGCCTGGCTAACATCTGTGGACAAGAAAGCGAGAAAATAGGTCTCGAATGTCGTGTTAAAGATCGCATGCTAGGGTATTCAATGAAAACAGCGAACACATAGTGTCAATTCAGGGCCAGGAAATCCCTCAGGTAAACGAACATAAATACCTTCGTATGTCGATAAACGAAGACGACAGATATGGAAACATAGTAACAAACAATAATAGCAAAATGAAAGAGAACTGCGGCCATAATGGAACACAAAGAGCTATGGGGATACAATAGGTGCGAGGTGCTCCGGAGTATGTGCACAGGTGTAATTGTTCCAAGATTTAAATTTTGAAATGTGTTTGTTTGCTTGAAGACAGGCGTGCAATCAGGACTTCATGGCAGCCAGAGGTCAATGGGATGCCTCGCATTTTGCGCTCACGAGAAGTCGACAGATGAAGCTGTGCTGGGTGGTAGGGGCTGGACAAGTTTTTAAGTGAGGAAAGCTCGGAGTAATATTGATTACGAAGAACCACTGATGAATATGGAGGAAAGTTAGTGGGCTGGGAGGGTGTTCAGGTATTTGTACATGAAAAACAGCTATTCACAGGGGAGCAAAAGAACAGGGAAGCTTACCAGCAAGCATGCGACAGCTATGGTGAGCAACATGGCAACAAAGAACGTCAAGCTGAAAGTCATAGAGGCGGAAATAGTCGCATGGGTGGCGGCAATGCAAAATACACTGCTATCAGTAACTACGTTTGAGGAAAAAATCGAAATGAGGAATGAAAACAATTTTCAATAACTCAAAGGGAAGCACATTACTTTTCGAAGCGAGATACAAGAAAGACGAAGCATGTGCTTGTTGCGGTAAAGGTAGGGAAACGATGGACCATGTTTCATTAGGATGTGAATATACCTTCCTAGCGGTCGATGTATGCACCTCTGGCCTCCTTGAAGCTATTGGTTTCAGCGAGAGCAGGGGGAAAATAAACATGTACGTAATAGTGATTAGTAAAAGGCGATTCGAACATCGGTTGAACAAAATGGAAACCACAAACAACTGAGGCGCCGAAAGTTCTCTATTGAGGTTCAGACAGTTTGGCATAAGGCTTAGTGGCGCAACTCACCGCCCCGTTCCAAACGGGACGCTGATGACATCCATCCATCCATCCATCCATCCATCCATCCATCCATCCATCCATCCATCCATCCATCCATCCATCCATGCATCCATCCACCCATTCATTCATTCCAGCGTAGCAGACGATGTCACGCGGTAATGTGAGCGGGATGACAGATTTTGTTTTAGGTTATTTTTACTTCCTTTCTCACTGAAATTTCACCCGAGAGCCTTGCTTCAACCGTGGGGAAAAGAAAAAGCGGCACTAACAAAATTTTAGGTTGAAAAACATGTAAAAAGTTCCATGCTTTTTAGTCAGAGCAGGGATTGCGGGGCAGCACACGTTCGCGTTCCTGTACAGGTTTTCACTGCGTAGGGTTTGTGAATCGTGGCAAGCAGCTGTGAAGCACAGCTGTCTCAAAGTGTTCATCAGACATAGAAGGTACGAATTTGTTTTCAGTACCGCCGAGTGTAACTGCTCAGTTAAACAGCTACGTCGTTAAGGCGAATGGAAGCACAGACTGAAGCCACATCAGCCATTCAGGCATATTGCTACGGCACAATATGCGCGATCACGAAAGGCCAGCAGTGTGGAGACGACGACGACGATTAGAAGCTAGCGCGGGCTGTTGCCTCTTGGCCAAGCGCAGCGTATTGTCCTTGTAAATATATTTGTACATAGCTTTTCATCTGCGTCTTCACACGTAACATATCTGGTGGAGGTGGACGTTCCCTGTACCTCGTCACGGAGCTTCGCAGTGGCCGGTACGTCGAGCCTTCCTTCATGGCTCCCGGCGACGACAACCCGACTCCGCCGGCTCCGACACCTGCTGCCACTTCGACGACCTACATCACTCTCCCCGCTCCCCGTGATCCTGGCGTATTCTCGGGCCAAGATGGGGAAGACGTCGATGACTGGATCAGCCTGTATGAACACGTCAGCCGCTTTAACCGGTGGGACCCTACTATTATGCTCGCCAACGTAGTCTTTTACCTCGGTGGCACACCTCGAGTTTGGTATCGCACGCACGAAGATGAGCTCACCAGTTGGGATTCACTTAAGACTCAGCTTCGAGACTTGTTCGGCAACCCCTACGGTCAACAACTTGCCGCGCAGAAGGCGCTTTCCGGCCGTGTGCAGACGTCAACAGAGCCCTATGTCACGTACATTCAGGACGTCTTGGCTCTGTACCGCAAAGTTGACACCGACATGACTGAGTCAGACAAGGTTTCCCACATCCTCAAAGGCATTGCCGATGACGCCTTCAACTTGCTCGTTTGCAACAACGTAGCGACGGTGGATGCTGTTATAAGAGAGTGCCGCCGCCTGGAACTCGCCAAAAGCCGACGTATTGACCAGCAGTTTGCCCGTCTGCCCAACACCCCAGCGACATCTTCCTGTGCCGACGCTCCTCGTCCCAACAACACTGCCGATGTTACCAGGATCGTCCGGCGTGAGATCGAGGCCGCCTATCCGGCTGCCTTCGACTCCAGTCCCACCAACACATCTGCAGTCACGGTCTCACTGATCCAGGCAGTTGTCCGCCAGCAGTTTGAAAACTTGGGTCTTCACAACATCTGCTCGGCCCATCGCCCTAATCCCCGCCCGGCTTCTTCTATTTCGCCCCGTCCCGCATCTTCTTACCCACTACGTTTCCGCAACCCATCTGAATGGCGCACTGCTGACGACAAGCCTATTTGTTTCCACTGCCATCGAATCGGGCACATTTCTCTGCACTGTCGTAGTCGCTGGAGTTCCCCGAGCCGGTCTACTTATACTGCTTACTCTCGCCCCTCAGGTGGCCCTTCTCGTCCCTATGCCGCGCGCTCCGATAATGTCGCCACTGATTCTCCTGCAACGAACCGCCCCTATTCTCGTTCGCCTTCGCCCCTACGACGACAATCTCGCTCTCCCCAGCCCCGTCGCTCCTATTCGCCGACTCCCTTCGGACGCCGCTCCCAGCCGGAAAACTAGACGATGCAGCGCCTCGAGGTGACGCTGCATTCCTCCCTACGCCGCCAAATCCTCTACTGACTTTGCCCACTCATCTGAACCTTCTTGACGTGCAAGTCGACGGTGTTTCTGTGTCTGCTCTCATAGACACTGGGGCGCATTTGTCCGTAATGAGCGCTGCCCTTCGTAACCGGCTCAAGAAAATTATCACGCCCGCCTCGACGCCTGTTGTCCGTGTCGCCGATGGCGGCACAGCCCCCGTAATTGGTATGTGTACCGCCCGCGTCTCCTTCGCCGATCGCTCAACAATCGTGCTATTCACAGTCATCGCCCACTGTCCCCACGACATCATCCTCGGCTTAGACTTCCTCTCCGCACATTCTGCTCTCATCGATTTTTCCGCCAGTACTCTCCGCCTTGACCTGCCTGTTCTGGATCCTGCTGAACCACACCCCAGTCGCCTCAGTTCCGCCGACTTCGTTCGCTTGCCACCTTCGGCACTGACCTACGTTGACCTAGTGTCATCCCCACCAGTCCCCGACGGTCACTACATCGCGGCTCCTATGCAAGACGTCGTCCTTACACACGGGATCACAGTACCCCATACAGTTTTATCTATTACGGCGAATTGCGTCTGCCTGCCAGTGGTCAACTTTGGCTTGACGACACAAGTGCTGCCACGTGGGATGTCTTTGGCCCAGCTTTGTTCATTCGAGGATCACTCAGTAGCATCCATTGCAGTAGACGACACTTCATCCGATACTCCTCTCCCACCGCAGTCGGCAAATTGTACCATCGCTGACTTACGGAAAATGATTGCCCCCGACTTGCCCTCCGACTTGCCCTCCGAGCACGCTCGTGCACTCTATCGCGTTCTGTTTTCCTACCACGATATTTTTGACTTTAACGATCGTCCTTTAGCCCAAACTACAGCTGTCAAACATCGCATTAATACCGGCGATGCCCCTCCTATTCATCGCCGCCCGTATCGAGTGTCACCAGCCGAGCGTCAAGTTATTCACGCAGAAGTTCGCAAAATGCTTGCCAAGAACATTATTGAACCATCATATAGTCCATGGGCGTCACCTGTAGTACTGGTCAAGAAGAAGGATGGCTCATGGCGCTTTTGCGTGGATTATCGGCACCTTAACAGGGTTACCAAAAAGGACGTGTATCCCCTACCTCGGATTGATGACGCCCTTGACTGCCTCCACGGTGCTCGCTATTTCTCTTCTATTGACCTTCGCTCCGGCTACTGGCAGATTGCCGTGGACGATCTCGACCGCGAGAAGACTGCTTTTGTCACACCCGACGGTCTTTATCAATTCAAAGTGATGCCGTTCGGTCTATGTAACGCCCCTGCCACTTTTGAACGCATGATGGACTCCCTTCTTCACGGTTTCAAATGGTCCACGTGCCTGTGCTACTTGGACGACGTTATCGTATTCTCCCCAACGTTCGCTACGCACCTCGAGCGCCTCTCAGCAGTCCTGGACGTTTTTCGGCGAGCCGGTCTGCAACTCAACGCATCGAAGTGCCGATTCGGCCGTCCCCAGATTACCGTCCTTGGACATCTCGTTGACGCGAACGGAGTGCAACCGGACCCCGGCAAGATCCATGCTGTTACGCACTTCCCTGTAGTGTGTCAAGGATGTGCGCAGCCTCATCGGCCTTTGTTCGTACTTCCGCCGTTTCGTGAGAAATTTCACCGCCATTGCACGACCACTAACCGACCTTTTGAAAAAAGACGCTCCTTTCCAGTGGGGCGATAACGAGGCCTCTGCATTCTCTCATCTAATCGACATTCTCACAACGCCTCCCGTTTTGGCCCATTTAGATCCTTCTGCGCCTACCGAAGTCCGTACTGATGCCAGCGGTCACGGCATTGGAGCAGTACTGGCACAACGCCAGCGTGGCCACGACGGTGTTATCGCTTACGCCAGCAGGCTCCTCTCACCCGCGGAGCGCAACTATTCCATCACTGAGCGTGAGTGTCTGGCCCTAGTTTGGGCGGTTGCGAAATTCCGCCCATACTTATATGGCCGATCCTTTTCCGTTGTCACAGACCATCACGCGCTTTGCTGGTTATGCTCACTGAAAGATCCTACAGGAAGACTTGGTCGCTGGGCCTTACGCCTCCAAGAATATTCGTATACTGTCACCTATAAATCCGGCCGACTCCACAAGGACGCTGACTGCCTGTCTCGCTACCCGGTCGACGAGCCTGACGACGCCGACAATAGTAGCGCCAACGGCATTTTCTCTGTCTCTGCCTTCGGTAACATCGCCGATGAGCAGTACCGAGACCTATCGCTGCGAGCACTTATCGAGCGTCTGCGCTCTACACCTACCGACGCATCCGTTCGCCGATATGTACTCCAGGGTGGCATTCTGTATCGAAGGAACTTCCTCCCTGACGGCTCTGCCCTTCTTCTTGTCGTGCCAAAACAGCTACGACAGACTGCTCTTTGAGATGCATGACGCACCCACTGCAGGACATCTTGGGGTAACCCGCACGTACGACCGCGTCCGCCGCCGCTTCTATTGGCCTGGTCTCGCTCGCTCCGTTCGACGCTATGTTGCTGCCTGTGATCCCTGCCAGCGTCGGAAGACGCCTCAGGTGCTACCTGCCGGTCATCTCCAGCCAATCACCGTCCCTGTGGAACCGTTCTTTCGTGTTGGATTAGACCTGCTCGGTCCCTTTCCCACGTCATCCTCTGGGAACAAATGGGTAGCCGTCGCGACTGATTACGCCACCCGATACGCTATCACTCGGGCTCTCCCTACCAGCTGCGCCACTGACGTCGCGGACTTTCTCTTGCGTGACATTATCTTGCTTCATGGCGCCCCGCGACAGCTGCTTACTGACCGTGGTCGAAACTTCCTCTCGAAAGTTATCGCTGACATTGTGCGTTCCTGCTCCATTCAACACAAACTGACTACTTCATACCATCCTCAAACCAATGGCCTGACAGAGCGGTTAAACCGTACTCTTACCGATATGCTGGCCAAGTACGTTTCCAAGGACCACCACGACTGGGACATTGCCCTTCCTTACGTAACATTTGCGTACAATTCTTCCCGGCACGACACCGCCGGATTTTCTCCCTTTTATCTACTGTACGGTCGCGAACCTACCTTGCCCCTAGACACGGCACTTCCTCCTGCGGCGGTCTCAACAAGCGAGTATGCGCGCGACGCCATCGCCCTCGCCGACCATGCACGCCAGCTTGCCCGTGCTCGACTGACGGCCTCACAGACCACCCAGCAGTGTCAGTACAACGCCGGCCATCGTGACGTACAGTTTTCACCTGGTGCGCTCGTGCTCCTGTGGTCGCCTTCTCGTCACGTCGGACTTTCAGAGAAGCTCCTTTCGCGATACACAGGGCCCTACCGCGTGCTGCGCCAGGTGACGCCTGTGACTTACGAAATTGCTCCTGTGCCCTCAACCTCGTCCTCTCCGGTGGCATCTAGTGATGTCGTACACGTCAGTAGGCTCAAGGCCTACTACACTGCTTCCGCGTCCGATCTTTAGTCGCTCCGGGGCGGCGCTTTTGCAGCCGGGGGTAGTGCTACGGCACAATATGCGCGATCACGAAAGGCCAGCAGTGTGGAGACGACGACGACGATTAGAAGCTAGCGCGGGCTGTTGCCTCTTGGCCAAGCGCAGCGTATTTTCCTTGTAAATATATTTGTACATAGCGTTTCATCTGCGTCTTCCCACGTAACAATATTGTTGCGAGAGCCTAGAGCCTTACAATAAAGAATAAAATTGATGACATTGTCACTGACTGTGCGCTCTGGCCGATAACCATAGAGCATGCTGGATACAGCGTCCGGTTCCAGCTTCTTTTTGAAGTAATCTGTCATAATCGATGAATTAAGTTAGTCATCCGAAAAATGATGCTAAATATTAAACAAAAACAAAAAGAAGTCAGACATAACTTAAACCTCATACGCCCCGCAAAGAATTCGTTGTGGACAAACGTGAGCGAAAAACACAGTAAGAATATCTCTAATTTTCATCGAATGAGAAGCGTTTCGCAGAGAATTGTTATAGCTGAAGCACGATGTTTTTGCTTAAATGTTGTTACATGTAAGTCTGATTTGTTTCTTGAGTATTCTAACAGTTTGATTGACGCTATATTTTTCCACGGATAAACAAACAATTAAAAGCGCAAATTTTAGTCTTTCAGTTTCACTCCGTTTTTCTTACCTTACAAAGCGTGCAGTAACTCTACTGGAGACATCTGAAGATGCATAAGCCTACTCCCAAATTTCAGTTGGCTCAACCCCAATCTTCCAAGTTGACCCTACCCAAATTTCAGTTGGCCCACCTCCAAATTTGCTCCTCCCGCAAAATTAACTTCGCCCATGCCCAAATTTCAAGTTGGCCAACCCACAAAATTCAAGTTGGCCCGCCCTACTCTTAGCTTCCCTATGCGTTTTCTATGGAGCCCTATGTATCGCATAGGTAATCTCTCACAATTTCCAGTGCTTTTTTGGTGTCAGTTCCATATCGCTTATAAAGCTACCAATCATTAAATTTACACTAATATAACGGTTAAAGGTCTTCTCAAATTACGAATTTTGTTGCAGATACGAGGCATTACACTTTTCGCGTGAGAGACACATTTAGCAGTGGTATTCGCCAAACAATGCCCACGCGTAAAAAAGAGAGTGGGCATACAGCTCAAGGAAGAAAAACTGCGTCGGCATGGTGCACAACGAAGGAGCGCACGACTTTCACGGTAACATCGCGCTCTGTGACAACTTGGCAATAGATACCTCGGATAGAGTGTTATTTAAAAACCTCTTTGCTCGCAAAGGCGCGCGGACTGAGGCCCGTCAAACTTTGCGTGATCCATTTGGGGCATCGATGTCTTACTTCGATCCACACCATGCTTGCCGGACGGCAACGACAGAGCTTTTTTTTTCCCTTCATTGAAGCGATTACGGCAACCACAGGCGCAGCCACTCATGACGAAGAGTAGAAACAGTGCCACGGAAGTGGGTTGTTCTTAACGACGCGCTCACGGCGGAAGCGCTCACGACCATATAAACCGCATACTACGTACACTACGGTGCGTATTCATTCAGTGTACGGAAAATGGCGCCTGAGAAACGTCTGCAAGCACGCGTTTTCTTCTCGTATAATAAAGAACTCGAAAAGCGTGCGCTGTCACGTGACGGCGGTATTCCGATCAGAAAGTCGAGACGGGCGGTGGAGGGCGCGTGTAATGAAAAAAGGCGGGAAACCCGCGCATGGCGGTAAATTTAAAAGGATGGATTTATTGTTTAGCCTTCAGGGACTTTAGGTGCAGCGTTTGTCATTTCTGCTTTGGAATCTTCGAACGCCAGGAATACACTTTCCTTGACGTCAAAAAACTTTAGGGACGTCTCTGAATTTTCCAGGATTTCAACTTTAGTACGTTCACATGAAGAACAAGCACCGCGGTTCTTTCACACCTTACCGCGACTTCAAGAAGCCTGCTGACATTATTTCGTTGTTGTTAAGCTAGACAGAAGATACCGATGCGCATGCTGGGGCAGAAAAGTTATAGAATTGCCTCTTGACCTCGTCGTTGCCTTTATTCTGGTTTGAGGAATGCACCCCCCGGTGACTGTGAAAGTGTTTCGAACAGCGGCCTCCATGACTTCTTAGACGTGGCTTACCGTAAGCAGTAACGTTTCCTTGTGGAGGCTAGTGCTGCTAAGGTACGCGTCCAGGTATTGTACTTTGAGTAATTTCGAAATGCAATATTGCTAAAAATGCTAGGCTGCTTAAAATGCAAGACTGCTGAAAAGGCAGGACTCCTCGAAATGCTAAATAACAAGGACCGTGCTACACGTGCGGTCTTGGTTATTTAGCATTTTCAAATTTAGCAACTGTGAAATTCCCGCCGTCGGCGGAACCGCGCCTGCTTCGCCCGATGGACGCAAGAGGATCACGAAGTGGCGCTTTCTCCTAACCGAGAGTAAAGCCGCCTAACTGTGTGCACGATGCCTGTATTTAAAACAGCCACTGAGGAGTTATAGTGCAAGGCTGAACCTTCCTGTCGCTGTCATACCTTCCCAGCCTGGGGAAACTGCGAAAAAAAACTTTTTAGTGATGTTAACATTCCCAGCACCCATTGGTCATACTACATTTCCTTTTTTTTCCTGTTTCAGCTGTAGCTACCACTGTTTCTAATGCCTTCTCCGAATTTAGCTTTTCTTAGTTTACCTTTGAAAATAATTTCGCCGACCACGGGCTCTCACTTAGCCCGCATGCAAACGACATATTAATAGTACTTCAGCAGTGGCTCACGTGCGTGTTTGAAGCGACGGTAACGACCTATAGAGTAAACTTCCTGTTCAATACGCAAAGATCAATCCTAATGTAAAATTTACAGGAACTGGCGTAAAAGCAACTACGAGGATAAAATCTTAATTAGGCGATCAGCCACTCTGGTTAACTTGCGTGATACGTACGCTTAACTGCAGGTTGATGAATTGTGGGCATCAAAAAAGCTTGAAGCCACGCACTAATCAAACACGTACCATTTTGTTAAGTTTACATGCATAGAGCAGCCTAGGGAGATGCGGCTAGTTCTCCTGATTCGGCAGCAGCATCCACCCACATGCTGCTTACATTGTGCGCAACGAAGGTTGAAAAGTGTGTAACAAGTAAAAAACAGAAAATTACCTATAAAATGCAATTACACATACAGTGAACCGGAATACTGAAAAGTGTCTACAAAATCCAAAATACATCAGTTACAAAACACACCCGTACTTTAGGAAAGTACTCTTCGTGCGTACAAAATAAGATAGAAATAATAAAATGGTTCCCATATTCTTGGGTATTTAGCACTCGTCAGATGCTGCTCAGCAAGACTACTACTATCTAGGTCAGCAAACCATAGGGGATGCTGATCGTGATAAGTAAATTTACAGAAAAATGAAAACTACTCATCGGAATGCATACAGCCGGAATTGCCAAATCAGGATCCGGAGCTCACCGCCATCGTAGAAAATGAAAGGGTATCATCATTGTTTTCTATCGCTACTAACATATGGGGCAGAGTCTCGGAGGTTAACGAAGAACCTTGAGAACAAGTTAAGGACATTGCAAACAAGCGATGGGGTGTAAAAACAATGTTAGGCGTTACATTAGGAACAAGTTAAGGACAGGGTAAACAAGCAATGGTACGAAAAATGTTAGGCGTAATGTTAAGAAACAGGAATGGAGCAGTGTGGATGAGAGAGCAAACTGGGGTAGCTGTGGTTGACATTAAGAAAAAAAATATAGAGCTTGGCAGGCCACGTGATGTGCTGCGCATAAAATCTGTGATCCATCAGACGTACAAAATGGGTGGAAGGGCAATGGAAGGGCTGTGGAAGACGGCAGAAAATTAGGTGAGGCGATGAAATGAGGAAATTTGCAGTCACAGCTGTGAACCAGTTACCGCGGGTTAGCGGCAATTAGAGATACTTGGGAGAGGCCTTCGTCCTGCAGTGAGCATAAAAGTATGATGATTACATTTTACAACATCCAAAATTCATGTTGAATTTTAACATACTCTTGTTCTTGAATTGCAGTTCGCTTCGCACTGCGAGGACGCATCCGCATGTTTAGAGAACGGTGCCTGTCGCGGCTTCGACACTACCACCCTTACCTTGGCCCCGTACTTTATGTGTCTGCTCTGAACAAAGTGCGTTAGTGTCACAAGATCGGCGACTTCAACCGATTTGATCTGAAACCAACTAGAATGTTCAACAGCTGTGTGCTTCGTGGACTGTTCTGTGCACTATTCGGATGTGCACTTGAGCGTGTGTTCTTATGATGCTGCTAAATGATGCCAACGTTGACGCTGAGCATCCTGCTGATGTTTACTTCCATGAGGTGCCTCTTTGGATATGGCAGACATCGTAATTATGGGCACCAGACGATGACGTCGCCAACTTATGAACTATTACAGGGCTTTAAAATTAAAGTGCACGCACCTTCATTCATTTTGCCTCCATTGTAATGCGGCCGCCTGAACCTACAAAACAGACGCTTGAGCTTCTGCGAGAAATCATCGTGTTTTGGCAGATGAGGAAAGATTAAGAAGCGAGGAATCCTGATACGATACAAAGTGTGATAGGCAGCGAAACTTGCACGTGTAGATGTTGCGTAGCGAAGTTTTCTGTGATAATTTTCGGAGTGTCGGTATCAGCTGCTTGGTTCTGCATTCATCTTTCAGGGCTGCTTTCATAGCTCTCCGTTCCCTCGACAGGGATCGTAGGCGAATGGAGCGCGCGTTTCGCTGGCGCTCGACAACATCGTTGACCAGCCCCTTAGACGTTAGCGGCTGCCGAGGGAGTAGATCATTGCGCCTATGCGCGGCATTAGAACCGCACCTGCAACCATCTGAAGAACCATCACATAGCAAGCCAATGAACGCACTGGTTCTGGTAGCCTTGCCTTGGAGGCCATACGAACTATTTACTATATACATTTCTTTTTTTTTTCACTTTTCCCTCGACACTCAGTCGCTTGGTAATATGGTGGTGAAGCTACTACGGGCGGGATTAGCCTAGCAGACTTGGTTGGAAAGTGCTCCGCCTGAGCGTCTCTTTCTGCGACAACTATGTCACCATGTGCCCATCAGTGCGGTCCCTCGCAGAAATATGAGGAGAATGCGCGACATTTCCAGTCCCATTATATTGACGCCGGTGCGGTGAATGGGCGAGCGTGCTTGCACATTTGGCCGCTGTAGCAGACGCCCGGAAAGGGAAGCTGGAAAAAAGGAGTTTGCAGTGATTTGCGTAAGAATATTGTATCAACTACAGATGCACGATTTACGATCTTGCTGTCAGTTGACCGCCCTTTTTCCTTCCTCGTAACTTTTTCATTCCCTCTAGTGACGGAGCCCTGCAGGTAGCCGGAACGATACTTCGGGGAGTTTGGGTCGGAGTGTTGGGAGTTGAAGTGTGTTCGCTGACGGGCGAGGACCAACTGCCTCTGGGCTAACTGGTTTATCCGGTGACTGAAGTAGTGGTTCCTCAACCCAGGCGGGTATGAGGCGATCGATGTGCATGGTTTTACGTGACTTCAGACGCTTTCTGGAGGGTCGAGAGTTCCACATTAAAGCAGGCCAGAATTCTTTAGCCTTCGCCGTCCAACTTGCACAGCTCATGCTACGCGAGCTCTTCAGTTTGTAGAAACTACTGTAGCCGTCGCTCTTGCGACATTGTCGTGCATTAGACGAGTTGGCGGGTGAGGATATCGAAAGGGTCTGTCGCCGGGGTTTGAAGCATCAGGTCGCAAAGCTCGGTGGAAATCTCGGGCGGCAGCGAGGATATGAGATAATTGAATCTGCGACATGACTGGCGTGGCAAACTGGCGGTTTATTTGAGCAATTAAGGCGTAGTAACGTGCCTATGTGCGAATTTTTCTCGTTTTTTTTTCTTTTTTAACCTTTTATCCCTTTTACCCGTTTCCCCAGCACAGGGTGACCAGCCGGTAGTTAGACTGGTTAATCACCGTGTCTTTCCCTTACTTTTGTGTATATATATATATATATATATATATATATATATATATATATATAGCGATCGAGAGTTGCGGTTCCGCTGGCCAGTACTGCGGTAATCTCAGCGAAAGAGCAGCCACGCCGCGCTGTGGTGCAGGGTCTGTTCGGTCGCTGTCATCCCTTACACTGGTTCCGCACTTATCATTGGAAGTGATTGGGTTGTCGTCAGCCATGACCGCGGTCCGGAGTCACCAACCTTGTGATGGTGAAAAATCAATTATGACGATCAGCCACAATAAAAGGGAATATATTTTTTACTGAGCTGAAGGCCCTAGCTGACGGTCATTCCTCGGCGAATAACTCTCCCGACATTCTCGCGCCGGCTGCGCGTGATCTGAGCCACGCGCCCGCTTCGCTTCCTAGGCAATGCTCTGTCCTTAGCCAGCCGCCATTCTCCTCATCTTCCTCGACATCGATGCTGCTAGACTCAGACGGCTTGAGCAAAAACCGGTGTAGTCATCGGAGTGCTGCTCACTTAAAGACAGCATTGGTACCGTGGGTCCCGTTTTATGGCATCTATTTAACCATTCGTTTCCCACATCAAGATATTGCTCCCGCATAAGAATATTCGGCAAAACCCATCTCACGATGACTGTCACTGGCAGTGCCTTTTAAGATTAAATCAGTATAGCGACAAAACTATTGCGGCCATCGAAACTAGTCGTGGGGCGCGAAGTGACTCCTCTTTCGTGCTTCCCTAAGAACACTCGGTGTATTCTTCCACTGGCACCGCGAAACCTGCGCGTGGTCTCCCAAATGCATGGCGTTCCGGTTCCTGCGAAAGCTGAGAAACGTGTCCTGCCGCCAACTGCACTTCTCTCGCGCTTCTTGCTGGACACACTGCGTCATCTAGCCGCGCTGCCGAGAATTCCCATTTGGTCTCCGAGAGGAGAAACATGGAACTCCGGTGTCTGCGAACGCTGAGAATTGTTCCCTTGTACACCCAATGGCACGTACTCAGTGACCCAAGTTGTGGAGGTGTTAGTGAAAGAGCGCCACATACCAGTGCACTCATGGCGCAACTAGCTAAAGCAATGGCGTGAAAGGTGCTCATTGGAAACTGCGGCATGTACCCAGTGAAATTGTAGCGCAGTTGACTAACGCGTCAGGTTTATGTCTCCATAGGAACCCTTGTGACGTGGCTTTGATACCGCTCACGAGCTCATAAATTTAAGAAACCTTTTTGTCATTGTTGCTTGACACATTCACGTTGACGCATACCTGGTTACCAAAGTTGCCGACAAAGGCATCTAATTGAAGCGCTGCACAAACCTGCTGCCACGTTACTGGTGACCCAAGTTGGCATACTAACGATGACTGAAGACCAGCACAGACTGAGTAGCATATACCCATTGCTTTTATTGAACATGGCACTTAGTAAGCCACGCATATACAGTGATGCATGTCCGGGTTAGAGAGGTCCGTGGAAGAGCAGCACATATGTACACATGGCCACATAATCAGTTGTCCCAGTTGGTCCCTTAACAGCTGCACTAATCTTATCACAAAAATAATTACAAAATAAACTGGTCGTAGCTGCTGTCTTTCTTGGCTTGAAGAACACATTCGGTACAGTTGACCACGAACTTGTGTTATTAAAATCGAAACATAGGCAATTTACTCGGCAACGTTGTTTTACTTGTTTGGTATTACGTAAACGAATGCCAACAATTCATGGTAATATGTTCTTCTTTTTCCTTTTCGCGTGCAAACACCGGCGTACCACAGGAAACTATTCTCGTAACCTTATTGTTGTCGTTGTAGGGAAATTGTGTGCCAGGCTTAATACACTCTGTCCAGGCACTTATCTACGCTGATAGCTACTGTGACAGTTATTGGTAGCAATATATGCAAACTAGAGCTAAAAAAATTGTCAGTAATGCTGGGCGATAAAGCTTGAAATTTATCTTAAGAAAACTGAATATGCAATTTTGCTGATCCTATCGACGCGTGTATAATCAATGTTTTTGGATAAAGAATTGCCACTTTGCGAAGACATCAGGTTTCTGTATTTAAACACCATCTTCGACAGTGAACTCAACCTGCGTTAATTAGACAAGGGTGCAGTGTGCTACTGTAGAAGACAAATATAATATAAAGCAATTTTTTTAAGCTGTATACTTAGAACTTTGCCGTAGTCACTTGTCGTGCAGCGTAATCAGATGAAAAGAGGTTTACAACAAGTCTTGGAATCATGCCGACGACAGAAGCGAGCCTCAGAGCAATAACCTATGCTAGATAGGATTGACGTAATTCACCGTCATCTGATGCCGTGCAAATAAAACATCTCGATGTTTTACAATAAAAATTGCGGATACCGTCTGTTCCGTGATTAAATACAACCAATCAGTCTTGCCTTCTTTGTGCCGCCTAACTAGACATGTCCCATTACGTAATTTTGCTCCTCCGCCAACGTACAATGTTTATGGAGAGTGTCTATTGCAGTTTACCGGAGTGAAAGCTTGAAAGAGATACTACGTCCCGTAAAAGAAGCAATGGCATTTCCAAATGAATTTAAAAGGTACCTGCGTCAGAAAGGCAAACACACTTAAACACTTTCACGCACTTTTGCTTTACTCTCATTTACACATCTTTAACTCTTTATCACTCATTAATTTCTTTTACTTATGTTTTTGCTATTGCAATGTGTCTAAGATTCGATTTTAGTTATGGTAATTTTATATGTCGTCAGACTTCCGTTGCCTTGCTTTTGTGTATTACGTTTTAATCATGCCCACTTTGTTTATTCCCAGGCATTTTTTTCTCAGTTCAAACAGAAATTGTATTCTGATATACTGCTTACTTTGTAATCAAAATTTGCTACCAGTAGTCACACATTTAAGCTTACAACCTGTAAACCCGCCGTGATTGCTTAGTGGCTATGGTGTTGGGCTGCTAAGCACGAGGTGGCGGGATCGAATCCCGGCGATGGCGGCCGCATTTCGATGGGGGTGAAATGCGAAAACACCCATGTACTTCGATTTAGTTGCACGTTAAAGAACCCAAGGTGTTCCAATTTTCCGGAGTCCCCCACTACGATGTTTCTCATAATCAGATCGTGGTTTTGGCACGTAAATCATCATTATTAAATTTACACCTTCCACAAGTCAATGGCTATGAGTATAACCAGTCTTTGCCTATGTGATGTGTTCTAATCAAGAGAACGTTCAATAAACAAAACGAAGAAAAGAAGAAAACGCAAAGTATCAGTATCTGAGCATGAGGCTGCGAAGCTAAACTTTGGGTATCCAGCCTACTGCAGTCTATGATAGAGCAATAACTTATGCTAGAATGGATAAACATAGTTCACGCGTGCACCAGTTGCCGACAAGGCCCCCACAATCCCCAGCCAAGAAACAACTGTGATGAAAGCAAACCTTTCGTACATCCTAGATCAGCTGTCCCGAAACCAGTGACTGCGTAATTTCAAGTTTTTGGGAGGATATCGTGCACGCGAGGGCAATCTTGGTGTCAATACTATACAGACACGTTTGAAGACGAAATGCGATATTTTCGCACTTGTACTATCATAATATTGAATAAGCTATATTTACAGCACCTACGCAGGAGCAAGCACTCACAATAAAACATCGCTATAGCTGGCAAGAATCAACCAGGAGAGTGCGATCACGGCTCGAGAGTTGCTCTGCACATTTCACTACTTCGCCCATTAACGACGCGATAATTCAGAGACACAATGAACGTATAAACGCGTATACACCGAGAAGAATTGCATCCGCCCCGATGTCAGGGTCGTCGCCGAGGATGCGGCTGTCGATGAACCACAGGGTCCCTTGTCGACTGTCGTCTCAACACGATGCTTGGTGGTCGCCACCAGCGCGGTCGACGAACGGGTCCCCGCTGCGTTCTTCAGGCGACGTCAGTAGGGCTGGGTGCTGGATCAACTCTTGGGAACGGCTGGCGCACGGGTCGTAGCCGTGCTCTTTAGGAAGAGTCGGTCGGGCTGGGGAGCAGGAGCAACGCTCAGCAACGGTAGGCGGGGCCCAGCTTGTGCAGCAGGCCCGAGTCCTGACTGGTCAGTCGGCTCCATCCCCCAGGCTCAACTCGACCATGGTCCGTCGTCCGTGGACCTCCCAGAACAGTCCGGTCCCTTGGGGTGATAGGGCTGCCTCCTGGCTCGGCCTAGGTACGCTTTTCTTTTTCTCGCTTCGCGAACAGGTGCCGCTCACTTGTCGCCAGTTTTCTGAGCCCCCGAAGCGCACGTTCTCCCGCCTCGTGCCTCGCGGTTCTTTCTTCTCCTCTTCAGCTTTCGGCCACCTGTCTGCTAGCCTTTCTTTCCGGGCTGTTGCTTGTTTCTCCAAGGGATTGCGTTTCAGTCGTCGACACAACGTCTCAACACAAGTCCGACGTAGCACGAAACATATTACTGACTGCAAGAAATCGATAAACACAGAAAAGAAGGCGCGCAAATGTATCTCATGAGCAGGCTTCTATGGGGCCTCTATAATTGTAGGCACTAAACGCATCTCAAAAAGCAGCAGGCTTGAACCATTTACACAAATCAAGAATGAATTCACAGTTGTACGTAATGACACTGCGCTCAAAAGAAGATTCGTGGTCCCTTTAGTAGCGTAGGCCCAAACCTTCAACCTCACGCAAAAAAGCCATCAAGACAATTAGAAGGCGATGGAATCTATCAAAGAAAAATTGCGATTTCAATCAACTAAGCGCAATTAAAAAGAAATGCTACGGCTCCACGGGCAAATCAGAATCACAAATTAGGCAGGCTGTAGTGAGGGACACGAGACAAACTCTTACCACCTGTGGTTATTTACCACGCACCTAAATATAAGTACAATAACGTTTTCCCATTCCACTTCATTGAAATACGGTCTTCGCGGCCGGGAACCAATCGATGACCATTAGGTCAACAACGTAACGCTATAGCCACTGAGCTACCGAGGTGGGAGCATAGAAACGAATTCGTACTACAAATTATAGTAACAATTATTTTCCTTCATTATGAATAGCGTGATGTCTACTGTTCACTCATGAGATCGGTGCTACCTTCAAATAGGATATATATCGAAGAGGAAAATCAAGGTATCTGTAAGCGTATATACGCTGATAAATTCTTTCGTTCAATCTTATCCTTAATGTTTATCGTTAGCTGATAATCATGTTGCTCATTACAGAATTTGTGCTCTAATTACACAAGGCAACTCTGATTCCCTTTACACGCATATAAGCTCATGTGGCGCTTCTTATCTTCCAGTTCATGGCTTCGGACCATATATATCTCATGAAAACCAACATTTCCCTCGGGAATTTCACATGCATAAAAGCCGTGACGACAGAGAAGGACGAATACAACCAAACGTTGTCGCAGAATGTTTCAGTTCTAAATGTCGTCACAAAGCAATGGTAAAGTTTTTCCCGTGCCTTTCTGCTATTCAAGTGAGATAGCCTGAACAATGATATTCTATGCAGCTGTGACACAGTGGTCTCAAGTACGAGATCAATAATTTGACCGTTGATTTTATGCACTCGAGAATATAACCCAAGCTTGCAACATACGCGCCTACAAAAAATCGTAGTGTGGCCCGATAGGCTAAGCATTGATTGCAGCACCAAATTACTAGACAGTTCATAGACCGTTTTAACGACGGCGCCGCCACATCACGACCAAATTATCGCCTGTCGTTTAGCGCCCCGCTGGTATATGACGCCGCACTGCATGGTGCCCAGCGAACGTGCTGCTGACGACGAGTGCTAAGTTTTCGCGTTTGCCTGAGAGGTCTGAACAAGTTCTTCCGATTGCGAAACTTTTAAGGTGTCATTACTAAGCTTTGAGCTTCAATATATAGCCCCAAAATCAAACGGCGAGGACTTAGAGGCGTTGCCACTGCTCTTCCATTGGTCTACACAGAAGGCGAGTCATGTCGAATATTGTTTGTACGTAACATACGTGGAGCGTTTTCTTATTGCATGTCCAGCCTTGGATTTCGTTAAAGTACCACTCAGGTGACAGCAGTCACAGGAACAACAACAAAGAAATAACGTCCCGAAGTTTTCAGCAGGCGTAGAACGGCTTAAGGCTTACACGCATCGCGCCGCTCTGATTGCGAAATTAAAACGCCTAAATAAGAATCAAAAGCCGTGCCATCCGTTGAAGATTGCCGCCGTGCTTCTCGCCTACGCTTTCCCTCGACGTTTGACTCTGCTATTGACCGAACGATGTCGCGTGCTCTCGCGCGCTCTTTTCTTGCTTGTTTTATGCCTCCACCGCCATCGCAGTGTCAAACATTGCGAGCGGCGTACGTAGGCACCAGGCTTCGCGCCTGCTTTGTGCTTTTATGCGGTGGTTCTGTGTTCGCGATACCACGTTTCTCTGCCTTTGGGTGCAGCACAAGTGAAAGGAACGGCAAGCTACTATTCTGTATTCTATATGTCAAGCGAGACGCGGCGCGTAAGAAGGTCTGGCTTGAATTATTCAGCGGAGCTGATCTCAGGCCAAAGCGATGGTGTCGGATACGTCAGGGAAGCGAGCAATTATGCGCTGATCACTAATGTCATATGGCGTTACTTGTACGCGGCTTGGTTAGTTTTTCGCTCTCCTAGGTGCCGCATGTTCGCGCTGCGTTTATTTGCAAGTTTCGTGCCCAACTTCAATAAAGTCGGTCAAACGCACGCCCTTTTAGCCGATTCAGTCATTTATTTTTATTTATTTCTTTTGTTTATTTCATACATACTGCTATCCTCCATTTGGAGGCTGTTGCAGGACATCGGAAAACACAATGCATCAAAATATGAGTGGCAAACTTATACATTTGTTAATATTGCAGTTAACAAAAAGACGCAGTTGAGCAATACAATAAGAGGCTGTGAGCTTCCTGAGTCAGCCCTTAAAGTTTAATGAACAGAAGTACAGAAGCGTAAGATAAACAACAAAAAAGTACATCAAAACCAATTAGAGACAGAATGCGGTGTCTGTAAGCGATACTTATAAATCAAGATGCGTACTCAGACATATTTTTCTAGCATACGAAGGAAATCGTCAGGTGAGCAAGTTATAATATCACTCGGCAATGAATTCCAGTCTCTGATTGTCTGAGGAAAGAAAGAATACCCGACTGTGTTTGTGTGGAACCTGTATTGATTTAAATGTTTAAGATGTTTAGTTCTATTGTTTCGCTGTTCAGAGGAATATACATATGCATCACTGTTTAATTTGTAGCCCCCTTTAAGGAGGTGGAATAGAAACTTGAGGCATAAGATTTTAGCACGCTTGCATATGGTCGGGAGGCAAGCTTTATCAAGGAGTTCTGTCGGACAATCATTACGGTTGTACCTATTATAAATAAATCTGATGACTTTTCTCTGAATTGCTTCTAGTCGTTTTATGCATTGTTTGGTGTGGGGGAACCAGCAGTTAATACCACATTCTAGTATAGGACAAACGAATGAGGTGTAGGCTAGCATCTTAGTGTCTGGTGAGGCAGATTTTAAAGAGCGTTTAAGTGAACAAAGTGTTGTAAATTCCTTAAAGGATATGTGCGACACATGTTTGTCCCAGTTCATATCAGATGATAGGACAATGTCCAAATATTTATAATCATCGACTATTTTGAATTTTTGCTGTTCGATAGAGCAGGTAAATTCTAGTGCATTTTTTTACGGCTCACTCATAAAAACAGTCTTGTCTATGTTAATCTTCATTTGCCATGCCTGACACCAACTTGCTACTTGCGCAAGCTCGTTATTTAATGTTACTTGATCATTATGGTTCCCAATCTCCCTATTTATAATGCAATCATCTGCAAACATGCGCATCGTTGATTTCATGCTATCTGCGTTGTCATTGCTGCATAGTAAAAATAGAATTGGTGCTAAGCCTGTTCGTTGTGGTACTCCGGATGAAACCTCTACCCAATCGCATTACTTACTTTCAATTTCTACGTACTGTTGTCGACCTGCAAGATAGGCTTTTATCCAGTTTATTATGCTGCCAGATTCGAGAATATGTTGTACTTTGCCCAGGAGTTTAGGATAGGATAGCCGGTCGAAGGCCTTTGATAGATCTAAAAATATTATGTAAGTGTGCCCGCGGTTATCAATTGTTAGAGCGAGATCATGCACAGTTTGTGTCAGTTGCGTAACAGTAGACAGTCCTTTTCTGAAATCATGTTGGTTGTTGCTAATCGAGTTATTATCTTCCGCAAAGGTTACGATGTGTTTTAGTATGATGTGTTCGAGAATTTTGCAAGATGTGCAAGTTAGCGAGATTAGTCTATAATTTGATGGGCTTGCTGCGTCATCTAATTTGAGAATTGGGCCAATCTTTGCTATTTTCCAGTCAGACGATTCTGGAGTTTTTTTATATATAAGTAAGAGGTACATTACAGTAAGAGGTATAAGTAAGAGACCCATTCCGCGTATCCCTTGAGAAAACTATTTTGACTCCCGTCTTGGCCGCAAGATTTTTTAATGACGATGTTAAGCAGCAGTGAAAGTATACCTGATTCCGTTAGCTCTAGATCATCAAGTATGTCGCCGGTTCCCCTTGGCTGATGGTTTAAATCTGGTGAAGTACCATTGCCTTTTCTAAAAACGGATTTAAAATAGCTATTGAACTGACTTGCTCTTTGGAAAGCATCCTTAACGGCAAATTGCTTTGCTTATGCATGTTCGTGTTAAAATATCTCCAAATTTTTTTAGGAGCCGTCTTGATGAAGTTGCTAAGTGTGACATTCATGTACATATGTTTTGCTTGTTTTATCGCTGCTCTAAATACATGTGACAATTTGCTAATTTTCTCAGAGTAGCAGGGATTTGATGTCGTGTTCTTAAGCTTCCTCAGCATTGACATTTTACGTTTCATATGTATTATATTCCTTGTGATCCAAGGGTTTCTTTTGCGCACTTTCTTTTTTTTATGGGTACGAAGTTTGATAAACAGTGTTGCACATATGTAGGTTTGAAATTTCGTCCATAACTCATCTACTGTCGCAGAATTATCATGAAAAAGACAAGAAAAATTGGGGTAGTGATAATCAAAAAGGTCAATGTTGACATTATAACATTATGACAAGGATAATACTGACATTATCTGCGTTTTTCCAATCATACATTCAATGGCGCTGTCTTTGTTGGCTCTGAATGTATGTGAACAGTACATTTTGAGTATATCGCTGTGCGTTACGAAGCGGTGCGGTACGTAGGCAAACAGAGGCGCTGACGACGTTGCGATCATTATAAGCTGTTATTGCTCTTTAGTGCCTTACCCATGCGTGCAGAGCCGTTATGAACCGCGGCCAAACGTACTCCGGTGGTGGCACCGCCGCACAGACCGTACCTTGAAAGCGATCTGCGGTACCGAAAAAGAGTGCCGACTGCTGATATAGCTTCGCCCTTTGTGTTCTCGCCGCCTAATTATCGTTTAAGAAAGAATAGCGCCGGTATTGTTTCTCGCTACGTCCTTGACGGCGTAACCGAGTACAGATACAAACACCGTCGAACTGGTCTTCCACGTAGCGTCGTCGAAGACTGTAGTGCCGGCTGCCGCTCCTCTACTGGTTCTTGGTTAGGAGGCGGGCGAGCTGTCGGTTTCCTTCGACGCGCCGGAGATAGCCTCCGACGTTGAGATTCTCAGCGTCCGAGACGGGGGCTGCACGGCGTCAGGAGTCGTCGTCGGGTTCCTTCCTTAAACGAGCCTGAATGGTGTGATTAGCGTTGTTTCTTGCACTGCCGAGTTATAAACGATGATCCTGTAGGGCAGGACGGCACCCCACGTCTTGCGCTCGACGTCGACGTACATAGGTAGCGTGTTGGCGAGGGTCTTGTTTAGCCGCTCCGTAAGATTATTCGTCTGCAAGTAGTAGGCAGTTGCCTTCTTGTAGCTGGTCTGCCTGTATTCCAGAATGGCTTGGGTGAGCGCTGCTGTAAAGGCCGTTCCTCTATCGGTGATGAGCACTTCCGGGACACCATCTCGCAGCATGTTGTTCTTGGTGATGAATTTCGCCACTTGCCGTAAGTATGAGCTTGAGCTATTCGGGAAGACAGCAACAGCAGAAATGGGCAGGAGAGCCTGATACGATCTCAGAAGAAAGCTTCAAATTAAAACGACGCTTCCAATAACATAGAGTGCGTGTGCAGGAATACCATGCTTGATGGCCGAAATTCGTGGGTACTCGACAACTACGCAGGAAAGCAGTTTGTCCTCAAGGGCAACAGCAAAATCACAAGGGAGACCAATGACGCAGCTCAGTCTAAGCACAGAGTAATGAGTAAACGTTCGCTATTTTGTCAAGAGTGCTAACTGTTTCTGGAGGTTTTCTAGGCAGAGTATAAATTTTATAACGCTGAAAGGGCTCCAACGACACCAATAGGGAGAAGTTCTTTTTCAATCGAATGTAACTGAGGACTTTCATTTTCCTGTTGCATAGACAATTACTGATGTACATAAGCTAACGGGCGTCAGCAAGGGGCTGCTGCGATTCGTTTTGCCTATGCTCCAAGAGAATTGAGGGGCAGCTGTAAGATTCAGTCGGAATTTGAAAATCCTAGATACATGAACCGGTGGAAAACACACAGCTGCCGCTTACCTGTAAAACACTCGGCCTTCATGTGGTGAGATTAACCAACTGATCTTTACAAATTGAGAAGCTATTTTATTTCTTTTTTCCTGTATGTAGCCTTTCAGCTTATGATATTCTCGCCAAAATCTCGCGCGTATTACCGAATGTCTTTCACGTAAACCAAGCCAAACATTTTGGCCATGAGGAAGAGCGAGCAAAAACATACCACAGTATTTTAGGTTTTCCGCGTATTCATGGTGGCAACGATGTTTTTTTTTACTTTCAGGTTTGTGTTTTATGCAAGCTACGATCCATTAGGAAACGTTCGACCAGCTCATGCGTTCATTTCCGTTGACAAAAGTAAGTTTCTTGTTTGTTGTTTCTCTTGTGGATGAAAGCACATGTACGTAAATAAACACAGCATATAGACCTTAATTTAAAATGTAATTATCACGTCTTACTGAGGTATAGACAATAACCGCGCAGGAAAAGTATGAGGTGTTATCGTCACAGTGGACTTGTGTCTCTAATACAACGGAGTAAACTACTCGCAGCACATGTGACGTGTGAGAGGGAATGCTAATTTGAAGGTTAGTGCATTTAAAACTCTTTATCAGGGGAAACTGCAGGTTCATACAGGAGAGATGCCTGCACTTCTGGCTTGTCGATCGTATGCTCAATTTATCAGTCATACCCAACGACAGTATCACGCAATAGAACGCGTCTAATGAGAAAACTTGAAACAATTTGACTAAGAGCTTATGACTTCCGCGAACCATATGTATACAAGGAAGTGGGCTGTCCAGACATTCGGAGTCAAAACTCTCACTGTAGATGGGAAGGCCTGCTTAAATACCGTCCTACACTAATATTACCGATGTACTTGGCGTTTTACGGCGAATATATAAAAAAGGCCTATGTATAAGAAGGAACGCGAAATAGTCGAGACGTTTCGCATCACAATAAATCAGACATTCTGCATTGCACTTTGGTATGTCAGCCAGCTTATATGTGACACTAGTCTTCAAAGATTTACCCTAAGTTTCTAGCATGAGCGCGTGCACTGGGAAGGCTCTTGAGCATTTATTTCGTGCACACAGTAATAAACTTTGTGGCAGTGCAGCGCGTCTCCTCTGTGCTTGCTGTTCTGTGTCGCCATTGCCTTGGCGCTGCCATTATATATATATATATATATATATATATATATATATATATATATATATATATATATACGGTTATCAAAACTGAAGCTAGCATTCACTAGATCTTTTTCTAAAGCATCCGTATGTTTAAAACGGGAGGCTTATATGTGTTCTGTATAACTTTCTTATCTGTGGACTGGTTTATAATCGCTTCCTGTATTTTTTTTCAGTTTTTAATGCCACAACGAACTATACGTTATATAATATAACAATACCTTGTTGTGCTGTTGCGCAGAAGTCGAAACAGTATTGGAATCAACGTACGTAAATCATACTATTTATTACGTTTTAGTTCGGGAAGAGGTGCAGCCAATATAATCGTATAAAAATATTATTTTGCTTTTTCTTGCTCCCCAGGCCTTGCGTACTCCTTTATCGCCAGAGTTAGCAAGAACCATACGTATATGATGCTGTTCCATAAAATACACTCGATGTTTGGACATAGTACGATTCAGCATGTCAGCTTAATTGGCTTGATTTGCACAAATTCTAGGTTTTGGACGTGCAACTCAAGATATGTTTGTTCGCACGTATTCATGAACCAAAATATGCAGCTTCCATACACCTGAATATACAGCTGAAAGTCATTATAACGAAGTCGGTTAGAAGAACAAATAAATATAACGAAATATTTTAAGTTCCTCTTGACATTCTCACAGAAAGATGTACGTCGTAAATCTTGGTCTAACGCAGCAAAATATGTTCTCTAAATGAATATACTTAACTTTTCTTTAGCTCAGAATAAAAACTGAAATATAAATTTGATCAAGAATGCCTCAATGTTGCAGCACATGACGCTCCTTATTATTAGTCTGAATCAGGAGATTCAACCCCCCGTGAGTTGTCGACCATCTTTCAATCAGCGTCGGGAAAGGTCATAAAAATATAAAAATATAATAGTAGATGTTTGCTTTAAGATGTAGTGTATATCAGCAGCTACTTTACGCTGACGAAAGACTGCTTTAATCGAATCATTTGCTGGCGCGGATACGGGGATTGTTGTTAATTAATTAGCTCTATGAACATTTAGCTCAATTGTTAGCTCTACGAAATGCCACTGTGAAGAAGTTACACACACAACAAATGGTGCCGTCAAACCACGATTTTGGCGCCACTTTTCTAACTGGAGTACGCTGGTCAGCGAATTTGTTGCCACTGAAGATGGCGTGGTTCGAAGAAGGTCCCACAGATTGAGCCAGCCCAACGAGACAACCTAAAGAAGCACGGAAGTCACCGCGACGAGACCGAGGATTGCATGGACAAAGACACCAAACCTAATCCATGAGCCAGCGATTTCCCTTTTTCTAACAAGATGAACTAGTATGTCGTGGTAAAAACGTGGAGGGTGCTAAGAACGCAAACAACTATTGCGACAGAGGCTAAGAAGGAAATTGAAGCACAACAAGGGCCATGAGTGACGTTACTCATATGAGGTCAGATTAAAGAGATTTCAGAAACGCTAGAAGCTTCTAACATAGAAAATGAAAACAACTTACTGGCACAGATAACTGATAGAAAATTTGAAAGTGTTACTGAGTGCGATTTGAAGATCACCACATGCCTTAACACTGCCAATTTCGGTTCTGTAACAAAGTAATTGACTCGCCAAAAAGAGAGTGGCATGACCGATATAACCAGGTCATTTCAAACCAACATCCGAAAGCCGCCTGAGCTGGAACAGGTCAAGTTTAACGGCGATAGGATGAAATGGCAAAAATGTAAGCTTCATTTCACTGCAGCAGAACCTCAAGCCCCACATACGGCTAAAAATAAAGAAATGATATATAATATTATCACTAATTGGGGAAGTAGCTTCATGAATCGAAGGAACCGCAGGCGATCGACATACTAAAGAATAATTACAGCAGGGAAGAAGTATTAGCGGAAATGCACATGAAAAAGTTAAGTAATCTGGAATCACTAAAACCTTGCCACGATGCAGCAAATTTAAGCTGCACCTGAAGATACAAGTACATCTTCGAGGACTTCAGTTTTACGTCTGCGCTGCGAGTGCTATGCATCCATGCTACTGTTCATCCCGAAGACAGTATTACCTGTAAAGTTGTACTTCAAGTTTAAGCTAAAGGAAAACTCACGAACTGCAATGCCTAACGAGACCTCAAATTTCAAAATTGTTAGCTCTAATGCCGACGTACCTCAAGTACTAACACGTTATCTTCCGGTGCAAGGAACTTCTAGAGAACAGGTTACACGCTCTGAATTGGGAGCATCAAGGAGAAGACCTGAAAATACTCTCCCGATTATGTCAACCTCTCAGAGCACAGCTACAAAAGGCTTCATATTATGTAAACAAGCAGTTCACTTTACTGAGAACTGTCGCAAAACGCTGCCTTATGAAGAAAAGAAGTTGAACCCAAAAGCTAGCATGTGTTCTCGATGTACTCGACATCGTCACGACGCCAAAATTTGCAGGAATAACAGAAGCTGCAAGCGGTGCAAAAAGGGATACGCAACTTACCTATGCAGAAGCAAACGACCAACAACTCGGCATTCCAGCACAGGAGCCATCTCAAGTACAAATGAAGGGAGAAATAGCTGCAGAAAGAGTAGCTTCCGAGCTCGCCAACTGCGCATCGAATATTTTTCGTCCAATAACAGTTGTCTAGACACAAGCCCAAAACGACGCCATTTATAGTCGCCTCTTACTGGAAATTGGAACCGAGCGATCATATACGCAAAAGAGCCTATGAGAATAATTTGCTTTTTGAGTGAACAGAAGAGAAAAATTGGTGATTGGATCATTCCATTCTTGTAGGTTTGAAGAAGAGAGTAATGAGTTTTATAGACGTAAAACTGAAAGAACAACTCGATGGGGAATACACCAGAACGGTTCTGGTGTTTTTATCGTTTACACCAGAACCGGTATTCAGACACGGCTCTTGTTTGTTTCGTGTGCCCGTGCTGGTGCATACGGTGAGCCCGGTTTGGTGTGTCTAGTATGCTATCCTGACGTGTTTCGTGAGCCCGTCCTGGTGTGCTTGGTGTACTTGACCCGGTGCTCTTGGTGTGTTCGACGTGTGTTTGTTGTGCTCGCCTGGTGCTTTCTGCATACTGATGTGGTCATCTTGGAACCATGCTGGTGCCTTCTGATGTGTTTGAAAAATTTAGCATGTATCAAATATATATGTATCCTGAACGCGTGGATCACATTACCCGAGCTGCATGCTACCGAAAGCACATTTACTATGGTAAACAATTACATTTATTCTGTAGATGACAAGTTTCTGTAATATCAGAGGCAAAACAGCAGCGGAAATATTTATTTGGTACAATAAATGAAAACTGATTTTGCTTTGACTATATGAACGTAAAGTAACTCAAGTGAACCTAATTTTCTTCCATGCACTCTGCTGTCCAGCAACTAAGTAATTTGTCATCGCAAAATGCCATATATGGGCTGCGTAGCTTTTCATTCGTAACTAAATGCTATCTCGGCATGATGCCCAGAGAGAGAATAAACGTTATACAGACGAGGACATGAGTGCAGTATGCTCATCCGCTCTGCAGTGGATGGTCCCCTCAGTGCAGCAGCCTTAGTTGTCTTTTTCACTCGGTTGACCAGGTTGAGCTGGTCCGTCGAGCCGGAGCTGGTCAGTGCGGCCTGTCATTGCCGTGTGGCAATGGAACATGGAAGTCTTGTTGAAGTCACGACCAATTGACAGCCAGTTGCACTCTCTGATGCTTCCCAGAGGCACAGCACAGCCTGAAAAAGACAAGTAATTCTTTCCATCACTGCAAATTCTTCATGACATCGATAAAGAATTCTTTTCATATAATAATGTTATCCCCTTACCAGTTATCTGGTTAAGTAGCAGTTACAGAACGAAGTCTGTCTGACATTGCGGTAGACGTAGCCGGAAAGAGCAGGTATGTCCCGTGGCATACAGTGGCATAAGTGTAGGCGATACACAGAAAATTAAATGGCTTACCTTTGTGTGAAAGCAATTCTTATAAAGTGAATACAAGCAACACATAAGCAGTTTCAGTGAGCCCAAGTACAGTATTTCAGGTTTGTGAAGCGCACAAAGCAGTATTGGTTGTGCCAGCCAGCTAGAAGAGCTCTCCTAGTACCCGCGTCTGATCACTCTCTAAGCAATTGGTGAAAGCCGAAATACAGCTTGTATATCTACAACTCTTGGCTTGTGCTACGAGGCTATCGTTAAATTTGACCATAATTGCAACAGTACATATATATTTGCATGCATTATGAGAAGCCACAGGGACAGTACTACGGTTACTGGAAGTGACATAAATGGAAAGAATGTTCTAGCTGTGAACAATATTTCGAGTTTATCAACAATAACTGACAAGCAACTGAGAAAGTTGGCGCGTTTTCATGTTTCACTTCTACGTGCGAGACAAGGAACCAAAGGGAGACCACAGGACACAAAAGCGATCAATTCCACATTTATGTTGCTGGAAGAATTAAGAAAGATATTTACTCTGCATGTGTACTTGTACTGTACGGTTCTTGCAGAAAGAGATCGCAAGTTGCAACACAAATGTGCAAAACCATACCAGCACTCGCATAAAAGATGGAACGAATTAGCACGGAGTGAATGCTGTTCCATGCAGTCAAGGGGGTATTCATCTTTTTCATGCTGTCATAATGTGTTATTCTTCACTGATTTTGTTGGTCAATCGGTCGCTGCAGGTGAATAAAACAGATGCAGCATCTCAATCTCGCGTGGAGCATCAGTCGTGTCAATGAATCCGACAAGCATACTTGTTGTCCCTTGAGTGAATTATAGTGCTCTCGTGGGTTGAGTTAAAACACAAGCCAGTCTGCCCCACATGCATTTGACTACATATGCAGATGATAAAAGGAGTAGACTACACTACGCCTGAAATACACCAGACAAATTGGTTGATATCTATAACTAAGCAACACTGTCTTCTCTGGATGCCTTTCTCAATACACTTGTGGACTGTTATCCACACATATTTCTAGCAAACCATATTGTCGGCAAGGTTTGCTTGGCTTGATATCAGCAAATTTGTCTAGTGTTTGTCAGAGACACTGTAGTGTATTTCTTTGACATGTGGTCAGATGAACACAGGGCAGACTGTTCGGTAACTAAATATGTGCCAAAGAAATCGCTGTATTTCATTCAAGATACCAGTGTGCTCACCCGACTTGGCTGTGCATTGCTGCAATAAGGCTTCAGTCTGGATAAAGATTTTTAATCAGTTTTCACCCAAGGTGAAAAAATTACAAAAGAAATCAGTGAGGCGTACCACATAAAAATTTGTGAGCCCGTTCCCATTATCAATGCATGAAAAAAAGCAGCCTTTCTAGATGACAAGATACAAAGTAGTCTTGCCCAGTACTATTTTTACGCATATACCGTTTATCGTGACTTTACGCCTTGGTATTACAACTTACGCCTGCCCACTCAAAAAACTTGTGCACAATATAAGCACAAATTCAGTGCTCCTGATGTTTTTAATATTTCCATCAAGATAGTCACATGCTAGCAATGCTTACGTTGTATGGTATCCCTTCCCTACCTGCGTAAATTGTTTCCTGAAAAGTTACATGAACTGACCGGCAAACTCAAAAGGAGCTTAAAAGCTTAAGGAGCTCAAAAGCTTAAAGCTAAACGTGCTAAACAGCACTACTTTGATGTAACACTACATAATTTTCTTGTTAATAACCCTCAGAGGCTCTGGAATTACTTTCGTATTAATAAAAATGCTACATCACATTCTCTTCCCGAAGGAAAAACTGCTAAGGGTAACGCATATAACGACTTATTTCGGTCAGTGTTCACTATAGATGATAACATTATTCCCCCATTTGCAACGCAACATCACGCGAAAATCGCTAAACTCAACATTACGGATGCCGGTATTTTCAATCTACTGCTTAAGCTTGACCCCAAGAAAGGTAGTGGCCCCGAAGACGTGCGTAATACTTCCCTCAAAAGATATGCAGAGTCGTGCAATAAATATCATGGCCTAGTCTTCCGGAAATCACTTAAGACTTCACAACTACCTCATGATTGGAAAATTGCAAAGGTAATCCCGATCCACAAGGGAGGTGACACAACATTACCTTCAAATTTCAGACCCATTACACTAACTAGCACGTCATGTAAACTTCTAGAACACATAATCTTAAAGCACATGACTGTATTCCTAGAGCGCATTAATTCTTTCTCACCCAACCAACAAGGTTTTCGCAGTGGTCTATCCACAGTAACCCAACTAACGGAACTAGTCCACGATCTTGTTGTTACAGTTAATAACCGCGGTCAAACTGTCTTGATTCTACTCGATTTGTCCAAGGCTCTCGACTGTGTATGCCACAGCAAATTAATAGCTAAAGTTGAAAAGGTTTTTGGTATAGGAGAACTTTCTGCTTGGATAAGAGATTTCTTAAGTAACCGCTCGCAATTTGTGGTTTACGAAAAAACGCTTTCTAACACAGTCGCAGTAACATCCGGAGTCCCGCAATGGTCTGTGCTTGGACCATTGCTTTTCTTACTGTACATTAACGATATCACAGCTAACATCAATTCCAACATAAAACTATTCGCCGACGACTGCGTCATATAGGGAGAAATTAACAATTACAATGACCATATTAAATTATATGATTCTCTAGCTGACATAGCTGATTGGTGCTCCAAATGGCAGATGCAAATAAACGTACAAGAGTCCGCGATCATGTCTGTAACCAGGAAAACAGTATCATCAATTATTGTTTACACAATTAACGCCACTCCACTTAACAAAGTTGTAGAACACAAATATCTAGGCGTTACATTAACCTCGGAGGTCAAATGGGACAAACATATCAGTAATATAATCTCAAAGGCGCTGCGCAAACTAATTATTCTTAAAAAGAAGCCTGGCGCTCGCAACCAAGTCAACGAAGCTGCTGGCCTACACATCATTTGTGACGCCGGTTCTCTAATACGCTAACACAGTCTCGTTTCCGCATACACAGACTAACATAAGTAAGCTAGAATTAATACAAAGGAAAGCTTTCAGGTTCATTCATAACAAATATAGACGTACAGACTCGCCAACACATCTTCTAACCCAGTCCGGTTTGCGAACGCTATCCACAAGAGCGAGACACGCTTGCTTAAAATTCTTCTTCCAACTACTAAAAAAAACTACAGAATAGATACCTCCCGATACATTTCATTCTCCGAGGCTCGACCTACACGTAACAAGCATGAGCACACATTGACAGAATACACATGAAAAAATGACACATTTAAGTATTCTTTTTTCCCGCTCGCGATAGCAGAATGGAACCAACTTCATCCTGCTATCACGAACATTGAATCATTATCCGAATTCATCTCACAAATAGAAAAAACTGTGTGTGAATAACAGTACCTATTATGCATGCAGGGACACCGGCACAGATTGCTTTATTCGTTAGGAAATTTTATTAAACACTCTAATTTTCGACAGCTTATTCGTTTGCCATAATGATTCCCTAATACTCTTAGTTTATTTTATTTATTTTTGTTTTATTACTTGCCCTTAGTAATATCTGTGCTATTGTTATAAAGCATCTTGCTCTTTTACATCTTTCTTTATTCTTATTTATTTACTATTTCGTTTAATCTTAACATGGTTTACTTGTATAGTACTATGTATAACTTGCACTGCTTATGTCGTTTTCTTACTTTTTGTATAATCTATACTTTGATTTCCTTGAATTGTACAGCTGAATTATTGTACTGCCCAACTGCCACGCTCTCGAAGGAGAGCAGCAGTATTGAAAATAAATAAATAAACAAATAAATAAATAAATAAATAAATAAATAAATAAAACACAAGCCAGTCTGCCCCACATGCATTTGACGAAATATACAGATGATAAAAGGAGTAGACTACACTACGCCTGACATACACAAGAAAAATTGATTGATATCTATAACTAAGCAACACTGTCTTGCCTGGATGCCTTTCTCAATACACTTGTGGACTGTTATCCACACATATTTCTCGCAAAACATATTGTCGGCATGGTTTGCTTGGTTTCATATCAGCAAATTTGTCTAGTGTTTGTCAGAGACGCTGTAGTGTATTTCTTTCACATGTGGTCAAATGTACACAGGGCAGACTGTTCGGTAACTAAATATGTGCCAAAGAAATCGCTGTATTTCATTCAAAATACCAGTATGCTCACCCGACTTGGCTGTGCATTGCCGCAATAAGGCTTCAGTCTGGATAATGATTTTTAATCAATTTTCACCCAAGGTGAAAAATTCACAAGAGAAATCAGTGAGACGTACCACATAAATATTTGCGAGCCTGTCCCCATTATCAATGCATGAAAAAAGCAGCCTTTCTATATGACAAGATACAAATTAGTCTTGCCTATTACTATTTTTACGCATATACCGTTTAACGTGACTTTACGCCTTGGTATTACAACTTACGCCTGCCCACTCAAAAAACTTGTGCACAATATAAACAGAAATTCAGTGCTCCGGATATTTTTAATATTTCCATCAAGATATTCAGTTGCTAGCAATGCTTACGTTGTATGGTATCCCTTCCCTACCTGCGTAAATTGTTTCCTGAAAAGTTACATGAACTGACCGGCAAACTCAAAAGGACACTACAAACTTCACCTAGCGGACATGGCTGGTCTTCATAACATGCAAAAATATGGTGATAGGTATCTGTAGGCATACTGTAGCAATAGTAGGTGCAAGGTAGCTTCGACATTGCTCTAATACTTCAACTGTCAGACGGCTACAGTGCTTAAGCTCCGCAAAAGTAAGTGTGAGTGCACAACAAAAACAAGCAGCCACATCAACCATAGATTTGACTGCAGCAGGCACAACATTGTCTGTTTCATGCAGCTAAAATACTTGCCAATATTTGAAAAGTGACTATATATACTTGCATATCCAACTTAACACCATAAGTGTTGCAGTGCATAGGATATTTGTTTAGACACAAGTATTCTCGTCAAAAACACCTTTAGGATTACATATAGTGCTTTCAATTTATCCGCCAACTATTCGAAGTGTCACTGATAGCATTATAATTTGGACTTGCTCTTTGAACACATTCTGACCTGAACAGCGCCAACAGAATGAATAGAAGACTGCCCACTTTACTGAAAAATACGTAGGATAAAACAAAACACATGGAAAGTAACCCAGAACATTAAAAATAATTCCTGACAGCTGTAGAATAAGTGTCAGTGCTAAGCAGAACGTTCTAGGAGGTGCTGTTGGAATCGAATTCATGTGGAGCAACACCGCAACAGCAAGCAAACGCAATAGCAAGAACAAGCAGACAATTAAGCACTATGGATGAGATTGCGTGCTTCTTTAAAGGTAGATCTACCAGTTAACTACGTGGTTTATGCTGTATTCTATTGGAGTGGGAAATTATGTGAATGAACACAGACTCGCAACCGCTACAATCCCTACCTGCACAAATTAGGACAGCTTGCGAAGAAAAGGAAAAAAAGAAGAAAGAATGCGAGCCTACTAGAAAACACCTCAATACTGTAGTAGTTGCAGAAGGGTGAATATGGGCATTCGTGTATCAGTTCAAGGAATTCATGCTGATCAAATGTGTATTTGCCACTGGCAGCTTATTTATTTTTAATTTTTATTCATATACAATACCTACAGCGCCCTCTAGGGCATTATTGTAGGGGAAACATCAGAAATAAATAAAAAAGAGACATATACTATAAGTTGCAAAAATGGGGGATGCAGCATATAAAGCATCCAAAATACCTATGCACTATTTAAGTAAAAAGCAAAAACAAAGACTATTATACAAAAATGAACAAGCATGTGTAAAATACCTATGAACTATAGGAGTAAGAAGCAAGAGCGAAAACTAATATACAAAGATGAACAAGCATGTCACGCACACACAAAGAAAGAACATCTCAATATATTGATCTGGGCTAACATCGTTGGGAATAATCAACGAGAAGAATAAAACATACAAGGACAAGCAATATTGCACTTATAGTAACACGTGGTTCTGTAACGCCATTAGAAAGGATGTGGGAGGAGCAGTATCAATTAGCGCAGGTAGGCCGTTCCCGTTATGAACGGTTCGTGAAAAAGTTATGTTTGATTGCGTTTAATAGGCAACTGTATTCACGTGTCTTTAGTGGATGGTGAGTGCGGGCGGAAATGTGGCTGGGTTTCTTTATGTATTTCTCTTTTTGAATGCCAGTGTTTTTGTTAAGAACAGTACAAAAAAAAGCCTGAGATATTTTCGCCTGTTTTCAAGTATCGGCCATCCAAACTTTTCGCGCAAACCAGAAGAGCTCTTTTGAAGTTTAGAGTTGCTAGATGCGAATCTGGCAGCCCGTGCGCAACAGTTCAACATTCAGCTTTGTATACGGATCCCAGGAGGCGCAAGCGTACTCAAGTATAGGGTGAACACTCGAAATATATGAAGTTTCTTCAGCATAACCGGAGCATCCTTAATGCTTCGTCGGAGGACGTTTAATGTGCGGCTGGCTTTCGAGGCGATATAATTGACGTGTGTGTTCTATGATAAATCAGCAGAAAAAAATGTCTCCTAAGTACTTACAAGTTGAGACATCAGATATTTATGCGCTACCAAGGAAGTAGTCTGCTTGAAGGAATTGTTTCTTTTTCGTAAACCGGACAAGGTTACATTCTGGGAAATGTGTTATTCTGGGATTACACAGAAATAATTTTGAGTATCCATGTTAATAAACTATGGTGAGCGCGCCGTACGCTTAGACCTGTGACATGTTTGGCCCATACACTTTGAATTCTTACATGAGCATGCAGTACAAAAAAATGTTGCAGTAAAAGCTACAGCATAGGACATAGCTTCAAAAAAATAAATCCTTTTAAAAGTAATGTATATAGTGTACAAGAAAAATGATATGTAACCTGCAGCGAAGCAATTGATGCAAGAAAATATACTAAACATGAGGACATGATAGGCCTACTTTTATATACAACACCATAATGTAGGGATAACATTTAAGCACACAAATAAATAGAAAGTTGAATGAAGTTGCATATATATTTGGCCTACTTATTAAGGTGTGTTAAGAAATAGGCCAGTAAACTTATCCTCGAACGATACGGAGACCCTACTTTTTCGAACATGTACACTTCTACATACCTGACCCGACCATCCATATTATGCGTACTGCTGCTCCTCCGTTATGTGAGCACTGCTGTGGGTCACGGCCTTGCCTCTACAAAAATAGTTCATATTTAACTTATGGCAGTGGCACATTAAAGCTATCAGATGATGAACACATGCAAGGTGCACCTAAAATAGTCAAGAAAACAATGTTTACATTAGGCAGTTTGGCAAAAGAGTACAAGGTCAAAGTCACTGACGAATCTCATGATAATAGGGACCCTTCATCATAGTAAAATTTGAATAGACACACAGCAACAGCATAATATAAAGAAATCCTTGTTTACGTAAGAATTCGTTTTTTTTTCGTGAGAGCTTAATCAGCTTTCCCTCGTCAGAATTAGTTACGTCAAATTTATGGCAACACACGTTGTCTTAAAAAGTAAGCTGTATGATAGCAATCTGTGATTGCTTACATTTTTTACCTAAAGCCCCTCGTTAACCGAAAACTTCATAAGCAGAGACTATTTACAACGCCAAAGCGTTCATAAGGGAGGAAACGTCAGTGCGCTAAGACTTGGAGAAAAGGCAGATGAGTCGTTATGCAACTTCTCTAGAAAAGCCGGAGTTCGCGCACAGACACACTTAACGAGAGAGACTATTTGCGAACGTAATCATTCTCACCTCTAGAAAACACTTATAAAGATTTTCAATTCCGCATTTTGGCAAGAAATTTGAGTAAATAACTTCTGACAACCAGCGCTCACCAATCGCTCGTTTGTCTGTTTAAGTACGAGTTTTATTTCCTACGTACGAAAGGCACACTATGCCCACATGAAAAGCACGCACAACACGCGTGTGGTTACCAAGCACGATTACTTACCTATTCAATGTTACGACGCGCTGGGGTAAAGCACGCTCCAAGTTGCCGGTTCCGTGGCGTTACTCCAAGCATACCTGCCGTTGCGTAGTGGAGTAGCTGAAGCACGCTGATAATACGCATTTCTTTGTGACGTCCACCCAACTTTCCACGACCACCAGAGACAAAGGTCTACGGCATAAAAATCCTTGGTCCACATTTGCCCAGCGCACCACGCATATGGCGAGTGTCCAGAGAGACACAAACTTTCTTCTGGCACTTCTTTGTGCGCGAACTAACACAAAACCACGCGATTATACAAACACACCGCAGCAGCACGCAAAATCAACCGGCACGTTGAATGTAGAGAACAGGATAGACGAATGAATGCTATGAGCGTCTCCTTTGAAATGGGCGGTGCGTGGCGCCTCCCACAGTCGCATGGGGTGTGCGTAGACATGCAGTGTGCACATGTGCAGTGTGCGCTATTTTTGTGCGGTTCTTAGCCGTTTCAGTCGGAAAGCATCAAGTCTTCAAGGATTTATCGCTCGTGTGGCGCAGGTTACACCTGTGTCTTCGTAATTGCTTTCGTGTCGGTGTTGAACGTGCGCGGCTTGCGCTCCTGTTGCCCGTGCCTTGCATGTTTATCGTGGGGCCCATGATAATTCCTAAAAAACACACACACAAACGTCTATGCAGTGTGCATGTGTCTCATGTGTTGTGTGCCACAAATATGGGGCGGTAAACGAGAAGAAAGGGGGTTAACCGAGGGGCCCGATTTTTATTAGCCATATCATGTGAAGCCAACAAACACTGACTCCAAGGACAGCATAGGGGAATTTACTTGTGCTTAATAAATGGAATGAAGAAACAATAAATTAAAGGAAATTGAAGTCGATGAAAAAACAACTTGGTGGCAACCGAACCCACAACCTTCGCATGGTTGTGGGTTCGGTTCCCACCTGCGGCAAGTTGTTTTTTCATGCACTTCAATTTCCTTTAATTTATCGTTTCTTCATTCCATCTATTAAGCACAAGTAAATTCCCCTATGTTGTCAGTGTTTGTTGGCTTCTCATAATATGGCGCGGTGTACGATGTCTCTCTAGCCAAGTGCTGCATGGCATTCCAGTGAGTATACGCAGCCGGTTAAACGCGGGGTTTTTTTTTGTTTCTTCATTATCTTTGTGATTTACCTGTATCTGCGATAGAAACCGCAACACGTTTCATGACGTCGCATTGTGAATGTGTAATTTCGTGGGTTGACCGCCTTCTTCAATGAGTGTCTTTTAATGATGTTCTTTCTTGATAGCAAAAATGTAATGGGCTTGAATTAACACGGCTCTTTATTCCTTGAGAATTACATGAGTGGTAATTTTAGAAGACCTTAGCAATCCAGCTCTACACATCGAGCTATAAAGCAAAGTACATAGAAAATTTGTTCTAGTACGTGAATATTACTTTGTTGTGTCGGGGTCTCAGCATGTTCTCTGTGTTCATGGCCTTGCAGTATGTCAAAGGGAAATGTAATTATCTCCTCATCTGAAGTAGTGTGTGTCATTTCTTTATATCACTTGGTCCAAGTACAGTATTTTCATGGGTGCAACTCTTGCTATTCCACTTGAAAGGCACTTTTAGAGACAGAACATGTTAGCCCCTTTAGTTTTACATAGGCTTGAACCGTGCCCGCAACCGGTTGCAGTGCCTCTGAAATTTCGCCATCTGAGCGAATGCTTGTCCAGATTGTTATGTCGTCTGCATATATTCAATAGCTAATGTGGAGAATGGCATCTAGGAGTGGTGGAAATTTTCTCAGAGTAATGTTAAAAAGAAAAGGTAAGAGTACTGCTCCTTGTGGAATTTCTCATGTTTCTAAGGAGAAGCTTTCGTTCTTGAGGTCGCCCAGATGAATTTTTGCTGTTCTCTCCCTGAGGAAATTTGGGCTGTATTCAGAATTGCGTTTTTCCACGTTCATCTGGTTCAGATTATTTAAGATTGAATGATGCGTAAGACCGTCAAAGGCCTTGCTCACGTCTAGTGCTATAATTGTCCGTGCAGCTCTGGTAGGGCCCGGCTGCAGGATGTCGTATTGCAATTGCCAAATTATGTCAAGTACCGAAAGATCGGGCCTAATACCCACAGTCGTTTGAGAAAATATCCCTACGTTTCAGCGTAGCCGTTAAGCCTTCTGAGTATAACATGCTCCATGCCATTTCCTGACCAAGTGGTGATGAAAATTGGCATTACGTTTCCTAAGTCGGCCTTGCCCGGTTTGGGTATGAAAATGACTTTTCGATGTTTCCAGCTGAGACGGATGGTGCCAACTTTCGAATTAGTGTTGGACAACTTTGTAATTTCTAGGATTTAATGGTCATCTAGGTTTCTTAGTATCGTATTCGTGTCCCCGCCTTCACCGGCCGTAGTTGTGGTCCTTATGCCATTAAGAACTGCTGCAACTTCAGCCTCCTCAATGTCTTTATCGAGGGCTTCATTTTCTGGCCCTGTGTAGGTATTTGAGACAGGGAAGTCGTTGTCGACGTTGAGGTAGCGATTTCTTAACTATGACAATGTGTCGTCATGGTCAGGGAAGGAATGAGCAATTCCTTGCATGTTTTTTAGCGATGCAATCTTGGTTTGATTAGGGTCTATTAAGTGTCTAAGTAGGAAGCATGTATTTTTATTGCTCAACTGTCCGTTCATGCGATCGGGAAGCAAATGACAGTGTTCCTGACTTAGGAATTGGGACTGCTGCTCAATTTTCCTTTCTAATTGTATGACCTTTAAGCGAAGGCTTTTGTTATGCTTTGGTGGTGACTATCGGTTTCGTATGCTGTCTGTGCTTGCCCCTTCTAATAATAAAGTTGACACTCACTCACTCACTCACAAAATTACCCCAAGTGAATTATTCTTCAGTACGGAGTGGCACCATCATCTTCCATTTTCTTCTCCATGGTTGCATTGCTGTCGTCTTGGAGTATGGTATCGACCTATTCATCGGGCTCTTTGAGGTTAGTGATGGGTGCGGGTATGCGATGATCGCGAGCATAACGAAAAGCGTCCCACCTGATAGGAAGGATAGTAAGCTTACGTTTCCTGTAGCAGTTTAGAAAGTCCTTATACTAGATGAAAAGTTGGCAGGCTCGCTTCTTGCCCAGAGCAATAGATTCGGTTGCAAACAAAATGTTATCAGGGTCTAATTCGGAAATTTCATAGCCTTTAAACTACATATGGTACGCAATATTTCGGAGAAAGCGGTAAAAATAGCACCTGAGCTCCAACTCGCCTCGTCACACAGCACTTAGCCATTAGTACTAATAAAAGCACTCGCTGGGGTCGTTATATATTAGATGCTTTTATGAGCGCATAAACTCTTGAAGAGAAGTAAGCCATTGGGTTTGCTGACATAGCAGATTTTTTGGTGCCTTCAGTCCATACATGCGATCTATGGCGTCCAAATACTAAGGCTCAGTATGTATAGCAATGAAAAGTTGTAAATTTCTCAAGAATTATTTTACGATGTGCAGTACAATGCATAGTTCATTTGAGTCTTTTCCTTAGCGTGCCATTGTACTATTTCTTCTAGCTGCTGTAAAAAGCTGCGAACTCTGGGTCAACGACGCATATTTTCAGAAGAACGGCACGTGTCCATATGAGTCTTGTGGTGGCCTATATACACAATACTGTTCTTGCTCACCTCCAGATGTGTACAACGTGACTCAATGCGGGCTCTTCAATCAAACGGGACAAACTATTGAAGCTGCTGCTTGATTAGGTGTTGAATAAAGAATAGAAACAGCGAAAGAAGGAGTGCCTATGAAAACTTTTTTTCGCTAACCCGAGAAAACCCGCCGTGGCTGCTCAGTGGCTATGGTGTTGGGCTGCTGAGCACGAGGTCGCGGGATCGAATTCCGGCCACGGCGCCCGCATTTCGATGGGGGCGAAATGCGAAAACACCCGTGTACTTAGATTTAGGTGCAAGTTAAAGAAACCCAGGTAGTATAAATTTCCGGAGTCCCCCATTACGGCGTGCCTCATTATCAGAAAGTGGTCTTGGCACGTAAAGGCCTATAATTTAATTTTTTTTTGGGCCGAGAAAATATCTTTGCTTTTGCTGATGGCTATAATAAGTGGTGGTTTTCTTGTTTTTGTTCACTCCATTTTCTAAACGTTATTCATTTATCAATCTACTTTCATTTTTTAATATAACTAACTGATAGAGGCTGCCTGTTTCTGCAGAAGCAATGCAATGAGCGCTGCATTGGGAGCTTCCTAATGCACCTCGTCTCGGAGTGCAGCTGCACCTCAAACAACTCCTTCGCACTAGTGTAGCAGTAGATGCAGTAATCAGTTGCTTATAAAATAAAAAAGTGAAATAAATACAGATGCCCTAAATAAACATAAAGAAATGAGAGGAAGGAAAATAATGCTGACCGCACCGTTCAAGTAACAGTTCAACTTAACGTAACAGTTCAAGTTACGTTCAAGTGTCAGCAGAGTGCTGACACTTGAAAGGCGGTCAGCATTTGGGGTTATAGGAGAGTAAACGGACAAGGAGAGAGGATAACACAGAGTCGAAAGTAAAGAAGAGAGCAAAGTAGCTAAGTAACAGTTTCCCTTGGTCCATATTTAAAGCGAATTCCCCGAGAGAGTTCCACACTCGGCCCCGCACAGTGGCATTGGTTAGGTGGACAGTAGTCAGGCGGCGAGACCCGACTGCTCAAGGAAGTCAAACATAGTACGTCCTCTGAGGAACACAAGCTGCAAGAGCGCACGGTGCGTGAGAAAGAGTGGAACAAAGGGAACGCGCAACATGTATGGCGTGTCAAGAATAGCCAAATATTGTTACATTCCCCACTTCAGAGTGGTCACACTTTGTAGCCTCCTTTCTGAAACTCCTGGCCCGGTCCTCCAACAAAAATGACCTATGACATCGTAGCATGCGCTTGTACACAGAACTGCCCAAAATACCATCACTTTTCGTTGCCGACAAGAAACTATTTTGCTTTCATACAGCAGAGCCCAAAACCTGTGGTTTATCCAAAAGAATTCCTAGTCACAGCACCCCGAATCATGCTTACATGTTAAATCTTCTATTCAGATATCAATTTTAAACTCTTGTTCTTTAGTAGCGTACGCATTTTTAGAAACAATAACCAGAGACACTTATCTTTCAGAATTAATGGATTACTGTGGCCAATTACTACCCGAAAAATTAGGTAAATATTTTATAAAATCTAGGATTATTTGACTAGCGAAACTTCGGAACGAGATCGTGTAGGATATTGATGAAAACGATTTTGGAAATATATGAGCGCCTGATATTTGTTTTCCCTACACAGTGAAGTTTAATGTGTGTGTGTAATCAGTATGGTAATAGAAATGTTTATTTAAATTATTTGTATACATGACAGAGGCAATTGTAAATCCCTGCGAAAAACCTTCGTTCTCTCGTAGAGATGAAATAGCCCGATAATGACGATTTACGTATTCTCAAACTTGCAGTGTCGTACCTAGACCCACATAAGCCGTTATTGTGCAGTTTATCTTCCTCTCGCTTTAACACCTGCACACTTACCGTCATTTCTTGCAAATTGCGTATGCAACCGTCATGCTTAGTGGGAAACGCTCGCGGCGAACGCTTAGCATGAAGGCGCGCTTTCTGATCGAAACGCGGCCCCTTGCATGGGCCGAGAATGGGATGGAATGGATGTTATGAGCGTCCCTTTTTCAACGGGGCGGCGGGTTGCGCCACCAAGCTCTTGCTGTTATACTGCCTAACGTCCTACCTAGGTTAAAAAAGAAAAAAAGAAACCTATGAACTCCCACAACCAAATTTTCTGATCCCCTATTGCGGACTTTGCTTTTGTACGTCTCTGTTTTTTGTCGTTTCCCTACTTCTCTTCCACCAATCTTCCAATCATCTCTTACTAATCTGTAATGCCGACATGTTTACTTTTCCACTGCTCTCGCTGAACCCAATGGCTTCCAGGAGGCCAGTGGTGCCTTAATTGACTGCTGGGCAGACGTCTTCACCGTCTAATAAGGCATGCTCCATCGTTTCCCTAGCTTTACCGCAGGAAGCACATGCTTCTTACTTCTTATATCTCACTTTATAGGTGCGTGTTCTAAGCCATCCAGATCTCGCTTCAAAAAGTAATGAGCTTGCCATTGAGCTATTATAAATTGTTTCTTTCCTGATTTCATTTTCCCCCTTAAGTAGTTACTCATGGCAGGCTTCTTTTCTATTGCCCGCGCCCATGAGATTATTTCAGCCTCTCTGATTTTCCACTTGACGGTCTTTGTTGCTGTGGCACCCACTGTACAGGCCGCCTACTTCCTGGTGAGCTTCCCAGTTCTTTTCCACCACTGCGAGTCAATGTTTTTTCCTGTACAGATACCTCAACACTCTCCCTGCCCATTTACTTTCTTCAATATGCCTCAGTCGCTCTTCAAAATCAATTTTATTTGCGAGCTTCCCTTGCTTCAAATTTAGTCGAGCTCATATCACCCTGCGCAGCTTCATTTGTGGTCTTGCCGCGAGCACCCAATGCGAGGCGTCCCACTGACCTTTGTTTCCCATCGAGTCCTCATTGTACCCCTGATTTAAAGCAAACAACCGCATTTCCAAAAGTGGGTCCTGGAAGAATTCCACATACCGCGAAGCACTTCGTACATATTGTATCCCCATAGCGTTCTGTGCTTCACTGTGGCTGCTTTTCTCTTCCACTTCACTGTTATTGATTTTTCCAGTTTTTCCATATATCTGTCGCCTTCGCTTGTCCATATACCAAGGTATTTATATACTTTTACCCGATGTATTTCCGGGCCCTCTATTACCAATGTCTGTTCACTGTTTTCATTGAATACCATAACAGCTGATTGTTTAACACTAAATTAAAAACCTATATTGTTGCCTTCCTGTCCACAGATATCACCGGACGTTGCCAATCACTTTGCTTGTTAGCTAGCAACACAATGTCGTCCCTATCAAAGAAACCTGGAAATGCTGCTCTACTACTGTACCCGCCTGTTTGTACGAGAGATTAAACCCGATATTACTTCCTTCTGCCCCATCTCCATCCACACCATGTACATCATAAACAGCAGTGGGGATAAAGGGCACCCCTGCCTCAGTCACTTGTTGATATCAACTTTCTCCTCGTTCCTCATCCTTTCCAATTGAACGCAAACGGTATTTTCCAGGTAAACCTCTCTCAAAAGCTGTAGACAATCGCCACCTAATGCTTCCCCTTCCTGAATAGGCTCCTGTAATGACTAAAAAGGCCACAATATAGCGGTCTGCTTTCTACTTTTGATATTTCTATACCCTGAGTAAGAACAAATAAGTTATCATCCAAACACCTGCCTATTCTGAAGCCAGTCTGAAGTTTTCGCAAAATGGCATTATTCTCTGCCCATGCTTACAGCTTTAATTCGATTGCCTGCGTTGCTACCCTGTATATAACCGATCTAATGGTTAGCGGTCTATACGAGTGAATTTTATCTTTCTGTCCCTTACCTATATAAATTAAATTCATTCTTGTTTGTCGCCAACTGTCTGGAATTCGTCGATCTTTTAAAATTTTTCCACTGCTTTCACCAGAGCTTCTTTACTTTTTAGTCCTAGTTCATTAATCAGCCTAACGGGAACCTCACCTAGCCCTGTGGCTTTGCGCTTAGGAATTATGTGCTCAGCTTTCTTCCAGTTGAAATTTCTCAGCAGCAGCTCCTTGTCCACCTGGGTTTCTTTCATGCTTTTTTTTCTTGAAACACAACTTCGTCATTGCCTTGGAAAGATTCGGCTATTATTTCTCGGATGTAATTTATGGCCGCCTCCCCTTCCAGTTTTTTTTCCACCTTCGTCTAGGATATGTTGTTGTATTACTGTCAACCTCCTACCTAGTAACTTTATGAGTTTCCAAACTATTCTAGGTGCAGTCTTCTTGTTCTCACGTATTTCTGACAACCAACGTTCACTTTCACCTTTTATCGTTACTTGCACCAGTATTCGCCATGCGGCGGAGGCGATCGCCATCTGGAAGTATTTCAAGAAAGCGGGCGCGGTGCTCCGTGGACTCACAGATATTTACACGCCGGCGTGCGCGTATGGCGGACGCCGTCTCCGGTCTATGCATTGTAGAACAGCTAGAAAAGGGGTTTGTTTGAGTTTTCGCGCAACAGAATTATGTTTTCTCGCATGTTCAAATCACAATCCGAGATATATCATATCTGTAGGTTGTCTGTAAGTCGTATATTACGATTTTTCAGGTATTTGAGCTTGAGAAATTCAATTATTTCAGTGAATTCCTTGCGTCAGCAGAACGGCCTGGGTATGTGTGGCTCGAAAAAAGCGCAGCGTCTGGCCTTAGGGAAAGAATTGAACAAGAGCGGACGCTCTCATACCGCCCAGCGGTCGAATTGACTGCAGCGCACGAAGCCGTCCGCGTTAATAGCTGAACCATACTTCCGGTTTCCGTATTGGGTGCGCGTTTTGAACGCTAGCTGGTAAGCGTTACGCCAGGCCCCGCAGACAGTTCCGGCGATCGCCACAGAGGGCAAAAAATCAACCTCGGCACGTTCCAGCATAAAGCGCGTCAGTGGCGCAACGGGAATTTGGTCCTATACTTTAGTTGGTACGTTTTCTGGCAGGGGTGCTTAACGCGGTGATATATTGGGTCTATAAATGTACTTATAATAACCGACAAATATAGTTAACATGTCATTCTCTTAGAAAATAAGCATTAAATTGTTTTTCGCACATGTGTAATTAATATATGTACTTTAATACTTGAACAACAATTTTGAGACGTCACTGACGTGTGATAAGTGGCAGCCCACTGGTATCAATTACAGTCCGTGCCGTTAATCGGTTCGAATTGTGCGGCGGTAATATTTGCGAACGGAGTGGTCGTTTCCTTTGAGCAGCATATCGCAGGTTTTTTTTTTTATTAGGTAGCAATAATATTTCAGCCAGTTTATGTGTCCTATATTCGATAGGCGGAACCAAGGGAACCTGTTTCAAGACGGTAAACTTCATCAACTGCGTCTTTTCATTGGCATAAAGGCTGCAGGGTTTCCGTCGCTAGTGGTCTGCCGCGTCTGGCCTTATCACGTGTTGCTTAGAAAAAAAATTGCTAGCACGAAAATTCATCGCTGGAACCAAGTACAGTCTGCTTGGAGACTACCCACGAATGCGGGTGAAGCTTGCAGCCTCTGAGCTTTGACGCCGGTGAGTCGTTGCTTCGCAGTCTGAACTATGAATTTCTTTGTGTGCGAGGCGGATAACACAGACTCCTGTTAGACATTTTGTAAAAGTGGACAATAATAATCATTATAAAGTTCTTTCTCTTCAAAGGCAATTCCAACGAGACTTGTTAATTTGACACGTTGCTAAAATTCCTAACACGGCGTACAGCACAAAGAATAAAGAGTTTTGGCTGTTTTTGCATAAATGATACACTGTGATAAATTCACTGCAGAATAGTGGCAAACGTACTTCCTGCAATACAGTTAAATTAATTGTATTTCAGACAGAATAAAATGTTTATTGTGTATCTGGGTGAAAAATTGTCATCTAAGTGAGACTTCACAAAGCACAGCCCGCCCAAAGACACCATTGAAATAAATTCACACGCAAACCAGTGATGTGTGTGTGAGCGCGCGCGCGCGCGCGTGTGTGTGTGTGTGTGTGTGTGTGTGTGTGTGTGTGTGTGCGTGTGCGTGTGCGTGTGTGTGTGTGTGTGTGTGTGTGTGTGTGTGTGTGTGTGTGTGTGTGTGTGTGTGTGTGTGTGTGTGTGTGTGTGTGTGTGTGTGTGTGCTTTTCCTGCTTTTCTTTCATGGAGCGTTTTGTGCACCATTCTTACTCATACATGGATCAGAAACTCAGTGACACTTATAGGAAAGAAATTGAGAGCTTTTTCTTTCGACTCCACCCTCCAAGGTGCTGCTCACAGTTGTTCATCCCTTTGGTCTCATTGTCTCTGGTCGTGCGAGTCAAGAGTGTATGTGTCACCAGTGACAGTAACATCAAGGGCTAAAATCCTCACAAGGTGCGTTTCTTAACACCAACTAGAACCGTGATTGGTTAATTTATTGGACTAAATTTTGTTTCACCATTTTTTGTTTGCATGTTTGTCATGGCTTCATCATTTCTGTTTTCCGGAAGATGGACAAACGAGAGATTATTGGCCTGCAAGCTGCCCACGTCCAGCCATAAGAAGCTCAACGGTCGCCACAATGACAATAGGTCCTCTTGAACTACGTGCCTCACCATGAATTGTTTGCAAGTTTACCAAATAGAGGGGCGTGAGCGCTATTAGGAAAGCAACAGTCTACAATTTTGTATCGTACCAAGCTGGAATTCTAAAATTTTGCGTACAAGCTAACTTCCTTTTAAGGGCGTTTTTTTTAAAGACAAACGGAGAAGTGACAGGATGAGTCCCAAGTTGTTTCTTTTCTTGCCATTATAGCCATGGGGACCAGAAAAGAAACAATATAGCAAGCTCCTACTTGCTAATGCACAAATTCCGTAATCTGCTCTTTGCAAATCAGCTTAATCGGCGTTCCCACGAAGTATACCATGCTCCTCACAACGATAATTTGTAACATAAAAATGCAAAGCATTTTAAAGGTAAAACTCGTTCAATACACTCTTTATGAAGTGATACTTCATGATGACAAACTCTGGCAGTCACTGGTCATTTAATTATTTAATTTTCTTTATTTATAATACCCTCGGGGCCATATGGCATCACAAAGGGGAGTGGTTAAAAAGTAATAAAGCGCAAACAAACAAACAAGTGTCGTGAGATCCAGGACTTCAATCATTCTCCTGAGTATACAATTTTATCTGATGTTTGGCGAAAAAGTTTCTTATCGGTGATGGCTACAAAACTCGAGGGACGGTAGTTCCATTCCTGAGATGCCCAGGGGATGAAATATTCAAAGAAAGACTTCGTGTAACATGAATCAGCTCCTAGATTACTGCTATGAAAGACGCATTTTGAAATGTACTGAGGCCGCAGTATGAAGCCGCCGTGAAGTATGGTGTGATGAAAAATTTTATGAAATAGCGAAAGACAGGCGCCATTACGGTGGTCAGCCAGTTAAGTGCTAGGTTAGTTTTCATTGAGGTTGTACTGGCAGTATGGTCATAAATAGAAAGAATGAAACAGGTAGAGATAATTTTTACTAGTTCAAGTGAAGTAATAAGATTAACACGACTGGGATCCCGTATTCCAGGTGCATATTCAAGTTTAGAACGTGTTAAACTCTTGTACATCTGTGTTTTTAACGTAGATAGTCTTTGGAAAAGTGGCGCCGTAAGTACCAAAGCACATGATTAGCGTCTTTAAAGACGTAATCTATATTAATTGCCCACTTTCAGTTATTTGTAATGTGTACAGCAAGATATTTATATGACATGACGAAATCTAAGGGAATTTTGTTAACAAGACAAGTGCTATGATTAGAATTAGATATGGATACCCGCATTATTTTCTATTTGTTAATTGCAAATGGTTCATGTACCATCATCGTCATCAGCCTGGTTACGCCCACTGCAGGGCAAAGACCTCTCCCATACTCCTTCAACAACCCCGGTCATGTACTAATTGTGGCCATGTCGTCCCTGCGAACTTCTTAATCTCATCCGCCCACCTAACCTTCTGTCGTCCCTGCTACGCTTCCCTTCCCTTAGAATCCAGTCCCTAAATCTTATTGACCATCGGCTATCCTCCCTCCTCATTACATGTCCTTCCCATGCCCCCCATTTCGTTTTCTTGATTTCAAATAAGATGTCATTAACTCGCGTTTGTTCCCTCACCAATTTGCTCTTTTCTTAACTCTTAACGTTACACCCATCATTCTTCTTTCCATACCTCGTTGCGTCGTCCTCAATTTAAGAAGAACCCTTTTCGTAAGCCTCCAGGTTTCTGCCCCGTAGGTGAGTACCGGTAAACACAGCTATTATACACTTCTCTCTTGAGGGATAATGGCAACCTGCTGTTCATGATCCGAGAATGCCTGCCAAACGCACCCCAGCCCATTCCCATTCTTCTGATTATTTCCGTCTCATGATCCAGATCCGCCGTCACTACCTGCCCTAAGTAGATGTATTCCCTCACCACTTCCAGTGCCTCGCTACCTATTGTAAATTGCTGTTCTCTTCTGAGACTGTTAAACATTACTTTAGTTTTCTGCAGATTAATTTTTTAGACCGGCTCTTCTGCTTTGCCTCTCCAGGTAAGTGGCATGCATTGCAATTGGCCCCCTGAGTTCCTAAGTAAGGCAATATCATCAGCGAATCGCAAGTTACTAAGGTATTCTCCATTAACTTTTATCCCCAATTCTTCCCAATCCAGGTCTCTGAATACCTCCTGTAAACACGCTGTGAATAGCATTGGAGAGATCGTATCTCCCGGCCTGACGCCTTTCTTTATTGGGATTTTGTTGCTTTCTTTATGGAGGACTACGGTGGCTGTGGAGCCGCTATAGATATCTTTCAGAATTTGCACATACGGCTCGTCTGCGCCCTGATTCCGTCTGCTGAGGTTTCGACAGAATCAAATGCTTTCTCGTAAACAATGAAAGCTATATATATATGGGTTGGTTATATTGCGCACATTTTTCTATCACCTGATTGATAGTGTGAATATGGTCTATCGTTTTGTAGCCTTTACAGAATCCTGCCTGGTCCTTTGCTTGACAGAAGTCTAAGGTGTTCCTGATTCTATTTGCTTTTACCTTAGTAAATAGTTTGTCGGCAAATGACAGTCTATAATGATCGGTCTATAATTTTTCAAGTTTTTGGCGTCCCCTTTCTTATGGATTAAGATTATGTTAGCGTTCTACCAAGATTCCGGTACGCTCGAGGTCTTGAGGCATTGCGTATACAGGGTGGCCAGTTTCTCTAAAACAATCTGCCTACCATCCTTTAACAAATATGCTGTTACCTGATTCCCCCAGCAGCCTTCCCCTTTCGCATTGCTCCCAAGGCTTTCTTTACTTCTTCCGGCGTTACCTGTGGGATTTCGAATTCCTGTTGACTATTGCCTCTTCCATTGTCGTGGGTACCACTGGTACTGTATAAATCTCTATAGAACTCCTCAGCCACTTGAACTATCTCATCCATATTAGTAATGATATTGCGGGCTTTGTCTCTTTACGCATACATCTGATTCTTGGCAATTCCTAGTTTCCTCTCTACTGCTTTTAGGCTTCCTCCGTTCATGAGAGCATGTTCAATTCTAGCCATATTATACTTCCTTATGTGAGCTGTTTTACGCTTGTTGATTAACTTCGAAAGTTCTGGCAGTTCTATTCTGGCTGTAGGGTTAGAGGCTTTCATACATTGGCGTTTCTTGATCAGATCTTTCGTCTCCTGCTATAGCTTACTGGTATCCTGTCTAACGGAGTTACCACCGACTTTTATTGCACACTCCTTAATGATGCCCACAATATTGTCGTTCATTGCTACAACACTAAGGTCCTCTTCCTGAGTTAAAGCCGAATACGTGTTGTGTAGCTTGATCTGGAATTCCGCTAATTTCCATCTTACCGCTAACTCAATGATCGGCTTCTTATGTACCAGTTTCTTCCGTTCCCTCCTCATGTCTAGGCTAATTCGAGTTCTTACCATCCTATGGTCACTGCAGCGCACCTTGTTGAGCACGTCCACATGTTGTATGATGCCAGGGTTAGCGCAGATTATGAGGTCTATTTCATTTCTAGTCTCGACATTCGGGCTCCTCCACGTTCACTTTCGGCTATCCCGCTTGCGGAAGAAGGTATTCATTATCCGCATAATATTCGGTTCCGCGAACTCTACTAATAACTCTCCCCTGCTGTTCTTAGCGCCTATGCCATATTCCCCCACTGCCTTGTCTCCAGCCTGCTTCTTGCCTACCTTGGAATTGAAGCCACCCGTTAGTATAGTGTATTTTGTTTTCACTCTACCCATCGCCGACTCCACGTCTTCACAGAAGCATTCGACTTCCTGGTCATCATGAGGGGCGTAGACCTGCAGAACCTTCATTTTGTACCTCTTATTAAGTTTCACAACAAGACCTGCCACCCTCTCGTTGATGCTATGGAGTTCCTGTATGTTACCAGCTATACTTTTGTTAATCAGGAATCCGGCTCCTAGTTCTTGTCTCTCCGCTAAGCCCCGGTAGCACAGGACGTACCCACCCTTTAGCACTGTATATGCTTCTTTCGGCCTCCTAATTTCACTGAGCCCTATTATATCCCATTTACTGCCCTCGAATTCTTCCAATAGGACTGCTAGAGGCGCCTCACTAGATGACGTTCTAGCGTTAAACGTTGCCAGGTTGATATTCCAATGGGGGCCTGTCCGGAGCCAGGGATTCTTAGCACCCTCTGCTGCGTCGCAGGTCTTACCGCCGCCGTGGTCAGTTGCTTCGCAGCTGCTGGGGACTGAGGGCCAGGGTTTGATTGTTGTGTTGATATAGGAGGTTGTGGCCAAGTACTGCACCAGGAGTGAGTGCGTTACCGGTTCTGGTCGCCGGGATCAGGCCACACTCCAGGCCTGTTTATGCAATTTTATCAACACGCGCATTTTTTTTTAATCCGGTGAGAAATTGCGCGGCACCAGGATTCGAACCACGGACCTCTTGCACGCGAGGTGGGTGTTCTACCTCTACGCCACGCTGCACGCCGGTTCATGTACAGTTTGCATGAAATCAATAACTAGGCTACCCCTGCACCATAAGAGGTAGCTAGAAAAGGCATGTCAAGTCAAGTCAAGTTTATTTACAACAGGTACAAGGTATAGTGTTGAAGGCCACCCTGGCAAGAAAGCTGTAAACATACAGCTTGACGAGGCCAGGGGGCCACCACCAGGCAACATCAGCATCGCACACATCCGCAGTGCAAACAATAAGCTTTCTTAAGTAGCTGCAGTAATACAACACGTGGTACATATCCACTTCCCTGGGCATGAATAGATCTTTATACATACATAATCATTAAGAGCGCATTGAAATTCGGGTGGATAACGTTAGCGCCACGGAAATATTTACTGTTACACTTTAAAAAATGAACATTATTAAAAGCAATAATTAAAAGGAAGTTAAACAACAGTTAAGAATGTGCACGTGCAACTTAAAAGAAATGAAATGAATATACATGTGATGAGTACATTGTGAATAGGTATGAAAACCAACTAATTTACAAATTTTAAACAGTCAGGTGAAATTTATCAAACACAAAGATATCGCGAAATAGCGTGCGTGATAGAACTGTATCTCCATTTACACATTTCTGCAGTTGATTTAATTGCGCGGGTACTTTGTATGTCAGGGTTTGCATAAAGTAATTTGTTCGATGGTGCCTTATCATCCATTTTTCCGATCCTCGTGTTACACGGGTGCTGGGTCGTTCTACGAGGGCTGACACATTTTTTAAGAATTGTATGGTTTTGTTATCTGCAAATTGTAATTGGTGTAGAAGACGGTATGCGTAAAGATTTTTGACGTTAATTATTCTGCTTTCTTGAAATAATGGTTTTGTAGGATGCAAATAGTGAACATTGTGAATACAACGAATAGCTTTCTTTTCGAGCATCAACAGCCTGTGAATGTTACGTTGTGTAGTCGTAGCCCATACTAAGGTGCAATAGTTTATATGCGACCGAAAAACGGAATGATAAAGCTGGAACATTACACGAGGTGGGAACATATGACGGCATCTAAATAACACAGATAAAGCAGCAGACAATTTCTTTGCAACAAGGTTTATGTGCGAGTTCCACATCATGTGACTAGAAAATACAACACCCAAAATTTTGTGTTCCTGTACTACTTCAAGCGAGTGGGAACCTATGTTTAAATCGATGCATGACACAGATCTGTTCTTTGCAGCAAAAACAACGGCCTCTGATTTTTTTATATTGATTTGTAGGCTGTTACATAATGACCATTCGAACACTTTGGACAGAACATTATTAGCGTGTAAAAGCAAGTCTGACTCGTTATCAGCAGAAACGAAGAGGCTAGTGTCGTCTGCGTATAGAACAAGTTCTGTACACTTATCAATAGAAGGTAAGTCATTCACATATACATTAAATAAAAAAGGACCCAAAATGCTTCCCTGGGGTACGCCACTCAGTAATTGGCGAAATGATGACAAAAAACTTCTATATTTACGCACTGCTGTCGATCGGAGAGGTATGACTGCAAAAGTGACTGAACGACACCTCGTACGCCATATTCTTCTAGTTTTCTTAAAAGTGTGTCATGATAGATTGAATCAAATGCTTTGCTGTAATCAATGAAGATTCCAAGAGTTAACTTTCCCGCTTCAATGTTTTTGAGAATTATTTCTTTTTGTACCAGGAGTGCAGACTCAGTCGATTTACCCATTGTGAAACCGTGCTGGCATTCAGACATAATTTCGTGCCTCAAAAAAAAAACTATGTAGTCGACATAAAATTATCTTTTCAAGGCCCTTGGAAAATATAGGTAAAACAGATATTGGTCGGTAGTTTCCGATGTTGTTTCTTTCTCCCCCTTTGAATATAACAGATACTTTGGCTAGTTTCATTTTAGCAGGAAACGTCCCTGAACCAATCGCTAGGTTGAAGATATGGACCAAGAACGGGCAGATAATGTCGATCACATATGTTACGGGTGTTATCTGGATATTATCGATATCAGTGGCTTTACTGTTTTTTAATGCAATGAAGGTGTTATACACTTCGGAAGAATTTGTGGGTGGAAAAAATGCCGTTTCCCGAACATTTCGTTCCAGTTTGTACGACATGTCTGTGGGAGGAGCATGGCTGATTGTTGCTGATGCATAATATTCGCTAAAATGTTCTGGCAGAGCCGTCCCTGACAGTGATTTGTTATTAATGACAATTTCTTGTACTTCATTGGTCACTGAACTTGTGCCCAGTACGGAATTAATTATTTTCCACATACGATCAGGTGGACAATTCGATCCTGTCTGGAAAAGGTTCTCATAATACTCCTTTTTTGCTTTCTTTAGTAAAGCATTTAAACGGTTCCGTAGCTTTTTAAAGGTCGCCAAAGTATTGACGTCACGCGTTCTCAAAAAGGAATCATGGAGTTTATGCCTTTCTGTTATCATGCGCTTAATTTCCGGATTAATCCAAGGCTTTCGTGTGCGTTTTCCCGCCTTAAATGATTTCATCGGAAAGCAGCTGCTGTAGTGGCCATTGAAGAGCTTTATGAACTTGTCGTACGCGGCTTCTACAGTCGTTTCTCTTAAAACAGGCTCCCAGTCCGTACTTTCAATTTTGGATCTAAATATATCCAGTGATGACTGCGTTATGGCCTGGTAGACAAGCTTTGGGCTGCAAGCGGTATTCTTTGCTGTTGCAGAACTTACGAAGGCCATGAATATCGGGCAGTGATCACTTATATCGCTGCTGATTGTACCTGCAGCGATGACGTGCGTATCTACGTTAGTGATTAAAAGGTTCAAAATAGTTGAACTTCTTGGCGATATTCGAGTAAGCGTAGTAATGATATTAATGAAACCGCACGAAGCTATGTTATTTAAAAGATCTCCCGAGGATTTGTTTTCCGGGGAAATGATAATATTGAAATCACCTCCAATAACGAGGCGGCACCTGTTAAACGACGCATATTCCAAAAGTGCATCAATAAAACCTACAAATTTTGCGATATTTGCCGATGGAGGACGATAAATTACAGAAAAAATAGCACCATCGCCTTGCAAGCTAAGAGACTCATAATCTGATGAGAGTTTGGTGAATTCATCCAACGTCGTACAGCTCTCTGTGTTGCGAACATATATGGCCACTCCTCCGCCGCGTCGATCTGTTCTGTTAAGTGAATGTTGTCTGTAGTCATTTAATGTGGGCACGCTGTTAAGTGCATTGCACCATGTCTCAGTCACCATAATTACACTGAATCTGAAGTGAAAACTGTCAAACAATGACGTGAATTCGTCGTGTTTCCTGTTTAGTGAACGCGCATTTAAGTGTAGCACCGTAAGAATGTTCTGAGCATATTGGCTGCAGATCTTGATACATTCAGGCTTGACGAATTCCTGGTAAAACATGTTATTTGAAAAAGAGAACTATCTAATATACCCTACGAAAAAATTGAACTTTAAGCAATTTTAGTCAGGTCATCGTCAGAAGATATTTGAACGGCGGTAGTGCCGTCAGCCTAACGTGCAAATATTCGACCATTCCGCGTCCAGGCAAAGCGCCACCTGAACTGGCGTTTTCTAGACACGACAGCAGAAAGTAGTCGCTTCAAAGTGGGGCGTAGATGCTCATTAAAAAATATTAGACTGCTATCTGCGGGTTTGCTTTCACTTTCAGAACCGCTGTCCGCAGCTTCACCATCCGGTCCGAGCATGGCTAGGCAACTATTGCTTATGCGTTTTTTCTTCCCCTTTTCAAGGACACGGTCCCGCTTTTCGCGATTCTTGAAATGAACAATTATGTTGTTTTGGCTTTCATTGCGTGTAGGCAAACGATGGCAGGCTTCAATCTCCGAGGGTGAAATAGGCCCTGACAAAGCGTCACCCAACTTAGACATCAGTGCAACAACGTCCTCATTTTTGTTTTGTACCACTCCTTTGATTTCCAGGTTGAACCGGCGCGAGTATTGCTCACACTGAGTCAGTCTGTTGTCAACATCCTTGATGCGATTTTCGTGCTCTAGGCACCTGTTTCGCAGGAATTCGTTTTCTTCCTTCAACTCCCTATTTTCTGCACGCACAGACTCAAGGTCACGTTTGAATAGTTCAAATTGCTGGTTTACGAACCCCATTCCATCTTTTAGCTCCCGAATTTCTGTCCGGGAGTCACGATTTTCACTGCGGTTATCTCTTTGCGATGCTCTCATTGTTTTTGACATAGTATGTAAGCAATCAATACAAGTAAGGAGTAATAAAAAATGGCAATGAAATCACACAGCAAGTAAAACACTCAGGCAGCAGCAAAAGCGTTATACAAAAAAAAGCAATGCACCAAAATATCTTGCAAGACTGACCTGCAGAACAGGATAACAGAAGATTAGGCGGATGCTTCCCAGCGCTGCCGCTGCTGCCAAGTGGAGGCGATGCTTGTCGATGACGGCTTTTTGTAGTCCGGCACTATGACGTCACGTTGGTGGCGCTGCTTCAACACAGGTGCGCAGTGTCCGCTCCCTTGCAGTGATAGTAGTTCAAGATCCCTGACCGTAGAGAATGCGTACGCGCAGCAGCCGTGGTGTCACGCAATGTACGGAGGCCTGCAGAACAGGATAACAGAAGATTAGGCGGATGCTTCCCAGCGCTGCTGCTGCTGCCAGGTTGACACAATTGGCCTACTCCACACTTTTAAAACAAAAAAATTAATAAAAACCTTTTTTGTTTCTCTTCAAACAGCTGATAACAAACCTGAGCACAGTGCCTTCCCAAGAAGTTTTTGAAGTATGCTCGAAGTTGGTCTGACTTAACATATAGTCCATCAACAGTGGACGAGCAATGGACGCCTCAGCGTGGGAAGTTGTCTAAGTCACGGCTCTCCAAAATATGTTTGCTTGTTGAAACGTTGGATCCTGGCTAAGGCTCCCCTTGCTCACATCTGTTATTCAATTGAAGTCTTAATCTCCTTTGAAATTCTCTGATTTGCTTGAATACAACAACCCAGACATTTGTTCAACATAAAACCGTAAATTGCGTTTTCCAAATATCGGTGAGCATACTTATATGTATATTTAGTTTCCTTGTTTATTAACACAATACTTGCAGAAGCCTTTGTAGACATTGTTCTCTCCGTAACGTTCCTTGCGAGTACTGCGTTGGTGTTAAAGCCTTTACTGCTGGATCTGAACATGCTAAGTGAATCGTTGCGGATCATGGCTTGCGACTGCAGAGGAGCCCGGGTTGCGTATATTGAAAATATAGAAGGCAGAACTCCGCAGCTAGTCTGTCCGACGTACCTTCAGACGCAAAGTTCTGACGGGGCGCGGTAGTGCTGAACTTTGCGTAACAAGTTGGCGACTGGACCTAACTATATTTCTTCAATCGTGTTTTTTTACTAATTGTAACAACGTGTCCTTATTCACACTACCACACTTTTAAATTTGTTTCCGAAATCAAGTCATGATATATATATATATATATATATATATGTATATATATATATATATATATATATATATATATATATATATATATGTATATATATATATATGTATATATATATATGTAGTACTGAAGGCACTGGGCAGTGGGCATGGTACTAGTGAATGAGAAGAAGACGACGAGGAGTGCTTGCTTCCCCGTTTCCGTATAGCGCCGACCTGTTTAAGCCGACCGCTGCAACCTAGAACTCGTGCTGCTAGACGAACACCCCCGTTGCCTTTCGTGGAGCTGCTGGGTTTCTCTTCGACATCCTGGAACTCCGCAGTTGGACGCTACCACCAGCTGTTGCAATGGATGAACCTGGATCTTCCCAGGCTGCTACTCCCGTGCCCCTGGCCATCGTTTGCTCTGGCGTCATCCGCCAGCGCGATCCGGCTATATTTAGCGCACAGCCGACCACAATGTGGAAGACTGGCTCGCCGAATATCACCGTGTAAGCGCCTATAATAAGTCGCACGACTGCGCCAAGCTCACAAACGTCATATTTTACATGATTGACGTCGCAAACCTATGGTTCAGCAAGCATGAAGCCGATTTCACCACCTGGTCGGCATTCACGAAAACTTTGGCTGAGGTCTTTGGCCTTCCTGCCGTTCGCCGGCTTCGCGCTGAGCAGTGCTTGCGCGGTCGAGCTCAACGCCAGGACGAGACCTTCACCAGTTATATTGAAGACGTGCTCTCGCTCTGCAAGCGTGTCAACTCATCTATGGACGAAGCTGACAAGATCAAGCACGTCATGAATGGCGTCGATGACCATGCCTTCCAGATGCTCATCGCCAAAAGTCCCCGGACGATTGCCGAAGTCATACAGCTTTGTCAGCAGTACGACTAGCTGCGCAAGCAGCGTGCAACAACAGGCGCTGCTCAGCAGGACACCGCGGATCTATCTCCGTTGGGTGTCGGCCGCGATGCTGCCGACATATCTGCTTTAATGCCAGAGATAAAGCAGTTCATCCGTGAGGAAGTCGCACGCCAACTCTCTCTGGCGAATAGCGCACCCGAGCCGTCGACAGCCTTGGCTCATTCGCTTCGTCACGTCATTCAGATGGAAGTTGCCGCGGCGCAGCCATCTGGCCCTCCTCTGCAGCCTGCAGCTGGACCGCTAACTTACGCTTACGTTGTCGCCTGGCCTTACGCTCCTCCGGCTCCTGATGCTTACCGGGCCAGCGGCCCCTTCCATGTGCCGCCGCCACCTTCGCATCCGATTGTCGTTCCTTACGCGGACGCTGGAGCCCCTCTCGTCAACCCGTGGCGAACACCTAAAAACCGGCCAATATGTTATGCCTGCCATTTTCCGGTCCACGCAGCACAATTCTGCCGCCGTCGCAGCCCCCGTTTACCTGACAGTGGGTGCGCCTCAAGCTACAGGCCGGCTCGACTTCCGCGTCAGGACCAATCTAACCTTCTTCCAGACTCATCTCACAGTCGCCTCCCCTTCGATTAACGCCGGTCGCCTACCCCACATCGCCGATCGATTTCCCCGATGGTTCGCTGACCCAGCCCAGCCCGGGAGGAAAACTAATAGTCGCAGTTCCAAAGGCCAGAACTGCGTTTACGTCGAACATTTCAGGGCCTGATTCTGTACCGGTGAACGAAATTGAACTGTCCGTTGACGGCGTCACCCTACACGCACTTATCGACACCGGAGCCACCGTTTCTATTATTAGTGAGAAGCTCTGCCGCAATTTGAACAATGTGACCATTCCGCTTACCTCTCTTTCTCTGCGTACGGCAACCTCGCATCGCATTCAGCTTCAGCGTCGTGCACAGCCCGGGTCGTCATTCAGAGCGTTATGCATGTTATCGAATTTGTCGTCCTACCTCTTTCCTCGCACGACGTTATTCTTGGATGGAATTTCCTATCTGTTAATCAAGCCCTCATAGACTGCGCTCGTGCCGAACGTACATTATCAGTGCCGTGTTTTGACCGTGACCACCATTATTCTCCTAAAGTTGTTGCCGCCTCTGACATCGATATCGCACCTTTCTCCGCCGCTCTGCTTCCTGTGTCATGTAACTCTGCTGCGAACTCATCTGTTCTGTTTACGCCACCGGAACTTTCTGCTTCCATTTGCTGTCGTCACTTCTGGCGACGGTTCTGCTGCCCTTTACGTGTGCAATCCGTCCGCCTGCCCATCATCCCTACTCCGCGGCGAGTGCCTGGGTACCTCTGAAGCTTTCGATTGCGTTCTTCCAGCCACCTTGTTTGGTGATACTGCATCACTTCCGATTTGTGCCGTCACTCCTCCCGCCGCGACGGATGCCCCTGTGCACGTCTTCGCTCGTGCCGTCGACGCAGAACTCACACCTGCGCAGCAGACAGGAATCATCAAGCTCCTCCAGAGTTTTCGTGCCTCATTTGACATTGGCCAACCATCCTTGGGCCGAACGTCCGCAGTCGTTCACCGTATCGACACCGGTCAACAAATACCATTGCGCCAGCGTCCGTAGCGTGTGTCGGCCGCTGAACGCCGTGTCAAGGATCAGCAGGTTGACGACATGCTGGAGCGTGGCATCATCCAGCCCTCTAACAGTCCCTGGGCATCTCCGATTGTCCTCGTTAAAAAAAAAGATGGTTTCATTCGGCTCTGCGCCAACTATCGCCGCCTTAACCGAAAAGCGCGCAAAGATGTCTATCCTCTGCCGCGCATTGACGATGCGTTGGACAGTCTGCAGGGAGCGGAATTTTTTTCCTCGCTGGATCTACGCTGCGGGCACTGGCAAGTGCCTATGGCAGAGGCCGATCGCCAAAAGACAGCCTTTGTAACTCCTGATGGGCTATATGAATTCTCCGTCATGCCGTTCGGCCTCTGCAACGCGCCTGCCACTTTCGAGTGAATGATCGACACCATTCTTCGAGGCCTGAAGTGGAAAACGTGCCTCTGTTACTTAGATGACATTGTGGTTTTTTCCACTGACTTTGCGAAGCACCTCAGCCGCCTCGAGCAAGCCCTTGCGTGCCTCTCCACTGCAGGACTACAACTCAATTTGAAGAAATGCCACTTCGGCGCTGGCACGCGTACTATTCTCGGCCATGTAGTTTCAAAAGACGGTATCCTCCCGGACCCCACGACACTTAGCGCCGTATCCGAGTACTCTAAACCAACCAGCATGAAAGAGCTTCGCAGCTTCATCGGCCTATGCTCATATTTCCGAAGCTTCATCCGTAACTTTGCCTCTATCATCACCCCCTTGAGGCAGCTTCTCACCGGCAGTTCTGACCTATCAGCCTGGTCCCTGGCGTGCGACGACGCATTTCAAGGACTGCAACGCGTTCTCGCCTGTCCTCCAGTACTGCGACACTTCGATCCCTCTGCTCCAACTGATATCCATACGGACGCTAGTGGTGTCCAGCTCGGCGCTGTTCTTGCACAACGCAAGGATGGCTTCGAAGAGTACGTCGTCACGTATGCCAGCCGCACGCTTACCAAAGCCGAGGCGAACTTCTCGGTTACTGAGAAGGAATGTCTGGCCATTATTTGGGCTATCGGAAAATTTCGTCCTTATGTGTACGGGCGTCCATTTGACATCGGGACCGAACATCATGCCCTATGCTGGTTATCTTCACTAAAAGATCCCACTGGTCGGCTCGCCCGTTGGGCATTGTGCCTACAAGAGTACGACATCCGCGTTGTTGATCGCTCAGGCCGAAAGCATACAGGCGAAGACGCTCTATCCAGGTCACCCCTGCCCTCTTGTCCTGTCCACTCTCCTATTTTCACTTACGGAGCCTTCGCCCTCAACATTTCGGACATGTCGTCAGTGCAGCGCAAAGACCCATGGATCTCTTCGCTTATTGGCTTACTCTCTAGCCAGTCGCCTGCGCTGAACTCTCGGACACTCCGTCGTCAAGCCGCGCACTTCGTCATTCGGGATAACTTGCTGTACCGCCGCAACTACAATTCGAGCGCCCGCAAGTGGTTGCTTGTTATACCTCGACACCTCCGCTCGTACATCTGCGCCGCTTTCCACGACGAACCCCAATGCGGCCACGCTGGTGTATTAAAGACATACTCTCGCCTCCAGCTTCGGTACTACTGGCGCGGTATGTACCGTTTCGTTCGCCAGTATGTCCGGTCATGCCTCATATGCCAACGACGCAAGACGCCACCTCAACATGCCACCGGCCCCTTGCAACATTTACCATGCCCCCAGCGCGCGTTCGACTGCGTCGGCATCGACCTATATGGTCCGCTTCCCAACACTCCCAGCGGCAACCGCTTGGTTATTGTTCCTATCGACCACCTCACGCGGTACGCTGAAACTTCAGCCCTAGCATCTGCCACAGCAAAAGACGTCGCCAATTTTATCCTTCAAAACCTGATTTTACACCATAGAGCACCTCGAGAATTACTGAGCGACCGTGGTCGCGTTTTCCTCTCAGACCACATTGCAGCATTGATAGACGAGTGTCGCATCATTCACCGCACTACCACGGCATATCTTCAAACTAATGGAGTGACAGAACGTTTCAACCGCACCCTTGGCAACACGTTGGCCATGTATGTTTCATCTGACCATTCGAATTGGGATCGCATTCCGCCCTTCTTCACCTACGCTTACAATACCCCCATGCAAAGGACCACTGGGTTCTCCCCTTTGTTTCTCCTTTACGGACACGAACCTTCATGCACTCTGGACACGATTCTACCTTACCGACCAGATGCTTCGGAGTACACGACTGTTTCTAGAGCGGCTGCTTACGCCGAAGAATGTCGCCAGGTCGCTCGATCGTTCACATCCCAGGACCTGTTGCGCCAAAAGCATCGCCACGATTCATCTACTGCGGCTACGTGCTGTGCTCCTGGCTCGCTGGTCTGGTTGTGGGTGCCCTCACCTCCTCCAGGCCTTTCCTCTAAGCTGCTCTCTAAGTTATACGGTCCTTATCGGGTACTGAAACAAACATCCGCGGTCAACTACCTCATCGAGCCAATGGAAGCGCCTTCTGACCAGCGTCGTCGCGGCCAGGAAATTGTCCATATCTCCCGGCTCAAGCAGTGCCATGACCCCCCTGTGTTTTCCTGTCCTTAGGTCGCCGGGATGGCTATTCTTTCGGTGGGGAGTGATTGTATTGAAGGCACTGGGCAGTGGGCATGGTGCTAGTGAATGAGAAGAAGACGACTAGGAGTGCTTGCTTTCCAGTTTCGATATAGCACCGACTTCTTTAAGTCGACCGCTGCAACCTAGAACTAGTGCTGCTAGGCGAACACCCCTGTTGCAATATATATGTATACGATGTACGAGCTCTACGTTTTGTCACTAATTCTTTAAATAACTGAGCGTTTTTCAGGTAATTTGTGTTTTTCGTGCATATTTCACACGTAGTCAATTGCTATGTATATATATCCTGTTCAATCTCTGTTTGCCTTGTAAACGAGGCTGCGGGCTCTAGTCAATTCGCTTGCCTCTAAAGCCACTTTTACCCACAGTGTCCTCCATCATTGATGCAAATAAAGAACTTATTTTTATTATTTCGCATTACTGGCGGCGCCTCGAGGACACCAAAGCAGCAACAGGGCACCAAAGCTAGATCCCGGACTGGCTCTTGGGTTGGGGGGCTCGCCGAGGCCTGCGCGTGCCAGGGATGCATAAGATCGCCTGTGCGTCATAGTGAAGAGCCACTTTTTTATGCGAACACTCCCTGGAACACTTCAGCCTCCACGGCCCCAACCCACGAGCCACCCTGCTTCTAGAGTGGATCCTCCCGCTACCCCTTGGGTTGCCCTGGAGATCCTGTGCCGCCTGCTTTATTATAACCTCAGGTGCTTTCCTGAGGTCTCCGTTTGCAGGTTACATGTGACCTACTGGAGCAGTGCTTGTAAAAAATACAGTATGTCGTCGCGATGAAAAAGCGACCCGCGACTTATGTACAACTCCAGTCAGAACATTGCCCCTACAGACACAGCAATCACCAAATGGGGCGACCGTGCCCACTGCCGCACCGCGCGGGCAGCCAGCGGCGGAGCGTAAAGAAACTCGACCGCACTCCGCAATACCGACATGTCTAGGGGACAAACGCACACAGCACGCGCTAAGAAACCTCCTCCGTAGTTCCTAGGCAGAGTCACATATATTCAAGGAGCGAAGGCCTCCGATTTTCTCACGCCCGCTCCCACTCGCGCTTACGTAGAAACGACTGTCGATTCCTCAAACAAACGTGTCGTGGTGGAGCTCAGCGTGGGGGGTCAGGTGATGCGTTCCCAAGGCTACGGCGCAGCTGCGGTCAAATGAAGGTGAAATTGTTGGCGACGGCGAAACTCGGCTGGCCACGCTTGGTAAAAACGGTTTCAATTACAGTCGGTCAGCATCTCGTGGCAGTCATCCAGGTACTATTCAATCGTTAGCCATTTATATTTAAGCGATTACTTGTAACTACCGAAAGCAAATGTTCACGTTCCTTGAAAAGGTGGCCAAACTGTAAGGTAGTTTATTATAAAGCTACATAACATTGAGCTCTAAAACATAGTGATTATTTGTTTGAATCGCAAAACTGAGTCTGGTCTCATAATCATATTGTTATTTTGGCATGCAAATCTGCAGAACTTTTTAAAATAATATACAGCCACTAGAAATAATGATATTGACACGTTTACTTGTTTTAACGGGCGACACGTTTCTCCGCCTAGCAAATGATATCGCACAGCGCAGGACGCGCCTGCATGTTTCGAAAGTTTCTGGAATGTTATCGATGGTTCCATCAGCTGTCTGTGACCGTACCTTGTGTAATCTGATTGTATGTGTGCGCAACGTGAATAATGTAGAACTTTGTGGAAGGCACGCGGGTCCCAGTCGTTACTCTGGAACATTCGACGACTGATGTATAGAAGCCGACGGGCTTGACCCGCTCATCAGATTGTCGACGATCGCCGACCGTGTTCGCCGCTATCGTTGTGCTATAAGTGTAGCCTGTTTTTGGGGGCACAGGTTCGCCCAATATAAGTTAGTTTTGTCTTCCACAGTAAGGATACTGTGTTCTCCAACGGCACCACCACGTGACATCTGGTGGAGGTGCTTTTCGTTCATGTACCGGACGCCCCCGACAAGCTGTCATCCAAGGCCGCACCGCAAAGAGAACATCAACGTAGTCCCGGACCATCCAGCAAGCCGCCGTCTTCAACAGCTGCCCCCGGAGCACGGACGTCTAACTAAGAAGACCAAGAAGTCGTTGCCAAGGCAACCCCAATGGCAGCCCCAGCGTCCCCCAGCGTACTGCAGCAGCCCAGGGAGCCTCCGACGTTCCGCGGTTCAACATTCGAGGACGCAAAAACCTGGCTGGAGACGTATGAGAGGGTCGCTGCATTTAACAACTGGAACAGCGACGACAAACTGCGACATGTCTTCTTCGCATTGGAAGACGCTGCCAGGACGTCGTTGGAGAACCGTGACGCCACCTTAACGACGTGGGACCTGTTCCGAAGCGGCTTCCTGCAGACCTTCACAAGCGTTGTACACCGAGAAGGAGCCCAAGCGCTACGACAAACACGAGTACAGTTGCCTAATGAGATCACCGCGATCTCTACAGAAGAAATGAGCCTCCTATTTCGCACGCCGACCCGGAAATGCCCGAGGAGAAGAAAGTCCGCCTACTGATGCGTGGTGTAAAGGAGGAACTTTTCGCCGGAATGGTGCGAAGCCCACCGAAGACTGTCGACGAGTTTCTTCGCGAGGCCACTAGCATCGAGAAGACACTGGAAATGCGGAACCGGTAATTCACCGCCGCACGAACTCGACAAGCTACGCCGGAATTCAGTCACTGGCCACCGACGACCTCCGACCTTGGCGTGTGCGTCGCTTGTAATGTTAGCGAGGTTGCTAGCGAAGTACAGAGTACTGTTGACCCGACAGACGCGAGCACCCATGTCGAGTCAGATCTGCGTGCCGAAGTGATGTGCGAGCTGGACGATGCAGTTGAGAGTCGTTCTCGGGATGGCGAGCTGCGTAGCTCCCGAGAGAACAACTGCATTGTTCAGGGATCGGTGCGGCTCTCCGCCAGTCTAGGTAGCCAAGAGAGGAATGATTTAGTTAAGGATCATTCAGACTGTGCGGGTAAGAGACCGATCCGGGCCGACGAGATGTGTAACGGCCAGCACGAGGCGCGAGATGACGGCATGAAAGAGTCGCAGAAAGGAGAAAGCGCCGCAGAAAGAAGCGCCGAAAAGATCGGAATGCGGTGGCTATTGTAGCGAAGCCAAAGACGGCGACAGGCGCGAAAAGGCATGGCGCGGAGAAAATAAAGGTGCGGTCGTCACGGACGATGTTGACGCATCAAACACATTCGAGCCACCGGTCTAAGGGGGACCGAGAAACATGTTCTGCACGGACGCGGACAAAGGGCACGCGGCAGTTAAATTCTTCGTCCTTCCGTCCTTCTTTTCGAAGCTCAGCGTGTAGTACAAAGAAGCGCAAGGTTGCAAGACGAGACCAGGTGGGGAGTAGCGACGCGGTCAATCGAGTTCGTGAGGAAAGAGGGGCGCCAGGACGCAAATTGGCAGGAGACTGTAACGTCTTGGAGGAGCTGATAGTGAGTCAGCCCTTTTGTTGTTCTTGGGTAGCCAGAATAGCTTTCAAACCGCTACCACCTCGAGTACGGCTCAAAAGTATGAGTCAGTTGTAAATGCTTGGAACGGGAGGCCAAGGCAGCTTCCGTAGAAGTGAGAGGTGTTTTATTTTTGAACATCTCGGAAATTTTCGCGATTTGAGACTAAGAATTTCTTTCAATATGTAAGGAATGAGCTCTGTTTATGTTTTGTTTGAGAAGCTCAAGATTTGAAAGACGCTTTTTTTTGTAAACATGTAGTATCGCGAGGTGTTCATTAATAAGTATATAGGCTTTCTTTTTTTGTGTGTGTGCGTGAGTAACCTGAAGGTCAAGGTTATCGTTGAGAGGCCTATCGTAACGCACGTGTGTATTAGTTAACCTTCTTTTGTTTTATGTGTTTTTTATTTTCTTACGGTAAGCGCGTATATTTTCAGTTAGTGCATCATTTGCACTGAGAAGAGCTCTTAGGTCCATTAGCGCGTGTCCTGTGCGGACGGAAGGAAGCAGAAGGTTTATGACTGGGTTGCTCGTGTGTGTCGAGGGCAGCCGTATTCTGACTTCTCTAGTACGCGTGCGTAGAGCTAGTTAGTAAAAGACATTTGTTCAAAGGTTCCTGTGTTGAGTAAGTTACGCAAGTTTGGTTGTTTGTTTAAGGAACGTGTCCTGTGTAGATTAAAGGAACAAATGTGACTAAGCGTCGCAAGTACACGTTTGGAATAGAGACCACAAAGCTAGCGCGATTGTATTTACGTACCTGTGGAGTTGGCCAGACGGTTCAGTGGCAGCAGTACATGAGATAGGTACGCCACTGTGATAGGATAAGAACAGGCTGTTCGCGAAGTTAGGCTGCTTAAGTTATGTTTGGGTATTGTTGCTTGAGAGCCTTCGGTGTAATTCTGCGTAAACCTTTACTCTTCTGCAGTGCGACGGTCGGGTTTGGTCGAACTCAATAGGAACGTGAACGCTCGCTTTGGCGGCACAAAATTTTGGAGGAAAATTTGGGGTTCCCAGTTGAGTTTCTTGCATTGAAATTTTGATAGGAAGCCTGGCGCGTTAACAGCTAATTCCGGGCGTTTGAACGCTGAGCGGTATTGTGTTGCCGGGTCGACTCTTCTGGGCCAGTTGTTGTGAGATGGTTGAAGGCATTCCAAGTACGCAGGGGTTGCAGAAAGCAAAGCCATCGTCTTGCTCGCCAGCCATTATCTTCCTGCCCAGCGGTTGCCAGCACTGGCCAGGCGAGATTTTCCAGGCCATGGAGGAGCTGTTAGGAATGGCCGTACGGGGTGACAACGTGCCAGCTATTTCAGCCCGCTGCACGTATTCGAATCCAACCGGACGGGGCGCACTTCAGAGAACTGCAAATAGCCGGCAGCCACGTGGCGCGGGGTCTGCTCAGGAATGGGCTACCCGACGTGCCACCCGGGACGGAGCAGAGTTCTACGAAGCCCCTTTGACGTCGGCTCCGGACCTTTACACCAGTGTGTGTGTGCGGCACTGAAACCTGTGCGGCACTGAAACCTGTGCAACACGTGTATGTGAGCCCGCCTCCTCCAAAAGGGCGGGTCATCTTCAATGACGTCGAACTATGACGTCGAGTGGAGAGGATATAAGCAGCGAGTGTCGGCTGCTAGTGCGTGCTCGTCGTCGGGAGCTGAGTGCTCGTTGTCATGCTAGAAATGTACTCGTGAGCTGTGTGCTCGTAAGCTTTTTGCTGTATGTTAGTCTTGCGGGCTCCATATGAGAGTCACGCTAGACTGTCGATATATGTCTTGTATCAGATGTAATTAATGTAAATAAATCCTGTTCACCGAGTTCCTCTCTACGACCTTCAACTCCTTCAAATGGTGGCAGCGGCGAGGTCGCCTGACGACTCCTACATCTGGTTGACAGCGGTCGGATCTTCCGAAGAATCTAATAAGACAAAGAACCACCCACCTCGACGTGCTTCTCGACGGCCACGCAGTCACCGTCTTAGTAGACACAGGAGCCGATTACTTCGTCATGGGTGGACCCATCGCCGCGCAGTTGAAGAAAGTTAAAACTGCATGGAAAGTCCGTCAATTTCGAACCACTGGAGGACACCTCATTACGCCGACTGGAATCTGCACGGCAAGAATTACCTTTCATGACCGGACTTACCCTGCCACCTTCGTTATCCTCCAACAGTATTCATGAGACGTCATTCTCGGCATGGACTTCCCGAACCAATGCGGCGCAATCATGGGCCTCAAGTCGGAGTCGATGACGCTGTCGGGAGATGGAGCGATACCACCGAAGAGCTCTCGTAGTCACCATGCCTTGAGTGTGCTCGAAGATCAAGTGAGCATCCCGCCGCAATCCAGCATTATTATTTGCGTCGGCACCGAAACACCCGCCGACGTAGAAGCCGTCATCGACGACCAACATGTACTGCTCGACCATGAAATTTGCGTCGCAAGAGGGATCGCTAGACTCCACGGAAGGAAAGCGGAAGTTATGCTAAACAATTTCAGCCAAGAGTTCAAGCACATCAACAAGGGCACGACAATCGCGTACATCGAGGAAATTGTGAAAACAAGCAACGCCTTTGTCCTCTCGGATTCTGCCGCAACTACCCCGATGAGCATAGTCCCCGAACCAGACTTCGACGTAAATCCAAGCCTTCCTATGAGTAAGCAGCAACAGATCAGAAGTCTTCTCCGACGATACAAAGACTGCTTTTCGATGTCATCGAGGATTCGACAAACACCAGTTGCAAAGCATCGCACAATAACCGAAAACTGCGCTCGACCACTCCGCCAGAGCACTTACCGAGTTTCGACGCGAGAACGTGAAGCTATTGGGCAACAAGTCGACCAAATGCAGCGCGACGGCATCATCCAGCCATTAAAAGCCCGTGGGCATCTCCTGTAGTCCTGGTTAAGAAGAAGGACGGCACCCTAGCTTCTGCGTCGATTATCGTAGACTAAACAAAACCACAAAGAAGGATGTATACCCCCCCACCACGGATAGACGACGCATTACGTCGGCTCTGCAACGCAAAATATTTCTCGTCGATGGATCCCAAGTCTGGCTACTGGCAAATAGAAGTCAATGACAAAGATCGCGAAAAGACCGCCTTCATCACGCCAGACGGCCTCTACGATTTCAAGGTCATGCCATTCGGAATGTGCTCGGCGCCTGCAAAGTTCCAGCGCGTCATGGACACGGTGTTAGCAGGATTGAAGTGGCAGACTTGTCTTGCTTACTTCGATGACGTGGTTGTCTTCGCCGGAAATTTCGACGAGCACCTTAGGCGGCTTGCGACAGTACTAGAGGCCATCAAGTCATCAGGACTCACTCTGAAGCCGGAAAAGTGCCGCTTCGCTTACGATGAGCTTCTGTTCCTAGGCCACGTCATCAGCAAGTCTGGAGTCCGCCCCGATCCGCAGAAGACAGCTGCCATCGCAAAGTTCCCGCAGCCCATCGACAAGAAGGCAGTGCGTAGATTTCTTGGCATGTGTCGATTACAGGCGATTTGTCAAAGATTTTTCATGCATCGCTTAGCCGCTGACACAGCTAACTAAATGTGACGTCGAGTTCAAGTGGGAAACGCCGCAGGCCGACGCATTTCAAGAACTCAAACGACGCATGCAGTCGCCTCCCGTACTTGCGCACTTCGACGAGCACGCCGATACCGAAATCCACACTGACGCAAGTAGCCTAGTCCTCGGTGCCGTCCTAGTCCAGAGAAAAGATGGACATGAACACGTGACAGCTTACGCTAGCTGGTCGTTGTCGAAAGCGGATGGCAATTATTCAACAACCGAAAAGGAATGCCTCGCCATCGTTTGGGCTACAGCGAAATTTCGCCCGTACCTATGTGGCAGGCCATTCAAAGTCGTCAGCGACCATCACGCTTTGTGTTGGCGAGCAAATTTAAGGATCCTTCAGGACGGCTGGCGTGGAGGAGCCTAAGACTGCAAGAATATGATATCACTGTAACCTATAAGTCCGGACGAAAACACTCTGATGCCGATTGCCTATCACGCGCCCCCATTGGCTCGCCGCCGCAAGATGACGAAGATGACGACGCCTTCCTCGGTATTTTAAGAGCAGAAGACTTCGCTGAACAGCAACGAGCAGACCCGGAGCTAAAATGCCTCGTCGAGTATTTGGAAGGGAACACCGACGTTGTCCCCAGGGCATTTAAGCGCGGGTTCTCTTTATTCACGCTACCAAACAACCTGCTCTTGAAGAAGAACTTCTCACCAGTCCGCGCCAGCTACCTTCTTGTAGTACCGTCAGAGCTGCGTCCAGAAGTACTGCACGCCCTACACGAAGATCCAACCTCTTGGCACCTCGGATTTTCCCGGACGCTGTCGAGGATACAGGAAAGGTATTACTGGCCGTGTGTGACCGCCGATGTCACCCGTTACGTCAAGACATGCCGAGGCTGTCAGCGACGCAAGACACCACCAACAAGGCCAGAATGTTTACTGCAGCCGATCGGACCTCCTCGCCGACCATTCCAGCAGATTGGCATGGATTCGTTCGGGCCGTTCCCGACGTCAACATCCGGGAATATGTGGATCGTCGTGGCGACGGACTATCGCACCCGCTTCGCTGAAACTAAAGCTCTACAAAAAGGCAGCGCAGCCGAAGTGGCGAAATTTTTCTTCGAGAACATCCTGCTGCGACATGGTGCTCCAGAAGCCCTCATCACCGACAGAGGAACGGCTTTTACAGCAGAGCTCACCAAAGCCATTCTGCAATACAGCCAGACAAGCCACAGGAGGACAACTGCCTACCATCCGCAAACGAACGGTCTCACGGAGCGCCTGAACAAGACCCTCGCCGATATGCTAGCAATGTACGTCGACGTCGAGCACAAGACGTGGGTCGCGGTCCTTCCGTATGTAATCTTCGCTTACAGCACGGCGGTGCAAAAAACAACACTGATCACGCCGTTCAAGTTGGTTCACGGCAGGAACCTGACGACAACGCTCGACGCCATGCTGCCGCACATCACTGACGAGGAGAATCTTGACGTCGCTACCTATCTCTAGCGCGCCGAGGAAGCCCGACAGCTCGCCCGCCTACGGATCAAGAACCAGCAGCGTACCGACAGCCGACACTACAACCTACGACGACGCTTCGTCGAGTACCAGCCCGGCAACCGTGTTTGGGTATGGACCCCGATACGACGACGAGGACTGAGTGAGAAACTTTTGCGACGCTATTTGGGACCCTACAAGGTCATCCGACGTATTGGCGCACTGGACTATGAGGTCGTGCCAGGCGGGATTTCGCGTTCACAGCGGTGCCGCGCACAATCTGAAGAGGTCCACGTGGTGCGTCTTAAACACTTTTTACGGACGCTTACGAACTTTCCTTATTTTGTTGTTTTCTTTGCTACAAGTGCTTCTTTATTACTTTCCTTTGTTTTCAGAATCGTGTCGATGCTTTTTGAGAGGGTGTATTGACACGTGTACTTGTCTTTATCGGGCGACACGTTTCACCGCCTAACAAATGTTACCGCACAGCGCAGGACGCGCCTGCATGTATCGGAAGTTTCTGGAATGTTATCGAAGGTTCCATCCGCTGTCTGTGACCGAACCTTGTGTTATCTGATTGCATGTGTGCGCAACGCGAATAATGTAGAACTTTGTGGAAGGCACGCAGGTCCCAGCGATTACTCCGGAACGCTCGACGACTGATGTATAAAAGCCGACGCGCTTGACCCACTCATCAAATTTTCGACAATCGCCGACCGTGTTCGCCGCTACCGTTGTGCTATAAGTGTAGCCTTTTTTCGGAGGCACAGGTTCCCCTAAGAAAGGTTAGTTTTGTTTTTCACAGTATTGCTACTGTTTTTCCACGTCACCACCACGTGACAATATACAGCCACTTATGCTGTATACCGCTTTAAACGTGCGGTTTTAGTCAATAATTCGTCAATTGAGGGTCCATGCATAATGTTTAGCTAACGTTGCATTAAGAGCTACTTTCATTATACCTTGATTTGTTACTCCTTTCTTCTTATTTTTCTTTCTTGTCAAATAACCGCACCTCTCTCTACTGCCTTTTGCCCTTAGGGTAGGCTACATAAATAAATAAAAAATAAATAATGAAGTTTGATGTCATAGTGTTGATGAGGCACCTAACTTGCGTGGCACGCAACTTTAGAGACGGTAACTTGTGTTGCTGGAAGCTAGCTTCTCTTCTTTGAGGGCAAATACAGAGGCGTTAGTCGCTGCCGTGGAGCTAATACGTCGAGCACTGGGTGACGAGTTTTTTTCTTATTTCTTCTTGATAATATTTTTGGGTGGATTCTATACTACTAAGCACCAGAACGACTTGTTGCGCAGGGGTGTATAGTTACTTGTTAGTTCGTGAACTTTGATCACATAAAGGTTCCAGTTGTTCTCAACGGTTCTGTCATCAGTGCCATTCATTAAACTTCCAAAATAGTCTGTGAGATTTCTGAAAAGCCTGAGCATGTGGAAAACTGAATGCACATCTTGAGACGATATAAACGACGGAAAGCACACTGAGAACATTCTATTTCAAAGCACTACTCCGGAAACAAAATCATCTGTTTTTCAAGCACGTGTAGTGCCGTCAATTTCAGTTGTTTGTTTAGAGGCAGGAAACGCATCACACATACTGTCATGCCGAGTTAGAAAGTTATTGAGAGAGGGCTCTGCGCGAACAGGATATGGCTGAGACAGCGAGCAACTGGAGGGAGAGAGAAGGGAAGAAGGAAAGGCAGGGAGGTTAACGAGACTGAGTGAGCAACTGGAAGCGCGCATTGATGTCATAGATACAACCGTGCATGAAAAAAAAGTATATTTTGAACAGATGGTGTAATTCTACGGGACAGGTCAATCTAATGTGCACTGCACGCAGCACGATTTGTCAGACTTCAAGCTCCTGCGTCCTCAGACTGTATCGCAGGAGTCTATATCCCATTTGTAGTCTCCAAAGTGAATGCGCTTGTTAATATCGCTTCGTGTATCTAGCAGTTGAATGTTGAATTTGTCCCATATTTGTCATTGTGCTCCCACTAAGGGAATTTTATTTCAGAAAAACCTGACAACTAAGTTCCAGTTGAAGCACAACAGACCGACGTTCCGAAACGTAAAGTTAAGGCTACCTTTTTTACCGGTACCTCTTGCCTAGATCGTGTAATAATGTTTTCTCAAGTAACAGCTGAAATTCCTGAGTACATCTGTATTAGCTAACAAGGTCGCTATACAGCTAGGCCTTAACATCACGCTTTACGGTCTATTCGAGGGAGACATCCGTTGACGCAATATGTGTCGAAATGCGTGTGTGTGGGTGCGTGCTACCGGCCCGGCGCACGTACGTTCATTTTTTGGCTGGCTACATAAAAAAACATATTTCACCAAATATCAATGTATCTCGTTTGTGATATCCATGTACAACCCGCACGGGGCATATTACGCAGCTTATCACCTCTGCAGCACAGAACAAAGTTGACAAAAATATGTGTTGTCTTCTCACAAAACACATAAAGAAACGTAAGTGATAGTAGGCCACTGCTCTTAAAAGATAGATTACGTATCACTTCTGTACGCACTCGGTTTTTTCTAAGGCCCGTTATGGTGATGACACTTGAGTTGCCCACGATAGCACGATAAGTACTGCTTGCGCTTCAGGCAGAAGGCAGTCAGCGATTTTCAAGCAGCAAGAAGGTGACAAGCTTAACGGAACGGTTGTCGTCAACAGTAGCCTCGACGGGAACATAGTGAACAGGTAAATGCTTTCATTATGGCACTCGGCTTTGTGAGATAATTCTTAGTTATAGCGGGAAATTTGCTGGAGCTTTTACGTGAACTGCGACGGTCTTATTATTACAATGTCTCCGATGGCAAGTTACGGCCACTTTTCCGTATCGGGTATGTCTGTTTCCAACCTCGGTTACTATCATCTTTCGCGAGCCCATTCTGAAGATTAGGCATTATAAAAATGTTACAAAACTGGTGACGACGAGAAACTACATCCTTAATTCTGAAAGCCGTGCTTTTGGTGACTACGATGATAATGGTAACAATAGTAATAGTTATCATGATAATCGCGATAATGGTAATTATCATTATGCTAACTGAAGAACTGGAAGGCAGTACACCTGCTTGTTAATGTCTATCACAATAAACTGTATGGTTCATACACCCCATGCTCAATCCGAATTCACCGAGGAAGACATTCTATTTCATCAACATCAATTAGAGTTTGACTTTCCTTCCAAATTCTTGTGACAGAAAACAATTTATGGACTTTTGCCACCGTCGCCTTGCGTAGCATCGAAGTATGCCGTATGCCCAACAACGCTTCATAGCTGTAAGAAGGACGGTAGTTCGCACTGTGGCTTGAAACATATCCTGAAGTTATGGTGATTGCCTGCGTTCATATAGTTACCTAAGGTACTGTCTGAAAAAAACGAATAAATTGATATTACCTTAATGAGCTTGTCAAAAACAACTTGGTGAAATAACATCTAATGCGAACAGATGATTCTGTCGACCTACGTTTGCTTAAACGTGAAAAATGGGCGAGTCGGCTGGAAGCATGTCTAAATTCAGAGCACGAACTGTTGGGAAGGCACAAGAAAAGAGACGACACGGCGCTTGCTTGCGGATACTCCTGTGGACGCATAAAACTTATATTTTTATGCAGACCAGCACCAGGTCATAATCATGGTTAGCTTTGTAATTAAATTTCGAACAAGCGCGAATGAGTAATAGCACAGGGTTTGAAGAGGCGCCTCGGGTCGAAGAGGTGCTGCTTTACTGCGCTTATCATAGCGCCAATACGCGCGTACGTTATTCCTATGACAATGGTAACCGAGCTAATACAATGATAAACCTAGTTAAGAGGCAGGTTTGCCCAAACCCTGACTGGCCATGAGGAGCTTTGCACTCGCAAACCATTTCCTGTACATTAGACATGTTTTTCGCGAATGCCATTCTACTTCCTTTTATTTCATGATTAACATTTGACAAGTACTGTTGGTGGACGATGTATATCCTTTGAACGGGTACGTGCCAGCGAGTACTTCAGCAACCGCATTCGATAGTGAGGATGAAGACCTAATGAAGTGTAGCAAACATTCACTGCTGGAAATCTGCTCTGGATTGGGCAGTGTAGAGTCGAACATCTAAGCGACTCTGAAGAGCCGTTACTGAGCATAAACTCCTCAAGTATGAAGAAATGATCATGGTTTATACGTCCGAAGTGCAGGAGAAATATAATAAGTTGATCAATTTCCCCCCGACATTTTTTACCTGTGGATACAAGTCTCTCTCTCTCTCTCTCTCTCTCTCTCTATATATATATATATATATATATATATATATATATATATATATATAACCACGAGTAGCGTTCCGAGTGGCTGACTGTCGTGACCAATCTAGCAAGGACTGTGCATTGATAACAAAATATTAGTGGCCGCTTTCACGCAGCGTTGCATGCAATAGATTCCACCAACTGTGTCTCGGAACATCAAGAACTGCGTACTTGGAAAACGACGGACGGCATTCCATTCCATTTCGAATTTTTACGAAAATATAACGTGGCGTTCCGCTAAATGTCCGCTGCTGTATCAAAACAGTAACCTGAGCCTAGGCACTACGTACCAAAAAGTGTTTTCTTCGTAAAAGAGACTGATACGAAAGTGTTGCGTGCTGTTGGTCAGGAACAGCAGCTTCCCGCTCTTGGTGTGTGTTATACTGGAAAGCATAATCGTCATGAACACGTGCTCATCATGTCAAAGAGCTAGTTGGCATTGGCACGATAACAATTAAAGAAAAAGACTCCTCACGAGATATGTACATGCCACATCTTGGCTAACACCCCTGTCGTGGGCATGTATCATTCTACCGCCCACTTCTTGGCTATAAGTCATCTTTGCAAAGTCATCATCATATCAACATGCAGACATGCTTCTTGGCTGGCCGTTCCCATTGCATATGTTCACTAGCATGCGAATCATAATCATCAGCAGGCGACGATCATCTCAAAGTGCTACTTGACATTGGCACGAGACAACTGTTTCTGGCCTTTGGCAGTAAAAACGTGGTTACATGAAAACGAAGCGAATGTACGCTAAAATTGAAATAATAAACTTTCAATAAGCCCGATACAGTAGAACACTGTTTTATTTTTGTCGTGATGAATTTTATTTTACGGTCATTTCACAAAGGACTGTTAAAAAAGATCTTCCTGACGAATCTGGCGGTCTCCGATTCCTCCGCTTCAGTAAGACAATCAGTAATACATAATACAGTAAAAATATTGAACTGCCTATTCTGCCTGCATTTTGACTATTTTGTTCTTCCCTAATCAACCACCCACCTTATATAAATCCCTTCCAGGCCTTTAGGGTATTCTAATTAATAAAAAAGTATGATTTGTTTGCTAGTAGGACTTTATGGAAACGCCACCTGACGACAGGCACGGCGGTCCACCTCACTCGACAAGTACTGTCGTTCGAGAAGGTGCTTCTAAATTACGTATCGTGATTGAAAGATTCGATCCCGTTGCTGTATAACAATCACATCTGGTCACTGCTTGCCCGAATTTTGAACATTCAATAGACTGTGCAGCATGTGTGCGTTTGTTTCTCGTGCGTTCTAAATATATTGTAAACAATTTTTGCTCGACATACCAGATAGTTCCATGAAATATACAAGAAGGGCGGTTGGGGCTTAACGGCTAGGTCATCAGGATGCTGTGTTGGGCGCTTCGAGATCCAATCTCGCAACCGGACGCACCTAATTCATCATCATCATCATCATCCTAGCTACGCCCACTGCAGGGCAAAGGCCTCTCCCACACTTCTCCAACTACATCGGTCATGTGCTAATTGCGGCCATGTTGTCCCTGCAAACTTAATGTCGTCCGCCCACCTAACTCTCTGCCGTCCCCTGCTACGCTTCCCTTCTCTTGGAATCCAGTCCGTAACCCTTAATGACCATCGGTTATCTTCCCTCCTCATTTCATGCCCTGCGCTTGCGCATTTCTTTTTCTTGATTTCAACTAAGATGTCATTAACTCGCGTTTGTTCCTCACCGAATCTGCTCTTTTCTTATCCCTTAACGTTACACCCATCATTCTTCTTTCCATAGCTCGTTGCGTCGTCCTCAATTTAAGGAGAACCCTTTTCTTTAGCCTTCACGTTTCTGCTCCGTATGTGAGTACTGGTAAGACACAGCTGGTTATACACTTTTTTTAGGGATAATGGCAACCTGGTGTTCATGATCTGAGAATGCCGGCCAAACGCACCCCAGCTCATTCTTATTCTTCTGATTATTTCAACATCATGATCCGGATCCGCGGTCACTACCTGCCCTAAGTATAACTGCGAGACGGCCTAGTTGGAACAGATTCATTTTTAAAAAGGTTTTTGTGGGCAAATAAACAGGGACAAAGCAGACAAGCAACACAAGGACGAGCGCTTTCTAAGAAGTGGTTTTATTTTCGAAGAACTTCCTGCTTAAATACCCGCAAATGTGCGCGCTCTAGTCAACAGACACGCCTATAGCGCATATAACACTTGAGATAAAATGCCGTGGCCGAAAGCCACCCGGTCAGCATAAAAAACAGCAAGACGCATGTAACAATCACTCACGATGAAAATGCATTAAAGATGTCAGTCAGCCAGTGTTTCATTTTCACCAAACAAAAACATCTGTGAAAAGGGGGAGACGGAGAAAATGCTGCGGACACTACAGCTTCACTAAGCACCGTCCACCCTGTCGGAGCAATGACAGGGTAAATACACAACCAAAAAGTGAATAATTAAAGTGACAGGGCCAACACATAAGCGAAAGCAAATAATTATTACACAACAGTACGAAAAATAATAGTACATATAGGATCATTTTTGCACATAATAAAGCAACAGAAGACAAATTGGCATCGTAGTTCTATGCTTTATGAAAACATAATGATGTAAAGCAATACAATTTAAGGAATTCGCAGATATAGAAACAAGCTAACTACATTGGTGGTGTTTAGTGTTTTGATTTAATTCTCTTGCTGCTCATATCTGTTAAGAGTGCTTGGTAATGTGTAGCTAAGCCTTTGCGTTCCGTAAATAGTGCGTGAGAATGGAGTTTTTTCGGGGGGTTTATACCGATGGAAGTAAATACTTTGTGATGACAATGTATGTGATAAATGTGATGACAGACGGGAAATTTCCTTATCCAGCAATGAAACAGAAGGATAGCTGATGCATTTTTCTTTTTGTTTTTCAATCCAGTGCGCTTCCACAATTTCCCTGGCGGTTTCATTCCTATGCCTATACAAAATTTCGGTACAACTAAGACACGGTGAACAATCGTGTTCTTGACAATGCATTGTAGAACGCGTACCTGGGCGACCTTTTAGTCTAGGTAAGTGTTTCCTTAGCCTCGTGTTGATGCATGTCGAAATCTGCCCTACGTATACATGACCATACGTCATCGGAATCTGATAAACAACGTTTTTTGCGCAATGAACAAATTGGTTCTTACGGAGATGTTTAACGCTACATTTATTCTTTGCATGATCCTTTCTTTCGAACTTATTTTTAACATTAGAACACACACTACCTATCTTGTTTTCTGCCGAAAACACCACTTTTATTTCATAACTCCCAGCCACCTTTTTAAGTCTGTGTGAAAGGCCGTGAACATACGGAATCACTGAAACCTTCGAAGCGCAATGCTTTTGCCTTTGATTCTTTGTGCATTGTTCTTTATCCCGTTTAAGTTTTTTCATTAGTCTATCGCATGACGCCAGCATCACAGCGATCGAGTACCCAGCCTTTCTCAACCTATCAACTCGTTATCAACTTGCTATCAACCTATCAACACTATAAATATTGCATTTCTTGAGCAAGCAACTACGCGAAGGCCATCAAGGTCATTCAAGAGGCAAGTGTGCTGCTAGAAATCAACGCCGTGACAAATCGACAGATTGTGTCGATTTACGAGCGGCTCAAGAACGATAACGATGAAGCGACACCCACAAGACCGCCAAATGAAGGTTCCGCCGCGTTGAGTGTTTCTCTTGTCGAAAGAGGAGATACCTGGCTTCAATGCGCAATTCCAAGCCACGCCAAGAAAGCGCCGCTCACTGTGAGGAACCTTCCTCGGACAGCGAGGACTACGGACAGTTCCTGTTACACCTCCGTGAGTCGTCGACATGACTGGTTCAACCGATATGGCGAACGTTACAGTGGAGAGGGGTGCCTGTGAAGATGCAAGTGGACACAGGGTCACCCGTGTCAATAGTGGCACGGCCAACTTATGCCCAGCATCACCACCGTTGGCTCAGACTCGACAAGTCGTCGTTTCAACTGAGTTGCTTCCTGGGGAGGTTACCGGTGAAAGGATAGCTGAAAGCTCCTGTCACCTACAATGGGAAAGCCGCCAACGCGACGCTAGTGATGCTCGGCTGCTCAAGCCCAAAGCTGTGCGGGCGAGACATAATTCAAGCATTCCAGCTGACTGGACGTCCAGAGCTCAACGTGGACGTCAACGACGGCAAGCCGCTAGCTGCTGACCAAATTATCATTGCTGCTACGCTAAGAGCGGAATATGCCGATCTGTTTTCGCCAGGGCTAGGATTAATCTCCGGTTCATTTACCGTTACGCGAAGGAACCGTACCACGATTGTGTAAGGCCCGTTCGATTCCGTACGCGCTGCAAGAATCTGTAAATGCGGAAATCGAAAGGTTGGCTGACACTGGCTACTGACGCAGGTCGCCAGCGCCGAGTGGGCGGCGCCACTCGTTCCCGTAGTCAAGAAGGACGGCTCCTTCCGCTTGTCTGGCGATTTTAGAACGACATTCAACGCAGCATGCCGCACGGAACAATATCCACTGCCAAAGATCAGGCACATATGTGCGAAGCTCAGCGGAGGGTATGTACTCAGTAGAATAGATTTGAAGGAAGCATACAACCAGCTACCAATAGATGACGTGACAAAGAAGCTGGTGGTGGTAAACACGCCAAAAGGGTTGTATAGCTTCAACCGGCTACCGTTTGGGGTGACGTCAGCACCGCCTGTTTTTCAGAAGCGAATGGAAGCACTGTTGCAAAGTCTACTGGGTGTGCAAGTGTACTTAAACAATGTGGTGGTCGCTGGGAAAAGAGTAAATTGTGACACGTTGCGTCAGGTTTTCCAGCGGTTCAGGGAAGCCGGTGTTAAACTTCACCCGCTCAAATGCAGATTCCGTCAGTCGGAGGTGCAATTCCTTGGTCACCGCATTAGCGCAAAAGGCCTGAGACCAAAGACGGAAACATCGACCGCTCTTACGAATGCCTCAACCTACGTGTGTAACGGAACTTCGCGTGCTACTAGGTCTCGTTACGTATTACAACGCATTCCTGGGGAACTTGGCTACAGTGCTTCCGCCATTATATGAGTTATTATAAAGAACAGGCCTTGGCAATGGGAATCTAAGCAAGAAAATGCATACGAGGCAGTAAAGCGGTTGATAAAGCAGGTGCAGATTTTGACCCACTATGACCCAACAAAACCACTCATCTTGGAAACGGGCGCATTTTCATGCGGTATCGGGGCCGTCTTGTACCACAGAGTGGGTGGCGTAAACCAACCAATCGGGTTCAGATCTCGCACCCTCTCTTTAGCCGAGAGAAATTATGTTCACATTGAGCGCGAAGCCTTAGCGGGGGTATTCGGCGTGACGAAGTTTCGCGAATATTTGCTGGGAAACCAATTTACATTGGTCACAGATCATAAGCCGCTGAGGCGTCCTTTTAGTCCCGATAAACCAATACCACCCTTGGCAGCAGCAGGGATACAGCTTTGGGCACTTTTACTCGGTGATTACAAGTGTTCCATCGAGTACAAACCGGGAAAGGACATAATTGTGGCCTACACATTAAGCAGGCTTCCAGTGCAAGCGCCACATGATGACAAGACAGTGAAGTAAATATTGAAAGATGAACGGGAGTGCGTGCGGCTAACAGACCATCTGAACACAGGGGTGGTGTCGTCGCACAATTTGGCCGAAATGGCGGCACGTGATGGCATGCTCATGGCGGTTATGCGTTATGTTCGGGAAGGCTGGCCAAGAAATTGCCGGCAGCACAAGAAGCATTACGACCTATGATCCAAAATAAAGACGAGCTGAGATGCAGCCATGGTATTGTTTATTGGGGCCATCGGGCCGTGATACCCGCCGCAGCTCGGGAATCAATGCTGCAGCTGCTGCACGATACCCATCAAGGCATGTCGGCGATGAAAAATCTAGCACGGGCACTTTTCTGGTATATTGGACTAGACAAGGATATCCAGAATATCGTACACGGATGTGCAGTGTGCCAGCGAAACTGCAGCATGCCACGCGCGCAAGAGCCGGTTGCCTGGCCGGACACATTTGAGCGATGGTCTAGAATCCACGTTGATTTCACAGAACCAGTCGCACTGTTAAAGTAGGTCTGCGCAAAAACGTGCATGGTACACTTGAATGGCGGCTGGCCCGATAGCTACTGTGTTATCGGTGCACCCCACTCCAAAACGGAAATACACCTGGCTTCTTGCTTCTTGGTTTCGAACCACGTACTCTGTTGGGTAATGTGGTGTCACGACCTTTTTCTGCTGCAGGAGCACTTCCGCGCAGACATTCGCCCTGACAACCGGTCGGGTGCAAGGACTATAGGGCAGGTGCCAGCTCGAGATCTGGAGTGATACAGAATACCAGGGGCGCCGGCCTGAGCACGGTCAAGACGGAGGATGGGAACTATGTGAGCGTCATGAAGATCAGCTACAACACCACGCGGAGGCTCAGAAACCAACATCGTTGGACGAGGAAGGCGCTGAAAGAAACGGAGAGTTAGCCCCCACCAAACGAAGACGCAGACCCTCTGGCTGGCTTTTCGGGTACCAGCCCCAATTACTCGGCTAGCAAAGAGCACGAAGCGGGAGCTGCCGACACTGGAGTCCGGAAGAGCACGACACGGGTACTGCCAATGCTGGGCCGCTGGCAGTTCCACTTCGCAAATCAAACCGGCGTCGGAAGGCGCCAGACCCTTTCTAGAGCTCCTCTTAAGGGGAAGGAATCGATGTGATGTCAGCAATTCATGCACGCCACGAGCGCATGCGTCAATGTCTGAGTGACATGACGTCACGCCAGAGTTGAATACTTAAATGACTAACTCAATAAACGTGTGTTCATTCCTGTTCCTGCGTCCATTACTTCAGAAATCAAGAATAATGATGAGCTAGGAAGCCACATATATGACGAGGCATTCGAGGCGGATTAGCTTTAGAGTAAACGCCGCCAGCATTACGAAGCCAGTTTATTGTCATCGCCTATCGAGGTTCGCGACATGCCGACTGCCATGGGGCATTCTCATGGGCGGGGAGCCAAGTTGCCGAAGCGCGTAATTAATGCTTTCGCCGGTGATCGGCGCCAGTGGAACCAGTTCTCGAAGCCATTTGGCCATATAATCAACCTGAAAGGAATTCTTACAGCTACCGACAAAGTTAACCGCTTCAGGCTAGTTTTTGAAAGGAGCGGCGGTGGCAGCTATAGCGGGGCTGCTTACTACTGAAGCTTGTTACCTGGACCGTTGGACATGCTGAAAAAACGGCTCGGCGGCAAGAAGCTATTGGAGCAGGAGTATTTCTCAAGGCTTAGAAGTCTGACTCCTGTGTGGTCTTCTAATGATGTGACAATACTGTCAAAGTTGTTCGATCAGGTGCCCATTAACACGTCAGGACTGGAGTCGCTTGGCGTTAGCAAGTCGTCTTTCTCCTCGATGCTATGCGACGTTTTGCTCAGTGTATTGCCATACGACATCGACGTAGCGTATCACAGACCTTGCGCTACCCAAGTTGCAAGTTCCGACAATGACAACGGACATCATGCCACGGAGCTTGAGCGTCTGCTTCAGTTCGTCTCTACTGCACTAGAATTCCTAGAAAAGAGTGACTTTGGAGATAAAAAATGATACGACGAGATGACTCATCCTCGAGAGAATAAGAGTCGTCACTTTCTAAGTGCGGTCCAAACGTCAACTTTGCTTCATAACCAAGCTTCAAAAATCCCTCCGTGTACTGTCTGCACCTTCTGCAAGTCAACTCAGCATTCGACGGAGTCCTGTCGCACAAATGTAGCGTTGTCAGAGAAGCTTCTCTCCTCCAACGTCCGGTGCTTTCGATGTACCAGTGGAGGTCACTACGCGAGAGATTGCCGACGGAGAATTGCGTGCTGCGGCTGGAGAGGTCGTCCTGTGCCCAGTATTTGCGACCAAGATAAACCGAAAGGCCCGTGAAGAAGTCAAACGCAGCGGGACTGTGTGTGCAGCTCTAACTAAAAGCAACCAAGCTCTTTGGCACTAATTGAAGGCAGTTTTGTCAACTGGCTCACGCAGTCTTGCCATTGTGTTTGTAACTCTGCGGGAAGACACTCGTCCCTCTCAATTCCACGTGTCCAGATCTTTTGAAACAATATTCCTACGGACACCATATAATCATCATCATCACCAGCAGCCTATTTTATGTCCACTGCAGGACGAAGGCCTCTCCCTGCGATCTACAATTACCCATGGCCTGCGCCAACGTATTCCTACTAGCACCTGCAAATTTCCTAATTTTATCGCACCGCCTAGGTTTTTGCCGTCCTATACTTCGCCTCCCTTCTCTTGGTACCCATTATGTCACCTTAATAGTCCAACGGTTATCTAATAAGTGCATTATACGACCCGCCCAGCGCCATTTTTGTCTCTTAATGTGTATTAGAATATCGTCTATACCCGTTTGCTGTATGATCCAAACCGCTCTCTTTCTGTCTAATAAAGTTATGCGTAGCACTCTTGGTTCCGTCGCTCTTTGCGCGGTCCTTACCTTGTTCTCAAGCTTCTCAGTCTCGAAATCAATGCCCCATATGTGAGCACCGGTAAAATGTTTGTACATTTTTTTACACGGTTTGTACACTTTCCGTTTCAATGATAATGATTAGCTCCCACTCAGGAGCTCACGATGTCTGGCATATGCGATCCAACCCATTTTTATTCTGTGAATTTCCTTCTCATGGTCAGGGTTCCGTGTGATTATTTGACCTAGGTAAACATACGCCTTCACAGACTCTAGGCGCTGACTGGCGATCCTGAACTCTTGTTCCCTTGCACGGCTATTCATCATTACCTTTGTCTTCTGCTTATTAATCTTCAAGCCCACTCTTACACTCTCTCTGTCATGGTCCTTAATCATTTCTTGTAACTTGTCTGCAGTGTCGCTGAATATAACAATGTCATCGGCAAACCGAAGGTTGCTGAGGTATTCGCCGTCGATCCTTACTTCTAAACGTTCCCAGTTGAATAGCTTGAATGCATCTTCCAAGCACGCAGTGAATAGCATTGGAGAGATTATGTCCCCTTGTCTGACCCCTTTGTTTATTGGTATCTTCCTACTTGTTTAGAATTAAGGTGGCTGTCGAATCTCTGTAGATATTTTCCAGGGTATATACGTAAGCGGTCTGTACTCCTTGATTACGCAATGCCTATATGACTGCTGGTATCTCTACTGAATCAAATGCATTTTCGTAATCTATGAAAGTCATATAAAGAGGCTCATTGTACTCTGCGGATCTTTGGATAACCTGAATAATGGCATGGATGTGATCCATTGTAGAGTATCCCTTACTGAAGCCAGCCTGTTCCCTTGGTTGACTAAAGTCCAGTGTTGCCCTTATTGTATTGGATAATATTTTGGTAAATATTTTATATAATACTGGGAATAAGCTAACGAGCCTTTAACTTTTTCAGTTCTTTAACGTCTACCTTTTTATGGGTTAGTATATTATTTGCATTCTTCCAGTTCTCTGGGAGCATTGCAGTTGATAGACACTTTGTATAGAGAGTCGCAAGTTTTCCTAGCAATATGTCTCGTACTCCTGTGATTAAATCGACTGTTATTCCATCCTCTGCTGCCGCTTTTCCCTGTTTCATGCCTTGCGAGGCCCTTCTGACCCCATCTCTAGCTATAGGAGGAGTTTCTGTATACTGTTCATTATTGCTTCGAATAGAGTACTGCTGAGTCCTCTGGGTACTGTACAGGTTAGTATGGAATTCTTCCGCTGCCTTTATTATACATTCGAGATTGCTGATGATATTACCCTGCTTATCTTTCAGTGCGTACCTCTTGCTTTTTCCTATGCCAAGTTATTTCTCACTGATTTCAGGCTGTGTTCATTTTTAACGGCTTCTTCAGTCTTTCTCACGTTATAATTCCGAGTATGACTTATTTTCGTTTTGTTGATCAGTTTTCACAGTTCTGCGAATTCTATATTATCCCTTGAGTTGGATACTTTCATTCTTTATCGTTTCTTTATTGGGTTCTTTGTTACTTGTGAGAGATTGCCTACTGGTTACCTTGGTGCCTTGCCTCCCACTTCAATTACTGCCTCTGAAGCTGGCCTCTTTACGACTTCATTCATTACCTCTATGTCATGTCATCACCTCTCTGTTCTAAGGCTGCATATTTGTTTGGAAATACCAGCCTAAATTTGGCTACTTTTACCCTTACTGCCTCTAGGTTTACCTGTTCTTCCTTGGCCAATTTTACTCTTTCTCTGTTCAAATTCAGGTGAATCCTAGCCCTCATTAACATATGATCTCTGCACTTTACCCTACCTATCACTTCGACCATCTGCGCTATGCTGAGTCGGCAGAAAGTAGGATATCAATTTCATTTCTTGTTTCACCATTAGGGCTTTTCCAGGTCCACTTTCTGTAGCTACGTTTCCTGAAAAGGGTGTTTGTTATTCTCAGCTTATTCCTTTCTGGGAATTCTACCAGCATCTCTCCTTTAGCGTTTCTAGAATCGATGCCGTAGTTTCCAATTGCCTGTTCACCCGCCTGCCTTTACCCCGCTTTTGCATTCAAGTCACCTGTTCCTACAGTATACCGAGTTTGCACTTTTCTCATCGCTAATTCAACATCTTGATGAAATTGATCGACTTCCTCATCGCTATGACTGGATGTTGAAGCGTAGGCTTGTACTACCTTTAATCTATACCTCTTATTAATTTTGATTAGAACTACAGCTGCCCTCTAGTTAATGCTGTGGAATTCGTCAATGTTGGCCGCTATGTCCTTATGGATTAGGAATCCTGCCCCTTGTTGCTTCTTATCAGGGAGAACTCTAGCAGAGGGCATGACCGTTATTTAGCAATGTGTAAGCCTCACGAGTTCTTCTAATCCCACTAAGGTCGATAACATCCCAAACATTGTCTGATATTTCCTCAAAGGGTCGAGCGAATCTAGCGTCACTCGAGAGGGTTGGGGTGTTGAACGTTGCAAGGGCCAGTCTCCATTGGCGACCTGTCCGGACCCAGATATTCTCAGCGCCCTGTGCATCGTTACAGGTCTGACCGCCGCCTTGGTCAGCTGCTCCACAGCTGCTGGGGTCTGAGGGCCGTTGGTTAATTGTAGATATCATCAGGGACACCGTATAAGGCGCGATGAATTCCTTCGGCTCGAACACTCTTTATGTTGCTTGCAGAACAAAACGTTTGCTGTCTGATCTTTCTTTTAAAAAATCAAGAAGATTAACCTTCGAAAAGCTGAACTCTGTTATCTCAGCATAACATCCCGATGCGCTAAAAATTCCACCACGGGCTATCCAGTTACCCAAGTAGGCGAGAAAACGGCTAGATACAAACGTACCTAGATACAAACATAGATAGTTGGTCCTCGAAAATTTAGCGAAATACGAGAAAAATGCCAGCGTAAAAAGGCCATCAAAAAGTCGCTGCGGTGCAAACTATTCGAGGTAATGAAAGTTCCATTTGTTTGTCTACGCTTGCTTAACAGCTTGTAAAAGAATGTCACGAACCATCACATGAAGCTTGCAGCTCACTGCTTTGCTGGCTTCCCTGCTTGTTCCATTTTTTCGCCAATAATATCGGACGCAATGTTCATCGTCGTAAATCATTTATGAATAAGTGAGCGACGGCAATACATGTGACATAACAGGAATTGCGAGAAGCGTTTTGTGGTTACCACAAGAATATATTCTCGCGTGTTTACCCGTCGGTTAGTGTGCCTTAACTTATTGTAGTGCAAGAACTGTCAGGTAGATTTGACGACATATTTATTTTGATTCCATTGATGCAGTTCTCGTCCTCCAATTTCAAGGTCCAAAGTAATATTCCTAGCCCCTAGGTGCATGCTTCTGATAGCATATATATGCTTCGGGATAGTAAACATAAGTTTCTTTTTATTGGCGCTTTTTGGTAGCTTATTCCTGGTTTCGTGGAGCAGGACAGCTACTTGAAAGCTTACGTGGTTATCTGCTTATATATGTGGTGATGAAATTATTATACAAGTGAGTGTTTGCCGTTGTGGTGGTGAAACTAGCTCTGCGTTTGTCTACAATACTCTTGATCGTTCCTATTTCACTTGTGTAACAAGATGAACAGCAATGTACACTCCAAAAATATCTATGGAAAAAATTGCGCGTGCTTGAATTGACAAACCAAACAGTCGGAGGAGTCGTTTAGAATCCGATTGTTCAGGATTTTTAGCCTGGTTCGTTGATTCGGTGTCAATCAACTGCTATGCGCGAATATAGGTTATAGTCCAGTCGAAGCGCAAGTGTATCGAACTTTCGTGTACGCGGTCACGGGCTCCACACATGTGCGTAGTTCTAGGTACTTCGCACAATTGACTCTGAATCTGTCAGAGGAGAGCTGCATCTCTCCACCATTGTTTTCCTCGCAGCCTCGAAAAGGTCGGCCTGTGTTTGCCTGTTTCCCGCATGAAACCTGACATCGCTTTTCAAGGGATCTGTTCGGTTATGAGGCCTTCCCGCGTATTTTCCTTATTGGTCAAGAGGTAGTAGACCAAAAAAGCTCAGAAATTTATCGCTGGTATCTGTTTTGCGCACTTAAATAGCGAATTATGTCGGCGTAGAGGAAAGATATCGCTGATAGCAAAAGTGTTGCATGGAAGGCTTTCAATGCAGTTTTTTAACGTTGCGTTTATACCCCTCTACACTTGTTTAGTATTCATAACTTGATATGCACTAGGTATTATACGAAGCAAAAAAAAAATAGAGAAAGACGAGTTGACAGTGCCTGACACCACAGATAGGGACCGTCTTCTTGGGAACAATAGTGTCCCATCTGGTTCGTTTCGACTGCAAAACTTTCGGGGTCGGCCCTCATTTTTAGTTTGCACTATGTCTGGGATCAGCCCCCATTTTTCACTGAGCAAAACCAAATTCCTGTTTCTGTTAAGTGCGCGAAATTTGAACCAGCGCATTTTTAGTGGTTCGTGCATAGCGTAAAGCAAACTTGGTGTGTATGTTTTCTTCCAGGTTTGATTTTGACTTTTTCCTTATTCCGTGTGCACTAGAAGACATTAAAACGTCTAATATGAAACGAAAGTGGCTAGACGCGCATATCCCACGAACTCCAATGCAATCTGATGTTCCCAAAAAAGAACTGTCTTCAAAATGCAGAAACGGCGGCGCAATCAGCGGTCTTCGATGCACGTGCGTGGCAGAAACCAACCGTGACACACGTTTATAATACAAACAGAAGATCAATTTTTTGTGTCGGTATCAACACAACTTGAAGCGTAAGAGGGCCCTGACAGTGGCCAGCTTAACTGCTTTGCTTTAGAGGCGGACGTTGCGGAAAAGCCATATATGACTGTACCCGCGACGTCCTGAAATATGTGGTAATTCAAGTACCTGCTTCATCAATATAAGGCAGGAGTGATCAGAATGATCTGACAGTGCAAAGGCGGCTGCACCGTTTTTAATGACGTCGAGGAAGATGGCTGGTTACACCTTGAGAGGGATCCAATAACGCACACGCCTATTTGAATTTTTACTGAACAAGTGTGTTTTTTTTTAAGTGTCACCTTAAGCACCACACATGGTGAAAAAAATGTCCGAGCAAGTGAAGCCTTCCGGACTTTAACAATATTGCGCGAGCATTGACTGGACAGAATTCCAGCGCCATATAACGGAGAGACCGGTTACGGGACGCGCAAACGCTCAGGGCATTAACAGGTACGGGCAAAGTGCGCAGCATCGTCGTTTCCGTGAGGAGTGGAACGCCCTCTCTTTATTTTCTCTGAGGAACCGTTGGTCACAGACACTGCCTGGTACGTCCCGGTAAATTTACTTGATTATTTTTGCATCTTTATTCCACGGCACATATGCGTGTCCATTATTAGGACGAAAAATAAGAAAAGCATAGCCCATTCACGTTCACATATCTTAGTCGTCCACGTATTCCGCGTCATGCAGGTAGTTTGTAAGCAGGAGCACGCACATGACCATGTCACTACGTGCGTCTTCATTAAGTGATCAGTGTACCACCGACGACGCTCTTGCTAAAGTCACTGAAGTGCGCTGTACGCGAATTGCCACACGATATAACCGACCCGCGGTGTAAAGTATGCGGGCGAGCCCACTGACCTCATAACAATGATCCCTCGTCGATACGGCGAGGTGACGGGTGGGGAGGGAGGGAAGGGGGGCGATGGAGGAGCACTTCTATCACTTGTACAGATAGCGCCACTTAGGGTTGCTCTATATCAGTAGCTAGATTCGGCACGCTTATTTCGCTGCAGTATAGCCAAACGTAGTCACCGCGGGCTCCTGGTCTGTCGTCCGCTTCAGCTCCCGCTACAAACAATTGCCACGTCTGGCACTTGTCGCATATAAGTGTGCATAAATCAACGCGATTTGCTTCAGCTTACGCTGCTGATGCTCACCTCTAGAGGTTCACTTGCTACAATTATCTTCAATAACTGTCCTCGGACGGAAGCTGCTAAATGCGTTTTAATCAGCTGAAGGCGTCAGCTGGTTACATTTCAATCCGCGCAAACTATTTGGATGAAACTCTCAATATCTCCACCTGACAGCCTGTTGACGCTGTAGAGCCCACCGACGCCGCTGCTCGCTGACGCTAAAGGTCAGTGCTTTCGGTCCGCACTGCAAAAGATGCTGAAAATAAATCACCGCCCAAATCCTCCCTACAGATGGTTAATCAGCGAACCTGAAACGTGCAGCCCCGGTGTTTATTACTGGGTTAATCCCGACGGTTCCGTATCCTTGGTACGCATTTGCTGTTTGCGCTCGGCTGCACGAGCCCGTCCTTGCGCCCGCGCTGCAGCATCGGCACGGAGTAGACGACCTCGTTTCCGGTTCTGCTCGCGGTGTTGCTGATCGAAAGCTGCGTGCTCCTAAGGAGTACGTATAACGCGGGGCCTGCTCATTTCGCAGCCGGAGAAAAACTGCTGCCGGCCGCTCGGCTGCGACGGAGAGCAACGACGTCACTACTAGTGCAGCTAATCCAGCGCCACACATAGGGCCTTTTCACTCTGATCCATGACGTCATGTTACATTTCCCGACTGTCATAGACTCTAATGGGAAGCTCCCGAGTAGGCAAGAGTGATATTGAAGTCACCTCTTTCATCACGCCAGCTTTTCAATCGACAATTCAGGCCAGGTACTCTGGCGTCATGGATCGGAGTAACCAGGCCTTGTACTGTGTGGGTGATGTTGGGTAATCACGCGCCTCTCTTTCTCTCTTTTCCATCGCGCACGCGCATGGGGTTGTGCCGGAGGTGTTTTCGGCGTACAAGCGACCGACAGACGGACGGACGAATCAGCTAGCCATATACAGCTTCACTGTAAATGTTTCGCGGCGCATGCACTTGCTTCAAGCGTGGCATGCGCTAGTCCGTTCGAAGTGCCTGCTATGCTGCTCCTCTTGTTTGGCGCTATATATATATATATATATATATATATATATCCTTGCTAAGGCGTTGGTGATAAGCTGCAGCAGGCCAGGATGCTTGCACGCCATCCCAGGAAGCTAGGTAGGTAGGAACGGCGGTGGTAGGGTATCGGGCTCTACTTTGAATGATGCCTGGACGGCTTTCCTTGGCAAAATTTACTAAGAACTCTGAAGTCCCACGAGGACTAGGGGTTCGGACTCACGGATGTGCTCCTGACGATTGCGCCGGTGTAATGAGACCGAAGAAGAAAAGACGGCGTCCTTGCGAAGGCTTGATCTACTTCGGTTTAGCCATGTTCACTGCTGGCGCCTGAGCCCAAGCGCATTTCGATTCCTTTCAGACATCATGGATGCTATTATATAGGAATTCTATGACATTTTATAAATACCTTTTACCGCCATCACCGCGCTGCCATTCGCCGAAAATGACCGGGCAGCGTCCAATTTCCGTGTCAATCACATGACGTCAGGAACCCGCAAAACCCAGAAACGTCAAAGTGATGTTGACGAACTCATTATGCGGAGCATAAGGCATACATTTTGGCACGGCCAGAGGCAGGGTCGTTTCCGAGCAATAAAGAATGGCTGCCCCTCTCATCGCTATGGCGGTCGCTCTTTGCCATGACCGACGTAGACACGAAGAGCCAGACTACGCGTTTGACATGCCGAATGAGCATTTTCGACGGCATTCTCGCCTTTCAAAGGAAACGGTGCGGTTTTTGTGCGGGGAATGAGAGGGGGAGCTATAAGAGGCGCGAGTGACGCGACTGTCGGTGAAGCGGAACGTATGGCTAGCGCGGCGCTTCTTCCCCACCGGGAGCTTCCATACGTCCGTAGGAAGCGGGAAGACGATGCGTGTGTCGAAGTCGACGCTGAGCGAGTGCGTGCGGCGCGTGGCAGAGGCTGTCGTGGACGCAGGGGCCCGCAACAAGTGGGTCCATTTTCTGAAGACGGCCGAGGAAAAGGCAGCGGTGACGGAGGGTTTCCTTCGGCGCTGTGCTAGTCCCGGCGACATCGGATGCGTGTACTGCAGCCTCATTGCCATTATCGCCCCCAAGGGTGAACGCAAGGCCTGCGCTCATGTTCCACAAGGAATACTACGTCTTCAAGTGCATGTTCGTAAGTAAACCTAACGTTTTCTGGTGCCGATTCTTTTTGAAAGTTGTGTTGCTCTTCTCAACGGATACTTTCGGTGTTCACATTTTACCTCAGAACTGCGACGTGGACGTGGGTATCCTAGCTGTGGACCCTATGTGAGCGGGGTCGCACCACGACTCGTTCGTCTGGCGGGCGACATGGATGCTCTGGCGGTTCCGCGCAGGGCGCATAGCCAAACCCGGGTAATGCCTCCTCGGTGAGAACAAAAATTTTTTTGGTGCGATCACGCTTCAGTAGTGAACAGAACGCCGTCTCCACTCCAACACAAAAAAGAAATCAACACACTCTAATGCTACTACTGTGTCATTGATAGCATCCACAAGGGTTGACTTCTACTTCTGGCGGGCACCAATTAGTGCTTTTGTAAACTGGGTAACAGTTTGCGTTAGGTACGAACTTGCTGAACTCATGCTTTTCCTTGGGACTCACAAGCTCTCAACTCTACCTTTTTTGAATGATGCTGCAACTTTCTTCGGTTGCCAGCTTGCCTCTCGTCGCAGGAATGCTGAATGTACAATTTCCATCTGCGTGCATGTGACAGTGGCTACCCCTTGGAGCTGTGGCCCTGAGCCCAGTTCCCGGCCATCCATCAAGGCAGACAGCCGAGGCAAAGTACAACGCATCACAAGGCGCCATGCGTACAGTGGTGAAGAGGCGCATCGGGCTCTTAAAGAGCCGTTTCTGCTGTCTACTGCGGTACCATACCCTCCTCTACGAGTGGGAACGTGCACTTAACATTCTCGCGGCTTGTGCTGTGTTGCACAACCCTCGCCTTTCTGAGGGCGACATAGAATCCTACAATGACAGTGATGACGACAGCAGGAGCAGCAGTAGTAGTTAGGTCGACGGTAAAAGCGACCCCATTCCACACGTTCCGCCCCAATACACAGGGTCTAGAATGCTTTATTTGAGATGGCGGGCTGTTCATGACACTGTGATTGGCACGTTCGGAGCAACCAGTGCGAAGCACATGCGTTACTTCAGGAGTGTGCTGGCGGCAGCTCAGACGTCAACAGCAGCGCCAGCATCGCTAGGTGCATACACACAGTTGTAGTGTCCTTAATATGTGGTGGTCTAACAGATGCCAAATAATTGCATTGGGCACTTAGTGCTGTGAAATTGCTGACACATTTTCCACACTCAGCTGTAGTCGATGTCTACGTAATGCAAAGAATTCATGATTTGTTGAAAAATGTAAAGGTTGTGTAGTGAAGGGTTATGTAAAGCCTAGATATTGTTACGGGTAGGTTAGGAATATATAAAGACTGTAGTTACACTATATATGCAGGGTCAGTCAGCGTAGAAAATATGGCTGACCGCCGACAACCCGCAGCAGCCAGCGTCTCCCGATCTTCTTCTTCCTTTCTTCGTTAATCCTTCCGTAACAATATATAAGTAAAACAAAATCTTTAGTGGTGACATATAAGGTAGAAGCAAACCAAAAATAAGTGCGTTTTCAAAGTGTCTGCCATGATTTGCTTGTTGCTGCTGTCGTCACATAGATGCCCTGTGCGCCATGAATGTAGGCTGCAGTTCTGTAACTTTTATTCTTACTCGTATCGCTGAGAGTTCCCTTGCCCCCTTGCGTAATGATGGACGTAAGGGCCTGTCTCCTTGGTTTTTACTCGCGCAGAAAAGCTCACAAAAGCCAAAATGTACAGTGTACGTCATACCTTCTGCTCCATTGAACGTGCCGTTACACCAGCACCTTCTTGGTCCTCCGCCATTTTGACCCACAACAACCGCAAAGTTCCTTCCTAGTGACGAAAATGTCGTCCAACTGGTCATCCTACATGTCAAACGCTATGGCTTCTGTGAAGTGTGTACACGCATGAGCAGTTGATAGATTCCAATAAAGTGCCCTGAATTGTAAGTAGCAGAACTCAGTAACTGGAATGTTACGCATTAATATATCTACAGTGCAGGGTAGCACCAGAAATGTTGTAGCGACATTTAAATAAAATCTCTAGAGGGAAACTCCAGCTTTCTGTATTACTAAACTTTCAGCATGCAGGCTTTTAGAATACAACTTGTTTATGTACACATCACGCGAGAGAGTCTCTACATTATTGAAATGAGAATCATGAGTACTGCAGTAGTAGAGATGCAACATATCACAGACACGTTGAAATAAATATTGCTTCCTGTTGTGCTTGCTTTCGAAAAATTCACAGCTAACTGCATCTTAAAATATCACATTGTTTAAGGAAACGGTTGCATACAGCACAAGTAAACAGAAACAGCAACTGGTTTAAACTGCACCAGAAAAAGTCTACAGGCATAAACGATCACGCACTAACAGAAAAATATTTATCACAGGGAAGTGTATAGGTACATCACTACTTTCTTAAAGAACGTGCTGTCGTGGAGTTCCATACAGTAGAAAAGAGACATGCCATCATAACTTCATATTCAGTAAGAGAAAGTGCCTCAATAATACTGCAGACAAATTCCACAACAAAGGCTAAACAAACAATGGATCACAGGCTGTCAAAGTAGCTTAATGAAAGCAAAACACATGGCAATGAAGCAGTTGCACAAGAAAAGAAAAAGACATTCAAGCTATGTATGCTGCTGTTAAAAAATATAGAAATGCAACAAACAAAGAATACACATTACAAATGAAATGAGAGAGCATAAGCAAGTAATTTTCATCACTTTTTTCCGCGTATGTTCATAGGTTGCTTTCGAGGTTGCATTGAAGTCCGAATTCCCTCGCCACTCAACAAGTCATTTTCGGCATTCGATGAGACAAGCTTAAATTGTAGAATGATTTGGACGTGGTCTCGTTCTTCAATTGGCACGATAACAATCAGACGCCTGATTTTCAGTGCCACAGCCAGAATGCCCGCACCACTAGGCTTATTGGCACTTGTGAAAGTGAGCCTGATGGTGTGGACACTCTTATTGCTGGAATATCACTTCAAGGTGGAAGTCATGCTGCATCTGCTATGTTATTTGTGGTTGCTATAAAGGGCGACATAAGCAATTATTTTTTGCAAAGCAGCCATAAGTGGATTTCTTATTATGATTACTCCATCAGAAATTTTTTAAAGCGAATAGAAAAATAAGATGTCTAATACCTTGCCTATGCTTCTTTACTTCTCGTGAGGGGGCTGACAGGGGCGAGGGGCCTGGCTCGCCCAATAGGCAAGTGCAGCCAGCAGCTGCTGAAGCAGGCGCTGGGTGGTCTCGTGCGACCGGCGCTCCAGTTCGAAGGAGCCGCTGCTAGACTTCTCGGAAACCCCGCACCTTTTCCACCAACTGCTCCCTTAGTTGCCACAGGCTGTCCACGTGCGCCCAGTGGTGCTGTTTGCAAAAAGAAGATGTGTAATTAGTTTAACTACAGAAGCTCAGTGGCGAACCTTGGTGTTTTATATTCATCCGGATTTGCAGGCTATTGTCATTCTATATTGAAACACTGAACATATATTTCTGGCCCATCGATATTGCGCCGGCCCCTTTCATTAAGATGTCTTACAGGGCTGTACTTGCTTCATTGAATCTGACACGAGTACTTTCTTTTAGCCACATGAGTACTTAGACCTTGGTCGTTATTATAAGATGTAAATGTGTACAAGTAATGATTATCACTGCACTCCATGTACATTTATGCTTGCTTCTGGTCGATACAATTAATACAGAGGGCATATGCACTACAATTCAATGCGCAAGAAAAAGCATCCGTGCGATTATACATACCTCTCGGTTTTGCTCAAGCAGCTGCTGGTGGAAGCTTGCCTCATCTTGGGCCTTCTTCGGAGCCGACTGTCCCTGTCGGACATACTCGGCAGTCGCCCTGCAGACGGCGTCCTCCTGCTCCTGCTCCTTCAGCTGTTTGCGGGGCGCATGCGGAGAAGGAAGTCCTAGGTGGGGTGAGGCTGCTTAGGGGGCACCTGAGCATGTGGGGGGTCTTCATGCAAGACAAAAGCAAAGATTTCTCACTTACTGTTATCCGATGCACAAGGCTTTATTATCCTGGCCGGCCACATTTAAACATCATTGTAGATACATAGCTACAAATATAATGCACAAAACAGACGCATAATTAGACCCAGAACAAGAAATTTACGGGCCACAGTAACCTGTAAGAAGCGCAAGGAATCTCTATCATAACATAATACCTTTCAGGTCTAAAGGTGTTTATTTGGCAGAGCTCGGGAGCAGCGCAACGTCGACGGGCAGGGCAGTCACAGCTTCCAAGCACGAGAGCCGTTGCTGAGCAGGAGCGCTCGACTCACTAGCGTTTAGAGCCAGTAGCGCTGAACCCACTAGCATCTCTTCTACAACCTCTTCGCTACAACCACCCCCCGGGAGCGAGAAGGGAGCCGTCCGGCGACCTATGAGCTCGTCACTATGAGCGGGTCGTAGTAAGGCTTTAAACGGTCGACATGGACAATGTCTCGTCCACGGCGGCGCATGTCTTCAGATGGCTCAACTGGTTCGATGACATAGTTTACAGGAGATGCGCGTTCGAGAACACGATAAGGGCCTTCATACTTAGGGACCAGTTTTGATGAGAGGCCAGGGGCAGTTAAAGGGACTGAGAGCCACACGAGCGCTCCCGGATCGAAGGTGACCGTGGCAGTGGCGTCACCGCGAGTGCTCCTCCGGCACTCTTGATCATCGGAAGTAAAGGCCCGTGCGAGGTCGCGGCACTCTTCTGCATGTCGGACCGTGTCAGAAATAGGGACGTACTCGGATGCATCCGGCCGGTACGGAAGAATGGTGTCGATGGTGTGCGAAGGGTGTCGACCATACAGCAAGAAATAGGGGGAAAATCCAGTGGTGCTCTGCGTAGCGGTATTATACGCGTAGGTGACGAATGGGAGAATGGCGTCCCAGTTCGTGTGGTCGGAGGCAACGTACATTGAAAGCATGTCGCCGAGCGTACGGTAGAAGCGTTCTGTGAGGCCATTCGTTTGAGGGTGGTACGCCGTAGTCGTACGATGAACAACGTGGCACTCTTTGAGAATCGCTTCAACTACCTCCGACAGGAAGAAGCGTCCGCGATCGCTGAGCAATTCTTGGGGTGGACCATGCCGCAGGATGAACCGGCGAAGCAGGAATGATGCAACATCGCGCGCTGTAGCTGCTGGGAGAGCGGCGGTTTCAGCGTATCGGGTAAGGTGATCTACTGCCACAATGGCCCAGCGGTTACCAACCGACGTCAGGGGAAGTGGTCCATACAAATCGATGCCAACGCGCCCGAACGGTTGGGTAGGGCAGGGTAGAGGCTGCAGGCCAGCTGGCGAGAGGTGGGGTGGAGATTTTCGGCGCTGGCAGTCGGGGCATGAACGAACAAACTTTTGAATGTAGTTGTACATTCCGCGCCAGTAGTAGCGTCGTCGGAGGCGCTGGTAGGTTTTGAAAAGTCCCGAAAGCGCACACTGTGGATCAGAGTGGAACGATGCGCAGATTTCAGAACGCAGGGTTCGAGGTACAACTAATAACCACTGGCGGCCGTAAGAGGTGTAATTGCGTCGATGAAGCAGGTCGTCGCGAATGGCGAAATGGCGAGCTTGACGGCGCAGTGCACGAGTGCTTGGCTGCGATGACGGATCAGCAAGGCAGTCTATGATGGAGGCAATCCAGGGGTCCTTGCGCTGCTCAAAAGCGATGGTCCCAATGTCGACGGAAGAGACGTCAAGCTGGGATATTGCGCAGCAGGCATTGTCGTCTGGCAAGGGAGAACGTGAGAGGGCGTCAGCATCAGCATGCTGGCGTCCGTTGCGGTACAGTACGCGGATATCGTAATTCTGTAAGCGAAGCGCCCAGCGGGCGAGACGGCCTGAGGGTTCCTTCAATGACGACAGCCAGCATAGTGCATGGTGGTCCGTGACGACATCAAATTGGCGACCATACAAATAGGGCCGGAACTTGGTAAGCGCCCAGATGATCGCCAGACATTCTTTTTCCGTGACGGTGTAATTGGTCTCGGCTTTAGTAAGCATACAGCTGGCATATGCCACAACATATTCAGGAAGCCCTTCTTTGCGCTGTGCTAAGACAGCGCCGAGGCCAACACCGCTGGCATCTGTGTGTACCTCAATAGGTGCCGTTGGATCGTAGTGGCGCAAAATGGGAGGAGACGTCAGCAAACGACGGAGCTTAGTGAACGCCTCGTCGCACTCGGACCACCACGAATGGAGAGGTCCGTTGCTGCCACGGAGCTTCGTCAGGGGTGATATGACGGCGGCGAAATTGCGAATGAAGCGCCTGAAGTAGGAACACAAACCTACAAAACTGCGCAGTTCTTTGACGGACGTCGGTTTAGGAAATTCAGCTACGGCACGAAGTTTGGCTGGATCTGGGAGGATTCCATCCTTCGAGACGACATAACCTAGTAGCATGAGCTGCCGCGCTGCAAATCGGCACTTCTTTAGGTTCAGTTGAAGGCCAGAGTTCGCTAAGCAAGTCAAAACATGCCGTAGGCGTTGAAGGTGCGTGGTGAAGTCAGAGGCAAAAACAACAACGTCGTCGAGATAACATAAGCACGTGTGCCACTTCAAACCGCGGAGGACTGTGTCCATCATGCGTTCAAAAGTTGCTGGCGCATTACAAAGTCCAAACGGCATGACGTTAAATTCGTATAAGCCGTCGGGTGTGACAAAGGCTGTCTTCGGCCTATCGACGTCAGCCATGGGTACTTGCCAATAGCCGGAGCGTAAATCTAGAGATGAAAAGAATTCTGCTCCTTGTAGGCTATCGATGGCGTCATCAATTCGCGGCAGCGGGTATACATCTTTGCGAGTGATCTTGTTCAGGCGGCGATAGTCTACACAGAACCGTACCGAGCCGTCTTTTTTCGTAACAAGGACGACAGGGGATGCCCATGGACTGTTCGAGGGTCGGATCACTTCGCGGCGAAGCATATCGTCCACTCGCTCATTAATCACACGACGTTCCGTGGCCGAGACGCGATATGGTCGTTGCCGCAATGGCGGTTGGGAGCCAGTGTCAATATGGTGCGTGACAGAAGACGCCCGGCCCAAGGAAGGTTGCTCGACATCAAAAGAAGAACGAAATTCTTCTAAGATGCGCAGAAGCTGCGAACGCTGAGGTGGGGTGAGGCCATCGGCAATAGATGAATCGAACACACCTGTGGGCAAAGGGTCGGACGTCGCGAGAGAACCGAGCGTGTTGTAACAGGCGCAGCACGTGTCTTCGGGAACATCCGTAATTTGTACGGCGTCGATCACTTCCACGTGGCCAAGACATTCGCCTTGAAGCAGCATCACAGGGTATGAGAAGGGGTTATAGACAAAAATAGCTCTGGAGCCCTGTTTGACGTTCACAGTCGCAAAAGGCAGCAGCAGACGTTTTCGAGTGTAAAAGCGGCCTGATGGAGAAAGTAGTGCGATGGCGTCAGAGAGGCTGCTGCAATGCATTGATACAATCACTGACGAGTTGGGAGGAACGTTGGTGTCGTGTCTGACGAGTAGTTTGTTTGCAAAAGAAGCATTATCGGCAAGCGTCATATCTCAGATCGGCGACAGTTCTAGTTCGGCCCGTGCGCAATGAATGACGGCATCGTGGCGGGCGAGAAAGTCCCACCCCAGGATAACTTCGTGGGAGCACGAGGAAATCACAATAAATTCGACGGCGTATACAACGTCCTCGATGAGAACACGAGCGGTGCACGCCGCAATCGGGTGAATACGCTGTGCGCCTGCTGTGCGGAGGGCGAATCCAGCAATGGGCGTCGTAACCTTTCGAAGGAAGCGACAAAGCTTTGCGTCCATAACTGATACAGCGGCTCCGGTATCCACGAGGGCATATGTGCGCACACCGTCAACTAACACGTCTATCACATTGGTCGGGCTACGTTGAGGACTTCCGCGTTTCGACGGCGTCGCAGCCCTTGTCTCATGGACTGCGACAATTAGTTTTCCTCATCCCGAGCTTCGGGACGAGGCCGCATCGGTGGTGGGGAGCGTCGGCGTGGAGAAGTTGAGCGGCGCATGTTGGCGGACCGGCGGAATGGTGGTGACGCAGCCCGAGGTTCGTCGTCGTAATAAGGGCGCGGAGAACCCGCCATAGAACTTGGCCCATAAGGTGAAGCGCTAGGTGACTGCACGCGACTACAGTAGCGTGCGACGAGGCCTGCATAGCCGCACGCAAAACATATTGGTCGATTGTCCGCTGTACGCCACCGAGTCATTGCGGCAGGTCCCATCCATGTGGAAGGACGCGTTGGACGTGGCGCCTGGTGAAGTGATTGCATAGCAGGCTGTTGTCGGGGCATAGCGAGGACTTCGGCGTACGTGAGAGGTCCCCGTTGAGGGAGTTGTTGAGGCTGGGTGACGACTTCCGCGTAGCTGAGTGGCACAGCCGTCGGGATCTGTTGGGGCCTTGCCATGACTTCGGCGTGGCTGTGAGGCGCAGCCGCAGGAACACGCTGGAGGTGCTCAGGCAAAACCTCGTGCAGTTCTTGCGCTATGACGCGGCGAAGCGGAGGCGCAAAACTTGGCGTAGGCGCGTGTACCGACTGCGGCTGTGCAAAATCCATCAACGAGAGTTGCCGGGCAACTTCCTCGTGGACGAACGCCTTCATTTCTGCGAGCAACGCTGCCTGGGTGGACATGGCAGCCAAACCAGCGAGGTGTTCGTCACGCGGTAGAGATCGACGGGTCAGTGACCGCTGCCTGCGGAGTTCTTCATAGCTCTGGCACAGTGTGACAATTTCAGCCACAGAGCGTGGACTTTTGGCCAGCAACATGTTAAAGGCGTCGTCTTCTATGCCCTTCAGTATGTTTCGGATTCGATCAGACTCCGCCATGGTCGAATCGACTTTCCTGCATAGATCCAGGACATCTTTGATATAACTGGTGAATGTTTCGCCTGGCTGTTGAGCTCCTTCTCGCAAACGTTGCTCGGCACGCAGCTTGCGAACAGCAGGGCGACCAAATACATCGGCGAGGGAAGTCTTAAATTCCGACCATGTCTGGAACTCTGCTTGATGGTTGTTATACCACAGGCTGGCCACTCCAGCGAGGTAGAACAGAAAATGGCTCAATTTGGCTGCTTCATCCCACTTGTTATGGTCGCCTACCCTGTCGTACGCCGTGAGCCATTCGTCCACGTCAGTGTCGTCCGCTCCAGTGTAGATAGGAGGGTCGCGATGACGAGGCACTCCGGGACACGCAGTGGGTGCAGGAGGAGGCGTTTGCTGGGAGGCGTCTTGGGGCATGGTAGATGGTAGGGTACGGGACTGGAGTTCCAGGATGATCGTCTGAGGTTACCCCGCACACTCCACCAATTCTAAAGGTGTTTATTTGGCAGAGCTCGGGAGCAGCGCAACGTCGACGGGCAGGGCAGTCACAGCTTCCAAGCACGAGAGCCGTTGCTGAGCAGGAGCGCTCGACCCACTAGCGTTTAGAGCCAGTAGCGCTGAACCCACTAGCGTCTCTTCTACAATCTCTTCGCTACACAGCCAGTATGTATGACTCATGCTAAACAATACGAGCACCCACATCATGTCATTTCTAGGCTTGCATTTCTGATCCATTAATAAGAGCTGTAGTGCATTCTGGACACAAAGGTGATAGCAGGCACAGTGGAGTACTTCATAGCAAGGTCCCACAGCAACTGCCAACAATGTTACAAGAGCTAGTTCACTGCATTACGTGTAAGGCCACATGACCCAGTAACAGCAGCAGGGCCCAACATTACGAAGACGTTTATCGCTGGCGTCTGCGTGGGGAAAGCTCTGGGCCCTGCTGCTTCCTCAGAGCTCGTGTTATGCAGTCAGCATAGTGTTCAGACATCGTAACCAATGTGTGTAATGCCCATCATTTACACAAGTTGCTACTCAGAGTACATAACCTATACTATGGCTTGAACAAAATGCAAAATAATGGTTGAAAACATTTTGCGATGTTGTGTTACACTGTAATGCTTATAATGTTTGACGTCACAAGCCACACGGACAACACTTATTAAATCCAATGTACGCACCTCGCTACCGACGAAGAACTGCGGTAGAGGGGAAACAAGTACCCCTCCTGTCATCATGAGGACGTTGAGGGCGCGGCCGCTTACGCCGACCACTTTGCCGCCTCCCGTAGCCCTGGACACACGACAACAGCAATGACGTGAAGCGATGTTAGTCTCAGGATTATTAGAAAGCTCACCTCTCCTCGCTCGCGTCCCTGGCTGCATCTTTTTGGCTTTATGAGCCATCTTTGCCCAGTGATTCTGCCAGCGTCTGGTTGTTTTGACCGCGGGCCCCTGCGCGTTGAGCACCCCCGCGACCTCCTCCTACAGCTCGTTTTTTCGAGCAGCAGTCATGCGTGGCCAGAGCTCTGTAGAAGCTCTCGCTAGTTATGGATGCTGCTTGATGAACTGCAGGACAATAGCGGCCTACTCCTTAGACACTCGTGGCCCATTCGCCGACATTTTGTCTTATTTCTAAACTTGGGAATTTCAGCCGGCCTGCAACAGAGTAAAAGATTTAGTGCTAAACATTGTGTCTAAGCTAAGCGCCTGCATAATGTTCTCAATTGTAATTTATGATTTTTAACTTCGTACACCAATAATGTAAAAAAACGTTCAAGTCGAAACTCACATTTAACTTTGTAGCAGCTCCTTTCTCGGAGCATAACCGTCAGTGCAGAAGCGCCTGAACGAGGAAGTTTTACAGTTGTTGCGATCACTTTGACGAAGCTGTTGCTCTTTCTTGGCGGTGCCCCATTGAAAGGTGCTCAGTGCCATCACAGGTCTCGATCCGCTATCTTCCAAAGTTTGTCCTCGTGTGTTATGAATAATTCTTGTTGGCCCTTCCTCATACAGAAATTATCCCTCGTCGTACAATACATGCAGCGAAATCTACACGACAACGCTTGCGGAATATTTACTCACCTCGCTCTTGTATACCTCACGGCTCCAGCGCCGGCAATTCTAATCTCAGACGCAAGTTTACTGCTGTGGGTCGCAATTAGTTGCGCTGCGGTACGGACATGCTCAGGGATGTCAGCTGTTCGGGTTCAACAGAGGCCGCTATTTTTCCTGCGTTCAATGACATGGATTGGATGAAGATCCGACAAATATGTGGCTACGGCTTCAAAAAGAGGAGCGCTTGCGTTTGCATTCCCTTAGGCTGCGGCAACTTTTGCGTTGTGAGGTTACAAAATAACTTTGCTTTATGCAGAATGGAAGTCCACTTTTATTAAGTGTCGTATTACTAAATAAATTTGGTATACAGCACCGGAAAGAGCGAAAAGCCATACGGCCAACGAAGGGAGCTTTTGATTGGACTATCCAAAAAACATCGTGCACAGGCAACGGCGCTGACGTCACGCGAATGGCATTGGCACAAGAAAAAGTCATTTCTACTAAATCGCACCCCAGGTGTGACCTAGGAGAATATAGAAAAGTCGATAATTTTTTTTTGTATCTTACTGGTGTGCGACACTTTGGATTTTACGCAAGAAGTTCGGTCGCTCCGCGGGTTACGTCAATACTTCGCTGCACGTTCAGAGTATGCTTCGTTGCGCGCCTACGGCATTCGCTCGTGCGAGCTTGTACCGGAGGGGCCGTGACGGGCCGCAAAAAAGTAAGAAAAAAGAAAGATTAAGGAAAACAAGAAAGCACAAGAAAACACGAAAAGCAAATCGAGTTAGAACAAATGTTTAGCAACAGTATACCACAGTTTGTTTCTACGAGCTAAAACATTTTTCAAGAGGGTGCATAACAGGGCCAGTTGGTGTATATATAGGAAGCCGACAAACACTGATACCACCGATAGCATAGGCGAAGTTGTTTGTGCTTAATAAATGTATTTTTATTGATTATTATTATTAAGCACGAATAATAATTATTATTTAGCACACGGACCTTTATTAAGAAGAAGTAACTTCCCCTATGTTGTTCTTGGAGTCAGTCTTTGTGGATTCTGATGATATGAATATGACTAATAAAAATCGGGCCCTTCGGTTAACTCCCTTTCTTCTCGTTCATTAAATAACGAGGTCTCGAATCCAGCAACATTGATGCCTTAAGGTAGCACGTGTCAGTTTATTCACCGTTTGCCTTCGCCGCCCCCCTTCTCAGGAAATACGCGTTCTCGTGGCACCTGCGGCCTAAAGGATGTTCCACATCCGTCGCCAAGGTCTGTGAGTGGTTGTGCTGGCTAACACTTCCAGGCCTCTACTAGGAAACATAAATACCCAAGAAAGTGGAAGGGAAATGGCGCCGCGGTATGTCGATTGGCGGAGCATCGCACGCGTAATGGGGAGGTTGTGGGATCGTTCCCCACCTCCGGCAAGTTGTTTTTTCATCCACTTTCAGTTCCATTATTTAGCCTTTCTTCATTTAACTTATCAAGCACAAGTAACTTCCCCTATGCTGTCCTTGGGGACAGTGTTTGTTGCCCTCTTACTATATATATATATATATATATATATAATATATTCTGACGCAGCAGTTGTAACGACGTTTATTCCGCGTCGAAGATGCGGCGAAGCGACCACGCCCACAGCCCGGATCACACTCGAGAGCCCGCCCCACACGTGATGATGAAGAAGAACGCCATATGAACCCCACATGATGATGATCATGTACAGAAGACAAATAATAGCTTATAAATGGCCACAATATATATATATATATATATATATATATATATATATATATATATATATATATATATATACAGACTCCGGACAGGCCGCCATTGGAATCTGAACCTGGCAACTTTTAACTCTAGAACGCTATCTAGTGAGGCGAGTGTAGCACTGCTATTGGAGGCATTAGAGGGCAGTAAATGTGATAAAATAGGACTCAGTGAAGTTAGGAGAACAAGTGAAGCATATACAGTGGTAAAAAGCGGGCACGTCCTGTGCAACCGGGGCTTAGCGGAGAGGCGAGTTCTAGGAGTCGGATTCCTGGTTAATAAGAATATAGCTGGTAACGTACAGGAATTCTATAGCGTTAATGAGAGGGTGACAGGTCTTGTTGTGAACCTTAATTAGAGGCACAAATTGAAGGTTGTACAGGTGTACGCCCCTACACCCAGTCATGATGACCAGGAAGTCGAAAGCTTCTATGAACACGTGGAATCGTCGATGGGTAAGGTCTAAACAAAATACCCTCTACTGATGGGTGACTTCAATGCCAAGGTAGGCAAGAAGCAAGCTGGAGACAAGGCAGTGGGGGAATATGACATAGGCACTAGGAATAGCAGGGAAGAGTTGTTAGTAGACTTTGCAGAACAAAATAAGATGCGGATAATGTATACCTTCTTCTGCAAGCGGGATAGCCGAAAGTGGACGTGCAGGAAACCGAATGACGAGACTAGAAATGAAATAGACTTTATACTCTGCGCTAACCATGGCATCATACAAGATGTGGACGTGCTCGGCAAGGTGCGCTGCAGTACACCATAGGATGGTAAGAACTCGAACTAGCCTAGACTTGAGGAGGGAGCGGAAGAAACTGGTACATAAGAAGCCGATCAATGAGATAGCCGTAACAGGTAAAATAGAGGAATTCCGGATCAAGCTAGGGAACAGGCATTCAGCTTTAGCACAGGAAGAGGACCTTAGTGTTGAAGCAATGAACGACAATGTTATGGGCATCATTAAGGAGTCTGCAATAGAATTCGGTGGCAACTCCGTTAGACAGGATACCAGTAAGCTATCGAGGCAGATTAAAGTTCTGATCAAGAAACGCCAGTGTATGAAAGCCTCTAACCCTACAGCTAGAACTGGCAGAACTTTTCAAGTTAATCAACAAGCGTAAGACGGCTGATGTAAGGAAGTATAATATGGATAGAATTGAACATGCTCTCAGGAACGGAGGAAGCCTAAAAACAGTGAAGAAGAAATTAGGAATAGGCAAGAATCAGATGTATGCGTTTAGAAACAAAGCCGTCAATATCATTACTAATATGGATGAGATAGTTCAAGTGGCTGAGGATTTCTATAGAGATTTATACAGTACCAGTGGCACCCACGACGATTATGGAAGAGTGGATAGTCTAGAGGAATTTGAGATCCCACAAGTAACGCCTGAAGAAGTAAAGAAAGCCTTTGGAGCTATGCAAAGGGGGAAGGCAGCTGGGAACGATCAGGTAGCAGCAGATTTGTTGAAAGCTGGCCACCCTGTATACGCAATGCCTCATGGCTTCGAGCGTACCGGAATCATGGAAAAACGCTAGTATAATCGTAATCCATAAGAAATGGGACGCCAAAGGCTGGAAAAATTATACACCGATCAGCTTACTGTCCGTTGTCTACAAAGTATTTACTAAGGTAATTGCAAATAGAATCAGGAGCACCTTAGACTTCCGCCAACCAAAGGACCAGGCAGGATTCGGTAAAGGCTACTAAGCAATAGACGATATTCACACTATCAATCAGGTGATAGAGAAATGTGCGGAATATAACCAACCCTTATGTATACCTTTCATTGATTACGAGAAAGCGTTTGATTCAGTCGAAACCTCAGCAGTTATGGAGGCATTGCGGAATCAGGGTATAGACGAGCCTTATGTAAAAATACTGAAAGATATCTATAGCGGCTCCACAGCCACCGTAGTCCTCCATAAAGAAAGCAACAAAATCCCAATAAAGGAAGGCATCAGGCAGGGAGATACGATCTCTACAATGCTATTCACAGCGTGTTTACAGGAGGTATTCAGAGACCTGGATTTGGAAGAATTGGGGATAAGAGTTAATGGAGAATACCTTAGTAACATGCGATTTGGTGATGATATTGCCTTGCTTAGTAACTCAGGGAACCAACTGCAATGCATGCTGACTGACCTGGACAGGCAAAGCCGAAGGGTGGGTATAAAAATTATTCTGCAGAAGACTAAAGTAATGTTTAACAGTCTCGGAAGAGAACAGCAGTTTACGATAAGTAGCGAGGCACTGGAAGTGGTAAGGGAATATATCTACTTAGGACAGGTAGTGACCGCGGATCAGGATCAGGAGACTGAAATAGCCAGAAGAATAAGAATGGGCCGGTGTGCTTTTGGCAGGCATTCTCAGATCATGAACAGCAGGATGCCATTATCCCTCAAGAGAAAAGTATATAACAGCTGTGTCTTACCAGTACTCACGTGCGGGGCAGAAACCTGGAGGCTTCCGAAGAGGGTTCTACTTAAATTGAGGACGACGCAAGGAGCTGTGGAAAGAAGAATGATAGGTGTAACGTTAAGGGATAAGAAAAGAGCATATTGGGTGAGGGAACAAACGCGAGTTGATGATATCTTAGTTGAAATCAAGAAAAAGAAATGGGCATGGGCAGTACATGTAATGAAGGGGGAGGATAACCGATGGTCATTAAGGGTTACGGACTGGACTCCAAGGGAAAGGAAGCGTAGCAGAGGGCGGCAGAAAGTTAGGTGGGTGGATGAGATTAAGAAGTTTGCAGGGACAACATGGCCACGATTAGTACGTGACCGGGCTAGTTGGAGAACGATGGGAGACGCCTTTGCCCTGCCGTGGGCGTAACCAGGCTGCTGATGATGATGGTGATATTGTCGCAGTACAACGCGGACAGTAGACAGGGAGACGTTCAAGAACCGCCGGACAACTTGTTCAAATACACAACAGGCCAGAGACACGTCTTCTTCGTTCTCGCCGGATCCCACTGACCCACTAGATGAAGTCCCATAATGTCCCTATCTTCGTTGTCGTCTGCATAGAAGAATGGACGCGTAATTTGTCCCTCCCTAAAAGAGCATCGTCCCGATGCTAGACCAGAAGTACCACTTGCGGAAGTAAGGGTCTCTCGCATAGTTATTCGCTCACAGACGGCTTCATGCGGACAACGTGCACAAGTTCACCACGGTGCGTGCGGCGGGGCGTACAGTTAGGAACATCGGGGACGACCTCGTACGTGACGTCACTGAGTCGGCACAATAGTCGATACAGTCCGAAGTATCGCCTTAATAGCTTCTCGGAGGTCCTCGTTTCCGTATGGGTGTCCACACCCACACTCTGTCGCCGACGTCACAGTTTACTATTCGACGGTGGGGATCATAGCGCCCTGCGTCGTAGTCTTGCAGCTGGCAGATCCGCAAGCGCGCTAGTTGGCGAGCCTCTTCTGCGCGTTGCGTAAACACATGGGCGTCCATATCAGTGTCGTCAAAGTCATGTGGAAGCATCGCATCCAACATCGTTTGTACCTCCCGTCCTTGAACAAGGGGAACGGAGACATGCGCGTCGTCTCTTGTTTCGCCGTGTTATATGCAAAGGTGATATACGGCAGCATGTCGTCCCAATTTTTATGTTCAACGTCCACGTACATGGAGCGCATGTCTTCAATTGTTTTGTTTAGGCGTTCTGTTAATCCTTTGGTTTGTGGATTGTAGGCGGTTGATTTCCGATGCCCCGTTCCACTTAGCAGCAAGACGTGATCTAAAAGCGCAGCCGTGAATGCGGTTCCTCCGTCTGTTATTACGACGGTTGGCGCGCCGTGACGCAACACAACGTGCTCAATGATAAAGCGCGCCATCTCGGCTGATGTGCTTCTCTGGATTGCCTTTGTTTTAGCGTAACGTGTGGGATAGTCGGTTGCTACGATACCAAAGCGATTCCCTGCAGTAGAAGTAGGAAGTGGATCCAATATATCCATTCCGATTTGGTCAAATGGTCTTCGAGGAACCTGGACGGGTTGCAGGAGGCCGGCTGGTTTCGACGGAGGTGACTTGCGCCTCTGGCAGTCGAGGCACGTGCGGACGTGATGTTTCACGGTGGTGGTAAGTCTCGGCCAGTAGTACCTTTGCTGCACTCTGGCCAACGTTCTCGTGTACCCTAAGTGACCAGAAGACACCTCGTTGTGACAGGCTTGAATTACGTCCGTACGAAGAGCTGCAGGAAGGACGAGCAGATAGGGACCCGGTCGAAGAAAAGTTTCTTTTGTAGAGGACTTTGGCCCGCAAACAAAACGACAGCAGTCCTCTTGCGAAAAGTCTAGGTGGTTTCGCAGATCTGCCATCTAAGCAATTGATGAGTTCAAGCAACTCAGGGTCGTCCCGTTGTTGTTGAGCGATGGTGGATGTGTCCAGAATACAAAGAAATGCCGAGTCTTCTTCGGGTGGAGCAGACGACTCTATCGGCGATCGAGACAGGCACTCAGCATCCGTATGTCGTTTCCCCGACTTGTACTTGACCGTCATGTCAAACTCTTGCAGCCGTAGGTTCCAACGCGCCAGTCGTCCCGAAGGGTCTTTAAGGTTTGTCAACCAACACAGTGAATGGTGGTCGCTGACAACTGTGAAGTGCCCGCCATACAAATATGGGCGAAATTTCATAATCGCGCATACTACAGCGAGGCATTCCGTCTCAGTTGTGGAGTAATTAGCCTCTGTGCGTGAGAGTGTTCTGCTTGCATAGGCAAGTACTCTCTGTGCCCTTCTGCCGCTGCACAAGAACAGCTCCCAAGCCAACATTGCTGGCATCAGTGTGGAGCAATGTAGGAGCGGTCTCATCAAAGTAAGCAAGCACTGGAGGCGTCTGGAGACGTTCCCGCAAGTCATTGGATGCACGCTGCTCTTCGTCGCCCCATACAAAAGCAATGTCGTCTCTCGTCAGGCGAGTTAACGGCGACGCAACGCGAGCAAAGTCCGCAATAAACCGGCGGTAATAGGCACAGAGGCCCAGAAAGCGCCTGACAGCCTTTTTATCGCATGGTACGGGAAACTGTGCAACGGCGGCTATTTTCTCAGCATCTGGTCGAACACCTGCGTGGCTGACGACGCGACCGTGAAACTGTAGTTCCGCGAAGCCAAAATGGCACTTCTCCGTCTTCAGGGTGAGGCCGGCGTACAGGATGGACTGCATAACCGCTTCAAGCCGTTCGAGGTGTTCTTCAAAAGTTACGGAGAACACGTTTACGTCATCCAGGTTCACTAAGCAGGTTTTCCACTTCAGACCCGAAAGCACAGTATCGATGAGGCGTTGGAAGGTAGCAGGGGCAGAGCACAAGCCGAAAGGGAAGACTTTAAATTCGTATAGGTCGTCTGGCGTCAAAAAAGCAGTTTTTAACGGTCTGTTGGATCTACCTAGATTTGCCAATATCCGCTTTATAAGTCCATTGAAGAGAAGTAACGCGCATGACGCAGCCTGTCGAGTGAATGATCTATACGGGGAAGCGGGTAGACGTCTTTCTTTGTCACTTGATTTAGTTTTCGGTAGTCCACGCAGAAACGCAAGCTGCCCTCTTTTTTCTTAACTAGAACCACAGGAGATGCCCAGGGACACGTTGATGGTTGAATCACGTCATCTTCCAGCATTTTTGCCAATTGTTGTTGTATGGCTTTACGTTCTCTGGGAGCCGCACGATAAGGATTTCGGTGAATTGGTCCTGCCGTATCCTCTGTAATTATACGATGCTTCGTTAGACGAGTCCGTCCGACGCTGGACGTCGACGCAAAGCAGTCATTGAACTTCGACAATAGCGTGAGAAGCCGCTCTCGTTCGTGCTGCGACAAAGCAGTGTTGACGTCAAGTGCAGAAGCTGGGTTTTGCGTAGGTGCTTCTTCGAGTAACGAACAGCAGCCGCGAAAATCCGCAACACCATCAAAATAACCCACAGCCGTGCCCTTTGGAAGGCACCGGCGCTCTGTGCTAAAATTGGTTAGTAACAGGTTAGTACGCCCATTGGTGACATTTAGGATTCTTCGTGCGACCGAGATACCGTGAGTAAGCAACAACGTGGTTATTTGGTCGGCAACTCCTTCGCAATGAAACGGTGCGTCACATGCTACCGAAACAAGGGTGCATGATCGAGGTGGTATGACGACGTCGTCTTCTGCTAAACGAAAGGAGTTGCGTTGCGGCGATAAGCAATGGACTAAACCAGGGCGCGTATAAAACGTCACCATGCGGTCCGGAATGTTAATTACGGCGCCATATTCTTTCAGGAAATCCATCCCAATAATCAAATCTTTACAGCACACAGGAAGAACGATGAAAGTGGCCACGAAAGAAGAATCCGGGATGCTAATTCTAGCAGTACATCTTCCAATAGGCATCAGTAATTGCCCACCTGCCGTCGTTATGTGGGGTCCCGTCCATGGCGTCTTTACTTACTGCAGGCGGAGGACCAGTTCCTGACTCATTATAGAGAAGTCGGCACCAGTGTCGACTAACGCTGTCAGCGGCTGTCCATCCACCAAAACATCAATGTCGGCGGTCACAATTTCTTCGGTGTCAGGGTTTATCGGCTTCACGTCGTTCTCCGTCGAGAGTGTCGGGGGCTTTTCATTGTCTTGCGGTGAGCTGGCTTCGGCCATTGCAAGATTTGTGCTGCTCCTGGAGAGAGGTCGTTAAAGAGGGGAGAACTCCGGGGCAAGGCCTAGCAGTCGATGACTAAAGCGATGCACGGGCGTCGTAACTGGTGATAACGCGTCCGGGCTAGAGGAACGACTCCCAGAAGGACTCCCGAGCATCAGGCGCAATCATTACCCAGCACTTCCACCAGTGTGGCAGTACAACGCGGGCAGTAGACAGGGAGACTATCAAGAGCCGCACGACAACTTGTTCAAATACACAACAGGCCAGAGACACGTCTTCTTCGTTCTCGCCGGATCCCACTGACCCACTAGATGAAGTCCGTTATGGTATGTTATGGTATTCCTTATGCGATGGCGCACACCCACTGTGGGGGATTGGCCAAGATTTGGATGAAATTAGGCTATCTTTATTAAAAACTAAAATTGGTAAAGCTAACTGGGGAAATGAACAAAAATAAAATGTTTAAGAATGTCCCTATCTTCGTTGTCGTCTGCATAGAGGAATGGACGCATCAACATATATATATATATATATATATATATATATATATATATATATATATATATATATATATATATATATATCAGTGGCGTAGCCAGCAATTTCGTTTGGGGGAGGGGGGGCGGGGTCCCTCTTTATAGCTCGGCCTCCTCCTTATAGAATTTTTAGAGGGATAAAATACATTAAACATTAATAAGAACGGCGTTGCCATTGCCAAAGATGTTGCAACCAATTTCTTGAACCCTACGCACTGCCAAAGCAAGTAAAATATCTATTTTTATATATCATATAATATCATATCTTTTTAAATATTTCAATGCTTACATGTTTTCTGTATACTTAACAAGTAAAGGAAATGTCACACGAACTTCGAAACTATATCAGTTTGAAACCAGCAAAGTGCATGCCGCATGAAAAGTGTAAAGGCCATGAACTGAACTAGTTGAGGACAAATATTTCATTAAAATTTTGTTAGTCTCCCTGCCTTTCTCTCATTTAAATCTCTCTCTCTCTCTGTCATTGAAGAACTTTGTCTACATTTTTGTACATATGCAACGACCAGAGAGAAATCTTAATGACGCCGTCCTTTGTTAGTATTTAGCGCCCAGGAGCAGCTGTCACGAGTCGTGTATTGTTCTTAATTGCTCCGAAATTATAGTCGCAATAGAAATTACATATAAAAAGCAGGAGTTCTTCAAATATATAAATGAAAGTGAGCCAATGCGAATATATGAAAAACGGAGTACCTTATTTAAAGTTGTCTCCATGAGTATGCATACATTTGTCCCACTTACTAACGAGAAGCGCGATTCCCGTCTCATAAAACACCTTGGGTTACTGCTTCAAAAAGTCTGTAACTCACTCTTTCACGTGATCGTCCGACACGAATTTGGTTCCCATAAGTTGTTTCTTCAAATGCTCCAAAAAGTGGAAGCCGGGAGGCGACAAGTCCGAGTTGTATGGCGGATGTTGCTGCGTTTCCTACTTGAACCTTGCCAGTTTTGTATTATCCACGTCAGCGACGTGGGGACGGCCGTGGTCGTCCAGCAAGATTACCCCATTCCTAAATAATTCACGTGGTTTGTTCTTGATTGCGGCACGCAGCCGATCCGACGTTTCACACTATCGGAAACTATTGATAGTCTCTCTAGGTTTAGCAAATTCGATCAATAATGGCACTTGACGATAGAAAAAAAAGTAAACACCTTTCCGGCAGAACTGACGACCTTTGCTTTCCTTGGGGGTGGCGAATTCAAGTGTTTGCACAGGGGGCTTTAAAGCAGAATTTCTGTCGTTAGTGCCAAAGCTGGATGAAGAAGAAAGAACGCGTCTGGAACAGCCAATTTCCATGAAAGAAATAGAGGATGCAATAGATGCACTACCTGTTGGAAAAGCACCCGGCCCTGACGGCCTAGGAGTAGCATTTTATAAAACATTCAAACCAATTATAGCCCAGATTCTACTCAAGGTTATCGCCGTATCGTATCAGCAAAAACGCAGACCACTCTCCTTCACAACATCGCACATCGTTCTCATCCCAAAAACTGAGGCACCTGAAAAACGTCAGTTGGTGGGGTCTTATCGCCCGATAAGCCTTACCAACGTCGACTACAAGTTATTTATGAAGGTGTTGGCCAAACGATTGCAGGGTGTGATAACGAGGCTGGTTGGCACGCATCAGACCTGTGGTATAAACGGTAGAAGTATCGCCACTAACATGCACGTAGCTCGAAGTGTGCTAGAATGTTGTGATGTATTTGGCGATCGAGTGGCTGTGATGCAACTAGATCTCGATAAAGCCTTCGAGCGTGTTTCCCATGATGTTCTCTTCGCCATATTAGAACACACCAACGTAGGAACCGTAATAACAGACGGTGTCAGGATGGCGTATGCTAACTGCTCAACTCGGGTGATTGTAAACGGGGACCTGACAGGCAGTGTGCAAGTGCTGTCTTCTGTCAGGCAGGGATGTCCGCCGTCGCCCCTGCTATTCGCGGCTTACCTTGAGCCTTTGTGCAAGGCCAACCTAAACAATGAACGGATAACTGGCTTCAGGTTACACTCAACACAGGTGAAAATATTGGCGTATGCCGATGACATCGCCATATTCTGTTCAAATAGAAATAGTATTTGTGAGGCCCTGGCGGTAGTTCAATCCTTCTGCAAGTGCACCGGGGCGCAAATGAACTGGGAGAAGAGTCATGGGTTTTGGCATGGTGAATGGGAAGAAACGGCAGTCTACTTCGCTCGACTTCGGTGGTCAACCACTGCAACAACGTACCTAGGCGTGCCTCTCGACTCTTATCGCGACCCTGAGTCATACTGGAATGAACTAGTGGCGAGAACAAAGGAAAAGACTAATGCGTGGCAGGGGCGACAACTGTGAATGTTCTCGCGCACCACAGTCTGTAACCTATTTCTTACGTCCAAGATATGGTATGTCATGAATGTGCTGTGTGCTTCGCGGATCAACATCCAAAAAATCCACCGCATCTTCGCCGTTTTCATAAGGGCATCGACTTGGGAAAGGACCAGCCGCACAAACTTGTTCTTGGCAGTAAAGAAAGGGGGCCTTGGGTTGGCACATTTATTTGTGCGACAAGTTGTGCCGCTTTATGTACCTCCGCTATCAGAATGATGTGTTCCTTCGCACAGTCATCCAAGTGCTTTTATGTCGTCACCTTCCTGGATTTGTTGTATGCTCGTGTGAAGCAATGCATGGTGCCGTTAAAGGTTACCTGCGAGAAGTCGTGCTTGCGTACAGGATGTTGCATGTGCGGTTTTCTGAGCAGTATCTCGCCAATATTACTTGGAAAAAACTGTATAAGGACCTTATTGACTCTATGCTCCCTGTACCGATTTACCGTATGTCAAACCGTGGAAGCCCCGGAGATGTCCTCAAAAGGGCTAAAAGAATGCCAGTACACCTTTCGGTAAAAACGTTTTTCTTTAAACTACACACTAACACATTATCAGTTAAAACATGGATGTATAACAGGGGTATTTTGTTCCGTGGTCTACTAACTGCTTCTTGTGCAAGAAACCTGAAACGATAGAGCATGCGTTTCTAGATTGCTGGGACCCCATATTTTTCTGGGATGTGCTACAAAGGACTTTAAAGAAAGAGTTACCTTTAGATCCACATGGAATAAGATTTTTACCGGTATAAACAGAGGCTTTTCCGTATGACGCTATAATGCTCCTGGGCTTCCACAGTTTGTGGAAAGGTAGAACGCAGTTCAACAATGCTGATGTCAATTCGCGACCTACACGTGATCACTTCATTGAATCTGTAGTACGGTTCAGGGATGTCCATCGGGCGCTCCCTGAACAACCAATATGGATTGACATGCTAGATAAGTTTGCAACATTCAAAAAATTTTAATATGTCGTGCCAGCAAAATCCTTCTTGACACGTTTGCCTTTTTGTGTATTGTTTGTGTATGTCAAAGCCGGCAATAGAGATAAAAAAAAAAGTGGCGTGGTGCAGAGGTAGGATATCTCCTTCCCACGCAAACGCCTGAGGTTCGAATCTCAGCAAGGGGTAGTGTTTTCTCCTTTTTTATTACTTCATGCGCTGATGTTTATAATATTTATACGGCTGCTTAATGCTTGCTTCAGTTGCTACCTAATGCAAGAAAGTGTCAACGATAACATGCAGGAATAACAACAAAACAATTTTTTTAACGTTGAAAGATAATTCTTGCAGCGCCATCTCACGGGAATAAGCAAAACTATCCCAACTAAAGCATAGGCTCCGAGACCCACACGCATACGCAAGCCTGCCGACGCCGGCTCGACGTGCTCCGCCGTGCGATCATTGCGCGCTCTTTGCCTTGTCGTCTGCTAGGAGCGGTGACACTGGTGTGACTGTGCGCAGACGGCATGTAAAAATGATCTGCGGAACAGTCGTTTGAAAAAAGAAATAAAGAAAACAAAAATGTACTGTTTCTTTAATCTATGTTAGAGCTGAAGCAAAGCAAAATAAAGTATGGAAATGCATTTATGTGTGTTAATCATTCGTCAACGGCCGCCTCGTTGTCGGCGCACTTTTTCCATCTTTTTACCGCCGGCTTCAATTTCAACGGCAGCGAAACAGAAAAAGGCGCGCAAGGCCGACCCGCTTGCTGTGCTTTTTGTGTTCACAGCTCCAGCTTGCCCCCTAAAGAGGTGAGTGGAACTTGTAATTATAACATGCTGAATTAGAAAAGTGCTAAGCCCAATAAAGTATTGTAGCATATTTTGTAGTATGTGACACTGAATATTACAGATAGCAACAGTCGGCTCCACCGTTGTCGGTAAAGTTCAAACATGGGATTGTTTAACATGAGTACGATAGCTTTCTAAAACTTTGCAGGTTAAATTAGGTGTTTGTGAATGTGACGAAGTGTTTCGAAAGAACAGGGAAAGGCGTACTCGTTGACGATGCTTTATTGGGCACGGTCGCATCGGAATGAATATGTGGCTGACAAACCCCTTTGTCTTCATGCTCCAGGCGCTTCCTGTATTCTTGGTGGCTGGACCGAGTGCCCTCGTCGTCTCCCGTCCAGTCCACATCGACGAGCCTCAAAGCAGTGACCACGCGTTCACGGACGATAACTGGGCTGCGCGACAACGTCTGCGCAACGACGCTCAGGCTTCCATTCCGTTCCGTTTGGATCACCACTTCTTCATGGCTGCAGCGACATCGGCAACCTTATCGACATCAACCGCTTTAAATAGCAGCTGCTTCCACGAGTACAGCATTGGGCACGGTCGCATCGGAATGAATATGTGGCTGACAAACCCCTTTGTCTTCATGCTCCAGGTGAGCAAACGTTTTGGCAAATGTTACCGTAGTAATTGCTTGATTCTTCTTGTGCTGCCGTGCCCAAGGCAAATGTGTTCTTTGCTTCGAAACTGCATAGTGTCTTTAAGATACCTGTTGTTGCTGGGAGGGGATGTAGAGAGCAACCCTGGTCCCAACATGCAGGAACTTGCTGCTGAAATTAGAAAAATGGCTGCCGACATCACCGCTATCAGAAACGAAAATAAGGGTTCAAGTGAGTCGTTAGCAAGTATTCACTCCAAACTAGATCTTTTAGGACAGCTTGAAAGTCGTATGTCAACCATCGAGGAAAAGTGCATGCAACTGGAAAAGACCATGAAATCATTTCTGCGTCAAATTGACGACCTAGAAAACCGAAGCAGACGGTCGAACCTAATTATTTACGGACTAAGCGAACTCGAGGATGAAACATCGGAAATCCTAGAACACGAGGTTAGCACTAAACTAATTAAAGAAGTGCTTGGTGTAACGTTTTCCGGTTTCGAGCGAATTCACCGCTTGGGAGGGAAGAAGGCTAACAAAACGCGCCCCGTGATCTTCAAGCTGTTCGATTACAGAGACAAAGCCAAGATACTTAAGAACTGTTTTAGACTGAAGGGTTCCAAAATTTCTGTCAGCGAAGATTTTTCTCTGGCGGTACGCAATATAAGAAAAAAACTTTGGGATAGTTGCAAACTTAATAGAGAAAAGCATGAAAAGGTCAGACTCGTTTACGATAAGATCAAAGTAAATGATGAACTCTTTGCATGGGATGAAGAATTAGGCGAGAAAATACCAGTAAAAAAAGTGTCTCCTCGAATTGCCGAACGGCAACCTGCTAAGTTAAGAAAAAACTAACTATTCTTAATATTAACGCCAGGAGTATAGTTAACAAGACGGTAGAACTTGAGGCCTTGTCTCTTGAACATGAACCTGATATCATAACCATTAGTGAAACTTGGCTGTCATCATGTATCTTGACCAACAATATATTTCCCCCAGGTTATATAGTTCTTCGTCAGGATAGATGTACACGTGGCGGTGGCGTCGCGATTCTAGTGAAAGACGACATTCAGACCACACCGCTACCTAACATTACCGGCGCAGAAGCACTGTTTTGTAGGATCACGATCGGCGTATATTCCCTTTATGTTGGTACAATGTACAGAGCACCGAATTCTGGCCCGGAGCCATTACATATCTTGTCTGACTACATGCAGCGTCACCTTCAAGGGGACAAAAAGGTTGTCCTTACGGGGGATTACAATCTACCAGGTATAAGATGGGATTCGTACGATGCTGGTGTTATCGATAAGGACAGCGCTGAGGCGATACTTGATATGGCCTTCAATAGTGGTTTAAAGCAAATCATTCAGCAACCCACACGTGTCACTTTGTCGAGCAGCACAATTCTTGATCTAACTTTTGTGAGTGAAAACATTCCTGTAGAGGACATATCATGGGAAATAATTGACGGAATTTCGGACCACAAGGCAACCAAATGTTGTCTATCACTACCGTCGTCAGCACGCTCAGAAAAATTGATTACACGAATATATGATTGGAAAAACGCAGATGATGTCGGCATTCTTGACTTTTTTGATTATCACTACCCCAATTTTTCTTGTCTTTTCCATGATAATTCTGTGACAGTAGATGAATTATGGGCGAAATTTAAGACCTATGTACACGAATGTTTATCAAACTTCGTACCCATGAAAAAAAAGAAAGTGCACAAAAGAAACCCCTGGATCACAAGGAATATAATACATATGAAACGTAAAATGTCAAGGCTGAGGAAACTTAAGGGTAAGACATCAAATCCCTGTTTCTCTGACAAAATTAGAAAATTGGCACATGAGTTGAAAGTAGTGATAAAGCAAGCAAAACATACGTACATGAACGTCACACTTAGCAACTTCATCAAGACGGCTCCTCAAAAATTTTGGAGATATTTTAACGCGAACGTGCATAAGCAAAGCAATTTGCCGCAGAAGGATGCTTTCCAAAGAGCAAATCAGTTTAATAACTTTTTTAAATCCGTTTTTACACAAGACAACGGAATTTCACCAGATTTAAACCATCAGCCGAGGGGAACCGGCGACATACTTGGTGATATAGAGATAACAGAATCAGGTATACTTTCACTGCTGCTTAACATCGACATTAAAAAATCTTGTGGCCAAGATGGGATCCCCAATACTTTCCTCAAGAGATACGCAGAATGGGTCTCTAAATACCTCTTACTTATCTTTAAAAAATCTCTAGAATCGTCTGACGTGCCCAAAGACTGGAAAATAGCAAAGATTGTCCCGATTCTCAAATCAGGTGACGCAACAAGCCCATCAAATTATAGACCGATTTCGCTAACCTGCACATCTTGCAAAATTCTCAAACACATCATACTAAAGCACATCGTAACCTTTGCGGAAGATAATAACTTGCTTAGCATCAACCAACATGGTTTCAGAAAAGGACTGTCTACTGTTACGCAACTGATACAAACTGTGCATGATCTCGCTCTAACAATTGATAACCGCGGGCAGACTGACATAATATTCTTAGATCTATCGAAGGCCTTCGACCGGGTATCCCATCCTAAACTCCTGGGCAAACTACAACACATTCTCGGATCTGGCAGCATAATAAACTGGATAAAAGCTTATCTTGCAGGTCGGCAACAGTACGTAGAAATCGAAAGTCAGCAATCTGATTGGGTAGAAGTGTCATCCGGAGTACCACAAGGAACAGTCTTAGCACCAATTCTTTTTTTACTATACATCAATGACATGGCAGATAACATAAAATCAACGATGCGCATGTTTGCAGATGATTGCATTATATATAGGGAGATTAGGAACCATAATGATCAAGTAATACTAAATCACGAGCTTGCGCAAGTAGCAAATTGGTGTCAGGCATGGCAAATGAAGATTAATTTAGACAAGACTGTTTTTATGAGAGTAAGCCGAAAAAGAACCCCACTAGAATTCACCTACACGATCGAACAGCAAAAACTAAAGATAGTCGATGATTATAAATATTTGGGCATTGTCCTATCATCTGATATGAAATGGGACAAGCATGTGTCACACATATCTTCTAAGGCATTTACAACACTTTGTTCGCTTAAACGCTCTTTAAAATCTGCCTCACCAGACACTAAGATGCTAGCCTACACCTCATTCGTTCGTCCTATACTAGAATATGGTATTACCTGCTGGTCTCCACATACCAAACAGTGCATAAAACGCCTAGAAACAATACAGAGAAAAGCCATCAGATTCATTTATAATAGGTACAACCGTAATGATTCTCCGACAGAACTCCTTGATAAAGCTTGTCTCCCGACTATTTACAAACGTGCGAAATACTTACGCCTCAAGTTTCTGTTCCACCTCCTTAACGGGGTCTACAAATTAAACAGTGGTGCATATGTATCTTTCACTGAACAGCGAAACACTAGAACTAAACATCATAAACATTTAATTGAATACAGGTTCCACACAGACACATTCAGGTATTCTTTCTTTCCCCAGACAATCAGAGACTGGAATTCATTGCCTAGTGATATCATAATTTGCCCACCTGACGATTTCCTTCCTATGCTGGAAAAATATGTCTATGAATGCGCATCTTGATTTACCAGTATCGCCTGCAGACCCCGCATTTTGTCTCTAATTGGTTTTGATGTACTTTTTTGTTGTTTATCTTATGCTTCTGTATTTCTGTTCATTAACCTTTAAGGCCTGACTCAGGAAGGTCACACCCTTTGTTGTATTACTCCACTACGTCTACTTGTAAACTACAATACTAACAAGTGTATAAGTTTGTCATTCTTATTTTGATGCAATGTATTTTCCCATGTCCTGCAACAGCCTCAAAATGGAGGCTAGCAGTATGTATGAAATAAATAATAAATAATAAGCTATAGTGTACGTTTACTTGAAGTTGGGCAGAACATGGCAGTAGCCGTGGAAGTCAATACGTTAACTTAAGTAGATCCAATCAATTCGGACCATTTAGTGTTCCAAATGAGCACAAGCAAACATTTGATATATGTGCTACTTCGTTTTTTTTAATAGCCATAATATTTCACCTAAGTGAAAGCATGCGTGCATTCACACACACACACACACACACACACACACACACACACACACACACACACACACACACACACACACACATATATATATATATATATATATATATATATATATATATATATATATATATATATATATATATATTGTCACAGTCGGTAATGTGTGAAGAAGAGGACTATGATGGTGGTCTGACAAACGACGTGGCACAGGCTAGTTTTTTATCGCTGCTCTACCCTTGTTGGCCCGGCCATTAAAAGCCATCTGTAAATAGGCGCACGCTTCTTCCTTCCCGTAACATCATTGGTGGAGGTCCGGAGTAATCACTTGCGCAAGACGGAGCTCCGCAGCGGACGTGACCTGGCCACTATGTCATCCGAAGGAGAGAGTTCAACCACGGCCCCGTCGTCGCCACCGACGGTCATCCTGGCCCAGCCTCGCGACCCTGGCATGTTTTCCGGTATCGACAACGTTGACGTCGATGACTGGTTGCAGAATTACGAACGGGTCAGCGTCTTATTCCACCAACAGGTGGGATAACACGCTTATGCTGGCCAATATAATATTCTACCTCAAGAAAACGGCACGGGTCTGATTCGAAACACACGAAGAAGAGATTACGAGTTGGGACCAGTGCAAGCAGAAGCTTAGAGATTTGTTCGGCAAGCCCATCGGCCGCCAACGTGCAGCGAAGAAGGACCTTGGGACCCGTGTACAGAAGTCCACTGAATCTTACGTTGCGTATATCCAGGACGTACTCGCCCTTTGCCGCAAAGTGGATAACAATACGGCAGAGGCAGACAAGGTCAGCCACGTTTTAAAAGGCATCGCGGATGACGCGTTTAACCTGCTTGTTTACAAAAACGTAAAAACGCTCAATGAGATAATTAACGAATGTCGCCGCTTTGAAGACGCGAAGAGTCGCCGCATAGTTCAACAGTTTACGCGGCTACCTAATACCACAGCTTCATCGACGTGCGAAGACATTTGTCCACCGCGTGAGCCCACCTCCTGTGAGAACATCGTACGTATCGTTCGGCGAGAAATCGAAGCAGCGTCTCCTGCCACGCCAGTGACGCAGAGCTTTTACAATTCCAGGCCGCTTGTGTCTTTCATTCAATCGGTAATTCGCCAAGAACTTGCCAATGTGGGTCTTCCGTCCATCTGCTCCGCCAGCCGTCCTGACTTTGCATCGTCTGCTGCCTCTGCCCCAGTTCACCGGAGCCAATAAGGTCCATATCCGGGCTATCGCAACGCGGCCGAATGGCGCACACATGACGATAGACCCATCTGCTTTTACCGTGGACGTGTGGGACACATCTCTCGCCACTGTCAAAGTTCCTGGCCAGCCCACTCTCGACCAAGCTTTCCCGCCTACCGCCGCTCCCCACTGAATCCTCGCCCCCCATCACTCTCCACCGAGGTTGAAGACGCTCCTGAGAACGCTCGAGCCACCGTGACCAGCCGCTCGCCATCACCACATAGTCGACGCTCCCCGTTCGCCCCAGCATCGTCGCTCTCCATCCGCAGCTTACCGTCGCCGCTCTCCGACGGGACACTAACAGGGGTAGCTCCTGGAGGTGACGCTGCTCTAGAACCCCGGCCTAAAATTCTTCTGTTGACCCTGCCTATTAATCGGAACCTTCTGGACGTGGACGTGGATGGTTTGCCCATTACAGCACTCATCGACACTGGAGCCCAAATTTCCATCATGAGTGCGGAGCTTCGAACGCGCTTGAAGAAAGTACTGACTCCTGCTCCGACTCGACTGCTCCAGGTCGCCGACGGTAGAACTCCGGTTGGGCTTGGAATGTGTACCGCTCGTGTCAGTGTCGCCGGTTGCCACATGCCCATTTTGTTTAGTGTGCTCGAACGTCGCCCTCACAATGTGATCCTCGGACTCGACTTTCTGGCCGCCCATTCTGCTCTGATTGACTGTTCCGCCGGCGTCGTGCAACTTGACCTACCCCTATCTGTTCCCGTCGACCTTCCTGCTCAAGCTCCAACTCAGCTTCGTTCCGCGGATTTCATACGCCTGCCATCTCTTGCAGCAACCTGCATCCCTGTCATAGCCTGCCCGGAGACTACGTCCTACTCCCGCGACTTCAGTCCTGCTTTCTCACAATGTCACCTTCCCACACACCATCGTTTCTGTTGCGGACAATCAGAGATGTCTTCCCATCCTAAATTTCGGACAGTGGCCACAAGTACTTCCTCGAGGCATGTCTCTTGCCACATTGTCACCGACGCACGAGTGCCACATTTCCGCTCTATCTGTTGCGCTGTCTTCGACCACTGCTCATTCTGCGCCTTCTACATCAGCCCCGAACGACGACTTTACAAAGATGATTGCACCGAACCTCTCAACCCAAGAAGTCGCAGAGCTCCGTGGCCTCCTCGAGTCCTACTCCGACATTTTCGACCTGAACGATCGCCCTTTGTGTCAAACTACGGTCGTGAAGCATCGCATAAATACCGGCGATGCCGCACCTGTGCGCTGACACCCATACCGGGTGTCGCCTTCTCAGCGACACGTTATCCAGAGCGATGTTGACAAGATGCTTGCCAAAGGGATTATTGAACACTCTTCCAGCCCGTGGGCGTCCCCTGTTGTTCACGTCAAAAAGAAAGATAACAGCTGGCGATTCTGCGTTGACTATCTTCATCTATTTCGATGGGGGCGAAATGCGAAAACACCCGTGTGCTTAGATTTAGGTGCACGTTAAAGAACCCCAGGTGGTCGAAATTTCCGGAGTCCTCCACTACGGCGTGCCTCATAATCAGAAAGTGGTTTTGGCACGTAAAACCCCAAATATTATTATGACTATCTTCATCTAAACACGATCACCAAGAAAGATGTGGATCCACTTCCCCGCATTGACGATGCTCTGGATTGTCTCCACCGTGCCACTTATTTTTCATCTATAGACCTTCGCTCTGGATATTGGCAAATTGCCGTGGATGAAATGGACCGTGAAAAGACCGCATTCGACACACTACACGGCCTATATCAGTTCCGGGTAATGCATTTTGGCTTGTGCAATGCCCCGGCGACCTTTGAGCGGATGATGGACATGCTCTTGCGTGGTTTGACATGGTCCATGTGTTTGTGCTACTTGGATGACGTCATCGTATTCTCTTCAACTTTTGCGACTCATCTTGAAAGACTTTCATCGGTTCATTCTGTTTTTCGCACCGCTGGCTTGCAGCTCAACTCATCTAAGTGCCGCTTCGGTCACCGCCAAATAACCATGCTCGGACACCCCGTCGATTCGTCAGGCGTTCGCCCCTACCCCGCTAAAGTTCATGCTGTGCAAAATTTCCCCGTACCAACTTGTGCCAATGGTGTTCGCAGCTTTATTGGCCTTTGCTCGTACTTCCGCAGGTTTGTGGTAAATTTCGCCCTTGTTGCCCGTCCCCTGACTGACCTCTTGAAGAAAGACGTTCCTTTCTGTTGGGGCTCTGAACAAGCGTCTGCTTTCTCGCAGCTCATTACGCTGCTCACCACACCTCCTGTTCTCACCTATTTTGACGCCTCCGCTCCGACACAAATCCGCGCTGACGCCAGTGGCTACAACATCGGCGCAGTTTTAGCTCAACGCCAATGTGGGCACAACCGCGTCATCGCCTACGCCAGCCGCCTCCTCTTTCCCGAAGTGCGCAATTACTCGATTAGTGAGTGCGAGTGTCTCGCCCTCATTTGGGCGGTGGGCAAGTTCCGGCCCTACATATGTGGTCGGCCATTTACAGTTACAACTGACCACCACGCCCTTTGTTGGCTTTCCTCCCGCAAGGATACCACCGGACGCCTCGGTCGCTGGGCCCTACGGCTGCAGGAACACACATACACTGTGGTCTAAAAGACGGGTCGTCTACATCAGGACGCCGACTGCCCGTCTCGTCATCCCGTCGATGTACCGGACGGCTTAGTGGATGTCACACCGATCTGCGTTATTTCCCCCTTTGCCTTGTAAGACATTGGCGCTAAACAATGACGCGATGAGTCGTTACGCCCCATTACCGAACGCCCGCTCTCTGATCCGTCTGACCCATTCCTTCACATGTTCATACTACAAAATGCCATCCTGTATCGCTGCAACGTGCATCCCGACGGGCCCAAGCTCGTAACCGTCATTCCGTCTCATCTGCGACAGATTGTACTGCAGCAACTGCACGACGTTCCTACCGCTGAACACCTTGGCGTTACGCGGACCTATGACCGAATTCGGCGACGGTTTTTCTGGTCCCTTCTCAACCGCTCCGTTTGGCACTATGTTGCCGCGTGTGAGTCGTGTCAACGCCGCAAAAGACAAGCTGTGCCTCCTGCCGGACTCCTGCAGCCTTTGGATATGCCAGCCGATCCTTTTTTTCACGTTGGCGTTGATCTTCTCGGACCGTTCACTATATCGAATGACGGAAATAGGTGGATTGCCGTCGATACGGACTATACAACTCACTATGCCATTACTAGAGCCCTACCGACCAGCTGCGCTACAGCCGTCGCTGATTTCTTGCTTCACGACGTTATCTTGCGCCACGGTGCACCTCGTCAACTTCTCACCGATCGCGGCAGATACTTTCTTTCCAAAGTCATAGACGACCCACTTCGATCATGTGCTAATAAACACAAACTTACTACCGCTTACCATCCTCAAACTAAGGATCTTACCGAACGCCTGAACCGCACATTAAATCACATGCTAGCAATGTATGTTTCCTCCGATCATCGCGACTGGGAAATTGCTCTACCATTTGTCACGTTCGCCTGCAATTCCTCGCGCCACGACACAGCTGGCTATTCCCCCTTCTATCTCCTCTTCGGCCGTGAGCCGACTTTGTCTTTCGAGACACTCCTCGTGACCACGCTCGACTCGCCGACAGAGTACACTCGGGATGTCATAACCACAGCGACCCAAGCACGCCAGATTGCCCGCATTCGCCTTTCTGCTTCACAGGCACGCCAAAAGTGCCGTTACGACCAGCGCCATCCCGACGTGCATTACGAACCAGGTGCTCTTGTGCTAGTTTGGTATCCAACTCGGCGTGTTGGTCTTTCGGAAAAATTCCCCTCGCGATACTATGGCCCTTACTGCATCCTTCGCCAAGTGACCCCTGTCACATATGAAGTGTCTCCGCTGGATGCCACGGTGCCTTCACCTCTCTCTGACATCATCCACGTCAGCCGTCTCAAACCTTACCTTTCTCGGACCGATGAGCTGCACCAATAAGGTGCTTTTTCCCACGGGTGTGATGTCACAGTCGGTAATGTGTGAAGAGGACTATGATGGTGGCCTGAGAGAGGACGAGGAAGAGAGTAGGTTTTTATCGCTTCTCGGCGCTTGTTGGCCCAGCCATTAAAAGGCATCCGTAAATAGACGCACGCTTCTGCCTTCCCGTAACAATATATATATATATATATATATATATATATATATATATATATATTTATATATCCTTAAAATGTTAAGCCATGATCAATAAGAACGTGTTGTCAAAAGTGTTTAAAGCTAGTTTACCAAGTAAGCCCTAATTGCCAACTTTTTATGGTCTGGAGCGGATTGAACAGATTGTTTTCGATCGAGCGTTTGCCACTATTTACTGGCTATCTAACTCAAGCCTCTTCGCTTGCAGTGCACACGAGAGTGATAAGTTTTGTACATATTTCCAGGCAATGAAACCAAACTGGCCGAACTTCTGCTCTGTTCCCCGGTGCGCGGCAAACTCCAGCAGAGTATCCGAAGATCAGAAACATTCCCTGTTTGTTGTCCCTAAGAGCGCTACCCTGAGAGAGAAATGGGAAGACAACTTGCAACTGCGCAAAGGAAGCTTGACAACCATGAGTGCGGTGTGCGAGGCACATGTCGAGCCACATCATGTGATCCGAGACTTTGTCCACATCATAACCAGCAAAGAAGTCAGGCTGCCCCGTGAGCGGCCAAAGATAGCCGTTGGAGCGGTGCCTGTCGGAGTCAGCGCAGGGTATCGACTGCAGGGCGATGGAGGGGAAGATACCAAGCAGTCGACACTTCCTGATCACATCAAACTGTTCGGCACAGCAACATTGGATGACACTCAAGAGACCCGTGAGCCATCAACGGCCGAGTGCGAAAAGAGAAGAAGGACATTGAGCGCTGTGAGCCTTACGGAAAACCTGCTAATGAAATGTAAAAAAGCAGATCACTCCATGAATGACGGTAGTCTGGAGATAGCTATAGGCAGCAATGACGAGAAAAACACGCAGGCCCTCCTGTCTCTGATGACGCCTTCAACATCCAGATAGACAGCTCTTCAGTTCCCGAACGTTGGAGGTGTGTTCTACGTGACCTCTAGACTGGCACCACCAGCAGAAATATATCATGAACGAGTTGTATTCCTGACGTATGAGGGAGATCTGCTGCTGTGCCAGACACACATTAACGGCACTCTTTACGATGAAAGGAAAGGTCTTTCCCTGGCAGATGCGGAAGAACATATAAAGAAACTTGGTGCAATGTCAGTGTGCCGAGGCGCCATAGGGAAGAATGAGCTGGCTGAAAGCCATATCAGGATTACAGCCTCAGGTCTCGATCTCAATCTCAGTGCCATGGTAGAAGTCTTCTACAGTACAAGCTGCCAGTGCATGGTACCTGACAAAGGTGAGCCGATTGCATACGAATCAGATGGAGGAGGGTGTCTAAATAAAGGGGTGGGCGCATACTTCGATAAAGTATATCTGTTTGAGCAACCGGAAGCGCATACATAGCGAAACATACCGCATTATTAATGTGTGCTTTTATTTTCATTAGTTTGTCCTGGTTTTCCACAGGAGTAGAAAAGGAGTGTCGGGCCACACGCATGAATATTGGATGCTTGAGCAAAATACGCTATGTACGTATTCCATTAAAGCGATAAATTGTAGCCAGTCACGCACACACTTGTGCGTGCGTGCGTGCGTGATAGAGAAAGCGGGACAGTACGCGTGTGTTGTCTAGTCCAAATAAGTTGTGCAATAAGCAGCCATGAGGAATGTGCTCCTTTGTTTTAACGTTAATGTTCTAAGACACAAATAAGCAGGAATTGCGCAGGAAAACATTATTTTAAAGAAATTATAGTATTTTACGTGCCAAAACCACATTCTGATTGCGAGGCACGCCGTAGTGGAGCACTCCGAAAATTTGGACCACCTGAGGTTCTTTAACGTGCACCTAAATCTAAGTACACGGGTGTTTTCGCATTTCGCCCCCATCGATATGCGGCCGCCGTGGCTGGGATTCGATACCGCGACCTCGTGCTCAGCAGCCCAACACCTACCATAGCCACTGAGCAACAACGGCGGGTTGAAAATCTTCTGTTAATGACAATAAGGTATACTAAGGTTCATTACTGGTAATTCTTTGCACGTGGAAAATGCCGACCGTGTGCCAAAGCAAGGCTGTCCATCATGAGGAGGAAATATGAGCTGAGCCGTTCCGGCTCAACAAAACGCAGCAGATACCGCCAACAGAAGAACTTGAGACAGCAGCACCAGCAACTGAAAACTAGACTACCGAACCTGAAAGAAAAACTGCAGGCGATGACGAAGCAGTGCAGAGGGGTGAAGCAAGCCACGTTTGAAGAAAGTATTGAAGGCATGCCTCAAAAGCAAAGAAAAGTAGCACTCTATTTTTTCCGTGCTTCCAAGCGAAAGAGCACCCGGGGCGTGGACTTCACACAGAATTGGATTCTAGAGTGTCTGCTCATGAAGATGAAGAGCCCAAAGCTGTACAACTATATGAGGAAGACCAAATTCTAGTTTTACCTAGTGAAGATACGTTTAGGAAATATTAAGCTCGTATAAGACTGGCTTCGGTTTTTGCACAAGAGTCCTCAGGGCTCTGAAAGAACAAACCAGAGGGATGGACTCCTTTAAGAGGCACGGAGGCCTTCTAGTCGACGAACTGAAATTGTCGGAGCACTTGTCAGTCACATCTGCAGCCACAATCGAAGGTTTGGTAGACCTGGGCCACTTTGCACCGCAAAGAGAAAAATGTGAGCCATGCGACCACGGCATGGTAATTATGTTTGCGCCATTCACAGGCAAGTGAACGCAGGTTCTTGCAGTGTTCGCAAAACACGGAAACGTGAAAGGCGAGTTGCTTGCAAAGCTGCTGGTCGAGGCCGCATTGCTCGCAGAAGATGCAGGCCTTTTCGTTGACTTCATGACGTGCGACGGTGCAACGTGGAACCGCAAGATGTGGAAAGTGCTGGGAATTGGAGCGACGTCAGCCTCTATTAAGTGCAGAATGAGCCATCCGAAAGACGCTAGTCGCTACCTCCATTTCCCTTCAGACTTTCCACACTTGGTGAAGTGTGTGCGCCACAACCTGCTTTGTCACGACTTCGAGACTCCTGATGTCCTGGTACGTTTTCTACGTGACATCGCAACACCGCCACGAAGTAAACATTAGTTGAAAATTGCCGCTTGCGCTGGTCATTTAGTGTTTCAAGTGTCCCGAAAGATCCACCAAAAAAATTGAAATCATACAAAACTCACATGTCATCAAATGACGTCTGACAAAACAAAAGACGCATAAGTACTCAAATGAATCTTACAATTTTTGTCGCTTTACTGCTTGTCTATGCACTTTTCATCAATACAGGGCAACATTAATCAGGCAACATACTTTTTTTTCGTTTCAGGTATCCTTAGACACCGTCAAAAATGTCTACGGCATGGGTGGAAGCGCCGTGACACTTCGTGTCATGCACGGGATAGGCGAGGCCCACCTGAACCCAAACAACTTCGAGAAAATGCTCGTCACGTACGCCTGCCAACTGTTTGAGCCACAACTAATCCGTGGCCTGCGTTTTTTTCAGCAAGATGTGGAGCAAGGAACAGGCAGGTGCATAGAGCCAATCCTACGGTTTTTTGAGTGAGTAGAGTCAACTCTGCGTTCTTTTGAGTGAGTTTGCCCAGTGTTAGAGTTGGCCACAAGGGCAAACCGAACGAGGTGATAGCTAAGATAGGAAAACGAACGGAATCGTGTAGATGGTGCCGAGCTGGATTTGTACAGAAGGCGCTGGGGCGAGCGTATGTACTGTAGAGCGAGTGTAGCGCACATATCACAATTAACAAGTCTGTAAGGTCTCGACGTGTATCACTTTACATAGCCCTGCTTGTTGTCATAGGGGATGACAGGCAAGTGCGGGTGGTCGCTAAGGCATTTTATTCAGTACGTGATCGTGCAGTGCTTCCACTTGGACACTTCAGCCGGCTGAATCTAACCATTAGAACTGCACAGTGTTATGGTAGGCGCAGGACACCTCATCGCCGGGACCTTTCGTTCCCCTCCCGAATTCACCGGGAACGATCTGGCTGCGCTTGTTAGCACGCCTGAAGTTTCGCAGTTTCGAAACTAGGGCGGCGTGTCCAGAAACATCGCGTTCATCGAGTGAAAGGGCAATTTTGTTTACACACATTCTGTCTCATTTGAAAGTTGCTGGGTTTACTTTCTGGCAATTTTGCAACTTTCCGCGCCTTTGATCATCTGTCTACAAATTACGGTGTATATATCTTTCTAGAACGAAATTATACAAGAGTGCCGTGAAACTAAATAATGTAATGATACACGTGGTTCCGCGCATTGCAGGCAATTCTGTGCATTGTGCGTTATTTTAGAAAATTAGACCGCGCGTAGTAACGGCACAAACTTTTAAAAAAACATTAACGCGACGCATACCTTCTTATATTTTCTTTCTCTTTCATATATGCAGGATGATCCACAGTATCATCACCATTATGTCGTCTCGGCACCCCAGAAGTGCGTTACGGATGAACTCAACCGCCGTCGACTGCCTCTCTGCCTTCCTTGCGTACGTGACTGAGTAGGAGACATACACGAGAGGGGGCTTCATGAGTCAGTCAACAGCAGCAGGTTTACGGGTCACGATCAAAAGCGCACTGCTGCTGTTAGAGTACCTGACGTTGAAAATAGGTTACAAATACCTTATGACTTCCAGGCTCAACCAAGACCCGCTAGAGAGCACTTTTGGTATAGTGCGGCAGTGCAGCGGCAATAATGACCACCAAACACCGCAGCAGGTCCTAGACACAATGTCCTGCGTCAGCTTCTCCAACCTTGTGCCAGACAAGGGCAATGTAGGGCCCAACGCGGTTCGAGCTCTCTTGTCTCCCAAAATGCGTCCTCGATCCTCACTTCAAAAACCGTACCTCGCACATGAACTTGCAAGCATTCCATATGTAGGCAATGAAGAACTACTCATCGATTTGTTAGAAGACGAGAGCGACCATGCAGCTTATTTATTTATTTATTTATTTATTTATTTATTTATTTATTTATTTATTTATTTATTCGTACCTCAAATACCCCATTTGGGGTTTTACATGACGGGTGGGCATATTTAGATCATATTTTCAATGAATGCCTTCAACGATCAATGACTGGAGTGGTGCACTGCTGCAGCAAGTAGATGATTCCAGTCTTTCGCTGTTTGAAGGAAGAAAGAGTTAAGATGAGAGCAGGTGCGAACTGGCGGGAATAAAGAGCCTTTGAATGGCTATGACGGGATGAAGTGCGATGCGCCGGCGTGACGTCGGTCTGATGAAGTGGTGAGTTATAAAACTTGTAAAAGAGGCACAGTATTGGTGTTTTGCGGCGCTGCTCGAGGGTTGGAAGGTTCAGAGATGACTTAAGTTTAGTAACGCTAGTGTGGTAAGAGTAGTCAGAATGAATGAACCTTGCTGCACGTTTTTGTATGGATTCTAGTGCCATTTCCAGGTTGGATTGGTGTGGGTCCCACACTGAGCATGCGTATTCCAGTTTCGGTTGAACGATTGGTAAATATGCGAGTAGTTTTACTGAGGGCGGAAGTAGACGTAGATTACGGCGCAGGTAGCATAGTACACGATTGGCATCATTGCTAATGTTGCAAATGTGCGAGGACCAACTGAGCTTATTGGACAAGTTAATGCCTAGGGGACTTATATGAAGTCACAGCACATATTTCCGAACCGGCGATCTCCAGCTATATCTCAGATATATCATATATCAGCTAGGAGTGACCGCCGGCTGGTGCACTACGTCGGCGGGTATGTGGCACGAAAATGTGTCTTTCCAGTGAAGTGTACTGCTTGTGAAAGGCACTTGCTCGTTTCTGAAGAAGATGCAGGCAGCACCGTCGACGAGCTCACCCTGCAGTGCGATTACGGTGGCCTATTGTAGCCGTCGTCAAGTTTGTTTGAATTTATAGCCTTTTTGGAGGACACGTTCACAGACTGTTTTAGCGCACGCCGCGTGCACTACAAGAGTATTCTTGATTTGATGGAAATTATAAAAGGCAACAAAGTCAAGCTAGTGGGTTATGAAGACCACTGCGTTCAGCTGACTGAGTGCATCCCGGGTTTTTATCTACTAACGAGGTTGCGCTTCTACGTCAAAGCATTGAACCGTGCACGACCCTCTAGGCATAGATCTGCGCAAGAGAGAAAGCAGAGCAGGCGCTCATAATTGAGCCAGCCCCGCCTCTATATCATTAATTCATGCAGTATGCAAATCAGACTTCCACACATCCCAGAAGAAAATTCAACGATTACAATTCATTCGAAAATGGTATTGATCGCGGTTACCAATTACGGCCCCACAAAAGTTATTGAGGAATTACTCAAAATATTGTCACGTTGTCGTGATGACGTATGATAACATATTCTCAAAAATCCTGACATCAAAACATTAATGCTTTATTTGGCGAACCTGTGCCCGGCAAATCAAGTGGGACTCAAAGCACAAAGACAGCGGGGAGCACATTCGGCGATCATCGAAATATAATCTGCGAGTGAAGTGCGTCGGCTTTTACATATGACGCGTCGAAAATTACGGCCGTAATTGCTGGTGTCCGCGTGCCTTCCGAAAACTGCTACACAATTCGTGTCGCGCATGCAGTTTGCTTATACAAGGCTTCACGAGAACACGCGCAGCAGATGGAATCCACGCTAACATTCGTGTAAGTTCGACTTCGCGCAGGCGCGTCTAACGCTGAGCGACAACATTAATTTGTTAGCAAGTGAAATGCAGTCCCCGAGATAAGGATAAATGAGTACACGTGTCATAATTGATTACTTCTACATTACTTTCCTTCGAACATTTATTATATGCCAAACAAACCGACCAGCTGGCTTGCCAGTTTCAGTGCGTCCTCTGCGGCCCATTAGCACACATATTGCGTAACTTCACTAGCAATATTGATTTTCGAAAATTTCGCCGGTCATCGTCCCTTGTTTTTGTAGTCAAGGCATGTACAGCGACGTTGAAAACTCATTCGATGTGCGCACTGGAAGGCAGGGCGGTCAAGTTGCAATGAAGGGATAACTTACGCACAAGATTGACCTTTACTGGATCCAACATCTAGATCCTCGATCAATGAAGGGTAGCGCTTCATTGCTGATGTGACTTAGAAAAGACGCACCTGGTTAGCCCAAAGAAACGTTGACAAAAGTCACCCTTATGTGATTGCCGGGTATAATTTAATTAGGCGACGTCCTATATAAGTCTTCGATCGTCGCTCACCAACATCGGTTGAATTCGTTGGCTGTCATCTGGTGTAGTGTTCAGATGAGGATACAAATACTTAATGAGCTCCCGGGTTTCCGTACCTGAACATTCACCTCTGAGAGGCAGACGCGCACGCATCTCAATTCTACTGCATTTCCCGGCAAATTTGCTCAGGCTAATTCTCAATGTCGCGTCACGTGTCAGAGCTAGCTTGTCTTGTGAGTAAAATGAATCTTTACTATTGATTATTAATTTACAGTGAGATTTACTAAGTATAAACAAAGTAATCATTAAATTACAAATTTACCAAAATTTTATTTGATTATAAATAATTATTACAATTAATCACTTAAGTGCAACTAGTTACGTACTGGTCTGATGCAAATGCAGATAAAGTATGTCTGATTCCTTGAGCTCCGTCGGCAGTGTTTCTAGTTGCGTAGCTTTCCATTCATTTGATCGCGATTCAGACCGTGCTAATTCATTCTCTCCGGGACACGCTCTCAGCCACACGCGCGCTTGTGCGCGGGGACACAAACCAACTATATATTGACCTTTGGCAACCCATCAAGCACCGGCCAAACATTTCCAGCCTGTTTTCCGCTTCTTCATTCATGCCTCTCTTGATATGCTGAAGTTTCTGGTCTCTCTGCTTAGAACGCTCATTCTTGCCTCCGCCGCAGTGCTTTCAACAGCCATTGCATATGCTGCGTCAACGCGCGTTCTCATACGTACAGTACACTGAATCCACCCCAAGAAAAGACCCCATCGCTGATGGTATGATGCACTCCGGTAAATATTTTGAAAAGTCAAAGTATTACGCCAATAAAGAAGCTTGTTCAAGAAATGTAGTCTTCGCTGTTAATTAATTAAACCTGCGTCTACGCATCGATCTCATTTACATGCACTACGCTCATGCAAACTACCATGTCCACCGTTTCGTTTACAGTTAGCAAGAATGAAAGCACAGGCACAATATCGCTTCTTTAGTGGTATTCGCACCTGCGCCATTTCGCGATCACCGAATGTCGGCTACTACAGCCCGTTTCTCCCTTTTGCGTCGATGGCTTCGGGAAGCACAGCCAGCGAAGCAAGCCGAGCCCGTCGAGCCGACGTCGGCAGGCTTGTGTATACGTATGCGTCTTGGAGGCCATGCTTTATTTGGGATAGTTTTGTTCATTCACGTGAGGTGGCGCTGCAATAATCATCGTTCATCGTTAAGCTTCGTGGTTGAAATTTTGTGGCGAATGGACGTGCTTTTTGGGGCTCCGTGGCGGCGACAAAATAATGTTCTTGTGCATGCTTTGAGCTTGCTTCTGTTTTAGATTTGCTGATTTCTTCCCTTTAAATATTAATGGAGAGGTTCTTCTTTTTCTTTCTTTTTTTTGTCTCTCGTGTTTCGGGTGCGCGGGCGTTCGTGCACATTTAGTTTTGCAGGATTGTTAGAGCGTCCTTTGGCGCCACGTGCAGCCGGTTGGGACGTTGAGTGTTTGTAGGCTTTATATGGTAGCTTGGGGCTGGCACGATTAACAGCTATTAGGTGGTTTTACTGTGCGTGTTTTTGGTAGGAAAGTGAGAGCGTGGCCGCGTGGCTGAGCGCGTGCGAGAGCGTGTCATACCTTCGGTCTCCGCGGCATTGATTGCTTTTGAAAAAGTGCTGAGAGTTACTTTGCGACATTTTGAGGATTTGGACCCTCTGCATATCGGCTCTTGCTAAAAGGCACGTGCTCTACATTATTGTAGTGGTATAGTATTGTAGTATTTGCATCAGTAGCAACATTATTATTGTATTATATTATTTGCAAAAGCGGTGCAATACATGGCGAGAAACCCGAAAAGCAGGCAGTGCGCGGGGTGTCCCTCAAGGAGCAGATGAGGATACGGATAAGAAAGGAGAGGGCATCCAAACAACCGGCACACAATGTGATGCCGATACTAGACTGCAGAAAATGGAGGCTTTCCAGGAAGAGCTTCTCAAACAGGTGCAAGAGCTCAAGAAAGAGATGGACAGGGAGCGTGATGCACGCAAGGTAAATGAAAAGAGACTTGAAGCAGCCGAGGAAAAGCTGAACAGGGCCGCCATTGTGAACGAGAATGTGCATAACAATGGAACGCAGACCTCCGACGCGACAGGCGGGGGAGGGTCACCAGGGTACGTAGAATTCGGGTAGCGTGATGAAGGGTTAGCTGGAAAGAGCGGCAGCTACCTCAAGGCCGCCGCGCGCAAGAAGCAGAAGCCCAGGGGACAATGCCCCTTGTCGAGTTCGAATCACGCGGCAAAGGACAAAGGGAAGCAGGGACAGGTAGGAGAGAGTGAAAAGGTGATTATCGGCGGTGACTCAAACATGGGTAGTTGCTCAAAAGCAATTGTTCAGAGGGTGAAAGACGATAAAAGAGTCGCGGTGGGGACATTTCCATGGCGGACACTGGGTTCTGTCATGGAGCGAGCAAAAGAAAAGCTCGCGGAAAATGCCCACGTGCGCGACCTTGTCATAGTAGCAGGTGGGCTAAATGACGTCCTGAACAGGAAAGGGACAGGTCTAGCCCAGCGCTTGGCGAAAGGGGTGGACGACTTGCGCGAGCTATCCCCTCAGGTGCAGATCGTGTTGTGCAGGGTGCCGGAGGTGCCTGTATGTGACAGTAACGTACAAAGAGCCGTAATGGCTGCTAATGAGGCAATATGGAAAATGAGCCGAGAGAAAGGCTTCGAGGTGGTCGAAGTAAACAGAGAAGTGAGAAGCTGTGGTGGTTTTAAACGAGACGGGATCCACTTCAATTACACGCTGGCACAAGAAGTGGGCTGGCGAATTGGTGGTCGCGCTGTTGCTTTTTTAGGGGGCCCGCGCACGCTCAGGAGGCCCGAGTAGATAGTAATGAAGAAGGTCCCCTAGGGGATCCTCAGAAGAGCATCGCCGTCGATAGCAAGAAAAGGAGGAAAGCAAGAAAGAGAGCTGCGCATGCAATAGGCTACATAAACATGCAGGGCGGCAGAAGAAAGGGAAAGTGGGCACAGATTGAGGAGCAGTTAAATAGTGAAAAAATAAGGGTGTATGCGGTTACAGAAACGCACCTTAGAGACTCAGAGGAGCCGCCAGTTATTGAGAATTATGCTAGGGAAGGGTGGAACAGAACTAAGTAGGAAAGAAAGGGAGGGGGAGTCGGAATGCTCATCCATCAGGGAGTCAAATGGAAAAGAGTAAATTCAAAATGTCAAGAGCACCTTTGGTTATCAGGTACAATAAGTGGGCAAAAAACTTGGCTGGGCGTTACATATTTGTAGACCGGAAATAATTGCACAGAGAAGAATAAAGAGTTAGTGGAATGCATAAGTGCTGATATTAAGGGTTTCGGGAATGGTGCTGAAATTGTCCTATTAGGTGACATGAATGCCCACATACAGGATTTAGACGGATATACCGACAACAACGGGAAGTCAATGCTAGATCTTTGTGAGCAACATAACCTTGTTATTGTGAATACAGGACCTAAGTGTGAAGGGCAGATCACGTGTAAAGTGGGAAACCGGCAATCGACCATTGATTACTGTCTGATGACAGAAGGAATTCATGATAAGTTGAGAAAATGGTCACTGATGAGGAAGGGTATAGCAGCATAGGGAGTGACCAGAAAAGCATCATTTTAAAAATGTGATATGTCGTTGGGAAAGAGAGCAAGGAGCGCAAAATGGCCAGTCCAAATCTGAAGGCTGAACAAAGAGCAAATATAGTCACTATAGTCGAGGAAGAAATTGGCAAATGGCCAAGTAAAGAGTGGGAATATGGTGAACTTCTAAGTGTAATAACGAGAGAAATACACAAAGAGAAACAACATGTTCGTTGGAAAGGAGCAAAGAAACCGAAAAGCTGGTGGAACAGGGAGATGCGAGAAGCGATCGCAGAACGACAGAAAGCATCTCGAGAGCACAGGCAGGCAAAGAAGGCGCAGTTGCCGCAGGATCAAGTAACCAGTAAATGGGAAATATACCGGGAGAAAAAGTGTATGGTTCAAATACTGGTGCAAGCAAAATTAAAAGGTGAAAGTGAACGTTGGTTGTCAGAAATACGTGAGAAAAAGAAGGCCGCACCTAGAATATTTTGGAACCACATAAAATTATTAGGCAGGAAGTCAACAACAATACAACAACATATCCTAGACGAAGATGAAAACAGACTAGAAGGAGAAGCGGCAATAAATTACATCCGAAAATAACAGCCGAATCTTTCCAAGGCAATGACGACGTTGTATTTGAAGAAAGAAAGAGCATGAAAGAGACACAAGTGGAAAAGGAGCTCGTGCTGACCAACTTCAACTGGAAGAAAGCGGAAGAGAAAATTCCTGAGCGCACAGCCACATTGGCTACATGAGGTTCCCGTTAGGCTGATTAATGAACTAGGACCAAAAAGTAAGGAAGCTCTGGCGAAAGCAGTGTAACAAGCTTTAAAAGATAAACGAATACCAGACAGTGGGCGACAAAGTAGAATGAATTTAATTTATAAAGGCAATGGGGAGAAAGATAGAATTCATTCGTATAGACCGTTGACCATTACATCGGTAATGTACAGGCTACCAATGCAGGCAACCAAATTAAAGCTTCAAGCTTGGGCAGAGAATAATGCATTTTGGGAGAACTTCAGAATGGTTTCATAATAGGTAGGCGTTTAGGTGATAACTTATTTGTTCTTACTCATTGTATTGAAATATGAAAAGTAGAAAGCAGACTGTTATATGTATCCTTTTGAGACATTACAGGAGCCTATGACAACGTAGTCCGCAACATTTTGTGGGATATTCTGAAGGGGAAGGCTTAGGTAACGATTGTCTACAGCTTTTGAGAGAGATTTACCTAGAAAATACCATTTGCGTTGACTGGAAAGGGAGGAGAAGCGAGGAGAAAGTTAATATCAACAAGGGACTGAGACAGGGGTGCCCGTTATCCCCGCTGGTGTTTATGATGTACATGGTGAGGATGGAGAGGGCGCTAGAAGGAAGTAATATCACGTTTAATCTCTCATACAAACAGGCGGGTACAGTAGTTGAGCAGCAGCTCCCAGGTTTATTTTATGCGGATGACATTGTGTAGTTAGCTAACAAGCAAAGTGATTTGCAACGTCTGGCTAATATCTGTGGACAGGAAGGCAACAATTTAGGTATGAAATTTACTGTAAGAAAATCAGGTGTTACGGTATTCAATAAAAACAGTGAACAGACAGTGGAGATACAGGGCCAGGAAGTACCTCGGGTAACAGAATATATATAGCTTGGTATATGGATAAACGAGGCCAATAGACATATGGAAACGCAGGAAAAAACAATAATAGCGAAGGGGAAGAGAAATGCAGCCATAATGAAGCACAGAGTGCTATGGGGATACAATAGGTACGAGGTCCTCTGAGGTATGTGGAAATGTGTAATGGTTCCAGGACTTACTTTTGGAAATGCGGCTGTTTGCTTTAAATCAGGGGTACAATAAGGACTCGATGGGAACCAAAGGTCAGTGGGTCGCCTTGCATTGGGCGCTCACGGGAAGACTACAAATGAAGCTGTGCAGGGTGATATGGGCTGGTCTAGTTTTGAAGTGAGGGCAGCTCGCAGTAAAATTCAGTATGAAGAACGCCTGAGGAATATGGAAGAAAGTAAATGGGCTGGGAGACTGTCCCGGTATCTGTACAGGAAAAACATTGATTCACAGAGGAGGAAAAGAACTAGGAAGCTTACCAACAAGTATGTGGCCTGTACGGTGGGCAACACAGCAACAAAGACTGTCAAACTGAAAGTCAGAGAGGCTGAAATAATCTAATGGGTGGCGGCAATGGGCAGACAACCTGCTATCAGTAACTACTTAAGAGGAAAAAACGCAATCAGGAAAGAACCAATTTATGATAATTCAAAGGGAAGCTCATTACTTTTCGAAGCGAGATTGGGATGCCTTAGAACACGCACCTATAAAGCGAGATATAACAAAACAAGAAGCATGTGCTTGCTACGCTAAACCTAAGGAAACTATGGAGCATGTTTTATTAGAATGTGAAGAAGTCTACCCAGCGGTCGATTTAGGCACCGCAGGCCTCCTTGAAGCCCTTCGTTTCAGCAGGAGCGATGGAAAAGTAAACATGTCCGCGGTGGGCATTAGTAAGAGGCGATTGGAGGATTGGTGGACGAAAAGTAGGGAAACGACAAAACAACAGAGACGTACAAAAGCACAGTAAGCAATAGGGGATCAGGAAATTTGGATGTGGGAGTTCATGGTGTTTATTTTTTATTGTTTAACTTAGGTAGGACATTAGGCAGTATAATAACAAGAGCTTGGTGGCGCGACCCACCGCCCCGTTCCAAAGGGGACGCTCATAACATCCATCCGTCCATAGACCATTCAACATTAGAAAAATTATTTTGTTGTTATTTGTGCATGTTATGGTTGACTCTTTGTTGCATTAGATAGCAACGGGAGCAACCATTAAGCAGCAGTATAAATATTATAAACATGAACGCATGAAGTATTAAAAAAAAGAGAAATGCACTACCCCTTGCCCAGATTCGAACCCCGGTCACTTGCGCGGGAAGCAGACATTCGACCTCTGCACCACGCCGCTTTTTTTTTTCTTTAATACCTTGATTTCAACACCACTCAAACGCGTACAAAGTAGGTCACTTGGTGCAGAGAAGTAATATTACGCCACTTCGAGAGTCTGTACATATTTAAAAGGCACTCAAAGAGTATATCACAGACACCAAAGTGTCAAGCTCCTGAAACCACTCTGGCGGTTCAATCATGTGCTTGAGGGCATCACGCGTGTACCTAAGACTTTCACTTAGGTGTTCCCTCGCAGACCTTTCATCTACGCGGGCATTCCTGACATCCATGCGCGTTTTCCACACGCTGCTCATACACAAAAGCATTATCAAGTCAGCCGGCACTCCCCCTGTGTCTACACACGGTAAGAACTGAATACCGAAAGGACTTAATGGCAGTTCTTTCTTCAGAGTTCGTTTGAGAACATCCCACAAGAAAACTGAGTCATGGCAATCCAAGAAGATGTGCTCAATAGTTTCAGGTTTCTTACATATGATGCAGTTAACAGACCATGGAACAAAGAAGCCCTTGCTTTGCAGCCATGGCTTTAACAAGGAGAGTGCCCGAACGCAATTGAAAAAAGAAGGTTTTCGCTGAAGATCTAACCGGCATTTTTCTAATGCGTTTCAGCACATTGCGTTCAGGTCCTAAGTTATACATCATACGGTAAACAGGATGCGGCAAGAAAACATCAACCAGATCACTATAAAGCTTCTTACGCATCACTGAAGCCAAAAATTCATTCGAAAAATGCGCTTTCAGTAAAGAAAAGGCCATAACAACTTCCCTCAGAAAGCCAATTGGTGTTCGAGTACGTTGATTTGCTGATGAGACAACCCACTCAGGCAAGGAAGAACTCAATCTCACTTGAGTAACAGTACGCAGAAATATATCACTTTGTTCCCTTAAGAAAAAGAACCTACTAACAATCTGTTTCAAAAACAAATGTGTTAATCCTAGTCCTCCATTCTTCACTGAATGAAACAAGTTACACCGGCTAGTTCTCTCCCAAGTGGATCCCAACATATATACTGCAAACACTCTGTGAAGTTTTGCACCGAAATCCTTGCCCTGCATAACACTTGTATTACATAATACACCTTTGTAACTAAAAACAAATTGCAAACACTAGCTCTTGAAAGCATCGAAAAATTATTCGCGCCCTACTTTTCTGTCTGATCTTTAACTCTTTTTACTTCTTTGATCCAATACACGGCACTGTCACGATAATGTTGTAATGGCACCCCAAGATATTTTCCAGGGGTAACGCTCCAGTTCATATTGCAAAAAAACTCGGGTACCTGTGGCCAGCTGCCATGCCATAAACCTAGGCACTTAGTCCAGCTGACAACACTTCGAGTTGCGGCGCAAAGGAAACAACCTCTTTCATAGTGTTATTCACGCTTTCTGTATCACGGCAAAAAATTGCCACGTCATCTGCATAAGCCAGAACTCTAGTCACAATTCCTGCGTAGATAAACCCACTAATAGATTGACCTTTAATTATTTTCAAACAGAAAGTCTCTAAATACAAGGCAAATAAAAGAGGCGACAAGCAGCATCCTTGTTTTACTGATGATTCCACTTTTATACTGGCGCCTAATTTCCTGTTAATTACTAACTTTGCAGTGCAATCTTTGTACACAATTCTTACTCCATCTGTTATCACTGCACCGGCTTTAATATGTTCTAAGAGCAAAAATATGACATCGTGGACGACTCTGTCAAAAGCCTTTTCAAGGTCTATTTGTGTCATAGCGACTCTGTCCTTTCTTTCATCGCAGCATTCCAGTATGGTCCTTGCAGTATGTATATTCGAAAAGATCGATCTGCCTTTGATACCGCATGTCTGATGGGGGCCCACAAGTTCTTTTATAACGGTCTGCAATCGTCGAACCAGTACTTTAGTGTAAACCTTATAGTCCGTATTTGTCAAGCTTATTGGTCTGTAGGCTTCAACCGCCAAAAGTCGCGCTCGATCTTTTCGATCCCGCCCCCATCAGCGTTACGGTCGTTTGGCTTCACTTTTGGAACCTCTTTCCGGGCACCCTCCAATTCTAGGTCACTCTACTGTAAGCTTTGCCATCGTGTTTCAGGCTCGTAGTAGTGGCACCATGATTCGTACCCGTCACCCTCATTGTGATACCGGATTAGATGAGTCAAGGCAGCGCCGAAACTGTCTGTTTTCTGGCGGCGGTTCAAAATCTTGGGCATATGTTGCGCACACATGAGCCAATACCGAGATACTCATGAATTATGGTGGGAACAGAACCGTGACTGATGTTCACACGCCCTGCCAATTCATCGATGCATATCCTCCGTTCTCGTCTGCCAGTCTTTGGAAATGTGTTGGGGGTGATTTCAAGGTGGCTTTGGCCTGGTCTCGGATCGTCATTGTAACTTTCACGTCCTTCATTGAGCCATTTGCTCCAACACTTCACAGTGGCCAATGAAATGCAATGTTCAATGTACACGGCAGCCATACGGCAATTTATTTCTTATTGGGAAACATCTTCATCTGTCAGAACACTCACGACAGCACGCTGTTCAACTTTCGGAGTGTCCATTATGTCACACAACCATGTTCACCCCAGTTTATGAAAGCAATAAAGAACCTTGATCCTCATACCTGCGTACCACTTTTGTATATAAGAGATGCCTCTATGCCACGAGCATGTCTCACAGATAATGAACAGAATCATTATTGCGCATGGTTTGTTGGCTCACTTTAATTTGACTTGCCTTCGTACATCAGAAATGCGAAGATACAGTAGAATGTACAAATGCGAGGATACAGCTTGATAAAGGGCAAAAAAAGTGTCACTGGAAACAAAGTTCACTTCACATATACGCAAAACCTCGCAACAAGATATTTAAATATTCGTATAAGTCTATAATAAGTCTACGTATCTAAGAAAAAGTTGCTATATGTGATACGTCAAACAAGGCAAATAAACATGTTGCGCAACCACAGATCACAGCCCCCACTGCCTCCACTGCCCCGATGTATCGCGCGCGACGAAAGGTGGCGCGCTTCCTCCCCGCTTTTCTCCCTTGTTCACACAATACTGGGCCTCCATCGTCGGCTTACCCATGCTCCCCCCCTCCATCCCCCGGCGCGCGGTCAAGATCTTGCCACCCCTGGACTTTATACGGAACGTAAGGGCGACAGCGACGCCAAAATACGCCTGGAGTGTCCATATAACTTCTATTGCAATAATATAATAAGAGTAACCGCCAACTGAAGCGCCCCGTGGCCCATTGCTTTCCGCTAAAAAGAAGTAACAAAATCGAACTTTCACCATGCGACCATTCGCTGCGCCGCAACAATGTCTTTTTTTTTTTCTACTGTTGGGTGGTGGGCGCTGTAGATGAAATAACGCAAAGGAAAGCATGTTGGCTACAATCGAATGCCTCCTTTGGGTACCTAATGTGGCTACCCAAGAAATATCGAAGAAAGCGTGAGACGCTTAGTCCACAGAGAACCATACGCATACTGCTCGGTATTCTACACCGGGGAGACAAAATTTTCCGGAGAAGCTGCGCTGAAGTGAACGCGTTGCGATCCGTCGAGTCCCCGCAGTGATGACGGCGAACGACCATGCACTGTTTCTTTTTCTCGTCTGCAAGCCAGAGAGCGTCCAAAGCTTTGCCAGGCGAAAATCCACTCGGCCAGAGAAAAACGAACGCGCATCGAAATGCGCCGCGCGGTGGTCGATGCAGCACGAGAAAAACGCATGCACTCTGGCTGGTTCGGCAGCCCGCGGGTACCGAGAACAAAAAAAAAAGAGCAAGAGGCACAATGTGTCCTCGCCAGTAGAAGTCCAGAACAATAAATAAGAACGTAGGTACCTTTGCTGGCTTTAGTGTCATGCCATGGATGTGTGGCGCAGGTGAAAAAAAAAATATTGATATTCTTTTGTGTGACATGACCGCACAAATGAACCACCACAACGCTTCGTCTCATCGGACCTCCATGCGTGCTTTGTTAACTTTCTGACAGTGTGTTGATTTGGCTTGTCTCTTTGTACGGACCGATGTACGACTTTAGAAAAGTCGATGCACCTTTGGCGTCAAATGTTTCGAACAACATTAAGCCCACATAGTTCCTGAATTGAAAATCTAAAGCACGACTTTCGAAATGTCAGTGCACCTTCGCATCAAAAGTTTGAGAACTTTATATCCATAAAATTTCAGAACTGAAATCCAAGCGCTCCCTAGACTCCGCGGCCTCCGCAAGATGCAGCGACGAGCCCGCTCGCATTCCAAACGCCTTTGAAACTTTGTGCTCCGATGTAGCTCCTCGGCGTTATGATATCTGACTCGCGGTGCATGGGCGTTGCCTCGACTTCCAGCCCGATTTCGCAATGTTCGCGCTAAAGTGCCTTTTCGAGCGTGAAAAGGTCGTTCTAGAGAAAATCGCGCATGATTTTCGGCGTCGGGGGTTGTTTTGATCCGCGGCGCATGACAGCACTAAAGATTACGGGGGGGGGGGGGGGGGGCTGAAGCCCCATAAGCCGCCCCACCCCTGGCTACGCCCCTGACACATGTTGTTACTCTAAAGCTACAGGAAGAATGAAGGAATAGGGGAACGAAGTGCGCTTGTCTTTGCAGCGGCTCGGTGTCAGTGCGGCCCCTTTTCATCAGTTCATCTTTAAATAAACGCACCCCATCGTAAAGATCTTGGTGGACGGTGCGGAGTAAAACAATGGCGCTTGCCTCCTTTTAGTGGCTCCTAAGAATTTGACAACCCACGTGCTCCGTGCTATGCACGAAATTCGACCGCTGTGCACCTGAGTTCCACCAGAACATTTTACCTCATTGAGGGCCGATTCTACTGGACTAGTATGCGACCGGATATAGAAAATTATGTGGTTAGTTGTAACAAATGCCAGCAATTCAAGCACCCTAACACTGTTGCGGTTGGACTCATTCACCCGGTGGTGCCACCATCATCTTCTTTGGAAATTGTTGGAGTGGACCTTCTCGGCCCATTCCCGCGTTCACCAAACGACAACCGTTGGATTATAGTCTGCGTCGACCGTCTCACGCGTTAGGCTGAAACAGCAGCGGTGACAATGGGCAAGGCTCCTGATGTTTCGACCTTTCTCCTGTACTCCGTTATGCTACGTCACAGACCCCCTCGTGTTGTGAGTGATCGTGGTCGCCAGTTCTTGGCCGACGTAGTCGCAGAGCTATTCTGTCTATGCCTGCCAGTTTCGCCACGCGACCGCTAACGACCCGCAGACGAATGGTCTCGTCGAGCGCGCTAACAGAAGTTTGACCAAGATGATTTCAATGTACGTCGATTCCAGGCACACAAATTGGGACGATATCTTGCCTTTTATCACACACGCCTGCAAAGCATTAAACTACCGGCCACAGTCTCGACATGTTTGCGCAGCGCAAAGACGAGGGCTTAAGGAAGAACACAACACAGGCGCTCCAACAGGCAGCCTAGCGTCTCGCGATTTTCTTCCTTCCTCTTGTTTTATCCTTCCGGGGGCTGAAGCGCTGTAGCGGCGCATTGTAGGTGAAGAAGTGCGAGCGAAGTATGGCTTCAGCCGCGAAACGTGCACAATGTAAACAGGCGTTGGAGTTGGCGATGGATCAAACTGTAGCGGCGAAATCTCGTAATTGACATCGTTAACTTGAAGTAGGACTTCATAAGGAGCAGAATCTTGATGTGGGCGAATTGGTTTTGCATACTTGAAGAAAAGAGCGCTACGAAGACGCGGACGAAAAGAGGAACGTGTACGACGGACGGCGTCGTACATGTTCCTCTTTTAGTCCACGTCTTCGTAGCGCTCTCTTCTTCAAGACTTCACAAGGCCCTGTGTAGCGAGAGAGAAGCTTCTGGGATAAGCTGACCCGACGCGACATGGGGACCAAAGGAGCACCCAAGCATCTGGGACGAACTTAACTTCGCGATGGTACCGGTCATAACGCGATTTTTGGACATGCAGCGAGGCTAATAAAAGTGATCGGGCGACTTGACGCGCGATGTGAGTAGGATCGATGACTTCACGAGCGCAGTCAGTTGAAACACGTGGCACAGTAGGGAGGACGGTGTCAAATGGCAATGTCGGGTCGCGACCATACAAAAGATAAAAGGGTGAATATCCTGCGGTGCCATGTCGGGACGAGTTATACACGAATATCACGTAGGCCTGCATGGTGTTCCCGTCGCGGTGATCGCTGTAGACGTACATCGACAGCATCTCTGTGAGTGTTTGGTTAAGACGTTCCTTAAGACAGTTCGTTCGAGCGTGGTATGCGGTGGACAACTGGTGCTCAGTGGCACAAGGGCGAAGCAGGTCGACGACAACTTGAGACAGGAACGAGTGGCCCCGGTCTGTAAGTAACTGTAGAGGTGCACCGTGGTGGAGAACTACGTCATGGAGGAGAAAATCGGTGACGTCTGTTGCGCAACTAGTCAGCAACGCCTTTGTGATCGCGTAGCGTGTCGCGTAATCAATAGCGACGGCGATCCACTTATTCCTCTAGTCGTCATCGGAAAAGGGCCAAGCATGTCAAGGCCTACGCGAAAGAAAGGTTCAGATGGAACTTCAATTGGATGGAGTCGTCCGACAGGTGGCAAGGGAGTTTTCTTCCAGCGCTGACACAATTCGCAATGCGACGTAACGACGCACAGAGCGGTAGAGATCTGGCCAGAAGAACCGGCGCGGTATGTGGTCGTATTGACGCAGAACTCCAGGGTGTCCCGCCGATACTGCATCGTGAAGTTGTTTGAGAGCGACGGATCGCAGATGACGAGGAAGGACAACGAGCAACTCAGGCCTGTTGATATTGCGGCTTAAGAGGATGCCGTCGTGGAGCACGAACATACGGCAGGTGCCGTCGGTGCGGCCAGATTTCACTCCGGCCATGGTGAACTGCAAGGATGCGTCGCGTTGTTGTTCAGCGCGCATGTCGGTCATGTCAGTCAAAGCCATCATGCAGGTCACAAGATCACGCACAACAGGATTAGGAGGATCCACGGGTTGGAGATAGAGGCAGTCAGCGTCCTTGTTGAGGCGTCCAGACTTGTAATTGACAATAAATAAAAATCGCTGGAGCCGCAAAGCCCAGCGACCAAGTGGTCCTGTCGGGTCCCGGAGGGAATACAGCCAGCAGAGTGCATGGTGGTCTATTACGAGCGAAAACGTACCGCCGTACAAATATGGCGGCAACTTGGCGACAGTCCAAACTAAAGCCAAGTACTCCTGCTCGGTGATGGAGTAATTTCTCTCGGCAGGTGACAGCAGGTGGCAGCAGGTGTCTAGCGTAAGGTTTCACACACCCGGTACCATTCTGCCCATTGGGCGAGAACAGCGCCGATGCCATGGCCGCTTGCGTCAGTGTGGACTTCAGTCTGTGCAGATGCATCAAAGTGGACGAGTATGGGAGATATGGTCAAAAACCCGATGAGAGCGGCGAACGCGTGAGCCTGCTCCGGGCCCCATGAGAATGGCGTGTTTTTTGGAAGATCTGTCAAAGGCCGATCAACGTCGGCAAAGTTTATGATGAAACGGTGAAAGTCGGCTTTTCGGAAGACCGCTAGAATGGCAGCGAGACGGGTAAGGTGGCTGCCAAACGTGTGAGAAAAAACAACGTCGTCAAGGTATGAAAGACGGGGGTCCATTTGTAGCCTCGCAGAAGAGAGTCTATCATACGTTCAAATGTCGCAGAAGCATTCCAAAGGTCAAAGGGCATGAATTCGAACTGATATAAACCATCGGGCATGATGGAGGCCGTCTTCTGGCGGTCCATTTCATCAATTGAAATCTGCCATTAGCCGGATCGAAGATCAACGGAGGAGAAGTATTTAGCTCTGTGAAAGACAGTCCAAGGCGTCATCGATGCGTGGTAGAGGGTGGACGTTTTTTAGCGTGATCTTATTTACGTGACGCGAAAACGCCAGGTACCATCCTTTTTTTTTTCACAAGGACGACAGGTAGAGTCCAATGGCTGGCTGATGGTTCGATGACCCCTTTGCAGAGCAGGTTGTCCACTTGTGATTGGTGACTCGACGATAAGCATGCGATACACGACAGCAACGCCGATGAATAGGATTCCTGTCTCCAGTGTTTATACGATGGTGAAAAACAGATGTTTGGCCTAAATGCCTGTCGCCGAAATCAAAAATGTCACTACAGGATTCCAGCAGGAGACGCATGTCCGTGGCCTGTGCAGAGGTGAGATCAGGTACAAGTATTTTCACGAAGTCATCCGTTAAGGAACCAGAGCTGTGAGCTGCAATTGGCGCTAATAAACCACGCTCGGCATTCAGACTCTCAATGTGAAATTCGGAACTACTAGAAACGCTGGCCGAGAACATGCCGACCGGAATCACTTCAGGGCACAGGTTGATGTTCGGGGGTGCGATCGGAGATCGCTGTTCGACGCGTTTGTTCGGTTCGGCCTACTCCGTGCTGACGTCGCCAGCCGCGGGGCGCGGCCACGTTTTTGGTGACGACAATGATGCCACCGAGCACGTCGTCTGCTAGGCGCCGACCGCGACGGGAGTTCGGAAGTTTGGAGCGATCATTGCTCGTTACCTGACCGGCTTCGCATGGCGCGTCTGGTGGATTGGATTGGATCCAAACGGCAGTTACGGCAGCTGAATAGCATGTTCGGATCCAATCCATAGTTTAATTCGAGAAAAATGGCGCTTTTGTTGGGAACTTGAAAACACACATGAAAATGCTGATACTGGCTCAATTTTGGACTTGTGTTTCTTAGCAAAAATATGACAGAGCTCGATGTGCGAGTGCAGGAGGGCATATCGGACCACAAGCTTGTGCTGGTCAGTAGTAGGCTTGATAGTTGTGAAAGGAAGCACGTTAAGCCCTGCAAAACCGTTAAAAACTTTATTAATGCCAATGATCAATCTATCCTTGATGAACTTTGGAAGCTGGTCGACAACTTACCAAAAATGATGTTACTTCACTGTGGCGTGCGCTTGTGACCTGCGTTAACTACTGTATTGATACCTTCGTGCCGACTAAACTTATTAGACCACAACGAAGAAACCCATGGATTGATAGAAAAATTATACATATAAAACGCAGGTTAAAACGCGCCAAAATACGCCTGAACAAAACCCTGAAGTTATGAGCGACCTGCTAGTCCAGATTTCAGATGCATTGTCTTTAGCCCGTCAAAAATATTTTTTCCTATACCTTGCCGAATTACATAAAAACCAGACCCGATAAATTTTGGCGATATATTGGCAGTGGAAACACACATTTGCAAGAAATAAGGCAACGCGACGTTGTGATCACCGATCCTCACGAAATATCGAACCTAATGAATGAATATTTCCATTCTTTGTTCACCCGCGCTGATAAAGCCATGGAGGCTCCTTCTTCTCCGTGCCAAGTGTCAGACTTCATATTCTTTGAAGGCGTGTTTTCCTTATTGCTTAAAGTTAAAGAAAAATCTTCTGGGGGACCGGATGTTTCACCAAATTATTTTCTTCGCTGTTACGCCAAGCCTGTTGCACACATCTTAACAACTCTCTTTTCTTTATCTATGAGCACGGCGACTTCACCTAATGACTGGCGTGTGGCTCGTGTCATTGCAGTCCACAAGAAGGGTGATCGCCTAAGCATTGAAAACTATCATCCCATTTCGTTGACATCCACGTGCTGTAAAACACTAGAACACATCATCGCTGAATATTTAACTAATTTTCTTGAAAGTAACAACTTGCTCTCTCCATTTCAGCATGGCTTTCGAAATAAACTGTTGACATCTACGCAACATTTAACAACTGTTCACGAAATCGCTCTAACGCTTGATTCTTCAGGACAAGTTGATCTTATCTTCCTTGATTTCAGTAAAGCGTTTGATCGCGTCCCTGATCGTAAACTTTTTGGAAAACTTACTAAGCTCTTCCTTCCTACATTTATCATAAATTGGATAAGAGCCTACCTTTCAAACCGTACTCAGTTAGTAGACGTTAACGTCCATGCTTCTATTGCATTACCAGTTCCGTCAGGAGTACCTCAAGGAGGCGTACTCGGCCCGATCCTTTTCCTAATCTATGTTAATGATATAACTAGCACAATTCATCCACACGTTAACATCAGATTGTTCGCAGATGATTGTCTTGTCTTTAAAGAGATTACTTGCCGTGATGATCAAGTTCAGTTAAGCACTAGCTTAGCCAGACCTAATAAATGGTGCACCACCTGGTCTATGACCCTAAATGCTGACAAAACTGTCTTACTTCGTGTCACGAACAAAAAGCAACCTGTGGCATTTCCATATTGCACAAATAATACACAAATAAAGGAAGTCTCGGAATATAAATATCTAGGCATAACGATTACCAACACTCTATCATGGTTGAAACACATTGCGAACGTTTGTGCATCCGCTTCTCGAAAGCTTGGTTTTCTGCGTCATAAACTGAAAGCAGCACCTTCAAATTTAAAACTTCTAGCACACAGAACTTATATATTGCCAATACTAGAATACGCCTCAATAGTGTGGGACCCCTATTACATATAGGGTAAGCATAAGCTTGAAATGGTTCAGAGGCGAGCAGTACGGTTCATTTTCAACAAGTTTAGGTTGACTGATTCGCCGTCACAACTAATGACCGAAAACCATATCCCTACCTTAGAAGCACGAAGAACTGTGGCACGACTAAAATTTCTTTCCCGATGCACAAGTCACTTAAATTTAATGCACGAACATACATTCAACCTTACCTGTCACGCGCGTCTCGACACCGTCACGCTCACAACTTGCTCCCTATACGTGCACGCACTAACCTGTTTAAAAATTCATTCTTTCATCGTACTGTTGTTCAGCGGAATGATCTACCCTCAGAAATTTTCTCTGCTGATAATTTTCAGCAGGCACTACTCATGTATATTGCACAATGATATGGAATGTTATTTTTTCACCTCTTTTATTCATGTTATTTTTACTATCGCCTATGCAAGTGCATTTTGTTCTGATGAGAACTTGTTATTTTGATGTGATATTGACTATCCCAGTGCATTTTTCTGATGGTGTGAATATCGTCCTTTGCAATACAAAAAGGCCAACTTGTTACTTTTTTTTTCTTTTTGCTCTCTTCCTTTTTCTGTTCCATATGGCTAGCACAAGAGCACATATTATTCTTGTCCTACATGAGTGTTTGCCGAAATACGCCCACCTGCTTGGTCTGTATAGACTGCAGTATGTACAAATAAATATATGAATAAATAAATAAATAAACAAGTAAATAAAAACTTAGGTTGTTGCGCTGGCGTTGCTCGAGGAGGAAGGAGAGCGGGTGGCGGTGCAAAACGCGTTTGAAGAAATGGCAGAAAGCGAATTCCGGCGTGGCTTTCTTTCCTCGAAACAAATAGTGCGTTGGTTGTACAGCGAAATCGGCCCCATCATCGGCGCCAGCGAGCCACTGGAATGTTGTTGCTGCCTCTTGAAAAGTGCGCCACTGTTCGCGTCGTTTCATTTTTTTCTTTTTACTTCTCACTGTGCGCCACACCACCTGGGAACGACGCAGACAAACTAATATTTTTAAATTGCATAGTCACACGTACTATTATTCGAAAACGTGTCGGAGCTTGAGAAGAAAAAAAATTCATTTCTTAGATAAATATTTCATTCATTAGAAGACGAGAAACATTTCGCTTCGTAGTACACTGTCTGCAAGCAGACGATAAACGAGGGAAGTAAACTTCCGGGGAGTTCACCGCTTGCCGATTGGCTGCTCTCTCCGCCACGTTCTCAGAAATTTTGCATGCTGCCACTTTGTGACGTTGCAGAAACCGAACAGAACGCGTATCGAACAAAGATCTCCGACTTCGCCCCAGAAGCGGTAGAACAACGCCATTATTAGTACCCGTGACGAGCGTATTCGGAACATCAACATTCCGGTTCAAAAATACGTTGACGATGGGGCGAAGAACATCTTCACTTTCACTCACCTGTGGCTGGGCGGTCAAAGTGATATAAGTAACTGCCTAGGGCGACAGACGCGCATCCTGAAGCGAGCGCACGTGCGGTGGGGCGATGCTCGGCGATCGGCAAATTGAGGCAGTTCCAACTGAAGAACGCAGTTTGCGCACTCGATGAGCGCAGAATGATTGAATAAAATGTTTAATCCAAGGATAAGGTCGTTAGGGCAGTTATCGCTCACAGCAAAGAGAACAGAAGTGGGGTGGCCGGCTATACTTAAACACGCAGCACACATTCCAAGAACGAGCAGCACTCAGCCATCGGCCACATGAAGCACTCGGGCAGCAGCTGGAGTGAGCACATTCTTTACACGTCTACATAGGCTAGCATTCATCTCAGAAAAGTGGGCTCCAGTGTGAAGGAGTGCTTGGACAGATACGACGGCTATTTTAACGTCAATGACAATTTTATTTGTGGGCACAGACAGAGGATTTGCTACAGTAGCAGGCTATGCAGCACCACCCCAAAGTACTGCATTTCTTAGCTTTCCGAAAGGGTGCGGCCAAAAGCCGCAGGTGATGAAAGGCATCGTGGCTACGGCGAAAGGGAAGATGGGGGACGTGTTTGTGGTGAACGCAAATTGCTGGAGCCGCAAAGCCTAGCGACCATGCTGTCCTGTCGGGTCCCGGAGGGAATACAGCTAGTCGCTCACCATTGCCGCGCGATCGTGAGCGACTGTAGCACGTGTTCCAGGCAGAGTTGTCGGCGCTGTTAGACTCAGCGGTGGGGTAAACATTGCGGGCTTATTTATCAAAACGGCTCAGGTTGGTCGGCGTGGGATGTGTTGCGACAGTATGGCGCGAAAGGACCAGTGCGGCGACAGGTGAAACGTATTGGCTGGTCGTCCGCAGTTCTCTACTCAGTCGGGTTGCGATAACATGAAGAGAAGCGTCGTGGTGGAACGAAAATAGAAGGGCGTTCGTTGGCTTTGGGGCGGCGACTGCAAAGGCAGAACGTAGACTAATGTTTTCAAATTCCTGGCGAACGATAGCTTGTACGAGGGGAACTGAAAAAGGGGTAGCATCAGGGCTACGCAAGAAGAAAGCGGCGGCCGCCATCGTATCCAGTTCACGTCGAACGATTCGCAGACACGTCCTCTGATGGCGACGCATGCTGGTGTGCGGGTTGATCTTCGCACGTCGACGTTGCGGCAGTACTGGGAAGTCTGGCGAATGGTTGCAAGACCCGTGGGGTTTTGGTCTGCTCGAAATGTAGGCACTCTTTGATGATAGCATCAGCTGTAGAGCAGCTTTTTCACATGCGCAGATTAAAGGCATTGCCAGTGGTGACCTTCAAAACGTGCCCGGCCTTCTCAGCTTCGGTCATGTCGTGATCGGCTTTACGACAAAGCGCCAGAACGTCCAGGATATACGAGACATAGGACTCCGTGGGGGATTGGGCACGGGATGCCAGTTCCTGATTTGCGGCAATCTTACGGCCGGCTGGTTTTCCAAACAGCTATGTCAACTTCTCTTTGCATTTTTTCTAGCTGGTTAAGTCCTCTTCGCGATTTTTGGACCACAGCTTCGCCGTGCCTCGTAGGTAGAACAACAGACTAGGCTAGAATAGGCGTAGGGCCCCATCTGCCGATTCTGCTCACACCTTCGTACATCGCCACGCACTGCTCAACATGGGCGGCATCGGTCCCGCACGTCAATTACACTTCTTTTTGCGGTTCCTCGGGCTGCACAGCGTAAGGGGACAACGACGTAGCTGGCGACGGTGACGTTGGAGGCGTCACCACTACGTTGGAGGCGGGAAGGCGAGCTTTACGGAAGTAGCCTCCCAGCCCTTCGCACCCGGCAGGGACTTCCAATAAAGATGTGTGATCTCTCTCTTTCTAAAACATTTTTCAGGGGTGTAGATAACAGGGCCAGTTGGTGTGTGTGTGTGTGTGTGTACACACACACCAACTGGCCCTGTAATTTACACCCCTGAAAAATGTTTTATAAAGAGAGAGATTACACATCTTTATTGGAAGTCCCTGCCGGGTGCGAAGGGCTGGGAGGCTACTTCCGTAAAGCTTCCCTTTCCCTCAGACGCAGATCAGGACATGAACCATAATGGCGTCCTTCGCTAGTCGGGCAGCCCAGAACTGGTATTCTGGGTATTCCTTGAGCAGTATAGCCTCCCGCTGCTCAGTGGTATTTAGTTTAGCATGGCAGTTTATGCTGTGTCTGATGTTATTTAGAGCTGATGGGCTTGGCCATATAATGTGGTCAAGGTCTGCAGGTGGTGCGTGTATGTCTTACAGTGGGATGTGTATGCGTCTCGGTGTATTCGGTGCGTGATTAGTGGTATAGGGAAGGTGCTTATTTGTAGAAGTCTCCATGCAGTTGCTTGATGTTTGTTTAAGGACTTGTCAGAGGGAGGGTATTTATACCGATCATTTCGATAGCATCCGAGGAGTTCTACGAAGTAGTAATTCGATCTCCCATTTGTTCGATCTCCCATCTCCCAAAACCTTTTTTTTTCATAAACCTCCCTTTTGTTCTTATGACGTACAAAGAAAGGGGCTTGAATTTACGGCTATAAGAAAAAAGAAAACAGCGCATTAAATATATTGCACACTTCTATCCTCTTATGCGAGAGAGAGTATAAAGAAAGCGCAGCGGCAAATTTTGTCGTCTTTTTGTAAAGTCGTAGGGAGCCTATCTTGCTTTTATTATACTTAGAACTTTTCGGGCAGTGAAACAGAAAGCGTTGCTTAAATAGCGAGCTGCCTGTCATGTAGCAATCTGTTATGAAAAAAAAAAAAACGACATGACTTCGTGATTTCAAAATGGAGAATGTTGAAAGTCAACCTGGTTTCAGCACCGTAGAGCGAAAGACATAAAAATTTATCAACATTTTCCGTTCTCGGAGAAAAGGACCACTATAAATTACTTGCATGAAAATACACTGCGCGTCAAGAAGCTGTAAGAAATTATATTGCGGAACTATTATGCGTGAAACTGAGCTGACACCCTATTTTCTTGAGCAGATAAATTATTTTAGTCCTTTTCTGCTCCGAGAATTAGTCAGCTAGCAAAAGATAAGTACCTACGTATATAAAAAACTTAGCTACAGGAACATTGTTTCTTTCTTAACCCTATCCAAGCAAGTAAAAAAAGAAGATTGCAAAGACCTGATGCGAATCGAGAACCAATGCAAGTGCCAGATTTATTATGTAAATCCCTTCCCCTCTGCCCAGGCTACTAAGGTGGAACTGACATGAAGCTAAGAAGTTCATAAAGCTTTTTACAGACATGGTTAATTTTCGTGGGTATTTGTCTTTTACACGCGGCATCAATTCATGATTGGGTACGGAGTATAACAAGTCGACCATATCCAATGCTAAAGTCACCAAAATTGAACAGGCCTTTTGCGGTAAAAGATAAGCGACCTGAATGGAACCTTTTACATGAAAAGGGTGCTGAAACTTCTACACATACAGGCGAACTTGGAGAAATGCCGAAAAGAGCGACGATGGACCGACGAGGACGTCGTCAAGGCCACTAGCATTTACCTTATGGCCGAAACCAGCAGGCAAATTCAGTCACTGGGTTCGTGTAGCAGACTGACAGACGGACAGACTGACAGACGGAAACATTTACAGAATATTTACTCGTCTCTTCTCGCACGATATTTCTTATGCGTAATAACGTATGTTTATTCCATCGATCAAATGCGCGTAAGCTATTTCAAGTGCTTGTTCAGCCGCGTGCTTGCAATGAAAATTATAGAAACATTGTTGAATATTACTTTATATGTTTACAAATAGGAAAATAAATATCTTAGTGCTGTAGTTCCTTACAAAGTTGTACAAAAAGCGTTGCTCCTACTTTCCACGAAATAACGACGCTAAAATAATGATAGTGCTCTATTTTCAGTTACGCAGTTACAATGCCCGCACAAGCAACTGAAGGGACAGTTACTTCCTCCCCGGTAACTGAAGCCGCCGCTGCTGGCCCGTTCATGACAAACGACGCAGTAGGTGCATATGCAAGCAAGATCGCACTAAACAAGAAACCATTCCTCGAATTCCTACGTACGTTCGAGTGGAAGGAACCTGCTAGCGACCCCGATCAGCAGTTTCTGGACATCGGATGCGGAACGGGGGATGTCACCAGAGAGCACATTCTGCCCAGGTAGTACATTCGGTATCATACTTTGCTCGCGCCTACCGTTGCCGGCGTCCCAGCCCCCTGAAAAGGTGCCATAGAGCAAAGACAATTCACTGGCTTTATTCTTGAGCATTGCTGTCATATTTGATTACACATGCATCAGATCGCCAACCTAGGAAGTGGGCATTCAAATGCAACCAAAGGCACCTGAGATAGTTAGAAACCGTGACAATTCTGTAAGGTCTATGAACTGCTGCACAGGTACTGGAATAAAGCTAGAAATGTGAACAAGGTGAAAGCCAGCTGGACCATATATATACATATATATATATATATATATGAGAGAGAGAGAACATCGCACGCGTAATGCGATGTTTAAATTTATCAAAAATGTATCTTTTCTTTAATTCCTATAATAAGTACAAGCAATTTCCCCTGTGTGTTCGCTTGTGTCTTTCTTTGTTGGATTCTTATGCTATAATTAATAAATATCCGGTTCCTCAGTTAACTCCCTATCTTCTCGTTCATTAACTAACCAGGGTCTCAAATCCAGCCACACTGATGCCTTCAGGTACCACGTGTGAGTATATGGACTAGTTGGCTTCACCCAAAAAGATCACGTACTCATGACGCCTGCGGCAGAAAGAAAGCTCCACATCCGCCGTCAATGTTTGCGAGTGGTGGCGCTGGATAACACTCCCAGGGTTAGTTCTAGTAGTACTGCATAAGTACCCAAGAAAGCGCATGGGAGAACGGTGCCGACGGTAGCTCAATTCGCAGAGCATCGCACGCCTAATGCGAAGACGTGTGAGAGTTCTCCACCTGCTGCAAGTTGTTTTTTCATCTAATAATTCTTTTCCATTAATTTATCATTTCTTTAATTCAAGTAGTAAGTACAAGTAATTTCCCGTATGTTGTGCTTCGTGTGTTTGCTGGCTTCTGATGCTATGATCGTATATATATATATATATATATATATATATATATATAAATACATATGTGTGTGTGTGTGTTTGTGTTGTGCAAGTGTGTGTAGGTGTATGTATGTGACGCCATAATTCAACGGTTCATCCACGTCTAGAAAAAAATTTTTTTTATGGAATGTGATATTTCGGCCCGCAACCGACCTTTTTCAGGGCTAAAAGCAAAATTGACAGAGTATGTAAGAATAAAAACAGACGCAGTCTCCAGAGAGGCAGCAACAAGTGGCCACAATGCCTGACGTTTTTTCATACATGCACATGCTTGCATTTGTTAATATTCATATCCATGCACCAGTGATTAACATTGGTAACGAGAGAAAGGGTATTCATGCCATTGGTGAAGGTTACATCGCTGCTAATTACACAGTCGTCGGCAAAGAGGATATTGCAAGGAGCACAAGCTGTTAAATTATAACTTTAGATAAGGAAAAGAAAGGGACCATGTAATGTACTCTGAAGTACCTCTGATCGTATGGCGGTTTCCTCAGAGCTCATGTATTTTGCTGTAACGAACAGCAAACTGCTAGTAAAAAAAAATTGAGACAAGCTAGACGAATGAATAATAATGCAGTGCAATTTCTATGGAATTAGTCTGTGGTATAAATTATTAAATGTTTTCGAAAAGTCCGAAAATATACGTTTAATCAACCTACAGGTATGATGGATGATGTTTCATTGGCGATAAATAAATAAGGTTTTCACAGCATATATTTTATGGAATCCGTGTTGTGAGCTTCAATAGATAGTTTGATTCAAGAAAGCTAGCAAAGTTGTCAAGAGGATATGTGCTAATATTTTGCATAATATACGGATTTGTGAAATAAACCTGTGGCTCACAGTGAAATGCTCCACACCTTATTTTGGCATGTAATCACCTCAGCGACCTTCCCGTGAGCAAGGAGAGATGACGTCTCTAGTGATTGCTCGAACGTGTTAGCTTTAAAGGATGACTACATAGTCCAGTACATCCAAAACTTGGGGTTTTCGTTATTGCAACCAAGAGAGAATAGCGATATTGTTTAATTTCCTCTCCAACGCCACTATATTGTAATTTCGATAATAAGCTGTAATAATACTCTCCCACTACCGGTAAGGATGAATTAAATTTCGCGGCGATATGGTGGAGAAACACTTCCCTCAGAGCTCATCCACATTGGTCCGGAGGAATCGCTTGGCTGATGCCAAGGAAATGTTTGGAGAAATGAAAAACGCCGCAGAGTTAAAAACATGCGACACGCTGTTTTCGGAGTAAGTAGATACAATGGCAACAGACGAGGGCAACTCACGCATTTCCATGTGTATAGACCGATTTTATTAGTGTTAGCCGATTTTTTTTTCAATCGCACGCAGCTCATGGCAACATTGGACCTGTTGGGATTAATTGCCTGAACAGGTGAGCCTCGCCTTCGTGACAGATCACTCTGTCTTGGTAGGTAATAACAACAATTCACCGATTATCATCATTGTTATTCACTGTAAGAGACATATTGAATATATAAAGTAAAAGCCGGGACGCCATGAAGTTATGTCTTCTCATGAGACACCATACGTATAGCACTGTTTCTGATTTATCCTCCCCCAACATTTGTTAAGGGCGCATTCTTGAGATCGTCGAGGACTGATACAGCGAGGCGCTTGAGAAACTCCTGACACAAACACCATCTTATTTCATAGCACATCTTGAGAAAAGATGTCGCTACAGTGGTGCCAGACATACTCATGTTTTTTTAGAACGTATTTCCGCTTCAACGGAAGAATAGACGAAGGGACGGACGGACGAATGGATGGGTGCATGCATGCTATGAGCGTCCCCTTTGAAATTGGACGGTGGGTTGTGCCGCCACAAATTCCCAGCATCCAACTATCTGAGCCCATATTGGGGATATTGTTTTGTACGCCTCTGTTGCTTGTGTTCTCCCTACTTTTCTGTTACCCACCCTCCAATCGTCTCTCACTAATCTCTATTGCGGGCATCTTTAACCAGCTCTAAGCGAATATGGCTACTGCGCTTCCACAACCCACCGAGACGGAATTTCATGTAAATTTCTTTTCTACGAAATGCTGTTGGTGCACATTGGAACATACACGGATAGATGCGCCTTGTTCGAGTAACTTCGTCGCCCTCAGTATAATTAAGAAGCGTTGTTCGAGAGCTTTGTTTTCTTCAGTCTAAAATGGCGCACTGCTAAACTTTAATAGCGGAGAGGAAGAGCTTTGCGTGGAGGCCCATCTGTGAATACAAGGGTCTCAATTTCCCCTAAGCAGGCATGACTTGATTATATCTCAGATTTAGTTTGAAATTGGATAAATCAAATTCAAGTTATTTTAATTCTCCTGTGGAAATACCGCAATGAGAGCTTCCGCTCTAAAGAAAAAAGCTTATTAGTGGATCTTTTAATTCAGATGTTCCATTTATTCAAAGCGTGTGTGAATATATATATATATATATATATATATATATATATATATATATATATATATATATATATATATATATATATATATATATATATATATATATATATATATATATATAGCAAGCTGTAGTACTTCCATCTTATTCTGACGCGGCACCTCTCCTTTAACGCTAATGCTCTACATGCACAAACATTCCCCAAACTTGATTTTGCATTTGCGATATCCGATGCTAGCGACGATAATGTAATTTCATCACTTCAAATATTGCCAAATAAGACTGTATGGTTCATCCTTGCAAATTATGCAACAATTGTCTGAATGTAAGATAACGTAGCACTTGTGCTGTAGCGATGCGTCTCAAAGACAGCCATTCTTGCTCGTTTCATAAACGTCACCATAACACCACACTTTGCGACGGCTTCATTTTAGGGCCCTAGTATATTTCAAACCGCGTCATTGACCGTAATAAAGCTTGAATTTGTTCACGCTATAGGAAGCCTTCCGTTAAATCCCTCATCGCCAGCTATTCCCAATAATGGAGCCACTCTCCCCCGCGCGTCGTACTCCTGACAAACTGATTTATTTGGATGTTTCGCCCTTTTGGTGCTCGGCGGCAGCACTTTCTCCTTCGATTCAAAGGCGCCAATGCAAACGTACATGTACTCCCTTCCAACGAATTTGCCCGATGCCTGCGTCTCCACGCGCCACTAGCGGTTGCAGATGCACGTGCTGCGCGCGATGCTTTCGTGGCGTCTGAGTGTTTAGATGGTGTGGTCGGACATGGCACTGCGCGGTGTCTTTTTCTGTCACCCGAGATGACCATGTGGGGCGCGTTCGTGGCCGCAGTCACCTACGCGCCTGTTGTCCAGATGCGCTATTTAAGTTTTGCCAGTGCACCACAGCTTCGCCAAGACCGACTTCTGTAGCACGTGGTATCTGCATGACTTTAAAGGAAATGGCCGGAGGAGTAACCCGCGTCCACGAAGTAAACTAGTGGAGAAAAAAGCGCAGGTTTGCAGTAGTTGACATGCCTTCTCAGTTGAGACGTCTTCATTTCATTACGTCATGCCGTCTTGTGCACGCTGGAATCTTCACGGTATGATCATCTCCATCGTTGCAATTTTATGGTCGTCATGCTGTTGTAGTCGAGCTAGCGCCATCGTCGTCGTTACACTGTCGTGCCGTCTGCCCAAAACATGTCGACGGTAATTTGTGCAAAAAACATGGAACGCAATTGTTGATGTCAACAGTGCATTGTAGAGGTAAGGCAAGTGTGTCCATTTGAAATATCCGCTTCCCAGGAGCATTTAGCTTATTTTGACGATAATCTTCAACGGTTTTTCGAACAATTAACTTTATTTTGTGGCCTTGTAACCAATCGGATATCTTTTGAGATACCGAGCGTAACATAAGTAAATAAATAAGAATTCGGCAGGTAGACTTAAGACTACTTGCGTGTGGGAATGCGAAAGCATTATAGTCCCTCCCTTGAAATGTTTTTCTTTTCTTTGCCACGTTTCTTGTGCGCGCACGTCTGGCCTGCATGACTTCCGGTTGACCTCTTGTAGGGTGCGGACGCATCTCGCATGCGCTCAGTACCTTTTCGAAAAAGTATCCACGAATATCTCCATAGGGACCTTTAGAGGAATTCGCGAAGCAAGGTTTCCTCGGCTTTAACCGATTTCGGCAAGAGCGACGACGCTCCAACGCTGGCACTAACCTTTGCTTAGCTCAACAACGGAGCCCGGCGCTGGTCGCTAGCCCAACCAACCCGGAACGAACAGACATGCATCTAATACGCCGTCGAAGGTGAGTATATCGATCTTGCCGAGCTGAACGATGGAATGTGGCAGCACCCTAAAGCACCGACCGACCCACTAAACCTGCAAAAGCGTTTTGGACGCAAGAATACTGCCCTTCCCGGGCCTAATGGAAAGTTCGACCTCGCGGGTGCCTCGGCTCCCGCGAAAGCAAGGTGCGTCTGCCGGGACTGGCGTGGCCAAAACGCATTACCCGCTTACCCGAGGACGATTGCAAGATAGTGCTGCGAACTAAATGTGCTGGGAACTTATCCAAGATTTGTCTCGCCGCATTCTTAGAGGCGATTAATTCGGCCGCCGAAATCGCCGCTGCGCAAGCTTATCAGGTGAAAGTGCGCACTATTAAGAACACTATCACAATTAGCACGCCGGACAGCGAGCGAGCCAATGCATATCGGACTATCGCACAGCTGCGCAGTGAGAAATACAACAGCAACATGCCTTGGTGGGTGTAGGTGCCTGCCCTCGACGGCTTTATACGAGGGGTACTGTACAAAGCTTTTACTGACGAAACGGACCAGTTACTCCAACGCGAACTGTCAAGCAAGACCCCGCAATTACGAATAGTGAATGCGAGGAGACTGGGCAAATCCAATCACCTCATGATCACTTTCGCTGGAAAGGACCTACAGACCTTAATTCGATACCTGAACCCATACATTTACCCTGAACGTAAATCCCTTCAAGGAGACACTGGAGGCATGTTTTAACTGCCGAAAGCTGTGGCACTGCGCAGACATGTGCCCTCAACCGCAAGCCCGCAGGTGCAGCAGATGCGCGGAGGAACACGCACCTCCACCAAAGGAGAAAAACCAACGTGCACTCCGCAATGCGTGGTTTGTCACCGAAAACACCTGACCAGCAGCCGCAGCTGCTATCGCCATTTCTTTCAACCCAAACATATTGACAGGACCATATACAAACAACAACACCAAGAAACAGACACCAACTTCAACCACCAAAGTGGCCAATCAAACCTACTGTAGGCGTGAGAGAGAGAATTTATTTCAAAGGAGGCATAGAAGTCGGCCTGAGCTAGCGCGCACTAACGAGGCAAAGAACTTAAGGAACCGTTCGAGACCGATCAAACTACTCTCCGCTCTGGGGCCGAAGTCGAAGCCGGGTTAGATATTTAGGCAGATCATCCGGTTTCACCTTATATGACCGCACCGACAAGTGAGTGGCATACAAAGACGGCAAGCTGGGTGAGCAAACAAAACCGACGGCTCAAAGGAACCTTCAACCGGAGATTACCACAGAAGCCCGACAGCGGAGGGACCGATCAACTTCGGGATGATGAGGGGACCGCTCAAACTTCCGATCCAGACAAGGAGCCTGGGGAGGAAGCAAGCCCACAGAGCAACCCTGGGCCTAGGCGAAACAGTACCAACAGGTGAGGTGAGAAGATAAAATTACTTGAACATCAGTTGGAAGAAGCCAAAGACAAAATTCGACAGCTATAAAGCAAATTAATATCAACCGACATCCGACAAATTCAAAGGACGAATGGATCAATGGCCTGCGCCGAGCCTGAGGTAGAGAGTTTAGAAACTGACAAGATACAGGGAAGCATGCGAATGTCAACTAGCCCACCAGATTCAATGGGGGGAAAAGCTGAAGGGATAGATTCGCGTATAGCCAAGCTGGAAACCGCGTCGGCCTCGTGTATAACTAAGCTGGAAACGGTGATCGTAAAAATTCTAACCTATATAAATAACTTAGCCACGAAAGTTAAACAAACTCCAATTATTGCATTTTTATGTGCCGCATTACAATTTCTAGCAATCCATACCGGACAAGATGAAGTAAAAAGGACGCCTGTAATTCTTTGAGACCCGCAAGGTAATGACGAGTCACCTAAGATAATAGCAATTAATGCAGAAGTTCGTCATACTACAGGGCGCCCAATAAGATCACGTCGCGTAGGCTCTGGGCGTGTTGAACCCCATCAACGTCCGTGATGGCCGGAGCGCCCATAACTCTACGGCATTGCAAGTGCGAAAGCTTTAGACAGAAACACCGAGCCCTGGAATGCACGAGCCAACATAATGAAACCAGATATCCTGGCCCTCCTAGAGCCGCGTGTCGAGCCGAAGTGTCGTGCTTAACAACCTGCAATAAAATTCTACCACGCGGCAACTCCCGAGCTAGAGCGCTGATGTTTCAAAGAAACCTTACGGAATACCAAATAGACTTTAAGTACGAGATGATGTCTTATACTTTTTCCTGAATCTCCCCAAATAAGCGATAAGATCAAAGTCTACATTCTAAATATATACAGCGTTCCAAAAGACAATAGCCGATCCGCAGCCACACTAATCCTAAAAGCATATCAATATGTAAACATAGCACCTGTAATGCAGAAGAAGAGTACAAGAACAAGGCCAACCAGATCGCCTGTTCCATGCCTGCAGTGCAACCAGTGAGCCAGCCGGATCGGCAGTGCTTAGTACACGTGCCAGCCGTTCCAGAAACCGGCTGTTCCTGCTCTGCGTCATCTGCCTTCTCCGTTACGAACAGACGCTACCATCTGAACTGTTCAATACACCCCATGAGAATTGGTGGAAGGTGCCGGGAATTCAAGAACATCTACTCCCTGCAACTCCGGTCGCGGTATCTGCCTCCCGTAATACCTCACTCTCCCCAGCCGACGACGTCGCCACCCTCCGTTGCCTGCTCTGGCGCTGTCCCGCAACGCCATCCAGGGGACCTTCAGCGGTACGGATGAGCAGGACGTCAGTGACTGGTTGTCTACCTAGGAATGTGTGAGCTTGCACAATCGATGGGACGATACCGCCAAGTTAATACCGTCATCTTCTACCTTGTGGGAGTGGCTCACCTGTGGTTTAAAAATCACGAAGCCGACTTTCACTCCTGGTCCGCGTTCAAGACCAGTTTCGCTGCAGTTTTCGGTCGCCCCACCGTTTTGAAGTTGCGCGCCGAGCAGCTGTTACGAGAGGAACAACCCGGTGAAACATTCACCTGTTATATCGAAGAGGTTCTCGACCTATGGAAACGTGTGGATGCTTCTATGCCCGAAAATGACAAATTGAAGCACATTTTGAAGGGCATCGCCGATGACATTTTCCAAATGTTGATCGCCAAGAGTCCGCGCACCGTAGCAGAGCTCGTAAACTTGTTCCAAAGCTACGACAAGTTCAGGAGACAGCGCGAGTTCACCAGGCGCCCCTCAGTGGCTGACGAGGCTCCCTCTTCCATGTCAGTCTTCTCTGATCGCTCGCCCCTGCCCACAAAAATCCAAGCTTTCGTGCGGGAGGAAGTTGCTCGTCAGCTTTCTCTACTACACTTCGCTGAGCTACCCCAACAGCAGTCGCTGCCGCAACATCCTCCTACAAAGCTCGCCCCTTTGCTCCAGCGGGTTATTGGAGACCAAGTTACTGAGGCTCAACCAATGCCGCATCAGCAGTACCCTGTCGCCGCTCCACTTACTTACGCATCCGTCCCCGCGTAGACTCCTTTTCAACCACTCGTTGCGCTACATCCTCGGCCGCTACCAGCCGTTAATCATCCCGTTCATCGACCTGCTGATGCCTTTGCTAATCCTTGGCGCAAGCAACCCAACAGGCCCATATGTTATTCCTGCGGTATTCCGGCCATGTTGCACGTCTCTGCCGCCGCCGCATGCTGCACTCTGATGGGTTTGTGCAGTCACCTCGCTACGCCTACGTGCAACCTTTCCACGACACTTATTTTAGTCGGCAGTGGAACAGGCCACCAGCCGAGTGCCCGGTCCTTACACGTCGATCATCTTTCCCGCGTCGCCGCTCGTTGTCCCCCATGCGTCAGCGCCCTTCACCTACGCAAGAGGAAAACTAAGCGCCGCAGTTCAGGAGGCAGGAACCGCGTCGCCATCGACCTGTACAAGTCTTCCATTGTCGCCTTCAAACGTTGTCAACCCTACTGTTTACGGCGTCCCTACCGTTGCGCTAATTGATACTGGAGGAGGCGTGTCTGTCCTAAACCAACGCCTCTCTCGCGCTTTACGAAAAGTCACGACGCCACTTTCTGGGTTTTCTCTTCGCACAGTAAGCGCCCAGCCAGTTCAGCCTTCAGACACATGCACAGCTAGAGCTGTTATTCAGGGCGTTCTCTATATTTGGGAATTGGTGGTTCTGCAGTCCTGCTCTCACGTGATACTTGGGTGGGACTTTCTTTCGCGAAATAACGCCGTCGTCAGTAGTGCACGTGCTGAAGTTGAATTATCGCCTCTGTGTGACGTACCCCTCGTCGGCGCCACTTCTCTTCCCGCTAAGCTAGTCCTTCGGGAAGGCATCGCCATACCGCCGTATTCGTCTGCCGTTGTTCCCGTCTTCTGTGGTGATTTCTCTGAAGGCGCTGTCCTCTGCAGCTGTTCGGAACTCTTCATAACCCGCAAAGGCGTTCCCCTCCCTTTCGCGACGCTTGACATTTCAGCTCCATCGTTGTCTGCAATCCACTTTCTACAGCCATGAAGGATCCTTGCGGCGAAGCACTTGGCGGGGCTCAGCCTCCTAATGACATGTTTATAAGCGATGTGCCGGATGCTTCTTATGCAGAGCTCACCGACTCCTGCTTTTGCTTCGCCATCACCTGACTTATTCACACATTTAATCGCCGATGACCTTACTTCCGAGCAGCGCTCCCAGCTTCTTCACTTGCTTGCCCAGTTCTGTTCTTCTTTTGATGTCGCTCAGCCTACTCTGGTTCGCATGTCGACCATCAGGCACCAACCAAATCGACACTGGCTACAACGCGCCATTGCGGCAGCGCGCGTATCGCGTCTTCGCCAAGGAGCGTCAGGTGATCAGTGAACACGCGAACGGCATGCTTCAGCGTGGCGTTATTCGACCTTCCATTAGCCCTGGGAATCACCGGTGGTTCTCTTCACGAAAAAGATGGTTCCATTCGGTTCTTCGTGGATTATCGCCTTCGTAATATGATACCGCGAAAAGATGTCTATGCTCTGTCGCGCATTCAAGACGCCCAGGACAGCTTGCAAGGCGCTGAATTTTTCTCTTCGTTGAATTTTTGCTCGGGCTGCCGGCAGGTCCCGATGCCAGCAGTTGATCGCCCTCAAACTGTATTCATTTCTCCACATGGTTTATACGAATTTAATGTGATGCCATTTGGCCTATGCAATGCACCTGCTAAGTTTGAAACAAGGATGGACAAAATCTGGCGCGGCCTAAAATGGAGCACGTGTTTATCTACCTCGACGACACCGTTGTGTTCGCCCCTGATTTCAGCACACACCTTTTTCCCCTTAGGCAAGTGTTGACGTCCTTCACCAACGCAGCCCTGCAACTGAACCAGAAAAAGTGCCTGTTCGCAGCGCGCAAGCTCATGATGCTAGGTTACGTCGTATCACAAGATGGCATTTGCCCCGACCCATCAAAACTTCGCGCTGTGTCAGAGTTTCCTAAACCTAATAAACTCCGCGCCTTTATCGGCCTCTGTTCTTACATCAGACGCTTTGTTCGCATTTTTGCCTCGATTATACCACCTATGACACAACTCTTAAGTGGCGCCAACGATCTATCCTTCTGGTCTTCTGCGTGCGACACCACGTTGGTGGCCTTACTCCTTCTCCTGACGTCTCCGCCTATACTGCGACACTACGACCCCACCGCCCCAACTGAAGTTCATGCCGATGCCAGTGGTATCGGCCTTGGCGCTGTCCTTGCGCAGCGAAAGTCTGGCTACTCCAAGTACGTCGTTGCTTACGCCAGTCGTGTGCTGACCAAAGCGGAACGCAATTACAGCGTCACAAAAAAGAATGCCTGGCCATTGTTTGGGCACTCGGGAAGTTTCGCCCCTATTTATACGGCAGGCTTTCAATGTGCTTACTGACCATCACACCCTTTGTTGGATATCGTCCTTAAAAGACCCGTCTGGACGCCTTGCCCGCTGGGCTCTGCGCATTCAATACACGTCCTCTACCGCTCAGGTCGCAAGCACATAGAGGCTGACGCCCTGTCCCGCTATCCGCGGCCAGCCGACACTGCCTCCCTCTCCACCATTCAGGCGGTATCCTCGGTCCATATCGACACCTTCGCATCAGAACAACGCAAGGATGCTTGGGTGGCCTCCCTTTTGGATCTCCTTTCTGGCTCGCCTGCATCTTCCACTCCCTGCGTCGCCAGGCTGCCCATTTTGCTGTCCGGCATAACCTCTTGTATCGACGCAACTACCAGCCCGATGGTGACAAGTGGCTCCTGGTTATCCCTAGGACTTTGCGTTCCGACATGTGCGCGTCTTTCCATACTGATCCACAATGTGCACACGCAGGCGTTTTGCAGACGTATGAGCGCCTGCGGCAACGTTACTACTGGCGAGTAATGTCGACTTTTCTCCAAAAGCTTGTCCGCTCGTGCCCGTAATGCCAACGCCGCACATCCCCGCCTCATCGGGCCCACGGTTTATTACAGTCGCTTCCGCGCGCTGCTCGTGCCTTTGACCGTGTGGGGTTTGACCTGTAGAGGCCGCTACCGCTAACACCCGCTGGCAAACGATGGATTATTGTCGCAGTTGATCACCGTACGCGCTATGCTGAAGCCGCTGCTCTACCTGCTGCGACCGCCGGTGACGTTGCATCCTTTCTGCTCCATCGTTTCGTTCTTCGTCATGGCCCACCTCGGTAACTGCTGAGTGATGGAGGCCGTGTATTTTTGTCGCAGGTGGTTGAAGCTCTGCTTGCTCAATGCCGCATAGTTCACCGGTCCACCACGGCGTACCATCCTGAAACTAAAGGGCTTACGGAGCGTTTCAATCACACCCTTGGTAATACGCTGGCCATGTACGTTTTATCGGAGCATACAAACTGGCACAACATCCTCCCATTTGTCCCGTACGCATATAATACGGCTAGACAAAGTACTACATTATTTTCACCATACTTCCTTCTCTACGCTCGCGATCCTTCCCATACCATCTATACGGTTTTGCCTTACACACCAGACACGTCAGAGTGTGCTCCTGTTTCAGCCGTCACCCGATACGCCAAGGAATGCCGCCAATTAGCCGGAAAATTCACCTCCGCCGACCAACAACGGCAGAAAGCCAATCGTAATGGCGACGCTACGAACCCGAACTTCACTCCCGGCACACTTGTCTTGTTGTCCGTGCCTTCTACCGCGCCTGGACTTTCGACAAAACTTCTCTCGCAGTATGATGGACCATACCGCATCGTCGAACGCACTTCTCCGGTTAACTATGTCATAGAGCCGCTTACACCGACGTACGACAAGCGCCGCCGTCGTCGGGATGTTGTTCACGTTCACCGCCTGAAACAATTCTATGACCCGCTCGTCTCCACGTCGTAAGTCGCCAGGATGGCTCCGCTTATGCACCCGAGGTAATTGTAATGGAGAAGAACACAAGAACAAGGCCAGCCAGATCGTCTGTTCCATGCCTGCAGTGCAACCATTGGGCCAGCCGGATCGCCAGTGCTTAGGGCGAGTGTGACCCGTTTGGGCAACCAGCTGTTCCTGTTCTGCGCCACCGGCCTTATCGGTTACGAAGAGACGCTACCATCTGAACTATTCAATATACCCCATTAAACACCGCTCCTAATATTAGGCGATTTCAACGCCCAGTACTTGCCCTGGGGTTATCGAAAATGCGCGAAGAAAGACACTAAGCTCTAGCAGAGCGGCCGAAATCATGGTGTCACGTTTTTAAATGACCCGCAACGCCCTACAAATATGGGGGACAACTTTACTCGTAATACTTCACCCGATCTGATTTTTATCAGAGAGAGAGGGAGAGAGAGATAATGTTTATAGAGAGAAAGGTGGAGAGGTCGGCCTGATTGAAGTGCCTCTAGCCTGCTACTCCACGTTGGGGAAGGGGTTTGAGGAATAACAGAGGTGGGATGAGAAGAGGAAAGAGGGTAGTGGTACGGCAAATACGATGAGGGCTGCACATTATACTGTATCTGTGTATTGTGTACGTGCACACTTCACACCACAGCACAGTCATCTTAGCGAGTGGAGTTAGAAGTTACTGCAATGTAGCCATGAGACTGTCTATAGCGTTCATAATTTTAACCGCTGTTAGCGCCACTGGCGGACAGTAGCAGCTGCAGGGCGGCGATTATTTGTCGCAGCATGGTTTTGATAACAGAGTCCGATGGTGCCATCTGATTGCACTGTCCTTGCTCACGCTGACAGTCTAAGGCCCGTGTGCGCTGCGGCAAGCGTGGCCATACATTCGATTCCGGGCTTGCGCAGCTGGCTTGAAGCAATGGTTTAGAGAGATTTATCGAGGCCAAGTCAACTACCTTCTCCTGGACCTGCGGAATTGGAGCCAGGGAGCTCTCGTTTGGACCTGCAGCTTGCCCACGCCGATGACGCGTTGGTCTCCTCCGCTGTTGCACTGACGCTGCCGCCTCCTCAGTACTTTTTTCTCCTTTTTTTTGTTTAGGACACTCCTTGGAATTTGCCTCGTGGGGTCCATCGCAATTCGAGCACTTCATTTCTTTCACTGTGCACGAAGATACGTCATGGCTGCCAGCACAGCGGAGGCATGTCGTATGGCGCTGACATGGCCTAGCTTAAGGCACTTGTGGCATTGCAGTGGCCGATGCACATAAGGACGCACCGGGTGCCTCACGTAGCCCACCTTGACATGATCAGGTAGCGTGTCTCCCTCGAAAAGAAGCTTGACGCTCGTCGATCGACCAAAGCGATGAAAATCGATGACCTTCACTGTTGAAGACAGAAGCCTTCATAGCTCTTCGTCGCTCATGTCAATCACGACATCGGAAATAACACCTGCCCTAGTGCGACCACAGTACACGATGAACAACCGTACTTCGATGTGTCCTAGTATGCGCACGGTTTCCAATTTTTCTAGTGCGCCCTGCGTCGTTACTTCCACTGTAGCTACGTTTTTCTTGGTGTGGTGAAGACGAAGACGAAGAAGGCGCTCTTGTGTCGGCTGTGCGCGTGATCAGCTTTCGTCTACTGCCAGTGCTACTAGACTGGGCCTAGTGCCTCATAATAAATCATCTTATTACATTTGGTGGAAGGTGCTGCACTCCCCGACCTCACCCTGGAACTTCGCAGCCGAACTTTAACATCTGCTCCAGCCGCTACTATGAACGACGCTCCCACCAATCCGCTTGGCGCATCTGCCGCTCCTGTCATGTGCGGCGCCGTGCAACGGCAGCGGGACCCTCCTGTTTATAGCGGATCAGGTGAGACTGACGTAGAAGATTGGCTCTCTACCTACGAGCGCGTCAGTGAACACAACAAGTGGGATGACCCGACGAAGCTCCGTAGCGTCATCTTCTATCTTGCTGACGTTGCGAACCTCTGGTTCCACAATCACGAACGGGAACTCCAAACTTGGTCCGCTTTCAAAACTGCATTCGCGGAAGTCTTCGGTCGCCCAGCCTTGCGAAAACTCCGTGCTGAACAACGCCTCCGCCAGCGCGCTCAACAGCCCGGCGAGACTTATACTAGTTACATAGAGGATGTCGTTGGTATTTGCGCCCGCGTCGATTCCACCATGACTGAAGAGGACAAGGTGAAGCACATCCTCAAGGGCATCGAGGACGACGCATTTCAAATGCTCCTGGCGCGGAACCCTACTTCTGTCGCAGCTGTCGTCACTCTTTGCCAGAGCTTCGATGAGCTGCGTCGACAGAGGGTCCTTGCGCGCAGCGCTCTCGCACCTGGCGACTCTCTCTCGGGCCTCACGCTTCGCTCACACACCACGCCAGCAGCATCGCTCTCTGTTGAGATTAAGGATTTCATTCGTGAGGAGGTGGCGCGCCAATTGTCTATGCTGCCTCTCAACGATGGACCTCCCCAGCCTGACACATCTTTGGCTGCTCCCATTAGGCGGGCCATTCGCGAGGAACTTGCTGGGTCTTTACCTTTCAGACCCCTTGGCGCACACGCGACAACCGACCCATATGCTTCGCTTGCGGTGTCGCCGGCCACGTTGCGCGCTTCTGCCATCGTCGCATGCCACCTGCTAACGCTGCTGTCGCACCACCTGGATATGCCTATTCCCACGATACCACCGGGCATGCGATACTTCCCGACCACGAGTTTTCGCCGCCTCCTCGACGCCCTGTCGGCACCCATCGTTCGCCATCACCACGTCGTCGCTCACTTTCCCCCTTACGTCGCCGCCAGTCACCTAGCGAGGGAAACTAGTTGCTGCAGTTCCGCAGGCACGAACTGCAAGCTTCGCGACTTCTACAAGGCCTGCACAGTCGCCACGCAATTTATTGGACGTTTTGGTCGAAGGAACCGCCGCAATTGCGCTTATTGATACTGGGGCTGCAGTTTCTGTTATCGACGAAAAGCTTTGTCGCAGCCTCCATAAGGTCACAATGCCGTTGTCTGGTATGCTTCTAAGCACCGCGACTGCGCAGCATATAGCCCCGCTCGCTCAATGTACTGCAAGGGTGGTCATCGACGGCATTGTCTATGTTGTTGAATTTCTCGTGTTGTCATCATGTTCGCATGACATTATTCTCGGCTGGGACTTCTTGTCTCACCATCGTGCCATCATCGACTGTGCCCGGGCCGAAGTAGCGCTTTTCCCGCTTGCCGATGCCCCGCTGCCTGACCCTTCGGAACAAACAGCCTCCAAGCTCACTATTGTGTCCGATACGGACATACCACCCGACATGTGTGTGCTTGTGCCCGTCTCTTGCTCTACCGCGCCAGACGCTACAGTACTTTTTACACCATCGCCGATTTTTCTACGTCGCAAGGCCCTACCTCTCCCATTTGCCGTACTCACCACTGTGTCTGGATTATCCTCAATGCTTGTGTGTAACCCGTCTCACTACCATGTGACGTTACTGCGCGGCGAATCACTCGGTCGTGTTCAGCCCCTTGACCCGCTTCACATTCTCGATGTTTCCGACGACACGGCCTGTTATGAACTCGACGCCCTCACTTCTCCCGTGCCGTGCACATCATCATCATCATTGTCGCCGTCCTCGTCGGACGTTCTTGAATCTGTCGTAGACGCCGATCTGCCGCCTCCATATCGCCAACAAGTCTTCGCGCTTCTTCAGAATTTTCGCTCGTCGTTTGACTGTGACCAACTATCTCTGGGGCGTACGGCAACCGTCACTCACAGCGTCCACACTGGTTCCCATCCTCCTTTACGCCAGCGACCATACCGCGTGTCGGCAGCCGAGCGAAAGATCATTAACGAGCAGGTCGACGACATGCTGCACCGTGGCGTCATTCGCCCTTCCCACAGTCCTTGGGCGTCTCCTGTAGTATTAGTACGCAAGAAGGACGGGTCAATACGCTTCTGTGTGGATTACCGTCGACTCAATAAGATCACTCGTAAAGATGTTTATCCGCTGCCTCGGATAGATGACGCCCTCGACTCCTTGCAAGGCGCGGAGTACTTCTCATCTTTGGATCTTCGCTCCGGCTATTGGCAAGTGCCGATGGCAGATGATGACTGTGAGAAGACAGCTTTCATCACGCCCGATGGCTTGTACGAATTTACCGTCATGCCATTCGGGCTCTGCAACGCGCCCGCTACTTTCGAGCGTATGATGGACACCATCCTTCGCAACTACAAGTGGAAAACATGTCTGTGCTACCTTGATGACATCGTGGTGTTTTCGCCAGATTTCCCGACGCACCTCGTTCGCTTGCATGAGCTACTGACCTGCCTCACCTCTGCTGGCCTCCAACTTAACATCAAAAAGTGCCGTTTTGCTGCTCGCAAGTTAACAATATTGGGTCACGTTGTATCGAAGGACGGCGTGCTTCCTGACCCAGCCATGCTTCGCGCGGTCGCAGAGTTTCCGACGCCCACTACTCTTAAGGCGCTCCGCAGCTTTATAGGGCTCTGCTCTTACTTTCGGCGTTTTGTGCGCAATTTCGCGACTATCATCGCACCACTGACCAATTTGCTTACCGCTACCAACGGCATCTCCGCGTGGTCAACTTCCTGTGACGAAGCCTTCCAGCAACTACGTCGCCTACTTACTTCGCCACCGATTCTTCGACACTACGATCCCACAGCGCCTACAGAGGTACATACGGACGCCAGCGGTATCGGACTTGGTGCAGTCCTCGCACAACGGAAAGACGGCTATGACGAGTACGTCGTCGCGTATGCGAGCCGCACTTTAAAGAAGGCAGAAGCCAACTACTCAGTAACAGAAAAGGAGTGCTTGGCCATTATTTGGGCGCTCGTCAAATTTCGTCCATACCTATATGGTCGCCCTTTTGACATTGTCACCGACCACCATTCACTTTGCTGGCTGTCCTCGTTGAAGGATCCGTCAGGTCGCCTAGGGCGATGGGCACTCCGCTTACAAGAATATGATATCCGCGTTGTCTACCGATCGGGCAGAAAGCACTCTGACGCCGATGCGCTTTCCCGATCGCCGCTACCTTGTGATGTGGCTTCAGTGTCTCCGCTCTTCGCATCCATGTCAGCCTTCAACGTCGCTGATATGCCGGACGAGCAGCGTAAGGATCCCCTGCTTTCAACTATGCTGAATTTCCTCCACGACCCATCCGCCACACCCTCTTCTCGAACACTTCGTCGCCAAGCCGCTCACTTTACTGTCCGCGACAACGTTCTTTACCGCAGAAATTATTTGCCTGATGGTCACAAATGGCTCCTGGTGATACCACGACACATGCGTTCTGACATATGCGCTTATTTTCATGCTGCTCCTCATAATGGTCACGCCGGTGTTCTGAAAACGTATACTCGGCTAAGGCAGCGTTTCTACTGGCACGGCATGTATCACTTCGTGCGCCAGTACGTACGCGCTTGCACGGCGTGCCAACGGCGTAAAATTCCACAGCGCCCTTCTGGTGAGCTACAGCCGCTGCCCTGCCCGGCTCGGCCCTTCGATCGCGTCGGCATAGACCTATCCGGGCCACTTCCCTGCAGTTCCTCGGGTAACCGATGGATAATTGTAGGTGTCGACCACCTGACGCGCTACGCCGAGACTGCCGCACTCCCGGCAGCCTCTGCGCGCGAAGTTGCGTTCTTCATCTTGCGGAACTTCGTTCTTCGACATGGCGCACCACGCGAACTGCTCAGCGACAGGGGACGTGTCTTCTTGTCCGAAGTCGTCCAAGCCCTTCTCGCTGCATGCAGCATCGTTCACCGCAAGTCTACAGCCTACCACCCGCAAACGAACGGCTTGACAGAGAGGTTCAACCGCACACTCGGTGACATGTTGACTATGTACGTCGCCTCGGATCACAGTAACTGGGACACTGTTTTGCCTTTCGTCACGTATGCCTATAATACGGCCACACAAGCTACCACTGGCTTTTCGCCCTTTTTTCTGCTGTATGGACGAGAGCCCTCGTGTACTATGGACACAATGCTCCCATACCGACCCGACGCTTCCGAATGCACGACTGTGTCTGAAGCCGCCAAATACGCCGAGGACTGTAGGCAGCTCGCGCGAACCCTTACGACCGCTGCTCAAGGTCGTCAAAAGCTGCGGTGTGACAGTGACGCGCTTACACCAGTTTTCCGGACTGGTTCCCTTGTTTGGTTGTGGGTCCCGCCTCACAGCCCTGGCCTTTCGACCAAACTCCTTGCACGCTATGATGGCCCCTACCGCGTCATAGACCGTACCTCCGCTGTCACCTATGTTGTGGAAACTGTGACACCTTCACCCGACCATAGGCATCGCGGGCGTGACACGGTTCATGTCAACCGACTTAAGCCGTACTATGACCCCCTCATCCTACCTACGCCGTAAGTCGCCAGGATGGCTCCTCTTCTCTCCCGGGGGCCATTGTGGTGAAGACGAAGACGAAGAAGGCGCTCTTGTGTCGGCTGTGCGCGTGATCAGCTTTCGTCTACTGCCAGTGCTACTAGACTGGGCCTAGTGCCTCATAATAAATCATCTTATTACATTGGTGTTAAAACTCACTTCGTTAATTCCTTTCGGAGCCATATTACCAAAGTAAGTGTTAAGAATCTGTCTTTGTACAGAATTTAAATACTTAGACACATCGAGCTGCACAAAAGCGATCCTGTAAGTCGGAGTAGGCGGTCCGTTTGGGCCCTGCGCACTCACGTCGTTGGTGGCCTTGCGGTATTTTGTCTTCGTTCGCCTGCCCTCCACGACGGTGTAGCCATCGTCGGAGTCTATTGGCTCGCTGTTGGAGAAACAGGAACCGGACATCTCCATGCCTACGTTGCAAGCTTTACACTTTATCCCTGCGAGACGCAGTGAGAAGAGGCGTGCTCCACGCTGGTGATGGTGTGCCGTGTGTCATCGCCTCGCATGGCTTCGCGTCCAAAACCACAGTTAAACCTCCACTATGAGAAAACTGTCGCAGCAAGGCAAGAAGCAATGCTTGCTCAGATCCGATTTTTGTCAGAAATATTGAAAATACCATACGGGAAAACACAGACGCAAATGTAGAGGCTCATCACTACATCATCACCGCCAGAATCTCCTCTAAGGGATAAAAAAATACAAGCACAAGATCAAGCGCACCAGATGGGACGCTTTCCGTCACATGCTCAACAAGCGCGAACCAATACAAATCACTAACCCAAAAGAATTGGTATGCACTCTGGTTCAGGATGAAAACAATGCAACCACAGAAGAATTAATGGAGAAAGACGTTCCAACACCGGACGCCAGATTAATTTATTTGTAGATACACAAAAAAGCCTTCAGAAAGATGGCTTGCACAAAAGCACAATAAAAATCTGCGTAAATGGATAGCACAAGTAGAAAGGCAGATTGAGCAATACCCACAATTTCTTAGCCAAGAACACCGACAATAATTGTGCGATCGCTTAAAAGGACAACCAGGCTGTAAAACGCTTGGTTTCTACTCAAACGACAATTTGACTCAACCCAGACCAAAACAGCTTCAGGAAAGAATTTCCAAATGAATATTAATTCTTTCCCGGGGACAATGATGCCCTTATCAAATAACTGAAAGATTCTTATTTTAATGTCAATACGAACCCCCCAGCCTCTACTGCTTTCACAGGACACGGCAATGAATTTATGGATATGGACATTGAGTGAGCGGAGGCCCGGGCGGCCCTACAGAAAATGACAACCACGGCAGCCGCTGGTGAACGCAGTGTCGTCTACAAAATGCTGCGTAATTTAGTCAGTCGTTCAATCGCCGAAATTACTAAGCCGTTCAACATTCACCGGAAAGAGGGCACATTTTCCTCCTGTTGGAAGCACGCCAAGGTGATATTCGTACCTATAAACATGGCAAACAGCTAGAAGTGGTAAATCTTCGTGCCATCTGATTAAAAGCATGCCTAAGCAAGGTTAAGGAACACATAATCTCAAACATACTAAACGAATATGCAGAGAGGGTAGGTCTTTTTCACCATATCACGGTATGTTTTAGACCCAACCTACCTACAGGAGACATAATGTGACAAATACAAAATGACAACATGCAGCCCACTCGGGTGACTAACCCCGTGACATAACGGCATGAAGGAGGAACATCTATTACGGCTGACCGAAGCTTTTTGTGATGAGCCGCACAGTATTTTCTTTCCCGTACTACAATCTCTGACTCAGCAACAAAGAGAAAATAAATGTATAATCCTGCAAGAATATGAAATCGCACTAGGACTTTCGAGATAGGCCAACGTAAAGCAACTACTAAAACTAGCTGTTAAAACTAGGTGTGTAGCAATTCCCACCATTGGGTGGTCGCATTTTCCCTTTATTAATTACTTCCCTCCACCTTGCGGGCTTCCGCAGAACTATTACGATAAACTATGTGTATATAACACATTCGACGAGTTAATAGAAGCTCGGAAGTTCACACAGTTAGCTCGAATATCAAATATCGAAACGGGTGAAAGTATTCTACAGAGACTAAACCTAAGTCCCACTGTGAACTCCGAGGGATGAATGTCGCTGCACAAATGGTCGAACAACAACTGGTAGTCAAACCATTCACCAAAAACACGCTTTCGGGCAGATATTATGGAAGGTGGTCTGGCAGGGCCGAGCCCCTTCATGAAAAATATAAACAGGACATTTTCTTGGCGTATGCGAATGCCGCCAAGTAGAACGAAAGGCGCTACGTCCTGACCGTAGCAGCTGGGGAACGGCGAGTCACAAACGCCGCCAGCATTAAAGCACCATCCGCACTAGAAGCCGAGGAGGCGGCGATAGCTTTGGTCACCACGAACAACATTCACATGATCCTTAGTGATTCTAAAGCAGCCATGACTAATTTCCCTAAGGGAAGTATACGTGCAAAAGCATCAAGAATCCCAAGAAATCAATATCAAAACGACAGGCTTATCAACCTACTATGGGTTGCCGCCACTCAGGGAATTTTGGGAATGAGGAGGCGCACCGAGCAGCCCAAGGTTTATCAAAACATGAGTCAGTTTCGCCGCTGAGGCGGTGACCTCATAGAGTGACATGACAAATATTTGTAGAGACACCAGGCGTATCTATCCACAGCCGGATGGCAATGTTATTAGGGCGCAGATCGCAACCTTGTATTGACAGACTCCTTCTCCAGTACAGATAGACTGGCTATTTTACCAACGGAGAATTCCATGAAAATTACCAAATTGTAGTTCAGGTGAACTGGCTGCCCAACATCACATTCTGTAGGGATGTGAAGGTCCCGCCCCCAATCGCTCCTGCTAGCTCCCTCATAAGTGACTTGGGAAGAGCTCGTCAGAGCCCCCGAACTGAAGAAGCCGCTAGCCGTCGCTGCCTGAGGCGAAGAGGTCGCTTCCAGAGTCGATCCACTCTGAGGCCCAGCCGCAAAAATTAATTTTCTGTAAATGAAGTGATCCCCACCATCACCTTATCTGCGTTCTAACTGCGCCTCAGCAGAGCCAAATCAAAACGCGCTAAGCGTCTCAATGTGCTCGCTTGTCTGCGAGGGGTTCATAACTTGAAGGGCTGCAGCCAGCGTCGTTCAAATGCAAATTAATACTTTTTATTTCATACATTGCATTTACACACTCAAAACGTTGAGGCACCTCCTCCCCAAGCTGCGCGGTCACGTCTGCAATGGCGCGCACACTAGACACACCTTTACTTAACCAGAATTCTGGAACCGCCATTACGTCGTAGAAGCGTGCTCATCTCGCACTCGGAAGGCCTGGGTTCGATTCCCACGCAACCAAAAATTTACCCGATTTTCATTTTGAAACTCATTGATTTACTTTGTTTACAGGAAGCTGTCTGAGGAATTTGACATCAATGCAAGCATTTTGTGACATGTATGTACTCTTTGCGCCGTCGGCTATATTTGGCACCATCTTTCCGTCACGCCGAATACGCCGACGGATTTTCGCGTAATGGGGCATATAATGCATTCGCAGTAATTAATAAATGCAACAGACGCCAAAGACGTTTCAGTTAATTACTTGCGGACCTTGCCCATCTTACATAAATACAGTTTATAAGGCAAAACAAGCCTATAGTACGCACACAATATTGTAACGCACAGTTGAGTGACGCTACTTTAATAACTTTAGGTTGGGCGAACTTGTACCCGACAAACAGCTAAGCGAGAGCCTCGCTAAAACGTTCAGCCTCTTTCGCCGCAGTCCCGCACTTCTTCCCTCGTGCCCCGCGCTCATAGCACGTTGCTCCGATTGCGCGTGCCTTGCGAGCCCGTGTTGCCCGCTTCACTGCCGCTATCTTTCACAGGTAGCAGTAAACAGCTGGACGGACGCAGGAAACGGCTGGCGCGCGTAATTTGAAATCATCTTGTGTCATTGTCCCCCTTCCAAGAGTACATCGTCCCGATGCTCATACAGAAGGCGGTGGTTTCTAGACTGTCATGAACTCGCAATGTTTGTAGGCGGAAGCAGTTATTGCCTGTCGTAGTACGGTTTCATTCGAACGACATGGACAATTTCTGTTCGATGCCCCCGTCGTGATGAGGTTCCTTAACCTTCTGGAGCAACTTCGTAGTTCAATGGACTAATTCGGCGAATTATCCTATACGGGCCAAAATAACGACGAAGAAGCTTCTCGGATAGGCCGCGCATCCGTACGGGAGTCCACACCCATAATTTGTCTTCAGGTGCATACTGGACGTCTCTTCGTCGCAAGTTGTAGCCGTCGCGTCAGTTTGCTGCTTCTGCTGAATGCGTTGTCGCGCCAGCTGCCGTGCTTCTTCGGCTTTTCGTGTGAAGTCGCTGACGTCATTGTCATTTTTGAAGGTCTCATTTACTGGTAGCATTGCATCTAAGGTTGTGGTGATGATCCGGCCAAAAACGAGTTGGAAAGGTGTCATTTGAGTCGTCTCTTGTACAGCGGTTTTGTACGCGAACGTTGCGTACGGTAGTATGCTGTCCCATGTCCGGTGCTCCATGTCCACGTATATTGACAACATATCAGTCGGCGTTCTGTTCAGCCGGTCAGTCAGCCCATTTGTCTGCGGATGATATGGGGTGGTTTTTCGGTGACTGGTGTGCGTCAATTTCATGATGGCCTGTGTCAAATGCGCAGTAAACATGGTTCCTCGGTCCGTGATGAGAACTTTAGGAGCGCCATGCCGTAGTACTATGTTAATGACGAAAAAATCTGCGACTTCACTGACCGTTCCTTTGGCAAGAGACCCTGTCTCGGCATATCGAGTTAGGTAGTCAGTTGCAACTACGATCCAACGCTTTCCTGATGATGATGTGGGAAAGGGGCCAAGTAAGTCCATTCCCACTTGTGCGAATGGAGTTTCCGGTGGATGTATCGGTTGTAGGAGACCTGCTGACTTGAGTGGTGGTATTTTACGTCGTTGGCAGTCCCGGCAGGTTCTTACGTAGTGTTGCACCGTATTCAATAACTTTGGCTAGTAATACTTCATGCGGATGCGAGCGAATGTTCTGCTCACTCCTAAATGTCCTGCTGATGGGTCGTCGTGGCATGCTTCCAATATCTCGAGTCGTAACTTTGAAGGTACGACGAGCAGAAACGTCTCTGCACTATGTTCAAAATTTCTTTTGTACAGGACATTATTTCTCAGGACGAACGACGACAAGCTGCGGACAAAACCTCGTGGAATGTCGGCAGGATGTCCTTCTAGGTAATCAATAACCAGGCGTAACTCCGCGCCGGATCGCTGATAAGCCATTTGTGATGTTGTCACAGCTCCTGGGAACGGGCAATCCTGTTAATTTTCCCTAAGCGTAGATTCCGTGTATTCAATTGGTGCACGTGACAAGCAATCTGCATCACTGCGCTTGTGACCGGACTTGTATACGACCGTTATATCGTATTCCTGCAGCCGTAGACTCCATCTTGCAAGCCGTCCAGATGGGTCTTTGAGATTCGCCAGCCAGCACAACGAATGATGGTCGCTGATAGCTCGGAATGGTCGGCCATATAAGTATGGTCTAAACTTCCTGATGACCCATATCACCTCGAGGCATTCTTTTTCTGTCGCTGAGTAGTTCACCTCAGCCTTCGAAAGTGTTCGACTGGCATACGCAATGACTCGTTCCTCTCCGTTTTGCCACTGAATGAGGACGGCACCGAGGCCTAAATTGTTTGCGTCTGTGTGAATATCAGTCTCGGCTTCCTCATCGAAATGAGCAAGAACTGGGTGGTTCTGAAGACGCTTTCGGAGCTCATTGAAAGCGTTCTCCTGCTCATTCAACCAAACGAAAGGCGCGTCTTCCTTTGTTAGCCGCGTTAGTGGTTCGGCGATCCTTGAAAAATTTTTGACGAAGCGTCTGTAGTAGGCGCAAAGTCCTAAGAATCGCCTAACAGCCTTTTTGTCGGTTGGTTTTGGAAACTTCTCCACTGCCGCAGTCTTCTCAGGGTCCGGGCGAATGCCTTCTGAACTAAATACATGGCCGAGGAAAAGAAGCTTGCGAAAGCCGAAATGAAATTTCTGCGGTTTTATCGTCAGACCTGCTGATCTAATAGCTTCCATCACAGCCCGGAGTCGTTCCACATTCTGCTTGAAGGTGGTAGAAAAAACCACGACATCGTCAAGATAAACGAGACAGGTTTGCCATTTCAGACTGGTGAGCACAGTGTCCATCATCCGCTGAAATGTGGCAGGTGTGGAACAAAGGCCGAATGGGAGCACTTTGAACTCGTACAGTCCATCTGGCGTCACAAACGCCGTCTTTTCACGATCTCGTTCGTCCACTTATATCTGCCAGTAGCCGCTTTTGAGGTCCAGGGAGGTAAAGAATTTGGCATCTTGTAGTCTATCTAGAGTGTCATCGATTCTTGGAAGTGGGTACACATCCCGCTTTGTGACGGCGTTCAGCTTTTGGTAATCAATGCAGAAGCGCAAAGTTTGGTCCTTTTTCTTTACAAGTACCACAGGCGACGCCCACGGACTTGCCGACGGCTGAATTACGTCGTCTTCAAGCATTTCCTTAACTTGACTTCCGATCGCTTCCCTCTCTTTTGGTGACACTCGGTGGGGATGCTGGCAAATAGGCCTCACTGATTCGTCAACAATTATCTGATGTTTAGCAATAGATGTCCGCCGTACTTTGGATCACATTGAAAAACATTCGGTGAATTCTCTTACGAGGGCCTCTATTTGCTCCTTCTGTCTGGGTGATAGGCCTGGTTCGATGTCGATGGATGCAAGGACAGAATCCACATCTTGGAAATTCGATGGTGAAGACTCTGGAATGCTGAGATCTGTAACTTGGACGAAGTTATTAAGGCTGGCAATAACGGTTCCCTTCGCGACCATGTTGCACCTCATTTCCAAAGTTAGTGAGGAAAACGCTGGTACATCCGCCAGGCAGCTGAACTAGGCCTCTTGCCATGCAGATCCCTTTTTCGAGTAGGAGACTGGTGTTGCTGTCTGCAATTCCTTCGTAGTCGCTGAACGCGTCGCTTCTGACTGTGACGGCTGCGCTGGATCTCGGTGGAAGCATCACGTCGTCATCGGCAATGTAAAGGGCGTCGAATTTTTCTTCAGTGTTGAATGCTGAGGCAGCATGCTTGGTTGAGAAGGAAACACATGATTCCCGCAAGTTGATTATAGCGCCATTATCCTGCAAGAAGTCCATGCCAACAATCAAGTCTCTTGAGCACTCGGAAAGCACGATAAAGCTGGCGACGTACGTGAAGCCGCGTATTCCTATTCTAGCCGTACACTTGCCCATCGAGTCGATGAGGTGTCCTCCTGCTGTGCGAACTTGTGGCCCTTTCCAAGGAGCAGCACTTTCTTAAGTTTTCTGGCGAGCTCAACACTTATTACCGAGTAATGCGCACCTGTATCCACTAACGCGTTCACTTCGTAACCGTCAAGAAACACACGTAAATCGGAAGCAACGTCGCTCTTATCGCACTGGTTTCTGAGTCCCTCGTCGTCTCTCGGAATCATCGATGGGGGTTCTTCTCTTTTCGCGTAGGCAGCGGCCTTACCTCCCAAGGCCGTTGACTCTAGTTTTCCCGACGCGGGCTCTGTGAACGGCGTCTTGGGCAGCTTGAAGACGGGCGGACGCTCGGTGACCGATGCCTCAACGCGCTGTTGATCGAGGTTGCTGTTGCTGGTAGGCGTATGGGGAGCTTTGACGAGTAGACAGGTACTCTTCGATTTCAAATGGAGGCTCACCATTTCTAGGACAAGGTGCGTTCACCGGAAAACCACGAAGCCCTGCCTGGCGATAGTCGCACATTCTGTACAAGTGGCCAGTCTCACCGCAGTGGTTGCAGAGACGTATTCGGTCAGGAGTGCGCCATACATCGGTCTTCCTAAATTTTCTTTCGGGTGGCGACAGCGTATTTCGAGGCATCGAGCTATTCATAGAGGAAGTGGCTGCGACGTCAGCACGTCCGGGAGTTTGCCGCAGCACATCGGCATACGAGACGCTCGGCTGGCGGAGTAGTGGCGCTTGGGGCTGCGCACTCAGCTGTGGTTCCCGGACCGCCTGTCCGACCTCTTCGCGAACCACGTCTGCCAGCGAAGAGGGCGCTGGAGCGTTGTGGTCAAGCCGTAGCCTCTGAAGCTCTTCTCGCACTACAGATCGCACGAGCTCCCGTATGACCTCCATGCTGTTTCCGATGGCGGCTGGAACTGAGCCTACAGAGGTGATGTTCATTTCCCGGTTGTACATCCTTGATCGCTGTTGCAAGGTGCTTTCCATTGTGGTCGCCTCAGAACGAAACTCAGCGACGATGCGCGGCGGGCCCCGAACCAACCCTGCGAACAGTTCCTGTTTTACGCCTCCCATTAAATGTTGTAGTTTCTTCTCTTCGCTCATGTTCGGATCAGCTCGGCGGAATAGGCAGGACATGTCTTCTACATACATGGCCACACTTTCATTGTTCTGCTGGTTTCTTGCCTGCAGGGCAGCTTCGGCCCTCCACCTGCGGTCGGTACTCGGGTAAGTCGCAAGCAACTCCCACCGGAAAGCATCCCACGAGACAAATGTCGCTTCGTGGTTTTCAAACCACGTTCGTGCGCTGTCCTCTAACGCGAAGTAAACGTTTCGTAGCTTGCTTTCTCCGCTCCATCCATTGAACTCAGCGACGCGCTCAATGCGTTCCAGCCAGACCTCTGCGTCTTCAAATGTGTCGCCATGGAAAGGCTCTGGGGCCATTGGCGAGTTCACCACGATGTGAGTTGGCGTGATTTGAGTTGCCATCTCGGTAGCGTTTCCGTTAGCAGATGCTGATGCTGCGATAGAATCCGGCAAAGGTGAAAACTCAGGGGGCTCACCACGTAGGCGACGGCTGCTGCGTTGGTGAACAGGAGTCAATTCGATGGGTACAAGTCGCCGTGAGTCCGGGCTCCTTTCTCTGACTCGAGAAGGACTTGAAATCATACCCAGCAGCTCCACCAGATCTGTAACGCACAGTCGAATGACGCTACTTTAATAACTTTACGTTGGGTGAACTTGTGCCCGACAAACAACTAAGCGAGAGCCTCGCTAAAACGTTCTGTCTCTTTCGCCGCAGTCCCGCACTTATACTTCTTCCCTCGTGTCCCGCGCTCATAGCACGTTGCTCCGATTGCGTGTACCTTGCGAGCCCGTGTTGCACGCTGCACTGCCGCTATCTTTCGCAGGTAGCAGTAGACAGCTGGACGGACGCAGGAAGCGGCTGGCGCGCGTAATTTGAAATCATCTTGTGTCAATATTTAAAAAAAACAGTTTGAACAAAGCCAGGCACAACTCCCCTAGAATATGATGTTTGTATCTCAGAAAACATAGTTTCACGCGGGTAAAATGTTCCAATTTCCTGCCAAACATTTTTTGTTCCATCTGTTTTTACTGTTATGATTTGGTCGTTCGGGAAGGATGGATGATGAAAAAGGAATAACAGATCCAAAGCAATCGTTACGTAATGAAGGTCCAAAATACACTACCCTTCATGACCGTTCATGTTGCACAGGAATATTAAAGGACAGGATCGAGTGGGAAAGATAGATACGATGTGAATGAAAGGTTTATCGCTGACCGTATGCTGGGGTTAAATTACAGATTCCTCATTCTTTACCTCTGAGACTTCAGAAATCCGGTACCACCTAATTACCTTCAATATGGTGCAGCAGCCGTGGTTTGCGTTGACAATTCCGTATGTTACTGCTTGCAATGATACCCAGGCTCTGTTTCGCACATACTAAAGTATTTAGAGCTTTTACTGTGATTAATGTGATACTACACGCAGTTTCTGGTAGTATGTCCATGCCGATCTAACCACTTTTACGCCACTTGGGTCACGCGGTCCTTGATGGTCAATAGGTAGAGCATCGGGCTCCTTTGCTGACGGAACCGGGTCCGAAACCAACCATCGGACAAACATGCGCCCGTGCATATGTGTCAGTGTGTATGTGCTGCTCTTCAATGAGCCTCTATTACGCCAACTTGGGTCAGTGGGTATGTGCAGCTCGGTATGCGTCATTGTTTCATGAAAGTATTTTGCGCCAACCGTGACCGCTGCACATGTGTGACTGCATAGGTACCGCTCTTGATAATATTATCATAACATATAAAACATCATATTACCAGTTACGCACTCATCACAAGATGAGTGCGTGAGAGTAATGATAAGATCATTTCTATCTATCTATCTATCTATCTATCTATCTATCTATCTATCTATCTATCTATCTAAACGCTTATGCTAGCTCCGTGGCCCAACTTATCTACCAACTTGGGTCACTATAGGTATGTTATCGGGGTACTCATCCAGCCGTGGTCGCTCCATCGTCATTCTAGTTCGTGATATATGAACTCTCATCATATCGTCGTTGTCACGCCTTCAATGCCGACCTATTGAGCTGACTGTTTAATACCTTGGCCACTCCGCATGTGTTCGTTTTCGTGATGCAACTGTGGTAGTGCGCTGTGCTCATTCAAACTTTACCACCTGGCTCGGCATACAGCCGTCATGCATTCGTTGTTGCGCCGCCGTTGCAACGCCGTCATTTTTGGTCCATTGTCGTCAATTCATCTTCATCTTCGTCATCTGGCTCTCGTCATGGTGTCGTCGTCACATCATCGTCGTAACTGTGTCGTCGTTTTACAGTTGTCATAAATTTGTTATACCGGTGTTGTGATCCATTTGCGGGCATCTCGCCGTCCTCATTCAATCTACGTTTCCCCACTATCGTCATCACAAAGTCGTCGTGGCACTATTGTCGTCATGCCGTCGTCATCTCACTGTTATTTTCCCACCGTCATAACTTAATTAACGCCTTCCCATTATTGTCATATTGCTTTCGTCGCTGCATCAACGTCGATATATTTTCATCATTCAATGGCAACCGTCATTCAGGCGTTACAATGAAACCGTTGTCATATAGTCGTCATGCATTCGTTTTAATGTCGCATCGTGATGCCATCGAGGTCGCACATCGGCACGTCATCGTCATCAACCACGCTACGTAATACAGCCGTCATGCAATTGGTGTCATACGCTGAACTTCATGCCATTGTCCTCATACTCGTGTCATGCCATCGTTGTTATACAGTCGTCGTCATGCATTAGTTGTCATCCCATCGTTGTTAGCCGTCAACGACGTCAATGTTTCTTTGTCATTCAATTGATGTGCTGTCGTAACTCAATGGCGCTAGTGCCACTGTTTCTACCATCGTTGTCATAACGTCATCGTAAGACAGGCGCTGCCATGCATCCGTTGGCAGATCGTCGTCGTCATGCCGTTGTCTTCATCCCATCGTCGTCACTCCAGCTACGTAATCCGATTCTCGTCATGCCATTATCATCATTCCATTATCATCATGCTGGCTTCATGTACAGTCATCGTCACGCCATCGTGGAAATCACATTGTGCTCACACCTATGTCATGCCATCGTCGTCATTGCGTCGTCCAGATACAGTAGTCGTGATGCATTCGTTTCATATCGTCGTCGTAATGCTATCGCGGTCGTTCCACCCTGATCATTCTAAACACGACATTCTAGTCTCTTCACGCCGCTCTCGTCGTGACAGTCCTCGCCAATTCTTCATTGTCACGCTAACGTTTTACTATCATCACTTCAGTAACGTCATCCCATTCTCGTTGTACCGGCTTTGTCCATCCATGGTCGTCATTCCTGGTTTATCATTCTATCGTAATCACGGTCTCGTCATTGAATCGTGATTAAGCCGCTGATGTGATGCCACAGTCGTCATTGCACCACTGTCATACAGTTTCTATCATACATTCATTGCGATTGTCCCCGCAGGGGCGTCTGCGTCAGCAGGCGTTTGGTGTGTTGCGACACAACGTACCCGAGCACACGAGGGTTGGAACCTCCCGCGTGTAGCCGTGCGCGGCTTAGCCGTGTCCGGGGAAAGGGGGATCCTGGAGGTTGAGCCGATGCCGGGTGTTAGGACCTTTAAGGCCCCCCGGCGGAGGCAACACACCTCTTTGGCCTTTGCTTCACGTAGACGGCACCCCCGGACTGACCCACCCGGGGGAAATCGGTAGTTGCCTTTTCCTGTCTCTCGCTCTCCCCCCAACCTTCGTCTTTCTCTTACTTTCCATCTTTCCTGTCTTCTCCTATCTTCCTCTCACTTCCAATTTTCCAGGCAGCAAGGGTTAACCTTGTGTGAATAACCAACCTAGGTTATCTCATATTTGGTTATAGTGACAACGTACAGCTGGCGTTTGCAGGACCTGTTCTTACAGTCCCTGTAGTGTCCCCTTGTAGGACTCCCCGGTGGGTGGCTGGCGTTATTGCCGAAAATTCAATCCTTTTATGGCAACCTATTTCCCTCCGCTTCCTGATCGCCCTCAGAAAAGAGGGCGCACCGATGATGTATTCCAGTTTTTTGGTCGGCAAAAAGAATCCTTCCCTCGTTTTCACGTGATCCACTCTGAAAAACCAGCTAAACCAGTGCGAACTATCTCACCATTCCTTGTTTCTAAGACATTGACTGAAGTCTTTGGTCCAGGTTATAAGGCGTCGAGGATGGCAAGCGGTGATCTCCTTTTGGAGCTCCGCGATCAGAAAGAATATGAGAAATTGACAAAACTAGTGTCGTTTGGGGAAACCCAAGTAATTGCAACCCCGCACCGTACGATGAACACCAGCCGCGGTGTTGTCTCGGACGATGACTTGCTGGAACTCACTGAGTATGAACTCTTGGAGGGCTTCAGTGACCAGAATGTTATCAATGTTAAAAGAATTAAGATCAGGCGGGACAGCAAAGAAATCAAGACCAAACACCTTATACTCACATTCGGCTCAAGTATTCTGCCCGAGTCTGTAGAGGCCGGGTACATCAAGCTCCGTGTTAGGCGATATGTGCCAAATCCTCTTAGATGCTTTAAGTGCCAAAGGTTCGGCGACAGTTCGCAAAGCTGCCGAGGCCGTCAAACCTGTGCGAAGTGCAGTGCCCACGAACATACTTCTGAAGCTTGCGAGAACACTCTCCATTGTGCAAACTGTGAAGGGGAGCACGCCGCATACTCGCGGTCGTGCCCGTCCTGGAAAAAAGAGAAAGAAATTGTGACAATTAAAGTCAAACAAAACATATCTTTCAAGGAGGCACGCAGGCGGGTATCTTACCTGTCCAAAAGCACATTTGCCGATGTGGCGCGTCAGGGGGCAGCGCCACAACGGTCTCCGGCGGCTGTCCGACCCACACCCAGTGAGGCGGCAGCGACGCCATCCGCCCCCCCGGCGGATGCAGCTAGCGCTGCTACGCCAACCCAGCCGACGGGGCCGTCTACCTCTGGGCAGGTGACCCCGAAGGCCTCGTCCAACGTGCCGAGGCCTTCACGCCAAACAAAGCGCTTGGAAGAGCGCGTGTTCAGCGCCTCGCAAGAGGCGATGGACACAACCACCAGCAACACGGCGCCAATAGCGCCTAAGGAGCGGCGAGGCCCTCTCGATCGCTCCAAAAGAGATAAAACTCCCGTCACGGCGCCTTCAAAGCGCCTGTGAACTAATCCGTTTCTTAAACACACAGCACCAAACTTATTTATCAAAATGGAAACACAAATACTACAGTGGAATATACGAGGACTTCTACACAACCTCGACGACATTAGAGAAATAATACACAAACATAATCCGAAGCTGCTGTGTGTTCAAGAGACACACCTTAAACCTACCAATAGAAATTTTCTTCGAAACTACACCATCTTCCGCAAAGACCGTGAGGAGGCTAATGCATCCGGCGGTGTAGCAATAATAGCCGACAGGGCGGTAGCTTGCCGACCCGTCGCCCTTAACACGCCCCTTGAGGCAGTGTCGGTTCAGGCCATTCTTTTTAACAAAATAGTAACAGTGTGTTCCATTTATATACCTCCGAACTGGCGTCTCGAAAAAACAGACTTTTATAAGCTCATTGACCAGCTCCCCGAGCACTATATACTCGTGGGAGATTTTAACGCTCATAACACTATGTGGGGAGACTCGCGATGCGACGCGAGAGGTCGACTCATTGAAAATTTCCTTTTAACCACCAATGCGTGTCTCTTTAATAAGAAAGAAGCAACGTATTATAATATTCATCATAACTCGTACTCATCAATAGACCTGGCGATCGGATCCGCTTCCATCTTTCCTGACTTAGAATGGCATGTAATTAAAAACCCATTCGGAAGTGATCACTTCCCAGTAACGCTGAACTTCGTAAACAAACATGACTTGCATCCACACTTCCCTCGCGGGAAACTGGCCTCTGCTGGCTGGGAACGTTTTAGAGAATCCACCCACATATCACTGGATTTTATAGATAATTTTACTATAGATCATGCTGTTTCATACTTTACCACTTTTATCATTGACGCCGCTCAAAAGTTCATTCCTCAAACAAGATGCACTTCATCCAAAAGACGGGTCCCCTGGTGGAATGACGATTGTAGAGAGGCGAGGAAGCGACAAAATAAAGCTTGGAGCAAACTACGCGAAAGTCCGACAGCAGAAAATCTAATAGAATTTAAACAGGTTAAATCGCAGGGAAGAAGGATGCAACGACTGGCAAAGAGGGCAAGCTGGCAGAGGTTTCTATCGGGTATAAATTCATATACTCAAGAATCTAAAGTATGGGATGGGCTGAAAAGGCTTAAGGGGCAAGCAATTCATCCGTTGCCCCTAGTAAACGGCGAAGCAAACCGCTTGGAAGACCAAGCTTACGCCCTTGGCGAACACTTCCAATATGTTTCCAGTTCTAAACATTACTCCAAGGCGTTCCTAAAACACAAACAAGTAGCAGAACACAAGGCTATCGACCGCAAATGCAGACATAACGAACGCTTTAGCGCGCCTTTTAACATCGCCGAGTTAAGAGCCTCCCTGACTGCATGTCGGAGCTCCGCACCTGGACCGGACAGGATCATGTACGACATGAATAAACACCTTCCCAGTAGTACTCAAATTACTCTGCTAGCACTTTTTAATGCAATATGGGCTGCGGGGTACCTCCCTACCACATGGAAAGAAGCGTTGGTCGTTCCGATTCTTAAACAGGGCAAAGACCCCACATTAGTAACAAGTTATCGCCCAATTGCCCTCACAAGTTGTATATGCAAACTTTTTGAAAAAAATGATAAACCGTCGACTTTTACACTTCCTTGAAATAAATAAATTTCTTGATCCGTATCAGTGTGGTTATAGAGTAGGACGATCTACAACCGACCATCTAGTGCGCATGGAAGCAAACATTCGCGACGCCTTCGTGCATAAACAGTCCTTCTTATCCGTGTTTCTCGACATGGAAAAGGCGTACGATACAACTTGGCGCTATGGCATCCTGCGTGACCTATCGACGCTGGGGATCCGCGGCACTATGTTAAACATTATAGAAAGCTACCTGCAAAACCGTACATTCCGAGTGAAAATAGGTAATGCGCTGTCGCGTGTATTCATACGGGAAACTGGGGTACCCCAGGGAGGCGTACTGAGCTGCACGCTCTTTGTAGTTAAAATGAACACGCTTCGTAAAACATTACCCCCATCTATTTTTTATTCCGTCTACGTAGACGACATACAAGTAGGTTTCAAATCCTGCAACCTAACAGTCTGTGAGAGGCAGGTACAACAGTGCTTAAACAAAGTCTCCAAGTGGGCAGACGAAAACGGGTTCAAAGTGAACCCCAACAAAAGTTCTTGCATTCTTTTCACCAGGAAAAAAGGGCTTGCTGCAGATCCCACTGTTGAAATATATGGGCAACGAATACCCGTAAACAAGGAACACAAATTCCTAGGCGTTATACTTGACTCCAGGCTTACATTCATCCCACACATAAAATATATTAAAGCAAAATGTCTTAAAACAATGAACTTACTTAAAATCCTATCCCACACAACATGGGGTAGCGACAGAAAGTGTTTATTAAATCTTTATAGGAGCCTAGTTCGATCACGACTGGACTATGGTGCCGTGGTTTATCACTCCGCCGCACCGAGCGCGCTAAATATGTTAGACCCTGTTCATCATCTGGGTATCCGCCTCGCCACTGGAGCATTTAGAACAAGCCCCGTCGAAAGTCTATATGCAGAGTCAGACGATTGGTCACTACATTTTCAGAGAACATACATCAGCTTCACCTACTTTCTTAAAGTGCGCTCTAACAAGGAACATCCGTGTTTCACGACAGTAAACGACTTAACATGCGAAACAATTTTCCGTAACAGACCCTCCATGAGACTTCCTTTATCGCTGCGTGTAAGAGAACTTAGCGAAGAAATGGATGTCCCAATATTCGAACATCGCCTAATGGCTCCTGCTAATCTATTACCGCCCTGGGAGTGGCAGGTGATAGATTGTGACACATCCTTTGTAGAGGTCTCGAAGCACGCTCCTGAGCTTGAAATTGCCATGCATTTCCGAGAGCTTCAATCGAAGTACTCCTGCTACGAATTTTACACAGATGCGTCCAAATCCCATGCTGGCGTATCCTACGCTGCTGTTGGTCACTCTCTTTCTGAATCTGACGTTTTGAATCCCCTAACAAGTATTTTCACTGCGGAAGCCTACGCAGTGTTGTCTGCAGTAAAACATATAAAGACACTGAAACTTGACAAAGCCATCATATTCACAGACTCGTTAAGTCTTGTAAAAGCACTCATTTCGTTACAAAAGCATACAAATCCTGTCTTCAATAAAATCTACACACACTTATGTAACATCTACTCATCACACAGACATGTAGTAATATGCTGGGTTCCAGGCCATAGAGGAATCGAGGGAAATGTGCTTGCTGATGAGATGGCCAAATCAATGGCATCGCAGGGTACTCGTTCTGCTGCAGTCCCTGCCACAGACATGAAGCTTTTCCTCAGAAACAAACTGCGAAGCCACTGGCAACGCTTGTGGGACGCAGAAACGAGTAATAAGCTTCACGTAATTAAGCCTAAGTTAGGTTTCTGGCACCCAACAACGAAAACACGAAGAACAGACATCCTGTTCACTAGACTAAGAATAGGACACACGTTCGGCACTCATAACTTTCTCCTTACCGGTAACGAGCCTCGAACCTGTGGTAGATGCGGTGACAGGCCGTCGGTCCTACACGTCTTCCTGGAGTGCCGGGAAGCCGAAAGAGACAGGAGGAAACATTTTCCTTTTGCATACAGCCATCACGTCCCTCTGCATCCGGTCATGTTTCTTGGTATAGAACCGATGTTTAAGACCAAAGCAGTCCTCGCTTACTTGAAAGATGTTGTGCTACTCATAACAAGCCCAATTATTACGTAGTGCATCCTCTTTCCAGAGGATACATCTACGATAGTGTTCTTTGCATAGCACATGCCTCTAGGTCCTTGGCTTTCAAGGGCTCTGGTGAGGCAGATGTGCTCCAGACATTTTAGCATCTCACGTATTTTATATATTGCATCATTTTTTTTCAATGCCTTCCAATGTTCATAGTACACTTCAATAGTCACTCCCATAATTTTATTACTCCTACATTTTATGGAATTTGGATCATCTCTTTTAGGCCCCTTTACAGCCACGGCACATTAATATCACAGAACCCATCTGTCCACTGCGAACTCATTAACATTAGCATGGCGCTCTTTGGCCACACCTGGCCCTTGCGCCATTAAACATCAAACATCATCATCATCATTGCGATTGCGCCATTATCATGCCAATGTCGTCATTCAAGCTTCGTCGTCCGGCTGTCACCCCACCTTCGTCGTCATACCGTCGTTGTCACCCCATCGTCGTCTTACACTGCCCGTGATACCATTCCTCATGTCGCGCTGTCGTCATTGTACCATCTCCATTGCTTAGGTATCTATCTTATTGTCATCATGCCATCGTAATCCTACCATCTTTGTCGTTCCACCACACCATTCCATCTTTGTCACCATCGTAGCCACTTTGTCGACGTCGTCTAATTGTTTTCTGCCGCCAAATCATTACCGATTTCTGCAAGCAAGCGCTATGGAAAAGTGGTACGATACCGGGGTAGGTCGCACATAGTCGAAGCAAAGGATGGCTCGGAATGACCTCCACAGTTGTCAAAATTAGACGTGACTTTTGAAAGCCGTGTGTCGACAAATTGATCGAATACTAATGCCATTGTTGTGGACAGTCATCGTAAGATGAGTTCAACCGAACTAAGTGACCGTGGCAGGTGAGGCTCGTTAATGCTGCCTAAACAGTTAAATTAATCACAATCAGGTATGCACTTAGTGCGTGGTTGGCTATGATGCTAGTCTGCGCGACTACCACGGTCATATTTTTCCTTGCTGACCTCGTAGGGTCTCAGTCTGCTGCTTCCTGTGGTTTTACGTCAATATATCCGTTCAGTTCATCGCAGAGGTTTCTGGAATCATAACCATGGTGAGTTGGCGTGAGACACCACCAAATTGCGTGCCACCCTGCGGCTTACAAATCAGAAGTTCTTTGACACTCTTGCGTTTTGCCGGTCTTGACGTTATTAGGTCCAATCGCCAAGGGTGCCTGCAAGAGTCAATAAATATTTAGAGAAGTGTTCTGGCGCGTTCGTCAGTTTTCGAACGCAACAGGTGTTTCAAGCGCCTACAAAGCAAGCTCCCGTGCGTAAAGTGGCGCGAACATAATGTCAGAATTGCTCATTCGTTGCATGCTTGCGCCTTTCTGCATTTCTTTAAATAATACTATCGATTCAGGTGGCTGGTACGCATTTCTAACATACGAAATGGCGCGAAATAAACAAGGACTGCAATGCACTTTACTACACAAGCACCTGTTTTGCTAGTAATGTACGCTCAATCCATTTTCAAGAAGGCTCGAATAACTAGACGCTCAGGTAGTTTTGTCATCATTTATTTGGCATTATTGCAATTACTCGAAATAAGTATTTCTTAAATGTTGACGCCTTTGTGCGCATAAAGAAGTGTTAACGTTGTTTCAAGGTGCGAGATACTGCTAATGAAGGGTAGCTTATACTGGCACATGCAGCTTGAAGCCACGACAATCCAAGCAAGCGCCATGACAAGCTACTTGTGTGTTGTCATAGTGTAGGCCTTGATCACACAAAATTGAACATGAATACATTGAAGACCGCAGAGGTGACGCTGGACATTTTTCTGGCATAAGATCAAGGGTTGCGAAAATGTACCATCTATTCGCTCCTCATGAAGGCGGATGTCTGCGTGTTAAGCCAATAGTCTACGCTCCTGGTGTCGGGCAATGATGTAGTTTCTGTTTCGTCCTGATACCAGAAGTCGGCGGGAGACCTACGCACAAGGGAGTTTTGCGATAAAAAGGAAAGTAGTTTCGCCTAAAAAGCGAAGCAGTGATCTTACAACAACATAAAATGTGGCAGCTGCTGCTCACTATCGCAATGATTGGCCGGCCGCATGCTCTGCAAAACATCTATGAATGATTACACTGGGCCATAGAGATGAAACTCAATAGAGACGAAGTTTGTGACACCTGGACTTGAAGAGGAACCGTGTGATAAAAAACCGGCCTATGAGTACGATACAAATAAAACTATGATGGGCTCAGGAGCCTTCAGTTAATGACTATGCTAATCAACTACACTACATTTATTGTAGCCCCTCAGATGTGCTTGCGACCCTAGCCGTACAAGCCAATAGTATAGAAGCAGTGCTTAAGGTGAGTAGTCACTCGAAAGTCTTTATCTAGATATTACGTATGAGTCTTAATAACAATAGTAAAAAATAAAGCGCGAACTTTGCTGCTGGGTTTAAATGAAGACCTTCGGCCTCAAGCGGGCCCACCAGGAACCTCCATGTTTCGCCATGAAGTAGTTCAACGTTCATTCTAATGCCGGCTTTCTGCCAGAGACTTAGACGTGAATACAGTTTTAGTTAATGAGCGGCTGACTTGATCCAGAATGTTGAAAACATTGGCCTACGCATTTCATGATTTTTGCTAGAATAAAGGTGACTTTTAGCTGCAAACTACTCAGCATGCTTGTACACGTTACAGAAACAAATAATCAATTACACTTATCTCCTTTCAACATGTCATTGATTGCAGCTACCAAGTACTACTGCATGAAAATAACTGAACATTTACTATGATGTAAACCATTACTTTTACGCTAATAATCATGGAACATTTATTATCGCACGAACATAGTAAATAGAATGGGCTGGCCTGGTTTTTTTCAGTACATCATCTGCAGTCTTTCACACGCGTATCTTCAACGACAATTGCGTTTCAAAATTATTGACGGTCATATCTACCACGTTTTATTGTGACGTCATCAAGCATCTCAGCTCAAGACTCTTTTTATGTGCGCGCTGGAGAGACATATGAACGCCTTGTAAAAAGATTGCGGGTGGAGTGAGGCAACAAAGGTCGGGAAGAATTCAATGAGAATGGAAAAGGCAAAGTCGAAGCATAACATCAGTGTTCTGGCATAGTGGGGCTCATTCCGCACAAAGACTAACATAGGGAATTTAACGCAAATGCGAAGCCGTTGCATGTGTAAAATCCGGTGCCGACAATGCACACCACCATGCCTTGACGAACAAACAAGTACTGAGTGGAGGGTTGTTTGCCTGAACGTACGGATCTGAGAGGATCGTGCGTGGCGCGGCCCTGAAGGTTCTACGGGAATTCGCGCCAAATTTAGGTGCTCAAACTGCATCGCCAAGTTGTCTTATCTATAAGGTAACGTAGGCGCCATGATGAAGAGGAGATATAGATTTATAAATGATAACCATAGTATTACGACCACCGCGATGTGACAGCGACATGAGGACAGTTAAATGAAGAGTGTGACAAAGCTGGCGTGACAACGGGTTGATAATAACGAGATGACAAAGCTGGACTGACGACGATGGCAGGGAACGATGGGATATGGATGATGGCATCAAAGCAGATGCATGATAGCGACTGTTTGCTGTCGATGTAATAACTATGACGACGGCGGCCTAATTGCAATTTACTGACAACAGCGTGATTACGTTAATGATTAACAAGAAATTGTGTCGGTGGATCGAGGGAAACGGTACGAAGACAATGAAAAGACGACAACGGTATGCCGTTACTGTAGTAATAACGACGATAAAACAACAACGTTACAATGGTACGACGACAGTGGTACGGCGACGACTGTGTGACAGCGGTGGCTGATGACGGCGGCATGATGAGAGTGAGATATCGTAGTTAGGATAACGACGATACATTACTGCGACAGGATCATGTCGGATTTATGCCGACAAATGCATAAAAGCTGTATGACGACAATGGCGTGACGGCATGAAGACAATACGAATGCGGCTTGTATATGAGTGCAATGACGTGACGATGATGTCATGACGTGAGTCGGCTGAAATAGATGGGAGTGACGACAGTGATGTGATCACGACAGCATCACGACCAGGAACACACACCTACTTGCCGAAGCTATTAGACAAGTTAAGCTACTGGGCTGAAGTAGATGTGACAACGACGTCACGATGGAAGTCAGATCAGGAAGCTGGAATGAAGAAAATTAAGCGACCACGGCGGCATTACGAAGGTGGTATGAAAACGAATGTATGACCATTGTTTAACGATGCTGGCGTGGTGAAGACACTATTACGAAAGTCAGGCGACAAAAATGCAGTAATGATCATGCAATGACACCGACGGCATCACGACCAGGTGTACATACCTAGTGCCTCGATCTATCACACAACTTGACCCACTGCAACAGGTTAGAGGGCGTGACGACGACGGCATGACGAGATTCAAATCATGTAAATGTTATGAAGATGATGAAACGACGACGACGACGGCATCATGAGACGGACAAATACATAGCGACCCAAGTAGGCAGACAACTTGGGGTACTGGGTCGGCGTGAGAGGCTAGATAAATAAGCTCAGAACGGCTGCCGTAGGCAAAGAATGCTAATCCTATGAAAGTATGAACGTCCTGCAGTATGTATTGTCTGCGAAATGAATGGCATTCTAGAGCGCTATAATTACGAGTTCCTGTGCCACGTTAGACTGAACACATGACCCAAGGAGCGGCGTAGGCTTCAGTCACTTGTCGTGACGCTACCAATAGTATACGGGATGTAGATATCACAAAATGGTGTTCATGTTGTTGGGTGTTTGTATCCAGTGAGACCAGGGAAGAGGTGTCATGGAGAACATACAACTTAGTGTCAATACGGAACACGACGGTACTTACCTAGCAGCCTAAGTACTTTTGCTATCTCCAGTTCTTACTTTCCGATTCAGCCGATTTAGCAGCGTTGCAAGGGCTAGAGTTCGTGAAGGCACTGTGGTTAACAAAAACGAAAATCACCATGTAGCTCGGTAAGACGCGCTACTTGACAACTGGCGCATAGTGGTTTTTCGAAAGGTTTAGTATAACGACACGCATAAGAAACCCTGAGCCATTCCACTCTGAGAAGGCGGATGACCAGCGCAGCTGCTTAGCATACGACACGGAGGTGGCATAATGTTGAACTCATTTCGCCTGATTTTTATGTACATTCGCGTGCAAGACGGGACCGCCAAACTTAGGAGCCGAAGGAAACTAGTCACGCCTGAGGTTTCAACGGGAACGCCACTGCGGGAGAGAGGAAGGAGATACGCAAGGGCTTGGAACGCCCACAAAGAGAGGACGGCGCGAACGTGAACATGGCCGACGCGGGTCAAAGTGTAGTATCGGTTCTTATCAACTCAATATGTGTTACGGGTTGTAATTGTACCCAATCAGATTAAATATTAAACTTTTGCAAGTTGGCGGAGTGTTTGAAGCCTGCTTCACCTCTGCGCGGGTCGCGCGATATTGCACTATCTTCGGGATCGGCGCACGGAAGAACATGAGAGGAGATTCACAAGCGCTTGGAACACAGACAAAGAGAGGGTGGTGCGAACGTAGGCATGGCCGACGTGAGTCAAAGTGTAGTATCTCCTCATCTGCTTAATATCTGATACAGGTTGTATTTGGACCCAAGATAGTAAACTTATTTTTGCAAGTTGGCGGAGTCCTTGAAGCCTCCTTCCCCTGCACCGCGTGTGGGCCCGGGTTTGCACTATCTTCGGCACTGGACCACTGTTTTTGGACTATAGATATCGATACGCTGAAAACTAGCCATTCACCGATTCGCTGTAAAATAATCCAACATGCATACACGGATGATTACTTTTCTGTGACAGCTGTTTATGCTAGTTTTGAAAAGGTTCTCAATTTTTCCTTCACCTTGCAGCAAGGAATAGTTGAACGTATCCAACGTGTTCATGTCAATACTAAAATATAACGGGCGCACACAAGGCCTTGTGATACAAACCCAGCCATATCATAAGAAGCCAACACTGACACTAAGGACAACATAGGGGAAATTACTTGTGGTTAATAAATGAAATAAAGAAACGATAAATAATGGAAATTAAAGTGGATGAAAAAACGACTTGCCGCAGGTGGGAACCGAACCCACAACCTTTTCCCCTATATTGTCCTTGGTGTCAGTGTTTGTTGGCTTCTTATGATATGACTAATGAAAATCGGGCCCCTCGGTTAACCCGCTTTCGTCTCGTTTATTACATAACGAGGGTCTCGAATCCGGCAACATGGATGCCTTCAGGTAGCATATGTGAGTTTATTGACCAGTTACCTTCCCCCAAAAAGATCAAGTTCTCGTGACGCCTGTGGGAAAGAGGACGTTCCACGTCCGCCGCCAAGGTCTGTGAGTGGTGGCGCTGGCTATAACACCCCCAGGGTTCTACTAGGACACATAAATACTCAAGAAAGTGGGTGGGAAAACGGCGCCGCGGTAGCTCAATTGGTAGAGCATCGCACGCGAAATGCGAAGGTTGTGGGTTCGGTTCCCACCTGCGGCAAGTCGTTTTTTCATCCACTTTAATTTCCATTGATTTATCGTTTCTTTATTTCATTTATTAACCACAAGTAATTTCCCCTATGTTGTCCTTGGTGTAAGTGTTTGTTGGCTTCTTATGATATGACTAATAAAGATCGGGCCCCTCGGTCAACCCGCTTTCTTCTCGTTTAAACACAGCCATATGTCACTCAGCATGCACTGTTTCCACACAGGTGTCCGCCATGCCGACGGATCGTGGCCGTGGACTTCTCACCCAAAATGCTTGAGTACGCCAAGGAACATTTTCCCCACCCACGCATTGAATACAAACTGCTTGACATAGGCCATGACGTCGAGCATTTCCTAGCCGAACACGGAGAATTTCAGCGGGTGTACAGCCTGAGGACATTGCACTGGGCGAAGGACCAGGCCCGAGCATTCGACAACATTGCCCGCCTGACGGCACCAGGCGGAGAATGCATCCTGCTATTCTTGGGCCGCTGTGATACCTTCGATTTTATGCGTCGCATGGCTCAGCTGGAGCCCTGGACGAAATATAGTCACGTGAGTACCGGCTTTGTAAAACCCGCAGACTGGGAAGTATTGCTGTTACAAAAAGGCAACGTCTATCGCCAAATATTTCGCGAGCATTTTGCATCCCCCTCCATTGGCGGAGCAGGCTGTTCCTTGGTAAAATGTTTACCTTTGTACTTTACAAGACAGTGCCAAAACAGGCGAGGAGCAAGTCAAGATCGGTACACACACAAGCGCTCGTTGTTACCTAGAACTTGTTTGTGAAAAGCAAATATATATGCACTGAACAACTTCGCAAAGAATTTCAGCTCTTAAACCTCTTCGCGTGTGTAGGGTAGTTAACTGGATGTCGGTTTGTTTGACCGTCCTGTGTTTCCATTCTTTGTTTCCTCCTCCTCCTCGTCCATCACAAAGCTTGGTTTCTTGTTAAGTTAAAGAAAACGGCGCATGCGTGGCAGAGTAATAGGTAAAACTACAAAGAAATGAGAAACCTATTTCTTGTTGCGTAGAAAAACATATTAAGAAAGTTAGATGAAAAGACGGCTAGCTCGTTCATTTGTCTGCTTCACATTCAGCAAATTTTGCTTGCATGAATAGGCAATGAGACACGGAAAAAATTCCGGAAATTATTAACCGGCTCCTCTGATTCCAGCGAGCTCAAAGATGGCGCCGGCATTCTTTGTACAACTCAAGATAGCACGTAGGAAACACAAGGCCAATATAGAAAGAACACGAAAAAAAAATAAACACATTTTTATCTGTAGCCGAAACACTGAAAACAACAGGAAGGTATAGCCTTACCCGCAGGCAGCTGCTGCTGCGCACCAAGCAACAGCACTCAACAGGAACACCTTGCAAGAAGTGGCTAGTAGCAACAATTTTTTCTTACAACGCAGGCTCTATGAGGACTGCTGGCAGCCATGTTACATATGTACCATGATGGCGCACGAGGGGAGAGCGACGAAAAACCGTTAGCGTTTGTCAGTGCCAAATAAATGAATGAAATAGATTTAGCTAGACGAGCACTGCGTGTCCTGCTCAAGCTGGCGTTTGTACGACGAAGAGATATGCATGGCGGCTGTTCAGAAACATTGATGTGCGTGTACGCTGCGCTCATGCCAGCAGCGAAAGCCAGAACGTTACCCTGACTCCGTCAGAGCCGATTCACTTGGTTTGTCATTTTACTGCGAATGTATTTACGGCTAGGGTTCCGCGCATTTTGTTTGCGCGTCAAAAGAAATGTGGGCTAATTGTGGTGATAGTGTAGAAATGGTCCACGCACGATGGCACGTATCCTTGTGTTCACAGACTGTCTTCCCCGTATGGTTCTTCATAACACGGTTGAAGAACTAATAGAGGGTCCCCTCCCCAGTCAGAAAATGCGCGTGGCTGTGACCCAAACGAGACATAAAGTTCATTAAGGGGTACTAAAGAAAGCTTTTGCAGCCGAGATTTTTAGCCCATACGACACCTTCGGTGCTTAAATTGGTTGACACAACCCTGTTTTTAGGCAGAAACTAGCAGAAAATTATGAATTTCATGCATTTTTCTCAAACCACCGCGTCCAGCGGCCGCGCGGCGAACTAGAGGAAGTGGCGTTCCTGTGACCTTGTCTGTACGGGATACTGGCGAGCCAGCCATCATCTGCGTCTCTCCACCCGCATGATTGGCGCTGGACGGCAGCGAACGACGTCTCAACAGCGGTGTTGCTCTCGGCCGCATACTTCTTTTCCCAAGAGGAGCATGTGCCCAAGTCGATGAGTGAAGCACCTGGCACAACGCAGGAGAATGCCTCTAAGATGCTGCGCGCAAGGGTTCGGGAAGTATTTTCCGGCGAGACAAGCCGTGCCACACCTTTCTGGCAAAGGCGAACTTCGAAGCATATGGATTCGCGCTGCGTGCTCATCCCAGCCAACATGGGTACTATCACAGCGTGACTTTCTGTGCTCCTAAAACTTCGAGGACAGTGACTGTCAGACGAGCCCTGCTTTGCTGCACAACTGTGGCATGTCAGCGAAAAGGCAGCGCCTAAGTCTTGGCACTATCCCTCCATTTTTTCCAGAAAGCGGAAAGAAGAAAGGAACGAAACAAGCGCAGATGCATTCAAGAAGATCAAACGAAAAGAAGTATGCTTTTTATTTCTTTATTCCACAGCAGAAAAAACGAACACGAGATTGGCGGGTGAAGTCATCGGGCCAACTTGGCACTGCTGCTCTCTCGGGCGTCGTTTGCTGTTGCATAGCAGTAGCAGTGTACTTCAATATTTTTCATCTGGTCATGCAACATCCGCGTAATGCTATGGGATAGTTTCATATTCTTACGGCACAACCTCGAGTGCCACCAGCCAGAAGAACACGATTTGACAAGTGTAGGTGGAATCGGTTTCGGCAGCCATTTTGTTTGTGCATCTTTTTCCCTCTTGTAAATATTCCAAGTATATCGGTATCTGTGACGTCTCCAACGTAACAAATTGGTGTAGTTGTGGAGTACGCACGAGAAACAGCTATGGAGCTCCGCAGTGGTCGTCACCTCGGATTGGACAGTATGACGGACGAAGCAGGACCCGACATGGCGCGGCCCACATCAACACTTACAACCCGGATGGTTGTGCTGGCTGAGCCGTGGGATTCAGAACCGTTCTGCGGCACCGACCACCTCGACGTTGAAGACTGGACCGCCACATATGAGCATGTAAGTGCCCACAACAAAGGGGATCCGTAGACTATGTTGGCTAACTTCGTCTTCTACCTACTAGGCACGGCGAAGGTGTGGTATGACATCCACGAAGAAGAGCTTAACTACTACGACTCGTGTAAACAGAAGCTAAGGGACATGTCTTGCCGTAGTTTGGGCCGGACCAGTACCGCTAAGAAGGAACTAGTGACCCACACCCAGATGTCCACATATTCATATGTCTCTGATATCTAGAACATGCTGGCTCTGTGCCGTAAGGCCGAGAGCGATATGGCTGAGTCAGACAAGGTTGGGTGTGTACTGAAGGGGACTGCTGACGGTGCCTTCAATCTGCTCAAGTGAAAAAAATTATGGAACAGTCCAATACATTAAAAAGAGCGTCAACACTTTGAGCAGGCCAAGAGCAGCCTCACTGCACGCCGTGCGCAAGTCTGCCGAACGAAGCTGTGACACCCTCTTGAGCTGACAGGCTTGGAGAGCAGCGGCCGCCATCATAAGATGACCTGATGCGGATAGTGCAGAGAGAACTTGAAGACATGGCTCCTGCAGCCCTTTTTCTCCCGGCCCAGTGAGCCGAATCTGCCTATAGCACCATTTGTGCAGGCATATAGTTCCCGAAGAACTCGCTAATCATGGAGTTTATTTTGTATGTGCCCTTGCCACTTCGCAGGTGTCTCGTGCTCCAGTTCACCGACTGGTCCGCGGTATCCAGCAGGCTACCGAAATTCAGCCAAGTGGGGAACCGCACACGATCGGCCAATCTGGTTGGCCTGCCGGCGCATCGGTCATGTTGCTCGCCATTGTAACAAGCTTACTGTCTCCTCCCTTCTGCGACCACCATTCAGCAGTTATTATCGCCCTGAACGGAGTGAGCGTAGCTGCCAGCCTTCACTGGCGACGCAACAGCCAAACAATGACGCTCGTGCTCCTTGTTTAGAACAGTCCCTCGTCGTCCTTCCAATGCCACCCACCATCCCGTTCACCATTATCTCTTGGACCATCGCCCCTGTCGCCGCAGACTTGTCGCCCTCCGTCCCCTGTGCAGCCCCAACTCCCTTTTACGGAAAACTAAGCGATGCAGCTCTCGGAGGCGACGTTGAATTGAAGACTCCACCGCAAAACCCTGTAATATTTTTGCCGACTAAACAGAGCGTGATGCACGTTTAAGTCGATGGCGTCAGTGTCGAAGCGCTCATTGACACTGGCGCGCACGTATGCGGGATGAGTGCCTAATAACGCCGACGCCTGAACAAAGTTCTCACACCGTCTGGGTCACGCACCCTCCGCGTTGCCGGCGGAGGAAAGCCTACCGTGCTTACTAAGTGCACCGCTCGCATTGGCATCGCGGAGCGCCTAACGACGGTTTTGTTTGCCGTTATGTAACAATGCCCTTACGACGTTATGCTCGGCTTATACTTTTTATCGTCCCATTCTTCCCTCTTTGATTGCGCGTCTAGTGCCATTCAGCTTGAATGGCCCCACGGATGTTCTATTCCAACCGTCACACAACCCTGTTTCTGCTCACCCGAATACATCCGCCTGTCGCCTCATGCCAGCACCTACGTCACTCTACAGTCGGTCCCATCCGTTCCTGACAGCGCGTGTGTGCTATGTCCCACCGCTGACATACTGCATGAAATCATACCGTTAGAAGCCGACAAACAAAGAGGCAAAGGACAACATAGGATTAATTACTTGTGCTTACTGAGTGAATTAAAGAAATGATAAATTAATGGCAATGACAGTGGATGAAAAAAAAACGAATTGCCGCACGAGGTGAACGAACTCACGTCTTCGAATAGTTGTTTTTTTTCATCCTCTCTTATTGCTATTATTTTTCATTATTTCAGTTCGCTTATTAAGCAAAAGTAATTTCCGCTATGTTGTCCTTGGCGTCTTTGCTTGTTAGCTTCTCATCATATGATTAATAAATGTCGGGCCCCTCAGTTTACCCCCTTCTAGTTCATACTGTATGAAATAAATTTGGCCGTTCCCCATAGCGTGTTCTCTCTTACAGGCAATCAGACTTCGCTCCATCTCCTTAATTATAACTGCTGGGCTCACATTCTTCTCAGAAGCATGAACAATTGAATTCGCCTGCAAAATATTCGGCTCTTGACGCCGCAATTCCGGCGCCAACTGCAGGTACCACCGATGCACCGACCCTCACAGAGAAACTTTGCAAGGTGATTGCACCCCATCTTCTTCCGACACATGTGGCTTACCTCCGCCGTCTCTTGGAAATTTACAGCGACATTTTTCACCTGGGCGGCCACCCTTTCGCCCAGCCATCCGTGGTCACCAATCGTATTTACACCGGAGACGCCAATCCTATACACAGCCAGCCGTACCGCATTCCACATGCTGAATGACAAGTGATGCAACGAGAAGTCGACAAGATGTTGACTAAAGGTGCTATCGAGCCATCTCACAGTCCGTGGGCGTCCCATGCTGTGTTTGGCAAGAATAACGACGGCACTTGGCACCTTCGTGCACCTTACAGACACCTCAACAAAATCATACGCAAGGATGTCTACCCCTTGCCGCGTATAATGACGCGTTGGACTACTTGCAGGGAGCCAAGTAGTTTTCATCGATAGAACCGATCAGGCTGTTGGCAAATCTCGATAGATGGCATGGAGCACGAGAAAACTGCCTTCGTGACACGTGACAGCCTTCACCAATCCAAGGTTATGCCATTCGGCCTTTGTAATGCCCGACATTCTTCGAAAGAATGATGGACTCCTTACTTCGCGGCTCTAAATGGTCCACATGATTGTGTTTTCTAGACGATGTCAGAGTGGTTTCCCCAACTTTCAAGAGTTACCTAACGCGTGTGCTGGTATTGTTGCTGTTTTACGACGCACCGGCCTGCGAATTGAACTCGTACCAATTCTACTTTGGACGACGTCAAATTACCGTTCTTGGCCATCAAGTTAGTGCCACTTGCGTTCATCCAAACCCTGACAAGACTCGCGCTGTCGACACCTTTCCTGTTTCGTCTTTCGTCACAGTCGTAAGAAGTTTCGTTGGGCTATGCTTGTGTTTCCGTCATTTCATGAATAATTTCCTCGAAACCACTCGCCCACTCACCGACTTACTTAAGAAGGACGTTGCTTTCACATGGGGCCTTGCTCAAACCAAAGCCTTCTCTGCCCTCGGACGCTTGCTCACGGACCCCCATTGCTGGCTCATTATGATCCATCTGCTGCCACTGAAATTCACACGGATTCCAGTGGCCATTGAGTTGAGGCTCTACCTGCTCAATGGCAGCGCAACGTAGAGCACGTAATTGCATATACCAACCGCCTCTTGTCACCCGCCGAAAGTAATTTTTCATTTAGGGAATGCGAGTGTCTGCGTTAGTTTCAGCACTCGCCAAATTCCGCCCCTACTAGTACCACCACAGATTTTTCCGAGGTTACCGGTCAGCAAGCCTTGTGCAGGCTCTGCAAATTTAACAACCCCACTGGACGATTGGGTAGAAGGGCGCTACGACTCAAGGCATAATCATTTGCTGTTTTATAGAAGTCAGGACGATTGCACAAGGACGCCGACTGCCTCTCCCATCATGCTGACGGCCACCCTCAATATGATGCGCATCACACGCACTCCACCATTATGACCATTTCTGATCTGCACGACGTGCGCACTCAACAACAGAGTGATGACTGCTAACGTGTTCTCCTCGATCGTCTCCTTTCTGGACATCGGAACCCGCACAGTGCATGTTCGCGCTTGGCGAGGGTGTCCCCTACCGTCGCAGCTGGCTCCCTGAAGGACCAGAATTTTTACTCGTTGTACCACACCATCTCTCGACATCAGTTGTTCAGCAGTTCCATGATGCCTCTACTGAGCACACCTCAGCGTTTCATGTGCTTACGAACGCGTACGGCACCCCTTCTATTCACCAGACCTGTACCACTCTGTGCACCACTACGCTGGAACCTGTGCGCTCTATCAGCCCCGCAAAAAACCTGCCGTGTGTCCTGCAGGACGCCTTCACCCCATCGATGTGCCCTTTAACACATTCTTTAGCGTCGCCGTGGAAGTTCTCGGCCCTTTTCCAATGTTGAAAGATGATAATAGTAGGTCGTTGTCGTGACTGTTTACACAAACCGCTACGCGATCACGGGAGCTTTGCGTACAATCTGTGCAGCTGAGGCGGCAGTTTTCACTTTACATTACGTCATCCTCCCTTACGGCGCACCCCGGCAGCTCCTTACTGATTGCGGCCGCACCTTCCTTGTTTCCAGTAGTTGAAGGCCTGCTTCGCTCCTGTTCTGTCGAGAGCAAGCTTTCCGCCGCCTACAACCTGCACACAAACACTGACATAACGACTCAATCCCACGTTGAAGGAAATGCTCTCTATGCGCGTTTCTGACGGCCACAGTGATTGGGGCAGCGCGTTACCCTTTGTTGCCTTCGCCTATAAGTCGTCCCGTTACAAGGCCACTGAATTTTCGCGCTTTTACCTTCTGTTCAACCGCTACCCCACCTTGCCCTGTGACACATTGCTGCCTTGCTTGAAGAACACTCCCACTAAATATGCTCAAGAAGTCTTCGCCCAGGCTCGCCGGCACGACAGATTGCCGGATCCCGGCTCACTGAGTCACAGGCCACGCAGATCCCGTCTACGATAGCTGATATCGGGACGTTCAATTTTTTCCTGGCTCCGTTGTCCTCCTATGGACACCATGTCCCCTTGTCGGCCTGTCTGCAAAGCTGCCGCCGCAATACGCATGGCCCTACACTATATTGCGCCAGCTTGGCGACGTGAACTACGACATCCTTCCGCTCAAATCGCCAGTCCACACGGACGTTGTGCATGTGTCCCCGCCTGAAGCCTTACTTTCCCGCAAGTTCACCTCGTTTATTGCTAGTGCCGAGGCGACACCTTTAGAGGCGGCAGTTATGTTACGGCGCAACCATGAATGGCGCTAGTCAGAAGACGCTTTGAGGTGTAGAGGTGGAACCACTGTCGGCAGCGATCTTTTTATGCATCTTTGTCTTTTGTGTGAATATTGTAAATACATCTTGATATGCGACTTCTCCAACGTAAAAATATTTTGGTTCATTCTCAGTTTAAGCAACGCATGTGCAACTCTCCTAAAGATGCTAAACTAACCAGACTACTCCCAGACTACTCATGACCCATGCCTCACCGAAAAATACGCACCCTGCCCACGTCAAAAGGCGGCGCGAAGCAAGAGCCAAGGCGCAGGGGAGGACTTACCGGTCCCTTGAAGAGGTGGTCTACACAGATGCAACTGCATACCGAGGCAGAACAGCTAAAGCCGTCGTGGTGACTACACTGTAGCCCCAAGAATGGCGGAGACGCTGCTGTCCAGTTCGCGCCTCTCGGACGAGATCATGTAGGTCGAGAGGGTAGTCGCAGCGAAGACGACGTATAGATTCCAAGGAAGAAGTAACCATTCCTGCAAATCAAATCATGCTTATGCTCATTAAAGAGTTTTTTTCTCTCCCTGTTTGTGGACTCCAGGTCATGTGCTCCGGACCTGTAACACGCCCTATCATTACCCTTGTCGCACCTGTGACCCAAAGTGCCCTTCCCTAGAGCTCGAACATATTTCATTCGAATGTTGAGGACAAAAATAACAAGGAGAAATGATTTAAATGTAGACACGAAGGCGAATTAAGAAGAAAGATACATAGAAGTCCAGGACGCATGCGTGAAGCGCCAATACTGGTGCACTGTCGGTAAACGACGCGGTGCTTGTAGATCTCCTGTGATTCAGCAATTACGTTGCTCATTCCAACCTTTTGAACAGCCTTAGCTAGGAACGTGAGCAGAGGCGTGCCATTACGAGGTTGTTGGCGGGGTCGCAAGAACCCATGGCGTCGACGATAACTGCGTGGTACTGCCGGCAAGGTGGAGACGGCCTAAACCATATTTGGTGATCTTGGCGTGATGTACTTCAGTGTACGTCTGCAGGCGCTTTTCAAAAGGAGAGCAGACATCCAAGATGACTGCCTCCTCGCCACGCACCAGGATGATGTCAGGGCGAAGGTTAGTGTTTCCGACTGCCCAGTTCTCGTATAGAATGGTGAACCGATCTCGCCACGACATACTGAGATGCGACGCGATGTAGCGTCTAGCTGTACAAAACGCACTCTTTGCCATGTCATGACACAGGACGTGCGGTAGCGTCTCCCTCGCATAACCGCATACCTTGTATCCCTGATCTTGTCCGGCCGTCATCCATATGCAGGCTCCGTTGAGGCGAAGGAGGTTGAGCCAGGTCTTATTGGTGCAAACTGGCGGGGTCGTCGGACACGCACTGCACGACCTTGCCCTGATTGGGTTTCTCATGGATTGCGAAATCCCGGGAGGCTGATTGTCAGCTAGGAGTGTGCGGACGACCCACCTGCGATGTTTGGGATTGAGGGTGCCGTAACCGCAGGTGATACGAACTTTGTCCGGGTTAATCTCCCAAAGCATGTCCACGCGGAGTGAGGCCTTCTATGCCTCAGTCAATATTGAGCGAAGCTGGGGCGCAGGAGCGCTGAAGTCCCCCTTGGTAGGCCCGATAAAGTAGCTTGCCACGCTCTGAAGCTACGCCAGCCGGCAAAGATGCTTGAAGAACATCTCGCGAAGGCCCTCGGTCGCCATGTCACACAGCTCAAAATCTCCCGTAGTAAGTATTTTAAAAGTGTTATGGCGGTAAATATCCTTTCGCTCGGCAGCACAAGGCATTGCTGCTGGTCCCGAGTGAGGGGACGGATCTTCGCTCAAGAGGCCGACCCGCGTTTGCCATGTCTACGTTTGCACCGACCTTTCCTTTACAGCGTTCCAAGCGCTTGAGTATGTAGTTTCCGTTCCTTCCGCTCTCCCGTAATGGCGGTGCCGTCGAAAGGCGACGCGTGTTTAGTTTCCTTTGGCTCCTAGGGGCGGCGTTTTGTCGTCCCCTCGAATGTGTACCAAAAACTAGAAAGGCAAGTTGGCGTTCTCCCTTTTGAATTTCACTTCTCCTTGGTCGTCGTAATCAGCAGGCCTCGTATAGTGCGGGCTCCTGAGGAGCAACGTGCCTACGATGAGCGATCTCCTGAATGGGCTCGGCATTTTGTGCACAATCTTCACCGGTGGTGCTTGCCGCCCGGAGGCGACATTGTATACCCGGCTCTTTTCCTGCTGTCGCTCTCCGACGCCGCATCGCTTCTCAGTTGTCCGGATTATACACGAATACAATGCAATTAATAAATTGACAGCAAAGTTGATACAAGATTGTGCGTCTGTACCTATCGTAACGGTGACCACCGATCGAGACAGCACATGTTTTCGTACCTTTGTTTAAAATGCTGTCAACTCAGTGTCGTGTGCCAAACGGCTTCGCTGGTAGTCCAGCTTCACAGTGTGGAATGGCTCATGATTTTTTGCGTGCCGGTGCACTGCGCATTTCCGTAGGATTTATAGCCGCCCCAAACACCCTTGCATGCACCGTCAATACCAGGATAGCACAACGGCGCAAAAGCTCCTTGAAAGTCCCTACAATTGCTATCGCAATAAATCTCGTCTAGGTCCAACGCTAATCATCGGGACCTACACTTTTCCGGGATGGCTGAGGTGTGCTGTACAAGAATCACGCTAGAAAATTAGCAACGCACTGTCGAATGTAGAAATAAATACGTCAGTGGTTCGTCAAATAGGCTAATCAGTTCTGCGAACATCGGCAGGGTGGACGAAGCATTAAGAGAATGGTGTCGCCCACTCGGACGCAGCACAAGATAAAAAACACTAACAGAAATCAGGGGTTTCTCATAAATAAAATCTGCAACGTTCTAGAAAACATTTCGTATGCTTCGAATCAGCCTTCGGTCTCGTGCCTCCTTAATGCTAGTCTCCTGCTCGCGTGAGATACTACAGCTACCACCCCGAAAAAACGTTGGTATCTGGTTTGTTCCGAGAACCGCGAGTAATGTTTAACTGTGAATCGTTATTTCCGATACAATGAAAGGGACCAATGAAAAAAATACTTATATAGATAATAATCCATATTATAGGCTAGAATGACAGAATGCACCGACCTCACCAACGATTTCAACTTACTAGATGATTAATTGACAAATGTACGCCAGCAATGCTTCGTTTTTTTTTTTTTGGAAGTGAAAGAACCTTTTTTTGTTACAAACTGTCTAAAATTATGGTGCTTGGCTGCCAGCTCGCGTTATGCGCCTGTTTGCTAAGGCGCCTGGCTGCTGCACGTTTCCACATATTAAGTTGTTTTAGCGCTGCAGATACACTCATGTTCTTCAAAGAAGGGATAAACAAACATAGATCGAAAACAATTTTTTTGTAGCCTAATATTAGATTTCGCATCTACTTCAAGGCAATAGTTTGTTATACAGACATTGAGATGAAATGTAAACTGCAGCTGCACAGGTAAATATTTTTTTTTCTGCAATTGAGAAAGGAACCGCTCGAAGAATGCAGGATAAGGCGGCAAAAAGAAATCATCAGAGACATTAAAGAATGCTTGCGTGTGGGAATGCGAAAGCTATATGATCATTTAGGTGAAATGCTTTTCATTGATGTTTTCGACATGCATCACAGTTCTTTTTGCTGAGTCGGAGCTTGTTTGCGTATTATCGATTTATTATCGATTCCTCAATTTCTTTGTGTTAAATTGCAAACTTGAGCCGCATGTGCTTTTTTTGAGTTACTTTGTAATTTAATTACCCCCTTTACTCCATGCCCTTACAAGGGGCCTAAATACGTTCGCAACAGGCTGGAAACATTCGAAACATTTTGCTACGGAACGACGAATTTTATTTTATGCGTAATGTCGGGTCTGTCGTAACTATTTTGTCTTTTTTTTTGTGTTTCCTTGCTTTGCATTCTCAGGCCTGCTTCCGGGGGCGCCCGCATGTCACAGCTTCGGGCGACGTAGTCACTGCAGAGTGCGTCACAGCAGACACATCACTTATGAAATCGAAAGAGCAAGTTACGCGCAGGAGGCAGCGATGTGTATTCACCCACGCAATAGGCACACCTCATTTTTTACTCGTAATTTGGAGGGAAGAGTGCATCGGAAGTAGACACAGCACTGATGAAATGTGAAGAGCAGGTGACACGTGGGAGGCAGCCACGCAGGCATTGACGTGACGTGCGCAATAACGCATGCAGTAGGAAAAACTTTAGTCAACTGCAACCGTGGAGCCACTGTGGCATCGGAGAAGTATGCCGTGGAACCCGGAAGGCACGGTTTCGATTCCCACCCAGGCCGAAATTTACCTGATTTTCTTTTCGAGGACATTAATTTATTTGTTTACAGAAACCTGCCTGGCAAAGATGACGACAAACCGAGCATTGTTAACTTGTTTTTAGTCTTCACACTATCGGCTATTTTTGGTACCATCTTTCAGTCACGCCAACGACGACAACGCTGAATTTTTGCGTAAAGGACATATGATGCTTTCGGATTATTAAAATACGTTTGTGCTGCCTTGCACATCCTGCACCAGGTTTACCTGGTGCACCGTGTGGCCGCGCCTAATTGAAATCAAAACGTTAAAGACGTATGGTATTGATTTGGAAGAAATCCCCCAAGTTATGAGAACTTTTCAATTGCTGATATCGGCCAAGCAGTACAAAAGCTTTGGTGGATCATGCGCATATACGGGAATCAACAATACGCGAAGCTTACATAATGCTTACATAATATAGTTTATGGCAGTGTTAAAATGCATTGCACGTAAACATAATGTTCATGACGCAAATTCAGGGCAGGTTTATGAAAGCATAATGTTACTGACGCGAATGTGTTGTAATGTAATGCGATATAATGCAACACATGTAATAAGACCTCCCCAATGTAGCACACTGCAAAAAAATGTTTGATATAGGGACTGCGTCTCCGTTAAAGGAAGTCGAACGCACACGCCCTGACCTCATTTGAATGCTTACCTCTTCACAGAAGGCTTCTTCTGCTGCCGCCTTCTTGTTTACTGGTTAGTTGCGCATGCCCAGTTGTCTCATTTATGACCCACTCGGCGAACGAGGCAGCAATACCAAATAGACAATACCACTAAAACATTTTAATACCTTTGAATGTCCTACATCTCGCCTACGTGCTGGCGCTGAGATGATGGTGTGGAATTCGAAGCAGGTAGATTTGTCTTCTTCTTCAACCACTCTAATAAATGCCGTGCATCTTAAGAAGTAAAATAATAATCTGTTTTAAAAGAGTAATTCGTTGGTGTAAATTGTTCTTCTTTCGTTTGCAGCAGTAAGAAAAAGGTTATTTCATGGAATAAAGTAGAACAAAGTCAATATGTCCGATAAAACTGGCGTGCTTTTTTCTTTGTACCTCAGGGTTCTAAGGGTTCGCGCACTGTAACCTGCTACTGAGTCGTATACAGGAAATATCTTTGCGACCAAACTACACATGACATAATCTCGCTATATAACCAAAGTCTGTAATATTGCACAGCAAAGAATGTTCGGGAGATTATTACTTAAGATACTTCTTACAGCTGAAGCCCATTACTGTTCAGAATCTCTGTAGTTATACGTGAGCAGCGGGTTCCCCTGACGACATTTGTGGCGTTTTTCGCAGGTGTTTGAACATGCTGTGCCGAAGACACACGATATTGCCGACGTGGGTATGCTGAAATCGTATGTGGAGAACCTGGTATCCTCAGCTGGTATGTCCCTTATCACGCTGGACGTCTGGCAACGCAAATCGTCATTTTTGGACACAGAAAATGCTGTAGGTACGTTGGTCACACATCTGCACTTTTATCTTGGATATTTGTCTTCCACTTCGTTGTGACCGCGGATATCAATATTTAGACACCTAACTGTAAATCAAGTTCTAATAGAGTATTCCTATTTTTACATATACATAACGTTTCTGTATGACTTGCTGTGTATATAAGTTGTGAAATGAGTTCCTTCCTGCTTCTATATACTGACGTAAATAATTACCTGCCTGCCGATTGTGGTCAGCCTAACTGCGCAATAGCAGTTGTGCTCCATGTTGAGTAACGTCGTTGCTTTTCCTAACTTTATACATATCGTAGCATCACTGCGCGACTGACGCAGAAAAATGGGGAGTAGCGTGCGCGCGCGTTGGCTCGCCGGTTACTCTGCGCCGGTTGGGCCTTGCCTGTGGCTTCCTCCTGGGCCTCGTTTCACCCTGTCAATAAACATCTTTCGCAACATCTTTGGTCGACGTGAGGGATAAATCTAGGACGATCCTGGGATAACCCAGCTCAAACACTTGTCCGACAAAGTACACTCTTGGCCGGTTTACGTCCACAAGCAGCGGACGCGGCCGGTCCGGAGAAGGCAATGACGACCCCACGTGCGGCGAAATAGACAGCAATCACGCAGGGCAGGCTGGCTACTGGACACCGCGGCGAGCGCCGCCCACCTTGTCGGGGAAGGCGGATGAAGACGTCTAGGACTGGCTGAAACACTGCAAAAGAGTAAGTCGCCACAACCACTGGAGCACTACGGAGCAGTTCGATAACGTGTTTTTTTCTTCTTGATGGAACCGCGCTCACCTGGTTTGAAAACCATGAGAACGCTCTGACAAGCTGCGATAATTTTGTAGAAGAATTCACCGAGTGCTGCGGGTACCCGATCTCTAAGAAAAAGAAGCGTGAGCGGACGCTTTCCTGGCGGGCTCAGTTACCCGGGGAAACTTCTACAACGTACATAGAGGCTGTTTTGAAATTATGCGGAATCGTCAGCGCCACCATGGCAGACGAAGACAAAGTAGGAAATCTGCTTAAGGGAATCACTGAAGATGTTTATAATTGTCTTATAGCGACGCAAAATCTTAGTACTTGGTCTGATTTGAACGAACAGTGCCGGACGTTTGAAGCGCTGAACATGAGAAGGATTTGAACAACATTCGGACGCTTGGACAATGTCACCACTATTGCAAGTGTGTCCGTACCTGCCCATGACGACATGTCCTTGGTGATTCGGCAAGTGGGTAAAGAAGAGCTTGAACGCTATAAAATTGCTGACGACACTTATGTGTGCCACCAGTGTGCGTTTGACGATCGCTCTCATGTGCCACCGGCCACCTGGGCACGTGAGTTACTGAGAGCCTCACAGGGCCTAGGCTGATTGTCCAGAAAGCAGCAACTTGCCACCGCAACCGATAAGTCTGCGACATCGGCGAGATGCGCAAAATTTTATTCCGAGGGCTTGTTCATTTTACAACCAGCCTGCGAGTTCGTTTATACCCGTGCCACACATGTCACCGGTGCCGCCCGTGACAAACAGTGACTCCCGCATTTGCTACAGCTGTGGTGTGCCTGGACCCATTGCTAGGTATTGCCAACGCCACCAGCAGCGTCCTCCACGGTTTAATCCCTACAAACACCCTGTGACCGCTGACGAGCCCTGGCCGTATCCCAATTCCTTCCAACGGCTGCAGCAGGGATGCGCGACCCGCAGTGACTCTCCCGTTTCCGAGCGCAGGCTCACACCACCACCCACACGGCAACAGAGCTCTCCGTCACCTCGTCGTCGCTCGTTGTCACCGCCGCTGCGAAACTAGCTGGTGCGATCGACGGGGGGCAGGTCGCAACGCATTCATCTTCATCAATACTCCCTTGTGCAATAATGTTTTAAAACAAAGTGTGAGATTCAGTTGACAATGTGAAGGCTTTCACTTTAGTTGATACCGGGGCTGCAGTTTCTGTTATGTGCCTGTCTTTTAAAAATCGTCTTCGACAAAAATGTATTGTAAGGAAGATAACGAATGTGAGCGCAGAGTCAGCAGCATCGGCAGCATCAAGCGCGCAGCAGAGGTTCGAGTTAGGGACTGTGCTCGGGGCATTCTAGAACCGGCGGTCGCTACGAACCTCAATAAATATCATTTATAAGTGGTGGAGCCGCGCGGTGTAACGTTCCACTCTACCACCCTGGAACTCCGTTCTCGGACGCTATCCTCTGCCATGCCGGACGCCGACCAGCAAACTCTTCCATCGCCACCCATCCCTTGCGCTGGCACCGTCCGCCAGTGGGATCCTCCCATCTTCCGCGGAACCGACGAGAACAACGTTGAAGAGTGGCTGTCGTCCTACGAATGGGTGAGCGTTCAGAACAATTGGAATGACTCGGACAAGCTGGTTTACGTAGCATCCTGCCTCGCGGGCGTGGCCAGTCTCTGGTTCAGAAATCATTAGAGGGATATGCGAACGTGGTCGGCGTTCAAAACGTCGATTACAGAAGTATTTGACTGACCCGCCGTTACAAAACTCCGAGCCGAGCAATGTTTGCGTACTCGCGCACAGGACACGGGTGAGACATTCACCAGCTATATAGAAGATGTTCTCGATTTGTTCAGGCGCGTGAACGCTGCCATGATGGAAGCGGAAAAGAACAAGCATGTCATGAATGGAATTGATGATGACGCGTTCCGGATGCGTCTGGCCAAGGACCCGCGGAGTGTTGGCGACGTTATCAGCCTGTGCCAGAACTCTGATGAATTACGTAAGCAGCGAGCTCTGACAAGGCGACATCCCACAACAAATGCGGCATCACTCTGCAGCCTCACCACCGGCCCGAACAAGCCTCCCTGAAAACCGAAATCAAGGATTTCATCCGCGAAGAAGTCGCACGACAGCTATGTCTGGTGTACGTCCCTCAAGAGCCTGCGAGCACTTCGCCCTCTCAACTCCGTAACCTGATTCATGAAGAGGTCGCAGAAGCACTGCCCGCTGTTCACCACTAGGATGTCATGACTACGCCATTCACTTATGCTACGGTTGCTGCAATGGCTCCTCGCAGTGTGCCCATGCGTCGCTTAGAGCAGCCGCCCGCCGTCCTCCCTCTCCCGTCTCCTGGACCACCACTGCCGTCGCTAACCCGTGACGCACGCCCGACAATCGCCCTTTATGCTTCGCATGTATGTATCCCGGTCATGTCGCAAGGTTCTGCCTCCGCCGATCGCAGGCGTTCGATGATGATGGACGAGCGCGCTATATGCCGTCGGATCCAAATGCGCCTTATGGACCCTTCGACCCCCCCCCCCCAGCTCATTGTCAGACTGATCGCCGTCCTCACTTCGAACGCCTGCGGTCACCCTCCCCACGTCGCCGATCGCTTTCCCCTATGCCTCGACGACCCGTTTCGAACGAAGAGGGAAACTAGACGTCGCAGTTCCCGAGGCAGGAACTGCGCAAGTGTCGATAAGCCGAAATCCTCCTCCTTTACCTGCCTATGTCATTAATGTGTTTATCGAAGATATCGCTACAGTCGCCCTCGTCGATACCGGGGCCGCTATTTCAGTTTTTGATATCAGGTTTTGCCGCTCGCTTCGTAAAGTGACGACGTCTGTCTGGATTCTCGCTTCGAACGGAGAGTGCTGAACCCATTCGCCCTACCGTTGCTTGTACTGCCTGTCCATGATGACTTGAACATGATGACTCGGTTGAGATACCAAGGCCTGTGGAGGTCTCAGAACAGAACATGGCGGACGAAGAGACACCTGCTCCGAAAAAAAGGTCCCTATCCTCGACCGTACGGATTCAGGGCAAAGTAGGTTCCGAGCTTAAAGCAATGATGGCGACATTGCAAGAAAGTGTAAATCAGATCATTAGTAGACTGGAGCGGATAGAAGAACGGGAAAGTATCACGGATCAGAGATTAGGCAAAATTGAAATATATCTAAACGAGACAGTGGTCCGGAGCGGGAGTGCACTCGGCCGCTAGCCCAGCAGGGTAAGTCGCCGAGTGGACTTGAGCTCAAAACTAGTTCACCAAATTTCCGTAGTCAAGATGGCTCTATTAAATAGTTCATTTAGGATTTGGCAGTGGAATTGTAGAGGGTTCAATCATAAGAAAGCGTCTCTGCAGCAGTTTGTTAGAATGCATGGTGTCAAACCTCAAGTTATCATGTTACAGGAGACACTGAAGTCTAACGTGACCTTAACGGATTTCTAAGCGGAAGTTAAGGGTAATGAACCGAGCAGAGGACTCGCTACTCTCATTAATAGGAGGTTGGCGTATATTAGACATGATCTTCACATGGCAGATTGCAAGATTGAATATAATATGGTGGAAGTAATCTTAGGTCGGCAAAGGTTATGTCAGAGGAGCGTTTACCTGCTTAACCTGCACAGTAGCCCCCGGGACACGAAGCAGGGTTTCAAATCTCTCTTGACCAAGGCAACCAATCTGGCTAAGGATGCACCGTTGCTTATTGGAGGGGGCTTAATGCACCGTATCATGTGTGGAAGTATGTTTATAGCACTATTAAGGGGGAGAGACTATGACAGCAGGCACTAGACTTGAATTTAACTCTGATTACAGACCCCTCGTATCCCACCAGATGTGGCACGTCGACATGTAGAGATTCAACACCTGATCTCACTTTTGCTCGGGGGGTGGTGCATTCGTCCTGGTCCAATTCTAGTATAGATTTTGGTAGCGATCATAACATACTTATGATTACTTTGGTAGTGGCTAATAAAAAGGAGCGGAAATTCAGGATGGTTGACTGAAATGCATTTAGGAAACGAAGAGCGCAGAGAATTGAAGATGACGGAAATGAGTTGACCTTGGAACAGTGGACTAGTCAGATTAAAAGTAACGTTGAGGCGTCCACTAAAGAGGTTCAGACCGATATTGACCCGGAACACATGGATAGTCGCCTGGCACATTTGTTGGAAGCAAAGCAGTCGATGTTCGCGAGATGGAAGGGTCAGAGATTGAATAGAAGGCTTAGAAAGCGTATAGCAGTGGTTAATCAGGAAGTTGAAGACCATTGTCGGGTACTGTGCAAGCAGCAATGGGATGAAGTGTGCAATTGTATTGATCGTCGCATTAAGAGGGGAGGCGCCTGGAGTTTGCTCAGATATTTACTAGATGAGACGAACACTAATTCTAATCAGAGGACTGTGATAGGTAAGCTGGTCCATCAGGCGTGTCGGGACTCCACGGAGCAGGAGTTGCTGAAGGATTTGGCTGAGAGAACCTTCCGTTGGAGACCTGGCATGATACACCTGACGTCATTTTGGAATATAGTGGGGACGAAAATGAAGCTATGGATGCGGAATTTACTGAAACTGATATAAGGATGGCGCTGCAGAATCTTAATGGTCGATCGGCATCAGGGCCGGATGGCATTACGTATAGAATGCTACGGAATTTAGACAATGGGTCCATTGAGTTCCTTACGCGGAAGATCAATTGCCCATGGAAGGAAGGCTCTTTCCCGGAAGAGTGGAAACTTGCAACTACTGTGCTGATACCCAAACGGGGGAAGGCCATAGGGCTTGAAAATCTCAGACCCATTTCCCTGAAGTCGTGTTTGGGGAAAGTCGCTGAGCATGCCATTTTAAATAGGCTAACGCGTTATCTTGAGGGCAATAGGGTCTTTCCGCACTCGATGATAGGATTTCGGCCCAGCCTGTCGACTCAGGATGCTATGATCAGGATTAAGCATCAGATCCTTGACCGGTGGACAAGGGATACTAAGGCACTAATTGGACTTGATGTGGAAAAAGCTTTCGATAAAATCCGACATTCTTTCATTCTACGGGTGCTATCGGACTTCAATATGGGGCAGCGGCTTTTCCATTTTGTCAAGGCTTTCCTTTTGGATATAAGGACATGTCTGAGGTTTGGGGAGATAAAGTCGGAAGTCTTTAAATTGGGTTGCTGTGGTACACCGCAGGGATCCGTACTCTCGCCTATGTTATTCGATCTGGCGATGTCGAAGTTGGCTAATAGACTGGACACTATCAAGGATATTGGCTATTCTATCTACGCGGATGACATTACTGTATGGAGTGTCGGTGGTAGTGATGGAGAGCTTGAGGCTAGGCTGCAGCAGGTGGTAACGCTTACGGAGGAGTATCTGGGTCTCATGGGGCTCAAGTGCTCCACTAAAAAGTCGGAGTTGTTGATCTTCAAATCTTAGAAGCTAGGTCGTAGGCCGAAGGGTTGGGTACGGGAAGTTGAGCCTTGCATTAGAATTAATACTAGGGAAGGGTCGGTGATACCTAAAGTTGAAGCAATCATGGTCCTGGGTTTTGTACTTGAAGCAAACGGATCGAACATTAGAACCATTCAGCGTATTACCAAGAAGACGGAGGAGGTCATAAGACTTATAAGAAGGATCTCTAATAGGCATAGGGGTTTAGGAGAAGGTGCGATGCGCTTAGTTCACGCATTTATTATGTGTCATTTCTCGTATGTGGCAGCTATGCTAAATTGGAATAGGGGGGAGAAACATAAATTGGAAGCATTAATCAGAAAAGCCATCAAGGCTGCGCTTGGTCTGCCTATGACTACGTCAAACGATATGTTGTTACGACTGGGTTTGCATAATACTTTAGATGAAATTGCTGAGGCTCAACGTCCCGCACAGAGGGAGCGGTTGCTAGGTACACCAGCGGGTAGGTATATTTTAGAGTCAATTGAAGAATCGGTGGCTGCGTCGCACGAAAGGGCGCTCCTACACGAGTTGAACGTGAACCTTAAGGCAAATATCATGGTTCGTCCGTTTCCACGGAATGTGCACCCCGTGCACAATGTAGGGAGGCGGGTCGCGAGAGCTAGGGCTTTGTTGCGAGAGGCAAAGCATCAGGAGGAGCAGTCTGCGTTTGTTGACGCCGCATGGATTAATGGTAAAAATTCTTATTCAGTGGTGGTGGTAGATGGCAAAGGGAGCGTTAGAAATGCTGCTTCCATTTATACCAAAAATCCAGGGGTTGCTGAACAGGTGGCTATTGCTCTAGCACTAATTGATTCAAGAAGATTTTTGGTGTTTAGTGACTCGCGATCTGTGATTAAAGCCTTCTCGAGAGGACTTGTTGCGAAACCGGCTAACAGACTGCTACAGGGTAGGGATATCACTTCGCATACAGTTACTTGGTTCCTGGCGCACATGGGGACTGTGGAGGGAGCCCCGCGTAACCTCAACGAGGTGGCGCACAGGGAGGCACGAGGATTAGTGTGCCGTGTACTTCCTGAAGGGGCTGGATCTCCCGCTCCTGAGTACAGGGACCAAGTGTTAACCTACAACGAAATCACCAAGCACTATTACTTAGGGCGCGGGGCATTCCCGCTGCCACATCCTAAATTAAATAGACCGCAGGCGGTTACATTAAGGCTTCTGCAGACACGAACGTACCCTAACCCGGTCATCATGAATAAAATTAATCCGGACTGCGGGGTTTCACTCTATTGTAGTAAGTGTGGAGGTTTGCTCGATTTAGAACACATAATGGGGCGCTGCTTGGCGTTGGCCGGTGATAGTTCTCGAGGTGAACAGTGGTGGCAGCGGATGCTGCACAGTGAAGTGCCGGCGGACCAACTCAGGGCTGTCCAGATGGCCCGTGTGATGGCAGAGGGGCTCGGCCTCTCTGTACCGACGTGGGAGCGGCCCGCATCAGTCCCAGACTGATCCCTCAGGACCTACATAAAGTTCTTCGTACCGTACCGATGCAAGCGGTGTAGGCTTTTGCGCTGTGTTGGCACAGCGTCAACCTGGCCACACAGAATACTTCGTCGCATACGCGAGCTGTACGTTAACCAAGGCAGAGACCAATTACAGCGTTATAGAAAAGGAGTGTTTGACCATTGTGTGTGCGCTTGGCAAGTTTCGCCCACATTTGTACCACCGACCTTTTGACGCAGTGACCGACCACCACGCACTATGTTGGCTGTCGACGCTCAAAGACCCATCGGGCGGCCTTACCCGCTGGGCATTGCGAATCCAAGAATATGATAGCCGCGTGGTTTACTGTTCCAGGCGAAAGCGCTCCAACGCTGACACGATATCCCGATCAGCGCTTCCCCCGGCGGTGAGTCACGACTCCTCCTGCGAGTGCACATTGGCCTCTCTGGACATTGAGATTATCGCTGCTGCACAGCGTAATGATCCTCGGACGGCATTTCTGCTTGACCTTCTCTCGGATACCTAGAAAGTTCGAGCGTCCCATACGCTTCGGCACCATTTTGCGATTCGAGATCAGCTACTCTATCGAAGCAACTATGCGACTGAGTGGCGCACCTGGTTACTCGTCGTTCCGAGAATCTCGCGATCAGAGCTCTGCTCCTCGTTCCAGGTCGACCCTCAGTGTGGTCCTGCGGGAGTCTTCAAGACCGACGAAAGACTCCCACACCGCTATTACTGGCGGCTAATGTAGAATTTCATTCGAAACTGAGTGCCACCGCCACAAAGCCCCACCGCACAAGTCCGCCGGTGAACTCCAGCCTTTAGAATGCCCATTCCGACCCTTTTATGGCGTGGGCATAGATCTCTACGGGCCACTTCCGTTGACTCCTACCGGCAGCAGGTGGATAATCGTTGTGATACAGCACTTAACACATTATGCGGAGACTGCCGCTTTACCAAATGCTACAGAACAAGAGGTCGCCAGTATCATACTTCGTCGTTTTCTCCTTAGTCATGAAGGTCCACGTGAACTTTTGAGCGACAGAGGCCGCGCCTTATTATCTGAAGCCATCGAACAACTGCTTGCTGAATGCACAATTGTTCATCGTAAATGAGTTGCTCAGTGGCTATGGTGTTGGGCTGCTAAGCACGAGATCGCGGGATCGAATCCTGGCCACGGCAGCCGCATTTCGATGGTGGCGAAATGCGAAAACACCCGTGGTACTTAGCTTAAGATGCACCTTAAAGAACCCCGGGTGGTCGAAATTTCGGGAGTCCTCCACTACGCGTGCCTCACAATCAGAATGTGGTTTTGGCACGTAAAATCCCAAAATTTATTTTTTTAAATCGTAAATGCACTGCTTGTCACCCACATACTAACGGTTCCACTGAACGCTTTAATCCAACTCTTGGTGGCATGTTCGCCATGTATGTATCACGTGATCACTCTAATTGGAACCCAGTTCTTCCGTTTGTCACTTCCTACAACACCGCGACTCAGGCCACTACAGGATTCTCACCCTCTTACCTTCTTTAAGGGCGTCATCCTTCGCACAAAATCAACACCATTCTGCCCTACCCGCCGGACCCATTCGAATGCCTGCCGATCTCGGAAGCCGCCAGACACGTCGAAGAATGTCGCCGCTTGGCCCGCCGATTCACCTCGGATGACCAGAACCGTTAAAAAGCCCTTCACGACGCCCAGAACTCGACTCCCACCTTTCTCCGGGGCGCTCTAGTCTGGTCTTTAGTGCCACACCGCACGCCTGCGCTCGCTTCAAATCTCCTTCCGAAGTACCACGGGCCATACCGCGTTCCCGAGACATCACCCGTTAATTGCCCGGTTCAGCAGCTAATGCCACAGTCCTACATTCGACGTCGTAACCGCGAAGTCGATTACCTTCAGCGTCTCAAGCCGTATCACCATTCTATCGTCCTTCCAGAAAACTAAGTCGCCAGGATGGCTCCTTTATTTCCGCGTGGCCATTGTAAGGAAGATAACGAATGTGAGCGCAGAGTCAGCAGCATCGGCAGCATCAAGCGCGCAGCAGAGGCTCGAGCTAGGGGACTGTGCTTGATGCATCCTAGAACCGGCGGTCGCTACGAACCTCAATAAATCTCCTTTATAGAAGTATATTTTCTTGGGATCGGAACGCTACCTTTCGCGGAGTTGGAGGGGAAATGTTACGCGAATTTGGGGTCTGTTCTGTTTAACTTGTGAAAGGGGACGAGGCATTTTGAACTTAATTTACTGCACTTGAACGCACAACGCTTGACATTATTTCAGGAATTGATTTTTGCGTGAGTAGGGCGCAACGTTGGATTGTGGCACTGGCGCGATTTCTCTGCGTCGCGACGCGCAAACTTCTATGACAGATAACACCAGTGATGCCACGGACGTTCTCTCCTTGTCGCAAGATGTGTGTTTGCCCCTCAGACTGCAATGTTTGTACATGTCACCAGTTCTAGCCCTCATACGGGCTCTTGTGGTTCAGCCGAGCCCGATTATAACAAAGCGCTCAAGAAAGATGTAATAGTCCCTCGTAACAACTGATGGTTCGACTCGTTATTGGACAGTGAACGTTTCAGCCCAATTCATAGCGTTGTCGCTAGGACTTAAATTGGCAAGTTTTGACAAACAAGCTATTGTCAACGTAGGAACGGTTGAAATGTCAACTGCCGGAAAAAAAATCCAACCCCGATAGCAGCCATGATAGTTCTGCTGACTTTAAGCGCATGATTAACAAGTCGCTGTCTTCTAGTGAGCAGTGTCTACTTCAAAGAGTGCTTGCTCGCTATGCCGAAGTGTTGGAGGTTGCTGAAGGTAAACGAGCATTCCATAAACCACCAGCGTCTCTTATGCAACGCCGCATCCATACAGGGCAAGCGACGCCAGTTCTTCAGAAGCCTTATCGCGTTTCACCTTCAGAGAGAAAGGTCATCACCGATCAAGTCCGAGAAATTTTACTGAAAGGAGCCATCCAGGAATCATGTAGCCCCTGGGCAGCTCCTGTGATCCTAGTCAACAAAGAAGACGCTACATGGAGGTTGTGTGTGGAAAATTGCCGCCCAAACCCCGTCATAAAGAAAGAGGTGCACTCTCACCACGAATAGGCGACGCTGTTGACTGCCTCCACTCCGCGACGTAATTATCTTCTGTTGATATACGGTAAGGATATTGGCAAATTACGATGTCATCATCATGATCATCAGCCTGGCTACGCCCACTGCATGGCAAAGACATCTCCCATACTTCTCCAACTACCACGGTCATGTGCTAATTGTGGACATGTTTTCCCTGCAAACTTCTTGATATCATCCGTCCACCTAACTTCTTGCCACCTCCTGCTACGCATCTCTTCTATTGGAATCCAGTCCGTAACTATTAATAAGCATCGGTTATCTTCCGTCCTCATTCCATGACCTGCCCATGCCCATTTATTTTTGTTGATTTCAACTAAGGTGTCATTAATTCGCATTTATTCCCCCACCCAATCTGCTCTCTTCTTATCCCCCCCTTAACGTTACACCGATCATTCTTCTTTCTATAGCTCGTTATTCGTCCTCAATATAAGTAGAACCCTTTTCGTAAGCCACCAGGTTTCTGCCCCGTAGGTGAGTAATGGTGAGACACAGTTCTTATGCACTTTTCTCTTGAGGGATAATGCTAACTTACTGTTCGTGATCTCAGCATGCTTGCCAAACGCACCCCAGCCCATTTTTATTCTACTGTTTATTTCAGTTTAAGTATTTATCACTACCTGTCCTAAGTAGATGTATTCATTTACCACTTCCATGCCACGCTATCTATCGTAAACTGCCGCTCTCTTCTCAGACTGTTAAACATTACTTTAGTTTTCTGCAGATCAATTTCTAGACCCACCCTTCATTGCCTTTCCAGGTTAGTGAGCATACATTGCAACTGGTCCCAAGAGTTACTAATCAAGGCAATATCATCAGCGAATCGCAAGTTACTAAGGTATTCTCCATTAACTCTTATCCCCAGTTCTCTCAAATTCAGGTCTCTGAATACCTCCTGTAAACATGTTGTGAATAGCATGGGAGAGATCATATCCCACGGCCTGACACCCTTTTTATTGGGATTTTGTTGCTTTCTTTATGGAGGACTACGGTGGCTGTGGAGCCGCTATATATATATTTCAGCATTTTTACATACGGCTCGTCTACACCCCGATTCCGTAATGCCTGCATGACTGCTGAGGTTTCGACTGAATCAAACGCTTTCTCGTAATCAATGAAAGCTATATATAAGCGTTGGTTCTATTCCGCATTTTTCTCTATCACCTGATTGATAGTGTAAATATGGTCTATTGTTGAGTAGCCTTTACGGAATCCTGCCTGGTCCTTTGGCTGACGGAAGTCTAAGGTGTTCCTGATTCTATTTTCAAGTACCTTAGTAAATACTTTTTAGGCAACGGACAGTAAGCTGATCGGTCTATACTTTTTCAAGTCTTCGGCATCCCCTTTCTTATGGATTAGGATTATGTTAGCGTTTTTCCAAGATTCCGGTACGCTCGAGGTCATGAGGCATTGCGTATATAGGGTAGCCAGTTTTCTAGAACAATCAGCCCACCATCCTTGAACAAATCTGCTGTTAACTGATCCTCCCCAGCTGCCTTCCCCCTTTGCATAGCTCCCAAGGATTTCTTTACTTCTTCCGGCATTACTTGTTGGATGTCAAGTTCCTCCAGACTATTGCCTCATTATCGTCGTGGGTGCCACTGGTACTGTATAAATCTTTGTAGAACTGCTGAGCCACTGTAACTATCTTATCCATATTAGTAATGATATTGCCGGCTTTGTCTCTTAACGCATACATCTGATTCTTGCCTATTCCTAGTTTCTTCTTCACTGCTTGTAGGCTTGCTCCGTTCCTGAGAGCATGCTCAATTCTGTCCATATTATGGTTCCTCATGTCAGCTGTCTTACGCTTGTTGATTAACTTGCAAATTTCTGCCAGTTCTATTCTAACTGTAGGGTTAGAGGCTTTGATACATTGGCGTTTCTTAATCAGATCTTGCGTCTCCTGCAATAGCTTACTGGTATCCTGTCCAACGAAGTCACCACCGACTTCTGTTGCAGACTCCTTAATGATGCCCATAAGATTGTTGTTCATTCCTTCAACGCTAAGGTCCTCTTCCTGACTTAAGGCCGAACACCTGTTCTGTAGCGTGATCTGTAATTCCTCTATTTTCCCTCTTACCGCTAACTCACTGATCGGCTTCTTATGTACAAGTTTCTTCCGTTCCCTTCTCAAGTTTAGGATAATTCGAGATGTTACCAACCTATGGTCACTGAAGCGCACTTTGCCAAGCACGTCCTCATCTTGTATGATGCCTGGGTTAGTGCAGAGTATGAAGCCTATTTCATTTCTAGTCTAACCGTTCGGGCTCCTCCACGTCCACTTTCGGTTATCCCGCTTGCTGAAGAAGGTATTCGCAAATTATTCCGTTCTGCAAACTCTAATAATAACTATTTCCTGCTATTCCTATAACCTATACCATATTACCCCACTGACGTGTCTCCTGCCTTTATGCCTACCCTGGCATTGAAATCACCAATTAGTACAGTGTATTTTGTCTTGGCTTTTCTTATCGCCGATTCCACGTCTTCATAGAAGCTTTCGACTTGCTCGTCGGCATGACTGGATGTAGCCGCGTAGACCTGTACGACCTTCAATCTTTACTTATTATTAAGGTTCACAGCGAGACCTGTCAATCACTTATTAATTCTATAGAATTCCTTTATGTTACCAGCTATATCCTTATTAATAAGGAACACTACTCCTAGTACTCGTCTCTCCGCTAAGCCCTGGTAGCAGAGGACGTGCCCCCTTTTTAACAATGTATATGTTTCATATGTCCTCCTAAGCTCAATAAGCCCTATTATATCCCATTTAATGACAGCTAATTCCTCCAATAGCACTGCTAGACTCTCCTCACTAGATAACGTTCTAGCGTGAAACGTTGCCAGGTACATATTCAGATGTACCCCTCAGATAAGGCAAATACAGCCTTCCCGACACTTGGTGGTCTCTGAGTTCAACGTTATGCGCTATGGTGTACGCAACGCTGCCGCGACATTCGAGCGATTTATGGATACCGTGCTCCACGGAGTCAAATTGGAAACTTGCATATGCTATTTACAATACGTCATTATCTGCGGGCGGACATTTCACGATCACAATCAGAGCCTGTAGGTCGTTATCGACTGTATCCAGCAAACTGGCCTTATTTTAAACTCAAAGAACGGACATTTCGATGAGTATGAAGCCCTCGTACTAGGCTTTATGGTCGACAGAGATGGCATACGACCAGAGCCTGGAAATATAGCAGCGTTCGTGACCTCCAACAGCTGCACACGGTGAAATATCTACGAAGTTTTTTTGAACGTTTGCTCGTATTTCCGGCGCTTTGTCAAGAATTTCGCACAGCTTGCCGCTCCCTTCACGTTTCTTGTTCACAAGGACACCCCATACTTGTGGACTGCTGACTGCGAGTGTGGCTTTGAACAGATGACATTTTTGTTGGCTTCTGTACCGGTTCTGGGACATTTTGATCCGGAGGCGTCAACTGAGCTTCATACTTACATCAGTGGGCATGTTGGAATTTGGGCACGTTGGTGCAACATTTTGACGTTTTTCTTGTAGCGCAAAAACACGAGGACGTAGAAGAGTAAACAAACACAAACGTGCGCTAACTTCCAAGTTAGCGCCTGTGTGTGTTTGTTCACTCTTCAGAGTACTCGCGTTTCTTGCGCTACAAGAAAAACTTCAATATGCATAATGACGCGAGCGGTATGCATTTTGGCGCTGTGCTTGTTCAAATCTACGGTGGCCGTGAGCATGTCGTTGCCTGTGCTAGTCGGACTCTTACAAAAGTGGAGAAAAACTACACCATTAATGTCTCTGAGTCGCCTTCGCCATCCAGAATTTCCGTTCGTATCTACGCTGCCGCGCATTCACGATAGTGACTGACCATCGCTGGTCAGTCACTATGGCTCGTCGGGCGCGCGAGCCGTCTGGCCGGTTGGTTCGCTGGGCTGTGTGCCTTCAAGGCTACAGCTTTTCCGTCAACTCCATGAGCGGACGATGTCACATGGATGCCCAATGTCTGTACCGTCTTCCTTTGGCGTACACTAAAGCTGACGATGATGACTTCGGTGCCTACCTAGTTTCCATCCCTTCCAGACCTGGCTGCCTTCGAGAGGGAGCAACGTTGCGACCGTACCTTTAAATCCCTACGGGGAGCTGCAGGTGCGCCAGCAGGAACGCCGTTTACATGTCGCAATCGTTTGCAGTACAAAAAAAAATCTCAGTGCCATTCCACTCTGTGAAGAAGGATGACCAGGGAAGCTCTGTATGTGGACCCCTTAATGGCGAACGGCACCTAAGCTGCGGGTCGGCCTGGCAATGAACTATCTTCGCGATCGGCCCATCTATGGGGAGTGCTTAATGCCTGCTTCACCTCCGCCGCGTGTCGGTCCGGCATTCCACTATCTTTGGGATCAGCCCACGTATGGGGTGTGCTTAGCGCGTACTTCACCTTAGCCGCAGGTCGGGCCAGTATTGCACCATCTTTTGGATCGGCCCACATATCGGGAGTGCTTAGCGCTTGCTCCACCTCCGCCGCGTGTCGGGCGGGCTTTCCACCCTCTTTGGGATCGGCCCACGGCTTAGCGCCTGCTTCACCTGAGCCGCGGGTCGGGCCGGTGTTGCACAATCGTCGGGATCGGCCCACGCATTGGGAGTGCTTAACGTTTGCTCTACCAGCGCCGCGTGTCGAGCCGCCATTGCACTATCGTCGGGATCGGCCGATGTATCATCATCGCCATCATCGTCCTGGTTACGCTCATTGCAAGGCAAAGGCCTCTCCCGTACTTCTCCAACTACCCCGGTCAGGTACTTATTGTGGCCATGTTGTCCCTGCAAACTTCTTTATCTCATGCGCCCACCTAACTTTCTGCTACGCTTCCCTTCCCTTGGAATCCAGTGCGTAACCCTTAATGGCCATCGATTATCTTCCCTCCTCATTACATGTCCTGCCTTTGCCCATTTCTTTTTCTTAATTTCAACTAAGATGTCATTAACTCGCGTTTGTTCCCTCACCCAATCTGCTCTTTTCTTGTCCCTTAACGTTACACCTATCATTCTTCTTTCCATAGCTCGTTGCGTCGTCCTCAATTTATGTAGAACCCTTTTCGTAAGCCTCCAGGTTTCTGTCCCGTACGTGAGTACTGGTAATAGACAGCTGTTATACACTTTTCTCTTGACGGATAATTGCAACCTTGGGCGCTATAACGTGAACCTATTCCAAACTTTTCTATTCCAATTCTGCTATCAGCCCTCCACGATTGGCCAAAACTTTTTTCGACCACGCCCACTTCACCTGTCTGTCACGCGACGTCACGAAAACCGCGATACCTCCCCATCTTATATGATGTGTACACACTGATTATGCATGATTTGACAGAAAAAAGAAAAACAGTTATTTCTGAATCGGGCCCTGTTCGCCATTAGCCCTCGGCTATTGGGAAAAAGTTTTCGGGCTGCACCCACTTCACCTGCCTGTAACGCGACGTCACAAAACCGCACAAACTCACCGCGTTAAAGTGACGTGTACGCGATAAAGATGCATTAATATGCCGAACAAAACTGAATTTTCTTCGGAATAGCCGCAGGCTGCCCCGTTCCGAAAGGAATATAAGATGGCTGCCGCTGATCGCTGAGACGCTGGCTACTCGCACCTGCCGGAGAGCATGGGTGTATTTGCGTATATAAAACTTCTTGCGTGGCCGTGTAACGTTTTCGAGTCCTTTCGGCACGTTTACCACCTCATTCTGCCAACTCTTCTTTGCTGAGGGTCAGTTTTAGCGTCATTCTTAAGCTTCCGTTGCATGCCGCCGTGATTTTCGACCAGCCACCACAATCTAAGTAAGGGAAAGCTGACCAGTCGCAGACGCCCGCACCACCCTCGTAATCCGGTTATCAATGTTCAGTGCACTGGCTCTGCCCCAGTGAATCCCTCTCCACTTGAGCGTTCTCCTCACCTCTTGTCAGCCAATTAGATACGACAAGCCGCTCAATGTTATTCGTTTTTCAAGCGAACAAAAGTTACCTCCTATGAACGAGCAGAGCGTTTCATTGGTCTGTTCAGAGAACCCTGCGGGTGACTGCCTGGTGCTTGCGTCGGTGGTTACGCAAATTTGACGTCAGGAGATTGGAATAGAAACATATTGGAATAGGTTTACGTTATAGGGCCCCTGCTGTTCATGATCTGAGAATGCCTGTCAAACGCATCCCAGCTTATTCTTATTTTTCTGATTATTTCAGTCTCATGATCCGGATCCGCGGTCACTACCTGTATTCCCCTACCACTTGCAGTGCCTCGCTACCTATCGTAAACTGCTGTTGTTTTCAGAGACTGCTAAACGATACTTTAGTTTTCTGCAGATTACTTTTTAGACCCACTCTTCTGCTTTGCCTCTCCAGGTCAGTGAGCGTGTATTGCAGTTGATCCCCTGAGTTACTAACAAAGCAATATCATCAGCGAATCGCAAGTTACTAAGGTATTCTCCATTATCTTTTATCCCCAAATCTTTCCAATCCACGTTTCTGAATACTTCCTGTAAACACGCTCCATTCCATTCCATTCAGCCGACATATGGGGAGAGCTTAGGGCTGGCTCCACCTCCGCCTCTGGTAGGCCCGGCATTGCACTATCTTTGGGATCGGCCAACGTATGGGAAGTCCTTAACGCTTGCTTCATCTCCGCCGCGTGTTGGGTCGGTATTGCACTATCGTCGGGATCGGCCCACGTATGGTGAGTGCTTAGCGCCTGCTTCACCACAGCCGCGGGTCGGACCGGTATTGCACTATCTTTGGGATGCGTCTACGTATGGAGACTCCTTAACGCGTGTGTCACCTCCGCCAGTGGTCGGCCCGGCAATGCATTATCTTAGGAATGCGCCCACGCATGGAGAGTACTTAAGGCCTGCTTCAACTCTGCCAAGGCTCGGCCCGGCATTCCACTATCTTTGGTATCGGCCCATTCATGGGGAGTGCTTAACGCCTGCTTCACCACCGTCTGAGGTCGGCCTGGCATCGCACCATCTTCGGTATCAGCCCACGTATGGGAGGTTTCTTACCACAACGACACGGAAATTTCCTTGGACGGTAGGCGTATACAGCTTCCCTTTAAAAAAATTACTCGGCTGATGATCCTCCGTTGCTTCCAGTTGTGCCCGAAAACCTGCGCTCCGCTATCCTTAGTTCTATGCATGATATCACGTCCGGCCACCTTCGCTTCGCACGCGTACTACGCTGACTTCGCCTGCGATTTTTCTGGCCCAAGCTCTCGAAAACAACCAAGCAGTATGTCGCCAGCTACACTGTTTGCCAGCACTTCAAGCAAACGACGAAAGCTCCAGACGGCTATTTGCAACCAGTTAGACCACCGATATTACCCTTTCAAAATGTCTGCATCGACTAGATCTGCCGGTTTCCGATGAAGTCAGCTGGCTACCGCTGGTTATCGCCGTATGTGTTGATTATCTTACTCGCCACACGGAAACGGCGGCACTTCCATATGCCACTACAGAAGATGTTTCTTCCTTTTTCTTGCATAACGTCATACTACGTCAGGGCGCTTCACGGGTTGTCATCAGTGGCCATAGACGGAAATTCACCGCCGACGTCGTTGAAGAACGTTAACAGCTTTGTCGTTCTGCCTATAGTCATTCCACTCCTTACCACCCGCAAACCAATGGCCTCACGAAACGGACGAATCGAACCCTTACCAACATGGTATCAATGTACGTCGCTGCTGTCAAGAAAAATTGGGACGCCGTCTTACCTTTTGCAACGTACGCGCACAGTACCTCAAGCATGAAGTTACTGGATATGTACTGTTCTTTTTGGAGTACGCACGCTCTCCGCATAGATTTTTGGACACTATTCTACTTTTATCGGGTCAAGGCGATCCTTCAATCGCCCAAACCATGTGTCTTGCTGAACAAGCACGTCGACTGGCGTATCTTAGGACGTTGTCCTCACAATGCACCAGCAAGATTCGCTACGATACGCGGCATATCCCCATCAGCTTTACTCCCGGTGACTGTTTTGTTGTGGACACCTGCTCGCAAAAAGAGATTGTACCTCAAATTTGTCGCCACTTAGGCTGAATCGTTCGTTATACTCACTTGGTTGAGCGATGTGAGCTATGTCGTCGCCAAAGTGACAGCAAGTAATTGGCGTTCATCTGCGACGCAAGTTGTTCACGTGGCCAGACTCAAACAGTACCATCACAGGTACCATTAACTCGCCTAGCGAGCTTCATCTGCCTCCAGAGAAAATGTAGCAGCACTTCCTGACTGAGGCAGATAAAAGATAAAGTAGCGGGTACGCGCTTTGCCTCGGCAGTTACTCTGCGCCGGCTGGGCCTTGTCTGTGGCTTCCTCCTGGGCCTCGTTTCACCCTGTCAATAAACATCTTTCATAACAATATGTTAATTGAGCAATCAGGTAATAAAGAAATCTGCGGCGTACGATCAACCTCTCTATATGGCTCTCATAGGCTATGAAAAGGCAATTTATTCAGTAGAGATAACAGCAATAACAGATGAAATGCATTATCAAGGAGTACATGAGAAATACATGAATATCTTCGGAAATATCAACAAATATAACACAGCTACATTGATGGTCTACAAAAAAAAGTTGAAAGTTACCTATTACGAAAGCGGTCAGGCAAGAAGACTATATCTCCGGTAGCATTCACTGCATGCATACAATAAGGGTTCAGGATATTATACTTGGAAGGCCTAGGAGTGAGTATGAGCGGCGAATATCTGCTGAACATTCGGTTTCTAGTTGACAGTCTCCTGTTCAACAACACTGCATACGATTTACAACGAATTCTTCAGGACCTTAACAGATAAAGTGTAAGAGTGGGGTTAAAGATTACGGTACAGAACACAAAGATCATGTTCAATAACCGGGCAATGGAACTAGAATTGAGGATCGCTGGTCGGCCTCTAGAGTCTGTACAGCAGTAGGTTTATCTAGGTAATTACTCACAACGGACCGTGATCACGGGAAGGAAATTTACACAAGGAACATTTGTTGGAGTAAATATTGGACGCATTACAAAATTCAGATTTGGAGCTTAGCACTGTCGTTGAAAAGAAAACTGTACAATGATAGCATTCTTCCGGTACCTAGATATGGGGCAGAAATTTGGAGGCTAACAAAAAAAAACCTCGGGATTAAAACAAGCACCGCGCAACGACCGATGGAGCAAAAAATGTGTGGCGTAACGTTAAGAAACAGGAAGAGAGCGATGTGGATCAGAAAGAAAAGGAGTATAGCCGATATTCTAGTTGACCTTAAAAGAGTACTGACAGAAAAAATTTGGATCTTTTTTCTCCTGCAGTAAGTAGCTAATGGCCAATTATTCACGGAACATCATTTGCTCCGGAGCGCCACAGGTAATTATTTGGACTAGTAAAACTCTTGCTTGGGCTAGTTGGTTCATGCTTGAAGTAGTAAAGGCAAGGCGCAGAAGACCAGGACTTAGGGAGAAGAGTCGTTTGTGTTCTTCTCCCTAAGTCCTGGTCTTCTGCGCCTTGCCTTTACTACTTCAATTATTTGGAGTCTTGTTTGTAGCGACCAATATAAGTTTCGGTGTCAGACAGGAACGAGATGGGCCAAAGAAGGAATGTAAACACAGCTGGGCCCCTGATCGCAGAAAAATGTGACGTGCACACGCGAGCATGCTCGCCGCCGCGCGACCTTGGTGTTACTAGTTCATCTGCTACGTCTGCAGGCTCTTTGCGATGTCCTCGCCATCATCGTCGTTCTCGTTTTCGCACTCGAGTGGCGACTGTTTCCTGCAGGCGGGAGTGGCCGCCGTATTTAGACGTGGCGAACCACTTCTGAGTGGATTCACTACAAAGCAGCGACTCGGAAATTTCGGCCAGCGACAGCTATCAATATGCGTACCACGACCTACTCTATATGCGTACGCACCGCTGCAAGTAATAAGAACCGTTCGTCGAGGGCGCTTTGGGAATGAAACATATTCCGGAGCAGGACACAAGGCGGGGTAAACTTCGGCACAGCAACAGGCTTGGTGGCACGTAGTCTTGATGGAAGGTCATCGGACTGCTCTAAGCGCGGCGGGTTTTGTTTATAACAGGCATGCTCGAAATGAAATGAGCAAATCTGGCTGCTCTTCAGCGGAGTCCATTCTAAGCGGCCAGCGGCGCGCACGAACTCGGACCACTCCTGCCTCTTATCGACGCCGACGGTGGCGAACGTGCAAGCCAGGTGCGCTGGCGATCGCCGGCAGCAGGTATAGGCCTAGCTGGCAGGCAGTCGGATCCGGAGGCCGACGTCCTTTGCGTTCCCTCCGCCACTCGTAAGAAAGCACCTATATTCCTCACCACAATCAACGTATGCACGCTTATGTCACTCATAAGTGAGAATACAATTAGCTTTCCCGACGCCGTTGGTGGCGATGAGAAAACACGTTAGCCAGCGGGCCCGCTTCGCAGAGACGATTTCAGTGGCGCCTGCGCTGACCGCTCGCGAGTCAGAATGACGTCAACTATTTCGTATTTAGCGCAACGTTTTATAACATGCACACTTTCGAGGTCACTTTAATGTATTGTTATTCCGCGTCAGAAAATTTAGCTGATTGTTGTGCTGCCGTCAGCAGCGACAAAAACAAAACACCGGGTCTATCAGAGCTGCGAGAAACTTGCTCGCCGGGCCCGCCCGGACGACAGCGCAAACTTGTGACGTAGCCTTTTAGCGGTTGTTTACAATCCTTTCTGGATGTTTATGTCACGAGGTCCTGCGTCTTGCTGTTTGCTGCGCGCAGGTACTTGTGCAGATGATGTGTGTGTGCCAACATAAATGGGTCACACACGTTAACTAGACATCGAAATTTTGTGTCAGTGCTCCTTTAGGAGAAAAAAAATGATCTCCCCTTTCCTTGGTACATGGTAACCCACCGGAGATATCACCTGGTTAACCTTCCCGTCTTTCATTTGCCAATTTGTCTCTCTTTCTTTCTGTCTTTTACATTTCACATTACGTTCGTCACGGCACTTAACTGAAGGAATCAGCATAACTTCCAGATAATGTGAGAAGTAATCTGCAAGAACCAGTTACCGACCAATGTAATTAAACAAAGAAAAAGCGCACTTAGCTCTTTTCCGCGTAAAGCGTTTACTTGTTTGTTTTGTAATGGGTGCACTGAACAGTTCCGAGGGTAACGTCTCTTCGTAACCGAGGAGGCAGGTGACGCAGAGCAGGAACAGCTGGTTGCCCGAACGGCTCACGCTCGTGCCAAGCACTGGCGATCCGGCTGGCCCTCTGGTTGAACAGCAGGCATGGAAGAGACGATCTGGCTGGCCTTGTTCTTGTCCTCTTCTTCTTCATTACAGTTACCCCCGATGCATAAGCGGAGCCATCCTGGCGACTTACGACGGGGAGACGAGCGTCATAAAATTGTTTCAGGCGCCGCACGTGAACAACATCCCGTCCACGGCGGCACTTGTCGGATGTCGATGTAAGCGGCTCTATGACATAGTTGACCGGAGAGGTCCGTTCGACGATGTGGTGTGGTCCATCATACTGCGAGAGAAGTTTTGTCGAAAGTCTAGGCGTGGTAGAAGGCACGGACAACAAGACAAGGGTGCCGGGAGCGAAGTTCGGATTCGTAGCGTCGCGATCACGATTGGCTTTTTGTCGATGTTGATCAGCGGAGGTGAATTTTCGGGCTAATTGGCGGCATTCCTTGGCGTATCGGGCGACGGCTGAAACAGGAGCACACTCTGACGTGTCTGGTGTATAAGGCAAAACCTTATAGATGGTATGGGAAGGATCGCGAGCGTAGAGAAGAAAGTATGGAGAAAATACTGTAGCACTTTGTCTAGCCGCATTATATGCGTACGGGACAAATGGGAGGATGTTGTGCCAGTTTGTATGCTCCGATAAAACGTACATGGCCAGCATATTACCAAGGGTGCGATTGAAACGCTCTATAAGTCCGTTAGTTTGAGGATGGTACGCCGTGGTGGTCCGGTGAACTATGCGGCGTTGAGCAAGCAGAGCTTCAACCACCTGCGACAGAAACACACGGCCTCTATCACTCAGCAGCTCCCGAGGTGTGCCATGACGAAGAATGAAACGATGGAGCAGAAAGGATGCAACATCACTGGCGGTCGCTGTAGGTAGAGCAGTGTTTTCGGCATAGCGTGTAAGGAGATCAACTGCGACAATAATCCATCATTTTCCACCGGGTTTTAGTGGTAGCGGCCCGTACAGGTCAATTCCCACACGGTCGAAGCACGAGCAGGGCACGGAAGCGGCTGTAATAATCCGTGGGCCGGATGAGGCGGAGATTAGCGGTGTGGTATTGCGGGCACGAGTGGACGACCTTTTGGACAAACGTAAACATTCCTCGCCAGTAGTAACGTTGCCGCAGGCGCTCATACGTCTTCAAAACGCCTGCGTGTGCACATTGTGGGTCAGTATGGAAAGACGCGCACATGTCGGAACGCAAAGTCCTAGGGATAACCAGGAGCCACTTGCGACCATCGGGCTGGTAGTTCCGTCGATACAAGAGTTTATCCCGGACAGCAAAATGGACAGCCTGGCGACGCAGGGAGCGGGAAATGGGAGATGCAGGCGAGCCAGAAAGCAGATCCAAAAGAGAGGCCACCCAAGGATCCTTGCGCTGTCCTGATGCGAAGGTGTCGATGTCGACCGAGGATACCGCCTTAATGGTGGAGTGGGAGGCCGTGTCGGCTGGCAGCGGAGAGCGAGAGCGTCAGCGTCAGTGTGCTTGCGACCTGAGCGGTATATGATGTGTATGTCTTATTCTTGAATGCGCAGAGCTCAGTGGGCAAGGCGTATAGACGAGTCTTTTAAAGAGGATAACCAACAAAGGGCATGATGGTCAGTAACCACATTGAAAGGCCTGCCGTATAAATAGGGGCGAAACTTCCCGAGTGCCCAAACGATGGCGAGGCATTCTTTTCTGTGACGCTGTAATTGCGTTCCGCTTTGGTAAGCACACGACTGGAGTAAGCAACGACGTACTTGGAGTAGCCAGACTTTCGCTGCGCAAGGACAGCGCCAAGGCCGATACCACTGGCATCGGTATGCACTTAGTTGGGGCGGTGGGGTCGTAGTGTCGCAGTATAGGCGGAGACGTCAGGAGACGGCGTAAGGTCACGAACGCGGTATCGCATGCAGGAGACCAGGAGGATAGGTCGTTGGCGCCACTTAAGAGTTGTGTCAGAGGTGATATTATCGAGGCAAAATTGCGAACAAAGCGTCGGAAGTAAAAACAGAGGCCGATGAAAGGGCAGAGTTCTTTGAGTGTCTTAGGTTTAGGAAATTCTGCCACGGAGCGAAGTTTTGATGGGTCGGGGCAAATACCGTCTTGTGATACTACGTGACCTAGAATCATGAGCTTGCGCGCGGCGAACTGGCGCTTTTTCAGGTTCAATTGCAGGCCTGCGTTGGTCAAGGACGTCAACACTTGCCTAAGGCGAAGAAGATGCGTGCTGAAATCTGGGGCGAACACAACGGTGTCGTCGAGATAGCACAAACACGTGCTCCATTTTAGGCCGCGGAAGATATTGTCGATCATTCGTTCAAAGGTAGCAGGCGCATTGCATAGGCCAAATGGCATCACATTAAATTCGTATAAACCATCTGGCGTAATGAATGCAGTTTTAGGGCGATCAACTGCTGACATCGGGACCTGCCAGTAGCCCGAGCGTAAATCCAACGAAGAGAAGAATTTAGCGCCTTGCAAGCTGTCCAGAGCGTCGTCAATGCGCGGTAGAGGGTATACGTCTTTGCGCGTTATCTTATTGAGACGGCGATAATCGACGCAGAACCGAATGGAACCATCTTTTTTTGTGGCAAGAACCACCGGTGATGCCCATGGGCTATTGGAAGGTCGAATGACGCCGCCCTGAAGCATGTCGTCCACGTGCTCACTGATCACTTGACGCTCCTTGGCGGATACGCGGTACGGGCGCTGCCGCAATGGCGCGTTGGAGCCAGTGTCGATGTGGTGGCTGACGGTTGACGAGCGACCCAGAGTAGGCTGAGCGACATCAAAAGAAGAGCGGAACTGGGCAAGCAGGTGAAGGAGCTGGGAGCGCTGCTCGGAAGTAAGGTCATCGGCAATGAAAGGTGTGAATAAGTCAGGTGATGGCGGAGCAGAAGTGGAAAGTGCACAGAAGTCGGTGAGCTCTGCATACGAAGCATCCGGCACGTCGGTTACAAACATGTCATCGATAGGCTGAACATGGCCAAGTGCTTCACCGCGAAGAGCCATCAGGGCTGTAAGAAGTTGATTGCAGACAACGATGGCGCTGAAACCGGCTGAAATGTCAAGCGCGGCGAAAGGCAGGGGAACGTCTTTGCGGGTCACGAAGAGTTCTGAAGGAGTGAAGAGGACAGCGCCTTCAGAGACAGCGCCACAGAAGACGGGAACAACGGCAGACGAGTACGGCGGTATGGCGATGTCTTCTCGAAGAACTAGCTTAACGGGAAGAGAAGTGGCGCCGACGAGGGGCACGTCACACAGAGGCGATAATTCGACTTCAGCACGTGCACAATTGATGACAGCGTTATTTCGCGAAAGAAACTCCCACCCAAGTATCACGTCGTGAGAACAGGACTGGAGAACCACAAACTCCACAATATAGAGAACGCCCTGAATAACAACTCTAGTTGTGCATGCTGCTGAAGGCTGAACTGGCTGGGCGCTTGCTGTGCGAAGAGAAAACCCAGAAACTGGCGTCGTAACTTTTCCTAAAGCGCGAGAGAGGCGTTCGTTTAGGACAGACACGGCTGCTCCAGTATCAATTAGCGCAACGGTAGGGACACCGTCAACAGTAAGATCTACAACGTTCGAAGGCGACAATGGAGGACTTGTACAGATCGATGGCGACGCAGTTCTTGCCTTCTGAATTGCGGCGCTTAGTTTTCCTCTTGCGTAGGTGAAGGGCGCCGACGCATGGGGGACAACGAGCGGCGACGCGGGGTAGGTGAACGACGTGTAAGGACCGGGCGCTCGGCTGGTGGCCTGTTCGACTGCCGATAAAATAAGTGTCGTGGAAAGGCTGCACGTTGGCGTAGGGAGGAGACTGCACAAACTCATCAGAATGCAGCATGCCGCGGCGGCAGAGTTGTGCAACGTGGCCGGGAATACCACAGGCATAATATATGGATTATTAAAGGCAGGAGCAGCTCGATGAACGGGACTATGAACGGGTGGTGGCTGCCGAGGATGTAGCGCAACGAGCGTTTGACCAGGGGGCTGCGCGGCGACGGATGCGCAAGTAAGTGGCGCGGCCGCAGGGTACTGCTGATGCTGCATTGGTTGAGCCTCAGTAACATGGTCTTCAATAACCCGCCGGAGAAAAGGGGCGAATTTTGTAGGAGGCTGTTGCGGCAGCGGCTGCTGTTGGGTTATCTCAGCGAAGGGTAGCAGAGAAAGCTGACGTGCAACTTCCTCCCGCATGAAAGCTTGGATTTGTGTGAGCAAAGAGGAACGATCAGAGAAGGCTGTCATGGAAGAGAGGGCCTCGTTAGCCACTGAGGGGCGCCTAGTCAACTCACGCTGCCTCCTCAACTCGTCGTAGCTTTGGCACAAGTTTATGAGCTCTGCTACGGTGCGCGGGCTCTTGGCGATCAACATTTTGAAAATATCATCGCCGATGCCCTTCAAAATGTCGTTCAATTTGTCATTTTCGGGCATAGACGCATCCACACGTTTCCATAGGTCGAGAACCTCTTCGATATTACAGGTGAATGTTTCACCGGGTTGTTCCTCTCGTAGCCGCTGCTCGGCGCGCAACTTCAAAACGGCGGGGCGACCGAAAACTGCAGCGAAACTGGTCTTGAACGAGGACCAGGAGTGAAACTCGGCTTCGTGTTTTTTTAACCCACAGGTGAGCCACTCCCACAAGATAGAAGATGACGGTATTTATCTTGGCAGTATCGTCCCATCGATTGTGCAAGGTCACCCGTTCGTACGTAGCCAACCAGTCATTGACGTCCTGTTCATCCGTACCGCTGAAAACCGCTGGATGGCGTTGCGGGACAGCGCCAGAGCAGACAACGGGGGGTGGCGGTGGCGTCGGCTGGGGAGAGTCAGGCATGACGGGAGGCAAAGTCCGGGACCGGAGTTCCAGGGTGTAGATGTTCTTGAGTACCCCGCACCTTCCACCAACTGTAATGGGTGCACTGAACAGTTCCGAGGGTAACGTCTCTTCGTAACCGAGGAGGCAGGTGATGCAGAGCAGGAACAGCTGGTTGCCCGAACGGCTCACGCTCGTGCCAAGCACTGGCGATCCGGCTGGCCCACTGGTTGCACAGAAGGCATGGAAGAGACGATGTGGCTGGCCTTGTTCTTGTGCTCTTCTTCTTCATTACAGTTTATTTAACTATTTCTCATAATTTAAAGGCCCGCAGATCCAGCTGAAAAAAATAGGATAGAAATAAAACAGCACGCAAAAGAATAATTCTGTACAGCAATTTGAAGTTACTTTTCTCAGTGATTAGTACGACTGATGCAGAAAGGCGATTCCAATTCCCCCTTGCTAGGGATGAAGGAGTAACCGTAAAATCTCGTGCAGTACATTCATATCAAACTTTTAGAGAGAAGACACAATCATGGAGTTCTTTTAAAAGGGGTTGGAACTTAAAAACAAGACATCTGCAAAGGGAAATCAGAGAACCGTTACGGCGTTGGGAAAACTTACATAGCTTAAGTATTTGTTTTCGAGACGTCATACTAGCATGGCGAGAATATTATCACAAAATGAAGCGCGTTGCACGATTACTGAAAAAGTAGAATGAGTGAACTGAGACTGATCCCAAATGGCTGAAGCGCACTCCAATTTTGAGAGAGCCAGTGTATTTTGAAATGTTATTTCGGAGGTGAATGGGCAGGGCTAAGCTTTCGGATATACAACGCTCAAAATTTTGCGGCACATCCCTCACATATGACGCATTCTTTCACATGGCCTGCAGGCTGCCAATCGCGACCACACTATAATTAATGTTAAAGCCTAACACGCTGGTACATAGTGACCCGCCGTGGTTGCTCAGTGGCTATGGTGTTGGGCTGCTGAGCACGAGGTCGCGGGATCGAATCCCGGCCACGGCGGCCGCATTTCGATGGGGGCGAAATGCGAAAACACCCGTGTGCTTAGATTTAGGTGCACGTTAAAGAACCCCAGGTGGTCAAAATTTCCGGAGTCCTCCACTACGGCGTGCCTCATAATCAGAAAGTGGTTTTGGCACGTAAAACCCCAAATATTATTATTATTTTTGGTACATAGTGGTATGTGGAACGAACATTATTAGGTGAAAAGTAGTTTGGAGCCCCGCTACAAGTCATATTGAGTTTGTTGCTTCTGGGCCGTTATAACCAATAGCATAAGTCGACGACGCCCTGATGACGATAGAATCACGTTTACAGCAGGACGACGATACCCGCCGTGGTTGCTTAGTGGCTATAATGTTCGGCTACTAAGCACGAGGTCACGGGATCGAATCCTGGCCGCGGCGGCCATACTTCGATGGGGCGAAGTGCGAAAACAACCGCGTACTTAGAATTAGGTGCACCAGGTGGTGCAAATCCGGTCCAAGCTACGGCGTGCCTGATAATCAGAAAGTGGATTTGGCCCGTCAAATCCCATAATTTAACAGTCGGACGACGACGGCTTGAAGATGGGGGCGTGGTGACAACAAGAGAACCCAGTGACTACAAAAGAGGAAATGCGGCGCGAAGGCGCCCTCATCCCTACTAAGGCACGAAGACTTAAGATGACGGCACTATTTCGACGACGGCGTGGCAATTACGGCATCACGACCGTAGGGTGATTAAACTGGGATGACTAAATGATAATTATTATGATGCTGAAGGGGACGATGAACTGATGATGATGACTACAGAATACAGTGACGGCAACTGGAATGGCACAATGACTAGGATATGAAAATGTAATCACCATGACAAATGACAACGAAAACACGGCCACAACGGCACCAATGCGAAGGAACGATCACAAGTATGGGTAGTAAAGACATAAGGGCGTTCCTTTATGCGAACTATTCTACTAAACAGGAACAGCAGCAACAACAGCGGTAAAGCCGAAGAAGAGTCACAGAAAGCATAGAATAAAAATTAAGATGTGGGGTTCCACGTGCCAAGACTACTCTGATTACGAAGCAAGCCGCAGTGGAGGGGCTCCATATTAATTCTCGCAAACTAGGTTTCTATGATGCGCACCTTAGGCACGGTAACCGAGCGTTCATGCATCTTGTCGCTATCGGAAATAACTGGTGTTGAACAACTTGAGAAGTAACTGCTACAATATTGTTTCCAGTAGATACCTTGCTACATTGGTGTTCCTGCGAATTAAAGAGCGGAATCTATTGCAAAAGAAGCACTCTCAAAGCAACTGACAGTGACTGCAATGATTACCCTTCGGTTCTCAAAAGACCTAATTTGCTGCGACATTCGGACACTTTGCATCTCCCCAATTGAGTTTTCTGCAATGAAAGGCAATGTACAAGTGCTGCCTACTGGCCCAGTTGGTTCATGCTGGCGGTTGAGAGAACGAGCGAAAAAAATTGAGACGCAAACACTACAGAAAGAAGAGACACCACAGCGCTAATGTTCTGGTGCCTTTTTTCTATCGTGCTGGCGTCTAAATTTTTTCGCTGTTTTTCTCAAGTGTCAGTAATGAAAGGGCTTAATCGATTGTAAGGCACCCTAATTTTCAGAATAGGAGCAGGTTCGGCTTGCACTCTAGCGTGGCTTTTCATATCTTGGTGACGTACTTCTCCGTTATGCACGCAATTTCAAGAAATTGGCAACTTGGAACACGCTATTTCGTCCTTCCGGCATGCCACTGTAGAAAGGAAGACATATAAAGCCCGTCTGTTTCGGAAAATTCAAGTTACGCTTGGTATTTTCGTAGCCTTAATCATATTCATAGTATTTCCCTCCTGCTTCCGCAAATTGAGTCCCCTAATCTTTCTAGAAACAATCCTGGAACCCCTTTTCGGGAAGTCGCGACGTACCACTAGATGTTCTGTCGCTTTTAAAATTGTGCCTCCTTCATGTGCCTTTCTAATATTGTCGGCAACAGCGAAAACTCGCATGGGGCATACATGTACGGAGAGTAAGGAGTTTTCAGAGTAGCAAAATAGTGTGTGTTGTAAAAAAGACTGACTCACATGATCCCCATGAATGAGGGCGTTATCTATCCTCGCGCAGTTTTCGGGTATTCGAAGTCTTCCGGGGCAGATATTTTGCAGGCACCCGCTGCGTTACTAAATTGTGACAAAATCGCATTCAGAGCATTTTTCCTGCTATTGACTACGGAAGAAATTTATATCATAGTTAACTAACAGCGTACGACTACGAAGGCTCGGACTTCAAAAAATTCAATTTATGGCTTGTTCACTTCCCCTAAAATCGTTGTTCGCTCTCCACAAGTTCTCGTTCTTGAGACTCTTGTATCACATTTTTGCCTGCTTGTTCGCCGTAGCGTCATCTCAAAACGCTGTTGCAACCTTCGGAATTACTTTTAATCGGATATGACCATGATTACACGCAAAAAGACGCGTGTCGCGGCACAGCCGCATCACCAACGCGAGGCTCGGCTCGGCTCACGCTGTTGATTGCTGGCGTCTTTTTGAACAGTGCTTCGGGCTGTCTCGTCGTTCCCTGTCGCGGTACTTTTTCATAAGCAGCCGCAAACAAACCTCTTCTCAATTGGTGGAGGTTCTGGGATTCAGACCCCCTCGCTTAAATATCTGGAGCTGCGATCAAGAACGCTACCACCCGCCATGACCGACAGCTCATCCCAAACGGCGCCGACGCCACAGTCCGTCACCTGCACCGGCATTCCACAACTGGGCCCCAAGATCTTCAGTGGTGCAGGTGACGAAGATGTAGAAGACTGGTTCGCGTCATACGAATGGGTGAGCGCGCACAAGTGGGATGACCAAAGAAAGTTAACCCACGTCATCTTTTATCTGGCTGATGTTGCCCAACTCTGGTTTCACAACCACGAAAGTGACACGCCCACATGGTCAGTCCTCAAGACAACTTTTACGGAAGTGCTCGGCCGACCCGCTGTTCGCAAGCTGCGCGCTGAACAACGCTTGCGCGCCCGAGCACAGCAGACGGCAGAAACGTTCACGAGCTACATAGAAAAAGTCGTGGACCTTCGTAAACGGGTCAACTCCGCCATGCCCTAAGCTGAGCGAATTCACCATATCCTGAAAGGCATCGATGACGGCGCATTCCAGATGCTCCCAGCCAGGAATCCGCGTACCGCTTGCGAAGTCGTCAGCCTATGCCAAAGTAATGATGTGTTAACGAAGCAACGCGCTTCGACTCGGCGTGCTACGGGAAACCACGACTCGTTGGCCATCCTTCACAGCATGTACGACCCATCCTCATTCTTTCAGCGTGTCAAGGACTTCTTGCGTGAGGAAGTTGCCCGTCAAGTTTCCTTAGTCCTCTTGACTCAGGAGCCCACCTCCTGTCTTCCAAACACACTCCGCACCCTTATTTCCGAAGCAGTCGCTCATGTTGTCCCTTCCGCACACCATCCGCCGCCTGCAGCCGCGAATCTCTCTCTATTCTGCGCTGTCAGTGCAGCCTGTCGCCACGCCTCTCACCTACGCGCAGCCAGTCCTGCCTGTGGCAGCGCCTCTTACGTATGCGCAGGCAGTGCGCAGGCCTCCGTTGCCGTCCTTCTCGACGCAGTCCCAACCGGTGCCACCGGAAGCCCATGCTGCTTGTTGGACCGCACCAAGAGCAATTTCTGTCGCGTCGCTCGCCATCCCCTCGCCGACGCTCGCTTTCCCCAACGCGTCGGTGACCCGCCCCGTCTGACCAGGAAAACTGAACGTTGCATTTCAAGAGGCAGGAACTGCGCTCCATTTAAACTGTCTAAGTCCTCGCGCCTGTCCTGCTAACGTGGTCGAAATTTCTGTCGACGGTGTTCCTGCATTCGCTCTCGTGGATACCGGCTCAGGTGGTTCTGTGATAGCTACCAAAATGTGCCGTTCAATGGTCAAAGTGATCTCGCCGCTTTGTGGACTGTCGCTTCGTACTGCAAGCGCGCAGCACGTCCCTCCGCACGCAGCCTGTACTGTAGGCATGCTTATTCACGGCATTGTTTATGTCGTCGAGTGTATTGTTCTTCCCGCCTGCTCGCATGAGGTCATCCTCGGATGGGGCTTCTTATCCCGTAATAAAGCCGTGATCCATTGCGCGCGTTCCCAAGTTGAATTTTCCTCTCTTTGTGACGCACCATTGCTCGAAGATCGTGATCTACCCTTCTAAACTTACCGTGTGCGAGGACACAGATATTCCGCCTGGCTGCTTCGCCCTCGTACCCGTCTCTTGCGATGTAATCACGGATGCAACGGTCCTCATTGCACCGTTCGACGTCTTCATGAGCCGTAAATCTCTCCCACTACCCTTCGCAACGCTTGACATCGCCGGCAGCTGCAGCAATATAAACTTCTGCAATCCCTGTGTGCGCCTATTGCGGTGCTCGTTGGTGAATGCCTTGGCTTCGTGGAACCGCTCGACTCTTCGTCTTTGGTTCACGTCCCCGAACACTCTTTTGATGTCGACTCTGGCCAACCATCTTCGATTTCTGCACTTGAGGAGACGTCCAGGGATGCATTCTCGAGTACCATCGCTGACACCCTCACACCTGCCGAACGCGCCGACCTTCTTCATCTCCTGCACCACTTTAGAAGTTCATTCGACGTTTCACAACCTCAACTGGGCCGCACGTCGGAAGTGCAGCATTACATTGACACCAGTTCGCATAAGCCGTTACGTCAACAACCGTACCGCGTCTTTGCCGAAGAGCGTAATTCCATTACCCACCAATTTAAAGATTTGCTGCGCCGTGACGTTATTCAACTTTCGCACAGTCCCTGGGCATCTCCTGTCGTCGTCTTTCGCAAGAAGGACGGGTTTATTATGCGAAGCATATTGACGTGGGTTTCGGGCCTTCGCGCGACGCCCGGCGGTGGCCACCATTGACCCTGAAGTGGGGTCACGTGACATGACGTCACGTGATGACGTCAAACAGGCTGCAGATGGGGCCTCATATCGCGCCGTCGGTCGCCTCCCGGCGGTGGCCACCATTGACCCTGAAGTGAGATCACATGATGTGACGTCACGTGATGACGTCACACCGGCTGCAGATGGGGCCTCATATCGCGCCGTCGGACGTCGCCCGGCGGAGGCCTCCACGCTTCGGTTCGCGCCGTCGCGCGCGACGCGGCGGCGGCGCCACCATCGCTGCATCACGTGATATGTGACGTCACGCCAGGGATGAAGCGGCGCGCGCCCGCCGTCGCGTCAGTCTCTGTGCCCGCAACCGCGCCAGCGTCTTTGCGCCGGGCGTGTATGCGGTCAAGATGCCTCCAAACGCTAAGGATACGCTAAGGTTAAGCCCAGTGGATGCTTCGCATCCACTGGGCTTAACCTTGATAAGCCTCCAGTTTTTTATTCGCTTTTGCGTCCACTACCGTCGGTTAAAAAGGGTAACGCGCAAAGACGTCTATCCTTCGCCGCCATCGACGACGCCCTGGACAGTCTTGCGGTAGCAGAATTCTTCTCATCCCTCGACTTGCGTTCAGGGTACTAGCACATCCCGATGGCTGCGGTCGATCGCCAGAAAACCACATTCATTACGCCTGACGGCTTATATCATTTTAACATGATGTCTTTAGGGCTTTGTAACGCCTCTGCGAGGTTTCAACGACTCATGGACAAGACGCTGCGTGGCCTCAAGTGGTCTATCTGTCTGTGTTACCTCGATGATGTCGTGGTTTTCTCGCCTCATTTACCGGCTCACCTGCTCGGCCTCAGACATGTTTTGACCTGTCTAACGATCGCTAGCCTCCAACTCAACCTCAAAAAGTGCCGCTTCGCCGCGCGAGAGCTCACCATCTTAGGCCACGTTGTGCAAAGCACGGCGTTCTACCCGATCCTGCGAAACTTCTTGCAGTCGCTGAGTTTCCGAAGCCTAAGTCCATCAAAAAACATCGAAGCTTTGTGGACCTATGCTCATAATTCCGGCGCTTTTTTCGGAATTTCGCATCGATCATGGCGCAATTGAGGGAGAAGTGGTTCTTGTGGGGAAAGAGGAAAGCCTAGCACTATCTTCTGCAACTCATGCGGGAGCACGGCTCAGCGCCAGCAGGATGGTCGAGTTGGGATTAAAGAGAGAGATGGTTGGAGGGAGAAAGGCAGAGGGTGGTCCTAGCAGCATCAGAGCAGCCCGGCCAGGAGGGCCCAGTGGGTTCGACCAGGGGATTAGCCTGGAGGTAGACCGTATAGGAGGTGTCCCAGCAGAAGCGAAATAGTGGCGGATCTAGAAGCCTGAGGTGGTGGGATGGCCAATTGACTCAGCTTCTACGCGGTGACACCGCCCTCTCCTCCTGGTCCCCTGCATGTGACTCCGCCTTTGCTACTTTGCGTCGTCTTCTCACTTCCCCACCTATTCTCCGCCATTTCGACGCGCCACCTGCAACTGAGGTACGTACAGACGCCAGCGGGGTCGGTCTCGACGCCGTCTTCGCCCAACGGAAGCCCGGCTATCCCGGATAGGTAGTCGCCAATGCGAGTCGCACGCTGACGGAGCCTGAGGCCAATTACTGCGTCACCGAAAAAGAGTGATTGGCATCAGTATGGGCACTCAGCATGTTCAGACCAAACCTGTGCGGGCGTCCATTCGACTTGGTCACAGATCACCACGTGCTTTGTTGGCTCGCCAATTTGAAAAATGGCACTGGCCACCTGGCCCGTTGGGCACTACGCATCCAGGAGTACGACATTCGCGTCGTATAGCGCAGCGGGCGCCCACACTCAGACGCAGATGTCCTGCTTTGTTCGCCTTTATCTCCAGACCCAGCCTCCGGAACAACTTCCGCGCACTCCGTGTCATCTCTTGACATAGACTCCTTTGCCACCGCACAAAGTCGTGACCCCTGAATCGCGTCTTATCGAATATGTTTCTGTATCATTGACCATCCCTGTATCCCGAACCCTCCGACGCCAAGCAGTTCAATTCGTCATTCGTGACCAGCTGCTCCGGCGATTCAATTACGCTCCTGAAGGCCGTCGGTGGCTTCTAGTGATTCCTCGCAGCTTAAGGTCACAAATCTGTGCCTCTTTCCACAGCGATCCGCAGCGTGGCCACGCCAGAGTTTTCAAGACGTGCGAACGAATTTACCACCACTACTACCGGCGTGGCATGTACAATTTTGTACAAATGTTTGTTCGGTGCTGTCTTGACTGTCAACGCCGCAAGTCGCTGCCTTTACGCCCATCTGGTGCCTTGCAGCCACTCCCGTGCCCTGCTACACCCTTCGATCGCGTCGGCATCGACCTATGCGGCCCACTCCTATGACACCAGACGGAAATATGTGGATCGTAGTTGCTGTTGACCATTTGACACGCTACACTGAAACTGCTCCTTTACCAAGTGCTGCCGCGCGGGATGTAGCCTCTCTCGTCCTATATCGCTTCGTCCTTCGACACGGCGCACCTCGAGAACTCCTCAGCGATCCAGGTCGCGCCTTCCTCTCCGAAGTCGTCGAAGGTTTTCTTTCGGAATGCCACATTATTCATCGGACGAGCACGGCATACCATCCCCAGACTAAAGGGCTCACAGAGCAATTTAACTGTACACTTGCAGATATGGTTTCGATGTATGTGGCATGTGATCACGGTAACTCGGACCGCGTCCTTCCATTCATCGCATTCGCGTACAACACCGCGATAAAGGCCACTATGGGATTTTCACCCTTCTTCCTCCTGTATGGCCGCGACCCGACGCATGTCATCGACACCCTCCTTCCATAGCGTCCTGACGCCTGCGTGTGTATACCTGCGTCCGAAGTCGCCCGACAACTCGAGAAATGCCGGCAGCTAGCGCGCTCTTTTACGGAAGCGCAACAGCAGCGCCAGAAATAAAACCGCACCGACTCGCGTCCAAACACCACCTACGATCCAGGGGTTCTTGTGGGGCTGTCTCCTTCCAAACGCGGGACTTTCCTCGAAACTAGTCCCAAAATTCGGAGCGCCTTACCGAGTGCTGGAGCGAACATCCCCGGTGAATTTTCTCATTGCGCCACTGTCACCACCTGACGACTTGCGCCGGCGTGAACGTGACATTGTCCACGTTTCGCGTCTCAAACCCTACCTCGACCATCTGCCTCCCCATGCTTAAGGTGCCAGGATGGCTCTGTTTGTCCGGGGGGACATTGTGATGAAGAAGACGCGTCTCGCGGCACAGCCGCATCGCCAACACACGGCTCGGCTCAGCTCGCGCTGTTGATTGCTGGCGTCTTTTTGGAGAGTGCTTCGGGCTGTCTCGCCGTTCCCTGTCGTGGTACTTCTGCATAAGTATCCGCAAGTATGCTTCTTCTCAGCATTATCTTTGTTAAATTCGCTCAGTCATTTTCGCCTAATTCATATCGCGCCAAGACGGGGCGATAGTACTGAGCACAACTGATCCTGTGCAACAGAACACCCAAGCGAAGGTCGCGACATCTGCAGAATAAACATTTCGCGGATCCCCTTCCCACGTCGCACCATGCGCTCGGCCTTTTCATGAATGAATAAGGTCAGATAATTTTCAGACAAGTCTTGTGCTTGAAAACCTGCAAAAAAGATTTCCAAAGAAATGTGTACAACAGCAAATGTTCTCCGAAAGGCCGAGGATAGTCCGTCATAAGATCTCACACCTTCTACTCGCGTATTCATACGACATGACACTCATAGACATGTTCTAATAATGTTTCTTCACAAGAGGAAATATTCATATGACAGAGAAGCATACACAGATAGCGCAGACTCTGAACTGAATGTTTATGGCACAAACGAATACAGGGAGACCAACTGATTGACCCTACGACCAACCCAACGGTCAATGTTGTTTGGCTATTAATACGTATGCCTGCTCTTACCGGCGGCTCCTATGTCAGATAGATAGTGTTCGGAGCAATTTCAACACTTGGAACTTCATGCTGGGATCTTTTTTTTGCTTTGCGACAGTGAAGAAACCAATACCCCCGTTGCTTGATTGAAGACTTCTTTTTTTATTATTATTGCGTGTTCCCGCTCGCCGCCCGCTTCCGCCTCGTCTTCCCTGGTTCTCTTCTGCGACGCATCGCGTTTTCCACCACTGCTTTGCCGCGGTAGCCTCGACAGTTATGCAGAACTGAGGTGTAGCAGTGTAGCAGCATCCAGTTGTAGTAAGGCCAGAAACTTCAGACAGCCTTTGACGAATACAGTAGTCTCTTCTGCCTTGTTCAATGTCTGGCCGGCGTTTTTATGTGTATCATGGGTAGTTGCGTTGCATGTACAAGCCAGCTACAAGCTAAGTGTTCTTAGCCTTGTACTAACCTTTCTAAGTGGATTAAGTCCTTCATTCTTAACCGATTACAGTTCGTTAGGGCTACTGATCATAACTATTCCTTTACTAAGGTACATTCCGGCGTTCCACAGGGCTCAGTCCTTGGGCCATTTCTATACTCAACTTAAAATAATGATCTGGCTTCCGTTGTTTCCTCTGACATCTTTCCTTTCGCTCACGATTGTGTAATTTTTAGTGAAATAAATACTAATTGTGATATTAACACTCCCCACTCCGACATAGTTTCTGTGTTTAGGTGGTGTAAAACTGGGCAAATGGAACTAGACGTGAAAAGATTCAATATAATGCGTGTTGCCCGAAACACTAATATTACTCCTATTTATCTTTTTAACAGTGCTCCATTAGAATCCGTCACCTCTGATAAGGACTCAGCTGTTCATATATCATGCAATTCAAACTTGACAGTGGACACACAAAACATTGTTGGCAACGCTATTCATATGACAGGATGCTTACGCCGCAACATTTCCACTGTTCCTTCTTTATTTAAACAAATAAATTACAAAAGGTTAATACTACTAAACCTTGAATACACTGCTTCTCTATGGGATCATAAGCATATAAAATTATTCACTGTAAATTTATGTGAAACAGGAATCTGTGCTACACCTCGAGAAAGATCGCGTCTGTGGTAAACTTTGTCCATGGAATTTAGGGGCATCTTGTCTTGCGCTTGCGGAAACAACATAGTCAATGCGAAAGCTTGACCTCCTCTCACAGAAAACTTCGCTGTTGCCCGCCGCGCACATGTTTACCCGTTTTTTTCCACTGACTCCACTTTTTTCCCAGCGTCCACTAAGCCAGTGATAACAACACGTTGAAGTATGGGTTCTTTTGGCTTTTACAACATTTTTTACGTATATATTTAGGCAAGTGGTCTGAAATGTGGTTCACCTCGTAGTTACCCTGTTTCTTTTCTCACAGAAATGTTCCTGATGGCGAATCCGGTGTTACCCATTCTACCCGAAGAGGAGAAAGCGTCCTTTATAGCAGAAGCAAGGAAGCATGTGCCCGCTTGGCGTGGCGCATACCAAGAGAACAATCCACTGCCATTCGCTAGCTTCGTCGTGCACGCCTCAAAGCCTTAGAGCCAGTTTTCCGGCCAGTTATGAAGAATGTTTGACTCGCACAAAGTATTAAGATAATAAAGAGTGGGAACTTGCGATAAGATGCTGTTTAAAATATTGGGCCATAAAAAGTTATCCTCTGAAGAGCTGAGACAGGATTACATTTCAGTGTGCCAATCCGTTTTAACACTATTCTAAGAGCTGTTATCGATAACTGAGGTTGAAGTATGATAATAAAGGACTTAATTTAAACTTCTCGCTCTTCTAGTGATTGTTCAAAGCACGTGTCAATTTCTTACGAGAAAGGTTAAAGCGTTCACTTTTCCTGTCAGGGGGGCATGGCGTTTTAAAGCGTCCAGTAAGCGTTATTTTCTGATATCTACCCTATAGTGTAACCTTATTTGACAGTGATACACATTATATACTTCATGCCACAAGAAGCCAACAAGCGCTGTCACCAAGGACAACATAGGTAGAATTACTTGTGCGTAGATAATTCGGCCAGTTTGCTGGACACGTGGATGCTCTATTCGGCTCACCATCTGGGGGCCCGATGACGTCAGGAAGCATGCCCGAAAGGGATCAGCTGCATGCTATAAAAGCATGCCCATCGCCTACCAGCTTCAATGGACACGGCAGCACCGCCGTGACAATGTCAGCTGACGTGCCGCTGTTCATGATCGAAAAAATGGCTTCCATAGTGATGTTCTTGGTCTTATAGTGCTGCCGTGTCCACAGGTTGTCGTTGACTGTATAGCGACTGTTTTTTCTATTGCGGGCCTGTTGAGTCTCTCTGGGGACGTGGAGGAAAATTCAGGAGCAATAACAGAAGAACTATGCAGAGTTGCTCCATAACCAGAAGGAAACTCTGTCTAAACTCACTGCGATTCCAAACAAGCAAGACTCGTTTGATACAAGAATCCTAGATATGCAGAACCGGCTTCTTGATAGCGAGACTAAGGTACAAAGCTTAGACGAGACTCAGAACAGGCTCGCAACTCTTGCGGAAATTGCAGCTGACCACAGCGTTGAAACATCTAGTCTGGACAAACATCTGGATGATCTGGATAACCCTTCACGTAGAAATAATCTTATCATCAGAGGAATAAAAGGCGAACATGAGAACGAAGAGACCCTATTAAGCAAAGTAAAAGCCGGAATCTTCAGCGCTACTCTGAAAGTGAATGTAGCTTCTATTAAACGAATTCATAAGTTGGGCGAGAAAATTCCTGGTAGAACTCTACAAGTCATCCTGTGGGTGGCAGACTATAGGGATAAAATTAAAGTGTTGCAAAACTGCACAAAACTGAAAGACACGGATTACAGCGTAAGTGAACATTTCTTTAAAAGAGTACAGGGAATAATAACAAAGCTACCGGACTCGGCAAGGGAGGAAAAGTAGGCAGGAAAGAAGGTAACGCTTCTTTTTGTTAAATTAAAGGTAAACAATACGCTGTATAGCTCGAATGAAGAACGTGAGGAAAAGTGCGAAATGATTCAGGAGCAAGTGATAATTGACGCATGCATGGCCAACATGCTGACTTCAAAATAATCAACGTAAATGCAAGAAGCCTGATAAACAAAGCCCATGCGCTTGAAGATCTAGTTATTGATAACGCACCTGACACTGCTGTAATTATCGAAACCTGGTTGCATAAAAATTTTACCGGATAGCGAAATCGCGCCACCTGGATATTCGCTACTTAGGAGGGATCGAGATGGAAGAGGCAGAGGCGTGGCCCTTCTGGTGAAACGAAATATATTTTCCACTTCGGAAGTACCAGGAAATATTTTAGGCTGTATGGATTACTACAAAATTGAATAAAGCACTGTATTCATCGAAGCGGTATACAGGCCTCCGAACTCTCCTGAGGAACACATTTTGCTGCTAAGAGAATTCATGGAAACGTATGTGAAAGAGCAAGATAGCATACTATTATTAGGTGATTTTAACCTCCCGGCTATTGATTGGTATTTATAGGTAGCCGGAAACATAAATGTTCCATTTTCTGATATGTTTTTGGATTTAATATATTCTTACAATTTAACCCAGCTTGTTAACCAGTATACTAGGTTGTGTGCAATAAGGTCATCTGTACTTGATGTTATATTAATGTCAAATGCTTTGACACCGCATGTGATTGACTGTCTTGTTTATGAAGGCTTATCTGACACAAAATGCTTATTCCGTCTTTGAACATGTCATCGTACCGCTTTCACTAGGATTTTACTAACTTTCAAGCTGCTAGTTAGTGTTAGTGTCTTGGTTTACTTTGAAAGGTCGTTTTATAACTTTGTCTGTTTTGAATGCAACGGTGGAATTGACGATCTCTGGGACTTTTTTTCCAATGTTACGACGCATTGGATTACGCGATTTATCCCTATTGGTGTAAAAAATGCCAACGAAATAATCCATGCATTACAAGGGAAATATTTCACGCCAAACACAGGATAAAAAAGAAACGAAAAGCTTGTTGTCGAGATCCTACCGCCCAGAACAAGGCTTTCCTTCATAACATGAGGCTCGACTTAAACCCTCTTATTAATGAATCCAAGGGGAGACTCTTTAATGTAGCACTGAAACATTTCCATCATAAAGCACCTCGTAAATTCTGGAAATATGTAAACCATTCTAAAAACAATCTAAAGATGAGGATGGGTGATCACCCAAGAATGTACAGAAAATTTCAATTCCTTTCTTTCTTCCGTGTTCACCAATGATGATGACACACTTCCGTACTTTCATGATTCATGACACCTCTGACCGCCCTTCAGCATCTGAATTATCATCAACGAGGAAGGAGTCCGGAACCTTCTTCTGCGCATTACCATTAAGAAATCTCCCAGCCGCGGTAGCATCCCGAATGAGTTCCTATATGTATGCTCCGTGGGTTGCTAAATATCTTACAGTAGTCTTTCAACCTTCGCTCACCCAGGGGACATTTCCTGTAGCCTGCAAGCAAGTTAAAATAATTCCATTTGACAAAAGGGGGATCACATCTGAGGTAGGAGGCCTATTTCTCTTACGAGTGCCTGCTCCAAATTTCTTGCGCATATGGTCTGTAAACATCTGTCAAATTACCTGGAAGCTTCCAATTGATTATCACCAGCACAACATGGTTTCCACAAGAGGTTGTCTACGATGACGTAGCTTTTTCAAGCCGTTCACGATCTTTCACTAACAATGAATTGCCGACGACAGGTCGACCTAATTTTCATAGACTTCGCCAAAGCGTTTGATAAAGTATCGAATTCTAAAGTCCTGCTAAAAGTGATTGAAATATTTACAAATCCATATATTACTAAGTGGTTTGCATCCTACCTTCAGTCTCGTGAGCAGTACGTCGCAATAAATAAAATTAAAGCCATGTCCGAACCGGTTTTGTGTGGAGTACCCCAAGGCAGTGTCGTGGTTCGTCTTTTATTTCTTATATTAATGAATGATTTACATTCGGATGTATCTGTTCCACTAAGGTGGTTTGCAGACGGCTACGTTATTTACCATAAGATCGAATCTTTCAGTGATCAGTTAGATTTGAACAGCATTTTACACAGAATATTAAAATGGTGTAATGAATGGCAAATGTCATTGAACCCAGTAAAATCAGTTTGTATGGCCATAACAAGAAAGAACGTAACTTTGCGGTACAGATACAGCATCGGTCCATTCTAACTAAAAAGAGTAACAGAATATAAATATCTAAGACTAATATACTCAATAGTTCAGCTGGAATACGCATATCAATCAGGTGTGTAGCAGGGCAAATAAAGTCTTATGGGGTCCGAGGCGAAGACTGTACAGCGAAACTCCGGAAGTGAAAAGCTTGCCATATAAGATAATAGTATGCCCAATTATTGAGTACGCTAAGATTGTATGGGACCCACACACTCTAACTAACCGTCATAAATTGGACAGAGTTAAACTACTCCGCCTCCAGATACACATTTAAAAAGAATCACCGTCTTCACTTTCTTACTGAACTATGCAGACGTGCTAACCTCTCGGATTTAGAACTAAGGACAAAGTTTGACCGACTGAAATTTGTATACCTAATTCATAAGCAGGGTAAAATTAATTTCGCTGATTTCTGTGTAATTTCAGCAGTTCAACGCTCCAGACACAAGCACAGTTTGTACATACCGCCGCCAGTTGCACGGAATGATACATTGAAGTATAGCTTTTATCAGAGGGCGATCAAAGAATGGAATGAAGTACCCAATCCACTTGTCACATGTTCTTCTGTCAGAACTTTTACTGCTGGTTTGAAGAATCTTGTTTAACCGCATATATCTTCCCGGATATTTTCCCGTCATAGCAACTGTTTCTGTTTCTGATGCGCATACTGCGAGTGTTTTGTCTTTGATCACCGCCTGTCACTTTCTACAGATACTGCTATTCTATTGTTTTTTGTTCTACATGTGCCGATATTTTGCATCTTTTTTTGTTGTATTTCTATGCACTCCTGTAATCGTCCATTCCTGGACTGACAGTATACATGAACAAACAAACAAATGAAATAAAGGAACGATAAATTATTGGAAATGAAAGTGGATGAACAAACAACTTGCCGCAGGTGGGGAACGATCCCACAACCTTCGCATTACGTGTGCGATGCTCTACTTTTGCGAAATGCAATGGTTGTTGGATCGTTCCCCACCTGCGGCAAGTTGTTTTTTCATCCGCTTTTATTTCTATTAATTTATCGTTTCTTTATTTTATTTAGTAAGCACAAATAATTTCCCCTACGTTGTCCTTGGTGTCAGTATTTGTTAGCTTCTTGTGATATGACTAATAAAATCGGGCCCTTCGGTTAAACCCCTTTCTACTGGTTTATTACATAACGAGGGTCTCGAATCTGGCAACATTGATGCCTTCAGGTAGCATGTGTGGGTTTTGTGACCGGCTGCCTTCACCCAAAAAATATCGCGTTCTCGTGACGCCTACGGCAGAACTGATGTTCCACATTCGCAGCCAAGGTGTGTGAGTGGTTGCGCTGGTTAACACTCCCAGGGTTCTGCTAGGCAACATGCATGCCCAAGAAAGTGGACGGGGAAACGGCGCCGCGGTAGCTCAATTGGTAGAGCATCGCACACGAAAAGCGAAGGTTGTAGAATCGTTTCCCTCCTGCGGAAAGTTGTTTTTTCATCCACTTTCATTTCCATTAATTTATCGTTTCTTTATTTCATTTATTAAGCTCAAGTGATTTCCTCTGTGCTTTACATGGTGTCACTGTTTGTTGGCTTCTTGCGATATGACTAATAAAAACCGGGCCCTCTGGCGCTTAACCCACTTTCTTCTCGTTTAGAGTATATACTTAGCATTTCTGTGAGGAGGATGTGCAGTATGACCGCCCACCGAAGACGGAGTCGCGAACGCCTAATTCATGTGAAAGCCACCGTCCCTCAAGCTTTCTGCGGATTTCGGAGATGACCATGTTTAGCGGAGGAGTCGGAAAGCGAACTGTGGCGGTTAAATCGGCGGCGGCAGTATCTCAGCCTGACGAGGAAGAGCCCCGCGCACACGTCAGGGGTTTTACGCGCCAAAAGAACGATTTCGTGTTCAAGCAAGCCGTAGTGAGAGTCACTGAAATAATTTTGACCACCTGAGGTTCTTTTTTAACATGAACTAAATGCAGGGTAAACGTGCTTTTTCAATTTCTCCCACACTAGGACTCGGCCGCGAGTGCCGGATTTCGATACCGCGCCCTTACTCTTAGTAGAGCAACGTCATAGGCACTACGCCCTCAAGGCCGTAAAGTATTTGTTGGTAACTTATGTCAGGGGGAGGTCGAGTGGCACATTCAAGCATTGCAAACACGTGCGGAAAGGAAACCATAAGACGAAGCACCTCTACTAACGGATATATTCCGTTCATCGGCGTACACGGCCCTTCGTGGTTATAAACCATCACGACTTCTCAACAATACGGGATCTAAATGTGTCGAAGAGGAAGTGTTTCGGCGTCTTCGCAGTGTATTGCGCCGTGTGCGCGCTTTCTAGACCTTAAAATTGAGATCTTTGACAATGATGTTTTGTCTAATCGCGAGCCTAACTACAATTGTCAGCGTAGTTCACCAATGAACACTTCCACCCGAGTCAACATTTACGGGGACACGGGATGAGGAATGTGGCGAATGAATAAATACTATGGTCAACGTTATGAGATGCGGTCATAATTTTCAGCAGTATTTCTGTCCGAAGCCATCTCGTGTCGCCGTGCTTGCCATAGCCTCGGAATGGTCTGCATCGCGTCTGCCTGCCGTCAAGAACCGGGAACGAAGTTATCACCATACCGTCAGCTATTAATGTGAAAGCAATAATGCCCTACGGGGCAGAAAATACAGTGTCATCAAGGAATGCACCACAACTCATTATCATAAGTGGCGCGATCAGCGAATTTATGACGTCAGTAGCAATGCAGAAAGTACTAAATGTTATGCATCTTCTATGACGCCAGGACTAAGTAATACAGGAGATAGCAGATAGGATAACATTGGTAATTAATAATAGTTATCGGCAATTACTGTGAATTAAACTGAATTAGAGTGAAGCCAATTTAATTAAACTTAGAACAAGTTATTGTGTGGTGACTTAGGATTAGTACAGTGAATGAAGCTGAATTAAAATGAATTAAGGTGGAATAAGGGAGATTCAGCTGGATTAAGGATGGTACAAATAGAGAAAGGTGAATAAAGAAATACTTGCGAAGCATAAATGACAATGTTTGACGTCATGCGTCACGGATGTAACTACTTAGAGAAGTGATAAGCAGCCTCGGCCACTCCGCCTTTTCGGTGGCAGTAAACCCCTGAACAAAACCAAGGGTAGCAACATACTTATATCTTGCCGCCGCAGCTGCCGCTACGAGTATGAGATGAGGCG